>NC_059526.1:2680868-4021302 GCF_905147795.1 Pieris rapae | reverse complement strand
TCCCAGGGTTCGAACCAATGATTTTAGGGCCACTGTGCCAATATTGCTTCTATTACAATAAAAATATATTTATAGATTAAATAATTTAATATAAGAAGAAACAGTTCAATTTTGGTATGTTAACAAATTAACTGAAAAACTACTGCATTGGTATCAAAATTCTTTTAACTTTAGAATGCTACATTATCTCATCGCTATATACATTTCCAAAATATTATTGAAGCCGGAATGAAAAATGACTTTCATCAATTTGAACAATTATGACTCTGATATCTGGTATGAACTGCATATTTTTTTCGTTTCCTGTAATGTTTGGTATTCTGAACATACGAGGTTATCATTTTACAGCGACGATAACATACGTACGAATAAGAATATATACATGTATATTATACATTATTTACAGAAAATGCATATAGAAAAATGTACTCATGCTAGGCGAGATTCGGTTCGGTTTTGTAGGTCTTTCAGAAAAAAATAAACTCATAGCTGTCTGTTGCTTATTTGAATAGAATAAAATTAATGTACCTTAAAGATTGCGTGTTCTTGGTCTATTGTCTTCGCCACTTCGTTTGGGGATTACTTTACTAATCTTTCTAATAAGATATTAAATTTCTAGGTTTTTGGGTCAATGATACAATTTATGATATTAAACTACCGTGTTTATCACGACCGTGATCGAAGATTTTAGATTAACTATCGTAATAAAATCTGCTAATTAATTTTTAAAATAGTTTAGGATATTAGTCAGCGATTTGATTATCAACGGCCGGCTTGGCTTAATTATGCTGTTTAAGTTTAAAACATTAATGATGTGTGTAAAACACGAAATTGTATGTTATAAAGTGACTGTGCAATGAAAGTAAATGAACGTTGTCAGTTGCTCCTTTGCTTTTCAAAGACAAATTGTCTTAAATAAATCTTTATTTATTTAAGGGGAGGGGAAGGACCACCGGTCAATGCAATATTATTGTAAGAACTTTTTAGGACTATTAAAGTCATTGTAGTGATTTCCTACCTTCGTCTTACTGTTAATAAACATTCAGTAAAGAAATATATTTAATTTATTATGAGTGCTAAGGACAATGGTTGGATCTAGACTAATCAACATGAAAAATATTACAAACAAAGCAAATGGTTATGACTACTACACCTTGTGTGTACAATATTAATGTATGAGTGAATATGATATCACTACATTATATTAACTAAAAAAAATGTGAGCCGTCACGAGACGCCTGGCAGATGTGAAACATCGACATTATTTTGGAAAAGTAATAAGCAGAAAAGAACAGATTGTGATAGGAACTAAATAATGATAAAATAAAATAGTACGATTTTTTTCAAGATAACGATGACTATTTATTGAATAAAAATTTATTTTCATTAAATATTTTTAATGTGAAATTTACTACTGCATATAGACTGTATATAGGTATATAATATGTAACTACTTTTGCATGCATTTGTCGCGCTCCTAAACAAGACTGCTATGGTTACAATTAATACAAACCACAGCGGTTTTATAATGTAACATATTGTGATATATTATTATATTATTTTGTAATAATAATACCATCAAATAGCGCGGCGACGCGTCGCCACGGCAGAAATCGGTTTTACGTGCGGCTATAGATGTTTCACATCAAAATTGATTTATAAAATCCCCTTTTTAAAAGACTATAAACGTCTCGGCCATATTCTCATCGAGACTAGCTATTGCACAGTGCACTAGTCTGTGCAAAGACACACAGTCGATGAAACGGATGTCAATCGTGACCGGAGTATCCCATGCGCATGCGCAGAACAACTTTACATACCAAGATACTTAGTTCTTATAGCTTGAGTAATGAAGCAGTCTATATATAATAGCGGTACCTTCACAACTCACGTTTCCTCTCAAATATAGGTAAAGGTCTATTACACCGATTTTAACTGCCTACCATAATTTAACTTCATAGATTTACGAAGGTAATAACTAAATGTACCTGTAGTTACCCAGTTAAATCAAATTACCGCCCACATCGGTCAATGCAATTTGCTCATAAAACACACTTTGTTATGAATATGCGCCTACATAATATGCAATAGAAAAAATTAGTAGTTGGGCCTATCGCTTATACGCAAGGTTGTATTATTATTTATTTGATTTTTTTCCCGTAATATTTGTACTTCACTGTATTGCTTTGTTATGGAGTAATAAAATGAAATAAATGTACTCGACCTCTGACGGAGTGAATACCTCCTCTAATTTCTTGCACTGGTATCAATTCTCTGTGACAATTTTCCAATTTTATTTTATTTTCCTCCTAATTCACAATTCTCAACAAACGCGTTGTTATGGAGAATGATTGTTATGAAGAAATATTTGTCTGAGTTGTCAAAAATTAAGACTGGAATCCTATTTTTAAAACAAAACATTCTAAATATAGAATTAATTGGCGTTTCCGTTTCAAATATGGTACCATAAATAACTTACCGTTTTTTATTGTATTTTTATACACAATACATATATGAGAGAAAGAGAATTTGCCATTTCGTTGGACAAGTTTTCATAGAATTTTTTAAACATATTTAATTAAGTTTTAAATTTAGGGTTAATTTAATAGAAATTAATTCATTAATTAATATTTAGATAATGTGTGTATTTCTGAAATAAATAAATTAAACCATTTTGAATCCGAATGTCGTATGTCATTTCATAATCCACATTTTCACGATGGAAAAGCTTTAGAAACGAATTCAATTACAAAAATCAATTAGAGCGAGTAATTCGCAAATGCGAGGTTGAATGGTATTTTGCATAATCCTGATCATCCTATGAGAGATGAACACTTTGGATTGAAACTGTTTGAATTAAACATATCATGCAGTACTAGTTGGAAAAACTAAAAAAATAATAATATAAAATACAGAACAACGAAGTCTCGATTCAGGTCTGGGCTCCACTTCTTTTTATAATAAAGAATTAAATACTAGCGGACCGACATACATTGTTCTGCATGATATCTCAAGCGATTAGGATATTGAACAAAGTATGAAAATACCTACTTCAACGCCATCTACCTGGCTGATTTGTGAATCTAAACTATCCAATGTAAAAAAGTGTACAATGCCGCTAAAGAAGATTTCACTTCAAAAATCATTCAAATCGGTCCAGCTGTAGAAGTTCAGTGACATACAGACGTAAAGTAAAATTATATGTAAGCTATCCTTTAAGTTAGATCAAACTGCACACGGTGTACAAATTTGACTGAAATCGGTTAAGTAGTTTAGGAGTCCATAGCGGACGAACAACGTGAACGTGACGCGTAATATATATTAAGAATTATATAAGAATGTGATCAGCCATCTGTGTTGGTTGCCTCACGAAGTTTTTTCTTTCACTTGCGTGCAACTGTTAAGATGCACACAGAAAGATCTTTTCTTTCCCTTTCATTGGTCGTGTTTCGACTGGACGAACTCAGAGTAGAAATCTGCCTGTCACTCAGAAACTTTTGGAAAAAAATACATCAATTCAGAAAATCAGGACACGCATAAATAATTTTAAGTCTTACGAAATGTATTTCCGTAAATATAATCAAAAAGGGAATTCAACTTACCTCTGGCTCGTGTCTGCGCATCCCGGAAGCTGACCTGTAACAATATTGCATGAATTAGTTACCACGAACACTCTACGCCATTAATAAATAATAAGCATTTCAAATGCGGCCACTAATTATGAGTCTAGGCTTTCTTATGGCGACGCGCAGCGTGTCGTAAATTTTAAATAATTCTGGGAAAAGTGTTCAGGCTGTGCTTACAACTACACTTCAAACCTTAGCTAAGTGTTATTTAATTTATTATTAATTAATATTAGTCTCTTTAGATAGTGTGCACAATGCACATCCAAAAAGCCACGGCAAGATGTCTTCAATAGATCTATCGAAAATTATACAATAACTATTGGTACCACATTACTCAAAAATAATATAGCGAAATAGATTTCAATGTATGTGTGACATTTATTTGCAAAGCTTTTTGATGTTTATGATTTTATCTTTACATTTGCTTTTCATAAGTTATTAGTCGTTTTTATTACTATAAAAAATTCGATGATTCTGTGATAAATTTAGTTAGGTACGCTTGCTCGTTACGTTATTATTTAAAGTTTCTTTTTAATATTACGATTTAATTTAAGTGCCTAAAAGTGTAAATAAATTTATAAAATTTAAATAATACAGAATTTTTACTAGCCACACGGCATCAATGTATTCAGTACGCACCAGGCATCGCTACTTAGAACAACTATGCCTTTAACCATTGCGAACCGTTCTTACTAAGATTTATTATCTGATTATATCATTACTTCACTGTAGCAATTCAAATATTCATAATAGAATTCATAATACTTAGTATAGTTTAAATTGGTTTAAGAAAAAGTATAAGAACTTTTCACAAATTTTCTGGGTTTAGTTCCTGTGCTAAATAATATTTAATATAATTAACAATAGTATTTTAAGTTCGGGAAATATAGGAATATGTTAGGCACGTATGCAATATTTATGCAATAGTTATTTAGTTTGGAAAACGTCATATGGAGATGTCATAATTTATAATGGAGCTGAAATATGTTACGTATTGTTTTAAATTTAATATAGTTTCCCATAAAGTTTACCGATTACAAATAATCATCCGCGAATCAAACCCGGGGCGTATTTATTTAAGCATTAAGTCACGACGACGGCTATGTTATATACACAATATATTCTATATGGTATTCCAAATGAGTAATGTTTGAGTGTTTGCATATCTGCTCTGCGCAGGCCATTTATAGAATTGTGTGAGAGAAATGATTTAGTGGACAGCCGCTGCAATAGAACTGAACTGTTGCTAAGGCCGCCTTCACTCTCAAGGGTCGGACGTATTGTTAATTAATAAAAATACAATGAAATTCATGTCTAATACAAAAACACTTTCTTTTCCATGGTTTGAGTAGCTACTGCTTTTTGTAGTAGTTACAATATCAACAAATGTTCAGCTATAATTCAGTTTTTTGTTACGACCGACATTGTCGAGAGGCTACCCCAGGGATACGGAAAATCTCTGGTTTCAATTTATTTATTTAAAGACCCTTGAACAAGTTACCACGTCGCGGGGTTTTGGGGTCGGTACGTGATGTCCGTACAATGAAACACTACCTACTAAAAACCAAAAATGCCATCTATGGACGGGAGGTACGTTAACAGTGTACGTTAACGTTCCCTTAATCCGTGGCCCCTTCAAGAGAGTTCAAGGCTTAAGGAAAACTGGCTAACGTAACTTCTATAACATAAGTATTAATTATTTGGGCTTACCTACTCTCTTATTACCAGTACTTAGGCTGTATGTGCCTGTAAGATCTCGGCGGAAAGCCCTGCCGTCTGAGTAAAGGACACGAATAGTCACCGATTCCTCTGATGATCTCGCTGCTAAAGTGTTCCCTCAGTTCTGCACTCGAACTCGATATATTTGAGACAGGGTTGCGAATACTGAGATATTAATGTACGTTGTTTTGATTATTCAAGTAAAAAAAATATTAATTGTTTATGAACTATATATTATATTATACGTAAACTATATAGTATTTGGCATATATGCTGTAGATAAATAGACCATAAGTAAAGTGTTTACAACCCTATTGCGGAAAACATTCCTATCTACAGGTAAAAATTAAGGTAAAAATTATACTTCCAAGGTGAATAAATCCTTAGGTTAGGAAATTATTCGTAATTCCGAGTGTAACATCGCTGTGTAAACGCAGCCGGCAGCTAACACGCGTTGTTCGCTAAATTGCCTTTCTTGGATGTACTATATACGTCAATCAACTGTACATAATAAACTATTTAAAATAAAAATTATATTCATTAAAAATGCACTAAACAAAAAATAAATACGATATAAGAATTTTAATCTGCTTAGCTTTAAAAAACAAATACTTGTTATATATTTGTTTTGTATATATGTATTCAGTTTATAGGTGGCGCAAAAGATTTCTTAACGCCTTAAATAGTTTACATATAAGGCTTATTTGGCGTGGGATTACCGGCGAAACTTGTCTTCTCTTGATGATATCTAGACACAGAAGAAACACACAGCTCGCTTTAAAAACAATTAAACAGACAACGAAAAATTGCAACTGACACAAGAGTGCAGCACTACATTAAATAGGTATTAGAGGCATAGCTTTTGTTAATAGCTACAAAGGAAGCTTCCATGTAAGAACTTAGAGCATAAAAGAAAGTTCGCTGTTTGTGGTGACTAAGATATTTTCTGTGGAAGTACAAAAAGTCGGCAACCGTAACCCGACCTCGATGGACTTAAGTGGCCGTCGTCCGGTCTTATTACATGCGTCTATCAAGTAATAAGGGAAGGCAATTACTATATTATTGAAAGTTCTATGTGCTATGGCGTTTCACAAAAGTTTTAGATATTCAAATAAAACAGTTAGCTAACATGAATTTATTTATATATTACTTGACATTTGGAGTGCAGGGTAATGCCAAATCATAATAACTTTATATAATTAATTAATGCAAAATGGCGTTATCTATTATCGCAAATTTGGAATTACCTGCACTTTTTCTTTATGATTATCGTGGGAATATATCCTGTATATAAAAACTAAACAAGTTAATTGAAATTCGTGTATTGTAAAAAATAAAGAGCGTATAAACCAGTTTTAGACCCATTCCTAAAAGCAAAATTCACTCACTACACAATACCACTATTGTTTTAGAAAATTACAGATCTATCTATATACTATCTTTTTTATTCCAGATTGAACAGACTGACAGAAAGTGGGCAATGTGAACCTTCGTTACGTGGTCATAAAAGGGTAGGTTTTATAAGCTTTCTTTACTCTAAAGCATTAAAACAAACATGAAATATGAGAAACATAACACGGAATATAAATCTTTTATTCTATTCCAAGGCACTTCTGCATTCAATGATACCATAATATATATATCAATAAATATATTTTTCTACAATAAAAGCTTTAGTCACGTAAGTTTTAGGCAAGCTTAAAGCGTTAATTGCCTACGTAAATAGATCGTGCAAGCCAAACTTAAATTAGCACCAATTAAATTAAACGCTAGAATCACATGTTTATGTTCACACTTATCCTTTTAAAAATGTAAATTTAATTAGTTTAGAAAGGGAAGGTGTGTGAACCAAAGACAAAACTTGTTCAAGGTCAAATATTTAAAACATTACAATATAAATATAACACGCAAAATTACATCCGGCACCTATCTAGCCCTGTTGTATTTGATAGCCAAACATAACTGTTAATTCTAAAGTAATTAAACAATGACGCATATAAATTGTGCTGCTAATAATCAGAAGTTAGGTCAGATTCTTATGTAAGGTTTTTTTTTTTTTTTTTTTTTTTTTTTTTTTTAATGGAGCTGCGAACCCACCCCTGACTTTTGCTTATCAGGGTCCTTTTTTGCTGTATTTATTTTGTTCATTCAATTTTTTATTTTTATTTTAATATTGTTATGTTATATTATATTGTGTTTCTTACAGCAGCTTTATGCATTCACATTTACTTAACATTTTACATTTCCTAGTATAGTATAGTAGTTTTCTTTATTTAAATTGTATATTTATTTTCTTTGTTTATTTACATTCACTTTACATACTTTCATAAAAATTTAGCATTTTGGTCATTTTGAATTAATTACAGGGCGAAGCAATATTCCGGGCGCCGTTGAATATTCGCGTCCTCCGCAGAATCCGCTCGCAAAATTTTTCCAGGGCCGTCCTGTGCCCCGCAAGGATGTCGGGCAGCACATTGCGTGTCATCCGCATCCCCACGGTCTGCTCCAGATCGTGCCTTTGAATGGCGAATATGGGGCACCCCACTAGGAGATGCTCCACCGTTTGTATTGTGTTTTCGTCGCATTCACATGCGGGACTCGTTTTTATTTTGAAACGGTGGAGGTATTCCGCGAAGGCTCCATGCCCTGTCAAAATTTGGGTCATTATAGGGTTAAACCCTTTGGTCCTTGCGATTTTGTACGCAGCTTCTGGGTCGGGCAAGAACATCCTAGTTGTCGCCCCGGTTGTTTCTTCGGACTGTCTCTTGACCCATTCCCGCACCGTGCCTGCGCGTATTAATTTTTTAATGTATGATAGCGGGCAGCGGTCGTAGACTGGCCTCCGCTTTGTGTTAGTGGCTTCTTTGGCCAACTGGTCCGCTCTTTCGTTCCCTCTTCTCCCCGCGTGTGCTTTTACCCAGAAAAGTTTGACGCTCTTCTCTGGGTGCTGGGTAAGAAGCTCGCGGATCTCGGTGACCAGGGGATCGAAAGAGCGTCCTCCCGCAACCGCATCCAATGCAGACCTTGAGTCGCTGTATATGAGGACCTCGGTCTCCTTCCGCTGCACCGCTATCTGCGCCGCTCTTTGTAACGCCACCAGTTCTGCCTGATACACGGTGCAGAAATGTGCCAGAGGCAGCTTTTGACTCTTTATTTCTTTTTCTCCCTTCCAAAGGGAGATCGCAGCTCCCACCCCTTCTTGCGTCTTACTACCATCCGTATATATTTGAATGCTTTCATTATTTATCGCTAGTTCTTCGTTTGTTAGAATAACATATTCCAGTGCTGTCTTTGCCGGGTGAAGACTTTTATGTAGACTTTTATGTAAGGTTAATGACCTCGCACCCAATTTTAGGTAGGTCTCAAACATAGAGCGTTAATAAGTTTTATATTTTTTAATACAGTTAATAAACAATGAGTACTTTTTATTGTGAGGGCATTTTAACGATACAACATTATTAGGTTAAATATGGCAGGGCATGTCTTAAGGATAGTATATCTCCGTCAATCGACATCTACTGCTATTCTTGGCGATTATTTATGAAATATTACATAATATGTGTACTGATGACATGCTGACTTTGCTAGACAAGGCGTTATTCAACCCTGAAGTCATTCAAATCGCGCCTCTGGACAATTGGGCTTTCTGTCTATATAAGAATTAACACTCGCTTGTACAGTGAAGGAAAAGATTTTATGGAAGTCTTAGACCTTCAAATCACCGGCGTGTCAGGAACAGAAGACTGATCACCTACTTGCCTATTATGGAAAAAGTTACAAAAACCTAGAGGTCAAGACCTGGTAATTGGCATCACAGTTATATTTCAAGAGATTTTGATTGATGTACCTACTAACCTAATACATAAGAACAATGTAATCTGTATATACTCCAGTAGGCATGAATTACAGCATTAAGCTTTCTAAAATTTAGGGAATAATGAGTTAGTCAAATTCGTTTAAAAAGTTGAGCTCAGCTTGAGTAGTCCTTAATCTCAATAGGACCTTTGTCTGCACACGGACGTCCTTTGTATGTGAACAATACAATTTTCCCGACTTGAGCACGTTTCCTGTGGTCTGTATGAGTGAGACGCTCACGTGGTTATGAGTAAGAGTGGGCTTGAGGTGTAGCGAAGCAATTAGGAACTTGCTTTCATTCGCCGTAAATAATAGAGTAGGGTTCAGTTATTGCGCGGGTTGTAAAGGTGCAGTCTAACTTTAAGTATTAGGACGTTTTGTTTTTTATTAACATAACTTTTACACATTTAACCACGCAAGCTGTATAGTATGCGAAACGTCGGGATAATTTTAAAATTATGTAAAATGATTAATAAGTTTATACATAACTTCAATCCGTTAAAAAAGTGTTTTCTTTAAATTAGGACTTTTTTGTTAAGAGTATCAAAAATACCGTTTCATCTCTGAAGAGTTTTGTCTAATTTAAGGCATTTATTTGAAAATCTCTTTACTCTATTAGACAGAGCTGCTTCATACATTTCTCACTCAATTCCACTCAATTCCACTCACACACAACTCACATCAAATAATTTTGTAAATTTTCGTTTGATCATAAATTTAACCTCTTTAATACAACTCGAGTCCGTTAAATCGATTGTTCTTAGATCATCTGGCTAAACTCAATTTTCTTATCACTGGTAGTGTACAGGGTATATCATCGTTGCCGAGAATGTTCGAAGGTAGTAAAGCGCTAACTGTCCCCTGGCCTCTTGACCGACACTCGACTATTTCTCATAAAAATTTCCCTGTACTAAGTCACGAAATGAAGCGTTAAAAAGTACATATCGTGATATACATATAAAATTTATTTTTAATTGAATAGATCACTTTCTAATCCTTTATCTTTGCCCCATATCTGGCATTTGTTTGTTTTATTTTTATTAGAAGTAGGTGATCCGTTAATATTTAGTAGATTATAATTCTAATTTAATATATCTATACCTTGTCTTAATATGCCAGGTTCTTCTTGTTAATTTTTTACATGTTACGGGAAAAATCACATCGATAAGGCATACATACATATACACTACATACAATACACCTTAAAATAACTATTTTATAGTCCTAATATATAATAAATGTATTTCGATAAAAATTTATAAAACTTTTTCATATCAAATAATTATCGTGTTATTTTTTTTTCTAAGCTTTACATTGCATTTAATGTAATTAATATAACCCTAAAGGCTACGCTAATTAAGAAAATTAAAAGCATCTGAGTACTATATTAAATCTGTAAACAAGATAAATGGGAATGAGTATACCTACATGGTTTAAAATGAACGGGTTTGTGTGTGTGTGTAAATATATAAATAGTTACTTTAGTGTGCAGGTCTCGATCCTGAAAGGATTTTTCTTTTTCTGTACGCAATAACAAATGCTGCTACAGTGAACGCAAACATTGTAAGGAAACCGGAATGTCTACAAAAACTTTAATACGTGTGTCAGGGGCTGAAGGGTCTGAATTTTCTATGAAATTAAAAGTGATCAAAGAGACGGATCCAATCTGATGTAGCGGAACTGGACTAATATTTATTAAGCTAAAAGTATGAATTAATCACTAAATTGGATAGATTTGGGTGACATGAGTGAGGGATTGGTGCTAATAACACATTAATACTTTCCGGGGGGAAAAATGTAAAATATACGAAATATGCATTTTTAAACAAAATGTTGTGTTGCTGGTCACCCCGCCTTCCTTTTTTTATCTTTTGGTGAAAAGAAGATAATCATTCTTTTATTATTACTAACGAACTGTTTCCTATGAGAACTAGACACCCTTGACAACTGAGTAATCTATATTCAGTTTCTATTGACGTATTTAATTTGTATTAAAAAAATCGCTGTAAGTTTATACCTCGTACGTATATCATTAGAAGGCTTTTTGCGTGATTTTGTGTCGATTCAGTTACAACCATTCGACGCGTTCATTGATTGCGGCTAGTGTTGTGGTTATACTGACATACATACAACTCTAACCCATTACAGTTTATTAATAGATTAATTTAATTAAGTGAGCAACACAATGTTTTTACAAAACATTATGTTATAACGAATATAATAAACATATGTTTCATGACATGGTTTAAATTTGGCACGATTTCATTGAAGCAACGACAATATTTTTTGACAAAAACAAAAGATGAAGATGAAAATGATTATTTAGAATAAAAGTAATTTAAAATATATTTATATGAGATATTTTAATTTTAAAATTACTTTATATATACGGTAAATAGTAAATAAACTGAATAAAATGTAAGATTAGGTTATATTTATAAAGCAAGTATAACTTTTTGTTTATTCAGGTGAGCCTCCTGCCCGTTTACCCCTGTTCTAAAAAAAATGAGAAACAGTCTTTTCCGCTACTTATTTACTATACCCGATAATTTTGTGCAAGTTTTTAAAGTTCTTCCACCAGCCGTCGTCATTTGAAGCTAATATCGCCCTAATCACGCTATCCGGGATGACCTCCTCCCCATGTAACATCGTCCAGTAAAGTCTCATTTTCCACAGTGTTTACTTACTGGTTTAAAACACTAATTTCGAATAGATAGGTTCTATATTGAAATATACAATATTATTAAGTCACTACGTCAAAACAAGTATGTCCAAATAAAGCCAACCCTTATACTGATATAGCACGCTTTCAAGAAAAAATATCTATGAAGATCCACCAGTACATTCGAAAACACAAGCTATAAGCCTCCTTACATACTCTTATGTACCCATCGCGACTTTCCAAGGACCTTTGACAAAGTAATGACGCTCAGACAAAAGACCTACCTTCTAACCCTCCGAACGATACTCGAGTGGGGTTTCCATAAATATTTGGATTAAGTGTAGTTTTTTATAATATGTAAAAAACTACACTAAATTATTATTTTTTTTTAATTTTAGTATATGAAAAACAGAGTCTTCAGAATTATATTATGACTGCGTTTGTTTGATGGAAAGCGTATTATCAGTCGGAACAGTACCTACTGTTAATTTTGAATTATATTTTATGTTTGTGATACTCGCGGAAATAAAAGATATTAATATTATATTACTAAAGCCACTGTAATCTAATGCTGAATCTTTGTGGGTTCTAAGCAGCTTTCATATCATTATTTTATGTAGAATATATGTAACATTTTTATCTTTTCATCTCTTTTGTTCGGCATTATGAAGCCCATATCTTAGGTTAAGAGGATTAAAGGTGGAAGTAAGTTTTAATGCCTTAAGAGGAAAATAATGAACTTTATTAAAACAACAAAACAAACATTTTGTAACAACAAGCAAAATACATAAACATCATATCAATAAAAGACTAAAAGATTTTTATTTTTAATCTTGATAAGATTGCTACTAATATTTTCTCGTAAGGATGAGACATCAGACTTATCACAATATAGCAGAAAGTTTTAAAATGTAATATAAAATGATTAACTTGAAAACATCGACATTTTTTGACAGGTGACATCTCTTGTATTAGTTTTAAGGTTAATGATATATATATATATATATATAACGTACTAAATGCCCTATCACAACACGTACTCGTATAATAACGTGTGTATAATGAACCCTGCCAAGACTAAAACGTTGTCACCCTAGCTAGCCAATGTAAGCGCGCATTTTTGATACCCTGCTACTCCGTGTTACCCTCCAAAACACGACTATTCAGCCATTGTAACAGTGGTGTGGTGCTTTTCAGCTCCTTCAGATATCTAAGTAACTACGCTGTTGATGGCTCTCTAGTTTTGACGTTTTGACGCGGCAACAACTTATATAAGGAAAATACTGAACAATTTTAAAACTGAAAACAACCCCAGTTTTTGTTTATTCTACATACAATCTTGTACATTGGTTTAACTGTTTTTACTTTTCAGTTTTGTAGAACTTAAAAACAAAACCCTGGCTTAAAAAGATATAAAATATTGAAGAGTATTGTTATCGCGGTTATCAAATGGTTAAAAAAGTGAAGCAAATCTACAAGCAGTCCTCGTCAACAATAACCAGTTCAGTTAAATATGTGTTTTTGTCCGTCCGTCAGCATCCTGAGACTGCATGAGCTATTATGTACCGTTATAAGTTAACTTACTTGTGAGAAACATACAATTAATTAAAAGAAAAACTCGTTCGGAATGAATTATTTAATACCATACAACATTCTTTGGTTTTTTTAGTGCGGGCTAAATAGTAATATTGTTACAATATTTTTGCATACGTCTAATAAGGACAGTTTAATACGATTTTCGACACACATGTAATGTGGAAAACACGAAATAAATTTAATTCAATATATTTATGAATAAATAAATAAATACATTTTTGTAGTCTCGTTTCTGATTCTTACCCTTAGATTGGAGGATCATTCAATGGGTTAATAGCAATAGGAATTTAATTAACACATTTAAGAGGCGGTTTGATAATAATTCTAGCCGTCGGCTTAAGTTTTTGAATAAAAAAAAATACCTGCTTGGCGTAGCTAACTGACAAAAAAAAGAATAGGACTATTCAATGACTTTAAAAAAGGTATATGCTTATCTAATCGACGTAATTAAGACATAATAATGTTACTACCAATGATTACTTCTAATGATTAAGAACATGTATTTTTATTAACAGTACTTACCTTATAAAGTAGAATTCCTAAAAAAAACTTTTTGAATTAAACGATAAGTAGTAGTGAAGTAATTCAGTGCTACCATGCGATCTATTCTCAAGATTATTTCAATTAAATAAAAGAAAAAACTTAAGCTCACTTGTTTAGCCCCGGGGCAGAGAATGTCTGTGCCTTGTAATAACGAACATAGCATGGCCATATACGTTTCGTTACCAGGTTTAAAATTGTACAAAATCATGAATTATTATATTGAATAGAGATTACATCCCCATTCTCTTTTCTTTATATACAATTAAAATTAAAAAAAAAATTAAAGCGTTATTTATAAGAACAGTTTCCTTTAAATATTGGAAAATGTATTTAAAAAAGCTCTAACTGATATGACTCCTACCACGGCATCAGTAAGTTGCTAACTACAATATAAAGCATTCGAAATGTGTATTGGGGTGTCCAAAGAAAATATTTTATATGGGTATACTTCGTCTTTGTATACTACAATCGTGTAACAGGTAACTGTATTCTAAAATTTGCATTTTCGCACATACATACAATCCATTAAAAACTTATTGAACTCCGAATTTCAGAAGTCAACGACTTTAATTTCTTAATTGTCCCATTGTCGTGTTTTTTATGATAAAGTCGGGAAACCAGTTAAAGTAACTTTGTATAGAGTAACTGTAAGTTACGTAACGCGGTACATCTTTTGTCAATTAATAACTGTACATCGTTTTTTTAATCTAACCGGGAATGTGTTTGGGTATGCAGTATGTCCAGTGGACGTTTGACGAAGTTCACCATTTAAACAAGTCTATGGATTTTTGACATATTATTTAAAAACTAACAGAAATTGTGAACAGCAGTGTCAGAATAGTGGCTTCAGCGAGCGACATCATCCTTAATGTTACAGGGTTGAAACCCGGCTGTGCAAATATTTTCTCCCTATGTGCAAATTTAACACTCTCAGGTATGGGTGAAAAAACATCGTGAGGAAACCGGTATACTTCAAACCCAAAGAAATCTGAGATCTACAGGACCTGAACAAATACAAATCGTACCTAGACCAGTACAAGACATCTGAGGGTTTGTTTGTCTAACGGTGACTGAGAAAATTCCAAAATTGGATTCGATTTCGATCGAACCTCTAAGGCAATGTAACTCTAGGGGACTCCCATATTGTTTTCGTACATGTTTACTCCATATTTGCGACATCGACATAGAGGTATGGTATAAGGAAAATGTATAAAACTGAACTTTTTCTACAATTGCACAAATCACATTGCAAGAAGCAATCAGAATAGTCATATTTCACAGCTGTCATCACACAAATACACTTAAATAACTTATTCAAAGTATAAATGAGTTATTGTTAAATAACAAGTGGTCGGATTCATAATAACCGGTAATATCGGAGATTATCTGCGCCCACGCAACATAATCACGCAGGGACACATATAATTTAAGCTACATGCCATTTCCGTATCAGTCTGTGGATTGCACTGTGGTATTTTGTATAGCCAAATGCCACTCTTGCCCTAAGGTTTTTAAAGTATTATATCAAAACTTTTTGCCATTTCAAGTCGACAAAATCCATCCTCGAATCATATGATTTGGCACCAGTACTTGTTGTTTACTAAACATCAATATTTATATTATCAGTGCTTCATCACACAAACCCCACATAAACACGATAATAAATATAAATTATATATTTTAAGACAAAAAAATATTTTGTCTTTGTGCACGTGCTTTTTACCGTCAAGTGATCTACTGTTCCTATAAATACTGTGGCACAGGTAATGCCTCTTCCTCAATCGAAGAGCTCTGTAATACAGCTAAACCACCGTGTTGGGAATTGTAAATTGAGCCGTTTATTTGAATGGTTGCCTTCCGTGACTTGTGGTCAAAATCCATACATCTCAGTTTCATAGCTTAACCCTTTCCGGCACGTTTCCGAGAATGTATATTGCCCTTTTAAATTTGAATTATCGTTACTATGTATAACATATCCAACTCCTAGTCAATGTATACACAGGTTATATGCAGGTACTCCTTGTTAAGTAGGTAAAAAAAAGGTAAAACCCGAATTATGTAGTATACTTTAATTTTTTATGTTGATTTGCAATATCGTTGAGCCCAACCTAGTAATATTTTAGCCCCTAAGTTATCCTTTCACTCAGGTAAGGTAAACTTAAATCCAAGTTATAAAGCACGGGTGCTACCAACTGCCCATGGGTTTAACACATCGTGTTTCTTTTAGTTCAAACAATTTAATACACCGTCGAAAAACTGCATAATTCATTACAGCTCGCCTCTTTTTCAAGTAATTATGTCATGCAGGGAGAAATAGATTAAGTTCACTTGGCCTAAATAGCATGAAACATATCGCATGCTCTAATGATCTCTAGTTTTTAATGTAGAAAATGCAACCTCATATCTGTCTCTTGACCTAGTTGCGGTTCTAAATTACTCAGTTTTAGAAGTACTAATCACCGCTAAGTGTGCAGCAAATGCAGGGCTTTTTAGAGAACATTAATTATGGAAGTTCGCTTGCATAGAAATGGTATAAATTATTTATGTAATCCAGTTGCTAGGCGTGACCCTGATGGATACGTGCTATAGTTTTCCAGAGATAACTGATGTCCAGGTTTTGTTACAATTTATTTATTTATTTAATTTTTATTTAAAAACCAAACCAAACTCAGACTAAAAACATAAAATATAAAAGGATAAAATACAATTAATTTAATAACAAAATTTCTAGTAAATGATATCTTCTAATCCCCTCCAAGTAAATACGCTTCCCAAATATAATAAATATAAAACGCTCTCCGGTGAAGAGTCGATAAGTCCATTAACCAGGGAGCACAGCAAAGAAGTCATGTTTCTGCCTTGAAGGCCAATCACCGATTTGCATAGACAACAAACATATTTTATTATTATTATTTAAAGATCTATCTTTTGAATTTTGAATTCATTGTAGTTCTTTTAAAGACAAAATCTGGCAACGGGGAGAGCAAACATTTCTTAAATCTTAATTTAAATAACATTCCTAAAAAATGTTATAGAAATTTTCCCATACTTTTTATTGATATTAGACTTAATTGAACATGTATTGGCTACGGAAATGAGCCTTCTCCGATAAACTCTTGAATAAATTGTGAAGGTAGCCAGTAGCCAGATATGTCAAGATATAAATGACAGGAAGAGTTTTCTGATAAGCCAAGTCTGACAGCATCGCCAAGGCTGACTGTAATCCGGACTTAGCTTTGATTCCTTTCTAATTACGTGTCTACTTGGTATTACTTGTAATACCTACAAGATAACTCAAATACTTGTAATTTGTTGTCAACTACGGGATGTGACGTTGTGACTGTTGTTGTGTAGTTGTGACTCGAAGTGACACATTTAAAAGGCAAGGGGACAAAACATAAGTTTAGTATCAAATTTGGGGGCATCTATCCGGTGTCCATCGGCTCGATCATCCGACTGTGTAGGAGGAAGATACTATACATAGTTTAATAGTACGTTTATGTGTAATATATTGAATCGAATTTCTCTCTATCTATACCAAACTACGCCCAAGAAATTAAGGTTTAAAAAGAGATCTGAATTACAACTACTTTAGCATTTATAATCGCGACAATCAAAGTAATTACTTAGTTTGAATAATAATGTCTTTTTATAGAATAAATTTCATTATGTTTGCATGCAGCTAATAGGTTAAGATTCTAAGTTATAGGTACTCGTGATTTAAATGGTAAATTAAAATACGATTTTATACTAACTATGACTAACAATTATTCATGTATAGTGATTTTAAACTTCAACTTCATAACAATTAAGCCTCAATTGATATAAATATTACCATTCCGAGCCAATTTGAAACTTCAACAAGGCTTTGAACTCAAAAAGCAAACTCGATTGAAAGCTATCCAATTTAACTGCATAAAGCATATAAAATCTCAACGATTATTGTCTCTTACTACCTTAGCTTAAGACGGAGAATTGCAATTTACTTGCGAAAAGCTAGTTTCTAGATCTTATTGAAAACTCGTGCCCGGTAAGGTGCCGCAAAGTAATAATAATAATAATAATAATAGCCTTTTATTCAGATCAATTAGGTACATGGATTTGTTAAGTTAACATTAAATTCTAAAGATTTATATTATGCTTAAATTTAGTGTAGTATTTGTTTTGTTATCTTCCCTAGATCTGTTTGCCAGTCGGCAAAGGCCTCCTCCAACCTTTTCCATTCAGTTCCGTAACATTTTCTTCTTTTCTCAAGGTGTACATTGAGGGTTGCTATGTAAATTACTAATTTTTGGTGGTTGTTGTCTTTATATGTTGGAGGGTTGTGGTCGCTTTCCCCCTCGAGGACCAGTCGGCTTGGGGGAGTTCGTTGTTTTTTGTTTCTTTGTTGGCTGTTTAATTGTTTGGTTTTGGTTTCCGTTTGTCGTTCTTGAGTTGCTATTGGTTTTTATTAGTAATAGGCATGTTCGATAAGGAGCTGGATCGGTATCGCATTAGATCAAAAGCATTTGTCCTGTTAGTCTTCATTGCGTTTTCGGTTTGTTGCTTTTTTGGTTGATTGTTACCTGAAGAGGGTGAAGCGGATATTTCCCTTTTCCTTTTCTCTTGGCTGTAGTTGTTCTCTTTTACAATAAGTTTGTCGTATTTCAGATATGCTATATTGCCCTTTTGTCTCTCTTCAGTTAACTTGGCTTGCAGCTCCTTTCTTTTTTGTAACACATCCTTTGAGTAATCTTCCGCAATGTGTATAGTTTTTAGATTGTTTTTATTTTTCAAAATTTCAGTCTTATTCCAGTTGCTTGTAAACGAGCACAGTATCGGTCTCGGTTTGTTGCTCTCTTTCTTTATTTTTCCTAAGCGAAAAGTTTTGTTGAAATCATATTCTTCCGTTTTAATATTTAAATCTTGATTGAAGGTATCTTTGAGCTTTAAGATTAATTCATAAGAGGATTTTTCGTTTTCGTCTAAGCCGAATATAATAATATTATTGTTTTTCTCAGACCTCTTAAGATAATCTATTTCTTTTTCTAGTTTTTCTACTTTAGTTTTCAGGTTCTTATTTTCTTCTATTATAGGGATTAGTTTAACATCTATTTTTTCCATAATACTATTTGTTATAGACTCCTTCAATTTTACGTTTTGACTATGCATCTCTAATTTAATTTTTTCAAATAATATTTGGAATTGACCTTCCATCTTATATTTGTTGTTTACGTGTAGCGGAACGTAATAGTAGAATATGGCTATATAATATTTCTCACAAATGGCAACACTGTTTGATATGTCAGATTACTTGACGTTTACGGCAAGTGTCACTGAGTAACAATTTGTTGTTTTTGTGTTTTCTAACCTCCAATACAATAGTTGATATTGTGGTTGTAGATTTACGGTGGATTCCAGTGATCACACTTCCCTGTTTGTTTTTTAGTCACTTCCAGAGGTCCCAGTACTGTATCGACGGATACTAGCAGCCACAAATTACGTTTACTATTTTATTTCACTTAATTTTACTCGGAGTTTATCACTACGGTGTTGACAGTTCTGATGCCGGAAACGGAAAACCAAACCGCAAAGTACCGCAAAGTACTAAGATAAAATCGGTTAAGGATCGCTGTTGTGGGCTCCATTATCTTGGAGAGATATTTTAAGACACCGCTTTGCGGATGGATATATCCAAGGCCCCGTTAAAAATAAAGCGACCCTATGGGCCTCTGGAGTATCCAGGGCAGTTTGCCGCGTGAGACACGTCTTTGTTTTACGATCCATCTCGTGATGTACTATAGTTTTGGTTACTTTACTAATGTGTTACATATTATTTAAAAAAATGAATTAGTGGCGCTACAACCTCTTTTAGGTTCTGGCCTCAGATTTCTGAATCTGTTTCCTTATCATTTTTAAATCTAATAGGCAAGTAGGTGATCAGCCTCCAGTGCCTGACACACGTCGTCAACTTTTTGGGTCTATGACATGTTGGTTTTCTCACGATGTTTTCCTTCACCGTTCGAGCAAATGTTAAATGCGCACATAGCAAGAAAGTCCATCGGTATACAGCCCGGGATCGAACCTACGACCTCAGGTATGAGAGTCGCTCGCTGAAGCCACCAGGCCAACACTGCTCATATTATTTAGTCGCACTGAAATCTAGCCTTTACTTTACTGCAAGTGTATTGCGCCTTAAATAATTTTTAATTATGATGTTTAGTTATTGTTGTGTAGTGTTTATTTATTTCTAGAAATAGAATTAATGGAAATATTTATAATATATAATTGTTTCATATGTCATTGTCTGATTTACTAAGAAGAAAAGTAACTTAAAGTCGTATTTCATATTTTTACAATTTAAACAAGATTTTTTTAGTTGTTAACAAAATTATTATGAACATTTTACCAGTAAGTTTGAAGGGGGTTTTAACAGGGAACCCTACATCATAGCCTATGTGAACGAGAAGTTAAGCTGCAGGAGAGTTTCGAAATCATCCCTTTTCTAAAAAGGCGTCTCCCAACGGGTCCGGGCGACAACTACTCCCAAAATATCCTCATAATATTTACATGCGAATCTAGGCCCGGGCTGCCCGGCGCTACCCGAGTTACCTCTCGTGTTGTTTATATTAGTGATATATAAGAAAATCTTGCTGCAGAATTTTTCCAGCTGTGATCTGTGCTGTCCGATAGCCCATCTCAACAATACTCAACAACAAGTGTAAATTATTAATTACTTAGGACAAATTCTTAGATGTTTTATTAGGCGTATTGATTATACCATTGTGGCCAACCCTACTTTATGTTATTGAGACTGAGTAACATCGACCACTTAAATCAACAAACTAGCTCTGAAATTACCTAAAAATATCTAGGTTCTTCGTCGCAGTCAATTACTGGAACTTGCAACGCCTTAAAAGGTGAACGTTTAATTGCACGTTTACTTTAATAATCCTACAATTACAGGTTTACTGTTAAACATTTTGATTAACTGAACATCAGCTAATTGCCGTTTAAATGAAAAGGAATCCCGTTTATAATATGTGCGATACTGATGATTGTACGTAACTTAATATTTTTAAATTTTCTTCATGTGAGTGAAATCGTGTTTCTGTATACACACGTTTCTTAATAGACAAAGTCTATGGCCTTATCCCAACAATTATTATTTCCCCAGCCCTCGATCTCAGGTCTCAGAAACCAATTTCTGAAATATACTGTTTAAATTTAGTGCCAAGATAAAAGGAATGGCGTTGACACATTTGCGAATAACGGATAGGGTCAAAACACGGGCCTGCCAACAACAATGTTGCAATATCAAATTCTTTCCCACTGTTAATAGGAAATCATTATAGACACTAATAAATATATTACCGTCGTTACACAAGAATGTTGTGTGGTACAAGAAATGAACAAAAGCGAGCTAATGTTATGTGTCTTTAAGTTTATTTTTTATTTCGAAAAGAAAAATATTGTTATGTACACTTAAATATATAAGATATGATGATAAAAGAAGTTCCCATATTTATAGCTTATAAAGTTATTGATCGATTACTATAATATCCCATATTGTTGCTTGCTTGTAAATATTAATGTTTAATGAATCAGTAATTTTTATGCCGTCTAGTAGATGACTGCACTGCACTGCGCATTGTGAGCAATTAGAATAGGGTAAAATAACACCTTCACCGGGGAAGTCACCTTTAATTCGTATTTCGCTCACTCCAGTGAGTTACTAGTCCCCGAAAAATCCCATATCGGTCGCCCAAGGCCCTCCAGGCCAACAACAAGATTGCATTCCCAAAATAAGCGCTGCAAGTGGAGTTCTTGTCTCCTTGCGCGCTGCAGCCCCCAACAAGGGCTAATAGCGAGAACCATAGTCAGGTCGGTATTAAAATATAGCCGTTCCTTAATAAACATTTATATATATAATAGGTTAAGTTGACCAAAAAAAACAATTAAGTAATCTAATAATTAAATAAAAAAAATAAATTAATTTTAGCTCTAAGCTAATAACTTGTCCCACGCGCACTCAAACAGTCAATACGCCCGCCCGTTCACGCTACCGAGCCATTATTGAGATTTGTTCGCGCTTTTCATGTAAATTGTGTGTCAACTACGACTTGTTACCCACTGATGGATACACTTTATTATGGTTTAATGTTTGATTTTCAGATCTCATTTTCGTCTGTTTGCATCTATATAGATAATTTCATCAGAAGCAAAACGGCATCTTTCAGAACCTGACATCCGTCAAATTTTAGATTGTGTTAGTTTCCTCACGTTTTTTAACCCTAGAAAGATAATCATATTTTATAATACGGAAAAGATAATCATGCGTAAAATTTACGCATGAATTTGAATTAGTTCTAGGTTTAGGATTAATAGTTTATTTAAATAAATTCTATGTTATTATATATACTCATATATTAAATTAATTAATAATGCAGATAATTTGTTAAAATTCTTTATTTGTATTTAAAAAATAAACAAAACTTTAAACGTCTCCTATAAATCAATAAAATAGTATAACACTTACTCTTCCTAATGAAAACTTATTTTTTATTCTAATAATCAGACTCATTTTAACTAGAAAATCAACAGTAAGCTTTTCTTATAATTTAGGAACATACATTTACATAAAAGTAAGTTACAAACAGCTTTGGCACATATCAGTATTATGCTCACGACATATAACTTTTTTACATTTTTTGCAGGACGCATTTGCCTTTCTCCTTTTTTTAGAAAGGCAAAAAGAACAATAAATCCTTTTTTTTTTGCTACTGGCTCATTGCTATAGTCTTCGGATGTATCAGGCACTTTAATTGGCAACATATCAGAGATTTTATCTCACAAATATCTCTTCAAAATAGGTACTTCTAAACGTCTACGCATAAACAAAGAAGACAGTCCCAAGCTAACATTTTTCATAAATCTTTTGCGACCTAGAGGCTTTTCTCCTTTACGATTAACATTATGGCTGTAAATAACATATGCATTAATGCAGGCAATGTTAAGGCAGGCAAATTCCATAGAATAAAGCCATAGGCCATCTATTTGTCTTCTACTACAGGACATCAGAGAACACATTTGGTCTAGCGTGTCAACGCAACCTTTTGTTTGTTTATAATATATTATCATTTCTGGTTTGCCAGTAGCTTCGTTTAGTAGCATTCTCCTCACAAATAAACCATTTTTGCCGGTTTCGGTTTGTAGGAGACGAGAGTAAGGGTTCCGTCAAAACAAAACATAGATGTCCCCACTAGCCTGGAGCGACTGTTTTTTAGCTCTTCCGGTATCTTACGTTTGTTCGATCGTATGGTTCCCACAATGGTTATTTTATAAGGTTCTTGGAGCAATCTTGTTGCCAAAGGGATTGAGGTAAACCAATTGTCCTCTGTTGAAAGGCTACGATCCTACGAAAGGCTGATGTGGAAACTGGTTGCACAGTACTGCTTTGCTCTTCTAAGATATTACTTCCGCTTGGCGTCGGCTGTTCTTCTTGTATCTCGTCTACAAACCCTTCTTCTGTGTTACTCTGCACTTCATCTCACTCTAATCACTGACACATTTGATTCACTGTCGGTGTCCTCACACGAAAGCATCATCACTTTGCATAAAAGCGGCCAGGATTTCGTGTTCGTTTAAATTGGTACTCCCCGTTGTGTTATATATTTGCCTCAATATCTTTAAAAATGAAATAACAATATTAGTTATGATATAAAGTATTAAAAGTTACGAAACAAAATAAAACTGTCATATAAGCCAAAATCATAAAAGTCACGATAAAGATAATCATGCGTAATTTTGACTCACGCGGTCGTTATATTTCAAAATCGGTGGCACTTACCTCATTGACACTTACGGCATGTGGCAGCTCCCAACGACGAATGAAATGTCCTAAACGCACAGCTATGGATTCGCGATAATTAGAAAGTGAGAGCAATTTTTCGAAAACGCATGCGTAATTTTTACGCAGACTATCTTTCTAGGGTTAAACAAAAGCAATTCGTATGAAGTACATTTTAATAAATCAATCTTTTATATATATTTATATATCGTATAATACGAACGATATGAATCGAAAGCTATTTAAATAAAAATTTTAGTTGCTATTAATGCAATATTTTTAGTTCGCAATATAAAGTGCCTTGTGAGGCGGACCGTGGAAGACTAATACTGAAAATGTTTAGGAAATGATAAACGGCTTAATGTAGAAAGTTGACAATACTTTTATTGTTTTTCGTTCGTATTATACTATATATACTATAATACGAACGCTATAAAGATTTAGGCTGTGATTGTTGAATTATGTTGTATGATAAAACACCATTTAAAAATACACTTCGTTCATAATTATACCGATCATTATATTTGATTCAACCTGAAATAAATTATGAAGATTGATATGACAATGGCGGCTTAGTAATCAAATTTGATGTAGCAAGGGAATTAAGGCCTAATGGATCCAGGAAACCGCTGAGTAGCGACGTAGATTGTGTGAAAGTGTCACAAAGTGTGATCAATCTATTTTCATGTCACATTTAACCTTGACATTCAAAACCGTGATAAAAGGACGTCACATTCTAGTTAAAAGCTCTTGTAACCACGGCATAGTATTTTTCTTTCAAAAAATAATAAAAATTACAAATATATCTTTTACTATATACCTATATATGTACACTTTTTGTCACATAAGTTTAAATTTTGTTTTCTTTTGCGTTTTGAGCTTTTTGTCATACTGTTGTTGTGTATATGTACAATATGCTAATTTCTTCCACATGTCAACTTGTTAAAAACTTAATAAAAATAATAATTCTAAAACATAAAAATCCTATGAATCCTTCTTTGTTAATAATAAAATAATAACGTGGCTTCAAGTCGCCAACGGCGATTAAAACCTGAGTTAACGCAGTAGTAGGTTCGATAATGTAAAGAATATTTGCAATTAAAGTCCTACAGTGTTAAAAATATACCAAGATAATGGATCCAACGTAAGTGGGCGGCGCGATCCTAAAATAGCATTCTAGCATAATAGTGGAATAATAAAATGTACCTGTATTGCTATATATTTGAAAATAGACTTTATTTTTTAGTTATACGGTACATTTTATCTTGTAATTATTAATAAAAGATACACTTATATTGTACAACATTGTCTAAGTTTAAACCTATACCAGCTTAATTTATATTAAATTAAGGAGGAACGAGCTAGGGAATATTCGGACGAGGAGGTGGTCACGCAGGTCCTTCTAAGTTAGAAATACGACACAAATATATACAGCAGCACTAGAAGTTTATTTAAGAACCCTTTGTAATACACGAGTAAATATATAGATATTCTTATATAGATAGTGAATATATATATAACTATTTTTTCCAGTATTTAAATCGACTCCCAGAAACCGTACACCGGCTATATGTACCGATATAGATGGTAGACTAGTAACTTGCTTTGTGATAAATAGATCCCATTACATGTGGAAATAGTTAAGTTAATTCAGTTACACAAAAAACTTTGAACTGCACTTCGCCGCAAAAATCAACTTTTTAAATGATAAAATATATTGCTATATCTTGCTAACAACGAAGACAGTAAGTACTAAAATTATTTATTTCGTGGGTTGTTTTTTATATTTATGAGACTTAATTCGGAAAGATATAAGTGCGATTATTAATGTCAGTTCGTAATACGCGGTGCTAGCGGTAAAAACAATTGAACGGCGAATTTATGTTTTACAGTTTTTCTGTGGTACTATGGTACATCTCATAAATGTGTGTTGTCAAATTATACAGAACTGAAGCTGTTCTAAGCTCATTATGTAAATAATGAAACAACTCACGCACTAAAACTCATATATAATTTATTTGTTTTATTCAAGTTAGTAACTAAACTAAACTAAACTATCCTGAAGATTAATATCTTATAGTTTAGTTTCTAACAGTTGGACTAACAAAATACGTACTTTTATAACAAAAAACTAATATATATATAATAATATATAGTTTTATAAAAAACTAACGCGTTGAAAACATACTAACTGGGTCAAAAATTTTATACAAATTATTGACCCAGTTTATAATTATCATTTTATTTAAATATGAAAAAGTATGCTCTATTTGTCCCGGCCGGTTCAACGCACAAGTGGTGCCATCGTGCCACATCCGCCTCTTCCATGCACCGACCTATAAAACAAGTAATTGATTCGTTAACAGACTTAATTTGCTTACAACACTTTAAACGTACAAATTAATCTGGTTTTACTATTATTAATCTTAGGATATTGTGAGAAGAGGAAATATTATATGTGTTTTATTTGCAATGTATAAAATCAAACACCTCAATACGCTTCTTAGGATTAGCATAGTTAAAGGACTCATTAATATAGGGAGGTCCTATATTAACCAAAAGCACCACTAGATTTTTCTGGAATTCGTACCGTGAAGGAAAATAATAATCTATCAATGCGGAACTGGATGAGTAGCCAACAATTTTGTCTCAGTTTTATTTTAAAAGTCGTTTGTTTTTGTAATAATCGCATCGTTTAAAACAAATGAATACAGAAAATAAGAGTGAGTAATATCAATTGAACCGAGGAAGAAAATGTATTCTGCAATCCAGTGGATGTTTTATACTTAATTTAGAAAAAGCATATAAACTGCGGGTATAAAAATAAGGCTTACATCGAACAAATACTCTCTGGAATTTAATAAACCGATCACATTCGATAGAGCGTGGATAACAATAGAGCTCTTAAGCAAAATGGCCGACAAAAGCGCGGAAGTTCCCGTGGGAGACACCTGATCCATCACGATGGGAAGTGGGATTAATATACAATGCATTGATGGGTAGCCATTACTTTTTTTAATAATCTGTATTAAAATTACTACATAGGTTATGTTTTATAAAAGCAAACGCCATTTGACTGGCACAGAAGGCTTAAAACCCAATGGACAGATAGAAAAAAATGATCACGAAATAGATACACAAATCTCAGACCTAGAAGGTTATAGCGACACATATTTTTCATCTTCATCACCAGCTTTTGACTATGCCGTCACTGGCGCAAACGGGTATCCAAATAAATTTTACATTTGTATTTTTTCTACATAAGTGTGAAATGTTTATCTTAAGTATGCCAAAGAAATTTAGTTTTGAACCTATTCAATTCGAATCTGTTTATAACAAAATTTAATTAAAATCACATTGATATGTATTTTAATTTTCTTTCATACGAATGAGTACTTTATTTAAACAGTGTAATTACGGGTTTTTAAAAGTGTTTATTAAATTACATAAAAATGTTACAAAATATAGTTAAAATTTATTACTTAATACGCTAAACATACAAAACACGAGTACTCGATAATACTAAGTATCGAAACAATGCGTATGAAGTTCACATAACATTCGCTGAACAGTTTGTTTTGAGACGACATCTAAACACTACTCGACACCCGATCTATGTACGTTCAACAGGATTTCCCACAATATAAGATTATATGTCCCTTTCGGAGGATGTCCTTTCTGCCTACAATTAGATCTCTTTTCTAAATATATGGCATCGTAGATAGCGTCTTGACAAATTCCTAAGAATACTGTTAATTATAATTTAATATCACAGTATTCTAAATAAAACACCTACATAATAACGATATAAGTTGGCTGAGTTGATTAAAGAAAAACAATCTTAATTTCAGAACCGAATCAGAACATTCATGAATTTTATATTGTTATAAAATATAATCTATAAAGTATTTTTTCTTTATCTCCCTTAACCTTTTATCCTTTTGCGCATAGGTCGTCTACTGAAAGGGGAGTCGACGTATCTCTTTGATAAACTACAACCTAAAAGGATGAGAGATTAATTTAATCCATTATATCTCTGTCTACGAGTACCGGGATTCAATGTAATCAAGGGATGCATTCTGTTCCCTTTATTCGAGGTGAGATTCACGCATGCCTGGTAAAAGGTAAGTACCTAAACATTAATTAACATGGTATCACAAACTCTCAATTATAATAATTATAGAAAGATAATATAGTACTGTAAAAATGGGAGACAATTTAATATTTTAATAAATCCTGCATGCTGCTGGTAGCGACAAATCAGCTAGTTTAACATGCAAATGTTGAATTAGTAAAAAACAGTACAATTTTGTTAATTAACTGTGACTGTGACCTTGCTTTCAGAATATGATTAAATTAATTTGTTCGGTCTAAAAGTTACATAATAAGTATACAACATATAAAACCAACTGACTTAAAAAAACTAAAATAAGTTCACCATAGACACAATTAGATATATATAGTTCGTATCTAATTGGATAAGTAGTCAAGTCTGATACTGCCGTCTTCCTAGTGAGTGAAAAACATAATTAAGGCAAGGGTAAGAAAATAATGAATGGAATGGGAAGCTAATAAAGAATACTGCAAAGTGATCTTTTATTAACTAATCAGACACTTCATTACGTAGCAGTTGTTGTTATAATTATCGAAATTAATCTTCAATTTGATATGATAAACTCTTCTATATAAACACTTCCTAACCTTAACATATCCTGATCAATCGTGACCTGTATAATTCTTGTATTTCCTTTTCTTTTGTATTACATCGCTATTAGCTATTCATGAATCCATAAGATTAAGCTAATAACTTTTTATATAACTTGTTATGCACTTCTAGCATTTTTTTTCCTTTTCTTACTAGGGTTGCCTGAAAGAGATCGCTTGTTCGTATACGTAGGCCGCCCGTTGCATCCTTCGTAATTTTAATGCTTTGTATTTCTTTGCAACGAAGTTTGAATAAATAAACAATGGACGATCTATTATACAGCTCCTTATTTTACATGAGCCAATTAAAGGAATACTCGGGAACCCTCTGGCTTAGGTGAGCCTCCTGCCCGTTTGGCCCCTGTTCTAAAAAAAATAAAATAATAATAAATAAAATAAAATGAGTTTAAAACTCTTAAACTGAATAGCATGAACATTTAACTTGATTTTTTTCAGTTTGTTTTATTTACTGAATTTTATTGTACATTCAATTGAACGCTGTATTTTGTATCAAACCGTCAATTTTGCTGTTGAACAATGAAATAAATTTCAAAGTTAAAGGATGCATACCTCTGCGTTGATCATGACGCTGTTAGGTGCATAATAACAACATCTAGCTACTATTGCATACGAAATGGTCTATTGTTGCCACGATACGGAGAAGAATATTTAGTATGTTAAATACTTTATTATGTGTGAGAAATATCCGCCGAACGTAAAGATTATATTAGATGCTTTAGAATATTTTTACTTTAGATGTAAAGAGAAAATTATTTACCTCTATCGAATTATAACTTCCTTTTGGGGGTTTAGTATAAAAAAAGGAACGGACTAAGGAAAAAACTCTCTATCTATGTATCTATTTCAGAGTGTATATCTTGTCGACGAACAAAAAGTTACAAATCAGTTCCGGTTTAGAGGTTTTTCAAATTAATATATATTCGTCGTCAAAAGTTATGAAAATTCAATAAAAGGTAAATCTCATCTTAAGAATACATAGATTTTGCGGTAGAACCAAAACTACATTAGCGTGAGTAGAGATATGCATGAACATTATTTTTTTAAATTTATTTTAATGTAATTCATTTATAATATTTTAAAAGCATTTATAGTGCCAAAACGCACTTGAGATGCCTCTGTCCTCCTTTCTTGCCTGTATTATGTAAAAAATAATAAATCAAAGGTCCCCGGAATCATCAAACGCAGGGACATCAACCCAGAGGACCTCCACAGTAGTCCTACATCGCGTTAAGTCATAACCTTTTAACGGTTTAACGTTTAAGAATTTTCTAGAAGCACCCATTAATGTGTATATTGGTCGTGCATAATTTACGGGAGGTTGTTTCGCCGAAATTGCCTTCGGCAACATCGTTAGTTAGAGATAATAAGAGGTCTGATCTTCGAACTGAAATTTCGAACTTACCTCGGGTTGTATGTAAGGTCTATATGTATACAATAGTATGTGTATACAACATAAGCATTTTTATAGAGATGTCAAGGCAGGTAAATAGATACATATTACACACAGGTCGATGTATACATGACAAGCAAGTCCACTTACCACGAAACTGGTTTCAGGAACCATTTTGGGCAGAATCCCATTGCTAAATTATGTCAATCAATAAATTCAAAATTCTTTAAGTTAAAACCTACTCACAAATTTATCAATAAATGTTTGATATATTATGCTCTGAGTTATAATAAAATAGGTTGAAAATTGAATCATATGAATACGATCCTTCGGTTTTAATTTATTCTTAGTGAGCATTATTGTTGAAAGGACTGTTAATTGTTAAAACACATACATTAAAAAATAAGTTACTTTTTGAATCAGTCGTGAAATACACGTAGAACAACCGTATCGCAATTCATTTTTGGAAATAACAGTGTTTGCGAATCAAAAACAATATTTAGCCGAGTTGATAATTGCGAAACACAATGTTTCATATAATAACAAAGTGCAGTATTACAATGAAACCACATAATATGGGTTAATGTTCTTTTGTGGCTTCAGTAGGTCGGTCGAGTCAAGAGTTCTCCCTCGCCACTTCTTCATTTTATACAAGAATTTTATTCAAATTTTGTCATGCTTTTAAGTTGCCTGCAGTGCAGTTCTGTTATAGAAAATTGTCAGCGTCTGGAAATGGAGCAAAATAAACGTAGCATTTTGTATTGTATTTTTACTTTAAAAAAATGCCAAATTTACTACGATGTTAATAAACCGTGGAAGGAATATTTTTATACTTGGATGGATAGTATATAACTTTCACATATTGTCGTAATTGTTCCGTTACATTTATTTTATAATAATTTTACTTTTACTCATCATAAATTGTAATTAAGTAATCATTAGTTAGACGCGTGGTTTAAAGGAAGAATTTATGCATTAAAATTGTTATGAATGTTAAAAATAAATAGCCTACTAAGTAACTGTGTCCATGTAATCCTACGAATACTACCAATAACATTGTTTTATCATGCACTTTGCACGTTTCATTCATGGATTCACTTGGATACAGTGTGTTCACGTGTACGTAGAAGTCTTATAACACACGTTTTTAACGTGACTACATGCTATCAATACGCAAATCTCTTAGTTTTAATCCGCCCCAGAGAATACTAAAATACCCACAGCTGTAGTATACCAAAATTCATAAGCTAGGACGTTAGGTACTAGTGATGAAACCGCGTTCCGCTTTTTAATAACATCTTTAAATGCTTTGAGATCAAAACTTGAAATTACGACATAAATGGAATAATAATTTATGTCGTAATTTCAAGTTTTGTTGTTGTGTTATTGTGTCTCATTAAATCCTAAAACTAATACCGACGATAAAACAATGGCAGTCCATGACGATAAAATACAAGGTTACACGCCAAATAAAAGTGAAAATATATTATTAAAACTACCAATTAAGGCCCTAACGCTTCCGAATCAACACCATATTTTACCTTTATAGGGCAATTTGCTCAAACATTATGGGACAAGACCCGCGGGTCCAATTTCCTATTTATGTATTTACCTTACACAAGAGATCATTTATAACGCTTTAACTCAACGTAATTTATCAGGATTTCAAGAAATCCTAAGTTGGGATTAGATACTCGATCGACAATGTAGTTCAAATTTAGAATACTATTGTTGGTTATAGTAGTTCTTATTATTCTATATGATGTCTGCGCGGGATGACTGCTTTGTATGTATGTTTTTATCAATAGTTTTAAGTAAAGTTATCAGCGCTAGGTTTAACTCCAACTTCAAACAATCGAGAACCTCCCAGGAGTTTTATACGGTGACAAAATACTTCCTTTTAAAAACAGTATTTTCAAAGTAATCTATTGGATTGCATTTTGATAATACGTTCTTACCCAGAGGGCACTTCTAAGGCAATTTAAATAGAAATTATTCAAAAGAGCACGAGGGATACATATTCTTCGAAACCAAAAATACAATAAGTCGATCCTAACGAGCGTATAATAAGTTTTTTGTACGTTCTAGGAATCATCAAGCCTTTGAGAGTCTTGTGAAGATTAAATTAGCTTTTTTTATTATATGTCAGAAATGTGAGAAGTGTGGCGTCTGAAGGTCGGTTTGGGTCGTACGAACACTTAAAATGAATTTGCTCAGGTGCTTATTTACTATTTTAAAATAGTAGGTAAAAAACTATATACAACTTTATGCTTCCATGTCCATATTTTCACTAATACAGCAATTTCTTGTTTGATTTTATAAAAATATTTTTGAAACGCAATTTTTTTTTCACGTGTATAATAAACTAAACTCAATATAACTTTATACACATAGGTAGTTTGTATATTAGTAAGTACAGTAAACTAAAAAGTTTATATTTATTGTCTATTAATTACTTCTAGTCTGGTCGTGTTTCCCGTCAGCAATCATCTGACCTCAGAAAGCTGACGACATACATAACTTATATGAAAAACAGAATAAGTTAACTATTGGCTTACATTACTAACAACGATATCTGACGTTTAACAAATCCCAAATGTTCGTCCAATATGCTGAAGTCACAACATATCACACGAAAAATTCAAAGTCTATAATCGCAGTTATCACGCTGTATTTGGCGGCACTTAAAATTGCTTAGTTCCCCATAAATTACCCGCCAGCTAAAGGATGTTCTTGGGAAGCTATTAGAGCCATCATGTCGTGGGCCGTATTAACTTATTATCCTAATGATAAAGGGCGTCAAATAACAGGCTGCGGCTATTTTAGTATTTTTATCTGATGTGGAAATAATTCTATTAAATTGTTTCTCGATCACGTGTTGTTTCAGTTTGCTTCGGGAAATGTAATTTCATGGCTTGCACTTTATGAAATGTAAAATTTTTAGTATTCATTTATGTGTTTAAGCTTTTTACATAATATGGAATAACAAATATGGTTTCCTGTGATGACACATTCAAGGCATACATATACTTTGGGACTGGCAAACCTCGATCCACGTTCTGTAAAAGGATAGACTTAAATCATACATAACCATCAGGCACGTATGGTCCATATTATGAAGGTTAGGGTTAAATTTCCGAATCGAAAAATGGAAAGGTATTAACTTGAAAAAAGGTAATATTGCTATACAATTTCTCGGTTAATTTTTCTCACTTATACGTTTAACTTAACTTTTTTTTCCGACAAATTATAAATAACAGTAATCAACAACCTTGCAACATTTTCTACAAGATAGCTTAAGAAAGCCAGTAATCTTAATCGCAATGTCAAAAAATCTCACAACACAATAAAATAAAATCAATACTAATCGGCGCATCTAGCCAAATAAATGCCGTCGAGGCTTGCTTAGATCTATAAGCAGGAGATAATCCACATGTATGGAAAATCTTAAGATGTCAAAACATTCAGTGCGCATGCGCGCGCCACCCCTGTTCGTTCACCCCGTTGCGTCACCGTGCCGCAAGGTCGCTAAACAATATTCTTATTTCATTCTATTTTGAAATAAACACAACTTTGCAATGAGAATATTGGAGTTGTTTGAATTAATAACTGAACGTCGTGGTAGAATATGAAATACCGGTCTTTCTTAAATTATCTTCCAGTTTAGCGTTTTTTATGGTAGTTTTTGCCACGCACTACCAGCATATGAAACGTATTAATCTATTACCGAATATAATTGTGGCATAGTGGGCGCTCATGGGTGGCGATATCACATAACAATAGGTAAGCCTGCCCATTTGGTTCTACACAACACTTGTTTGTGTGTTCTAAGTAAAGCGCTGATCTGTTCCTCTTCATAAATACACAATAAACTGTATAGTTTCACGTAAAAAAGTATTATTAGATATAACAAATTAATATTCATTATAAGCTTAGCACATTAAGACGCGTTTAATTATCACGACTTTACGATTAATAACGAATTTCAAATTGTAAAACTGTCCGAAAGTTGCTCGTGTATCACAGCCTACAGTAAAACGCGTTCAATAATATTGCATTATAACGCGTAAAACAATGCTTTTTACAGGAATTCAGTGTTTTTAATGTTTGGCTTATATAAGCTTGCACCTCAATAATTCTGTGCTTCATTATACATATAAGTAGAAGGTTTAGGAACTTTAGGTTTAGAAGGAAATATCACAATTCGACACCTAATGTAGACAGGAGGTTATCTTCAGACGCTAATATATGTAGTTGATAAACAGAATTTGTCAATAATATATTAGGTCAAAAGAGCTGCTAGAGCGACCGACGAGGCAGGTGTTCTAAGCTAGCTGCTACACATAGGACTAGCCGTATATAAGTAAGTTATAATTATTTAAAAAAGTATTAATTCAATGTTTTCAATAGCAAATTTAGTTAATACAAGGAAAGTGAAGGACTGCAGAGACATTTCTTCAATGGTTCTTTACGAGCACAGTTAAGATAATAATGAAATGCAAACTTAGAAGGTACAAGTATCTTAGTAATTGAAATGAAATTTTGTAAGACACGGCGATAATGGATTAAGTACCAAATTTGTAGGCCCGTTCAATTGTTTTAGATCACGGAATCTATGGAGTCCTGCTGAAATTATATTTAGTTAGTTATACCAGTTTAACAATTCATAAATTAAATGAATGATGTACTGTACATGATGATGTAATAAGCTTACATGATGTAGTTCTATTGTTAAGCGACTTTTCAATTTTAATTTTCAAATTTTAATTTTCAATTTTAATAGGTAACTGATTCCACTCGCAGACATTATTTTCGTTATAGAATGTGTATGTTTTTTTTATTAAAGCTGTATTGGATTCATGGGAATAAAAAATAATAAACAAGAAACATGACGGCATTTCGAGTATCATTATTCATTAAAATCAGACAAATTCCTTAGCTTAGGTACACATAGTACACTATGGCTAGGCTACGTTCACTTGTATGGAGAGAAGCGCCATTTTGTTTAGATTCATAAGCTAAATCCTTTGCTTATACAATATATCCAATTCATCAGCAATTATCGTAATAATAAAGATGTTTATTAATCTAATTTTAATTAGGTTTACATATTAAAGTAATATAAAATAAAAATATCTTTTGTTTTCAAATCGCACGAGATACGTGGGCTGTTCTAATGTTTTTTTTCTTGCAAGACGTAATTATTTCGTACACATACAGTGGTAAATAACATTTGGTTATTAAAAGTAATTTAATATGTAATATATATAAAATAAAAATTTAATGCAATAAGGTTAAAAAGGTTCTATGTTTTAATGCAAACACCATCTGTAATAGATTAGGACAGAGTTTCTTAACTGGTGCCCAGTCATTCTAATTCGTATCTCAAGTCTTTCTCAAGGATTTCGTTTTGAGCACTGTCGGACATATTAAGACTTCGTTCTGAAAAAAGATAACAGCTCTTGAAATTAGACTCAAGTCAACTGGGCGTTCGAATACGGCCCTTGAGTACCAGAAACCGGCTCTCAAAGAGTTCCCAGCCACTACTGTTTTATTTATTATTATTGCGTATAATACAACCAACCAATCCATGTTATTTGGAAATGACATCCACAAATTATTTATATTTATGTTAACCAAATTCCATATTTTACGAAACATGAAATACATATTTCATATTCACATGCAGAGTTCCTTCATCAATATTTGGAATAAATTTTCCACCTTGATATTCTTTGTAATATCCTAACGGACATATCCACGCAATATTTTTAATATCAGGCAGCTGTATCAATCTGTAGGCGCAGTCCTTAGTTCTTCATAAATAAGACTAGACACATTATTACTACTGATTTAAGGAGACTAATCAATTGACATTGATTGTATTACGTCAAATCAAATTCGATCAAAATTTTATGAAAATGTTTATGTTAATAATGTGTTAATGTTATATATATATATATATAATTATACGTATAAGCTACTGTTAATAATAAATATAAATCAGTTAAGAGGCGGAATACTCTTATTAATTATAAACAATCAAAACTGATAATTTTCGAACAATTAGTGATCAATTAAATTTTCCAACTTACCGTTTAAGTAAATTTCCTTCTACTTAGAATCGTCGTTACTTAAAATCCACACATACACAACACGTCACAACACAACACTGTTTTGTTTTGTTAACGTAACCGGCAGCGGTCCACCTCTCGCGTCACGAATTCCGAAACTGGCCGGTATCGAGCGAGCGACACACCCCGCGCCGCTCTAAACCAATTTATAATACATACGGAGTCGCAGCATCCCTACTAAATTATTACACACCAACTTTAACTTTACACCCGAGGGGTAGGGCACAAAATAGCGCGTCTCCGGAATGCCGCAGAGGCAAAAACGGCGCTAGTTTTTGCCGGATCGCAAGGGTGCGAATTGTATATTTTCGTCGGCTTCCGACTTTCAAAATTAAATTGGCCGCTGAGCGGGACGATTGAAATTTATTTGGAAAGGCTGCGTAAATAAATGATTAAAATAATATTTAACTATGGCTGGTAAATGTCTAGCAAGCACATGTACTAAAAATAGGATCGGAGATTTAATTATTTTCTGAGTTTTGAACTTTATGAATGTATTGCAAAGATAAAACATGTCTGCCTTTAATACAATTATTAATAATCTATTTTTTTATATAATCCAAACCAAACGAGCCTGCGCAACGTCTTAAAAGGCACTCATCGCAGCCCATAGACGTCCATTTTTAGTGGGTGCGTTGTTTTCGCTCGAATTTTCAATTGTTGGAGATCGTATTTCTCAGGGTAGTTCGCCGGTAGTTCGCTAGTTCCCAAAAGAAAATACCTTGTGAAACGGACTGTGGCAGATTTCCAGCCGTCAAGGTGATGTTGGTGAAATATATATTATATGTTGTCCATGGGCGTGGGTATGGGCGGGCATGGGTATCACTTAACAGTTAACATCAGATGAGCCTCCTGCCCGGTTTCCCCCTGTTCTATAAAAATAAAATATCTTTCGATATTATTTATATGAAATGGGCAAAATATTTTTAGAGCTTGCCTCAAGCCATATATAAACAGACATAGTATTTACCTCATCATAACTTGTTTTAATCAAGATTCTTATTGCAGATCTTAATCTGATTCCAGAAACCTATATCAAATTACCGATGGTCAGGCCACATAGCGCCTCGAGCACTGTCTCATTCTTACACACGTCGGTTTATTTGTGTGTGAAAGAGCGGAATGGCAAAACGACGATCTTTTTATGGGCATCGTATCAGAGCAATGGCTTAATAAACAGCTCGTAATATGCTGGAATTAATTGTTGCATTTATATTGATCCAATAAAAAAGTAAGTAATTGAACAGGTTGTGGGAATCAGACATTATATGATTATACTAATTCTAGATTGTCTATTTCTGAACGTGGTTTAACTATATACTGGTACGTGAATGAGAAAACAGCGATAAGACGCAAAAATGTCTGAGAGAACTGTCTGCCCTCACACTTTGGCATTAAATATCTCCTAGTTTTAATATAGATACATGTGCTGTGGGCGAATCTGTCTGGAATCAGTCCTCATTTAGAGACGAGAACAAAAGTTTCAGACCAGCTTTAATAAACAAGGGTCATGGACGAAGAAGGTTCAAAGAATAGATATTCATTTATCCTCAATTTCTCCTAATAATACTCAAGGTATAAACCATAAACACATCGATTTTCTTTTAATTACAATCTGTTAAAGAAATATAAACCCTAGAGAGTCAAGACAATGTTCATTTTCCAATAACCCTTTGAAACACTTCGAATAAGTAAACGATCCTTGTTTTTTTGTTTAATTAAATGCGTTCGATTTGTAAGCAGTGCATTTTTATTGCAAGAAACCTTTTCGATTCCATTTTGTTTTGTTATCAAAGAGTATAAATATATATGCGATTGCCAAGTTTGTTAATACTTTAGAAGTAAGTATGTTATAAATGTAAATAAACAAATGTTTATAAAGAAGAAGAATTTCTCTTTATAAACAAATGTTTCATTAATCGCGTATCTCGTAGATATTTATGCACTTTTTATCGAGATGTTTGGTAACCTGTTTTTAAATAAATTTTATATTAAAATTATAAAACAGTACCATCTTAAAAATGCTTTAGGGCATAGTTACAAATACACTGTTAACTCACACAACACTGGTATTAGTGAAACAAAGACTAAATTTACGACGCAAACTGTATCTGTTATTGGTATAGTCTTTGTCATTATCTCATATACGTCATCTTAGAGTCGGCGCCTATAAGGTGCTAACATGAATAATTGAGAAGGCTTTGACTGCAAGGTATCGAACCATAGTAGTCTATTTTAGTATTCTACATACATTTAATGTGCATTTACTATTGTTTTGCACTAACACTTAAACGTGACGCTTAAGCTGTATATGAAGTACAATGGTCTGAAGAAGATGCCGAAATCACACTTTTTTTGTTATTTTTAAAAATTGGTTCATTTGTTGTTAAGTGATGCTGCCGCCTATTGATACTGTCATTGCAAGAATCGCAAGTGCGTTGCCGGGCCTTAACAATTGATACGCTCTTTTCTTGAAAGACCCCAAGTGGAATTGGTTAGGAAATACTTCAATGGGCTGGTTACACATAGTCCACGGAAAAAACTGCGTTAATAAACGATCAGTAGTTGAAAGATGGTTGAGGTGATACGGGTGGAAATTGGTACCTATTGTTTTTAAACAGCCGATGATGAAACTGAATCATATTTACCAGTCCCCAAGGCGAGCCTAACGACTCGGTTATGATTCGAATTACGGGCCTAACTAATAGTTTTTAAACTACTTAACTAAACTAAACTTTTTATGAATGAAGGGGATTTGATGTGGATTTATGGATTATGAAGTGGACGGTATGCCCCTTGCACTTTCTTCTAATTAAAAGCGCGAGTGACGAAAATTTAAAAGATATAGTCCATACTACTGGACGTATTAGATATCTACCACATTTGAATAGGCCTTGACGTTATCAGACGAATACACAGAAAATAATTTTCAGCTTTATTAGGCACACGCATACCTTGAGCTATAACTATTCATAAATATTATTAAAATTATATTTACAAAACGCTAAAAGCTACCTTGTATTTAATTTTGTATATGTATTGTATATGTAATATGTATATATTGGAAAATTTCCACCCTTAGGAGGGTCTCCAGTCAAGCAGAAATTAGACAAAATAGGCCTCAGGGCTGTGTTTATCGTGAAACCCAAGGGGGTGGTACACTGAAGGTAATATTGTATAACATTTTTCACATAAAAATAGTGGCTTTTTATTTCAGTACAATTGTTTAGTTTTCGTTATTCAAATTTTTAAATTAAAACAATTTTTGCTGTGACAATGACAGAAAAGAAATATTAAATCTATAATTTATGCGTTCGGCGTTAGGATCTTTGATTCATGAATATTTAGGACAAAAATGGACAATCCGTTTTTACATATTCTTAATAGAAATTGGGAGTTAGTTAATAACGATTTCTGTAGACCTTTTCAATGTGTACAATACTTAGTACATTATTTTGATAAAACTCGTAGCCTGCATTTGCAATGTAAGCGGAAAAAATGTATTAATTTACGACATCACATTAGACACCTCAAAAATATCAGTACTTCTCCACTATTTAATGTATGTTATTATACATATTAACCTTCCTCTTGAATCACTCTATCTATTAAAAAAAACGCATCAAAATCCGTTGCGTAGTTTCAAAGATTTAAAGATACAAAAGGACATAGGGACAGAGAAAGCGACTTTGTTTTATACTATGTAGTGATACATACCGTACAGGTTACATTGACTTAATAAGCACATATTATATTCTATAAATAAGAAGCCATATCAATTGTATATATTAACATAGTATGACATACGTTGTGGCTTCATACGATCCTATAATTTGGTTCAAGAACATTCTATACATATTACAATTTGATTGAGTGAAGTTTACGTCTGATTGCATTACATATCGCATTGTAAAACATATATATTAATGTAAGAGCGATGTTTAGCAATTCTTTATTCTTTTATTTTAGTTTTTAAGTAGTTAAGAGTCCTGTATACAATTTCAGAATATACCTCGTCAATACGTATATCCGTATTTCTTTACAAGAGATACAGTATACTAATTAAATAATAAGGAGGGCAACGGATGGCTTATCGATATTGATATCGAATTTTAAGCAATTTCTTTCAGGCAGTGGGTGCTTCAGGTAAAGAAATATAATATAAGGTGAGCGCACGAAGTAAAAACTACGTAATTACTTAAACTTAGATAATAATATTATAATTTAAAGGCCGGCTACCCAATCCCTTCTACGGGACTGCCCTTGATGTTCGTTTGTCCCCCTCATACATAAAATGTAGACATAAAGAACAAAACAAATCGAATCAATTAAAACAAGTGTATAAAAAGAAAACATGAAACACGACAAGTTCAGTATAGAACAAAATTATATTACAATCTAAGCTAAATATTACGATAAATATAAATAAAATGCTACAAATAAAAACCGCTAAATGTTAAGGAAATAACAAAGTTTATATGATTTCAAAGAGAACGCCACAGCTCTTAGGAAAAGTATAGCCAAACAAGTGAATTACTTTTATAAGAAGATTTTACTTTAAACCATTTGCCCTCGGTGCACTCCGCAGGCTTCCTGCATCGCTATTCCGTTAAAACTATATTGAACCCTTTATTATCGGATTAAGAGACAGGGTTACTACTGGATAAGCGTGGAATCTCCAACTCCAAAGTTCAGACCAATGTTAATTACAGCCTGAATTTTACTTTCAATGACAAGCATATGGGATAGGGAGAAATATCTATTTATGCATATTACAGGTTTGATCGTGCGAGACATAAGAGACATACGCTGTTAAAATATATCTTATAAAGATAATATTTTAAAATACAATATTAAGAATAAGACTGTTTTATACAATTTACAGAGCGTTTAAAGCTTCCGCGCTATTTCAGCGAATGACTGAAAAATACATTTCCTTCACTTCGATGTTTGTTTTGACGTATACTTTTTAATAATGTTTGATATTTAATTTTATATCTAAATTTTTGAAAATTAAGTATATCTCAGATTAAACTTCTAAAAATTAAATCGATGCTTACGACTAGTTTTAACTGTAACGAACAAACTCAAATGAAATTACTGCAACGCCACGATATTTGTCAATATTTCAAGATACCTGTTATAACGACATCGAACGGTCGCAAAAACCGATAGTCGTATCATCCTATGACGTTGTTATTAAGTACTTAATACAATAGAATTTAACTGGGACCTTTGATTTTGTTTATATATAACAGGTATGTTGTTATAAACAATGTCGTCGTAAACGGTTTTGACTATATTACCATTGTAAAATAAATAATACCGCTAAGATCTGATATTAGTTAGCAACTATTTGTGAAATACGGTTAGTCTCTAGAGGTGCAATATTGAATTTATATTTGCACCGACAGCGCTTACAGTTAGAAACTGTCTCCAATTTTAACAAGGAATTGATCTGGATCAACTGGTTACTTGTAAAACATCGTTAACCCATTGAATTTTCCCTATTAAGATGCAACAAAATATTTGAGACCAATACAAACCATGAGTAACCAAGTTATTAAATTCTAATTAGTTTACAAACAATATATATATATATATTATTGTGAAAAATTAGGCTAAATCAAGTTAGGTTTACGACAATTGGCTAAAGAATGACTGGATAACATAGCCAAGGTAATACCTAATAACCCTTCGATCATCGCGTAGGAGTTAGATCACAAAACAACAAAAATAAAACATTCAAAGTGGAATATTCACTACGTAGAGAGTATAAATAAATAAAAATAACATAAAAAGCCTATTTATTTATTGCAAAGGACAAAGTAAACTTAATACTATTTATTACATATAATAATTAATTTTTTAAGAAAAATAAATTATACTATTTTCTTTCCCATTTTTTTGTGTGTTTCTGTGGAAACTGGTGGAGGCCTCCTCCAAGGAACTCCAAGTATCTCGGTTTTGGGTGAGTTGCATCCACTCGAGCCAGCCGCTTTTGCAATGTCGTCCGCCCATCTCGTGAGCGGTCTTCCTCTGTTTCGTTTCTCAATAGGGCCACCTCACCGGGTCATCCTTTTGGTCCATAGAGAGTCTTGCTACATGCCCTGTCCATCTCCATTTGAGCTTTAGGGCATAGTTTGGCGCATCAGAAGTAAAACTTCTTATTTTTCAGTGTCCTAGTCCTCTTTGACAAGTTTCGATTTTTCTTTTTAATTTCTCTGTATAGTTCTAAGTCTGGCGCGCATATGTTAGACATAGCAAGATACCTACTTGCTGGACAAGGTTTCGGTTATAAGTGTAACAGGCATAATGTTTTTACAAATTTCCTTTAGACTCCAGAACTTGTTTCAAGTATGTTGAATTCGCCTTTCAATTTCTAAATCGTTAAAGGAAATGTATAAAGGATATAGAAAAGGTATATAATAGAAAAGTAAAGCTTTTGAATTTCCTTTAGAAAAGAGATTTCGAGAACAATAAATTACTGGTTTCCTGATGCGACTGAATCTGCGGCACGGACTTATCTCCGGAGGTTATTTATTAGACCGGGCTTCCAATTTGCATAAAACAATTGTCACACTTCCGCTTCTGACTTGACGCCTGATTGGTTTGAAATATTGAAAAGTTTAATCAAAATATATGCAAGTTAATTAGTTTTCCTGGAAATTTTATTTTTGAATCTTTCTCCCTCAAAGTTTCTTTTTTATAGACACGTGTATGACCATCTTTATGTAATCCTGGGTCCAGCATGCGTGTTTCTTCTACATTGAATAATTCTCTTCTCGGTTAATATTTTTTTCGATATAATTCTCTTGGAATTCTCTCTAAGAAACATATACACACTCAGAAGTGCAAATGCATATAACTCATTAAATAGTAAAATCTTTTGAGCGTTTTAAGGGTACCTATTACGTTTAATAAAGACCTCTGAACGAGTTCATATTCTTATAACATTTTATACATATGTTTTTTTTAGTATTGCTGTGATCTAATTAATTAAGTGCAACCAAGGTCTAACGAAACAGTTGACACCCGACCAAATCGGATGCTTACATCCGTACGTGAATTACAAGCAATAAGTCAGTGCCAGTGCGGGAAATGGGAATAATTTCCCCAATTGTAGTGCCCCGACGAGGACGACCGGAAATTACTATCGAATGAGGCTCTATCGGTCCTACCTTCGACTATATATTCCTATACTGTATTAAGATCTTACAAGTCTCTTATAACCCATTATTAGGGTCAAACAAATGTTCGATTTGTAACTGGAAATACATATATACTACTACTCAAAAGCGATTTTTCGTTTGGAATCTAATCTAATAATTAGGTGAAAAGACAGAGGGTATATATTATTCATATTTAAAAAAAGTTAAATTATATTTTCCATTAACAATTTCTTTATTGAGCTTTTCCTTCCTAGTTGCGTTCTTACTAAGGAAACCGGAAAGGTCCTCGTTGTAACTTTCCTTACTTCAGTTTAGTACGGTGCGTGTAAGTTAATGTTGTCAACTATGTTTTTTTACGTGGGTAGCACTGAATATGTTTAGAACTGGCCAGTTACAAATATTGCCAATGAAATTTATTTTTTTATTTCAATTTAAAAACTCTTTGGTAACCTAATGTAGTATATTAGCATGATTTTTTCTTTTACTTATGTGCATTGGCGGCAAGTCTAATACTCATGCTACACGTGAATAGGAACCTAACGCGAGAAAATTTTCGGTTATGACTTTCGTTGTGAGCTTACTCAACTATAAAGCTATGATAAGATAAACTATACTATGATAGGCTGCGATTAACATTTATTAATGAAGCCCCATCTCGCGCCACTACTTACAATTGGTTTAACGAGTTTAAGCGCTGACGTAGCAATCACAATGATGATCAGCGTGAGGGACGTCCTTTAACAGCGACTACTGAAAATAGTATCAGCAGATAGATCAATCTAATGCTCACTCAAGGTTGTAGGCAAGGTTGTACTCTCTAGGCAAGCCTAGGCTCTAGCCAAGTTTAAAAAATATTACACGAACATTCAGGCGTCAGGAATCCTTGTACCAGATCGATCCCCATACTTTAAGCGACGACCAGAAACAGCTTCGCTTGGACTGGTGTTGCCAAATGTTAGATAAGTTCAACCGCGGTGTCTCAAATGATGGATGTGGCATCGTCATAGGTCATGAAAGCTGGATATATTTCTACCAAAACGGAACCAAAAAACAATCACCTCGGTGGCCATTTCCTTTCGAGGATCGGCTAACTAAGGTAAAGGAAGGAAGAAGGAAAAAAGATGATTATCTCATTTTTTGGTCGGAAAGGTTATTTCGCGACAATTGTGCTAGAAGATGGAAGGACAGTTACTGCTCGTCTATGGCCACGTCGCCTTGGCATCTCGGTGTTGTATGGCCCATAGCTGGCATACATTTCCATAAGAAGTAGTTGGCGACGTCGCTGGACACGTCGCCATGGTTTGCGTTTAGGTATAGCAGTCAGTGTTGTAGGTTGACGTATATATATATTGACGGTATAAAAAAACCGTTGTGTGAAACGTTTAGGTCTTAATTATCTGTACCTGTCGTAATCATTTGTTTTTTTTTATTGACGTTATAAATGCGCATTAAGTAATGTATTTCGATTTGGCTTGTAAAGAATCAACACCGTATAAAGAAAAATGCGAGCAATTTGTGCCACGTAATCTATCAGAAGAAGATCCATACATGTTTTAAAAGACTCGTACCAAACAAGGGAAATATTTAACCTTTAAAGCTAATAATTTATGGTCGCTCTACTTAAGAAATTTATGGACTTATCTGGGACCTTATCTTCAAATTCCCAGACTAATTGCGCACTATTAACATAGCACACAAACCTATATCTTGCTGATAAGAAATATAACGGGTATATTGTATTGGAAATTTGAATGTAAGCAATGAATATAATTCACTGATTTTGCCCATTAACTAATTGTCTTGTTAACTTTGTCATTGTTGCTAAATGTATTAATGATTTAAGAGCATTATGAATGATTTTCTATAAATAGATTCTTATGAAGACTTAGTTTATCTTCGATTAGTCTCCTCTCCACCATCCTGGTTTAAGTGGCTTAGGCATAAGGTAATGCAATTATCATAATAGATTTATTAACTGCATCGCGTAGTATACAGCGGATGTAACTTGATGTATTTTTAAATAAATAGTAGGTAAATATATCTATTAATAATTGTTGTATATGATAATACATTTTGTAAGCAGAGAATAGCGTACTAATTCTTTAGAAATCCGTTACTATCCAATAACTTTAGTGGAAAGGTGACAAATTAATTATCAGACCTTGCCCCGGCTTTGTTCATCTCTGATAGGGCTGTCAAAATGAAATCGATTTGTGCAATAATAAAAATCAATATCTGTTGAAGACTTGGCAAATGTTTTATTAAAAAAGACAATTCACAGAGCCTGACTACATAGATACATATCTTGATATTTGACCCACAGCCAGCAGGATTTTTTAATATAGGCCCAAAATACTAAGCTAAAAAACGTCAAGCTAGTCGAGATTGGACTTACATTATTCTTACAAAGACTTACAAATCCGGTTTAAAAACAAAGCGTTTGCAAAAATCTCTAATATTTATTAAGAATGGATGACCCTAGGCTCCCCTATCAGAGTGACGGTGGGTATCGATTGGCTGCACCGTTGCCTAGCAACGTAAGAGGCGTCATGTCGCCGACGCTTGTATACCCTGTAGGTCCTATTAGTGAAGATCTAAGTGGAGTGTAATAAACGACGCTTTGAGGAAGTCAACTACCAACTTCCTTAAGTAAAATCGTTGCTAAATAATGTGTAGAAATACAGTAGTATTTAACCTAAAAAAAGGTTCTATATTGAGTTCTTCACACTTAATTAGGCATCATTATATAAGTTAAAAACTAGACAATTTAATACAAATACAGAAATGTTTTAAGGAAATTATTTTTATTAAATCATTGACATTATTTATCGTGCTTTGAATGTAACTAAGTATTAATCACACAATAACTTGTTAATACATGAACTAATTAAACATATTAGTTGTCAAATAGTCTATTAGAAATAGTCTTTAATCTAGAATTTTGTATGGCGTCAATGTAGAGGTTGCAGGCACTTACAGATAGTTCATAGACCATCGGCTAATATCACGCTTCAAGTGCGTTTATAGCCATTTGCTTCTCCCGAGGCGAGTAATCGTAACGAGGCGTTGTATTAATTTACTATCGGTATACACTTAGTAATAAAATCTAACGCATCCAGGGTGAAACTATAACTATGTAGTTTTTCGGCTTTATTGTTCAGAGTTAACTGCGATAATAACCACACCGCCACAATAAACACCACATAATAATATAATAATTCTATATCATAACCACGCATTTGCAAACTTTATTTCTTAATGGCGTGTTAAATGAAAAAAAAAACCATTTCTTTTGTTTTACTAAAAACAACTTATTTTTATTTATTTATTTATTGTATAAATAATCTTAAATAGTAGAAGTTGGTGTGGTGGAAACACAAACTGGACACAGTAACTAAACTTTAATTTAAATGATCCAAAAAGCTGTGAGTGTCGAGTACAAAAATTAATTCTTGGTTTCCTTTGAAAAGTAGTTAGGGAAAGCATCATAGCGTCCCAAGGGTGCCATCTAGCGGCAAATGTGCCTAACCACTTTATGTAGCCCTCGGCAAATCTTATCTATTGAGGGAGGGATCGAGTTAGTACCAAGGGTACTAACTCGATCGGGTAGATACTCGAAAACAATTATTAAGTAATAATTTTTCAATAATTTCAAGAAGAATGTTTTGTTAAGTAATTGAATGGATTTTTCTTTCGGGCGCAATGATTTCGTATGTTAAAAAAACCTCTAGACGACTTCAGTAACAGGGGTATAACTATCTATGAAATAGATGCAAAAATGGGGGTCCAAGTCACATAATATAGGGCACAGGGTTATTATTATTAAGTTATAATAAAATAAACACTCAATATATAACTTTTTTAGTCGAGTCGTAAAATGTCGACATTTACAGATAAAATATGATGTATTTTGTTGTACATTTATTCAATTGTCTTTTGAAAATATCCTATGCTATTTGTGTACAATTGAGGTTTAAAGAAAATTAAAAGTTTTTGCGGTTTACCTCCAGAACTGCAGATTTTAAAACGAAAAACATTTATGGCGAATCGATATACTTCGGTTTTTAAAGTCAAAAACGAAGTCATGTTATGTTAAATTATTATTGTACATAAAGATTGAGCGCCATTATTGGGGTGAAAGTACCAACAGATTGAGGGGAACTGCATAATTAATGAAATGTTTGTTTTATTTAAAAGGGTTCTTAATATACATATTTTTGTATAACCGTCCATAACCGTCAATTGTTAGAAAGACAATTAAATTAACTATGTAATGGGTATAACATGTCACACTTAATCAAAGTACTTTATCGATTAAGTACCGTTAACGTTATTAAGACGTATATATTATCTAAATATTTTAAACAAAGTCGCGTTAGTTACAACACTTATAACTCAAGATCGGCATTACCGCTGTTAGATTTATTCGTAAATGATTATCAATTTAAATCAAATTAAAATATCTCTATTCATATAGGTAAACATGTACACTTATGAACGTCAAGAAAAACAAATTAAATTAATAGTAAATTTACATTTACAACCAGTATCTGCTCTGAATAGCAGAATACGTAATAAAATATCGGATAAGTTATCGAAAATCAATAAAAAAAATTAGGCAAATAGCATGTGTTGCCATCTGTTGACAAAACAAAGCATCTTTTTACATTGACTTCATGTCAGTGCAGAAATTTAGATCTTGAGGTTAATGAGGAGATGCATAACCAGGCTTTAATCTAGACATATCGAAGACATATGTAACGTCATCAAAAAATGTTGTATGACGTATCAGAAAGTGCTTTAACATGCGGAATTTGAACTCGCATTCATAAAATTTATAAAAGGGCGGTTTTCTCTGAAATAATAAACAAATCAACTTTTAATTAAACTGCTTTATTCAATGACTAGTTTAGATATGTCGGATTAGCGTTGGCAATTGTACTCAATTGCAAACTAAATAATTTAACTACATTCTACCACTCGTGATATTTCAATTAGATAACGATCACCTAATTAGCTACAGGTTCTTGTTATAACAAAACCAACTATACTATAAGATAACTAAATATATAATATATATATAGTTGTCCCGCTACTTTGAAAAACCTCTACCTCTAAAGCAGCGTTATTTTATTACACTGAATTTTTGCCGGTGTATATTCTCATCTCATTATTAGTTAATTACTAAAAACTAGTTAATTAAAGTTTATAAATTATACTAGTTACAGTAGAGGCCGTATAGCTACTAGCTAGTAAGGGTTAAAAAAAAATAACAAAATCGGAAGAGCCAATGTTCGGCCATACAAAATATATCAACCTTTACTTATTAAGCAATCTATTTCTAACTCCCTACTTTTAAATGCTTAGTCAAATCTGATGAACGTGATTATTAAAATATTTTTACCTTAAAACGGTCAGAGAGAACCCTTTTTCACATAGTCATATACAAACATTACTAACCAGAAATAAATACAATTGAATTAGTGGCGATTAATTTTTTTTAATGTCCGTTTTCCATTCCTTCTTTCACAGTCGTAGATAATTTAAATGCATATAACAGCCCGTCTTGTATATATGTAATAAGGCTTGCCTACGAGAACTGCATTATACGCTTAGCATTATTTGACAATGAGTAAGTACATTCTACAACATTGGACGCAAATTGTCAACATTGTAACAATGAAAAGGTTGATGATATTCGATTTCTACAACTTAGCAAACCGAAGTTTGCAGAATAGCGAAACATAAAACTTCTTGTTGATAATTTCATTTGCTTATATATACATAAATGAAATCACAGCGAAAACAATGCTTTTATTTCAAAAAATTACATAGTTTACAATTTGTTTCATATTTGAGGTTATATAGATAAAGATTTCTAATTTTTTAATACATATTATTTCGCAAAGTAATCACAGCATTTGATATCGCAAGAATAGTCGCTTAGAAAAAACAAAATAATACACAAATATACACTCAAAAATCTCGCCGAAAATAACTTATACAAGGCAGTAGGTTCGAATCGAAACTTCCACTACGTCACATCACACGTTGTAACCAACAAGACCACGTGATAGTGAGGTAATGGCTATTTCAATCCTGAACATAATTTCTTCCTCTTCTCTTCTGAGATTCCTGTAAAAAACACGAATACTCTTTGGCTACCGTTAGAAGCTTTAATTTAATAAATAATATAAAAACTTATTATAAACTAGTTCACATTAGAATTACAATTATAATAGTGAGAATAGATAGTCTAGCGTAGCGCGTAGCTACAGTTGAAAACAAAAACACAAATATAAAGAAAAAATAACTATCTCGTGTAAAGATAAAAAAAAACTAATGAGTATCTAATGTTAATTTATATAAATCTACTTGAAGTTTCGAATGCTTTAAAGCAATTGTACACAAAGACTGGTTACAATTATATAAATAAAAGGTATAACTTCACGTGATTTTAAGAAATAAAAATATATTTAAAGGACTCACATGACGACTGTTTCTAAGTAGGAGCTGCGCAGGAGTGTTACAATGGCACACGAGGCGGCGGTCCTTCAAAATGCTGACATCGCATTTGACGATGCAGCCAGGGTTCAAAAAGCTTTATTATGCACATTTAATTTATTCTTGATTATAGATTTTGACAACTTTTTTCATGTTTTGTCCTAAGAAAAAAAGACCTGGGTCAATACAATGTCCATATATGTTAAATACAAAAACATTGCTTCTTTCATAAAATGCAGGTAAAAAAGGGAAAATTTTGTCATATAGTTTAGGCACACAGTAAATTATATTTGGTAATACCATTTAAGTTAAATTTAACAATATTGTTGCCAAACCTCAAAATCCAGGTTTAAAACTTTAAGGTGGTCGGTGCTCTTGAAGTCAGCTGGAATGGCTGCTGTCTTTGGAAGAGTCTCTGTGAACACCTGACATCATGATGGAATGAGTGGGATTTTGCGTTCTGTTTTGACGTCCAATTGAGTGATAAAATTTTGTCGTTATTTGAAGCACTCCCCATGATATATCAGATAGAAGATGGAGAGAGCCTACATCTTTACGCAACGCCAAAGGATCAGAAATAACGAGTTCTTTTACTATAAACTTTAGAAGACATATTAAACATTAACTGTAACTAAGTTACTAGCAGTTTCATTTCTAATCTAAAAAACACACAATTATAATATAATAAGAAGATGTTTTTTATTATTATTAAACGTATAACTTTTCTAATATAATTCTTCTTATGATAACTTTTGAATTCCGATGTTCCGCAATCTTGTGAAAGCTCTCACTTCCAAAACATTCATGTCAGCGCGGACATTTGAAACTTTCTGAAAAGTCATCGTGGTCTCTAAGTTGCCTTATTGAAAATGCGATCGTATCCAAGAAGTTCTCGAGATTTCCAGACTGCTGGGAAATGGAAGTTCTAACTCCAAAGCTCTGAGAATAACAATTTTCTTTTGAGCTATTTTATGTAAAAGTTTCCATCATCCATTATTTTATGTCACCGACTATTATTCACTATGTGTGTTTCACAAGTGTTTCACAAACCTATTTTTCTAGTTTCTCAAACACATGTTCTTAAAACATAAAAATCTATCGTAAGGGGCTTAACAATTAACGAAACTAGTTCATTTGTGTATGGTGTCATTCATTAAACATTTTACCTCTTTTGAAAATGGTATAGTATGTAGGTACGTTTTTTTAACCAAACATTTAGAATGGCCGGCTGGCCTACGCCTTAATATTCAGACAGTGTCTGCGTTTATAACTATTACAGTATAAACATTTAAGTATATATAATAATAAAAGACAATGAAAGAAGAGAAGCAGTTATCTAATGTTAAACAAAATATACCATACTGGTTTCAATTTTAATAATTGTTACTTTTCCTATTTTTAGTATAAACAAACAAATAAATTACTTGAATCATTGAAACAAAGCACAAGAATAATAAAACAAGCAAGAAAGAAAATTGGTAACTCCAACAGATTGTTATTCGCTCATACGGTAACATAATATTTAATATATATATATATACATATATATATAATAGATACAACTTAATTTAAGCAATGAAATAAACAAATTAGCCGAAATGTGCTTTATTTATCAAATAAGTTCGTCGCTTATAAAGTGTTTCTTAATTTATTGTACTGTGTACTTAAATTACTTTTTGAAAATATAAACTAAATGTTGATTACATCTGGCGGTGTCGCATTGCTTGTGAAATGTTAGTACCTACCGTTCCCGCCTAACCCCGGATTCTACTTAACAGTATCGTAATCGCATAACAAAACAACATATGAAATTGGAAACTTCCTTATAATATGCCTATTACATACTTTTTACTTATAAAAACCATATATTATTACGCGTGTACAAAAAAATAAACTTTTTTAACTTCTATCCGAAACGCGAATTTAAGACCTTATCATACTATATCATAGTTTTGCACCAAAATCGTAAAGTAAATAATAAACTATTATTTATATCTGCTAAACTTAATTCATTTCAATCATATTTTTTATAAGCTTTACGAAAATAATTTCCTTAAATTATCTCGTTGCATATTTATAAATCGTATACAAAATCTAAACTTTGATGATTTGTATCAATTAATTTAAATATTCAGATAAATTAAACCATATGTTTCACTGGGGAAAACGAAATCACAAAACACTCATAATATGATTGAAATAGTCCTTGTTTGACCATTCGACTTTAGGCATCTAAATCATCCCTTTATGATTAACAGTTATTAATTGAACAGTACGGCCTATTTGTCACTTATTTTTTATGTCAAACTATTTATGTTTATTGTGTAGTTTATTACATGTTTAATACTCTATTTAGCTCTGTAAGTCAAGAAAGAACCAATTTGGAGATTCATTACCTTACAGCGAGCTTAGACTGCCGATTTCCAATGTCCTTTTGTGTTTTGCATATATGCGCAGAAAAAATCTCATTCGACTCAAAATGTATGAATGTGTCGGGAACCAAAGGTTAAGAATTGCTTTAATTACCTTCAAACATATCAATGAAAGAGATAGATACACACAAATTAGAGGTGTTATTTTTATTTATTTGACAAATCGTAATATTGTATATTCTAACTTAGGTTATGTTCAGTATCAATGGATGTATAAGTAATACTTACTTTCCTAAAAACTACCTCGGAGATATAATACCTTCAACCAAGCCTTGGAATTTAGTTATAACGGGGCAAGAAATCTGCAAGATCACATCTCGATTCGAAGTCTACAGTTATCGGGAACTGTTCTTATCTAAATTATTTATTAACCTCAGTTATTCTTAGATATCTGTATTTTCCTTATAATCCTACAAAGCTGTTTCATGTAACCATGTACCATTATCTTTTTTAAATCACTCCTGTTCAGATACCGATAGGTTTTGGTTCCTAAAGTCAATGGCATTTTTTTTCGTACCATGACTATGAATTTTAAGTATAAAACCAACTAAATAAATACTGGTATTAGAATATTTTCAAATGGTTTATTATATACATAAAATGCCAATAAACGAAAACAAAGGACAATATAATTCATGTACATTATTAGGTAGTGTTTAATTATAAATTTACTATTAATATAACAATATTTATTTGTAGTTTTCACCTTTAATAAAGATTCCTAAAGAAGGTTTAAGAGTGTAAGTAATTATTCTTTATTTCATACACGGAATAATCGTTGAAGAAGCTGCAAGAAACTTTGGTAAAATACACCAAATCAACTAATAATGTGGTATTGTGTTTATCATGTTTGTTTTATTTTTTAACACTTCGTTACAATATAAAAGTTGAACATAAAATGAAAAGGAGGGCAACTGACGGCCTTATCGCTTTCAAGCGATCTCTTCCAGGCAACCACTTTATACTTATGTACCTAATTTAATGAATATATTTAAACATAGTTTGTGCAATTGTGTGTAAACTGAAATCATTAAATCATCCATAAGTTCTGTTACAAATAAAATTTTATGTCAATAGATGAAATATTATTAAATTGTATACCTACATATTTATACAAGTCTCAGCGAAAATTAAAAAAATATTCTATTTGAAATTGCCACCTTTGGATTTTATACAGGCTTTTAATCTGTTGGCCAGGAATCTACGGGTTTACGCACTGTATCCATAAGAAATTTCGCCACTGCTTGCTCCAAAGATTTTTTAGGTGATGCAATGTCGTTGACCATAATTTAAAATCTAAAGGGTTGGGGTCTGGGCTAGATGAGGGCCAGTCATCTCCTATAAAGTTCGGATCCGGCATGTTGTTTTCAAGCCAGGCTTGGGTAGGTTGTGTCACGTGACCCTGTAGAATTCTGCAGGAAAATCCATGTAGGTATATTTTTAAAATGTATATTGTTGAGAGGTTTCACAAGATGATCCAAGACTGTATCTTGACACACTTTGGCTTAAGCCTCCACTCCTTTTTCACAAAAATTTAGTTTTGCTTGATAAGACACGAAGACCACCAAACCATCACTGACGCAGAATTATGGCCACGTTGTACAAGAACTTCAGCAGCTACTTTAAGACTGTGAGAGTACACCTTATCATTTTGGTTATTGCAGTGTTCTTCAATGGAACTGGATTTTCGCCAGCGTATTGCGACAGAAGGCGTTTTGATTGATCCACTCTCATTACTAGTATATATTGATATAGAGTATTTCCTGTATATCGACGATAAGCACCGTTCTAGAGGTCTTGTATTACTTACGCATAGTCCAAGCCAATGAAGGAATATTCATTTCTCTTAATTCTAATATTTGTTGCTACCTAGGATAATACCTACTATATATGAAATGGCACACAATTGAAATTAGTTTTTTAAATATTGTGTTCCAAATTCAAAATTAAAAAAAGGAAAGGTTTTATATACCTAACAATATTTATGGCCATAAACTATAAGCTCGACATATTTAAAGTCGGCCGATGGGGATTGTAGTCTTGTTTCTTATCTCCGTTGATTATTTAATTATAAATTTATTTTTATTTAATTACAATATTGAATTGTATATGTTGTTAAACTATTATTTGAACATTTCGATACAAAAAAGTTGAACATAAAGGACGAACTTTCTAGAATCGCTTAAGTCATATTTTGAAAGCGAAACAGTCAAATTTTGGTTCATTTGCGAGGTCATAGTAAGAATGAACAAAATCTGTTTACCGCTAAGGTCATGTTGAAACATAAACGGGCTGATTTTTTCGACGTCATGGCGCTGCTGTAGATTATCAAAAGACTCGCATTAAGAGCTCATCATCCTATCTCATATTATGAGATAAAGGGATGAACGCATTGTTTATTTCACAAAGTATTCACGAAATAGAACAGTAAAGTATATTATTATGATATGCCATTAAAGTGAGTAAAATCGCTTTCCCGAGTCCATGAAATATTTTCGAACCAATTCGACTTAGGGTCCTTCAAGAAAAGAGCATACCAATTCTTAAAAGGCCGGCAACGCACTCGCGAGCCCTCTGGCATTGTGAGTCCATGGGCAGCGGTATTACTTAACATCAGGTGAGCCTCCAGCCCGTTTGCCCCGTTCTATAAAAATAAATGAAATCGACATAAACAGGTTTTTTCTTATAGTACTTTTCCTATCCCACATCTCTAATTGTTTTCTCAAGATGGTTTTTCCTCGCCTTTACAATTGATGTTTTTGTCTAATAGTTACGTATATTTCTGTCCACTACAATAGGTATGACCGTTTGGTGTCGTGTGTCACACGTTTGCTGATAAAGACTGCATAATTCAGTGTCAGGTTGCGTTGCATCGCGGCCTTGAGCAAACTTGCAGTTAAATTTTCCATAGTAAATCGAATATAATTTTGTATATTTTGCCTTCATTATAATAAATATCTTAATATGGCGCTAACTTTTTGTTGTACCATTAGCATAATCCTCAGTGATAACTGCAATAATATTTACGAAGATAATCTAGAATAATCCACGATGTATTTCATGCAACAGATGTCCTGGCAAGTAAGAGATACTGTGTTAACGTACCTAGCTTTATACATATAATTCTTCTGTGAGTGTGTATGTCACTGAACTTCTCTCAAACGACTGGACCGATTTTGACGAAATTTTTTGTGTGTGTTCAAGGGGATCTGGGAATGGTTTAGATTCACAATTTTGTCCGCTGGACAATGTTCTTTTAATTTATTTTTAATTTATTAGTAGTTGTTGATTTTGGAATGTTTTACATTTGATCCGACTGACGGCGCTACCATCGCAGTGTCAAATTTTAAACAATATTCGAATTTTAATTTTAGTCTGTCCCGACAGTTAGCGCTGCGATCAAATTAAAAAAAAGTTGTTATCATTGTGTTATTGTAGACCATGTGCGTTAGATATTGTCATAACATTTGAATAATAATTTTCATCAAAATGGTCCAGAATGTTTTAGCTGATTAAAAAAAGTTTGAAATTTTCAAATTAAAGACGTGTAGACAGGACGTCTGTCGGGTCCGCTAGTGTATGTATATAATGGGTTTAATATCGACTTCCATTAAATTTCAAATACAGACTCGTATTTTTATTTATAATACCGAATATATCCAATGAAACACACTTTTAGTCAATCATACATATGTATTTAATATAAGATACAGTACTTGTGTCGTGGACAAACCATCAAAAAACTTAGAATCGCTACATTGAACAAATTTTCACTTATTTTCGAGTAAATTAATTCACTATTATTATGCCCAAATGTGTTATAAATTAATTGAGGTAGATGGCCCATTTGCGGGCAAATTATAATTAAATTTCGGATTCACACAATCACGGCTCCAAGCAAATAAAACGCATTAAACATTATACTATATATAATTAAATATCTACAAATTGAATAAAGTAGTGCACACTATTCGGAACTCTCGGTCCGCATATAGTATTTATGGATCAAACATTTACAATAAAGGAGAACATTCATATAATAAACGGATAATATAGGAAACATGTTGAAAGACAACGCGTACACTACCATCTAGCCTAACCCGTCTCCAGCGGCCGTCCTGGGCATTTTTGTCGCACAATTAGATGTAACCCGGTCGTAGCCCCCAAGTATTAGTCAAATCCCGGGCGGGCTAAGCCAGACCGGGTATTCACAAAATGACATCTCCCCCACCTCGGGACAACCGCTGCTCGCCAAGGCGCGAAGCAAATTACTTCTGCATTATACTTAATAATAAATACATATATTTACATTTGTAAAGCGTGACCAAAAATTTATAATTACAATTTCTCTACCATTTTTAACTATAACCACACATCTCTGGTCAAAAGTTACGAGATGCCGCGCGGCAGTAATGTGTTTCACGCCTTTACAACCTTAAAGGCAACAAACCAACTAAATGCGTCACAGAACAATAGGAAATGAAATCTCCGCGACTACAGTTGTTCCCTTGTACAAATAAATGAACGAAACCTTACCGAGTGAGCAATTTCAAGGCACGCGCCTTGTTATCCGGAAACCCGGATAGCCCGTATTAAGACTATTGTGGCAGTGATAAAAATATATCTTTAACGCAAACGCGCTCGAAATATTTTTTTGTTCTAATTTAGTACCCCACTACAATTATTGATCACAAAATATTTATCTCTGTCTAATGACTCAAAGGGCTAGGGGCTTATAAAATACCTTCAAATTCCATCGACCCTAAATATTATTGCAAAAAAAATTTGTACTCAAGCTTTAATAGGCCACTTCTTTCAGCCGAAATAATTTCACATTGAGCGATTATGAAAAACGTCATCGAACTTAAAATCCGAGATGAAGGAATAAATTATATATAGTCGGCGAATACCGACACTTTTATCAAAATACAAATAAAAAGATGTTAATAATTTTGAGCAACATTTGAAAAAAGCTGCAAGTTTTCGCCGTTTTTTTTTGTTGAAATTCTGTTCGTATCAATAGAGATGATAAAATTGATCTATATCGAATAATGATTATCGATTATCGTATATTCGAAGTTAATTTCAAAGTGTTTTTAAGACGTAAAAATTTGATGACGTTTTCCTACATTACATAAAAATTCCGATGAGATCAAATTAAGTCCATGGAAATGTCTTTCTGAATTTGGTGTCGCAATTGACTATAAAATTAACGCAAAGCCAATATGGCACTATGATCAGTGCTGAATTATTCTAGAAATTTAAAACAAACCTAAAATCAGTACATTGGAAGGATTCCCAGAAATTTTACGATCGTCCAGGCACCAACATGACTACTAAGAATTTTCCTAACATCTCTTTGGGTCCATCCATACTAGCGACGCGTTTGCCATCATAAGCAGTTCTAACCCATACAATTTCCTATATTGACTTATATCGCGGCCCTAATACCCTAAATTCAGAGGTTGGATCGATTTTCAAAAATTTAATCCCTATTTTAATTTAGAGTACTTCGGGCCCAACCATTAGCTATCGCTCGAACCGGTCCAATTCACCGCACATTTTCTTACTTAACTACCGACGCTTACTAAAATACGGAGATCGTGAGAACGGAACACAATAACCCTTATTGCTAGAAAAGGCAATTTGACAGAAAATGCTCTGAAATGGCTGTTTTTACACATCAATTCGGTTACTGATGTCAGCAATGCATGGATTTAGTAAAACGGATATATTTGATTGATTCATAATTCAGATGTAAATTGAAAAATATTTAAAGTCAAATTATAGTTTAAAGAGAATATTAGAGCATTCCTTACATCAGTACCAGAACGAACCCACACTGACACACCTCAGTACAAAAGTACAAAAACAACCACACAATTTAATTTATACAAATGTCTGTTATAAAAATAAAAAAACACCAATTATTACATGATAAGGTCGAGTATCGGGCCATTTGTTAATTTAAAACTGCTAAAAATCTTGTGCGTGAAAAATCGCCTAAAGCTATCACACAGTTATTGCTATATTCAGTTGCGTCGCTAGAGAATCGATATTGACACATTAAGTAAATCAATTTTATTGCTCGAATCCAATATTCGATTCCAACGACGCTATAATCGTAATTAACGCTTGTGGCAGTGACGTTACAAGACAGTTGTTGATTCAGAGTCAATCGCTTAGATCGATACCTAAATTCGATTATAAAGAATCGATTAAACCTAACACCGAATCGACTACGCGGTTATATCTATGTGAACACTGTATGTAGAACCGTGCTATTCGAGGCACTTGGTGACGAAAACAATAGTCACGATATCGATAAAATAATTGGCACCGTTAAGCGAAAGCGGTCGAGACGCGGTCCAACGGAATTATCGATAAATGAGACCGCGGGCGGTCATCACTATAACTACTACTATTATATACAACATTGGCAGTGATTCGTATCGCTGGTCGTTATTCGGACGACTCTTAACCTAGCTCAGACTACGGCGTCTACTAACCTAACCTATACAATCGCGTCTACAATTTACATTTCCTAATTATATACAATTTGTTCGCTATCGTCGCGTCACTCGAAGTCCGAGTCTTATATAAATGATCAGTCTTGTGAGTAATCTGCGCACGCGCCGCTTGCGATGCGGAAGCGGCCGCTGCCGAAGAATCAACATCTGTCCAGATTGTTATTCAACGTTCTAGAAAATTCTCTAAAATACTACTATCAGGTTGGTGACGTACTTTAAGCTGAATAATTAAATTCTCCATCTGAAGGACGTTCTTCTCGATACATCATCAACCATCGTCATATGTATTCTACCGTCCGCTGGGCCAAAAGGCGTTTCCGCCCTGTCTCCTGCCGAGCTTCCTCTTCTTGGCGCCGCTGACTTCGCACTTGGGGCTGTCATCTTCCACATAGATCATGGGCAGGTTGGTGGCGCTGCACTCGTTCTTAGCCTCAATGGCCTTCTGCTTGGCGAGTAGGTTGTTCAGCAGACGGGAAGACGTACATTGTCGAAGAGGCAACTGTCTCGTCGGCTGTGGGACCGGCTTCTTAACTGGTGGCGGAGTCGGAGTCTTCTTGTACGAACTACAGAACTGATCATACAGGATGACTTTAGTGTGGGCCGGCAACTCGGAGATCTCCACCCGCTTGACCCGCTTCACGTCCTCCTCTGGCACCCATTCATCCTCGATCCTGAAATGTTTAATGAAGGTTATTGGGGTACAAAATAGCCACACAGAATGTGACTGCAAACACCACAAACCATTGTTTTCCGCTAAAAGAACGATTGGTTTATTTGCTGGTCGACTCAGTCGATCAGTTCTCCTTAGATCTTTTGCCGATTATCAGTCATACGGCAATTGAATCACGTGTTATGTTCTAAATGGCTTGTGTTTGCAGTTCCGGTTGCAAGCCCAATGATGAAAAGAATCATGCATCGCTTAAAGCCTTGATGGTGAAATTTTAATGAACAAAACGATGAATGCTGAAGCTGCTAAAAACTAAAACTAAACGGGCTGGCAACCCATTAAGTTGCTAGCATCAGCATTGATCGAATAGGCCCATGGAGGTGGGAAGAAATGTTTAGAAATAAATCAAGTGGTCTTTAAACTCAATTCTATGCTAGCAACTTCACAAGATGTTCTGTGTGGCCTGAATGATGGTATAGCATGCTGTGCAAGTAGAAGATCTTGTTATTGTATCAATTACGAAAGGACAAAGAGAGGGCACTCAGAAAAGAATATAACTGTTTCAAAAGTCCGGATAAGTTCCAAATAAGCTATTTGTTACTTATTTGTAGGATAAATACTTTTGCGTTTCACGACTGTCAGATAGCGCTATTTGTCATGAAATGCCAAGTATCTTATTCGGAACTTTTATCTTTCGAATAATTTATGTGTTGCATAGCTATTTGGCACTTTATCCATACATTGTGAAACAGGCCCTTAGACTACCAGATAAAAATCTTTATTAATTCTGAATATTAGAAACGCAAAAAGCTAAAACATTTTTTTGGGGTATTTTTTTAGCTTTTAATATATTTATTAACATATAAGGTAACAAATTTGCTCTTCAATATATTTTACTATATATAAATATATATATTACATTGATTTTTTTAATTATTTTGTTGTGATATACCATACTTTTACAATGCAGATTAATATATTTATTTCAGTTGATACAACACAAGATCCTTTAACTGTTAATAAAGCAATGCTACAGAAATACTTTGAAGAATAAAGTTTTAAAGCCACTGGATTTGCTTACATACGCTTCTTCGTCGGACGGGCGACATCTTCTCATACAAATTCATTTATTTTTAAAATTTAAAAACTTTCTACAAACTTTAAACTTACATGAAAATAATCAAAACAATAATTTTACATATATGTAAATTACTTTCTTAATTATAATCACATGAATAACAGAAAATAAAATTGAAATTTTGCGACAAGAAATTTAATGAAAAACTATGGAAAACTACCGTGCAGTGAAACAGCTAACATTGAAATTTTCGAATAACAGACATTCAAAACCCACCTCGGTATTACCTTGTCAATGATTAATAATAAAAATACTCGAAAATACGCTGCAATTCTATAAAATGACTATTTAATTTACCATTGCTAAGTCTCGTATTTTCATTATATCACACAAATTAATACATCCCAAAAAAAATCAATAATTCCAGTAGTATTTGTTATTATAAATGAAATTTATAAATTTCTTACCTGAAAATACAGTAAATGTTAATGGAATTATTACAAATATGTTAAGTAGAACAGATTTTTTCTAATTATTATCATTTATTTCGGTGTGTCGAGAGTGGAATCAGTTTGACCGTCTGTACAATCTTTAAAATTAACAAAATTTAAATAAAAATGAACTTTTGAGTTCTGTATTTGTCAAGAGGTTCAAATTATATATAGTTTGACGACCCAAGTAAAAACAAGTAACTGTGCTCTGTACTACTTATCATTTAAGTTTCTTAAAGAAATTAAGCTTATAACTAAGAGCTTGAATATACAAACTGTAGCTGTATATATTTTTATATATTTAAATCTATCAGCTAAAATTGTCCATATTATATATTTTTAATTAAAGATGATTATTCTAAAACCCATTTGCATGAAAAATCACACTGTCTGTCTGGCAGTCATTCAGAATTTCATTATACACTTATAAAAAAATTCAGATATGTGTTATAGGCAAACATGTAACTGTCGCATGGAAATTCAATGACAGTATACATATTATATACACTTCCAAGTTTCTTCCTATGGAATACGTAATTTTTTCATTTAAAAATCAATAAATGAATTACAATACTCAATGCCGCTGTGACAAAAAAGTTACGCAAATTATGTCATTGTGACAGTTGAAATTTATGTATGTATAATTATGTTCTATACTTTTTGTTTTTACCATTTTAAAAGGATTGACTTTTAAGCCTACCTAGCGAAGGCTCTATGAATATTGTAATTCGTTCACATGCAACCGTACAACCTAAGTGAGAAAATTAACTTACACATTCGGAGGGTAGTATGTCAATAAGGCCTCCCGTCTACCCTCAATAGCATTGTATCGAGTGGCAGTAAGTGCGGCGTGAAGAGTGATGGTATGCCTTCCGGGCGGTTCCCGAAGAGGACAAGCACCTCCAAGCCTCCATCTGGTACACCTTAGTAGCCGCCACTGAAGACCCTGCATCATCCCCGTGTCGAAGAAGTCGAACATTCGCGCTGAAACCGAAATTAATTACGATTAGGACGGAAAAAGTACGTGCGATATAGATACGTGATTTTCCCTAAACGCTTTTTAAGAAGTTAACTTCGGAAAACAATTAAATTAGAGTTCATACACTGTTTAGGGCAAAAAGTTATTCCTAAAATTCTAGTTAAGGCAGAAATAAATATTGTTCTACATTAAATTTCAATTATCTATAAATATGAAAGATACAATAAAATCTGCTTTTCATCAGTTTGTTTAAATGCCTAGAAATTCAACGTTAGTAGTAGTAAAACCTCACCTGACCAAGGCTGCCGTCTATACCGTAGCTTCTTTCCATTTCTTCGAATTAGCTTGGACCCATTTTCATTGGACTTTCTGTTGCTGCCGTTTGACTGCGAACTCTGATTGAAGTGGTGATTCACGTGCCGTTCCAACAGAGTCTGAAAACAACATCCAATATTTTAGAACAAATGAAAATCACATAGACGCAACACTACCTTTATGAAAAATGATTCGAAATTTCCATTTAAGTTGTATAAGTACGTAGCACTTGAGTAACGCATAGTCGCTCTCTGTTCAAATTCACAAATTCCTTACATGACACCTTTATTCAATAATAATTTTGATCATTTTTCATAAATTAAACACAATACTTGAGTGCATCCTCCATATGTCCTGTATAATGTATTGGCACAGGTCGGAGTAGTATTAGAGAAAAAATCAAATATAAAAATGCAGTAAAATTATAACAAAACCGACGTGGAGCATTCAACATCCTTCATTTTATCGCCTTCAACCTTAGAACAGAAAACACACAACACAAGTTTTTATTTCCAATTCACGAAAACGATGTACACAATGACAATATTACGAGGTGTGCGAAGCACTGATGAATGAAATGAATGAAGACACTAACAAATCAATGAATAGGTAATGCCGAAGATTAAATTTTAACAGAGTCTGTGACATGCCTACACGACATGACTACACGTGATCAATAAGTCATCGAATCACACATTAATACTATATCAAATACGTTTGGCAGGAGTAAAGTAAAATAAGAGATATTTTAATAATAGCCCAATCACTATTGACTGGATTTAGCTTTGTGAAGCTCAGAAGAAACTGAGTTAAAAACACTTACTAGTTCCCGGTTTTCGATAATTCGAAATTATCTTGGACGGTTTTGCCCGCGCTTTCATCTGCGATGCCAGTTTGTTGCGCTCATAAAGTACGTAACGTCAGTACTTCTTACAATAAATATACGTAGTAATTCCTATTGACAATCGTGTCAACAATCATAAATTTTCATTTGCAGAGGACATAGGGCTTTTTAAATATCCTGTATTTATAAACTAAATTCCTATTTTATTTAAATTAAAGATATATTCAGAAAAAAAAACAAATGTTTTTATTCGTTATATATATTATAAAAACAATGAAATCGCATCCAATTCGATTCAAAATACATAAAAGGCTACAACAAAGACAAACGGTAGCTACATAAACGAGATTTAGGACCCCTGATAATATCGTATTCAGAAGCGCGGGAACTATTAAAGTATCCGCGAAAAGACCAAAATTTCAAACCGACAGAACGATATACACAATAACGATATAGACACCCATATTAAATGTTCGTTATTGTAGATACGTTTTGGCGATCTGCATCCTGGTGGTACCTGAGAATCCTGGAAACTGATCTAGTGATAGCTAGAATAAATACAGAAAAGGAAATAATAAAGACAAGATGGTCGGACTTGTGTCTCCTGAAGACAGAATTTAATAGAACGTAATTGTACCTGAGTGGAGAATCTTCTGTCACAGCCGTCGACAATGCATTTGAAAGGTTTGTTGCCGCCGTGTGATAGGGTGTGTCGCTCCAACCATAGTCGCGAGCATGATGGTTTGCCGCGCACCTTGCATTTCTCCCAAAGGCACACATAGTTTTGCTTGCCATTTTGTGTTTCAACGTGGACAGCCTGGAATGTTCGATGCGAAGATGTACATTTTGTTTGATATTTCAGATGAAGTACTTAATTACTACCAAAATTTAACTTCTGAAAAAATAATAATATTCACCTGTAAGTGCTCCAATAAATTCGTATCACTGTCAAATTCTAACTTGCATTTTTCCCAATGACAGACTATTACCGTAGATGTCGCAGCCAAATTAGATTTTCTTCGTCTACTATCTGATTTTACTGGAAATTTAGGTGGAAACCGCAAAATCTTGGGTTGCTTCAATATAGGGCTCTTCTGCGATTCCGACTGACTTTGTTCCAAAGAGCTTACACTCACACTTAAAGACAGTAACGATGACTCTTCATCACACTCTTTGCTACCTTGCGAATCACTAGGTGAGTCAATAGACTTATCCGTTCCAATTCCTGACTCCGAAGACTCCGTTGTAGCGCTACTATAGTTAGCTTCTATCATAGTACTCTCAACATTCGAAGATACTTCTTTCAAAACAGTTATGTGAGTAAACACAGCATCGTCACACCTAGATACCTCTTCAACTTTTTTAAGCTCTTCAGGCACCATTTTAACATCTTTCGCTTTGTCTTTTAGTAATATCCCTTCTTCCATAACCTTTTCATTCATAAAACCAGCTAGTTTAGCCGACCCAATTTCAGCAAAAGGCCTCGATGTGATTTTTTTAGTATCTAATGGAACTATGTTATTATTAACATTTTTAGACAGCCATGGAATATCACACTTTTGATTTAAGTCACTTAAGTCGGATTCCTTTACTGTACTGCTTGGAGGCTCTGTGCCCTGAATAGGGTTGTCAGGAGGCTTCACGGGAGCGATGGGTATACTACTCGAATGTAATGATTGAGTACTAAAACTTGGTACTATAGGCGGTGGATGTTGTACTATTGGATTCGAATATGTTGATTGCGATAAACATGCCGTATTCACAGTAGAATAACTCCATGTCTCCTTGACGTTTGGCACTGAAGTTACAATAAAACCTGGCTGTGGTAGTAGCATCGGATGACTTAAATTTACGTTAAAATTCGGCTTTTGATGCGGTAACGCATTGACAGTTTGTATTCCAGGAAAACTTTTGTTTAATACAGGGTGGCTTGAGACAGGGTTTGTTTTATTTGAAGCAGGAAACGATGAAGGTTGAATCGCATTTGACAGTTTTAATAATGTGCCGTTAATAAGAATTTGAGTCTGCTGATTTTGTAAATGATTTTGTCTTTGAGCAGTTAATGGTTGTGCTTGAGGAAGGACAAAGTTGGGCATCTTTGCCATAAGATTAGGTATTTGCACTACAGTTCCATTAATGTTTTGAACCAGCGGAAACACAAATTGACCGTTAATTTTGGTCGGACTCGTTACAGTCACATTAGGGCGATTGAAATTAACGTTTGGTTGTTGATTTAACGCACCTATGCTACCTTGTTGGTTTAATGTTGTAATATTTCCTTGGTTTATTGTAGCTATGCCCCCCTGTTGATTTATATTGGGAGCATTAAGTCCATTCTGAGGTATCCTTAGGGTAGTTAACATTACATTTTGAGGAACTGCCATAAACGCAGGAATAGTTGTTGAGGATACAGTTCCATTGCACTGTTGCTGAACATTAATTTGGTGGCCGTTATGTAAATGATTGACAGGTACGTTTAAACTACTTAAATTTCCGTTTACAGTCATCGATACTTGTCTTACACCGTTTGGAATATTCATCTTTGGTGGTGCGCTTGCTTCCCCCGACATGTTTGTTAAGGGTGGTTTAGATACTGAATTCAAACAGTTTTGTTTCTGTAACTGTACTTGTTTAAGATTATTCGCTTTCGACCATGAAAGGTTCTTACTATTAGCGATGCACGCTGAAGACTTTCTGTTGGTCCGTTTTGGAGCGAGTGTGGTCTTTTTAGCTGTTTCCTTTTTTGTCGCAACAGGTTTGTTTACCAAATTTAGATTGTTTGAACCACGTGTTACTCCGTTCATTCTACTGTCTAATTTTGCTGTATGGTTAACGGTACCATTTATTTTCGAATCAGTCTTAACTGTTGTAACCTTATTTCTGGTTTGATTCATGGAAGTGGCAGGAGCAATTCGAACGCCAAATATTTCACGTGTGTCCGATATTGGCACTTTATTATTGCAATTTGTATTACTTATATTATACTGCTTATTAAGATTAGTATTAACTTTGGCGGATGGGTCCGATGATAATTTTTTATCGCGCTCAGTTTTCTTATTGTCGGTTAAGCCGTTTAAAACGCCACAGTTAAACTTCTCTTTGCTCGGCTTCTCTTTTAGTTGCCTTACTTCTACGAAACCATTCATCGTCTGAACCTCTTTGTTATCCTTAGTCCTGCAAAAATCCAACACACTATCAGTGTTCTTTAATGGTGATTTACTGAGATCTTGAATTTTAGTCTCAACATTAGTAGCTGGCTGAGGGGATTTGGGCGTCGTTTGAGATTGTTTCCCGACATCTAGCAAAACTTTAGGACTGAGGGTTTGAGATAGATAGGAAATATATTTCTCGAGATCTTGCGTGACACCATTCTTCGGGAGGCACTTCTTTTTACTGTCACCATTAGGGATGTGACTGGCGTCTCGCTTAAGGCCGTTCTGTGGCTTCATCTTATGGTTAAAGTATTCTGTGATACGGCGATGCACGGGATTGGGGCGTCGTAAAGGCGCGGGCTGAGCCGCGAGGCGGCGCGGGGCCGGCTCGCTAGCCCAGGGCGGCATGCGCGAGCTCAAGCTCTCCTCGCTGCTGCACCCCGACTCAGGGCTGCGCGGAGACCGCGGTTCGGTGATGTCGCTACTGCTGCTGCCGCTGCTTTCCGGTGGGCTCAGCACCGCCACGCCACTGAAACGACAAACAAATAATAAGCATAGAACATTAGAAATAATAGACACAAAACATCGATAAGTGTACTTTTGCATATTTTAATTACGTTTACTTATATAAAAATTATACCAAAACTGTTAACTATACAAACAGTAACATCAATAAATTTGTCAAAATAAAAACCTAACACAAAATTCTGAATCATAACCAACCTATTTTAATATGTCAAAGTTATAAATGTCGTTCTCTTGTATTAGTTAATAGTAATCAGCTGTTGAATAGTTACGATCGATAACATGAGGTTAGAAAGAGTGATGATAAGAGCGAGACGGCAAGAGTGATCGACGCGAGGAGCGGTGCAATGCCCTGCGAGTGCAGTGACGCAACCGTTGCACTGACCGCCCGACCGACCGACCACGCTCAATTATTATTATTTTCGGACATGTGACATTCAATGCACGTACTCCACTATGACGAATGAAGAAATATGTCAAAATCCTTGTCTGCCACCAATAGTGATCTATTAGACTTTCTCTCGACACGTTTCGTTATCAACACAAAGATGTATAAAAAATTATCTCCGAAAATTGTACTAAATCGTTTTTGGATATCTATTTGATGATCCACAGGTTAATTGTTGAGTATAATATTATAATTGGTGAATAATATTGAATTCTAACACTAAAAGTTTAGGGGTTTTATTTCGATACCATCGGGCGGGGGAAAGTGCGTGGGGGTTACGTCTCGAGCCGTCAAGAGTACACCCTCGCCCTTAGCAAAGCCACAATGTACACATAACTAGACCTTCGAACTCCCCTTTTTGTCTCGCTTTAGAAGAAAGCTTTTTCTAATTGACCCAATTTTAAGACTGTTTTTGCAGCAAAAGATTTTAAGAGCACGTCCGTATCAAAGAGGGATGTACATTTGATATTGAGGATCGTTAATCCTGTTGAACTTTTTCACTCCTATATTTATATAACCTCTATAGATGAAGGCTTATTTCTTCTTTGATTTAAAATGTATATTTTGAAAGTCTTGCTTCTAATTTGAAATAAACATTTAATACAAACTGAACGGAACATTAACAATAGGAGGTTGAAAAATCGCAAGTGTTTGAATGACCTTTGCCTAGTCTAAGATGTGGAGCACATCAATCTTGCTAGCAATTCTCTTGATTTTTTGCGAATTGTCGAAAGCAAAAGTGGGCTGTCATATGTAGGTGAGGCAGCTTCGGCAAGGTCAGACGTGTCGATTTCGGCCAATGACCCGCGCTCAATGCTACATTGTAATCTTGGCACAGTCGCTCAACTTAATTTTCTTCGAATATAAATAAAAGAAGTGCGCATTTCGCTGAACACACAACGAGTAAAAATAAACAAAATAATGGACATAATAAATACAAACGGAGAACATGCCTCGAAAATGTAGCCGTTACAGAGGGCTATAGATTTGACAATTGACTAAAAGTATCATGACACACCTGTCAAAAACCACAGCATGTATCCGGAATGATATAAACTGAGATTTTCACATAAAGTCTACAATATTTATTAACTGTGCATTTATTTATGTATAGCAAGATGTGTGTTAGAGGGTTTGTGAGGGCGTGGCAACGACGTCCTATAGTTGAACAAATTAAACGAACACGTTTGTTGGACATGGCGATTAGCATTCGTGATTATGGAGCATGCGCATATGGGGGACGCATAATTTAGAAACAAAAATTAATTAAGATGGAACACCATGAAAGTAAAATTTCGTCGTGTGATTTCAAATAAATCGATAGATATTTTAGCTTAATAAACATTATAAGTACTCTATGACTTTGTATAGGTATAGGCCTTGTCGGCTAGCTTTCGGTAAAATACAAATCTTAATACTTAAATAAATCACGTGTCACGTTGTTTGTCCGCGATGGACTCCTAAACTACCGAACCGATATGAATATAAATTTGCCATCTTTATAACGCATCGAATTTATTCTTATTATTGAGAACGTTACGTTACCAGTTATAGTCACATTTATAGCGCTCCGAATATCCTTTAATAATCTCTAGTAAAGGAATGGAAAATGTTGTTTCCTTGACATTATGACGCATATGATACTGTAATTTACCGAGTAATACGTTAGATTACGTAGTAACGGCATGTCATTCATGGGAAAATTGCAATCTAATTGTTTTAGTGCTTATAAATAAATATTCCGGGTATTGGCTTAGTCTTTGTCATATCACTTATACGTACGTAAGATGATTCAAAATGTCGTATTACATTAAGTGTATGATCTTGAGGTCTAAGCTCGAAGGAAATTGGCCATTGAATGTAAACTAAGAAATTTGATAAGGAGGGACTTAAAAATGACAAAGATATACTAAATTGTAATATACCCGATTATGCTAATTTATTAAAACAAAACCAGTCCGAAAAAATTCATTCGTTTACGATACAATGAATTTTTTACAATGTCACAGAATTTGAAATATGAGTAGGTACGTTGTTTAAAATAGTATTCACTTATATGCGAATTCTAAGCCGTAATGATAATAATGTTAGCAAAAAATTAATAATGACGGCGCAACATGTCGAGTACAGTGTTGGGGTGGTCTATACGATCCGCCTCAATCTGACAGACGCGTGCTGAGGAAATTGGATATTATTTTGTAAAAAAGATCCCAATAAATATTAGTTTATATAGCAATAGTAGTGGTTTGGGCGCTTGGTTATTTTGTAAGACACTTTTGGGCCGATTAATATTAAATTATCCCTGGGAATTGAAACAGGTATCTTATAGGTTTTCATAAGCAACAGTTAAGTTTCAATCTTTACATTACGCGACTTCTATAATAGATTATTGCTAGACTTATTTTTAACTTTGTTCTTGATTGTTCAAATCAAATCAAATCAAAATATCTTTATTCATATAAGTAAACATGTACACTTACGAACGTCAATAAAAACAAATTAAATTCATTGTAAATTTACATTTACAACCAGTTCGCAAGTCAAGGGCGTAGTGCGGGTAAGAAGAACTGGCAAGAAACTTTCCGCCACTCTTTTCAATCGCCAAGTTTTTAATACAAATTGTTTGAGCTGGAGCGTTGTTTGTCTTATTAAATTTTATATTTTTTTCTTATGTACTAATGTATTAGTAAGCGTAAGTATCGACAGCAAAATATACATTACTTTTCACGTTAATATTTCAATACCTTCTATTTATTACCTTAAATACCGTATTAATATGTATTCTCTTAAAATACAAGTTACTTAAAATGCTCCAGCTATTTTTTATAACAAAAGTCGATGCTCATTATAGTTTCCATCAGTCTCGTCCAGTTGTCAGCTCCCGAGGGACAAGTGGGCGTACAAAAGAGCAAATGATATGTCGCGCATCCCCGTAGCCCCAAACCTACAGCCCTTTGAATTATACGCATTGAACAGGGATAGTTTTACCGTAACTTTGGGGATTTGTAATAATATACTTTAATTTTAATATATTATTTTCATTGTGCGCGTTTAGATTAGTTCGTTCCTACTGTAAAAATATCGTGAGGAAACAAGCGAGACGTAGAAAAAAATAGATAACAAAACCAAGTTCATATATATATAATTAGAGGCTATTTATATATTCTATATATATATATATATATTCTTATTTTAAATTCTTTAATAGTCCAAACTTGCCAATACTAAAACTCTGTTAAGTATCAAACACCAAAAGCAATTACTCTACTACCCTTTCAAATGCAGTATGTAGGAGAGCTGTATTTAATTTCCCAAAACTTGATGGGTTTGCCGCACAAGGGATTCTGATACCTGAAGGGGCCTTGATTGAAAATTGAGAGTGATTTATGGTCTAATATTATGTTACAAAATTCATAACTTTATACTAATTCGATGCTCTGACTTAACTAAAGAGTCGGTGCACGCTCTGTGTGTTTAGTATACAAAGAACGACCATACCAAAGAAATATGTTTAAAAGTAGAAAACGGTAAATCTTTTTATGATATACGTCGTTCAAACTCGTAATATCGTATCGTATGATTATAGAATACACTATTTATACATGTGTGCACATTATATTCAAGCTACATTTGTATAATTATAGATAAGAAATCACCTTGTGTATCTATCGTTAACAATAATAAATAGTTATCCAGGAACAATATTAAAGAAACATTAAATAACAACTCATACATAATGCATCGAACTCAAACACGTCAAGATAAAATCAGCTTCCGTAAACAATAAAGCGATCGAGAGAATACTACGTAGTACAGTAGTAGTACACCTACACAGGAGCCGTTACGTAAAATTGCAACTATTCACAACCGGTCGACATTCACATATCACTTTATTTACACCCATTCATTAAGTTGAAAGGAAGTCGCGTCGCGTCGCGTGAGAATCGTGTCAGGGAGGGAGGTGCTACCTCCCCTCCCCCGGCCCCTCCCCTACCAACCCCTATAACCCCCGGCGATTATTATGCTAAGTGTCTGCGACTACAGGGTGAGTTTTTCGCGCATCTGCTATTTATTTACGCGTTTTATATTCATAGGATTTCGTAACTGGCTGAGTTACGGTTCATTACGTTACAAGGTTTTGGAGTGATGTCATGTTCTATTTTGACCTTTATATCATTGATTTATAGTCTATTGTAGAACGAGCGGGAATTAGGTTAGTAGGAGCGGCTGATGTGTTCGATTGAATTTAGGAAAGTGCCTCTTGACGCGTTCTAAAGAATGAGCGATGAATGAAATGAGTTTACGAGATTTTGACGAACGATTGAAACCGTGATCCCTAATATACGACATAAATTACTGTGCAAAGAACAAACGTTTTGTACAAGAGCCAAACCAAATAAACCGAATGTACCTTTATAATATCGTCAAAATAATAATTTATTTATTTATTAACACTTCGTTGCATTACATAAAAGAAAAAATATATATTTATAACAAATTGTAAACTAATAAAAATATATCGACATATAATTACAATCTATAAAGTTTTGTGCCGAAATATTAGGATACAAATTGGACACGTTAAGGCAATTCTCGATTCCCGACGGAACTCAACAACTTAATTTCCCCTTCGATTTCAGTCACAGCTCGATAAATGATACTTCGACAGCCTAGATACGTAGCGGAAACTAAACTACGACAAAGTTTAGAGAATAGTTGCCAAAGTTTGATTTTAGATAAGCAATTGCAAATTTGAAATGTATTTAGTACCTAACAAACTATTTACGCAGTTTAAACGACAGATAATACAAAATAAAAATACTTAAGTGACTAGACAACGGCATTCACAAAACAAAGTATTATTTCCACTTGAAAGAATCACAATAATGTACAAGCAGTAGTCAAACGCAAATAAAATACAAACGATGAAGATTCATAATAATTTACAAGTAATCAAACTATGAATGATATATACCCCTGGGAGTTATTGTACGCTGAACGAAGCGTAAAGACGAAAGTTCCGGCAGCGTCTGGGCAGGAAATAGGCGAATCCACAAGGGCCCTTTGTTGCCGCCACTCTACATTTCGAAACTTCGTAAATCCGTAAAACGAGCTAAACAAGCAGCTGATACGTCGCTCGGTAAATTAGGACGGGAAAGTGGAGTAGACTTTTCAGCCGGGAGTTTTTAGTCTGTGGTGATTTTTTCTGAATCTGCTTTGATTTGCGCTATTTTAGCTTCTGATAGACGCTAGAACTTATATTAGTAATTATTTTCTAGCTAAACTATAATCCTTTCGAATTGAAAGGTCGATTATCTACAACTTCAATTTTTTTTTAATATACAGAGTTGTGCATGTAACTCATTTCATTATTGTACTTCAGTCAACATTTCCGGTAACTAAGCTTTTAATTTGTCAAAGACAAAAATGTATTAGTCACCAGGAGATGCCTAAACTGATTTCAATACAATACCAGCAACTCCCGTATTGAGGATGCGTGCTGCGCGTGAGATCCTCGCTACGACGCCATGCGATCGTGTGTGGCATAATCACCCCATTACAATAACAACCACGTTCTGATGCTATTTTAGTTGAGAATTCGTTGCCTTTTGATCGGAAACACATGTCTATAGTGGGACTAATATTTGGCTATTGCACCAAGAATTAACCAGCTGGTAAAGTATCAAAACTTGATTTGTAAGATAATGTTAAATTCTTTAAATTCAAGGTGTGATAATACAAATAATGTTTTAAACAGAGTTACGCTAGCGGAATAAAAACTTCACATTTATAGGTACGTGCACAAAAGTACCCTCAATTTACGATTTCAAACGATTTTGATGAAGTCCCAAGTTATTTGATTACGATTAGACGCGGTAGTTTTAGTGCAGCGTTGCAAACATAATGTGATTTAAAAGCAATCTCAACGTCGCTCGCTCCATTTCCGAATGAGTGTCGCATCATCGAATGATCTCGTGCTGTCGTAATGTATTCCGCTATTTCACGGACTTTTAGCTTGAGGAAATTTGACAGAACGCTTGAGAAACTATTTCGATATCAGGTATGATATCGGTGATTAAATGAAAATATGTCCGACGTCTTAGGGTACGACAGCAAAATATTTCGGTTGGGTATAAATTTGATACACTTATTAAGTCTAGGTACATATCTACCTACATAATACAAAGCCAGTGTTCTTAATAAATCAAGTAATAACTAATAAGGAATAATGTACCGACATTTTAAGAAGTGATTTGCTTCACGATTAGTCTCAGTTAAGGCCTAAGATTCACTAGATTAAATAGGTTTTATAAATTAACAATTTGAATACTTTAAGCTTGGGAAGAAATGTGTAGTTCATACAAGCAATTAATTTACGTATATTGCTTATAGTAGGTTCGCAAATAAATCTCGTTGCCAACATAACCGCACGCACATACGCCGTGTATTTGCCAGTACGTAACGAACTATGCTAATTCGCATCTCAAAGGCATAGGGGACGACCCTCTAGGCGCGGGGTAACACAAAAACCAATTAAACAGAGTTGTAATTCTAATACGATCAAATTATACATTGCAATTATAATATTTGTAGGGTTATAACGGAAATTAAGGTACTAAATGTCTAGATTCAAAAATTTCAAAATGACTGTAACTTCTATAAAGTATAGAAAATATTGCATGAGCTACCCATTTAGGTGAGTATGCGACAAATACAAATAAATATTGCGAAGACCTTGATATGCTGGAATTCAGTAGCATTCCTTGCGTGACCATATTTGACTAAAGCCACACAGCGGATTTTACGTATATTTTATTACAACAGTATAACTATTCTTTGAAAAGGTAAAGCTGTATTTAGCATTCTATCTATGTATATATGATGTCTTTAGTGTGTGTCTTCTCGAGTTATATTAAACCAGAAACGTAAATCTCGGAAGCGGGATAGCTAAACAATTATTAACAAAAAATATATACTTTTAGTATTAAAAGCAAACGGTACACCACAACCAGGAAATGAATAAACTGACCCCAGCCTTAGGCATATACAATCAATAATGTATATTCGCTTGTAAAGGCTAATCGATGCGGGTTAGATAACAGCCAGCAAAAACAACTAGACATACTACATACCACTCCCATACAACTTGTTCAGCGATTTTTCCCAACACTGTATAATAACTATTTCTCCGTACGAATTAACTGGTTATACATATTAAAAAAGGTATACTTGTATTACCCGAAACACAACAACATCTTTATATTTTTTTATAAAATATCTTGTAATTATTCATCATCATTTTTTGGCTTATGTATAATTTTATTGTTAAGATATTGTCTAATAAGTAGCTGTAGGAATACTGCTATGCTAATATGTGTATAAATAAATAATGTATGTGGTTAATAATATATTGATGATTTTTATCGAAATAACAAGTGAAAATTAGTGAGGCTCCAAACTTGCATCTGATTAGCATTGGTAGAACAAATTTTTGTGACTATTATTATTGGATCATGAATATAACAATTATTTAATAACCCCAGCTTAAATCATTTTATTTTAAGGAATCACGATAGCTTGATGTATATTTTGTTATCATGGTGTTAGCAATCAATGCAAACTGAGTGGTATCAACATTAATGTTTACGAAGTTTTATCATTGACTAGGGCGGTGCAATGTCCCTCATTCATATGATAAGCTTATCTCCATAGTACTTCGGTCAAAGCGCCTGATCCTTTTTAGGCCAATTTGATAGTAAGAATGTCCCCTTACTTTGCATTAACCATTGTGCATCATATTTACTGAATATTGTTGTTTTGATTTCACATCTACAAAAATGATGTATTTTCATTTGAATTAAATAAAAATGGAATATAATGTATAGGTCAGTATAAGGGTCCTTGGTAAAAATAATATAAGTAAAACAAAAAACTAGTTTGCTGACATTTTAACTAGTAAAATTATCTGTGTCAAGAAAATTACTTTTTAATGTGTAAAACAACATTTTTGTATAGCAATTCATCAATACAAATTATAAAGTCGATAATTCTCGATTCATGTCAAGTGTGTAATGTTATGTATGTTACGAGTTACAGCTAAGTTACGACTATGTGTCAACGCGAGCCGCCCGCAATATTTCAATCGTCTGTGCAATAAATCGAAGATAAAAGTAAATTGTGTGAATGCACATTACAGTACATGGCATGCTAATATACGTAATGATTAGAATTAACTTAATTAATAGTCAAAATAATTATTATAAAATTCCTTCGGCGTCTGTATTAACGTAATTAATTCAATACTACTGAACGGTCATCGACGGCCTTTACCAATACATATTATTCATAATGGATGTAATTAATTATGTTTTTTAGAACCGTGGGCAAACGGGCAGGCGGCTCACCTGATGTAAATAGTGTTTTAAGAATTGGTACGCTCTTCTCTTGGTTTTCTATAACGATTGCTAATGGTAAAAAATGGTCCAAAAAGAATGTAATCCTTATATTTATCTTGATACCGTAGGACAACTTTTCTGATTTCAAGTTAAATACAGACAAGCTTTAAATTCGTTTTATGAATGGAACTGTAAAGTAGGTACATATAAATTAATTTCATATTGTTTTTTGTTACTTTGCGATTAAGAAAATTGTACATACTTGATTGTAATCAATATAATTAGCACAAAATTAACTTATATAAATAATGTTATATTGGTTAATATGATAATTAGATCCAATTAAGTTATATACCTTTTTTACAATTAATTGGAGATGAAAATAATGTACATATTTCTTAACACCAAAGATAAATAAAAAATATATATAAAATGTTCAAGCTTATGATCGTACTAAATTTACAATTATAAATAAAACGATTGTCAACAACTGTCAGTTGTAATTAATAGCTATCATGTAACTCATTAATTTTGTAATCAAACTAATCGATCGGACTTTGACGATTTGATGTAATCGATGCATTTCATTAATGACAAAACTTACGAACGTGTTAGACGTGTAAAGTTATTATTTAAAAGTATAAATGCAACATGTCTAATTTCTTGTATACTTTTAACACTGGTGCGGTCCACTCATTTTGTCTAAAATTGACTTGTTTTCAACAAGTCAAATAATTAACGAAATGTTACGTTGAATTTTATTTGATCTAAAATAGGATTTATACTTAATGATTATTTTTAACCGTATACGATTCTTTATATTCCTGTTATAATGTGCCGGTACATCCGTTAGTAAGCTCGAAAGTTTGGGGCGTCACCTCGGCCGGCGCGGGCCATAGCGCTCGTAATCGTGCGCCTGAATTAGAGGAAGTGCGCATCCGGTGTTTAATTAACATAAAGCTAGCGGACTCTTGCCGACAAGTGTTCACACTTCACGTGTCACTGAACAGTATTGAAAATATAATTATTTTATTCCTGGCCAATAAGTTAGGGTTGTTTGCCCATAATTTTTAAGACTTTTGCACCTGCATACATATGCCAAATTTCTCCTGCCATTTAAAATGTTTAACTTAGATTCAAGAATTTATTCCATACATAAATACTGGATACTCTGATTTATAATCTAATATGACTATTATAATTTTATTTATAATTTCTTTTTTTATATAACTAATTATCTCTGCCTTAAAAAGCTATTTTAAAAAATTTAATCGCCTTCTTCGCCTCACAAGCAGGTTGATATACCGTTATATTAAATCATAATTTGGAGACCAAATCAATAACCTACAAATATCCTAAAAAACAGTCGTCGAATGTTTAAGTATAAATAATAGATAGAGCGAAGTCTGAAGAATCAAAGGCTTTTGAAAAAAATATTTGTTTTAAAGTAAAAAAACTGCGTCTAACGCGAACAGAAAATAAGGGATTTAATCCTAGGCCTAGTTAGAGTAATATCGAATGACGTTGCTTAGTGCTGTATTAGGTTACAAGTAATGGACTCTTGGTGTATTCAGGTTAAGTAGGACCTGACGTGACACGATTACTTGGAAGCCAGGTTATCGGAAAACACATACAATACGGATATGTATGTATTTTGTGAAAAGGATAGGAATTGTGTTGTACAATTCTGAGTAAAATAATTTCATGTACTTAGTGGTGTATGATAAACATTTATTTATTACATTATTATATATATATTTCATAATTGTATGTATAGTTGTATGTAGCTTCCACCAGGACAACGAACAAATTTACGACTTATTCACCGATGTAAGATAAGATTTAAATTGTGGGCATTACAAAGATACATATACCTTATAATCAAGGCATTGTGATACCTTAGGAACTAAATCTTTTGATTTAATTAAAAAAAAAACATATCGTAACTGTCTGTGGCATTCAGGATTAATTAATTTCTAATACCTTATTTTAAAAATGAGTTAAGTACTTTCAAACTCGGGGTCATTGCTAAATTAATATATACCTTATACTAGCAATAGGCACAGCTTAGCGCTCGTTTTACAAATGGAAATAGTGTTGGCGTTAAATAAATAGAAAAGCTAAAATTTAATTCTGGCGTAAACCCCCTTTCAATAGGTCTTCGAGTGGAATGTTCATGTAATCCATATCAAAAGTGAAATGGTTCAAACACGACAGGAATTCAGGCTAAATACTTGACTCGATTACTAGGCTAGGAAAACGGAGCGTTACAGCGCACGCAACTTACGTAAAACCACTGGTTATTATTAGGTATTACACGGCATTGCATTATGCTCTGTATCGCTTTTATTGGATTTATTGGTCCTACTACAAATGTTCTCCATTACGCCCTATATTCCATTAAAAGTTGATTCATTCCTGGCACTAGGCAGCCATGCTTAACATACATAAAAACCTAGTGTTTGGTTCGATTATTGTTTAATCACCTTTGAGTCTCAATATCATCATACTCATCATCATCATCATGAAAAAACTAAATAATTTTATCTCCGACACATATTCACGGGACTAACAAAACCACTTACGTGCCTATGAAAAGTGGAAAGATTATCGCCTAGATTGTTATAGGAAATCTTTTTATTATTCGACTATACAACTATAGCAACATACGCGAACAAAAGCATCTTACAAAATCAATGCGGTGTCCGGACAATGCGGGCGCGGTCCAGGGTTCATCAACCCACCACAAATGACCCCCATGCGATACCATCGCATGCATTAAACTAATCATTTTCTTGACATGCAAAAGCTCTTGTTATGACCTCCTGTGGGAATTATCTAGCCTATGATCTATATAACTGCTAACTAATTATATATTTTTAACCAAGTTCATAGTTTAAAACTTCTTTAAATTAATACATTAACTGCATTCATATTCTACATCGAAGTCTTGAGTTTCTTGATGTTACAATTAAGTGAATTATTATTAATTGGTCTTTTTTATGTTTCTTTCCTTCTTTTTTAGTTTGCGTTAAGGCCGCCCGTAGTCTAATAACTTATGTAACCGGTTTTTCATATGTACGTTTAAACTTTCAGGTAACAAAGTTAAAATAAATAAATCATCTTTAAGTATCTTTATGTGTATTCCTCAATAAAATCGACTACTTTTAGTAAAAGGTATTATGTAGAGTAGAGTATGTGGTTCGGTTTCATACTTGAAGGTGAGAACGGAAGAGACGATAACGAAAACAAAAGACATTTGATAGTGGTCACTAAGTATCTGGTCCATAACATTCGTCCAATCACAAATACACAATTTCGTATTTAGTTTTATATACCACTACGAACTCTTTAAAGCCAACTTCATCTGCAGTTATTTATTGTTGAAACTAAAACATGGGATTCATCGATTATACAAAATCGGAAATGTTAATAACAATTGTTATAAATGAGGAACAATTAACAATGAGACATTGCTTATAATGAACCACTTCATGGATAATTAAACAAATGGTGCGGATTTCCTTATTCGCATACTATTTTACCTTATATATTCTAAAACTTTACATTCGATACAGTGCACATTTGTCCTACTACAAGCAAAATATTTATGTACGATACTCTTATTACGTATTAAAGATTTAATTTTCTAAATTTGAATTCAAAATGCCTAAATATTTCTTTTAAAATACAGTCCGAGAATTAGTGAACATAGAACTCGGTTAAATGAATGAGTAGCAATTATGAGGACTGGAAAGTCTAGAATCAAAAGAAAAAAATAAATGACTAAATTTAAAAGTTTCGTGTAATTAGTTAGTGTCTCTATGAATTCAATAAGGATATATAAACTAGACTTAGGGTCTGTTTCACAATGTCCGGATAAGTTCTTTATCCATACATTGTGAAAAAGACCCTTAGTCACTTGTACTTAAAAATAAAAACTTTATATTTGAGCTGTCAAATAATTCGATATAAATACAAAACTATTAATGGTTTGTAATGTATCTCTTTTTAATCTTTTTTGTTTTTTTGTAAAAAGCCTGTTTTCTTTACGACTATCTCGGTATTACGGATTTTAATTTCAATGGTATACTTAACCTTTAATCTTACATAGAAATCTATTAGTATTCGATTTTTATAACGGGCAATGGCGATTCTCAATTAGATCTATTTTATAAGTATGTTTTGATAACACAAAAGCGTCTAATCGATTTGTACCGAAAAAAATTTATTTAAAGTTTCTCTATACTTTGCAGGTGGGTCCAGTTAGAATTAGAAAGTCTAAAAGAAATGTAAGGAAGACGAAGGTGACATAGAATGAGACATAATTGTTTGTTATTTAATGACGTGGAATAAGTGATACCATGATGATCTTATGTTCCAAAATAAACATATTATATTTTTTTATTTTTTAAGTACTAAGCAAAAGGTTCATAGGCATTTTAAAAAGGTTACACTTTTAGATTTTCTTATATCAAAACTACTTTTATAACTCTGAATACAAGTTAAGGTTAAAAATCGCCAAACCGTAAAATTGAATCGCAAAGTAAATTGAATAAAATATTTTTGTTTTTTACACCTCGCTACCGTTATCACAACATCTACATTATATGCCCCAAAATATTTATGCGAATTTTATGTACTACCCTCGAACAAACTCGGTGTCGCAATAAAATGGACGACTGAAACCTCTGTCACCTTTTAAATACTAAAGCATTTAAATATCTTAAGCTAATGGACGTGACCTAAAAGCTATATTATCGAACAAATTTTAAAAGTGAAAGTAATTGAACTTTTTTATCAATTTACTTTAAAGCTATAGATGATGTTAAAATGCCAATTGTAATAAAAATGTAAATTGTATACAATAAATCTAGAGCGCTAATCGCAGCCTGACAGTCGTTAAGTAAAATATCAGGCTATACAATTAGCGATTTCCTATGATTAAAGAATTCATTTGCTTCGAGCTAAAAGTTGCTACGTAAGTTCTTTGCTACAGGCTTCATGTGTCTCCATTGCCGTATCATAATTTACTTGGAGATACATTTGAGTAAGTTAAATATGCTTTAAAAACCACATTATCAATTTTAAGTTTTCAAAATGTACCGTCTTTTGTTTCATCGTTCACGTGTTTACTAAAAATGTGAATTCTGTTATTTGTAAGATAAACCCGTGGCTACACGCTAGCAGCGATACATAAAAAGCCTTTTTATTATGTATATTGAGAAATTACCGCATTAAAATCTATTGCGCAATTAGTATATCTTATTATTACTAGTATTATCATACATATTAAAAACTAATAACAAATTAAGATATTGAAGCGAAGACGTAAATAATTCTAGTGACCCCCAGTCTCGGTGCCACTGACACATAATAATGTTCATCAGAATTGTAGTGTTTAAATTAACGTCCATTTTTATGTCAAAACATATTTCAGCTTACATAAATGATAGATATAAGATACGATGTTGTTGTTACATACAGCAAACACACACCGCTCAAACATTCTATAATCCAGTCTAGAAAGATCAAGCGGAAGAACTAGCTAATAAAAATGGATGAGAAACATATAATAAAATGAAACTGCATTTCCGAAGATATGCCATCTGAGGAGTACGACACAACCGGTTTTGTGAACAAAAAAGGAGCAAAACACTAAAGATTATTGTTAAAAAGACTAACAAAAAATCTTTTGTTGCGTGTGAGATGCCAACAAAAAATGTACCTAAAGAAAAAATATAACGAACTCGGTAGTCAGAATCATGCACATGTTCAAAATAGGTAAAGAAACTTGCATGATTGTACGTTTTTTTAGTTTTTCTATAAAGCATATTACCCTATACGGCTGTTTTTTTATAGAACTTACTTTTATAAGACTGACTGCTTGTGAAATAAAATACTAGAAATATAACACAACAAAGGATTTTGAATTGAATCTTACGGCATTGTACGCTGTCAAGCACAATAAATAACAAAACGATAGGTTAGTTATGTAATCAAATAAATAATTCATTGATAATATATTTTCGAAAGATATCAATGAATCATTAAATTACAGACGACATTGAAACTGTTTTGGAGCGAATAGGTTCGTTGACATTGCCGAATGCGTAATATGATAACATCTTATATTTCCTGTATGGGTAAATATAAGATTCAGGCAACTTAGATTTAAAAATAGGTAAAGCTATTTTTTTAACTTAAAGAGGGATTAAATAGTAAAAATATAGTTTTAAATTTAAATGAAATTTATATGGTACTAGTAACAGACCTTTTAAATATAATTTACATCAGGAACACTTATTCTGTTGTCATCTATTGATGGATATCAACTTGTTTATTAAATTCAAACGCTTGTTACAAACCGAGTTAAGATGGGCCAAAATTCCTTAAAACCCATTTGACTTTACAAATGTAGGTGATAGGCGAGTAATCATAGCTTTGAATAGAGCATTTAAATTACATATGCCTAGTTCTGAGCATTAAAGCTATTTTCACAAACTATCTTTTTTTATAATATTTAATAATTACTATAATATAATAAAACCCTACATCTTTTACCATCTAACTTATACTGTTAAAAAAGACAAAGAAATAATGAAACATAATATCTTTCCGATAATTATTGTTATTAGGAAGCGATCGAAGGTTAGGTTAAGGTAATATAGATGTGTCATATTGCATCCGCAAAGATGTCGTGCGCTGTGTTTCTTAGCACAAAGAGTTGTGATTATTTCCTTCTCTAGTATAATTTAAAATTTTAAAACGTATTTTACATGGCAAATGAAGTGGCGTTTTCGAAAGTTGTCGAAGCATTTCTTTTCGGAGACAAGATGTGTTTACAAACTACTACTATTATGAATGTTAAAAAGCATAAAAGGGCACATTAATCTTTCATGATAGTCGCGTAACTCTTTGAGTACTAATTGGTACCATAAATTCTAGTCAAATTAAAGGATCGTTCAGTCGTAATTACAGGCAGTTTCAATAATGTATTTGACGGAGTAACTACCGCATACTTTTCATGCCTTTTAGTCATAGATATATAGAGATAAGATATAGATAAATTATTCTGTAAGGAAAACCGGAAGGTTGACCACAAGGTGCTCTGTGCACCTGCATTTAGACCTTTAGCTGAGTGATGTCAAGATATTTAATTTACGAATCTGTATTGGTTTTAATACGATAATTGTTAATAATAGTAGTTTCTTCCCATAATAATATTAATTAAAAGCAGTTTTTGAAAAAGCGTTAAACACATTTTTTATCTTGAGTATGTAACTATGGGTTAATAGTATTTTATTTATTTTAGATAATTTGATGCAGTGTTAGTAACAAATAACATTCAGTAATTAGTGCTGAGTAAATATTAAAATTTTGCTGATAACAGCATCGGTTATTTCTAAATACATTCTCGGCTTTAAGTAAAAAAAAAACTTGTTTTAAAAAGTTTTGACTCTTTGTAAACTGATACAATAAAATATGTAAGGGGTAAGGGGAACCCTTACATTAAAAAAATGCGATTAATAAAGTTTCTAAAACTTGGAAACTATTTTAAAAAGGTATACTGCATCCCCATGAATAGGGCGACAATCTTTGTTGTAAGCTAACAAAAAACATTTCACTCCAACTTTGTGGTATTTTTTGCGCCAGTAACGAAAAAAGCGCCAAATATTGTGGCGGCGCATTGCTTACCGATCGCGATCGAACGGCCGCGGCAGGGTATGGGGCAACGAACGTGACGGGGATGATGTCCATGCTCATGCATGGTGTTAGACTCCGAGATAATCACCTCAGTCGATGGTGTAGCATAACTTCGCATCGCCTAACGGCAGCGGTCAGCTCCTCAGCGGTAGAGCACTGCACATCCTCGCCATCACACACACACGATCGATCACACTAGATACACCCGCCGGTCGGCACTGCACAGCACTGTCACAAACATAGACACAACGACACGAGCGGCGTGCGCTATGAACGCCGATGCATTGGCGGTAGTGCGCCGTTGTCCCGGGCGCGCAACAGCTGACAGGAGGCGCAGTTCCCCTTCCCCCTCCGCTCCCCACGTCCCTCCCCCCGCCTCACCGCGCTCCTCTCGCTCCCGCGCGCAGCCGCGACCTGGTGCGTGCGCCTCGCCCCTCACACCACCTCTAATCCATTATTTACGGACGGCCGACCGGTTTCAGCCGCGTTCTCGGCCTGCCGCTTCACGATCGTTCAAATTTAATGCCCTTCCTATGTCCGGCCTCAAATGCGATAAGATTACGGCTGTCCGACTCTAACCAGCTCAGGGCTCTTCTTCGATGTATTCGAGGCTAGTGCATAAAATAAAGTGCGTTTAAGTAGCGTACTTTTATGACAAAACGTGACTGATATTATAATAGGGCAGTTGAACAAACTAAGGCAGGCACTGCCTTGTACTCATGACACTAAAATGCCTATAACCCGAGTGAAATATTCTGTTCCAAGCCACAAATGTGAACTGAAAGTAGTAAATCAACGTACAGGCCGTAAAAACGATGTAAAAATAGAATTGGATAAGAAATGCCAGTTCGCTTTAAAGCACTTTTTAGACATTACGGGCACTTGTTCATAAGGCTGTCAATCTGGAGATAACATCATAACATAATCATTATAAAACAAAAACTCATAGCGTTCGGGCACCTCAAGTTTATCTCAGTATCTTATTTCTGTGAAAATAGCTTAAAGAAACCTTCCTTATCTTAATTCTAGGAACGTCATTTTGTCTACATAATACTCGTGACTTTAATATCCATTTTAGAGCTTAAGATTTAACCATGTCAATGACTTTCTTTTACATTTTTATATTTGGAAATAAAATAAAATTGAACTTTATCGACACGTCCTTCATTTCACCAGCGGTCTGTGTTAAAAATGTGTCTCCTAAATATTTGAATAACTAAGCAGTGCGATCAATAACAATTGTATAATTCTTAAAGTGAAGAAAGTAATAATATCGCAGTGGGGAGGTTGTAAATTGAAAATGTAAGTAGAACAAACAGCACAGAAATACACGCTATAATATTATTGTTAGACCACCGCGTCGTTTTGCTACCGTGAATAAAATATCATATTATTAATCTAATGAAAGACATTAGATATCTTGTAAATTAAGAACCATATTACGGGGGTCCTAAGGCTTGATTTAGTGTTTCATTACATATTCCTGGTAAAATTAGTGCCGGGCGAGTAGGTACCGAGATACCGACTTCGGGATCCACTTTCGGACAGCCATAGAAATCACGTAGTTCGCGGAACTTCGTTACCTGTGGTGCGGCAGCGCAGCGCACCAAGGTGAACGCTCGGGCCAAGGACGAGCCGGGCGGGGGCGGAGTCTCCCCCTCCCCCCGTCTCACTACCCTGCACTCAACCTTCGAGGACGAACACAGCAAAAAAGGGCCCCCGACGGAACAAATAGAAAACGCGCGTTAGACAAAAATAACAAGCAACTTGGGTCCCGTATAACAGAACTATGTAGTTCGATAATTTCTTGTCAGCTGTCGAAATACATTAGGAGTTCGCATGTCCGCGCCTACGCAGAACACGTACCTACAGCATTCTTATGTAATAGACGAGTGATACAAAATCTAACGAAAATAACCGGCTTATTTTACTCATTGCATTGAATCAATAATTAGACATTAAAGCCGATATATAAAAGAGAGTATTTTTAATTGTTAAATGTATTAGTTACATTAATCAGTATTGTTTAATTAATGCTGTTATTAATTGTCACAAGAACTGATACAAACAGCAGATATCATTGAAAACCAACAAGTCGTGCTAGTGTTTATTAACTTTATCTCGAAACAATCACAAACAACGACCGCCTATGAACAAACCCGAGACGTTACAACTCATACTGAATAGGCTAAAACATTTGACATAAGACAGTTCAAGTAGCAAAACAATAGAAGTTGCCCTTACGACAACAATCATGATAGACATTACATCACCGTCCAGAAATAGCATCTCCTGAAACGGGTAACGTCCAGTGTTAGAAATGTCGCCACGCCTTTAGCCCAACACACGCTAAACACGAGAGAAAGAGACGATACTCCGTTACAGTTAAGATGGAACTCTATTTATATGCAAATATAACCTCGGACTCGACACCTGTTTGCGTATTCTCAGCGCGGCTTTGTGGCTATAGCGTCTCCGGTATCCTTTGGATTATGGAATACCAAGTTAGCATGGCGTATAATTAAATTTATCCACATCAAAGTGTGAACCTTCGCCCATTGTTTTGAAGGAGTTTGCCGCGTTAACAAGTTATTTTCGTACGCAGTAGCAGTTAAGTAATTACTTAATTCGTTACTCTTTTATAAATTACTTTGTTTTGTGAATATTAATGGTTTCATATTGTAATTCATGTTGTTGTTTCTAACGCATTAATTAAACGTTTAATAATAACTGCGCGTTCTTCAAGCCAGTTTTTGCCGCGCACCACCACTTTGTGGAACTAGCTGCCCCCTAAAGTATTTGCGAACCAATTCGAGTTAGGGTCCTTCAAGAACAGAGCGTACAAATTCTTAAAAGGCCGGCACCGCACTCACGAGCCCTCTAGCATCGAGAGTGTCCATGGGCGGCGGTATCACTTAACATCAGGTGAGCCTCCTGCCCGTTTGCCCGATATTGTTCTATAAATAAAAAAATAACGTTCATTAAATTATATCGCAGTATTGTAGGTTAACTTTAAGTTGATCAAGTTAAAAGCAGCTTATTTCGCAAAGCCGCAGATTTCAAGTGCTCATTCGTGTTTGATTAATCAATTCCCCTTGAGGTTTTTGCTGTCACTTATTTCCATTACTGTCATATTTCCTCCTCCCCGCGTGGCGTAAAGAGAAGAATAAGAGTGGGGTTAGCCCGTTCATTTATCATACTCGGACTGAGCTCGGCTGGAGACCTGAGTGTGTTTCTATGTACGTCTGTCCTTTCAGATGGCCTGTACTTTATTTTGTTTACACGTGTTTCAATATCAACTGAGGGATAGCCTAGAAGTCTTACATGTTTTGCGTAAATATAATTACGTAGTTTACTTTTGTCTCATAAAATCGAAGGAGCTTTAGAGTTCAATGCCTTAAATTATAATAAGTAATGAGTAATAAAATTTAAAAAAAAGGATTTTTTAAGTTTGGATTATTTAAATGGATAGCATTATTTTGGTCTTGCAAAAAGATATGCATACAACATACAGAAACCACAAATTCATGAGAAAACACGACTCAATCATAACCTTCAAACGTATAAGAGATTTTATTTACCCATGGGCAGACGAAAGTCAAAAACTAATTTACATATAACGTGGTAAAATATTTATATAAATTGTATACTGCACGTTAGAGTTAGGATACTAAATACCTACATACAATGGCTTTATAAATTAATGGACTTCACAAGGCTGATCATTTACTTACTTTAATATACTGGAAATTATTATATAATATTATTAATTATTTCATCCAGGAATAATGAAACATCTAGTTCTAGTTGTGACTTTATCTATAGCAAAGATACGAAAAAAATAAACTATTAGCTTTATAGTATTAGTATAGTTTAAATATTATTATGCCCGTGAGACCTAACATGTTAACAACAACACAACTACACATTACACTCACTCATGCACGCTCTTTGTAAACAGTTAAAAAAATTGATATGAAATTTAATTCGTTATGAAAGAGCTGGGAACCCTGACAGCAAGTATTTTATTACTAAAAAGGGTTCCAAAATCTTACATATTATAATAAATAAACATATTTTATATTTATTATACTTTAATATCCCTTCTGGACTAGGATAGAACTAGAGATTTGGTTGAACCAAAACTTGATTTATTTTTGTTGTTATCAAATCTCAATTACAACTCATCCTAACAATTTGCAGAAACTAACATATATGATAAAAGAAAAGCCAGTCAGCCATACTTGATTTAACAAGATACAACATATATGTATCTAGACGTAGAATTGTAATAAAATAATATAGCGTGAAAAATGTTACGGGTGCGATGGCCGCGCCGTCCTTCCTTGCCCTTAGGTCGATGTTTTTGTCATACATTCGATTCGATGTATTGCTACATGCGTTGGCTTATAAGTTACTACTTCCGCTACTGTTTTTTGTGATAATGCGATTTCATTACTTCTGATAAACATTCCGATGAGCTTAAATTTTCACACATGACGTTTTACTGTATTTAGTTAAAATTTAGTTTTGAGAAAATGTTAAAAAACCGGCCTATTTATTTATGTTACTAGTATTTACCAGTTCTTTATTGAATATAAGTATATTATTGTTTCAGTTGAACTACGGTATGATAAAATCGGTATGTAAATAAAACGTTACAAAAAGATTTCTAAGCTAGTTCGTCATGGTAATTTTAATCATTATAAAAATGTCTTCAGAGACTAGATTCCGACTTGAGTCACTTGGAATGTGGAAGTTGCTATCACCATTTGCGGTAAATGAATTAATTCTGCGTTTTTATTATAGGTTCTATTTTTATATTTATATATTATTGGTGTCATTTTGGTAAGAGGACATCTTCATCATTTTATATGTACAATTCATTCATTTAATTTTGCCTATTGGCTTAAGCGTATGATTCTCATATCTTAGGTAGCTCTTTCGAATCACGGCTGTGCACCAAATGAATTTCCTTTTATGTCTGCAATTAGCACTTAAGGAAACATCGTGAGGAAACCGGCATGCTTAAAACCCACAAATCTATGACATGTGTTGATCCACCTGATCAATCAGGTACGTACCTACTTGTCTATAAAAAAATATCGAAGAAACAGATACACTATGTGGCGACCACACATTTAGTATTATTATAAAATTCATTACCTACAGACTTTTAAAACCTAGAACATTCCTTATATCAACTCGTCCTAATCAAATTATGTACTATAAAATTGAATATAGTCCAATGTTTAATTATTGGATTTTTGATTAACTCAGTTTAGGTATGATTTGGCAAATAAGCCGCCACCAAGTTAATGACCGACTCCAACCTGTTCCGAACAATAATTGCAGTTTTTACAAAGTATTAGAAACCGGTTTCTTCAAACAGAATTAATTTTGTTATTTGATAAAGCGACGGTACGTTAAATCCTCAGGTTAAAGTGCTTTTTGCCGTCATACACACGTAATGTAATAATACAAATTTGCACTTTGATGTCGGTAGTCAAGTCACAGAGATCGAGGGGTGGAAAATCACCCACGGCGTTCGCTTCCGTAGCATCTCTCAATTTCAAAGCGGAGGGCGGCGTTAAGCTAGACTCCAAGTTACCGCCTTCTTCTGACCTACAAAGTAATATCAGCAAACTCTGGAACGTAATCATAGTTGATATTATAGTAGGTATTGTAAAACCTACCTATGCCGCGTATATATATTTAACAACATATAAAATAACGATTGAAAAAGCTTATTAACAAGAATTCAAAGCAAATAATAAAAAAACCATAAAATATTTATTATTATTACTATAAAGGTTACGTGTTAATAGTTTAATAAAATATTCATATATTTAAATAATGATTAAATAAATCTAATCAACATTCGTCTTGTAAAACGCGGATTCTGCCGACAGTACAAATGACTTAACGCGCAGATATTTCTTTTCGTTTGCCTTTTAGAATATTTATGGAAGAGGGATGTAGGCGCGATTATAAAGCCGTTTCTTATCGGCAGTGGCTTACTTCACACACTCCATATGGATCCTTGCATTTTTTACGAGTTCAAGGCTTCAAAAGGAATACCTGAAGGGGTGGATAGAGGTAAATGGATTGATTTTTTTAAATTTAAATTAAAAGTAATTCTAGAGGTTTTTAATATTTCTATTTAACAAGGCTGTGCCTGGGACACGGCGTCGATGACTCCAGTATATCAGACACTATGTATAGAATTTTAGTTCGCGGTATACTTACCTCGAATCTTACATTAAGACAACGGTTTTCCTTCACCTTCTTAGCAAATATTGTATGGGACAGGAGGCAAAAGAAATGACATATTTTATGTTATTATATATTTTATGTGATATAGAGAGAACTGGATATTTGGGCTTAACCGTAATTTTAGGATTATTACAAAATATAAGAGTGTTATTCATTGATTCTTTTACCCTTTTTCAAGAATGATTGTTAATTACAACTTCACGGTACTTCAATTTAGAGGTATCACTCTAACCGATATTCATTAGTAAGGCACTGTTAACTTTGATGGTGTGACGGTAAAGAGCTTAAAGGTGTTTTAACCGGCGTAAAACGACCACCATCGATTCTGAGCTATTATTCATTTGAAACGAATTTCAACTTATATCTAAACAAATCGATTAGATATGTTCAATCATGTGTATACAATATATAATATTGCTTTAGTTCTATTAATGTTCCTTTGTTTTTCTAAAACTACTTTTAAGTAAGTAATTTGTATTATTGAAGCAATTTAGATTACATTTTTTTTAATGTAAAGAATATGGCGTATTTAAAGTAACCATAATGATCCAACCAGCTATCAAAATAAAAAAGGAAAATTTCAATGCAGTTCTAACACCTTTATTGTGAATGTAGGTTATTCTTTGCCTAGAATTAAAAAGTGAAAATTAAAACAATATTGTCATCAATGAAGTAATGCAAATTTTTGTCAGTACCTAAAAATCATAATAGACCTACATAAAATGCGTCCTTGTATAATTGACTGATTAGTTAACTTCACATATATATTAATCAGTGATATAGCAAAAGCAATTCAACTCGCGTAGATTGTAAATTATGCTTCAAAACAGAAAAGGCTGAAAAAGTACAGTGGCCGGAAATGGATCGCTCAGATGCGATACCGACAATTTACAAATCAATTGCTTGCTCGTCTACCGTTCCAATAGTTCAACATTAATTTCCTTGTTTCTCAGTATTATATTTTATCTTTATCATTGATTAATTTTTTTTTTCGATACGACACTAGCTAAAATAATTATTAAGAGGTTAACGTATATCCAAATAAATAAATCAATATCTTTGATAAAGGCGTATGCCGAATGAACACAAAATATTAACAAAATAAGTTAAAGCCGCATTTATTAAACCTCAAATTATCAAAGTGATAGAATAAAACTTCGTGCGAGATGCTTCGATTTTAAAGCTTGTTGTAAATCCAGTTTATTATTAATATACGTTTTTTTCCGTATAATTAAGGCATTGACAGCCCTAATCACGTAGTCCTTTAGTGCTTTTAACGGAACGCCTGTAAGCCGGGCATGACGTTGATTTACGTGATAAGCTAGATCTATGATGAAAGCATTATACACAATTCCCGTTATGCATACGAAACTGAAACTCACTGATCTATTCGTAGGTAATCTATTTTTAAAATTGAACTAGGTATAATAAATTATTTTTCCAAAAATTAATATGTAACGACAAAAATGCCGAACAAAAGTTATCCAGAATCATACAGAGAGCAAAATCAAGGATTGTAGTGACACGGATTTTTTTTAAATAAATTATTTGATAATTCAAAAGACATCTTACGAGTATATTATCGTCCTGTTATTAAATAAAACTATCTTAATAGCAACAACATTAGCAGCAAAAATAACAACGTAAATAGTTTGCCAGAATGACACAAATAAGTATTATTTTAGTGTAACAGACAGATTACACCTTTACTACAACTTAAAAAAAAACCTCTCTAGCTTAAAAAGTATTAAACAACAGTTTTAGTAGTAAATATCAGTGCGAATATTTTACTTCTTCCGTTTTAAAAAGTTTCATTTATCATTAAAGAAAACTACTAGCATGTGGAAGTAATATCTCTTTTATAAATGACACAAAAACCTCAGTTCTGAGGCAAGGTTGATGAAAAAGCACATTTCTTCAAGGCTCGGACTACTATTTGAAAACTCAAAACAATACAAAAGAACTACTGGCAGACAAAGGAACAGTTTCAAAGAGCTGTGTAGAGACTAATGAAAATATACGAAACGAAATGTTTCATTTACCTACGTTTTACCTATAATTTTATGTATGAACTAGCGGATCCGACAGACGTTGTCCTGTCTACACGTCTTTAATTTCAAAATTTCAATTTTTAATAAGCCATTTTGATGAAAATTATTATTCAAATGTTATGACAATATCTAACGATCCAGCACATGGTCACACACGATATAACACAATGATAACAAAACTTTTCTTAAATTTCGGGACAGACTAAAATTAAAATTCGAATATTATTTAAAATTTGACACTGCGATGGTAGGATCCAATGTAAAACATTCCAAAATCAACAACAACTAATAAATTGAAAATTAATTAAAAAAACATTGTCCAGCGGACAAAATTGTGAATCTAAACCATTCCCAGATCCCCTTGAACACACACAAAAAATTTCGTCTAAATCGGTCTAGTCGTTTAGGAGGAGTTCAGTCACATACACACGCACACAAGAAATATATATATTAAGATAGTAGAATCGTACTTTAACTTGTAAAAATATGTGACGGATGCATTATTTCTCTTTTTGGAGTGAAAGAACTTGAAAGATTTTTGGTTTGCCTTTGGATATAAATTCAATTAATTCTAGTTATTTATAATATAACATATGTAGTTATCTGTCAAAGTGATATAGCAGTCAATGACCACATTTGCTGAAAAACAAGATGATAAACAACTGCATACCGAGTCTAGGATCGACTATGCGGAGCCCAAACTGATTATTTTACTTTTGACTGATGGAAAAGTTAGAAACTTCTCGGTTTGACAAAAAAATATGTTTGGGGCTTCATCCGAAGACTGATTGAAGGGTTTTGTTAATCATTTAATATCCATACCATTAATTCCAAGAACACACTATAGACCTTTGACTTTGACATATATATGTTTTTATAAGTCAAATTCTATTTAAATTTGTTATATATATATTCAAAAGAACAACGACGAACATTTTTTTTCGTTACTAATGCTGCAGAGTTACTACTTAAATAAAAACAAAATATCTCAGCACGCAGCTAACAATAGACGCCTGACTATTCGAACGTTCATATGTACTGACCCCATTTCGCCAACTAGATAACTTTATAACCGTTACGTGGTCAATTTATATCATACTTGTCGCAACGGGTGTGGCTCGGCAAATATTAATACTATTGATAAGTTTGAAACACTTGCCTTTTAATATGTATAGTTTCATCAAAATATGATAAATTATAAAAATTATTTAACAATTTTTTTATTAATACTTTGCATACATATTGCATTGTTAAGATTATACTACAACAAAATAATGGAAAGTTAATAATTGCCTTGTCATCCACATCGAGCGCAATTATTACTTAAATTATAATTTATTTTAAACTATAAACTTGATCACCAGTTTATCAGAGCATGAATTTTCAATCTACTTTGTAAATTTAATTCTAATCACACCATTAATAAAATATTACAATATTTGCAAAGTTAATTTGAATTAAGACACGCAAACAAATCTGAACAATATAAAATACAGATATCACATCGATCAAAATGACATAACCCCGAGATCCTATAACTAATCATTCACTGCAAAGCAGAACATCCAAAATTAAGGTAGGCATGCTAATCGCCAACCGTCGAAATGGCACTAAAAGACAAGATGTCATACAAAAACTGGTACAAAGATTGTTAGCAACTCTATTATCGTTAGATAAGAGTAGTAACACTTTTGCTTATAAAACATTACCAACGCTGCCTGGGGATACTTCAAAGTAAACGGAAGTACGAACGTATGTATAAAGCTCTAATATTATTCGCGTATTATACATACAACTAACGAAGCCTTCGACTGTGGACACCATCATGTGTGTGAGGGTTAGATGCAGAGCACAAGGAGCCGGCACTAGAAATTCAGCGAACAGGCCTAGGTCCAGCAGTAGACGCACAGAGGCTTAAAATGCATTTAGAAAATTGTATCTCTTCTGAAGAGCTGTCTAAACAGACATTCTCCAAATTTCGATAGTGATTAAACTTGTTTGGGTACTTTTTTAATTATTTAGAGTTCAAATATGCAATCAGGTTGCACCTTTAAAACCCTGTTGGCTTATGTATAAGAACAAGTTTAAATTAATTAGCAGCAACGAGTTAGACTGGATCGCTAAGGTTGAACTCATAAATCTCGGAGGCACGCACTGAGGGCAAAAAGGGCGAAAATCGCTCCCCGCGCTCGGATGAACGAATTAAGACTTACAAAGATTTGAATATTCCTTTAGATTTCATATTGAAATTGTTTTAATATTCCGTATTCGATGTGTCTTTGTACGTTAACTTATCGTTGTGTTAGAAGTTTATTTAAAATGTAAAACAAGAATTGCCCCTACTACAGTAATACTTTAGTTTGTAAAGACAAAACTGCTCCATTTTCTTTAAATGACGTATACAGGTATGTATTTTAAAGACCTCTTGCTACGAGATATGAAACAAATCAATTTGTGTAGCATCGGTCATGTCTAATATCGTAGGCACAGCTTATCAACTAAGTAATATGTTATGGCATTTAAGTATTTGTCAGGCAGTTAATATTATCGACAATAAAGCTTACGTAAGACAAAGCTATAAATCTTGCAGGTATCTTACTAAGACGTTAATTAGTTACCTGCACAGAGGATTTTGTAGACACAGTACCCTGACGCCTTATTTTGTTACTAAGTAACAGAAATATACCTACCTAACCTAAAACCTACTCTCATCACTAAAGGTGCAATTTAAGCACGAAATTAAAACACAAATTTGAATATTGTTATTTGAAGTAGATTTAATCCTTTACACTTTAAATAACAGTTTACAATTAATAAATAGTTACAAATTCTGAGTTCTTATGAAGAATTCGTTTCCGAGAAGCAATAAATATTTTTAGAATGTACAATCTTTCTAACAATTGTTTATTTTGTTTTCATAGTATTGTTTATGACGAAATGATAAGGTAAGAGAAAAGACAGAGAAAAAAAGCAGAACGCATCGAGTGCAATTACTAACTATGTATTACGTTTGTCGGTGCGAGATAACAGAGTGCCGACAAAGTTGCGGGTTTTGTGTAGGGTTGCTACATTGAATCGATAAATATATATTTCACGTCAGAAAACTTAAGGTAAATCTTGCATTTTATACACTCCAAAGAGATTCTAATCATATCCCCAAGCGCAATTGAAATTCTCAGGGAAAGCAGAAGCGTGTCGTCCAAAACCTGAAGACGTAACACGTGTGGCAAAGAAAAACGAAAAGATTTCAGCGAGGTAAATGCGAACTGCAAGACCGAACGCGATAGAAGCACAATGTGAACGCTCTCTGTCATATCCAGGGGTGGGTATCCATCCCATAGGACATTATGCCAATAAGTCAGGATTTCTATGAACGTGATCTGACGGACAGTAGTCATTGTGAGCGCTAAAACTTTATTCTGAATATTATGACTAATATTGGGCTGTAGTTCATACACAACTACGCATACGCACGACGTTCAAATTAAATTGCAATAGTATTTTCCTGACATCGACAACCCTAACATGTCACAGGAAATGTTCTCTCATCTAGTGCCCTATTTATATTCTGCAAACCGCTATGCGGCACCAATGTTCTGAAATACAGGGATGTTTCTGAGTAATGATATACCTATCTTATCCTTTGACTAATGCCCTCATTTGAATGCTTACGAGTTACGAGTATAACTACGAAGCTATATTTGAATACTTGGTTACGTAATTCATAAAAGAAAATCAATCATTTTATCAATCTTGTTATTTAGTACGTTATATAAATTAAATTTGATTAGATGCTAGCCTGGACTATCTCTTTTCTTCGCAGCATTAACACAATTAGGCAGAAAGAGACGAGACATAAACAGATTTTTAGTTTTCTACCACGTGTTTCATTTTTGGAATTAGTAAGAAGTCACAAGGAAACACACATTTACATATTATTGTTTACTTTCAACACAAAAGTTATCTCCAACTCGTAGTCGACTACCTGGCCCCAGCACAAGTTTCTACCAATAAAACTTCACCCTTTCCATATCTTTTATTACCATCGTTTTCCTGCAAGTATTTTAACTTAATATTCTAATTTAATTATGTGACTTGAAGTTATAAGGAACTTTTTAAAATTTCATTAAAACACTCTGCTGTAGCCTGTAAGACGATGCCTGCATATTAAAAATGACCGCGAATAATTACTTTTTATTTAAACAAATCTATATCTTTGTCTACGTAATTACTGGAAAAGTTATCAATTAGTCGTTGCAGATTCATACTGCACACGTAGTACAAGTACAGAATCAAAACCTACAGAGGAATACCGTTACAAAAATAGTTCTATCACACTCTATGGGCTTGTTCGTCTCGTTCTTTCACATTGTGTTTAGGCTGTAAGGTAGAGACAGATTTGTACTAGATAAAGAAGGGTGTAACAATCTCCTTTAATATAGTGTTTATTAGTAATAAAAGGTTCTAGCAGGCATCAACTATCACAAACAATATCATTCTCATCCCTCAAGTTTTCACTTAGGTCAGTCCACACTTCGGAATAATGGATTTGTCAACAAGTAACTCGACCTCACGAATTGAATTACAGGGTCCAACGCTTACACTAAAATATGTATTTTATAATTGGATATCCCTGATATAGGGTAGAATAATTTGACATCTTGTGGGAGATACGGATTACGTATTAATTTTAGTGGTAACTGTTTATTTATTATTAACTGGCGTGATTTACCTATACGGGAAATCGAATATTTACCGTTATTAAAAATTTTGTAGTTGGGTTTGACTTGAGCAGCTATATATGGACAGTAGGTAGATAGGTGAAGTATACAAGTGGTATAAAAGATAAGTTACATATTATCATATTATCGTATATGCCAGTTAAATACTTCTAGCATTAATACGTTTAAAAATAACTGTAAAAGTTGTTATGCTAGATATAGATTATTTTACTTAGAGGAGGGTCGCAAACGAGGACCGCCATGCAAGTGAAGGCTATAAGCACGTTCACTGCACCTTTGATCTATTCGAGCGTGAACTAGTGTTTATACATCACAAGGTAGTCTCAAAATATATACATATTTTAACGTACCAACGTATCAAAATAAAACAAAAATAATGACGGTATTTAAGGATAGGATAAAAAGTGTTGTTTAATCATTTTCTGAATGATAAGCGTATTATTGGTTTTGCATGATCGACTTTTTGGAATTATTATTTTACAAGGCTGTAGCCACCGGGTGTAACAATTACGATACCTGCTATAATAGGTCTAACGAGTTATTCACAGCCTAACCCTACCGATGCCGACCGGTCAGGAAGCTCGCTGTTCCCACGAACACGTCACTCGGACCCCAACATACCTGAAACCAAAACAAATTCATATAACTTTTGTTTATTGTAAAGTTAAATTTTAAATAAACATTGCCGATCCTATTTAATGAAATTATTGATACTCGACTACTTGCGAGAAGACTGCTACTTGCAGAAGTCTAATCACCGCTTATTCTTTATATTATGGGTAGGCACAGTTCGTATAGTTTAACTTCATTGAAAGAGATGGTTAACATAGCCAAACAAACTATGAAACTCATTGCGCCTCCTAAGTGCCGCCTCTATAATCGCGACTTACACAGTAATATATTACATTCTTTATAATAAATATCGACACTACCATATTAGCTTAGTATATAAGAATAAAACCTTTCATACATCGAATGAATCAAAAGTCATGCTTAATTAAACAAGTGTAGAGCAATTTGACCATTTTGAGTGCTCGTAAAATATTTAGTTACACCTCGAAACCTGTCATTAATCATGTTCTTGCACTACATTGAATCTTACGCACTTCACGATAATAGACGCCACACGAGTAGATAACGATACCAACTGATAACGCACACGATATCAGGTGTAACTAAGCGGAAACATGATGTGTCAATTGTGATAATAGTATTATAAAGGATTGCGCAACTGACGCGAAATTTTATCAAAACAAAACTTTGTTTTATCTTACGCAATATTGATGAATTCTATAATTTTTCGCAATTCTTTAATATATATAACAAATTAATAAAATATCATTAATTGTCAGCTAAAATAAAAAGGTTTATATAATGTGATGAACATTATCATTTCATGCCTGCTTCGCAAAACTAATTTCAATATTCTATTTCATACGTTGTTAATATAAAACAAAGATTTTAATTGTAATATAAGTTTGAGGGACATATTAAGTTTCTTAGAGTATTTGTTTACGAGGGGTTTTTATCATCAAAACCAATAAACCTTATTTCTTGGTTCTAGCTATTCAAAGGGTTTCAAAACACCGTCAGTTTTATCATAAAAACTTCAAACAGCTTTTCGTTTATCAAGTTACTAGTTGGGAGCTTTCGTTTGCTTTTCTATTGTGTACAAGCCGCGCGACGTTGCCGCACCGAGCCAATACATCAACAACCACCTGGAATCCATGCTTATTGACATTGCCTTCTACTGAATTACTGGAACAAAAACTGTAGGGTATTTTTATTGAAGCAAATAATTCACGTAATATAAAGAACAATGCCTTTAGATTTTAACACCTACTTTATAATATATATATACTTTTTGGTTTTTTACTTTTAACCTATATCTTTGTTCTTTTTGGTTTAGATTATTGTTTTTACGTTCAAGTATATTATTATAGATGAACCAGAAATCAAGTAAATAAATAGACAAGGAAAAGAATTATAAAACTCGTCGTCAAAATAAATTAAAGATGAATTCCGTCCAACGCCTTACTATTAACAAAAGACAACAAACAATCGCAAGAGATCGTCAATAATGTATGAAACTGATCCGTTCTATCCAAAGCAGCGAGTTCGAAGCACGCACACTACAATATCTGCAGATCCCCCCTAACGCGAGGGGATAGTTAATCCCCTGTCTATTTCAAACACGTTTTACCTCATTCGTTTCGCGTTCAACAAAAAAATTATAAGATTTACTAGGCTTTCGATCAATAAACTGCTCATTGTCAATTGAGTTTTAGACATGTAACTTTATTTTAATGTGAATGTTTTAATACACGAAAATTAAATTGATAAGAAAATTGAGATAAATAAATTATTTAATAACTATTATTAAATATGATGCAATAAGATATAGAATATTAAGTTTTGATATAATTAACAAACATTTAGTGATGAAAAATTTTTTTTATTACTACTAAAATATTGTGAGTAATCTTTAACCTTACGCAATAATATGCCGATATTTTCCCACGCAGAACGAGTTTGTCAAAACTTAGTATTCTTGTATTTAAATAAAACTTATAAAAGTCATACATTAACTTATATAATTATAAGGAATTTATTTATAGCAATTGTCTTATAAGCGTTGATATTGGGTTTTAATGTTTATGTCTTAATATAAATGTGCCGTAAAGAGTCTCGATGTGTAAGCGAGTGATAAATGAAAATAGTCAGTGAGGGGGCCGGGCGGAGCTCTCCCGCGGAGGCTGCACACATGGGCTTATCGACCACGACTTGGTGTACGGGTTAAGATACAGCGGGAAACATCAAAAAAAATCGGATTTTATTTAGCCAATTAATCAATAAAATTCATTTTTAGGACGAAAGTGTGTTACCGTCAATATGCTTAATTTTATTTAACGGTATATTGATAACCCAAAGTCTATTTTAAAGACAGTATCTACATTTAAAAATAATATAGCCAACACAGATTATTTTAGAATTAACGAAGAAAATTATTCACTAAAAATTTAGGCTTGCGTTTTAATTGATCTTAAAATCCATTCGATTTGCTTATTGCTACGAAAATACGCAATTGTAGTAAGAATTGACAACGCGAGCTCATACTACTTATTATATAGATTTACAATATTTTTGCAATATTATTAAAAACACCTGATAAGTCAAGTTTAGGATAATCGCGTCCCGCTTTCAACTTACACCACGTGATCCACTGACACGCGTCTTGTCCGGTAATAATAGCGAGCACGCACGAACCGCGCGTGTGACCGTCGGCTGCCGAAATAATTGTCCATTACGAGAATTACAGCTCCGACTCTACATTATATCGGTGAGAATGTATGCACGCGACGGGTGAAGCTGACACAGTAAAGATAACATTTTCATAGTAAACATTTCAAATACTTGTGACAAAGGCGGTTATATATTGAAAATTTTAATTCAGTTTTTGAGAGGAGGACCACGCGATGATAAGCAATAACGCCGACCAGTCTGTGTAAGGTTCGGTTTCTGGTATTAAATACACTGGATATATTAATTCATACACTTTTATTGAGACAGTAAAAACTTTAAAAATTGTTGTAAAACATAATAATTATAATGTTATGTAATTTTCCAAGAACAATATGCAATTATTATTTCTATTACTAAATTGTTATATTTCTACTCTGTTGGAAACGCCTCACGAAATCGATATGTTTCAAATTGTTCTAATATACGTGTACAATATAAATAAAAGAAATATTTATATCATCTTATTTGTGATCTCCTCAGGTAACATAAATTTATATATTTTTAGTTTCTATGAAAATGATATATCTAATTGTTTCTTCGTAATAAACAGTTATATTTTTACACACTGTTAACCGCTCGACATTGCATTTGAAGGGTTACTCTAACGAAAGTGAAGAGGGGAGGGAATCTTTGTAATTGATTGGGTTCATTGAAATTGTGTGCACTTAGAGTAGCCAATTATAGATGACATAATATGATGCCGTTGTTACACTCTTCAACCGTCTATCATACGAGAGGGGACCCGAATTTTTTTGTTTAGCTCAATGAGTCCTTATTTATCATAAAAAGCATTCTCAGCAACATTGTAGACGGCGACGGGGAAAATTATGTTTATTAAATCACAGAGCCTGCAAACATTGGGAGGCTGAGCAAGAAAATTATTATTTTTTTCTTTTATTCGCACCTTAAGAGGTAAAGAGATTAGCGGGTTTTCTAAAACATATATTAAGTTAAATCCCTATTATATCACCTTATAGGCAAAGTATATCGTTGACCAATGGCATGGGTCGATATTTGTTTATATAACTGCATCGAAAACACTATCAAAAACATTAAGGGCCTGTTTCACAATGTATGGATAAAGTGGCAAATAGCTATGCAACACATAAATTATTCGAAAGATAAAAGTTCCAAATAAGATACTTCGAATTTCATGACGTATAGCGCTATCTGACAGTCGTGAAACGCAAAAATACTATTTATCCTACTAATAAGTAATAAATAGCTTATTTGGAACTTATCCGGACATTGTGAAACAGTCCTTAGTTTCATAAAAAAATTGTACCTATTGTATTTTAAAAACAATTTTGACAATCAACAACTGTTTACATTCGAGGTTTCACTTGCCACCGTAAAATTATTCGAACGTATACATTTTAAACGAACATATTAATATATACGAAATTGAAACACTGGAGCCATAAACGTCCGTTCCGTTGAACATCGCGAGATGTCTTGAATTATTCAGTTGCTCCACAAAAACTGGACACGTGTAGGACTTTAGCAATATTAGGTGTTATTAATCAGAACTTTAGGATTCAGATTCTCGAATTATTTAAATATACAAAATGATTTATTCACGAATACCACGCAGTAAAATAAATTACACTTTACGGCAAAGGCTTTTTATATTTTACGGGTTTGAACATACCATACATCCCCTCATAGACGTCAGGCTAATATTAAAAATAGATCAGTGTTGTCCTAGTGGCTTCAGCAAGCGAATGGATGGACCCTTAGGTCGAACAGCTGGATTGGTCTTTCTATCTTTTAGCGTATTAATCACTCGCTCGTAAGGTGAAGGAAACCAACTTGAGGAAACCGACATGTCTTAGACACCCAAATAGTCGATAACGTCAGGCACAGAAGTCTGGCCTACTTAGCTAGGAAAAACAAATGATTACGAAATAGATACAGATAGATAAAAGTTACGCCACTGGATATTTTATTTAACTTTAATTTAAAAGTAATAAATCTAATAAACAAAAAGATTGTTTTCAAAACTGTTTCTCCAATACATTATTATAAATGCCATTATTTAGATTTTTTCGATATTAAATTTTGGAGACAATAACTTAAAAAACTCGTAGTACAGTTGGTCCTACGTAAATCGAACCGTTTCCTATAAAAACCAGGTACCTGGTTATATACCTACTCTTCAATCTCTGTTTTACAACCTTACATTGAAAATAAGCCTACGTGAGTAGCATCACATTGTTCGTGGAAGGGACCGAAGGGAACTGAACCCGTAAAAATAAAAATAGCCGTCTACATAGCACCAGATGTCTATAGAAAAATGCATTTCAATTCCTTAACATGAGGATGAATAAGACTCAATTTCCTACGAAAGTTTGAATTGATATGTCAATAGTAAAATACCATCTGTCACAATATCAGAGAACCATATTCTCTATAGATTATATGGTTTAAGTATATTTTAGAATTAACATTATTATTTTATAGATTGTTTGCTTTAAAAGTAATTAACATTAGGTAGATTTACTGTATTCACACTTTTATATTTTATTATATTTACAAAGTTTAATGTTGAAATAGCAAAAATGGTACATATAAGAGATGCTGAATGAAGCAAGAGACGGAAGAGGAGGCCGTTTAGAACGTCGATGGAGTGGCAACGATTTCTATTTATCTGTCGCTATTTTTGACACGGGTCACACATGAAAATTAAACAATTAAATAGTAAAAATTAAGCAATATTTTATATATCATTAAAATTTATGTAGATGATATCAAAGATAAAATTCTAAAAAGAAAAGCTTTTATCATTAATTACGATGGTGTTTTGAAGATAATATAATTAATGTATTGGTAATAAAGGAGGACGATGTTTAACGATGTTTTATTTTCGAATCATTAATTTTTATTATGAGTTTTTATCACATATATTACGATTAAATAATAGTTTCTTATGTCATTTTGACGCAGCAGATTCAAGTCGACAATTATTGGGAAATATGGATTACCATATTTAATGATTATATTATAACACTAAAAAATATTAGATCCAGGGGCTCTACAAACTTTTAGGTCTGGGCATCAGATTTCTATACCTGTTTTGTGACCTTTTGTTTTTTCTAAAAGGCGAGTTGGTTGTTGTGCCACACAAATCTTAACGCGTGTCTCGCGCAACTAAATATCGCTGATGTGAGACGGATACACACATTCACAAGAATTGTAAGATTTATAATTAGTTATAAAAAGATTTAGCTTTTAAGTGTATACTTGTTTTTTTTTATATTGTGTTTAGTTTAATTTTTAAGCTATTGCATAGATTTTATCGCGGGCATTGAGCGCGGCGCCCGAATAAAGAAATTCCGTAACGAAAATAAACCTACTACACGATATAATAAAGGTGCGGCCAATACGCGCTAGAGCGGGACAGAACGCATACTGCGGCTCACATCTCTGACGATTTCGGTGACGTAGCGTAAGCGCGAATAAAAAATAAATAATTAATTATAATTGCATACGTAGATATATAAAATGCTATACCACGGCAGTCCCCGAATGTCACGCCTTTTGGTTTTATATTTAAATACTTTTCTAGTGTAATACCCACTATTAATTTACTGTAAAAATAGGAATTATAAGGAAAATAAATAAATATTTTTGGGACTACAGAATGCCGCTTTCTTCACGATGTTTTCCGTACTTGTATTGCACATAGACAATGAGTCCATTGGTGCACAGTTAAGGATCGAACCTACAATCTTATGTTGCACGCTGAAGCCTAACACTACACATACGAGACAATATGATATTATTAATTTTAAGATAGAAACACACAAGCAAGGAAATTTTAAACATGAAATATATTGTACTTTAAGCTTATTTTTACTCTGATCTCGCTTATATATTTGTGTTCTTGAAAATAATCATAAAGATTTAAAATATTGTTAAAAAGAGTTGTGTCAACCTTCATCTAAAAAAGGAAAGAAAGCTAAATAAATCATTGCCTAATCCACGTAACAGGGTTTCGCAGTTCTCCAGTTGGGGACACGAAGTCGGAACTTCGCAATCGCGGTAACTTATATTCACCCTTGAGATTTGCGCGTAATAGGAATTATTCTTTTATGACTTTTGCGTCAGGTAAAGTTTTCGTGGTCATGTATTTTGAGAACTTAACAAATAACGAACTTAGCCTTGTTATTATATCAAAATTAAATTTAGGGCCTGTTTCACAATGTATGGATAAAGTGCCGAATAGCTATGCAACATAATTATTCGAAAGATAAAAGTTCCAAATAAGATACTTCGAATTTCATGACGTATAGCGCTATCTGACAGTCGTGAAACGAAAAAATACTATTTATCATACCAATAAGTGACAAATAGCTTATTTGGAACTTATCCGGACATTGTGAAACAGGCCGTTAGTTGTAAATTATGATGGCCGAAAAGCAGTATGTACTGTAAATGTATTTATGTATTTATTTAACACTTCGTTGCATTACATAAAAGAAAAAAAAATAAACATAATTTAATGAAAAGCAACTGACGGCCTTATCGTTTTCGAGCGATTTCTTCCAGACAACCACTGTGAGTAAAGGAAAAAAATGGATAAAATTACATCAGGCAAGAAGTGCAAAAATACTTAATTACAAATACAATACGAAGGAAAAACAAAGTTGTGGACAGGTAATGTTTACACAGCAGAAATTTAAAGGAAGATAGAGAAGGAGCTAAGCGAATAGTGACGGGAAGTGAATTCCATAGCCTAACTGCTGAAACTAAAAGGCATAAATTTAGTCAGTATTAAGCCTGTATTGGTTTTGTCGTAGACGACACTTCGACGAGTTCATACCCTGCAATTATTCCGACCGCTAAGGATGACATATAACATCTCGACCATAGCCACTGGAGTCTTCAGGTCAGTCAGTATTAAGACTGGAGCAGGATCCTTATTTTCCAACTGTTACTTTTAAGAAAACATATGTAATTTACTAACAGTGGTTTTTTTTCCTTTACTCACAGTGGTTGTCTGGAAGAAATCGCTCTAAAGCGATAAGGCCGCCAGTTGCTTTTCACTCAAATTATGTTTATTATATTTTTTTTCCTTTTATGTAACGAAGTGTTAATAAATAAATAAATAAAAATAGTCTTGGGCTTTAGCCTCACTAAATACGTTGGATTCGAAACAGGATTCAGGTTCTCGATCTCCTCCTTTACTCTTTAGAACTCTTAAAACTTCATTCCTTCTAAACCAAATTAGTCCGCCTTTTCTATGATAGCATTACCCATTTAAAAAAAGTGATTTATATTAACTAAAACAAGTGATATAAGAATGATTATTTTTTATACATTAATGTTATAATATAAAAAAATTTGAATTTTCAAATAAAAATAAACACTTACAAAATAAACGATACTGAACTAAATCAAATAGCACAAAACAGGTCAACACTCGTACAAGATTCGCTTTAGCGAGGTTCAATCATGCACCGTCTATTTGACACCAATACCAGTCGGGGTGAGTGACGCGCAATCAAAGTGTAATCAAAACGATGGGCGACGACGCATCTGCGCAGACAAACCCGAGGCGCCTAATTGGGCGGAATGGACCCGGGGTGAAGGGTTGGGATTAGACTTGTTAAATTATTTTTACTTAATTCGTGTTTAGTTAAAGTAAATCATATAAAGCATTACACTCAGCGGCTTAACAAATGAACTGAATTAGATAAATATTGTTTACAAGTTAAAGTAATTTATAGTGTTTTTATTCAATTAAGAAATAACAATAGTTCAGTGGCTTAATTAGGTCTTAGCCACAAATGTCAACCATTTCTTCGATCATTTTTAAACATATACTTAGTCTGGCCATAAATACTGATACAACTAAAAATAAACAAAATATTACATTTGAATTTGGAATTTGTCATTTTTATATGATTGTCCATTAAGTTTTCTCATTTTGGCGCCAATACTTGATATAATATTTTGCGATATTAAAATGCAGTGGGGTGCTGAAGAGAACCAAATCGCTGTGTTTGCATTACACAAAGTAGGTATGGAGCCAAATGCAATTTTTAAAACTCTCCATACGCTTGGTATTAGAAAAATATTTGTGTACCGGGCTATTAATAGGTACAATGAGACCTCCTCTGTTTGTGACTGAAAAATATCTGGCCGTCCACGTAGTGTTCGTACGAAAAAGATGGTCAAAGCAGTAAGGGAAAGAATTCGAAGAAATCCTGTCCGAAAGCAAAAGATTTTATATCGGGAGATGAAGATAGCACCTAGAACCATGTCGCGTATTTTAAAAGATGACTTAGACTTGTAGCCTATAAGAGACGTACTGATAATTTCTCAACTGATAATTTAAAAAGATTAGGGTGATAAAATCGAAAAAAATTCTGAAGCGGTACGCATAGGTATGTCACAGAAAAGCTTTGTTTACGGATGAGAATTTTTTTACAATCAAGCAACAATTTAACAAACAAAATCACCGTATTTATTCTCAAAGCTCTAAGGAAGCTTCCCAATAAGTAGACAGAGTGCAACGTGGGCACTATCCGACTTTAGTGATGGTTTGGTGGGGTATTAGCTATAAAGGAGAGACTGAGCCATACTTTTGTGAAAAAGGTAGCAAAACTTCGGCACAAGTGTATCAAGATACCATCCTTGAGAAGGTAGTGAAGCCCTTTAATAACACCATTTTCAATAACAAAGAATGGTCCTTCCAGAAAGACTCGGCACCGGGTCATAAAGCTCGGTCTACGCAGTCTTGGTTGGAAATGAACGTTTCGGACTTCATCAGCGCTGAAGACTTGCCGTCGTCTAGTCCCGATCTTAATCCGCTAGATTATGATTTATGGTCAGTTTTAGAGAGTATGGCTCGCTCTAAACGGCATAATAATTTGGAGGCCCTAAGACAATCCGTACGATTGGCAGTGCAGATTTTTCCCATGGAAAGAGTGCGTGCTTCTATCGATAACTGGCCTCAACGTTTTAAGGACTGTATCGCACCCAATGGAGACCACTTCGAATAAGCTTTTTATATTATAAATTGTTTTTTATTTATGTATTAAACTAACAAACTGTAAAAGTAATAAATGCTATTTGCAACAGAAAAAAATATATTTTTCTTTGTTTCAGTATTTATGGCAAGACTAGGTATACAGGTATTTGATCAGATTGGTCTCACATTCATTTCTGGCTAAAAAACAAGCTAACTTTCTAACGACCTTTTTCTTTCGCCGTAGTAGCAAGTGCTAATAGCGCTCATAGTACAAAAAATCCATTGGTGCAAAGCCTTGTTTCGAATAAGCCACATGTATAAGGGTTGCACGCTTAAGTTACTAGGCTAGCCAGCTAGCTACTAGCTAAGCAAACCAAAGTAAAGCATTAAATATGATATAATTTACAATTAGTATATTTCTGACTATTATTTATAAAATACAAAGAGTACTAAATGTTCGAAGTAAACAAGTTATCGGATGTGATAATACATAATAGGTCATTAGGCCTTCACGCCATATGGCAGCATCAGCCTCCCCTACGTTCGACGCACTCCGCACCCCGCAACCTCGAAAAACTTACTGCGTCACTCGAGAAAACAATTGTTTTGTTGTATATAAATAAAAAATGGTCGACAATCATGACGTAGTAGGTGAAACTCTGTTTACCGTTATTGGTTAGCGTTTTCCACGAAAGCTTTGTTAGCTTATATAGCTAATCGTAAAGCTTAATATAATAATAAATAATAATATTGTAGAAATTCTATCTTTAATGGGAAATATTAAAAAAGGATAACAATGGGCTATTTGACAAAAATTAAAAATATAAATTATTTATTTTTTAAGCGTGTCTTTCAAAATTCAAATCCAATATTGATAATTTTATAAACCCGCCAAACCGCTGCTCTATGCAAGATGGCGTCCTATAACGAACACACGTCAACAAACGTCAAGTTTTTAGCACGTTATTTGTCATTTAGACATTATTTACAAGCATGCTACGTCATCATCGATTCGATAATCGTTTTGGCACTCGATAAAATCTATATTTTATGTTAATTATAAATTAACTCTTTTATTCATTATTTATTCATACATTTATATCATTAAACTTAACTTTTAATTTTTATCACTGTCAAATAACCTATTATGACGGTAACATAAACAATCGGAGAACCTGTACACGCTTAAGTGTCCGTTTGGAAGAACGATCTAGAAGGCTTGAAACGACTCAGTGACTCTCAACTATTATCACGGCGGAGGCTGTTTGTTTAGAAGTAAGCCAAACTACACTTTTAAATTTTTTTAAAACGTTAAAAATGTCCATGAATAATTCTTCTACGGTTTAAAAATAGTCAATAAATTGCCCTAATAGATTTCATCGCGTTATATTTCGATATAACCGCCCCCGCTGCAGCTTATCCATCATGTGTCAGCTTCAGTTACCTCGTAACCGGCACGTCATTTTTAGTGATGTAGTCCGACAAATATAAAAGAAAATAAAAACTCTGTTATTGAAGAGTTGGTAGACACAGGTTATTACTTAAAAGGGTTCCCCAATCGTACATATAGCAATTGCATACATGCATAAACGCGTTTATATTTTTATTAAAAATCAAATTGTGCCCTAAGCGCTATCGTTATGATTGTCAATCAGTATAATTCTTAAAGAATTCGTCATTAATTTAACTTGTAATTTATTATGGAAGGTTGTCTGTTTGTTGAATTGCCGGGTATTTTGCGCTAGCCTAAACAGTTCGTCGAGGTGATCTCTCTCCTCCTTTACTAATAAGCTGCATCAAGTATAGACGATGATGCAAATCGTGAGTGAGATATTCGAATTTTCGTATTTCAACAGTCTACATACACTTTCGTGCCGTCCCGATTCATTAAAAGGCTCTTTCATTTGTTATTGTCTTTCTCTTTGGATCTAGCTGATGCCGATGGTGACACCACATTTTAGGATGTTTGAGTGGCTTTATTACACTTGATTCATTTATTAATAGTCAGTAAGTTATTGCTTTTCTATTCATTTGACATTTATCTCAATTTATCGATGTCGTTATTAATTATATCGTGTAAGAAGGTGGCAGACACATTTGCATACAGTTCAAAATTTATAATCGCTAAAGGTCAAACGTAATCGTTAAACTTTACATTTGGTATTTGTAACCAACATTTACCGAATAAATTAAAGAATTCTATTTACATGAAGTTTTACTTTTATATGCATTTGTCACGCATACATAGATAGTCTTCAAATGTGAACCATATATTACTTTGTAAAATCAATAAATAAAAAAACCGCATCTTCATCGACATTTATCTCGCATCCCTAGTGATCAGAGACTCACGCGTCCACGGCATCCCGGGAATGCCAAGTCTGGGCCCGTCAAAGGGTTTAGAGTGCCTTTTAAAATGGAAACGACAAACAGCGACGCGGTAATTGAATGGTTTTTAAAACTATAAACGCAACAGTGAAGCGTTGAATGCGTTATGCGTCTATTGTTGCGGTGGGGATATTTTCTATAGATTTTTTTATTATTCTGTCACTCGGTGTCAGTATTTGACGGTCATTCATAGGCTTCATTTGACCTTTAGCGCAATCACTGTATAAGGGAGATTGGATCAAATCAAGATTTATTTAAAATGTTGGTATTTTTTTCTTTATTTCAGTAAAACCAATGGCGCTACCATATTAGTCTGGGCCTCAGATTCCTGTATCAGTTTCATGATAATTTAATCTAATAGGCAAGTAGATGTTCAGTCTCCTTTGCCTGACACAAGCCATCTACTTCTTATATACATATTTATAAACTTTTAATAAATATATTTACGACAATTAACAGTTTCACATCACAAAAGAGAAGTAAAGATAAAATATGTAATACAAAGAAACAAGAACAATTAATTATAAATAGAAGTATTTTAACAAATAACATTCAAATTATGGGCTTAGAACAGGCAAGCCACTCTCCGCTATTGATCAACAAGTTTTGTACAAGAAAATTGTAAGGAACTGCAATTAGGTCATGCAGAGGATATAATTATTAAGCGTAAAAGAAGTCCAAGTAATTTAATATTATAATACCTGGGCCAAATCCAGGATACATATAATAGTGGTGGGACAGGTCAAACCCATCACTGACGAGCATGCATGGTGAATGCATGTGAGGTCACAAAAGTGTATTCAGCGAAAAAGGATCAGAGAGTCAGGGCCGTAGCAAGTAGATATCCGTAGTCTCCATCCCATCGGAAAAATGCATGTGTATATAAATTACATAACACTTATATCAGAATCTTTGCTAAAGAACAAAGACTTCCGCAGATTTAAAGCCAGGATCTTCCGACGATACAATATGTACGGTTTTATTCTATTATTATACGGCGTATTCAGGATTACATTGTTTGTACTACACATATCTACTTAGTCTAATGTTTGCAAACATTATCCTAACAGTACTAAATTGTATTACGAAAACAATCAATGTTGCGGCAGGTCAAGATATCTGACGCACGGCTCGCGAATTTGAAGTCTTGCCAAATAATATTCATAAGTTACGAGTAGCTTGTTCCGACTTATAAACGAGCTGTTTATCAATAATATCGTTATTGACTGTACCAAGTTATTATTTTTTGTGTTTGTTAAGTGAGTGAAGCAATCTTAGAAAATCCAGTTAGGCCCTCACATAAAATTTTCTAGATGTTTTCTTTAATACATAAACGAGCTGTTTATTTATAACATTATAGTTAATATTCCCTAGAAATTTTTCATAACACAACCCGTTCAAAGCTTGGTCAGGGTGTGTTATAAATGCCAGTCTAAATTTCCCGATTCGAACAAATCTAATAAGGGTTAATTGGTCTTAGACCATGTTAGCGGCCTTACAAGGAAATGTCATTACCCTGGCACGCGTCGCCATCTCTATTAGGTTACCTACAGGTCTGCTCAGGCCTTTGTGTCTACCTGCTAAACCACTTCAAAGGTTCCTGTATTAATGTGCGTTATTAGTAACGGAAATTGGTTTCCACCTACCGCTGGATCTACATAAAATAAAAATTAAATCAGTGGCGCTACAACCTCTTTAGGTCCTAGTTTCAGATTTCTGAATCTGTTTTATGATATGTTTTTTAAAATCTAATAGGCAAGTAGGTGATCAGCCTCCAGTGCCTGACACACGTCGTCGACTCTTTGGGTCTAAGACATGTCGGTTCCTCACGATGTTTTTCTTTACTGTTCGAGCAAATGTTAAATGCGCACAGCCCAGGATCGAACTCATACCTCGATCAGGCACGCTGAAGCCACTAGGCCAACACTTCTCATAATAAAATACTTACCGTAATTATAACGAATAGTTCTTTATTATAATAACTCGCAACAATTAATTGGATGGCGTATGTTTGTCTTAGCGAATACAAAATAACCGTTAATTAGTGATACGGAGGGAAAAACGGCGATAATCGTTAACTGTGTCTCAAGAGTTCAAGTGGAGTCAGTTAAGTTAACAAGCGACTCTCACGATGCTACGTATTCCTCTTTGTAATTGGACCAATCTCAAGTTAATGCCAGTTTAGAATGCTTGAATCGGTTACCAGTAAACGACATTCAAAAGTATCAGAACAAGATATAATATGAGTGATATAATTATATAGCAATATTGATCTTTGCTTAACACTAAATCATGGGCATAGTTTTTGGGGATATATTTTGTATGATCATTTTTCGAAGGAAGAAAGAAGACGTAAGTAACAGAACGTATGAATATTAAGCTATTTTTTGGTCAGAAACAGAAAACATATTAATTAAGTACAATATTTGTACAATTATTAGACACTACATTTGAAAACCTGAAATCCAATTACATCTGTACACATTATAGTGTCATCTTCAGTGCTGGTTTACTAAATATTAACGATTACATACCTTAGGTACTTATACAATATACATAAATTAAACTTAATGACAACAAAATAAGAAGTGTTCAAGGTTATAAGGCTACAAGGCATACTTTCAAAAAATACTGTCTTACATTTGAAGCTGATAAGTACGCTCGCATTTCTTCAACAACAAATTTGTAAATATTATTTCAGTACAGAGAAACACATGTTACCCTTTACCTAAAGAAACAAGTCAAGAAACCGGACATGAATATATAAACTTTTCCAGTACAATTCATATTACGAAACGATTGAAAAATCCGTTCTATTTTCAACGAGCGTTAAACGAGAATATATTTTAATAGACAGCTTCCCTCGGGACTACCTCAGTCGATATTGTATAAGAATTCTTCGCTTGAACTTTTGTCGTTCAATATAGGCGCGGTTTAGTATCTTGGGTTAGCCAGGAAAGTAACCTTGATAGTGGTCTTAAACACGAAAATCAGTATCAAGCAGGGGCTTGTAGTGAACATCATGTTTTTTCAGCTAAAAAATTCTCATATTTTTTTACTAATCCCTACTAATAACGCAGAGAAGAAAGCAAAAGTACGAGGTAGCTAGATCTCATGAAGGCACGGAGGCCTGCGTGCCGTAGACGGCGAGGGCGGATCGATACGGCCGCATTGTTCCGCTGCCGACAGCCCTCCGGACCCCGCGCGCCGCCCGCGTCCGCCGCCCCGCAGCCCAAATTAGGGTTGCCCAAAAACTTTAACGCCTTCAAATATGTCATGCCGAATACGTGGATTGTATATTATTAAATGTTCCATGCTTCTTTTTAGTTTCCCCATCTTCGACAATGCTTTTTCATTTAATTTTAATAACGTATAATGCATTTGTTATGAGTGCATAAACAGCTGTCTTTTACAAAAAAAAAACTCATAGGGAAAGGATGTAGTCTATAAAAGAAGTTATTTACACAAGATTTTGGACAATATAGAAATTAATTCAACAATCGAGAGATGACATCTGCAATAAACATACTTCTCAATCTTTGTACCACTTCTACCATATTAAGAATATAATTTAAAAGTTAGCATTCAGTGATAACCCTCACCCAAACTCGCCCTATGATCCCCGTCGCGATACAGTTTTTGTTGCAATGTTACAAGAACTCCTAAGCGTAATCGGAAACCTATATTTGTCATGGCAACGTCCAGACGCTTAATTAGATAAGTCGTTCATTAAATTACGGTACATAAGGGTCGACAACTCAGATTTATCGTCAAAGAATTCTTATACCTAATATAGAAGAGATATACTTCTTGAATCCCGAAACTATAAAAACAACAGTCAAAATAGGTTATAATCACATTAAACAGTAGAAACAAAGCTAGATGATTAATATGTATGTGTGTAAACACATAAATTCATTTCGCCTGATTTTTTGTTTTATACCTACTTTGCCTTCTATTTTAGTAGATACATACCAACTGTTCGCTTTTCCGGAATAAGTCAAAAATCGCCAAATAAAACACTAAAATTCTTCTCTTCTTAAAAACTTTTGTCAAAGAATATGCAAAATATTTTTATATTCCGATTTTTGATGAACATAGATTACGTATTTACTTAATATAAATTTTTTTATTAAAAGTATGCGTTTGTAAAAGCTAGATAACGTTTCATTTTGTCTAACGATTCCAATTAAATACAGAACACTCCGAACAAAGCATATCTTAGGTTGTAAATTAATTCGAAGAATTTAATTAAATAAGAACAAACTAGGTTGACCTATGCGTGATTTCTTAATTCCATGTATTTGAAAAACCCGACTACCTATTACTATCCTAATACAGAACATACTTCCACCACAGCATAATGCAGATTATAAACTGTATAATAAATAAGAAAATGCATATAATGAAATATGAAACATAAAGTTAAACATTTAAAACTGTTAGTTTAAATATTATCAGGTGTACGGTAAAGAATAGATTCTAAACATCTGTCCGTCTTTTACAAGGATTGTCTTTCTCGGGAACAATGGAAATAAAACAATTTACATGTCATAATATAAACATTTATTGAGACCTTTCCATTGTTATTAAAGTATTGAGCACAAAAAATGCTTTAACTCCCCAATAAGTGTCGAGAATTTGTAAACTTATTGAACTGAAAAGAAGACGTTTATCGCTATTCTGCTCTTTAAATTACCATAAACTTTAAAATGCCGGTAGCCATAAAGCTGCAATACAGCTTTTCTGTGCTTCTATTCTTGTTTCTGTCAAGGCCCAAAAGATAGATAGATAATAATGTAAACTGAGCTAGTAGATATAGCGAAAATCTAAATTTGTTGTGCTAATGATGAGATGTTAAATACGGCTTACAACTCTTGAATGTCGAATCCAATACATTTTTGTATACGCTTTAAATTTTCGTACTTTATAATTTTCCTTCAAAACAGGAACCCCATACCTACTAATAATAGTCTAACCTATTAAAATATTCGGAGCCAAAGTAGTGAAAACTATGTAATTATGTGTAATTTATGTCTATGTATGTACTCAAATATTTGAGTACATACATAGAAAATCAATACAGTAACTGTTCACACTTGACACTTACGACCGCAGATAAGGCGCAAGTTATATCGAATAATAAATTATGCTCTTTAAACCATATGCGATAGCGTCTAAGATATTAATTATTAAGTATCTCATAGACACTTATGTAGCGATACTTAACTATAAAAGCCAGTGGATAAATAACATTTCTTTATAACAGTACATTACCCTAGTTGGGGTAACACGAATACATAAAGACTTTTTACTATAGGATTTTTGATTAGAGGCTGATCTAAGATATACCTATGTTAAAAATATACAGCGATTATCACGTGTCTCATAAATTCCTTACGCCCCAACGCACACTCTCTTAGCACAGGATATTACACATATATTTGTCTTATTAGTATGTATTCAAAAAGGTGCCTGTACTAAAAAAATATGAGTGAAATAAAACTATAAATAGCTGTAGGGATAGCGATCTCAACTTGAAGATAATATAACCAATAAATGTTTTCTTTCCACTACGTAGTTCGATTTTCTCATAACTTAGGCCAGCGCAGGTTTATCACAAGAGTCACTGGTGAGCAATGCACTAGAATGTTACGAAACCCCACTTGACATGGATCGCTACGCTTCTTGATAAGAGATTTCAATAATAATTATACTGTAATACTCATGTTGAATGATTAACAGAATACTAATTTTAGCCGTGGGATACTCGGAGATTTTAAATGGATACAACTATTTTTTTTATTCATTATTTTACTACGCCTAACTACTCTTACCTACTTTACACATTATCGTAAGAAAAACTATTTACCTATTGAGTACCCAGGAAATAACAAGTCCTATATTTTTAACTAAACCGGTTTTGTATAAAATAGAACAATAGCGTTATCTACAAAGAACAAAACCTACCTCATTAATGAATGTGTCGCAGAAATTCACGGCACCAATCGTGTTTTTTCTGTTAACTCTAAGGAAACAAAAAGGAAACAGTTTAAACAGAGGAGATAAGTTGCTTACTTAAACACTTTTAGGTTTTTAATTCATTCAAATCGAAGCTTAGTGAATTGTTGACAAAATTACTTTTAAACTCATTTCTCATCACTTTTGGTTCATATTTTTTTGGTTATATTTGCTTTTAAGTTTATTACATGTACTATATATTTTGTTACTGAGATTATTGTAAGAACAACTGCAATGTAATGTTGAACTAAGGTGTTGTTCTCATGCAAGTTAGATTTTTGTCTTTTTTGAGAAATAAAGTATTAAGACAATATTTATTTATAATGAAAACTGTACAGCGTGTAATGTGAATTACTTATAAATATTCGAACGAAGTTTACAATTTATTTAATGTTCCCAGGTATTTGTTATACTTATGATTACTTACAAATAAGGTCTTCTAGTATGTATCTAAGTGTGCCTTAAATTTTTTTTATTAACATTACTGACTCAACATAAGCAAGAGTAGAATGAATAAATAAAAGGCCTGGGACACCGAACAATGTCTATTAATATAGGTTTCCAGTTGTAGGTTTCGTTTCCGTAAAAAATAAACATTGAAATCAATTATAGTATCAGCGATCACCAACTGATTTCATCCATTCATCCTTACTACAATCGTTACGATCTAGGTGGCTCAGAGCGATGACGCCACGTCTGAGGCGAGTAGGTGGCATAGGTCAGTGATCGCTACGTCGCTCGCTCCACTTGTTATATCTTTGTATATATATGTTATATGCGCATGCACAATACACGTGACGGCCGTATTTAAATACATAGCAAACATTAATGCTACTTGCTTTTTTTGTTGTATGAAAATAGCCACGGCGTTAAGAATTCAGAGTTTAATGTTCCGTTGTTGCTAATCTTAAATCACTACATATTGATACTTAAAATTAATAACTATGTACAGTTTTAAAAGTCAGATTTTTCCTATATGTAATTTATTACCCATAATCCAGATCGTAATGCAGCTGAATGTAATATTGGTAATTTTTTACCTATATACAACAGGGTCTTAGATTAATTTATACAATAAATCATATTCCCACGTCGAAAACCAGACTTGAATTCATATTGACATCAAAAAAGGCGACGGCGAATATAAATCAAATTCAAATTAACGTTGCAAATCCAAAACCAAATGCCAAGGAAAAAATACATACAATATGAGGACACTGAACGCTGAGTAGGTAATATGAGTTGGTTATGACGTGAATTGTCTGATTCGCAATTGTAAACGTAAAGACTTAATAATAATGTTCATAATGGCATATTGATATAGATGAGTATACTGTCACTGTCAACGCCCTTCTTTTTTTTCATTTCGTCGTCAGAATTCGACACCGACTTCCTACGAACGACTCTACAATTCACGGGTGCCGTTGTGTCTTCGTAATTTACATAATTAAACTTCATTATACATTTCATTCTCTCGACCCTAATAGTATTATGAAAAAAACGTAACGTTATGCTAATAAAAACAAAAAATCACGGGATAATCGTTTCGACAGTTCAATTTTGGGGCATTTCCTCACCCGGCCACAAAAGGGAAAGCTTTTGCGAGAATTAATGCTCGCTTGAGAACTTCTAAATTAATCCCGAACGAATTGAGGAGGCGAAGAGTAAACATTTACGAAAGTCCTAGTTTTGTTCGCGGAAACGTCAGGGTGTTTCGCGGTAGCCGAGCGGTTACGACAAAGGCCGAAGCGGCGGCGCGAGGAAAGCGAAACCTCCCCAGTTTTCCCCCTCTGTGGGGGCTGAGGTCTTTGTCCCCGCACGACCCAGTTAATGACCGCCCCCGTAGACGCGGCGCATAGCCTCGATTCGATATAAATACGCCTACTACACTTGACCTCCAAAGTTTTTATTGGAAAGCACGTGCCGCTATTGCGATCGTATGAGGGAATTGTAAACAATACCGCTCTTTATATTATGTACGAAATGACAAAGATGCACTAATTATAAAATCTTAAAGCATTCAAACGAGTTACAACTTAAACAAGGGTTGGATTTATTAGCGGTGTCGTCAATAAATCGTAAAAGGGTGCCGGGCAATACAGTTCAGAGGAAAAAGGGAAAGCAACAGGTCGCGAAACGCCAACGTTTTAATTGTCCGATAAGATCGCATCGGCAACCGACCGAGTCCTGAGTGCAACAAGGTACGATGACCGACAATCCCCTAAATGTATTCATACGACTCACCGCTTTAATTCGTAATTATATAGTGATTTGAACAATGCAGGTGAAATGTTATAGTCACTTGCATGACAATATTTCAACTCGATCAAGCGTTAAATTTTTATTCAAAAGCGTTCACTCCCGATTCGCAGGGCTTGATTTTTGAAATCAAACATATAATAGGCGTGTAGTATCGTGGACTTTTTTGTTGATGTCTTATATGTATTAAACTATAGTACATTACTTTGCTCTATTGTCAATAGTTTTTGCAGTATACCTACGCAATATTGTTATTGCTATTTTTCCACACGTTTCACAAATTTTCATAGGGATCCCTTATTTTTTTTAACATGTTCTATAGCATATTTTCGTCTGGGCTAACGTAGCGATATAATACTGATTTTTTTCAAATCAGCCCAGTAGTTTTGGAACGTATTTAGGAAACAATAAATTATTTCCTTATAATATTAGTGGATTTAAATACATATTCCAACATTCTATTGTGAAAGCTATATTAAAAATATTAAGCTTACGAAATAAAGGAAAAATATATTTCAATAGCCTTTAAAGTACTTGAGGTGTTAGTTTCGTTAACAGTTGGTCAAGCAGGGACCAGTTTAAAATGAAATGTCTGTCCTAAAGCCTACAAAGGCTTTTAGAGTGAAGGGTCTTTTGTAAAATTGGTTGATTTTAGATATCTTTTACACAAAATATTAAATTATAAATAGTATTTACCAGCAAGAATTAAGAGTGAAAAACATACGAAAGGCGACGTAGTTATCAACTAAAAGAATGAATTAGCGGACCTCCCAGAAGCTAACAAAAACAATCAATATTTCTGTTAATTTAAAAGAAGTTAGGGAACCTGTCTCAAGGGACATCCATTTACTCTTGTCGAGTAACACAAGTTCTTTGCTTTATCGGTTATAATGAATCGAACGTATAAAACCGGCATCAGTGCGCAAGTGCGATGTTTTTACAACCATAACTCGACATAATCGAAGACAGTCGCAGCGCAATTCAGCTTAATAAAGAGATATATTTTGATCCGCTGGGAAATATAAAATATCAAGAATAATCTCTTCATACGCGGGCCGGTTTTGTGCTATTCGCCCACGCATGCGTCGGATTGCTGAGACTGTATAGGCTTTATGCCGGATAGTGTTATTTGAATAAACATATATTTGTAAATATTACCGAGTATGGTAATGTTATATTACGTCTAACACAGTTAAAAGCTGCTCTATAATCCCGGAAGTTTTTTAGCCAACACAGCTAAATCTTTATATATTATCTTTATATAACTAAAAATCTTTGAAACTTTACAAACGCTTTAAAGATTTTTTAGTTACCCGTGGATATTTTTTAATAGGCCAACGTTCTGTGCCTGATAAATCCCGTCGACTTTTTGGGTCAAAGGCATGCCCAGTTTCTCACTCTTCACTTTCACCATAAATAAATCAAACGACGCCTGGTCTTCACACACGAGACCATAATATTAATTATATCATTAATTAGGCCCGCGTTTTAGACAATTCTAATTGGTATTATGGTAATACATAAGATAGTATCATAATATATCAAACGGGCCCGCCATACCACGTCTCATTAACGCCTTACTGTTTCTATGCATTGTTAGGTAATTCACAGAGTAGATAAACAGAGGTAATGGTGCGTGATAGGTATACCTACTTGACCGTATGGGTATCAAGTAACGCTTTACCATAGTCAAAAGTCTATGAAATACAAAATAGAGTATACGCTGGGACTAAAATTTATCTCATTCATGTCAATTTTTTAAAGAGAAGCTTTATTACCGCATCACATCGATGTCCGTTCTCCCACAACGAAGCGCTTTGTACCATCACTATGTGGAATCAGATGCCCGCCAAGGTATATTCAAACGACGATAACTTAGAGATTAGAGCCCACCAATTTTTAAAGTCCAGAAACGCAATTGCGAGCCTTTTACCAGTGTTTGTATCGTTGGGCAGCGGTGTCATCATCAACATTAGATGTTCCTCCAGACCGTTTGCCAGTGGCAAATTGCCACTTTAAAAGAGCCTGTTACAATGAATCCTGTCGTACCTAAACATTTTGTTGGAAATCGCACACAACATGTCCTGTATTACCTGTATGTCCTGTATTACCTGACTAGGCTAGTGTTGAATTACATAGTAAGTTAAGGCCTGATAACTTACTTGCGTGTAAACAAATTGGTTGCCTGGAAGAATTCGCTTACTAAGCGATAAGGTAGTTGCACCATTTTTGCACCTTTTGCAAAAAGTAAAAAAAAATAAATTGAAACATGAAAAAGACTTTGAAACGTCGTGTGTAACAGCACATAATTATAAGAACTCATTAAATTAACCTAAAACAGATATTTTCCAAAAACAAAACATTTATTAAATTATTTCAACCCATAACAGTAAATTAACAATAACGATAGTGTTTATTGAAGTTTACGATTGGCTTGTCAACAGGCATGGGAATTTAAGTTCGAAACGTGAGTCCGGTCGAGAAATAGCAATTTCGGTACTTAGTTTGTGATTAAGAGCGCTTGTAAGCGATATAATGAAAGCATTGTTCGGACAACAAAGCTCACTTGAAATAAAAGCGTTGCGGGTTTAATAAATAACCGCTTCATTATTTGCCAGTCGTTATTAAAATATAGATTGAAAATTTGTTAACAGAAATGAAAATAGCTATGAATTATGTATCTAATTAATTACTCATTATGTTGTATATTATGTTATTTATATGTTATTTTTCACTCTGCTATAGAGTTTAATATTAAATCGATATTTTTTTATTTCCACATAATTATTATATCTTAACAGTTAACGACTTATAGCGATAAAACAAAACAATTATATATATAACTATTAAGCAATATTGAATAGAGTTAATAGAAAAGGAAATTAATTAGACAAAAGCCAGAATAATGAGGCGTATGCTAATAGGTAATTAAGTGATTTTCCTCATCGTGGACAATGATTTATGGTAACTATCGTAATAAAAACACTGTAGTGGAACATTTAGTCCAAAAATCAGTATTTTTAGTATCTATTAGTATCTTCCTTGAAATTAAACAGTACATACTCGACTGCTTATCAATCGCGGAAGAGTTATCCGTAAATACTGTAAATGTATTTAATCGAAAAGCGTAAACCAAAGACAATATTACAAAAACAACATTCCATTTCCAGATGTATTATCTGGATCTGGAATTAAGTTCGTAATTCTGCTATTTGACTCTTTATACACATCATCAGGCGTGGTGCTCATAAAATCGCGAAGCGTATTTTTTGGCAGTACCTTTGGTAATACCTTCATGCAACCAATTTATGACGAGAATGTGAGAAGATATTTATGATTGAATTTAATTGAGCAGTGGGTTAGTGGCTTTAGCGTGCGCTTATCAACCGTGTGGTCGTTCTGTCGGGCTTTCTATGTGCATACTTAGGCTCGGTGAAGTAAAAAAATGGTAAGCAAACATGCCTTAGACCGAAAAGTCGCATGTCTGGCACAAAAAGATCCCGAAACAGATACATAAATATTTGGCCAAGAATTTCTTTAACAAATGGTACATATACAACAAAATCATAATTTTGACGATATTCCAAAATATTTATAGCAATGTTCCTTTGGTTTAAAAATCATATAACTAAAATATTAACCACATACGCGCTTAATCCAAGTGAGTACAATTAAAGTTAAGTATTTGTCTCTTTCTGTCAAATTAATTTTTTTATTAACGCTGTGTTAGACTTAGATGTCTTAGTTAGTGTTCGATCAGTTTGGATGATATCAAGTTTTACATTTATAAATGAGTCAATAAAACAAAGCATATTGAAAAAGTTAATAACATAAATATACACGGAAGACAAGGTTAAGTTTTTGTGTATTGATAATAATTGGTCTATTCATCGAAATCATTAGCCTTTTAGAGAATCGCTTATTTAGCTCAATTAAATTGCACCGCTATTGTAAGCTTCAATATAATCCTATATAATAAAATAGTCGCACTACAACTAGAACCATTCTTTCTTGGCACCTGATGTTTGTATAACGTTTAAAAAGTCAAACAGGTGATGCCTTGATGACTTTCAGATCTAAGATCGAGGGGTTGAGAGGTGTATTCTCTAGCCACTGGGGCAACACTGCTCCACCACCAATACCACCTCAATTGGCGTGTAGACATGGTCTAGAGTTCGATTCCCGAACACATTTATGCGTCTGTTTCACAGATGCATTAAATAGAGTGTCGACTTATTAAAATTAAGTTATTACGTAAAGCAGCCGTTATAGCGTTTTAATTATGTTACTGAAATATAATCTGATAGTTAAATTCAATTGAGATACATAAAATCTAAACATAGTAGCCACGTATTTTTTTAAATACGATAATAAATATTCTAGAAAAGCTATTAAGATAAACACATACACATCATAAAACTTTTAAATGAAACTGATTTAAATATGTATATTATGGTATAACATAAACAATCTTAAGTGTTCTTTGTACGCAAATTATTAAATTAATTAAATGGGAAATATAAAATACGTCGTTTCCGTTCAGGAAGCATCTTCAAAGGCAACGTGACAAATAGTGTTGGTTTCCAATCCATTCCGAGAAGTTTACGAAATATTTGTATTTAGATACAGTTGTATTTTGGTATCCTTTGATTAGCTAGCAAAAGACATTTTCGTAGCTGATTTTAACTTATTTTAATGTACTGAGAGATCGAGGTATATCCGGAAAATTAAAATATATGTAGGTAATATACTTCACTCTATTTTTGCTTACGAATGTCGATTCTGTTTTCTGTTATATATATATATATATATATTACAGCTGTAGGCATTTATAAATCGTATATTCTACCTACCTAGTATTAGTTGTACGATATTACAATACATTTGATGTATAGAAGAGCAAATAACGCATACTATAGTGTGAAAGTGGATATTTTAGTCCATGGCCATCGTAGGTCGGCGAACGCAAGGCCCGATTTCGCAATACTGCAGTTGCATTAGTGCAACCTACTCCGTTTAGAATGTTCCATGTGGCCAAGGCTCCTCGATTGGTTCGAATGTACCTTTGTAAACAAATTGACTTCTACGCTTATCTGCAATCGGCTATTATATTCTAGAATTAATACCCCGGCCGCATAAAAACTAAAATTCCAATAGATTTTGTACGGTTATAAAATAAACAAAACCCACTGGGAGCTAGTTATCAGTTGTCAATGCATTATTTAATTTCTGTCACTTCAACACTGTATTTCTATAATATTATTACGTTAGTAAGTTTAAACATCTAATGAAATCTTCTCTAAAAGTAACAAAAAAAGCATGCACTAAGGATAATTTAATATTCTTATATGGACAGTGTATGGGGTATCACGGGTATGTTTATGTCAGATTACCTAAAACACAATGTCCACCGCATAACATAATAAACAATAGATACCTTAAAAAATCACAAAAACAATGTCGCGTAACATACATAATACAAAACAACTTTTACTCACAAAGTGATCAATAAATTATACACGTCGCCGACAGCTTACATCTTATTATACAGTGTTATACAAAAGAACATCGGATATCGGCGATCTTACAATTATTCTTCAACGACTTCGATATATTGAAAGGGAAATAAAAATTACATTTGAATTATTTACATATTTCTTGAGTGACATATTTTTTACAAGAGGGTTATTGGTTAAGGATCTGTTATTACGTATTTACAGAAGCAATGTCTAAAATTGGTTTAAGATTCCTTGGTAAAATTGTATTCCCTATTAAAGTGATTCATTCCAAGAATTGGTTTCACGTCTTAACGGGCTTTGTACTCGATTCTGGGAAAGAAATCTTTTAATACTTTAGAAATTCGTAGGAAGATTACGAAGCATTACTATTTCCGATTGTAGAATGCATTGATCCAGTTAGCTTGATTGCACAATGCAACCACAATTCTTGCAATCGTCTACGTATACTGTCTAAGAAATAGAAACTACAAACAAGGTAGCAACTTTTAGATTAAGATTTTATTATTATAGCAATTTAATTTTTAATTGATACGGAATCTAGTTATATGTATGTCAACTCTGACTCGGCTTACATTGTCACTTTGCAGTCTAAGGAACGCTTAAAGAGTAACAGTACAAATTAGTTTTACAAAATCATAAGCCGATCAGTGGCCACTTTAGAATATCGGATCTTAAATTATTATTGAAATATACCGAAGACATAATTCTTAACTACTTTTTTATTAAATTAGCTTTTAGTTCGGTACTTTTAGGTGATGAATTTGGATAGAACTGTGACTCTGATATATTAATGAATAGAAAATTATATGACAGCTACATTTAGACGCCACCAATTACCTCAGACAGTGAGTCTGTGATTTTTTTATAGAACAGGGAACAAGCGGGTAGTAGGCTCACCTGATGATTTGTGAACTCTCAACGCCAGAGGGCTAGAGAGTGTTACCGGCCTTTTAACAATTTTCACGCTCTTTTCTTGAAAGACCCTAAGTCGAATTGGTTCGGAAATACTTCAGTGGACAGCTGGTTGATTTGGCATTTCTTGTTCTCTTGCACACTAAGGATATGACCTTTAATTACGAACGAACACAATATAATTGCATTGATTATATTGCAACATTTTATCTCCGATCGTGAGTCGATAATATTGATATTGTATTTTAGATGAGGGCAGCTGTTACTATTGGTGTAGGTTTGACAGTGATTGAAATATATCGCCCGATAACATTAACATTTAATTAGGCATAGCTGTTTTCTTACACTGAGAAATAATAAAGTTTAATAAAGATTGACGTGAGGACGACAAGTTATTTGTCTTTATTTAAGTGTTAATATTGTGTGAAATTTATTTTGTTCCATAACTTAAAGGTTGGCGTTATCGAGAGTTATATGAAAATTATGGTTAACAATCAACTACCTACTTTCGAGGTTTAAGGCGGACTTTACTGTATTTAAAAAAAAACAAGGCGATCATGCTTCTACGCCTGCAATTTTTGTATCTAAAATATAATGGTTATATTTTATCGTTTGCCGTGCAGTTAGGTACTTAATGTTTATATACATATATGTATCATCTACTTATACGTTATTATATATCTTCATAATAATAATTTGCCTTATATATTTTTATGACTGGTAATTTTCGTCAAAAACTGGCCTCAACTATGTAATAAATTATAGAATGCTCATTTTAATCAGACCCTGAAGCTACTATTCCTTGTGTTCGGCAACATTCAAAGCGACAAACAATAGATTCTTACGATCCATAGACAATAGAGGGGTTGTAAACTCAAAATATTTATTTTAAGGCAAAATTACAACGAAACTAAGACAAAAGACGTTTTCAACAATCTGTTAACAAAGGGACATTTCTTCGAAAACGTTCTTTCTGGCGTCAGAATGATAAAATTGCAGGGTATTATAGTCTACGCACCATCTGTGTAGCGAATCCTGTATTATTAGTTTAAGATCATTATTTTATCCCTTTATTTTATATTGAAATAATTTAAAATCCCTATTTGTATTTACAAAATGTACTATGTATTGTATTAAGTTAAAAGGATTATAAACAACTGTTCCAGTAACATAATTATTTAAATATAGTTCGCTCGCCTCTCGCTTTTAGATATGTCCATAGTTAGATACCATATTTTTTAAATCAAATAATGACTAAAAAATAACCGGCTTCCTTAGACCCAAAAAGTCGATGGCGTGTGTCAGGCACAGGGGGCTGATCACCTACGTACCTACTTCATTCACAAATGATCATGAATCATATAAGAAATCTGAGGCCTAGACCTAAAAATGCGCCACTGAATTATTTATATGGTATATGGATGACTACGATAATAGATCATCATAGACTATAGTACACTATCACAGATCAAAAGTGATCCAAATACAATCAAACGTTATACTATAATATAAGGACCTCAGTAAATTAAATAATACAATACATTTACAATGCTGCGCGCCCACGCCACGGAACGGCAAATTGTATTACAAAATTACTCAATATACGATTATTATTACGAAGATTACAAATAACAATAATATAATCTGAGTTATTATTTAACCATAAATATGTCAAGGCATCGTTCCCTTTACCCAAGAACAATGCAGCTTGCAGCTCACGCGCATACGGCCAAGGTTGAAAATAAAGTGCACGCTCACGCGGTTTTGTCCGCTAATAGCACGATCAGAGTGAGCAAAACCACAGAAAATATTATAAAAGGCTTTAGTAAAGCAGTTGCTCGTAAAGAAGGAAAACTTTGAGGAAACCGCTATTCTTTCAGTCATATGATTTTCTATCACGAAAAGATTTTTTTTATACACATCATCATACAATTGATTACTTAAAATACTACTTGTGCCAGCTTCAAGGTTTTGAATATACAAATAATTACGCAAATCAGACCTGATATACGTTGTTAACTGACACCGAAGTGTTTATACCAACCAATTCGTAATAAAGCAAGTAAAGAGCGTATCAATTCTTAAAAGGCAACGTACTTGCGGCTTGCAAAGTAGGTATCTATGGGTAGCGGTATCAATTAACATCAGGTAAGGTTTGCCTACATATAAAAAACGGGTGTGTGTACTTATGTACACGTGTTAGAAGTTATAGTTCTTTGGCGTATGGAAAAAAAGATTTTATTTAAATAAATAACTTATTAGTAAATACTATCACCGTCGTATATGAAATTGATTTAAAAACACCAAAATAATATTTATTTATTCACACTTTAATTGTACTGTTACGAAACACGTGTTCTAAATATAAAAATACTTGAATAAACAACTTGAACATAGTTATCGATTTCCATGCCACCTAGACCTAACTTTACGATGTCGAATTTAGGTATTGGTGTGCGCGCGCATCGTAAAAATTCACTATCGTCATTTTCACCATCGCGCCAAAAGTATAACTTCAAAAATGCTATAGGTATCAACGTAGACTGCTTAAATTGCAAAAAATACGAGCTGGTAAATCAAATCCCAACGTATAGTTAAGCCTCATTCCTATAATGATCGACTCACTCAAAAGTGTACCCTGGAATAACAACAAATTCTCAGCATATTGACCCACGTCCCGACGACACTTGAGAACTACAAGTGTCGTATTTTTCATTAAAACTACTTTGAACAGCGTGACTGCGCGACTCTCACGTCAACTACGGCCTACAGGTTACGCTTTCAACGAAATGCTTAACCACTCTTAATCAACTGCAGCTCTCAATACATCTGCTTTGTATGTAATAAAGTTATTTATAATGAATCATTTGGACCGTGGATATTATTGCTTGTGAGATGCATATATTAGTTGCACACTGGCTGAATTCACAAGAATGGGATTATTTATAAGTTATAGAAGGTTTTTAATTTTTGTGTTCTGTTTAAATTATGGTTTAGTTCAGTTTTTATATTAATAACTGTTGTATTGTATTAGGTTTAAGTAACATTAAACATAGAAAAAAAATAAAAAAAAATATATCGACTCAACAGTTGCTTTTAAGATTTTTTGCAATGTGAGTCACAGATTCTATTAAAAATATAAGTATTTTTTTATGTAATATTAGTAGTAAGTTGATATTTTTTGCGCTTTTATAGAAAATTCCGCAAGTCGTAACATACTTAGCATAAAAAAACGCTATTCGGGTCGCTACTTTACATCCGATTTGTAAACATATTTTTGGCAGACTTACTTTACATCTACCTCACATAGATACCCATTAAAATTGTGTGATATTCCAGACACCAATTCCGTATAAATCACTTTACAAGATGATTGAACAAATCTGATTAGAAACAATGTTATACGCGCTGTAATCTAGGATAATGCTATAAAAGCAATAATTTAGACGACTACTGTGGAGATGAAACGCGCCGCGGCGCAAACCGGACGGTAAACAAAGTCGGGGTCAACGCCACTGCGGGTGCATGCCTCGGACAACGAATGAAAAAATCAAACAAACCCAACGTTGCATTCTTTTTAGTACTTAGAACTGTCGGAAATAAACTGGTCATATTGCTACATATGTACGTACTTCATAAGACAGACAAAACAGGAATATTTCAGGTACATAGTGTTTGACCTAAAGTAGGGTAAGTATATATACCTATTTGTGCATGTAATTTTGACGACCTTGTTGATATCTTATGTGGAAATGCACCGCGCATCCCGTTAGCCGCGGAAACCATTTTTATCACGCCGCATTGCAGTCATCCTAATGTCAAAAACGTATTGGTTTTTATACAAGACTGTCAATACATTGGCGATAACAGACCTCCTGTTAACAAATCACCTCTAATTCTTACTCTTAGAATTTGTATCGGCCTATCCATCAACACTGCGTAGAAGATTTAAAAAAAACTTTAAAAACCGTAATCACTATACATTCTCTGACTTATACTTATCATGCAGTACGAGTATATCTTGTTTCCGTCATATTATAGTTCCAATGACCTCTTAAATTCGCTTTCCAAGTGATTCAACCGGACGCTGCAAATTCCTTAAGACCTAAAGAAATGAGGCAGAGCTCGAGATTGTCGAATTATTTCCGCTAATACAATCATCAGATCGTGATACTGCAGATTCTACCCGCCCGTCGTGACCCTTCAACCGTTAAAAGGATTTTAAATAGGGCTACCGATTCTTTGAAAGAATACAATTATAAAAAACTATAACATTTTATATTATACTAGCAGACTCGGCCAAGCGTTGCTGTGGCTAAGGTTTTTGTTATATTACATAGTAGTAAATTAATCAAGGGAAACCGTAGGAGAACTTATGTGAAACGTTGGTACCACAACACGGACCTAAACTAAACTACCTTTAACTCAGCGCCATCTGTTAGAATTGTATCAAATAATAAACAAATGTTAATGTTATCGTAATTTTAGTAAGGATGCCTATTTTTTTTGAAAATGAAATATAGCCTATGTCACTCAGGAATGATGTAGCTTTCCAACAGTGAAAGAATTTTTCAAATCTGCCAAGTAGTTTCGGAGCCTATTCAATTCATACAAACAAACAAAAAATCAAACCTTTCCTCTTTATAATATTATAAGTATAAGTATATAAGTATAGATATCAAAATTGTATATTGTATAATACAAATATATATATTACAGCATAGCATACTATAAGTACGCTGAAAGTGGTGTTTGCAATATATATTTTATCCTCTTTATCGTGACATCTTGAAGATATATAAACGGGACCAAAAATCTGGTATCCTCAGTGTGTTACATGGAGACATTTACTAAAACAGCTTTTGACTTTAGTAAAGCTAACTTATCATCGAATAGGTACATAAAAGGAATATTTTGTAGGTTTTGACAACCCTAACCACGATTGTAGTCCGAACTCCGAATAAAATGAATGTGCATGAAAAATTTTATAGTGTCTAATGAAGCCGCGATTGTTCCGTCTGCTTTTGAATATTCATAATCGATTTAATTTGTAAATATTTTGCACAAGAGGCCACACAATCAAGACTTCGTAGTCCTCTGATTATAGGTCTACGTAGGAGACTAAGCAAACATTTTTTTAAACAATATTCTGGTCCTAGCAATTCTTCTACAATACAACAGATTTAGCTGTTTGTAAAATAAGTGTTAGTGAGGATGACAAATGATTTTTTATATAATTTAATTCATAATATGCTTAAATTGATTTGGTATTGTCAAAAGAGACAGGTCAGGGATGAGAATTATAAGACGCGAGACGAAACGCTGCGTTCCATTGGGATTGGTCTAAAGTAATATACAGTCAAATAATAATAATACGTAGTTGCTTTTGCCAAATCAGAACGAGGCGTACAATCGTTACATCTTTCGTTTCACATTTTTTCTCTCCATTTCTTGTGTGTATTTTTATTAAATTTAAATAATCCATACTAGACTTCTAATATTAATTTTGGAAGGCAAATATAAATAAAAAATTTAATTGAGTTCAATCATGTTTTTAGTAAAATTAATACAATACGTTATGTATAATCGTGACCTAAAAATATATAAAACAAATTTAAAAAGTTTGGTCTTTGACCTTTAATTAAGTTTCTAGACCTATATATAATAATACGAATACCGTCAGTAGTTCTTTCCTCTAATGTGGAATTTACTATAGAGTAAGCGTAATCATAATGTAACAATATCGTCATGACCCAGTAGTGATTACGTAACTGAATGGACGTTCGCATAGCTGTGAGTAATACTCTAGCTCTATTTCCGTCCGCACCACTATGGGAACTAGTAAACTGTGTTTATGGGGCATAAGCGAGCGATTATAGTTTAGAACATTTTGGAAAGATAAAGGAGAGGTCGCCTGGGATGCAATGTTAAATAGAAAGCGGTGGAAGATCTGATAATAGTCGAGCGAAGAGACAAGTGGAAGAATTTGGAGGCCTTCATTCCGTCGATCGTGTGCTTGTATTAAATATAATTGTAAAATAACCTATTGTAATCCTTATTCTAGGATACAATAGGTTATGTTACAATTAATTAATATAGGCTATTTTTATTTATTTATTAAGGATTTAGGGATTATGTGGATCTTTATATCAAGTTTGTATTTGTGTGATACAATCATACTGAATCATATGCAACTGACGTCAATGAAAACTTATGCAGTACTACTTCATAATATTTTCCTTAATCTGTTATATAGAGTATTTGTACTGTTGTAACGAATAACTATTATCCCTGAGTAACCTTAGCTACAATTATTTCTAATTTCCAAGCTGTGCAAAGCCAGGTCAGGCCGCTAGTCTTCTGTCTCTTATACAATGCCTCTCCAACTGTTGAAGGTCGGCATTTTCTTACTTAGTCATTGCCAATCTAAGAAGTTCTTCCACTGACTTTTCCTCTGTTACAATCTTCGAATACCTGAAGACGTTACAGCTAATGGGCAACAAAATCCGGTATAGATATAATAACTGCTACCCGCTTCCGCTTATTAACGTGAACATGATAACCGCATGATGTCGTGGGCGATGCGACGCTAGACCGAGTGAACCAGCCACAGACGAAGATTGAACAGTAAGTTTTTAATTTATATACATATGAGATTTCTTAACTGTTTTTAGATCTAGGAACCAACGAAAGGTAGTCGTGGAACTGGTTTCAACAGATTTGTTAATTATTTAAAAAAGAATCGCTTTAAATGGGATATTTAAAATAATATTCCATTCACATTTCCTATTTTAATCGTTTTTTTTTAATTTAAATGAATATCTAACGCGTAGGTGTACATAGAAATAAAATAAATATTTGAGCAATTTATCATACAAATAAGTGACAACTTCAAGCACTCGTCAGTCAATAACAAGTAGCTAAGAATTCAAATAATTCGAACAAATTCCATTGCGGAGATTAATCATCTGACCATTAGATTCGGTAGCGTAGGGCACGGAATGCGCCGCGTCGCTCACAAAAACCCTGCGTACCTGACTGCCATTGACCCCGTATATACTTTACCAGCTGAGACAATTTAAGCTTTTTACACACAGCTACTCTTCATAGTTAAACATAATTAATTCTGTTTGCGCTAAATCGGTGTCAGTCAAGGCAGGATGATGATTGTCGATTTTCCGGCGTAATTGCGCAAGGTACGTAGTCTGATAATTTTAACGACTGTGGCGAGTACTCACAATATACCGTACCGCAATTACTCTTTATAATAATTGAAGATCCTATGCTTGGAGTCGGAAAACACGCCGTTGATGATAAGTGGTAGTTTTCAAGTTTTTTGGTTTCCTTCTTTTCGTATACACGAGACAACCGAATCAGCGCCTATTTTATTCCAGATGGAAAGGCGAATCCAGCTTCCTTCCTGGAGCCAGTGTCGGATACCCAGACCCATAAAAATGCGTTACTTGCGTGTGTCTTGCGACATTTAACAACGAGAATTTTAACAAATAAAGTTAAGCAGCGTCTATATGTGTGTATATATAAAGGAAGTTATTAAGGAACAAATAAATTTATTTCATTAACGCACACATATGTAAAAATACAAAAAATTCAGCAGAGTTGGCATCAGTTTTCTAAAAACTGATGCCAACTCTGCTTCAAGTTGCTTTCACCAACTATTACAGGGCCTAAGGTAATCTTGCATCGTTCATCTTCATTATTCTACTTAAATTCAAAGACCAGTGAAATGATAAATTGAATTTGAGTAATGTATGTAGATATTGTCTAGTGTAAAATAAAATACTCACGTAGGCATGTGAATTTCGCAAAGCCTTATCAACCTTTATCTTGAAACATACCTGAAACAGATTAGAAAATTTAGTTATACTTGTTATCGTTGTAACTGCATATTTACTATCACAATATTGTTACAAAATAATATTATAATAGAATTTTATACAGTCAGACATCTTCAGAGTTATACAGATTAATAACAGAAATGCTAAAGTATTCTGTTGAATGTTTTGTTCTGCGGAATGATATACAACATTATTTATTATGTAACTCTCAACTCAAAACTGTATCTTCTAGTAAGACTAGACCTCTCATTGTATGTATTAGGCACAAAGTGTTGTGTTTAACATTCAAAATTCGTCTTCTAGTATATAAATAAAAAATAAAAATAGATAAATCGCATACATATAAACGTTTATAAAGAATAATAATGTATTTATTAAAACTACAAAAAGGATAAATCATTAGTATAAGTACTGAAAAGGTCTTTGACCAAGTTTCCGCTTTGGATATTCTTTAGCGAAGTTATTAATAAAATCTTTATTCTCAAGTCAGTGGAATAAGATTAACAGCGTGTATAGTCAACGAACTTCCTTCATTAAATATTAAAAATCTTTCCGCATACCAGTCCAAAATACATCAATTTATGTTAAATTATCCCGCGCACTAATTTGGCTCGCGTGACCATCCTACGGGAAGACTATAACCTTGTACAACGACCCCGGATAAATATAGTACCGGATAGAGGACGGGAGGTTCGGCTTGAACATTTTAATATAGAAATAGGTATACGATTTTTGAATGCCGGATTTTGCAATAATGAAGTTAATAAAAAATTAAATATAGTGACTTAACCTAGTTTAGGTTAAGACACTATATTAAAATAGACTAAGAATTTGTTTTATTAAATTATGTAAATTTCTCTTGTCGAAAAACTCTTTCCGCTTTTTCGTGTTAAGCGCCTAAAGACATTAAAATGTAAATGCCGGAAAGAACTTTTGAACAGACATGACAACATTGAGATATCGTCTTTAAAACTTTGTCAAACTCACTGTACTGTACTAAAAATCGTGAAAGCTTTGAAGTAACTAAATCTTAACTTAGTTACCTCAAGGCTTTCACGATGGTTCATAAAACCATCGCTATTCAGTAAAAGTTAAATACTTTATAGATGTTTTTACACATAATATTCGAGATATGAACAGAGAACGAGCTCTTTCATAATTCCCCTCTAAAAATACGCTTTCAATCCAAATAAATTTAATATTTTCCGGTGTCAACGTGTAGGTAGTTCATTTGCATTCTCGATGCTTTTTTATCGTTTCGCGTATCGGTTACAAAATGCAAAACAAAGTAATTGATGCAGTGTGAAATTTTTGGAGCAACCTTAAAAAACAAAAGATAACATCTTAAAACGCATTTTAAGTATGGAAGGTGGTAATTGGACTTTTTCATTTCAGACTTGGCTACTACGTATACAGCGGTCTCATTTTCTTATACACTAAGGGGCTGTTTCACCAAAAGTACCAAATAGCTATGCAACACATAAATTATTCGAAAGATAAAAGTTCCAAATAAGATACTTCGCGTTTCATGACAGTCGTGAAACGCAAAAATACTGTTTATCCTACCAATTAGTAATAAACAGCTTAATTGGAACTTATCCGGACATTGTGAAACAGGCCCTAATACTTTTGGAGTTTAGCCTCAGATTGTGTCTCTTATTATCGGGCCATAGTTCCTATGATCCACTTTAATTTAGGCTATTCTCTCAAAAAGACACGAGTTTTCTCATCTAGGCACATATCGCTATACCTTCCTACAAAATATGAATAGAATATGAATAGTAGGAACATTACATGAATAAGTTAATTTTGACTTTGTGTGTATTATTATTATTCCACTGAAGTGCACTAATCCTCTTTCATAGAATTTATGATAAATATATCTGTTTTACAGATTTGATACCATTAACGAGACCCTTATGTCCAAAGGGTGCAGACAGGTTTTTATTATTCGGTAGCTGGTTCGACAGGTGTGGGATAACATAAAGGTGCGGTAATAATTTATAATGGTGAATTTTATGGATAATTACGAAAGAAACAATTGATTTATTTAGTGACACCTTGTAATGCAGATGTAAGTTAATGGTTAGAATTTTATATAAGATCTTTTGATCCTAGGAGGATATAATTTTAATATTTAACTAATAATTTTCTACAGGTTTGTTTGTCTGTTTTAATTGTTATTTTTGTTTGTTTGTTATATGTGAAATGTTCTTGTAACGCCTGTTGGCCAACCTACTTTTTTAAATTATGTATTGTAGAGCTCATCTTAAATATATATGTATATGGAAAATCATTTTCTTTGTTAACCCCAATTTAACAGACACTTTAAAGCATAAATGTAAAAAAAAGCATTTTTGCCTTAGTATCGCTTTTTTTATTTTTTTTAATGGAATATCACTGTTCGCCTTAAGATCTTTCTGTAAAGGCTTACAGAGCTATTAAGGCCGGGCTGTTTTGGTGAGCGTAGCTCGGACGGAATGGACGGTTTTCCTGCGACTATCACAAGGGCCTTCCTTTGAGACTCGAACCTCGGCTTGGGCCGTCACGGGGTTCCGTTGTTTTTTGTTTCTGCCCTGGTTGTCTGTAAGAGATCGCTTGTTAGCGATAAGGCTGCCCATTTCATCACTTATAATTTTTATGTAAATAAATAAAAATTAAAATAAAGCACCTCAAAATGCTTACAACTAATTGTAGTGGACAAATACTAAAGTCTTATTTATATATGGTAATGACTTATAACCCCAATCACGTCGTTTTGCCGCACCTACATTTGATAATACGTAGATACATAGTGTAGTTCAAGAGATCCCCTGTTTTATGACCGGTAAATGCATTGACCAACTTTACATTGCCGGACGGATATCTACTTGCATGGATTATAGTGATCTATAGTTTATATAGATAGTTTATTTCTATAGATAGTCCATTTGACTCCACGAGTCATAATCATTATGAAACGTCAACTATTGGTTTTTTTATAGAACAGGGGACAAATGACCCTCTCATTTTCTTCATGAGGGTACAGGAATTGGTAGTCACTTTTCTTGAAGGACCCTAAGACGAATTTGTTTGAAAATACTTCAGTGGTCAGCTGGTGGTGCGTGCCAAAAATTGCCTTACAAAAAGCTTGTGGAACGACGAACGTCGAGTTGATACAGGTGAATTCGTATTCTGCCTCTACGTCCGATGATGAAACTCAGCTGTATACCTTCATCTTTACGTATGAATTCTCCTCTGAACACTCTCTGTGGTAAATCCGGTAGATATCGAAAATTCGATGGTTATTTATTGAAACCTTGATTTTGACTATGATTATGATTGATGACGACTTAAATTCGTACAAATAGTTTATTTATTTATGATTAAAGCAGTGTTGGCCTAGTGGGTTGAGCGTGCGATTATCATCCCTGAGGTCGTAGGTTCGATCCCCGGCTGCGCACCAATGTACTTTCTTCTTTCGGCTCGGACGCTGAAGGAAAACATCATGAGGAACTGACATGAATAACCCAAAAACTCAACGGCGTGTGTGAGGCATAGGAGGCTGATCACCTACTTGCCTATAAATTAAAAAATGATTATGAAACAGATTCAAAAATTTGAGGCTAAGACCTAAATAGGGTGTGGCGCGTTTGATTTATTTTTATAAGTAATTATTAAAGAAATCATCACCGTCTTAAATCAGCAAATAAATAAATTAGAAGAAAGATCTAATTTATTTTATAATGTACAGCGAACTACAATCTGTATTACAGCATATTTGCTTTCAATTAACGTAGAAACCAGAAATTCTAGAAGCCAGTGTGCAAGATCCGTGGGAACAATCAATAGCCGGTGTTGCAACACGATGCGACTAGGATGCAGATGCAACGTTTTCTCGTTAAGGGCTATATAATTCTAGTAATTTATTCAACTTACAGATCCACTTCGTAATCGAGTTGTTTAGTGGTTATATCTATGCCAAAATTAAAAAGTTCTAAGTTAACACAACAAAAAGTAATTATTTATATATATGGAATTGCAATACTTAGATTCGAGCGTCTATTCAAGTAGCAAAACTATTTGCTCGAACAAATTTTTCCACTCTAAAACTCACCAACTTGATATATCTAAACTACATTGATGGCTCCTAGGCGCTGTAGTTTTGCGCCATACTCTGAGGCATGGCTTAATATTCTAAGACATCATATTATCATGGTCACATACCATTGCTGTTACTAAGTGGTAATTATCGATACGGCATCAATAAAACGTCATTAATGGCGAAGCTATCCGCGGGTAACGGCTACATTATCGTTAGTCCATTAGCACAGTGATTCACGGTAATCACACTAAAAATAAATTTAATGTTAGCTAGTGTACTCATGAACTTGGCAAATTTAATGCAGCACAAATTATAATTTATTTTATTGTATGCTATAAATGAATGCTTGAAACTGGACCAAGTTTGTCCAAACTGACAAAATATATATAGTATATTCTTCATTTTTGTTTATTATTGTTTTTATCTTTGATAAATACACACACAAATACCCTTACTTGGAATGGCCCAGTAAAAAACAAAAAGAAAGAACGCCCACCAGAAACCTGGGAAGACAATATTAAAGAAATAGCGGTGTTTGATTGGAAAATAGTAGCGAAGATAACAGACAAATTGAAGAATTTGGAAGAGGATTACACTCCATCGGAGGGTGTACACTAAAATAAAATAATTAAAGTACTCAAATATAGCTCATTCTTATTATTTACTAGATAAACTCGTGAAATTCGTATCAAATACATATATTTGTGTCAAAACGTAATACAACATTTTCAAAACATACCAAAGACAATCTCAAACTACAGCCCTGAAACACACATTTCTGAAGGCACCTATAAACCTATATATGACAACCAAGTGACACTTGATTTCAAAAAGACAGGAATAAACAGTACGAATAGATTTTATTGGAAAATTATATTGTTGTTTTTAGTATCTTTCTTTACTTATAACATATTAAAGTTTACCATTTAAACCTTCCGTAGAATTCCACAAATACATAATTCAACACCAAAATTAGCCTAATCGGTCCAACCGTTCTTGAGTTTTAGCGAGCTATACATATACTGATCCAATAAAGTAGATATTTTTGGATTTAGCGCATACGCAGTCAATTTTGCAAACAATAGTAATTCTTTAACGTCTACTCCGACCCCCAAAGGTCACTTTGGCTTTAGGTTAGAATTTTAAAATAAAATTAGGGTGGGCAGAGTGCGCCTGCGCGCATTAGGGCTGTGATTAACGACCTATTGGTCCGAAAACAGGGGTGGTCGCTTCACTGATTTTAGATTTTTAGATCTCGTACCACAATTATATGTTACAAAAAATTTAAACAAATTTCTAATAACTCAAGATCGTAGCAACTACTTTGGCAAGAAAACGTCTAATATTAGATAGTGAAATTTTTTCAAACTTTTTTTTTAATAAAAATTGATTGCAAAATATATCGCTAAACTCAAAACTCGAACTCGGCTGGATTAGGAATTCAGTTAATTTTTCCAATTAATTCCTTGAGAAAGGTTTCAATTAAGAAACAGACAGCCTAAAAACCAGTTTTTACTTCGGAAAAGATTAAAAAATCTCTATAGGTTACATAGTTACTTTTTTTGGTCTTAACATGTTAAAACGAAACGAAATACGCACCTAGTATCGAATATAATAATGAAATATAAAGTCACTTTATTGTAAAAAGTGATATAGCAATCAGTAAAAGAAAACAATATATACCAAGAGCAATTATTTCCATCGCTGACAACCCTCAACCATCGTCAAACAATAGAAGTGCAACATATTGGAAAATTTTATCAGACGATTTTGAACTTTATGATGTCAATAATAAGTGTTGTTTTAATAATGTTTTCTTTACCCTAGAAGTCCTGTCACCGAGTAAGTGTTTCTAAGCAGCTGAGCCCTAACTGATTAATGTACGAAGTTTAAAACTTTGAGCCTGATTTATGAATTATGGAACAAGCTTTCCGCTAATCAACGGACAATCTTTTGGGCTCAATAATGTTTACGAAATCTAAACATTATTTACAACCAAATTGTCATTGATTTATAGTAAAAAATTATATTACATGCATTTATATTACCTTCAATGCATTCAATACTCATATGATATAACGTCATTAAATAATCTGAAGGAGATTTATGTAACGTCCTGTAATTTTTTTTCAGATACATTTTCGATTCAGTTAATTTCTATAAATTTACGCCATTAGATTTTGATATAGAGGCTCGTGGCTATTACAGTCAAAACCTAATAAGACGACGACATCGCTTAGAACAATTTATTGACCAAAATCAAAGGTCCCGGCTGAATTCTATTGTATTAGGTTCCTAATAACAACGTCATCGGCTTGTACGACTATCGGTTGTTACGACAAAATATGAATAGTCCCTTCGATGTCATTATAACAGTTTTACTTTATTAGCCCCGTACAACGGGAAAAGGAAAAACTATATATAAGCATACAGACCAGGTCAACAAAAAAGTGACAGCTCACTGATAACTTTCTAAATCAAGAAATAAAATTCCTATCAATGCCTTCCAAGTAAGTCAGGTCGAAAATTCCTTAAGCCCCGTCGAACGGCCCGTCTCAAATTCCGCCGTAGAGGCGCCATCAAAGTACAAGGCAATTAAAAATTATAAACTCGAATGGGTTTTACGAGTTTAGCGTAAATAAATACACCTATTATTTCACCCTAATTAAAGTGAAATAAAATGTAAGCAAACAATTTTATAGAACAGTTCCGGAACCAATTTAATATCACTCTGCCTAACCAGTGGCGCTTCAACCTTTTAGGGTCTTCGCCTCAGATTTCTTTATTTGTTTTTTCTAATAGAAATTTTGGTGATTCGTTTTCTGTGCCGTCGTCGTTGTTTGGGTCTAAGGCCGCTTTAGGCACCATGTTTTCATTCACCGTGCGAGCCTTTAACCTACTATTCGAACCTACTACCTCGAGGATAAAAGTAGCACGAAGCCAGTATAAGCCATAAAGATTTGTTTGGGTTGATAAAGACTAAAAAACATCTGACTAAATACGATTGTATTAAGATTGCATCTGACTAAATACAAATGACACTTTTTTGATCACAGCTGAAATATAATTTTTTAAAAGAGACAAATTTAAAACAGTGTAGAAATAATTACTTATTAAATAGGGTTAATGAATATTTAATATATATATAATATGTTTTCAATATTCATTATATTGAAAACACTACGAATTGTGAGATTCTTTTCTAGATTGAAAGATACAAAAAGATAACATGTAACAAAAGAGCAATCAACGAAAGCTTTTAGAAAAGTTAACTGTACGATTCTATACGAATATATTAATTACTCATCAAATGACACGAAATTATAGCCAGTTGAAATGATAAACTGATTAGGAAACATTAACACTACATAATCGGCGTCAATCGGCTAACATAAACAAATTCTGATAATAATTGATTTAAATTGTGTCTAGTCACTAGAAACCTCTTACATGTTTTTTTTTATAAAATCCAGTTAAAAGTCCAATATGAAACCCATTATTTAATGCACATGATATTTTTTTTAACATTTTCGTTATTTTATGGTCATTAATCCTAAACAAAACTTTCGTTTTGAATCCAGGATTATATGTTTTGTATATGTTTACCAGCTACCAATATGTTGGTTAAAGCCATATGCCTCTAGGTTATTGCACTGTATATAGCAATTAATAATACTGATAGTGGTATCAATCAGACACAAGTGATCGATAGAGCGCCCCGCCTTGCCCGCCACTCTGCTAACCTACAGCGAGGAACATCAACTTAACTATAACTAGATATGTTAATATGTATAATCTTAATAGGTCATTGTCTTGTAGAACGGTTTATGTATATTTACTGTCTAACAATATAAATAATAAACTTTGAACACGTGCTCTTCATAACTTTCATATAACATTCCTAGTTAAGGCTTCTATATAAATCCAAGCACTATGAGTATCAACCAGATGTTGATTGTAATTCACTTATCTTTTTTTTTTACATAAATATATAATATAAACACAATATGTTACATTAGAAAACCGCTGTGGTGTGTAACTCTACACTACCGTTACGCCTAATAAACGTTATAAAAAACCTCATTTTATATATGACTATTTCGGGCTAAAAGTAGATTTAAGAGAATATACATCTATGTACATTATCAAATAAAGTATAATTTAATCATCAGGAATACTTAGAAGCTTACCGTATCGAATGTATTTTCTTCTATATTAAATTAAAATTCTAATAAAATTAACCGTTTAATTAACTTGTAGTAAAAAGATTTATCTAACGTGATAACTAAGATATTATCTTCATTTTACTCGTGATAGTAATGTACTTTCTATGTTCACAATCAGTATTTCCCGCAAAGGCCGCTTAATGAACTATAAATTTATTACAGCAATAAACTGTACTGTTATGCATAACATAAAATTTACTCAGTAATAAATATCTGTGCAGGCCGTTAAACGACAAAGGTTTTTAATAATGATTTACTATTTAAACTTAACTAGGTACTTCGCGAGACAATGGTTTTCTAAGTAGGTTTTAGAAAACATGCTTATAAATCATTTTCGGATAGCTAAAGACTGATGATCATGTTTTGATGTGCACACTCCGCTAGCCTGGTTTTAGAATGGAGAAATTTTCAGCGCTCCCTGTCCTAAACCACTTTCCACCAATAGCTGTCTTTACTCTATAGTAGCAGGACCTGTTGCAACTGAAAGACCAACCAGACCGGAGATCCAAGGGTACCTTCAGTCTATCTAATAATCGGAGGCTTAGGTATATTTCTTTAAATGCCCGATCTTAGCCCATGCGTTTAAAGTATCCCAGCAAATGTAGTCCATGGGCAACGTTATCGCCAACACCGACACATTACTAGTAGTTGATGTATTAAAAACTCACCCAATGTATATAAAGATTGAGCCAATGGCCAATTATAACTTAAAAGGCATTCTGAATCTGTTAAAAATAGTTAATATGTAAAACTAAGTCTGAATAACACCAACCTTATTGAGGGCATATAGCCGTGCAGCTAGCATGCAATATAAATATTTTAGGCCGCATCTAGAAACAATAATTCAGTGGTAGCAAAAAAAGAGGCGTTGTGCGCAAACCGGGTGGGGCGGCTCGCGGCACATTACAACCGCCACGGGCCATTGCGCCTGTTCCCCAAATATTCGCGGCACATTCATGTCCTCTGATTTTAGGCTATATGCTGTTACATATCATAAATCTTCTTTATAACTTTTAAATTCTTTAAAAAACATTTATTCTATTATTATTTTTCTCACAAAAACTTCGGTCTATGTCCACAAAATAAACAAGTTATAGTTATAATTATACTATCGCTGATAGATACATAAAATAATAAAATTCAACAAATAATTACATTTTACACTGCAAATTTCATTTCCATTTCTTTTTACAGAATGATTTCTTTTAAAGAAAACACTTTTACAACGGATTGAAGCTTTTTGAAAGGATGTAGGTATTATTGTAAACTTATAATAATAATAAGGTTCAATCTATTGAAAAAGGTGTAATAGTTATGTTAATGAAAGACAATACTGGAATTATTTCTTTATAGCAGTAGTAGAATGTAAGAAAGTCATCTGTTACAATTGTTTAGTTACTTCGAATATAAATGACAGAACATCAGTTTTAGCAACGAGGAAGCGCATAACTATTAATTTATGACGATGTTTCTCGTTTTCTATAATCCCAGTAAGTAGGCCACTACGAGCGAAACTAGAGACTTACAAGTACGTAGTCCTTGAGCAAACGTCGTGACAGTCTACCTCCCGACTTCAAACAAACAACTCGTTCAGGGGACTCTCGCTTCAAATCGTATGCAATAAAGCCTATAATAGCTTCATCGAATTTTAATCTTTAGGGATTGCAGCCCACCTAAGTCGTCGGTTGTAGCCGTTAGACTGCGCGTTCAAGTCTCACGAGCAATTGACAAATGTGAATTTCTTAGCAATTTATGCATTCATAAATTCAGGTAAAACGTGTAACTATGGAAATGGTGAATAAAGGTACACCGTTGTAACAAGTCTTGCTTAAATTATTAATAAACTTTAGTTTGTAATGTACACCGCTAAATAAATAGTTTAGGCTTTGGTACATAATTTCGATCCCAGAATATTTTAGTATCTTTATCACCTGCCGTTTAAAAAATAAAGAATAAGTTTTAATCATTCGTTGACACACGTAAACTCGATAAATAGGCTAAATTTCACTAATTTAAATATACGTAATATCACAATACCTTAACTAAATTTCGTTAATAAGTATAAGTAGTATATAAATATACTTATTAATTATATTAAACTATAAAGTAGAAATAAGATAAAATGTAACATACAAGATGGTCAATAAATGCTATATTTATTTTTAATAGTTACACTAGAACCAAATATGAATAAGACATTAAAATACACTTACAATTGTTATAGAACAGATGAACAGAGGGTCTGCCCTTTAATTATGTACTGTAAATAGTGTTATTGGACACTTTCTAGTGTTAAATATCCTGTGTAGGTTAGACTTAAATTACTTAAAAAAACCCTTTAAATAGTAAGTACTTTCTTCACCCCAACTTATCGATGAAAATCTCGACGTGTTGATTGGAAACCAATAAATAACTAATTAATCTGTTAATATAAATAATTACTGTCCATACCGTCGTCGACTGTAGAATTTCCCTAATTGACGGAAGTAATAAACCCTTTAATTAACACGCACTTATCACGCGATCGCGAACCAATAAAATGTACGAAATCGAGCTTTTAATAACACTTATAAGATAATTTACACTTTCTCACTTTTAATTTAATGACAAAAAAACTAATTAGAAACGTTTTATATTCTAATGGTTATAAATTTAATTTTGCATTTCCAGTTCGCAAATGATACACTTTAAAATTCATATACGTATATATTTACTATATCTATGCTTGTTACGAAAAATCTCAAAAACTTCAGGATTTTTTGATTTCCATAAAATTATTTTAACCATGTTATCACTAAGCAACAGAGGCTATATTTAAAACTTAATATCCAGCCGTGCGAAAAGGCCTGTCACCTTTAAGATAAAAAGTCTATAAAACACCAGTCTTTGGACTTAGACGCACTACATTTTTATTGATTTATCTTTAATCAAGTTTGCAACCAATTTGCATAAACTACAATAGAGGTTTTAGAGTTGCCAACCCTCTGTTTGGTATACCGTGATGTGACATGAGAATGGATCAAACAATCACGCGCAGACAATGGACGATTTAGAGGGTAGTTTGAAAGAAACACAGACGCGTGGAGCACACGTGCGCATCTCCGATTATGCTAATCCCCGATCTGTCCAGCTGATGCATGACCAACTTGTTTATACCTAAACTTTGTTTATTTCTAAAAGCAATTTTAATAATAACACTTTGAATTGCCAGTTCTTCTCTTCCGTTCTACGCCCTTGATATTAGAACTGGCAGTAAATGTTAAATTAGAATCATTTAATTTAATTTATATTTTTTTGACGTTCATAAGTGTACATTATGTTACCTATATGAATAAATGATTTTTTGTTTTGTTTTGTTTTAATGTGGTATATACAAAAACACTTCGATTGATAAAACATGCTCCAAACATCTTCAGGTGTATTTAAGGATTTAAACACGAATAAGATTCGTGGTCAGTCAGGCTGGTGCTGGTGGTTTTCAATCATTCGTAACGTTGAAGACCATTTAGACCATTGTTTTGCATTATAAGACTTGGAGCGAGGTGAAACACGAGGCGCAAGACCGAACGCGATGGAGACTCGCTGTGGACGCCCTCTGCCCCACCTAGGGGTTATACGACATGAAGAAGATTGTTTTGCAATCACGATTCACAAGCATGACAACATTTTTATCTTGAAACTTAATATACTTAGTGGCTAATTCATTAGTTACAGGCGTGGATTAGAATTGTTTGCCAGTACTTTGATACTTTTAAAGTGTACGAAGTCTATGGTCTGGTATGACGCCAAACTAAGTATTTATTGTTTACGATATACGTCTGGTAGTCTTGAAGAATAAGCCGAAATATTATATTGTATGTATTAAATTCCTTGTTATCTAAGGTGACTTTGTAGTGCGAGTTATTAATAAACATATTTAAAGCCATATTAAAATGTTGTATACGTACCATAACTATTGAAATATTTGACCATAAACTAAAATAAAAATGTTAAAGTCAGGACATATTTATTTAGGTGAAACGCACGTGCCACCCCCAGTTTCCAACTTACCCTTTACAAATAAATTCAAACGAATGTGTACCTTATTACCATAATCTTAGTGACATGTAGATGGAACTGTCAGATATAGAAGTCTTTTAGTTGAAAATTAAATGGCATTGTTCGATGCCCTCATTAATGCAATATTGAGCCCTGAGGCCTTGAATGGGGGGTGGGTTTATTGTGTGCGAAATTTATTAACTGCCTACTCGAATGGTGAAAAGTTTTGTTTTGGTATTAAGGTCAATAGTTCATAGGTCTCTGGGGGCTCTAAAATACCACAAAAATTGTATGATCCATCCCATTAATTTATAGAAGATACTTTTAATATTAGGAAAGGTGCAGAAAAAGTAGACTTTTAGAGGGTCTTACCACAATTTTTACGATTGACGATACATTTAAACCAAGATTTATAATGGTGTAGCAAGCAGTGTTGGCCACAATCAATTTTCAGTGTATCAGGCACAGATGACCTGCTTGCCTATAAGAAATACTGAATAAGAAAGGCTCACATAATCAGTTATCTTTATTTTTCTCCTAATACAAATACTTTATTATAATTACTTAAATGTAAGTAACTAGTTTTTCTTCACTTTGTTGTGTAGATTTTAGGCAAACGCCGAAATTATATTAAAACCATTAATCACAGTCGGAAAACGGCAACTCATTTTTGTTAGCGTCTCTCGCCAGATGGCGTCTTATCGATCGAGCGGGCAGTGAGTATTCATGGTATTATTTAATCGTAAATCATTAACATAACCATTGTTATGTACACATGTTATCGGTATGAATGGCCGGTGACGTAGCTTCTATGAAAAATTGCACTGTCCTATTGTTCACTATTTATAGAACTGTAGTACTACGTTTGTCACCGAGTTTTTTTACTGAATAAGAATAGAGAATATTAAACACAAATATAGGAATATATTTTTTCATTTATTATATCAGTATTGCAGTATGGGCATCCCTCTATTTAAAACTGTGTAACGATTAAAACAATCAATAAATAACTTAAAACATAAATCTAAGCCAAAAGCGCCTCCATCGCACTATAATCTAAGCTAATAAGAATTAATTTTATAAACAATATACAAATTTATATATTTTTAAGTTAATAGTTTTTATATACAATTTGCCGAATGCAGGTTTTATACAATATTGGAAGGGTATGTGTCACAGTGAAAGCACATATAAAAATGTAGCTACAATCTCGTCAGTAACGTGTAAGACATTTTAATGCTTTATACATAGAGCCACTCAATGAAGTATGAAAAATTTCTCTTACAGCAGCTTACTGTTATTTATAGAAATATTTCGTTTAACCAGTAGCTACGATAAACATCACAATTGATCCAATAAAAGCGAAAATAATCCAATAACAACCGTCGCCGTCGCCACGAAGCACAAACGAACAAAAAATAATAGGCTAAACGAGTTGAACCCGGCGATATTCCCACGAGGTAACTTTGATGTTTCAGCTATTCACCACCATTATGACGAAATGTAACCTCCCCATTGCGAATAAATTTCCTCTTTAAACAATTATTTATTCCTTCATCTATCTATAATAAACACGCGTTATGAAAAGATGTATTCTTAAACATCTAATAGTGAAATTTTCTCTACCTGAGCCACGGGCACTCGGTATACATAATACATGAGAACGTCAAAGAAAATGCATTTAAAGCGAGGCTGAAATTTGACGCAATAAAGTCCATTCCTCCGGCATTACGACGACGAAAAACAAACACGACTCGTGTTGAACGATAAACGGCAGTCTAAATTCGTTCTTGAATAATCTAAATGTACCGTCGGCGGGTTAATCTCACATTTTACGGGAAGCGTCGTAGACCACAACACGGCTGACTAATTGCAACTCCGCACTGATAATCCATTCACAGCGGGCGGCTTCCAAATTAAAAACCCCCGACGATTGTCCGGCCCCGGCTGTAGCCAAGGATTACCGCTCCCACGGCCCCGCGCCCTACAACGAGGGGAATTGTAAAAGTTTCGCAAGAATTTCCAAATCCAAAGATGAAATAGTAATTTATCAAAGGATTTTGAAGGCGCAAGGAGCGGAAGTGAACGATGGGTTGTCGTTATCGAAAATTGCAGTTGTTGCTTATCGTAAGTTTTTGGGACGAAAGTGTCGATGTTTTAATGACAACAAAAAATGGACACATAATGTTATCTTTATACCATCATACTAAAATGTTAATGCATTCAACGTGTTTTCCGCATACCGCATAGTCCATTATCCTACGCGTAAATAGGAATACCGTACTCACTTACGATCTGATTATTTATAAGCTTTTCCGAGATAATATATGCGAAATGCGCGATACGCTGCACCTATAGGAATATACTGTCGTATTAATATTCAAATGGCTTTGGGCAGTGGGGATCCCAAAGGCATTACTCCCATTCGCTGCGGTGGACAACGTAAACAACATCTCCAAACACGTATTGAATTATTATACGAGGGATATAATGAAATGAAAAGTGTAGTCAAATTACTTAAAATAATACCAAATTATGAACCATGGTAGGGGTTACTTATATTGGTTTATATTCCATACAGAAAATATACAACAATTATAAAAAGATCTAGCCTCATTAAGTTCTTTTATAAACATCTGGTGCAACTTAAAACACCTGCGATGTCCTCCAATACTTTACTACTTAATTGTAGTATTAAGAACGTATCAATATATAGCTACGGGTTGATTTTCAATACATCTCACCAACAACATTGCAGCTTTTTTACTAATAAAATCAAATAAATAATTCATTGTTAGTTTAAGACAAAAGCTATCCAAATCCTAGCTGTGTTTTTTTAACTAAGACAGGTCATAGCAATTTAATAAAATTAAACGTATCTATAATACTCAAATAAAACAAGATAAAATAAGGCAAATTTTAGTAACTCTCTTCTATTTGTGTAGGCGTTCAATTCAGCCTTCAATCAAAAAGCTTTGTGAGGCATATGGTCTTAAAATTCAGTGCGATAACGATCGAAGCATTTGGAGTATTCACGGGCACATTCGTTTATGATAGGCAAAAAGAATATAAGTAACACGTGCGGGGATAGATTAACAAAGGGTTCCCTTTTTATTCAAAGCTCGCAGGACAATTACTACATTAGGAAAGGTTTTTAACTAATGGAAATAGGGGCTATTTTTGGCTCATATTTCGTTTGTAGGTGTAAATATATTCTCTCGTACTATACACTAAATAAAAAAAATATGCCTTACGTTTTTTTCTTCTCAAAGTTACTTGCCAGAAAGAGATGAATGCGTCTTAAGTTGAACTGTATTAGATAACTGAAAAGTCTCAGACAGCGATTTTTTCTTCTATAGAGCACTCATAACGTTAAGATAACAATGCTATCGATAGAGCTTGATTCTATTTATATATTCACGTCTTTATTCATGTAGGCAGAGATCACGGATCTTCGCTTGCAACGGTCTTGACATGCCTCATCCACTTTCATGAAACCACTTCTATGGAAACATTTAACTTCTACTAGCTACTAGAAGCTTTATTTAAACAGCATTAAGCTTTTACGTATAAGCGGAGTTAAGTGTGTAGTGTTTTATTATTAGTCATTATAGGAACTAAAGTTTATATTTTTACATTCAGACATTGCAACAAATACTGCATTATTATACTGTATGTACCTTGCACTTTTTGTTACGAGCGGTATCCACGCAATGTGCGTAATGGTCTTCACGTAAGTATACATAATTTGAGCACGTCCGTTTAGCCAGCGGCGCACACGCACGCGTCAGTCGGGAGCCGTGTTATCTCAGTCACTCAAATGTAGCCCCTACATGCAATATACAATCATTGCTGAACCGTTATGCATCTAACAACTTCCTTCGTTATGTTTTTTCTATTGAGAAAATGAACTAATGAACATCACTTATCCGGTATCTTATCATCTTACCTGAAACAAGAAAAATATTTTATTGATTAACTTAGAACACTTTTTACGTAATTTTTATAACAATAAGGAAGTTCCACAAGTGGAGAATAGGTCAACGACCTTATGAACAACTAATTAACTAAGTAGCGTTTATACCCAGATATTACCCGATTAAAAAGAGTGGCGGAGAGTTCTTCTCTTCTATTCTACGCCCTTGATTTGAGAACTGGCAGTAAATGTAAAATTAGAAGCATTTAAATACATTAAATTTCTTTTTTTGCCGTTCATAAGTGTACATTATGTTACCAACATGAATAAATGATATGTATTTGAATTAGAATATAGCGTACCCACTCGAAACATTGTCCGGGTATCGGTCCTATATATGATGCAGATAAGATGTAGATATAACTACTAGGTAATGTTTTAATGATGCTTTAAGGAACAATTACTTATTACTATATTCAGCGATAAAAGTTGTAAGTATAGGCAATATTTCACGAAATCAAAACATTAGAGAATATCCCTTGAAAAGACACATAAAAGATTTCCGTCTTCTAACCGAATGAAAGGGCGGTAGGCGTGAATTTTATAGAATCAGTCAAATAATTGATTAACTTGCCCCCACAGCCGTCTTTCGGCAGATGTGAGTCTTCATGGCACACAAAGGCGATATCGTTCGTGACTATTATTCGAGCCGCGAAACCGCACTACATCTGTTTCGTTCCTTATAATGAACCAAGTAGCCGTTTTGTAAGAATGTGGGCCTCTAGTCGGAAATGAGAGAGCCGATGCAACTGTTATGACATACGCGGTGCGTTGAAAATAAACAAGAGCGCGATAACGAAGCCAATTCGCGTGTCAAACGCCGAAATATTTCGACGGAGACACTACAATTACAAAGGGTGAACGGGTTTAGGGACAATGAACGGGTATTTTTTTAATAGACAGTACGTGTATGCGTTATACATGTAGGTAACATGTATGCTAGGTGCTGACATTCCACATGCTTTTAATTAAATATTTTTTCATTCTCAACATTATATATGTCAACAAAATTGTCGTCTGAGAAGGATAAGGTAAAAATCAGACGGTTTATTAACGGTTTATTTAAAAGAAATTTTTTTCATGAATTCCTTTTAACTGGTGCAATCTAGTCCGAAGTATTTGTTGACGACACGATACCAGTACTTTATGACGAAAACTTTTAGCAACAATATTCTAATTCATCTATTTTACTAGTCTACTTACTTTAATAAAGCTTCTGAAAACTTTAGGGTAGACGTCATAAAAAATTCGAGATGCGACCTAAAGTTTTAAGCTCGAGTCTTAAGCTAGTCATAAAACTTCAGCGCATTAGACCAAACTTTGCACACATAAATAAGTAAAATTATATTTTTTATAGCTAGTTGATTAAGCATAGACAAATATTCTGACCCCTAAGATACATCAACTTTTCATACACATAAGGAGGAATTGGTGGGAACACTATTTGTAAATTATTCGGCGCCTCTTGGGACCGGCCCGAATGGTGAACATGGCGACAATCGGGACATTTTATTGTTAGATCTTAGTAATTATTTGTCAACAACCAAAGATGGTAATTGCGTCTATTCCATATTTTTAGGTGCCTAGCTAAACCATGAGACTTTTGTTACTTTTAGCTTTTAATTAAGCGGGCTAAAACAGTTTTTCCTCTGTATAAAGTACATGATATTACAAGTAGATACGTATAGGTCAGACAACTCAGCCAAGTACTTGAAAGATGAAGTCTTAAAGTCGACGGAAGTATCCCGCTGTATCAATTAAAGGAAGTTAAATACACTTCGCGTGGTATAGGTGTAATAAAAAGTATACGGGGTAGTGCAGGCAAATTGTACTCCCTGAGGCATCGCGCATGCGCGGCCGGCGATTAAGTGCACTTAATTCAGTCTAAATGTTGCCTCGCGGGTACTAACTTGCTTAGGGTGCTCACTGATGAGAAAAGTCCCTTATAGCTTGTAGAACAGTTGAAATTGGATTGTAATTGGAATGTTGATCGTAATTTATGATGAGACTGCAATGATTCTACTTTTAAGTCTTGATTATGTTTAAGATGTAACTATTAAATTGGACATATCCTAATTTCATATGTCATAGTCACACTCTGTAGTGCATTTCAAGAGAAGCTCTTAGCGAGACAGTGTATCCTAGTTTTTTAAAGTTTTGTTGTGAATGTCAGCCCTGAATAGATATTTAATTTACGAATTAATTTACTTTGATCAAACTGATATTCCTTTCAGTTATCTTGAAGTATAATTAAAGTAAATTATATATTTACGAGTTATCAATATTATTATATATAACATTTATAATTTTTATAATTATGTTTTTATCTTAACATATTTTATTTTTTGTGTTATTGTCTGCAGTGGCAAGTTCACAAGTTAATCATTGTCTTTTTTGTTTGACACTCTTGCATTTCTTTTTTTACTGATTTCTTGAAAAAGATCGTTTAGTAGCAGTAAAATGACCGCCCGTAATCCGTGTTTATTTAGGGCTTTTGTAAATTATTTATTTTAACATATTTATTAAAATATAGTTATTTATTTACACTTAATAATCAATAATCTATCCAGATTATTTTTGTATTTATCTCTGTTGCAATAATAAACTATAAATAAAGCGTCAATAAGAAATAGAAATTATAATTATTATGAGCCTCGAGAGACTTCCAAACTAAAAGTTCCCACACGACAAATAAGGTTTTTGAATAATTATTACGACATGTTAGATTATGATAATGATTAAAGCTATAAACTCGTATTACTTTACTTATAAAGTTGTTTATGCAGGTGATATTTATTAACACCATTGACTTCACTAAATAATTCATACGATATCGACTACATTGTATATGTATTCGATGTTTTTATTAAGTAAAATGAAAACTTTTTTATGAAAAAAAAAACTTTTATTTATAAACTTTGTGTACTTGCGGGACAATTTTCTTACTAACTAAACTCTTATTGTAGTAATTAGTTAAAAAAAGTGACGCTACAATTTTTTAGGTCTGGGCCTCAGTAGGCGATCAGTCTCTTGTGCCTGACACACGCATGTGTCGACACACGTCTGGACAACCCGGTTTCCTTAAGATGTTTTCTGTCACACAACCCGGTTTCCTTACGATGTTTTCTGTCACCTTTCAGGATTCGAACGGCCAACACTACTTTTTTACTGTAGTTACGTAAATACATTATTATTTAATAAATAGAGGTTAAAACCACTTTATTTGCACTTCCGATACCCCGAACTCATATATGGGAATCTTTTTCAGTCAACAATTTTTTAATACAACCGAAACAATTGTTCCGGCAATCGAATACTTATACATCGTGAGGGTTAACTAATAGAGACGGAAGCAGTCAGGTATTTTCTTGCAAGAATTTCCTTCTACTAAATCATTTACCTCTAAGCATTGTACTGAACATACCAAAGTCATATGACGAAGCCAGACGTCTCAAGTATCGAGCACTGAGCTTATACATAATTAAAGTTTCAGGTTAAGTGTGGGTACTGGGTAGCCGTATAATTTGGCTCGCAAGAGCATACCTAATATTAATCAATTTGCGTGCCAGACAAGAGTACTTATAAAGTTTCTTAGTTGAATTCATAAATAATTCTAATAGAGAACAAATCTTTCTATCGTCGTCTGAGTTCTTTATATGAACTCAATTAACCGTATTTCTACGGTGCGAAAATTAAACAAAAGACGAAAAGTTGGCGCATTTCGCCCAAGGCCTCCCACCAATCACAGACACACGACACGACGCGTCATTCCGTTTAACCAACAAGAATCAAAGGCGCGCTTTTCGCCGTTTTTTCACTGACGCCTATCTACTTTTCGGCATCATGGCGATATCCAATTTACTTACAATAATGATACATATAGAAAGCACTGTTAGATTTTTTATGAATCTTAAATGAAATGCACGCTCTAGACAAGAAGACATTAATTAAGAAACGCACGTGCCTCGACTTAATCTAAGTAAAGCATCAATTACAACTGAATAAGGGCTACTGTGTAGGATTATCTCAACATCATATACCTTTTACGGCCACTTTCCCAGATCTCCGAGACATGAAAATTAATGCACCTTGTTACTTAGTTAATAACTCATATAATGACTTATAATGCTTACATTTCTCTTAATTAATCTGCCTAGAAAGCAACTGTTAGTAGCCATCTGTTGAAATATTTATGCGATATTGAATATATATTCTACATGATATATAATATAGTAGTACAAAAATGCAGAGCCGCTTCAACGTTTTATAAATTAGCTGAGATTTCTGCATCTGGTTTTACTGTAATGGTCTGATGATTTTCCAAACATCACAGTTCTGTATCTCTCCAATCTAAATAAACATAACAATATTTTTAAAAGGCTATGTTTTGACGGCATACCATACATGGATAATGAAATCAATGTATAAAATATGGAAATAAAGCGTCTACCGTATTTAAAATTCATAGGCAATATTCTTGTTTATGAAATATAGCACCAGGTGGTGAACGCATACATTTTGTAAGAAAATTTATTGGCGATCGAGGGACAATATTGCTTGTTAAATCAACATTATATATAGTAACTATAGGCACCAAAAAAATCATTTTAATAACGTTTCGTTTCACGCGTTATTCTTTCTACACCTCAATTACGCAGACGACTTCGATACCATAAATTTGTGTGAAATTTAAAAGCCACTTATATAAAGAGTAGAATATTCGTTTAAGTAATCGTTAATTAAATTTAAAAAGACATGGAAAATGACACGTAGGGATGACTAGCGTTTCAAATTACCTATACTAAAATGTTATCTTATTTCATCTACATTTCAAAGAAACGATAAATATCAAGAAAATTAGAAATCAGAGAATAAAATATTTATCTAATTATTTGATTATTTAATAATCTATAAAAGTTCGTGTAGAGTAAACAATAAATAAACGTTTTCATCACAAGGCATGTTTCTATAATTCCTGTTTTAACAGCTGTCATAAGATGATTCAAAACTCAGCAGGTTGTGTATACGTTAATGTCGCTTTTAGGGCTGTCGATAAAAAAAATCGAATGCAAAAATAATTACTTAACACAACATTATCATAAATTTTAACCTACCTAAACTCTTAAATATTTTTATACAAAAATTTGAATCGTGATAACCCTAACTTGAAAGGCATAAACGCAGCACGCATCTTAATACAGGCGTTGCGTTCCGTCCATACAAATGAATACGACCATTTCAACTAGACATCCTTCGCCACAGGTGGTATTAAAGTAAAGGGGTCACACTGATTGGTTTTGTTATACGAGATAACACAACAATGTTAGGCTGAATAACATGAAACGGTTTTTGTCAGCGGTCGCGTCGAGTAAGAATCCTGTTTGATTGCTCAAACTGCAACCTAACACTGACATGAAGAAACGTGTTATCCAAATGATTTTCACTATTTCGGTAACCTATTAGTTTCACAATCATATGATGATATCGACGTAAAAAACAGAATCATGCCCTTGAAATCGTGATAACGCACTATAATTATCGCTCGCTTGCCAAAATACGTAACGGAGGCAATGACACGGCTATAAAGCGCGAAGGTCATTGTCGCGGGAACAAAGATCGCGAAAGTGGTCGTAATTGGCGTAATAACTCGTAATCCATCCAGTTTCCGTACAAGGCGCGCAGCTTGCATAGAAACAGCTGACGAGCGCACGCGCCCGCGTCTGCATATTAATGCCACAGCAAAAACGAGCATGAAATCGAAATGCTGTCGTCGACGCAGGCTCCATCGATTATATAATGCTAATATAATTCACTTGCTAGTATTTTATGTTTGTAATATGATAAGAGGTACATTGTTAATAAAACGAACGTGTTTGTCTTTCATGGTATGGATAACGTATATTATAAAAAATTGTAAACGACTACCTATTTCACTAGACCACTTTTTTGGGCTTCATCAGGGATTTTTCCTTTGATGAAGCCATTTTAACATGCTAAGGCAAAATTCCTGCCCTATCACAGATAGACAGTATTTAAGCCGAATTTCGGCAAATTCATCTTTACATTTGTAGCGCTTCTTGGTTGATAAGCACCGCGTTGTCAGGTTCGTGGCAAAGTACGGGTAAGGCTTTGGATTCTAGGAATAATTCAATAAAAGAAACCCTTTAAATAATGATTATAAAAATATAAATACATACATATATATAAATATTTTAAAGTTACTTAGCTGTATTTCGATTTGCATAATACTGTTTCTAACGTATAAACATTATGTGATATCGCTCAATATCAATAAAAGGCGTAGGCGCAGAAATGTAATCATTTCACCAGAAAAACTTCGTCGTGAAGCGGTATCAACTACAACGGATGTGTCAAGAGCGCATTGACATGGCAGAGACTAAGTATATAGGAAAAAAGTTCAAATTAAATTATATTCTTTATACTGGCAACCCTGGAGGTACAAGTGACATTTCTCCCCCAAGGCGACGCATCTGTCCCGCTCGTTATTGAAAGAACCAATAAAGCCACTATAATGAAGCTCTATATCAACTAAATTAAACATTTTCGACGTGTGGGGGATGTTTAAATATAGATGTTTTTATCTACGTTTTAATTGTACGAAATTACGAACACTAGCCACTTTAAAAGTACCGAATAATTATAAATCATTAGTGATGATGGATAACACGATAAATAATGTCTATTTAGTTTAAAATAGGCATGAAAATAATAGCTTTCAGGTCTGCGCTTAGATTTCATTTTTATTATGTTTTTAATGGGAAAGTGGGGTAGCTTTGTGCCTGACACGCTGTCGACTTTCTAGTGGCAGGCATACCGAGGTTTTATTTTACCGTATGAGCGAGTGTCAATGTTACGATACGATAAAAATACGCATTTTTGCCGATACGATACCGACGCCGATACTTTTTTAGAAATATCGTCTCAAAATCTTTGAATAAGACTAAAGGTTTAGTTATTAAAATTAAATTTAAATGAAATAAATAACTGTTAATAATTAAAATTAACATTGATAAAATTTTTGTAGTTCTGTATTTTATTTAATTTGGTATAGAAAAAATACTACGCGCGATAGCAGTTAAAACAACTAGTGTCTAGGGAAGTAGAATACCCGGGGACGAGGCGGGTGAGAGGGGCAATGACAGTCCATGTGCCCTTTGCAACGCACTAGATCAAACAAGATGCGCGTTTACATTAACTTTGTAAAGCGCGAATAATAATTTTATTTTATAAATTTGAAAAGTATCATTGTGTCAGCAATTTAAATATCGCCGAAACCGATATATAGCAAACACAAAGTATCGCCGATATCGGTATCGGATACATCCCTAGTCAGTGTACATAGATTATTCGTGTACAGCCGGAGACAGAATTTACGACCTCGGTCATGCGAGACGTACCCTGAAGCCAATAGGCCGACACTCCAATGTAGTAAAGTTTCTTATTTTTAAACTACAATATCTAACTGAATATGAAACGGCGGACTTCCAACACTACCTGTCCTGTTTCTCTAATTAAGTATTTTTTTTAATATATACCTCAACACACCTCTTTCCCCTTAAAGTGTATTTTGTATAACAAAATGTACTACTTAATACGTCACAAAAATATTAACAGCGCCGTCAGAAAGACTTTCGCCGCGTTAAAACCAGCTAAGATGCAACAAATAAAGGTTTCGATTGACTATAAATTATCGATAATACCCTTTAATAAACATTTATCACGGGTATCGATAATTTTAATCGACATTTTAAATCGATAAAACCAGCTGTTCTCTGCATATACGTAGGCTGTAGTTTTGTAAGGTTGACCAAGTGGGCGGGGCTAGTATAAATAATGAGGTGATAATAGACACGTGATATTCAAATTGATAACAGGCTTTGATTTAATGGTCTCGTTTACCAAGATTTAGAAACGGAAATCATTTAAGTTGATAGAGTTACATATCTCTTCCTTAGCCTTTAATCTTTATACCTTTACACCCTTAATTTAAATACATAACAACTCTTTCTCTTTTATTTTAGTGAGAAAATGATTGCTTAACTAATCTTATTTGGATGTCGTTACGTTTATCACCTTAGTAGAAACTATGCAGACTGTATCTTGCCTGTCTGAAAGGCGGAATCATCCAACCCTAGCTTCTTAGGCCCAACCCTAATACGTATTAAGGGATTTGAAATACTAAGTTAATTAATTTAAATAAAAAAAAATGATACAATTTACAGGTGTATTTTATTTAACAAGTCATTTTTAAAGTAATATTATTAAAAATAATTGACTATTATAAATTCTAGTACTGAACTCTGTAACAGTTTGTTAATGGTCTAATAGCAAATAGTTTATAGTTTACTATTATCATAATCTATGTGGGCAATGCAGCTGCTAAAACTGCCTGAAACAATATTGCAATGTAAGCTGCATAACCGATTCGCAGCTTACCTTAGAGCTAAAAACATATGGCAGGTGACCAATGGTCAACGACATTAGACCTTTATAGGTCGCTTCAATATCAATAGATACGTTCTGTCCGCATTAAACAATTCTATGTATTTTACACATTATTTAAATTGCACAAGTGTTATGCGGTTTAACTATTAAGCGTTGTGTGATCCTGGAGAATTCCAGAATGTTTAGTTTCGACTATTTATGTGCATAGTTACATGAGTGATAAGGACAAACAATAAATATTTTTTCGAGATACTCCGGAATATGAAAGCGAATTTGTGGACTGAATCTATACAAATCATACCCAGGACCTTTGGTTTATAAGTCACTGAGACGGCAAAAGGTGTATAATATCATGTTCTGAAAATTTTCCATATAGAAACTCATAAAAGCTTATACTATTTTTAAAGTATACAGTTTTTAACTTCGATAAACGAAATTGGTTTAATTTAAACTGAACGACTTCGAACAAAAATAAAATCCTGTTTAAAACTATGATACTTTAAACACAACAAGTTGCTTTTTACTTAAGTGTTTTGTACTAAAAATTCTTATCTCGAAAATAATTTCAACAAACCATAAATTGTTTAACACTTACGATGGCTAGTAAAATCCACTTATACGACAAAACGTAGTGTTCTTAATAAGAAACCACGCAGACAAATTTCTTTCTTCTGCATATTACATAGGGCTTATAATTGAATTCATTTTGTGCGTCGTCAGGGACTTAGCGGTATAGCTTTCTGCAATTATTTGGGACAGTATTGCCTTCCTAAACCGGCTTTAGCACCTGCCTCGAGTTATTTAAGGGGTTTTGATGACATTTGCATAATAAATTAATGTTTGTACCTGCAACTTAGTATTTAAATCTGGTGCAATACTAATAATATACCATTAATAGTAGAAATTAAAAGAAAAAGAAGTTACGTATAGAAACGTATAAGTTAAATCAATTAAATTAAGAAGTGAAGTTGGCGCCGAAGTTGCCATATATATGAAATATTATGATTTATGATGTAACTACTTATCGTACCTTCTACATTACCGTAGAAGGTGAAAGAGAGGCAAAACCTAGTCTGAATTGTATACATAGATTGCAACTCTATGTAATGCGACTGAAGTTAAAAGTACAAAGTTTTACATATGACAGACCTCAATGTCTTGAGATCCTTTTTAGAATACGGACCAGACTCCGCAATTGCAAAGATGGCATGCGGATAACGCCGAAATATTTCGAATCCCTACCCTGGGATGTTTAATCAAAGAATTTAATAAAATGACCGTCCGATAACCGCTGATTTATTGGAAGATTCAAGATAATGCGGTGTAATTAAGAAATGTAATCGATCCTTCATACGTTTAAGGAAAATTCCGCTGACATCATTCTTTATTACAATTAACTATTAAATTCTCTAATCAATGTGTAAATTAACAATGGAAAGATATTTCTAAATAGTTACGAAAAGTATTTATTTACAGTAAAATACGGCATATCTAAAAAAGTTACCTACTATGGAGTCGTTAACATATACAAAAATAAAATAAAATACAAGTTAGTCTTTAAAAATGATTTTGTTTCGAAATAGTAATCTAAGCCCGAAACGCCGACGGCTTTCGCTATAAAACTGAATCATTATCAAATAATCTAGAACCCAAGGTCATACGGTTTTTTGCCCTGCCATTTAAACTTCCCGCGGTCAAAGAGGTCGTTATGAAATTGTCTGATATACAATTAACACATATATGAGTTGGTTTCTAAATTGCTATTCGTGACAAGTAACGCTCAATGTTCGATTTCGATTCGGCGAAACAATACTTTTTTATTATACTAAATTTAACACACATAATAACCCAAGTATATATACATATATACTCCAAAGGGAACATAATCAAAATTGGAGGAAAGACTATCTTACTACCGTCATTTAGATTGTAAATTTATCTAAGTATATCTGTCTATATCTATTATTATGAGAGGACTTTATCGTATAGATGCATAGGTTATAATATGTCTATATAGTCTTGATACACCCATTAAGTATATTAATAAAATAAAATTTTAATATGAACAATGACCATTAGAATAATCATAAAATTCACAAAACTAAACGATATATACAGTTATTCCTACTACTACTAACTACTGTATATATTTTATCTCTAATATAATTAAATGCAACTATTAAACTCGACACAAGGGAGTTTACAGACAGAACCTCTGCTCAGACTGCGTCTATCAGACTATCACATTCCGAAGCCACCGTTGGGAAATCGACAATGGCATTGCAGGTATTATTCGGTAAATTCGTCTAACAGTAGAACCTCCTATCCTTGGGATCTGTATTCGTTTAATAGTTCTTGATATGTCTGAATTATTTCTTGGCATTTACAACAATGGTATAATATTGATTGTATAATAATGAATGTCGATTAATAATTGTCTTATTTGACGAAACAACGCAAATGTATTGGTTTTGATGGTATCTATTGTGAACAGATTTAAAAGCTCTACAAATAGGAAGTAGGATAGTAGGAAGTATTTCATAGGACATATATTCTATTTATTTATAAACACTTCGTTGCATTACATAAAAGAAAAAATTGAACATAATTTAATGAAACGCAACTGGCGGCCTTATCGCTTTCGAGCGATTTTTTCCAAGCAACCACTACCTATGGTTTAATTGTACAAATTGTCATACAAGTTAGTCGGATAAAAACAGAGCTTTATAAGGACATAAATATTACTCAAATAATAAAAAGAAAAAAATCTAAACAAAATTCAATTGAGACTTCTCTTTTGAGTTACGATAACTTAAAGTGGAAGTAATCGTATAAGGTTGGCATATTAAGTGCTAACTTTATCTCTGAAACTGTCAGACGCCAGTTTAATTAATAATTTTATGTGACAGATTTTTGTATTTATTAAATAAAATTTCATTTTCTGTATTGTACATTCTTCATAGCCAAATTATTGGGCTACTGTACATGACGCATGTTAATTTTGTGGTATAAGACATGATGATTTCTTCATATTTCTAACACAGCTAGACTATAATGCGCAAAAAGATATACCAAGCAGCGAATCGTTAGACCATTTGTGTAAATTAATATTCCAATATGAATTCTTAGTAACAACAACATAATGCAACACATGCCAAATATTATTAGGGTAAAGATAATTGTTGTAAAACCGATTCGATACGGACATCAAAGAGCCAAGGTTGTTCAGCAAAAACTTCGCCCCGGGCGAATGCGCTATTATATCGGTGACCTAACCCAATGCAGTTTTCTGTCCATCAAATATGTTTCAGCCAATAATTTGTTTAAATGTTTCTTTGTCTTAAAGGAATTTAGGAGGAAAGTGGGTGACGGAGGGCTTCCGAATTTATTGAAGGCCATCTGTCAAGGCGGATGTAATGTCCTATTGCATTCCACGCCTACGTGACCCTTTGTTATAGTATATAGTGTTGGTATATAAGTAAGGTACCTTTTATTTCTCTTAAGATATATACCAGATTAAGTTATAGAATGTGAATATTTTGTGTAAGAGTTCTTCGATTCTCTGTAAGTTTTCAACTTTTTAATTGTGTGCACGATTTGAGCCCTCAATTTCTATATGCCTGAAACATGTTGTCGACTTTTTGGATCTAAGGCAAGCCGGTTTTCTCGCGATGTTTTCCTTTAACGAATGTCAAATGCGCACAGAGACAAGTTAATTTTATGATTCCTTATTCTTGCCAATCTGTCCGTAATATTATTACAGAAATATGCTTTTTTTTATCAAAACCGAATCCATATAAAAATGCTTTCATCGCCTAATTACCAAAGGGCAGTGCCACGTCAATTCGCCGATCGCGTGTTGTTGCGGACCATTATTAATTTTGCATTACAACCATCGCTAATTTCTCGTTATTCGAGAGTATAATGAAACAGTGATAGAACCGCATTTTTGCGAACCGGTTTATAAATATCGGTATAATTTGATTCATGTAATCGTGTTCTTTCGACAATTACAAATTCATTAACATGTATCAATTAATCATTGTTCAGAGCCTTGCCATTGTAAAAATAACAAAAAGCAAAGCAACTTTCCTTGTTTTCTAGTCCCCTAACTAACAACTGTTTGTAAAAATACGATATAGAACTCAACATTTTCAGAGCTGTTTTCACTGTTTACCGTTCAGGAATAACAACGATTGAGAAAACCGATATTACCGATTTCGGTAAGATGGCTAACAGCAATTAATAGTGGGAACACGATACGATTAGGGGAGCATCTCGATCGCAGATTGCATAATCCCAGTGCATTTCTAGCTCTTCAGAGGGCGTGAGGACCCCTCAGTGAGGGCTAATGTATTATTATTTCGACTCATTGTTGTTATCGATCGATGGACTTGATGTATGTTACGTTTGATAGGAAAAATATTTGTATTTACCTACGGGGTTTGAAAAAATACTCTAATGAAAGAATACTTCAGTTCGCTTAAGATCTGGACAATTTTATTTGAGAATAAAATTGTCCAGTTTTAAATATAAACATATAAATATAATTCTCTTTATAGAGCGAAAAGTTCAAGCACCTGAGTTATTGTTTTGAGATGACTCAAGGAGTATGACTTCCAAAGTAATATAATCATCTCAGATGTCCTATGAAAAAAGCTAGTCTTTAGCCCTACAGCGAAAATAACTAACAAGCAAATGTAAGCCTAACATATAGACACTAAAGTTCATTTTGCCTCGTCAACTAAAAGTAGTTAAACGTATCTTGTGAAATCTTCATACAATGTTTAATTTCGTTCGTTCACGCTTGTTGTCATTTGTAAAGCCGACTTGACAGTTTGCTCGAATTACCGACGCTCAACTTACAACGTTTTACGACCACTTTTACTTTGAAAAAGATTAACAACCTCCTCCAAGACTTGTTTAATATTTTCTAACGATGTCATATGACTTCTTTAGGGGGTAAAAATGAGGACACTACATAAACAACCGCATCAGTGACTACGATCGATTACAATATTTGGTTAGTGTTGATAGGGACTGAATGCGTTCCGGAGTCTAATAGTTAGTAGATAGATATGACGATTAAAGTAATATCTACCTCCGAATTTTACTAAGACATTAATTATGATTTAGGCATCAAGTAGACACATACACTAAACCCCAAAACATCTTAAGTACTAAGAGTACATCAGCACCACTATAACCTAATAGGTCTCAGTCTGTTTCATGATTGTTTTATCTTACAGGCCTGACAAACGCCGCTGCCTTATAGGTCTAAATATGCCATTTTCCTTTACCGTACAACTGTTAAACACATAGATAGAAAGTCTATTGGCACACAGCCGGGAATCAAATGTACGACATCAGAGATGAGGGTTAAACACTTAAGGCAGTAGGACCACACTGTTTTGTATGGTAAGTATGTGATTGTCATTATATTAGACTTATACATACAGAGACATATATCAATATGAAAAAGAAACAATTGTATATTTTTTGCGTAATAATCTGGCACAAAAATATAGAAAATATATTAAACATCAATCTGGCGGGATAAAGGAGTTGGTTTAAGATTAACCTTTTCGTTCGTAAATTTAAATGGAAATTCTAAAAATTGCGTTCATAAATGACAAGTAGCTTTCGTAATTTCTTAAGGGGTTCCAAAATTGCTTACGCCCCAAAACCGGCTGTCATTAATACTTGGAATATTTCAACTGCCTCTACTGTAATTAGAAAACTTTGTCCCACTTACTACTTGTATAGCTATAAATCTAAACTAATTAATGTTTGCGCAAATTATGTGTATATAAGTAGGAATTTGTAGTTGGTATGATATTTAAAACCAATGTATTCTCGATCAGAGGTGTGTATATATATTATTATTAGTTTATATTAATTTGTGTGCGATTCCTGTGCTAGTCTGAAAGTATTTCATTGCGCTAAACGTGGTAGAACTATTGATAGGTAAAATATATTATGCACTATAATTGCACAAACAATAATTAGTTTAGAATTATACTATACAAGTTACGTTAAGTACTATACAATATTCTTTTTACCTGGAAATCAAATACATATCTAATATGTTCGATTCCCGGGAAATAAACTTTGAATACGCTATTACTGTTATTGAAGAAACGCTCGTATAACTGGCCACGGAGGTGAGGTAATGAACGAGCAGAACAGCCTAAAATAATAAATCACGTCGAATAAAACTTATATTAATTAAACATAATAAACATTAATTTGAAAAGTTTTCGCAATTGCTAATATTTAAAAACCGTTGCGTATTCGAATTCACAAAAACAAAACACATTGTACGTTGACCTTTTTCAAACGACAAAGTGCATTAAACAAAAGCGACATAAATTCCATACAAACACCTTAACCTGTAACTTATACAACGATAATTGGAATTAATGTGAACCTGAAGCGCGCGTGCTACCAAGTCGTACACTTCTACATCAACACGTGTACACCGAAAGGGCTCCTAATATACAGGCAATAAAGGTGAAAATACCTCACTTGTGTTTGTTGTTAGGATCTGCGTATGCGAATGTCAGAGGTGATATGATATGAAGGCAGGTGTGATAGCAGCTGCAGGAATATATACCGCTGCATTAGCGATTATCCTTTTCCTTCTTAATAATTCTCCTTAAGATACATATTCGGAAGTGTTCTATGACAGGTGGATTCTGCAAAAGCGATTAATGATATTCTAGTAATTGCAAAAAGCTTAAAGCTCTGTTGATTTTTTAATTATGGTATCTGTTTTTCTTCTGACAATTCCCTGTTCTTACTTACTATTATTTAAGCTTTTTATGGTTATTAAATTTGAGTAGGTACACTGTTGGTTGAGCTGTATTTATTATAATTGTTTTGGTATTTACTAAAATAAAAACAAATATAAATTTCTGCGTTTAAAGTATTTATTTCATTATCTACATTCATGCATTTGAGCATTTCTTACTAAATCATTCATTCAATCAATCATTCCTAGTAACAGCTGATCCACAGACTAGTTTTAAGTCGTTAAGATATATTAAAACCTTGTAGGAAAGAACACCCAAATCGAATGCGATGCTAACACACCACGGTTCGTTTACATATTAAAGTGCAGTGGGCGTTAGAACCGATTCGATCTCGATTATCGAATACAAATCGTCGATTTATACGATTACGATTTTTATAGTTCATACGTTATAGTAATCGTAAAACTTGTACGGTCCAGTGGAATTGTGTGAAACAATAATAAAATGTGATTTGTATATGGAACAAATGTTGCGAGCCCCTACGGTTTTATATTATAAACGTATTAAATTGTGTACAGTAATTTCCTAACGCCTAATTTAGTGTGAAGCACTGTTACTTACAATAATGTCGACAGCTTTAAGGCAAAAAGACACTCAAGATTTCAAGGGTCTAAACGAGGAGCAGTTTTATCTATCTAGTATTCAAGAAATAATATTTGTCCTTACCTATTTTACTCTATATTACTATCTCTTTAATTGTAGTTAGTTTCTAATAAGCAAGTAGATTAGCCTATTCCTTACACACGCCGTCGGCTTTGAGTTTCCTCACGATGCTTCCTTCAACGTACGGGCGAATATTGAATTGACCATAAACAGAAATTCCATTGGTGCACAGCCGGATCATGTCAGGGATGAGTCTTACGCTAAAGGCACTTGGCCAATACTGCTCCATTATTGTCAGAAATGAAGGGTATACCAGTAATCCAGACAGTATTATACGTACACAACCCGTCAATTAATTTTAAAGTAGTTAAATCATTTCGTATATCTACATTTTAAAATAAACCTATTTTATTTAATAATATGTAGCATGTCATTATATCAAATCAAATCAAAAATCGTTTATTCAGTTTAGATGCGCCTCAGGGCATGCTTATGAATGTCAAACTTCGCGAAAGAGCAAAACTACGAAATCGGTCTTAGTAAATTGATTAGTATCCACTTGAATAATAAAAAATAATCCCAAGATTACAGTTAAACGGAAAAAAAAAGCAGCTTAACTCTCACTGTTAAATTCATGTATGAGCAGGTCATCAAAAGATTAACCTCAATAAGGGAACACGAATCATGAAGAAAACATTATAAGAGTTGCAACCTGTGCAACTATCCGTGGAAATAGAGAAGTAGAAATCTATTCTAAATCTAATCTATTGCTTGTGTAACTCAGAAATACTAGCTGGGAAATTAGTTTTAATAGTCTCAAACTACCAAACTGAAACTCTAATGCCTAGTTAAATATTAATAACAACCACTGCATAAAAACCGTTCCAAAATCAAATCACGATGCATTTCCCGACGCAGGGCCAATGCGCCCGCGCTGGGTAGTGGGTTCTAATGACAGGGGTGGGGGCGGGGGGAGAGACCGGTTGCCGCGCTATGATATGTAGCCGTCGCACTCAGCTGACGCAGAAGTTTTTATATGAAATATACAAAGAATTGTAAGGTTTAAAATATTACAAAAGAAAGTTTTACTTATGGATTAAAAAATTCAGAGATTCAATTTAGTAATAAGCACAGTCAAAACTGACCAGTGATTGAATAAGATATAAAATGTATTATTCACATTGCCACTAAAAATTAATAATGTTTTTGCTAAGTGTCTAGACTTCAATATTTACTCGCAAGTCTGGACAGTAAATTTCGAGGTTTTATGTTATTATGTTACGCAACTGATTATAATATATATATACGTAAAATCAAATATTATTTTGTACAATTGTTTACGCTGGACTGGACTACAGTACTGGTAAAGTATGTTTAATATTCACTATTATTATAAATCGGTGTTAATCGCTGACTCTATATACATAACACTTAATTTCATTATTCCATACTATTATATCTCATACGAAAAACTAATTTTCTAACAACCATAATATTACTGTGAAAATTCTTATGTTTAATAAAACACTTTTTTACGGATTATAGTTATGTATTATTGTATTTAAACTTATAATTATTTGGACATAATTTTAAATTTAAACCGACTGTTTTATTAAAGTGTTTTATTAAATGTGTAAAAGTTATGTTAATAAAAGACAATACTATAATTCTTATGTTATTGTCACATACTTTATATACACTAAACTAAGTCAAGTTAATTTTAGACATTGGATAAATCCTTAATCTCCAAAATTACTCTACAAAACTACTGGAGTGATTTCCAAAATCCCTTCACAATTGCGACACTATCCCAGAGTATCATAACATATATGTTTCAGAAATATAAAAAAATAAAAGGACAGCCGTGTGAAGCAGGGATATGCCGCTAGTATTTTATAACACGCCATCAGAACCTTCAAGTTTTCTCATAACGAGCAGTTAATGACCGTTACACTTGGTGAAACAGGCGTTACCACGCGGTTATCGGTCGACCGCAAACAATATTATGTTCCTCTTCAATCAGATTATATGCCAATATAATTAGTCGAGATATCACAAAAAGCGTTATCAGTATTTCCGTTTTAACAAAAGATTGTTTACATTCTAACGCAGTATATTACGAATCAATGTGTTATTAATAATCTAGATTTTGTTTATATGATTTACAATTGGAGAAACTTTTGTGTGAAATGCCAGTTTTTCTATTCCCTTGACACGTTCTTGTTTTGATAGTATGTATAAAAACCTTAATAGAAAGAAACTACTTTCTGTATATTCGATATTGATTTCCCTACAAATTTTAAAAACGCTCATTACTTGCACTTTAATAACAAAACAATAAAAAATGTATAGTTATTAAAGTTAACTAAGAAATATGATATTTGGTTAATGATTGTAAAATTAATGACCCATGTTAAGTAACAAGTTGGTTCGCTATAATACGTCGAGCTATGAGAATAACTTTAGTCGAGAAAATATAGCAAACAATTAGATAAAGAACGTTGTTAGTCATTTCTTTTTGATTATTTGTTAATTAAATCTTTTAGTTAGATGTGGATTGTAAAAGTCACAATAATAGTAGTATGAGATTAATCATTCCATTTTATAGTGAACATAGGAACTAGTATAGTTGTTACTATCAAGTAAAAATTGAAATAAAAATATCACTGATATACTGTAAGTAGATATATAAAATTAACAGTGTACAAATACCTACCATCTGCCAAAAAAACTATGTAACAAGCCAGTTTTTTAATTATTACCGAAAAAAGACCTTGGATCGCAAATAGAACTAAAATATAATCTTCATTTAGGAAACCAAATTTAGAAAATTTAGTCTATATTTTATGAAAAATAGAAGCTATTGAACAAATAATAACTGTGTTATAGAAATAAATTGGATTTATATCCAATTTTATCCACATAAACACCACTGCAACAATTTATATTATATAATTATAAAATTGTATAGATAAATACTCAACACAACTGTCAAAAATTAAAATTATAGTATTGACGTATACGAATTTGTAAGCTATAGGAGCGTAGCAGATACATACCACACGGCATCAAGGAACCAGTTTCGTGCGCCCGGTTAGAACTTCTAACTTTTTATTTTACCGCTCACCCTTCTTGCCTTAGCGCGAACCTGTACATTTTGTTTTGTACCGATCGAAACTTTCGCACCAGACTTTGATAGGTACAATAGTTAAAGACACTTCACGATCACTTTATACATTTTACACAATAGATAAAGATACTTGACTCTGGACAAATTTCTGTCCGGTGAGTGACATAGCTATTATATTCTAGTACTTTTAAATATTGCCATAAATTTGCGTATGTTTATTGTGTTATTGATATTTTAATTAAAAATCCAACGAGTTTATAGTTATCCATTACGAATGTTTATATCGGTACCTACCGTTTTAACACCAAAACATATCATACTAACCATTTGAACTAAATCACAGATTTATCTTTTTTCATCACTTCGTAAATAGAATTTGACAAAAAGAGATAAATAGTAGTTTAGTTTAAAAATAAAACTGGACTGATTTTATTTTTATTATCAACCCTTAAATTTGTAAATCTTAAATAAATCATGTAAGTACTTACATTATTTGAAAATTAAAAGAAAATAAAACAACTGTTCCTTAAATGCTACCCCAGACAAGAGACTTTGTTGTTACAGTTTTTAAATTGTATTATATTTAAATAGTAATTATAGTTGTTAAATTTTTTATATGATTTCAATGTCTAATTAAATTAAGTAGATAGCATTTAAAAAAAACCAACAAAATGACTATTACAATTTTATATATATTATATATATATTATAACTAATCTATTATCTTCGTACATGTAATCATTTCCATGCTTCATTTAATGATATTATCTAAAAATAAAAATAACTTTTATTTTGTTTTACAGTAAGCTATACCTACTTTGAATGCAGATATGTTAAGGTTGTTTTAGGCATGTTAATGCATAGGAAAATGTGAATATTCTTAGTGAAAATACTCAACACATCAATGTAAATTGCATCCATGTTTGACCACTGTAATTTTTCTGTCAACAAATCAACCACACTGCACGCAAACATCAGGAAACGCATACATAATAATTACACAGACTATGTTACTACACCTGTACCTATTTTAAGGCACTTAGGCCAAGTAGATATTAAAATTGGGTTTACAATAAAAATATTACTGTATAAATATAATTCTTGCTGGTAAGGCCAATATATATATATATATGAATATGTAACATGTTATTTAAAATCAAAATAGTGTAAATTGTGAATCACATTGTCAAAAACATTCAATGTAAGTAGAATAACAAAAACACACACATTCAGAATACAAAAAGTATTAAAATACTTCACTAGAAGTAGTCTTTAAGCTCTAAGAAACTTTAAAATATAAAAATATTTATGAATTATACTTGAAATATCTTAAATTATTTAAGAAGATGACAAATGGAGAATGTAAAAGAATACTTTGGTTTCTTTTACTTTCTGACCGACTGAAATACAAAAATGAGCTGAATTCATCCCTGACCCCAGACTAAGGGAAGTTGCAATACTATAAGAAGGAAGGATTTTATACTAGTTGGTATGTCAGTACTTACATCATAAAAGTCTTTGTATGAACAAAGTGAACAAAATGAAACTAGTCCAATTTAGTCTTCTAGATAGTTGGTAAAATATGTGATATATATTTCAGTATTTAATAATTTCCTAGTGTGTAGTAATTTCACAATAAGTGGCAAAAGTTTGTATAAATGAAAAAATAAATACGTTACAATCTGTAGGCCTATTAGAAATACCTTAATTAAGTATTAGTAATGTTATCAGAAACATTTGACCCAAATAAAGCACTTCACATGTTATCAATATACTTATTAAGTAAACCAAAAATAACGTCGCGCAAAATTATATATTTTCTTTTAATAAATAATATTTTATATTCGCGTGTTTCATACAGTTAAAATAAAATGTATCTTTACCGGATTTAAATGATGTTAATAATCCCAATTGTTTTAACCATATTTGCAATTTAGCGTTTATTACAAATTATAATTAAATAAAAGGTAATACGCATGCTTGAAGCCCTCATAGTGCGTGATCCAATTTTTGCGTCTTTATAATAGATAAGTTTAAGGCGAATAGGTAATTTTCGCTGAGAATTTAAGCCAGGTCTCGAATGTCCTTTAAATGCCGTGTTCGTTAATTACAAACACCATATAATTTATAAATATTTACTGATATTATTTATTAAATAAATAATATCAGTTTGTATATTGAGTTGAGAAGTTAGGTATATTCGTAAATTGTGGGTAGGTTACAAACTGTCAAATGGAGTTTACATCGCCTACGCGCATCTGGACAGAAAATTCCAGATTTGATGTTTTTAAGACAGTTTGAATAATATAATTCATGAAAAATACTTATTAATTACAAATATGGGAAAATTATTAAAGAAAATAATGATCAAACATTATATAGGTAACTTATCTTTGGAAAGTTCTAATAAAAGATAAAAAAAAAACTTCAAAGTAAAACTACAAACCCAGTGATATAATCTATAAAACAAAAAAGATACCTATTTCTTATCACAAAAAATATCAAGTTTTGTGCGTCATGTGATAATGGCCAAGACATAGAAGTCAAGTTCAAGTCACTGCCTTGAATTATCACGAATTTGTGTAACTAGCTCTTTATGTAATCACAATTTATCACACATTTTATTATGTACATACTAATCCATAATATAGGTGGCCCAAAGAAATTTTACTTACAAATTTATGATGCAATTGATACGACAACTATCCTCATTAAAATATTTTTTTAACACTTGCATCGTATAATTTTCATGTTATAAATTTAATTTTATTACCAAGAAAAAAATCAAAGACGCCGAACTTCACTCTATTAGGATTTAGGACCTTTCCAAGAAGCATACAAAAATAATATCAAAAAGAGGCTGATGAGAATTTATTTATGTTCAAAGTATCACCTGCTTTATTAAAATCGCATAACAATTACAAACATACTTTCGCATTTTTTAGAATAGGATTGTGAGCAGATTCAACAACAAGTGCATGACTCTTCGGATTGGATTACTATCGTACATTCGTTACGGCAGTCAAGTACGTACTAGGCATCTTGAGGTCTTTTGCGGGCATTCAACCGAAATAGGCCTAGTGACGCGACGAGACATCGCAGTTCGATCAGATTTCGAGGCTCAATGGCCATGACATCGAAACTAGCGTAACAGCCTCCGGTCACTAGAGCATTGACTTTTACATTCTGACACTCATCACAATATAATCAATTAGCTAAGAAAACTACCTGTCAGAAGATTCGGAGCTGTCGTATCTGTCGAAGCATCTCTTCTTTCGGTCGTCGCTGTCATCTGTATGGGACCCAGTAGTTTTTTGGGAATGCGATGCGTCTGCCGCGGAACGATTAGCGGCCACGCCGAGTGTCTCACATTTTTCACACGAATCACTCTCATCTAGTTCAATATAGAACGATAACCTCACTCTGCCGTCCACTGTGTGTTCACTGCACTTTTTTATGTCACCATTGGACGGGTCAGTTGCGGAAAAAGTTAATTCATTCATTTGTTTCGGGTTCGCGCGATCCTCAGGCGACCCATCCGCCATCTTTGAGCGCGCGAGTGTTTTGTCGCCAGTTTCGTCTCGCTGCCACGAGCCGCATGGGCGCTGTTGTCGAGGGGTGCGCGGGTCGCGGGAAGCGTGACGTCAGAGCGGCTGCGCGACGGTCGGAGGCAGAGCGCGGTGACGTAAGGGCTCCGCCCCGTGCATGTGCAGGGACGCTGTCATTGGCCACGCGTTACGCAACCCGCAAGCCTATTCAAATACCCACAGAAGGGAATCACCGTCGATAGGGACAGGCCCATCCCAGCCCTAAACGTAACAAATAATGCAGCATAATGACCCTACACACATTCAAAGTCACTACTCAACACATTAGTGGAGCAGGGACTCTGAGGTTCACAAACAAGTGCACAAAAATTGATGATAATCATTCTTCATTATACTTTGTCTTTTAACGGAGATTCAGAATAAGTAATTTCGATGTAAAATTAAATCCAATATTTTTATACTAGGAAGGTAAATTTTTAACAATGTTTTTTTAACGTATTGTAATTTATAACTTGCAATACTCAATAGAGAATACATAATTACCTTATTTGCAATAAGAGAAGATATTAGTACCTATTATAAGTATTACTTATTTACAGCATATTATGTAGGCCAAATTTTAACAAATTTATATATACATCTATTATACCTACAATTGTTACAAAGTGATTTTTATACAATTAATTATCAGATAACTAGGAGCTGTACAATTATATTCTTTAAGTACGTTATTATTCTATATGGATAAAGTTATTATTGGCTTGTTTATTTAAGACTGTGAGAGGTCTATTGTAAGATACAACAGCACTCATACAAATTAGTATTTTTTTTTGTTTTGACAAAACATGTTAAAACATAATAGACATGCAAAATACTTTCAATATTCACTGACATACCTACTGACTATTTGTAAACCTTTAGGTTTTTTAGATATCAATAAAATATGTATTTATCACTGATATTAGAAACAATTTTTGTATGTACTGATTATATTATGTTTGATGAAAGTAAGATTTATTAATGAATCATAGCTATAGGTATATTTACTCACACGTGTGGAATGAATAGAAGCGTTCTTTACACATCCTTAATATTCGTACAACAATTCTCTCTCTCTCTCTTTCCTCTCTTTTTCACAGGTGCATGTTGTAATTTTGTAAGTGTTTAAGAAAAATAATTATTTAACCAAGTATCACTTATTTACAAAAATATTTACGTATATTATTGTCTTATATTTAAAACTAAGAGATATTTATTTAAAATGTACTATATAATATTATATAATGTTGACACTATAAAATATATGGATATAAAAACAAAAATCAATTTACAAGAATTATTAAATTAATATCAGAGGTTACTCAGATAAGTGGTTTAAAAGTAATGTGTATTAAAACTATTTGGACTATTAAATACAATTTTGTATTTTTCTATGTGAGATGTTGAGACTATCCCAGAAATTAATAACTTTCTGCCGGTCAGAAGTGACATCTCGTGAGTACTGTTTATTAAGACGTGTTATAATAGCGCCCTCTAGTTGCGAGTATAAATACGAAATCTGTTAAGAAAAGCTAATTGCGTCACTAGATGGGTCTTACTGAACCTAACCTTTAGCTATTATAGTATTTTTATGTAATTTGGCATGATCAATCTTGCGTCAGAATAACTTGCGTTAGCCATAACGAGACACACTGATTGGTAAAAGAAAAGAATATCCCTGGGTTTAACAAGGTTTTTTTTCCATTTTAATTGTAATACCATAACATTTTTTGAATGAATAAAGAAATTAAACTATAATAATTATAAAAAATATCTTTATTGCACGAATTATCTAAAATATATTTTTAAATTATAATATAATATATAGATTTGTCAACTTACTAAATCTATTTACATACTAAAATCCTACTTTATTTGTTACAACATTTTCTAGTACTACAATAAAATCTAAAGGCAAGGTAATACAGAATGTAAAGAGGTAGATTAAGTTTTCATTATGTATAAAATGGAATGAAAAAATAGGCAGGAAGGCTTAATACTTATGGACATTGTAAAATAAACTTCGACACATTAGAATTAAAAGTGAATAATAGCGCCATCTAGGGCTACATTAGGATATTTATATTAATATTTCTGCACATTAATAATTATTCGTATTCATAATCATAAATAAAGTATAGTAATCTCATTTTTGTTATATTTTAAGTGTAATAAAAATAATTGATTCATATAAAGGATTAAGTTTTAGCTTCATGAGTATAAAACTATACAGATTAAAATTATTTGCTATATTAATTTAACGGGCTTTAGAGCCAAACAGTTTAATATTATGCCATCTACGATTACTTGAAACTTAAAAAAAAATGATTTTACGTCCACAAAGATGTAGGCAGCATTCCCTCCATGGAAGTATTGCGAGGCGTCAATGTTTCATTGCATAAGAAATCAAGCGGTAAGTCAACCAAATGGCCCTGTATAAGGTCTATTTTCCTATTCGCCAGCGCTGGGTCTTTACGCCATAGCGTCTCCGAGTTTTCCTCTTGATATTTCTTTAGTTCGGCGAATGTGTGTACCGCGTCAGTCGGTAATGGGTGGAACACCTGAAATCATAGTCAAATAATATGCGTTCTGGTGTTAAGTGCTAATAATACTGTAATAGCAATATAACGCTAATATTCAAATTCAAATGTACACTTATGAACGTCAAAAAAGAAATATACATTGATTTCTTAAAATTTTACATTTCCTGCCAGTTCTCAAATAAATGCTGCCAATAAATAAAACACATGGTAATCTGTTTTTCAAGTCGGTAAAAAATAAGCCGGTTAAAATAATATAAAAAGGTTTTATGGATAAATTATATATGTATAATTGATTTACAATTTTCAGCTTGTACTGAAATGATCATTGATTATTTTGAGTAGAACACCTTTTGCCTATCAAAACTAAATTTTTAATCGCCGGGAACGGAACCGAGAACCAGACATCAATACTAGCCGATTATATTTCTAAATATTTCAAGCAGTAATCGTCGGTAAAACTATTCTTATACGTGTTCCATACAAAAAAAACTTACCTCTTCATAAATTTCCGTATTTTTCTTTGACGTATTTTTCCATACATTTATGTAGAATTTTTCCGCACATGGGTCGTCTATATTGATACCCGTCTGTTCCATATCTAGGTCTAAGAGACCCAAATGTTCGCGGAACAATCTTTTTCTAAGGGCGCCAGCCACTCGACCAACTGGGAAAGGTTTGGAATTCATCACACCGTCTTCGAAGATTTCATCCTGGAATAGAATTTTATCTTTTATGCTATCAGACCAAGTGATAATTTACAAAGAAGATTCACTTCTGACACGTGTACTTTGTACGTACGCACTTTTTTTTAACATGCCAGTAGTGAAAAATACAAGAATAGTAACTTACCTGCAACAACACAGCGATTTCCGAGTCTCTCTTGCCAATCATGGATCTGTCATTAATATTAGCACTTCCACAGATAATATATCTATCATCAGCGATGAGTAACTTCGAATGTACGTACACCAGCTCGGTAATTGGCTCTTCATCTAGTAAAGAGTGGGTACGGAGCCCATGGAATGTTATGTATTCGCTGGGGTCTGGAAGACCCGCTTCGTACAAACGGGTTATTATAGCCTCTCGACTCCTAAAATTGATTTATTATATACATTATTATCTTCGTGTATAATAGTATTCATAAAAAGTCCGCTATGGACTCCTAAACTACTTAACCAATTTCAATCAAATTTGCACGCCGTGTGCAGTTTGATATAATTTAAAAGATACTGCTGTATGCGTGTCTCACTGAACCCTTCCTTAACGTCTGGACTGATTTCAATGAAATTTTTGTATGCGTTTGGGTGGAGGCCTGGATAATTTAGATTCACAAATCAGCCCGGCAGATGGCCTGGTTGATGGTCCATGATATTCTAATTGCTTGAAATATGCATCATATCCTCTGTCGGGTCCGCTAGTATCTTATATTATCAATCTGCTGTTACACTTAACGACTCCATCTCTTTTCATCTTAGCGTGATCACAATTTGACAGAAAGAGACGAAACATACATAATAATTTCATAAGAAAATTTTCTCTTAACTCTTTAGTTTGAAGTAATATGTATTGTGGTGTTGCTTTTCAAGATTAAATCTCTTATATTAGTGTTTTTATTTTGTACTGTTACTTATTTGAATTTTTAAGCAATAATAAAAAATATTTCGTTTTGGAAACAATAATCACAATATTACAGGTTTCAAAGTAAAATCATCCCTTTTACAGTTGTCCTTCCAAAAACAGCATAGAAACGTACAGCCATAGAAAAATACCTGCATATACTCTGGTAATTCCAGTGCGTAACAGCGTGTAAAGATGTGCCAGTAACACCTCCCACTTCTCCCTCAAAGCCTGGTAACAAGGGCATCACCACGTATATGCGGAATATCTCCTTGCTACGAAACGCACGCATTATACGGTTGAATAGGGCTTCACCAATCTGTAATATTTATTATTATTATTTCAAGTTCCTTTATTATAAAGCGTACCTATTCTTCTAATATATTAGAACCCTGACATTAGGTTTTCTTTGAATTTATGTATTCCTGAAAGAATCAATTTCTACAGACATATTGGTTCTTTACTTCAAAATTTTACAATGAAACAAAATGGTTAATGGTTATACAGTTGTCTGCAACTGTTAAAAAATCTGCTCTGCCATTAAGAATATATATAATATGTCTATAACCGTAGTTGATGGCAGTGCAGATTTTTTGAAAACAAACACTAACCAAAATGTGGTGTCATTATACGCAACCCCAACGTACACATAAGCTACAAAAAAAAATCTTTCTTCACCTTTAACTTTATTTAAAAGAAAATGTTCATTACCGAATCAAAACTATATCTTCTAATTCAATCATCGAGAGACACAAATAAGGTACAATTTTTTTTTATTTTTCTTTCATTGTAAAATAAGTAAAATGTATAAATGTGACAAAAAGCAGACTTAAAAGTTGCACTACCGCAAGAGTAATAAAATCTAACAAAATTCAAATTAGTTTTTTTAGGAATGACTTTTTTATACAAATATCGTAGACGAAAGCGTCAGGCTGTACGACATAGATTAGTTATGATATTGACATTTTAATAAAAATAAGTGATATTTATATAACATATTATTAACATTTGTTATTTTTATATTATGTTATTGTTTACTTAAAAGGGTTCACAAATCTTATACAATGTAATGCATATGTTCCTAAAATTAATAAACATTTTTATTAATTTATGTAAATAGTCACAAAGTCTCTCGTACACACATACACATTCCAATATTTAGACATATGTATATATTTTTCCAAAATAATTTCATGTTAAAATTCCAATTAGTTTTCATATAATGGGAGTACCTGATTCCGAACAGTGGGATTTGTCCTCGAGAGCGTGATGAAGAACTGGTTCTCAATATATATGTAGTGCTGTGCCCTCGTTATTGTATCGACATACGCCTCATGTATGCTCTGTTCCACTGTATCAGGGTCCAGGAAACCACAAGACCAGCTCGATACGCTTCGTAAAACCTGAAAACATATTGAAGAGTTTACTTTTGCTTCGGTTACAATTGGCTATTGAAAAAGTTTTTTTTGTTTTCATTTGCGCTAATTTTCGAGATTTTACAATTCAATTCATAAATATATCGTAAGAAAATTGTCAGTATTTTTTCTTCAACTGTAACTACTTCAACTGCCTAATAATAAAAAAATATTATAATCAGGGCGAACTATACTGTTTTGAGCATTGACATTGTTTATGTCAAATAAATCGTAATGCCTTACCTGACAAGAAACATTATTGACGTTAATACTCAATAACTCTGCAAGATCTTGTAAAGGCTTGATGTCCGTATATGTCTTGGGTAATAGATACGGGTAATTACTGTTTTGCCTGAAAAATAAACATTCATATATGTACTCATTAAGCTGAAGGGTATTCGTTGAGGGGATTGGGAGAAAATTGCTCAGAGCGAGATGGATCATGGAGCCAATTGTAGGAGGCCTATACCTCAATAAGAGGTACTTTAAAAAAAAACATATACTTATAACTCACTTAACAATGATTCTGAATACACAAATATTTTTTTAAAGTTGGTTAAAAATTAAAATTATATATTTTATAAAGAAGCAGAAGGTTGACCCTGAGGTCGTAGGTTCGAACCCCGCAGTGTACCAATAAATGTATTACTTTCTGCGTGCTGTTAGTTGTCGCTTGTACGGTGAAATCTATAGTACTAAAATCTATGAACTAAAAAGTTTGACAGAAAAACGATATAACGGAACAGATAAAGAAAACTTTTGGTTTTGGTTTTTTTTTAATAGAAAATAGATCGTTAATTATAAATTAAGAAAAATAAAAGTCAACCATATTTTTATCCTAATATAAGTTTGATAATTAAATCATAAATTACAAAAACCATATTCAATTTCGAAAATCAAACCCAGAACATATAACGTAATAGCATAAAGCTTAGGTTACATACCGAGCTTTTTCCAATTTGATAGCGTTCCACCGTTGCACAAAATGTCGGGCGACGTCTCTTGCGGCAGCGCCTTGTATCATCACACCGACATCATGCCAAGGCATTCTAGGCGTTGTATTTCTATCCACAAGGTCTGGAATCACATGAATAAAGCAATTCTTATTTTTTTTGTTTATCTTAACATTAAACACTTGGCGAATTTTATTAGAAAATTGCTTAGGTAAAATTTTAGAACAGGATGAAAAATTTGTGGATAGACCTTTGTATGAAAATGAAAATGACAGGTCAACTGTGCCAATATCCGATCTTAAGATTTTAACTGTGACATACACCAATTTTTTAAATAATTAAAAAGTGATAGTGATGTCGACAAACTAGGACATCACGGACTATCATGTCAAAAAAGTGCTGGCCGCTTCTCGAGACATGCCGCACTCAACGATATCATACATCGGTCCCTTGCCACCGTCAACGTGCCTAATCTACTTGAGCCGACTGGAATTGCTAGAGACGATGGCAAGAGACCGGACGGTATGAGTTTGATTCCATGAAAGATGGGTCGGGTTTTGGTATGGGATGCCACCTGTTCAGACACACTGGCCCCTTCCAATCTTCATGGAACTAACAAGAGAGCTGGTGCGGCTTGTGATGCGGCTGAAAAAGCTAAAGTCTGCAAATACAGGGGTCTAGGCTCTGAATATGATTTTGTCCCATTCGGTGTCGAGACCCTTGGTCCGTGGGGTCCTAGCGCATTAAAGCTTTTTAGGGAATTATCAAAAAGGTTAGTCGACATCACAGGAGAACGAAGAGCTGGCAACTACCTCGCACAAAGAATTAGTCTAGCTATTCAAAGAGGGAACGCTGCTAGTATCTTCGGAACCTTGCCTAAAGGGACTCCTTTTAATAATATTTTTTAATAATTAAATTTTAAGGTTAGTTATTAGATATATTTTTAGTTTGTAATTGTATATTAATATAATTAAATGTATAATGTGTAAAGTAATATATTATATTGGCACATAATAAAATTATATCATTAAAAAGCTATTTGACATGTTTTAAACATAGAGATGTATATTTTTATATTCTTTGTATGGTTTTATTTACTGTACCTATTTGGTTTATAAGTGTAAACTGCGAAGAGATTGCATTCGATACGTCTCCAAAAACTAAAGATCGATCGACTGTCACGGCCTGATCTTAGATGGTTTTCGGTTTGGGCGTTAAAGAACCTTAAGACGTTTCAAACTAGTTCCAAAAACAAACATTAGTGATAAGCGTTCGAACTCCCAACCAATTGTAGATTATAATTAGATACTTTTAAGTCTTAAATAATATTTCTTTTACCAACAAAGGGCGAATCCAAATTATTGAAGTCCTTCACAATAAAGTTGACATAATCCTTCCCAATCCATATTTTCGAGTTTCCCTCCATTCCTTCTAGAACTTTCTTTGTACTTTCCGTTATAACTCTTCCTTCAACGACCTGCAGACAATATATAAAGTAACATATTTAAATCAATTTTTTGTTACGTAAATTAATCCTTAACAATTCACAGTACTAATTTTTCTTATTAAATGAAAATGTATGAAAAAATATTTTATTACCGACTCATGCCCCCTTTTGTTTAAAATTATTATTTATAAAAATAAATCAGTAAAATTGAACTCTTTTACCATATTCGTCTCTTTCTTTCAAATGTGTTTACACTGTTATGAAAAGAGATAGATGTACAAATAATAGTACCTGCGCTAACGGTGTAGGTTTAACACCATCCACCTTCAAACCCAGTGCATCCGTCAAAAGAACCTCATCATTGGATCTCGCATACTTCTCTGCCTTTTTTCTTTCCGAGTCATCAAATTTCTTGTCATTCCTCTCTTCTTCGTACGGCGGATAAATTATACCAATAAAATCTTTCCCTCTATTTGTTAATTTGCCTAGTACGTTTGATTTTTCATCCTTATCCTGAGCTATGAGAAGGTGGTCACCGGGTTCCAGGACTGGCAAATCAGGATTCGGCACATTCTCTGTTTCACCTTGTGCATTTTGGTCGATCTCTTCTTGAATTACCCTAGGAAATAAATTAGTTAAAACATTGTAGTTATAAGCTACTAGATCAGTTGATGACTTGATTCACTATATTTCACTTCACCGAATCTAAGTACTAAATGGAACAAATTTCTCAGATTTCAAGGAATAATAATAAAAAAATCATTGAATTGGTTGAAGCGCAAAATTAAACATATTTTTCGATAAATTTCTATTTATAAAACTAGCTGCCCACGCGAACTTAATTTCGCCTTAATATAATATTTTTTTAATTTTTTTTAAATTTTACTGTTTCTAAATATTTCCTCCTAAAGAAATACTTGCATTAATCTACCCATATTCGAGTCTTGCGCTTAGTAACTTATTTTGAAATTCATTTTTAGTTCTTTTTCTTATGCTATTTATATTATTTTTAGTTATGGAGCAAACGGGCAGGAGGCTCCCCCAATGTTAATTGACACCGCCCTAGGACACTCACACTGCCAAAAGGCTCGCTAGCGCGCTGCCGGCCTTTTAAAAATTAGTACGCTCAAATACTTCAGTTGGCAGTCGGTTCCACATAGTAGTGGTTCGCGGCAGAAATTGCCTTAGAAAAATAATAGTGAAGTCGTACTTACTCGTTATACCCAACAACGATATCCTTGGTGGCTTTCGCTAGTTCAATGGCTACATCCATGTTATTCTCACGAGCAACGAACAGGCCACCTCCAGGAGAACTTGAAGTTTTCTTCTTACTTCGTATTGATGATTTCGGCTGCGATATATTACCGAGGTCTGTTAGTCTGTTGATTGAACATATTATAGGGAATATAATTTGTTTACTACCCACACTAATAATACACGGACTTACAGATCACATATTATACACCCATAGAGCAGAGATACATTACAAAGTCAGAAATATTTAAAATAAAATTACAATAATTAATTATACACAAAATTATTTGTAAATTATCAGATTATGTAACTGTTTTTAATAATTTTTCTAAAATGGTATAAGCCACCTGTCAGCCTTCTGTGTCTGACACGCCTTTGACTATTAGGCTACTACCTATGGGAATAAATTTACATACCTATGTCTATAATCATCCCATCGTCCATAGCATAGGTCGATGCCCCCAAGAAAGGCAACAGTTTGGTCTACGCAAACTATCTTTTCGTGGTGTGCCCAGAAGAAAACTCCAATCTTAGCGTGGTCTGGGTGACGAAAAACCTGGAAATACATTTATACTGTCATTTTAGGATTCAATCGCCCAATTGATTGAATCTCAATTCAAGTAAAAAAAAAGAGATTTTTTTTTTCACTTAAACAGCTAAGAAGAAACGATTTTTTACACTTTAGTAAATTTCAACATTTACGCATTACAGTTAATGATGATGATAAAACAATTTAGGTTATTTTCTTTAAAAACACAATGACCTACTAAGGTATTAACATATGTCAAAAATGAATTAGATTTGACATACGGAAGTCGAACTTCGCGCTGTCGACACTAAATCTTTGTCACTTACGTTACTATATTTGCCATCTTAGAAAACCTTACCTTAATATTTTCAGTCGCCAATCTGGATTTACTGTAAAAACTATTAATACCGAGCGCCATTTCCACTTCTTTATATAGCATTATGAAGACTCTGACGCCTTGAGCCTGAAATCATCCAAATGATGTTAATCACTGTACTAATAAAAATGTTTATAAAACAGTTTTTTTAAAGAGGTTCTTCTAACTTAACGAAACGTGCCATTTCTGCTTTAGACAATTTTCTTAAAGACGAGACGAGAGTTAATTTTATGATCCAAATCTGCTATTATTGATTTATCTATAACATACTAGCACACTAGGCCAAGCATTGCTGTGGCTAAGGTTTTTGTTATATTACATGGTAGTACACTATTCAAGGGTAGGAAAACTTATGTGAAAGGTAGATAGCTTATGTGAAACGTTGGTACTTTTAACACAGCGCCATTTGTTAGAATTGTATCAAATAATAAACAAATAATTTGCAATAAAATAAAATTGCGACTATAATTAAAGATCTAAGCTATGCTCCTATCTCTGGACCAGACTGCTCACGGTTTTCCAGTTTAATTTAAAATCGGTTAAGTAGTTCAAAAGTCTATCGCGGACAAACATCGTGACAGGAGAATTTTATATACCTAGTCTTGCCATAAATACTGAAACAAAGAAAAACATTTTTTTTTCTGTTGCAAATAACATTTATTACTTTTACAGTGTGTTAGTTTAATACATAAATAAAAAACAATTTAAAATATAAAAAACTTATTTGAAGTGGTCTCCATTGGGTGCGATACAGTCCTTAAAACGTTGAGGCCAGTTATCGATAGAAGCACGCACTCTTTCCATGGGAAAAATCTTCACTGCCAATCGTAAGACAATCTTAGGGCCTCCAAATTATTATGCCGTTTAGAGCAAGCCATACTCTCTAAAACTGACCATAAATCATAATCTAGCGGATTAAGATCGGGACTAGACGACGGCAAGTCTTCAGCGCTGATGAAGTCCGAAACGTTCATTTCCAACCAACACTGCGTAGACCAAGCTTTATGACCCGGTGCCGAGTCTTTCTGGAAGGACCATTCTTTGTTATTGAAAATGGTGTTATTAAGGGGCTTCACTACCTTCTCAAGGATGGTATCTTGATACACTTGTGCCGAAGTTTTGCTACCTTTTTCACAAAAGTATGCCTCAGTCTCTCCTTTATAGCTAATACCCCACCAAACCATCACTAAAGTCGGATAGTGCCCACGTTGCACTCTGTCTACTAATTGGGAAGCTTCATTAGAGCTTTGAGAATAAATACGGTGATTTTGTTTGTTAAATGTTGCTTGATTGTAAAAAAATTCTCATCCGTAAACAAAGCTTTTTTGTGACCTACCTATGCGTACCGCTTCAGAATTTTTTTAGATTTTATCACCGTAATCTTTTTTAAATTATCAGTTGAGAAATTATCAGTACGTCTCTTATAGGCTACAAGTCTAAGTCATGTTTTAAAATACGCGACATGGTTTTAGGTGCTATCTTCATCTCCCGATATAAAATCTTTTGCTTTCGGACAGGATTTCTTCGAATTCTTTTCCTTACTGCTTTGACCATCTTTTTCGTACAAACACTACGTGGACGGCCAGATATTTTTCAGTCACAAACAGAGGAGGTCTCATTGTACCTATTAATAGCCGGGTACACAAATATTTTTCTAATACCAAGCGTATGGAGAGTTTTAAAAATTGCATTTGGCTCCATACCTACTTTGTGTAATCCAATCACAGTGATTTGGTTCTCTTCATCACTCCACTGCATTTTAATATCGCAAAATATTATATAAAGTATTGGCGCCAAAATGAGAAAACTTAATGGACAATCATATAAAAATGACACATTCCAAATTCAAATGTAATATTTTGTTTATTTTTAGTTGTATCAGTATTTATGGCCAGACTAAGTATATTAAGATAAGGATATAATTAAAAACGTACCGCTTTCCTCTTCAATATAGTATCCAACCTCCAATAGTCACCATTGAGCGCCGGTCGCTTCATATAAATCTCCGGACTGAGCCACCAATCCGCTATGAAAATCTCTTCTCTAGCCAATTCCATAGCATCAGCTACCGCGGAGAGATAATCGCATCCGTCAACGAACGTGGCGACGGGCGTAGACGGACGCGCAGGCGCGAACGAATGGTGTACGTTCGGATATGTGAAGTCACGAGCTGTGAATTTCTTTTCATTTAAAACAAAACTAATAATAGCTTAGTTGATACACATTTGACAATTTTGGCTTCAACATTCATGTATACAAATAGTAAAGAGAAATATGCAATCTGAGGCTAAAACTCATATTATAAGGTTACTGTATTATTAAAAAATGTTCAGTATGATTAGAAATAAATGATTAATGTCCAATATCAAATCATTTATTCCAATTAGTCCTCCTGAAATGCCACTTTTGAACATTAAATAAAATATAAAGATGATTCTAGTTGCCCCTTCCAAAAGGTAGTTTCGTGTTGAAATTGGGCAAGAAACTCCACACTTACTCTTTTGAAATAGAATTTGCAATTTTGGATACATTAGTTAAATAATTATATGTGAAGACAATGTACTCCCAGAATAAAATTACTATACAGGTCTATTATTGTATTGTTAAATAAAGCATAAATTTAAGTTTAATCATATTAATACTTACCAGATTGGTTAGCAACAGTTTTTAAGTAGTGCATCCACTCTTTACTCTTCCGTTTGGTCCAGCATTTGATGACCAACTGTCTGTGCTGGTTCAAGATTTGAAGCCCATTACTGAGACCCGTAGAATACATACCACTTGATACTTCGAACCTTCAAATAATTTCATATTAGTTGCTTTCTCACGAATTAAATTCACTTAAAAAAAATATTTCTTATAAATAAGCGCATTTTAATACTAAGCTATGATTTCAATGTTATCTAAAAACTAAGTACTTACAACTTTTTACCAAGCTGCATGGAACGAAAAATAAATATAGGCAGCAAAATTTATTATTATTTTCTATTAAGTATATTTCAACCTTACCCTTGGTCAAACAACATGACACCCTTGATGACACCATCGCTGGGTCTAATATACCCAAAGAAGGTGTCCTTGACAAATAACCATCGCTCTTGAAATTTTGCGCATACCAATGCCGTGCAGAAGTAATTGCACCTGGAACAATACAATTACATTTTATGTATTATATATATTGTTTAAATATTTACATAAAAGGAATGCATTCTTTTAACCTGCTGCAATCGTTAGCAAAAGAAATGTGCCAACCACAATCAAATTTAGACAATAGATATTGAAACATAATTTATTATAAGAAAAAAAAAAATTAAATCTGTATTTTATTTAATTGAATTTGTGTATATTTTGTATTCCACTTTTCTTTTAACTATTGTGTCGATATTATAACTATCTGTGCCAATACTGTTTTATCAATTTACCCTTACAAAGCATCAAAGAAAACAGTAAAAAAATAATTGTGAAGAAATGCATGACTTCGAATGCTAATTTATATTACACAATAATAATGATGTTAAATACAAAAAAAAAGCTATGAAATATTAATATCATCTTCTACAAGGTTCTGAGAAAACTATTTGTATTCATTTAATATTTAGGACAAAATAATGAGCATGAGCAACTAAACTATCTCACCGAACACACACCATATTGCCCAATAGGCCGAAACAGTTGCAACCAGCCTGACCGGGTCTAGTAGACCCCGTGCGCTTCTCGATTATGCCCTCTTTGCCCTTGGACCCCAACTCCGATATAAAAGACATTTGGGAGACCTCCAAAAACGCCACCTAAGTATTAAAAGAATAGTTGTTTAGAAAAGTTAAAAGAAAACAATAAAAAATCATTTATATTGAATATTTTACAACAATTAAAAAATAAATAGATCAGAGTCGTTACAACCTTTTTTAGGTCTGGAACTCATATTTCTATTTCTGTTTCATGATTATATGTCAATCTAATAGGCAAGTAGGTGATCAGCCTCTTGGGCCTGACATACGCCGACTAGCTTTTGGGTGTAAGACATGTCGATTTCTTCACCGTCCGAGCAAATGTTAAATGCGCACAAAGAAAGAAAGTCAATTGTTGCAGCCAGGGATCGAACCTACGAGCTCAGGGATGAGAGTCGCAATAATTCCATGGAACCAGGAAACCATAAGTCTGATCCTCGGTAAAATTGAATATTTTACATTGAAAAGTAGACAATCATCACCTGCATATTTTAAACTGACGTTTCATTTCATGATTTCGAAATAAAACTTTGTTCACATAAAAATCAACAAAGATACGTTTCTAAATAAACAATCTGAGGTCACTTCCATTTCAAAAATGCGAATTGAATTCAATCGTTGAATCGGATCATTAAAAAATTTATAAAAAAGGTTCGAGGTATGTAAAATACTTACAGTTTCATGGTGATTTCTATAAATGGATATGTTAAGTAGATTGTACAAATATTCCTCCAACTGTTTCATACGAAGTTGAATTCCTTCATACGTAATCATCACCTCGGGCTTGCGAGGAAATCTGTAACCAAACACTATATAAGGTCACTAATTAACTTGGATTTTATCCAGTTCAATGTTATGCATTTGTAATTACTATATGACGAATAAAATCTCTCATGTATGAGTCAACGATAGTGTTTTTTAAACCTTCCTGTTTGAGTTGTATGCAACATAATATATAGTCAATTCCAGGAAAATATTTAGTAATGTTGTATAATTGTTACGTGTTTGTTCAAAGAGATCATAGCGCTGATCACATTGGAAAATAAATAGGGAAAGTAGTATAAGGAATGTTAACGCCACCTTGATTTAAGAACTGGTAGTAAAATTAGAAGCATTTAATATGTATTTCTTTTTTTGACATTCAAAAGCGTAACATTGTGTAAGCTATATGTTTATGTTTTTATGTTATTTTTTTTACATTGTTTTCTTTATTGTAAAGATGTATCTGTTTTGTGTTTTGTTTCCAAATAGATTATTATATGACAAACGATTTTGAATTTGATTTTGGTTAACATTTCAAGACGTATTTTACATATTGTCACAAAAGTGATAATAGTCTTAAACTGTTTAATTTTCAATTGTTATCTGATATAACATTGATAAAAATATTATTTATATTCACGGTGAAAATAATAATCTATTGTTTCCGCCTAGAAGTTTGTTTTTAAATTTTCGGTTTTTAAATTTTTTACACATCATTTTATTAGATTTTAATTATTTGTAACCAAAAAACCTAAGGAGATTATTAATTCGACGTTAATTTGAGTTAAGTAAGGGATGATATCGATACCTTCTATACTCTTAAATCATGCTAGCATCAAACTATTTTTTTCATATCAATGTTATGGGGTTCAAGTCAGAATGTTTTTATGCAGACAAATCTTTTTTAATAAATAAATTTCCCGCCAAAAGTAAATTTAAACCATATAACATTCTGTATCTCTGTTACATTGCAACAAATTATGTAGCAATTGTAATTAAATGAATATTTGCACTTTTTAAGTGTAATTCAATCAATTGTAACTGATTAAGGTGTTCAGATAGCCGACGGTACTTAGAGATAAGTATTTCACTGGTGGCGATAAAATTCATAATTAATCTCTTATGGTGATGGGAAAACAAGTTTTTTGGATTTGATATATCTGTGGTTCTTTTAAAATTCGAATTAGATGAGAAAACAAGACCCATAATGGTAGCAACACTGGATAATAATTTAAATTTAGAACAATTCGATTATTACCTTGGCAGAGCCCCTTTCCTTTTCCTCGGTCTACCATCCCGTTTCTTAGAATTACTTCGAGGTAGAGCCTCCAACGCTACTCTTTCGGCCTTTTCCTCTGTATCCACTGTATTTTTAAAACTGGCTCGTCTTGTTTTGTGTGATTTGGTTGGAAATGGTATTTTTAACGACGTTCTATATAAAGCCAGTTGTTGGTGCAAGTAGAGTATGTGTTTGTATCGCTTTTTTATCGTCCAATTGAAGTCGCCATGTTCCAGGTTTATTGTATATCTGAAAATATGTCATGTTATAGTGTTTCATAGTTAATAGAGGGATCACGGGTATAGTGTCGTTCATTTGAATTGTGAAAATTCGTAACGGAGTAACTGTTTCTGTAAATTTCTTAGCTGTGATGAAATGAAATACGTTTATTTTGGAACATAAGATCATCATGGTATCACTAATTCCACGTCATTAAATTCGAACCTGTTGGCATCCCTACTCATCGGCAAAGAAGACAGAGGGTGTTGGCCGAGAGAAAAAGCTGGCGTAAAAAACTCTCGGTACTCTTTTTCTTTAATATATTTCTTAAATTTAATAAAAGGCAGAGATAAAAGAGCCTCTGGGATTTTATTAAAGAAGAGTATGCCTTTTCCCAAAATAATTATTAACTTTAGACAGTCTAGTACGGGGAAATTGCAGCCTGCGTTTGTTCCGATACTAGAATAGAACATACGCACAATGTATTGACATTGTGCGTATGTAATGTATATACTTGTGTACTGTACATGTTTATAATACTTATCACTATTTTTGTATACATACATAGTATTTTCATAAATATATTGCGAGGGAAAGGTAAGTAGGAGGTAAAGGTAAGATGTACTTTGGTCTATATACAAGACAAGGTTAACGACGTCAAATCACTGATTGTTAATACGCGATGAATAGATCATTATCTAGTAATTCTTAGATTGTATTATGTAATGACAACTGCCATTCAACGACCTAGCTTGAAAAAAAGGGTTGACGTAATAACGACGACGACAGTTTTTATATGGAAAACTTGAACCCCATAATAGTGCCAGAAGGATAATTGGTAGTCCAATTTATATATGTAATAGTTTATTGCTAAGTGTTGCGCAATCACTGCAATCGATGGTAAAATTCTATTCTACTAATCTGGCCTTTGTGTTTTAATTTATACCAATTAACGTGTTTAATAACAATCTAAGCGATTAAAGACTGACACTAAACTGTAACCATAATCCTCTAAAAATACATTTAGTTAACAGTAAGGGTCACAAAAAATGCAAGCGTCAAGAGGTTTATTTTTTTGTTCAAAAATGGTAAAATTTATTAACTGGCAACATTGCTGGGTATTTATTCGACTATAGGATTTGTATTGACATGTTGATGTTTTTATTAAAGAAAAAATATCCATGGCATGCGTGCTAGAGCATCTACCAGTACTGCCGCAGCAAAGATCTATCTTTATTTGTTATGTCAAAATTATTTATTTGCAAGGTTATTTAAGTGACAAGTGTTATGTATCGCACTTACATGTAATAGAAAGATGTATAAGTAAATATTTAATGTTAATGTATTTTTAATCGCACCTTATGGTTAGTTTTTTCCAGCAATTTCCAAGTGAGTTTATAAGATGGTTGAACGTATTACAAACCATAATATAAACGGTATACGCCAATGACCGCATTCTATTTTCGCTGTAGGGGCCTTATCTAAGTCATGACGTCATGTTCGTCTAATGGATATAATCTTACGTTTATCATATAGCACATATAGGATCGTTACTATATTGTAACTAGTCTAAGATGAAACTAGATATAGATTAAAAATTGCAATCAATTCCGTGAGGTAGATTGACTGTATCACGAACTGACTAAATACAGACTTGTAATATAAAAGTTAATGTCGACGCATTTTAAATCGAGGCGTCGGGCAATAAATGTCTCTGACAGTAGGAATGTGAACGCAATGCATCCCGATCGATACTTAGCTACCTGCGCACGCGGATAGGATAAAGACATGGAAATCTATTTTAGGAGGTCAAGCACCACCTCTGATAAATAGATAAACAAGAAGACTACAACAAATGGGGATGATAAAAACTTTTATTTTCAGATAAGAAAATAGTATATCATAGTATACTTCGCACCACAAACAATTTTTTTGCATATTTATTTATAGATTTGCAGCATTCTATTAAACAATTTTCAAAATCCATTCAAAAGATCCAGAGATTATCCCTGCAACCTCACATACTTTACGTCTTTATAATTTATATATTCTATATAGATGTGAACTAGTATTTGTTACCATATTACATCCATATAAAAATGGTAACATATATACGCTGTAATATAGATAAAATTAGTTCTTGTCGTTACTCTTATCTAAGGCCCGTATTCCAATAAGCATTATTAAATTTCAAAATTCATTAGACATTTCTAAAATAGTGAATAAAAATTTATCCACATTGATAATTTAAAAAAAGGTCTGTTTTTATGTATGAAAGGTAATACTCACAAATTAGGATTAAGAAGATGTGTGGTAACACTTCTCTCATTCTCTACAAATCTGACCTTTATTTCAACACCCGGAATGAACACTTTCCTATGCACTGATTTGAATTTTATTGGCGTAGAGTGTATGCTTTTGTAAGACACCGATTTAGCTAGAGGTACTGAAAAAAAAATATTTCGTTATCCTACAGCTAACATAAATTATATAAAATTACAAACAAACACTGAATATATAGCGAAAGATGGAATACATCATACATTTTACTACAAAAATATCAAAGATTAACAAAAGGGAACAAATAAACAAAAAGTAAATTGATAATTTAATGGAAAAATAAATAAATAAATAAAATAAATAAATAAGTGTTTTAATACCAAGTTGTTTTAGCAAAAATAATTACCACACCAAGGTGAATTCAGTAAATATATACTTGATTTGAGATCTCATTCATAAATTGTTAAAACACATAAATACAAAATAAACTAAATTTTAATATTGATTTATTCTCAAAGAATGATTATTGCTAAACATATTTCTTTTTTAAATACTTGTAAAACATTTCACTATATGGCCGTACTATTCATAAATAATAAGTTAATAATAACAATATTTTAAGGGGATTCATATAACTGATAATGTTTTGCGTCAATGCAAAAATTCATTCACAGTCATACCTGATTATAAAACGATAATAACAAAAATAAAAGATTAAATAGAAACATGTTTCTTTTGTTTCAGATAAAACAAAATCATACAAGATTTTATAAATATATCTGCATTCTCTCTCTATGTTCATAATCATTTAGAGTGGCCGGGTGGGCCATTACAGGTTACTAATTCACAATTATAGGCTGGGCAGATAAGAAAATTCAGACAGAGAATTAAATTAAAAATTATTCACTTTACAATGATCTGTTACAAACATGTGATAAACATATGTTTTCTCACACAAAAATAATTATAATTATACAGAATGAAACATTACACCTAAGATCAAACAGTGATTGAAGATGAACGCAGACAAATAACTCAGAGTGGCAGAATTTCATACTACTCCATATTAACATATTCATCTTATATGAGATTGAACTAGTCCAGAATAAAGTATACTTAAAAACAATATGCTAAATTATTTTTCCATACATTACTTTCAAGGAAATTATTCAACAAAATTGTATAAATATCTCACCTGATGCATCAGTTTCCTCTTTACATTTATCTATTTCTATAACAGAGAGAGACTCGGGAACTGCAAGGCATTCATCAAAATCAGAGTCTATTCCAGGTGTCAAGGAATCCAGGTTTTGAAATATTCCTTGCAGGCAATCACCAGGTGATGACGGAGTTGGGGTCTCCATACCTTGATTTGTGTAACTGTATAATTCTTCATCTAAAAAATAAGAGTTGTATTATTTACAGGGATTTCAAAAGTATTATATTGTATTGTATAATTATCAAATACACATTTTATATAAAATTTTCTCATTAAAAAAAAACAAGTATTAAAATATACAAAATACCACACCTTGTTGTTGTTTTTTATTTATTTACAAATTATTTTTATAACCCACATAAAATAATATAGAATATATTAATAATAAAAATAAATGCTAAAGTTAAAATATGATATGGTTATTATGTTGAGAATAATGTTGTATCAATCAGTAATGGTTTTAAGAAATACATATACATCATTATGGATTTAATTTTATTGTGTAATATCTGATAAATTATTAATATAAAAATCTTGTTTTTGAACAAAGAAAGGAAAGATAAGCATACGCAGAACAGTCGCAATATAAAAACAATTCCTTTTGAAAAAGATAAAAATTCTACTTATTTTAAGAGTCTCTATTTCTTTGTTTATATAACCAACCAGATAATGTATTTTGTTCCATATTAGTAAAAATAGTGTTAACACCTTCCAAGTGGTTAATAAATAAAGCTTATAAATAATAAAATTAAATGTTACATATGTAATAAAAAAATAACAACAATTCACTTTTGTAAATTTGCTATGGGAACTATTATTAATATTTGGATATTGTTTGGTTGTGGAAAGTTTGTCAAAATTATAAATGATGAATAAACACTATACTTAAAGCATCTTTCAAAGAAAATTCACGCCAAACTTTTTAAAACAAAACACAACAGCATAACACTACAAAATCTACCTCGTTTGATAAGGTTGTGAAAACTTAGGGTCAATTCTTTTCGTTCCATAGGCCCACGGACTATCACACCAAAACAACTTTCAGCTTTTCTGTATGAGTACTGATTTGCAATATTGTGCCCATTACACGGCATGTCAGTCTTTTGAATACATAATCTCTCTGATAAGATAAGACACATAGATTTCAGTTGTTAAACAACTTCCGACGTCGTACATAGTATCGTCAAAATATCACAATATAAAGTTATTAAAATAATTGATTGTTGACTATTGAGCTATGGTTCATTGATCAAGGTAATTTCCAAGGCCTGAAAATCATGCGATTAGTCACAAGTGATCAATACTTACAAAACTTTTGATACAATCGTTTTTTCTTGAATTCCAGAGCTCCTAGCTTCTGGCATGGCTGTTGAATACTAATGCTGTGAGCATTGCCATTGAGCACAGTTACCACTCATAACTCGTTAGACTCTGTCTGAGTCACGTCTTATAATTTAATTTGGTCAGCTATATAGTATAAAAATGTAGACGTGTAGCTCCAGTCAACTCGAAACTGATAGTATCATGTGTAATTAATATTTAGTTATATACTATCATAATCATATTTTCAGACAAGCTTCTAAGTTCTTTACACCATAATCTTTTGTTACAATAATTTCATCAACCTTACTGATAGTGTTAAGTAACTGTTGATCTTCCTTCGTACTTAAAGTCCACAGACTAAAATATTACTTTTAACTTGATTGAAATGAAATATGAATTGTTAGTGTGGAGTGTGGATAGTTTAGCGAAAGTGTTGCCACCATCTCGTAAGATTTGAGTTTTCCCTAAAACGACTCAAAAATATTATGTTATATTATGTAGCAACTAATGAGATGTGGTGTTTGTCTTATTTTTTTGTATTTGATTTTCGGAATCTATCCAGAATCGAACTATCCAAAATCATCATGCACTGGTACTCATTTTGTGCTAATAAAGCAAATGATGACTTAAGACTAAAAGAGATCACAATTGGGGTGATTTAGGGAAAAATGAGGAGAGTAAATTTGTACGATGTGTTCGCACACCGTCACAAAAAATAGATACTCTGAAGCTGGCTATAGTCAACATTTTAGTTTTTTATTCTAACGCTGGTACAAAGTAGGTACACACTCGTTTTTTTCTAAGTCTTAAATATTTACTTGGAATAATATGCAGTTTTCGTAAAAGTAGGTAATAAAAAAACAGCACTCTAAAAAATATACATTACATATACATATGCATCATTTTCCCTACTATGTCTAATCAAGCTTAATACGCTTACGAAAATTTAATAAGTGAATAGTCTTAGTCAAAACACTATTACATGAGCAAGCTTGTGTTATGAATCAATACTTAATACAGAGGTACATTATTTTGCGCCTGTTATAATTCAACGATCCACATATTTGCTATACAATTACTTTGTAGCGGAAAAAATTACAAATATAGAAACATAGGTACATGTTACATGTACATGTTGTATTATAATGTGCTATATATTATACCTATATAAAGTAGGGAGTATCAAAGAAATCATAATAGAGTTCTATTATTTATAATCTCATACTTCTTTTGTTTCAAAATAACGTGTAAAATTTATTACAATATAGCGTGCAGTCTTCGTTTATTTTAATGCAATAATTGGATAGTAAGTAATGCAATAAAATTAATATTGTTTTGGTCAGTTATTACTTCATTAACACAAATATAGTTGGTTGGCGTGCGATATTTCGACAGTGTATGTATTTATCGTTATTTAAGTTTGTGCGTTACATTGTAAAAAAATCATTCAATGTAGGGTTTATCGTTTTAAACTTAATTAAAAGATTAAGTAACATAAATATTCCTTAAAACAGTTTGTGGTTCCAAAAAGTTATCTAGTCATATATATATAATTTCTTATAATACGTGTTGGATATAAAAAACATTTTAATACTTATAATTATTAGCTGGTGGCGAATTTTCCGAATCGAATTAAGTGAAGTGAGCTATTTAATCCTATTTTACACTTCGTAATACGTCTCTTCATTCAGCGTTATATTTGTTTTTGGCAAAATACCTACTTATGTCATGTAGATGTAAATATAAAATACTCTTAACGATTTCTCTGAGTCTTGTGCGTACCCAGAGACAGTAAAAGTTTAAGTAAGCACAATAATTAAACAATTATGAAGATAATGTAAAATAATCACTATCGATTTTAAATAGTCATTTGGCTTTTGTAAGACATGGAAACGGACGCTCAAATGAGTTCGCTCATGCTATGAATAGATGGCGCTATAAATGCATGAGAAATTAATAATAATATGATGTCGTAAATAGCGTAGTAGTTTAATATTTTAGAATACTTTAAGTTAATATAATTAAGTTTGTTAACTGAAAAATTAGCTTTAATTAAATATATAATTAATAAATATACGTTATGAACGTATAAATGTATCACAATCATACCTGTTTACACCAGACTGCGAAAAAGTGCGGCCGTGATTTTTTAAAATCTCCATGTAAGTTGCCGCCATGTAGCCGATATCTTCTTAAATAAAATATTCATTAAAATAGTAATTTCATTTAATTAAAAATAGTATCGGATAAATTTTAATAGGCAATTTAGTAGATATACATTCCCCTAATAATAAATATAAATAGAAATTTTATTTTGAGCAAATAACCGATGAGCGCACTAAACTCGGATCTTGTAATATGAGTGAGATTTTCACAGAGGATTATCCCAGCTCCCTTGAAGCTGACGCTATAAGGCGAACTTGGATAGTATACAAAACAGGCGTTTCTTTTTGATGTGAAACATCTATAGCCGCACGTAAAACCGATTTCTGGCGTGGCGACGCATGCCGTGGCGACGCGTCGCCACACTGTATGATATACAGTCTAAATGCAGTAGTAAATTTCACATTAAAAATATTTAATGAATATAATGTTTATTCAACAAATAGTCATCGTTATCTGGAAAAAATCGTAATATTTTTTTTTATCATTATAACATATTTATTTCCTATCACAGTCTATTCTTTTCTGCATATTACTTTTAAAAAAATAATATCGATGTTTCACATCTGCCAGGCGTCCCGTGACGGCTCTCATTTTTTATTAATTTTTACTTATTTTTATTATTACCATGTAGAGACATAAGTTGTAACGCAAGTTCAGTGTACTTTGAGAGTAAACAACGTTTATTTTAATAAGTTCTGTTCGCTTCTGACAAGACTTGTTGTATTATCCTGTAAAATAAATGAGAGAAACTGACTAAATCCCCTCCAAAATGAATCATGAACTCAACCATGTAAACCTAACCACCAAAAAAGACGATAGTTGCTAAAAACTTCAAACCTTTTTTTAATACTGCAATCTGTTGGAAGAATTACTGAAATTGCTGGCGTACTTTTCATGTTTATTCATATTAACAGCAATTATAAGAGTAGTGATTATGTTTTATAATGAGGAGTGTAGGTCATCCCTATTGTCGTAGGTTCGATTCTCGGCTGTGCACCAATAAACTTTCTTTGTATGTATATCGGTATACACACTTGCTTGTACGGTGAAGGAAAACATCGTGAGGAAACCAACAATGCTTTAGACCCAAAATATTAAGGCACAGAAGGTTGATCACCTACTCGCATATTAGAAATGATCACGAAACATATACAGAAAGCCTAGATACAGATTGAAAAGGTTGGAATGTTGGAATACATTGGAATGTATGTTCTTTTAGTAAAGTAGTATAACAAAAGTTACGAACGGCTTTATTTCGAAAAAGTTGCAATATCTCCTATGGACAAAGAATTCGCCACAACCTTTTAGCTACTGTTCTAAATCCGGCTCCAATATTTTCTTTTCAAAATTATGTAATTAACACACAGTAAGTAGTTATGACACGAAATTTTGAACGGTCAAGCCGTAAAAAATCATTGTATTTATAAACAAAGAGGTTTTAAGTAATCTAGATTTGACTGAAACTGAAAGCTTCGCAACCGGTTCCATGATGTATGTAAATGGAGCTGCCTGATATATTGTGAGCTGCGTAACGGCGATTTTAGAAGGGTTGTGTTTACGTGGTGGAGGTCGTGGTAAAGTGGTGTAAACTTATGCGGCCAGGTGGGCAGAGAATGTCTCGAGAGCAAAAGTGACCACAGTCGTAAGCCGCGCACCGTAGTGTCATAGCGTGAACCTCAGCACGTACGCAAATGTACGCACAACGCCCGCCAATTTGAATTTGCGTTCGAAAATCGATTTATTTCACTTTGCAATAAGTGCACTCGCGCGGAAACCATTGAAAATCTGTGACATTTGCCAGTGTCCAGATTGCATTGAGAACGTTGACATCGTTGATAACGAATTATGATTGGTTTTTGAACGCAATTTCGAAAATGAAAGCTTTAAGCGGGCTTATGTGACGTGCTTTTTTTATAGTGTTACAGTTTTGTAGTGAGGATAATGATGGTGGATTCCACTTAAAAAATAAGTGATTTTATGAAACTGAAAGACATTTAATAAGGTGAGTTAAGATTAGTAGATGCAGTATTGCACTGTTTATTTTCGTAAAGTAGTCTTATTTTAAGCTAACAGTACTTAATTTAGTATGTTTCGCTTTCTAAATAGTCGGCCGTGAGTGTGGCTATAGTCACGACTAAACTAATTTTAATTCAAGATAATTGTAATGGTGTGCTTTCATTACACCAGTAAAAGGTTAATATTTCTTGTAGCGAAAGGACAGGCAATCTCGCAAATGCAAAATTATGTTTTTAATACTTAATATTCTGTTATATGTTGCTACAAAACATGATTTATGTGAATAAGATATAGCTAGAGATTTTCGTTACAAAATCTTATAATATCAGCGCAGTCAGGTTTAAACTTCATGTAGATTTTGTTAACAGGAAATTTGACTCTTTAAATATCTTTGATTATCAAAAACACCCTCCAAATTTTGCATATTCATTATTATTATATTCTAAAGTAGCAACTTAAAAAGCGTGGCGCGCCATTGTCACAAAAAAGGCTGTAGACAAATGTATTCTAAAACTGTTGCTTTATTAAAGTTGTATATATTAAAACTACAATAATTATTTTTCAAAATTTATTTAAAACTTCTACCTACTTACATCCCACTAATGAATTAATTCATCCGTATTTGGAGACTGAAAAGTAAAGACAGGAAATATTTATAATATTTAACAAATATGATTGTAATTGCTTCTTAATGTTAAGTGACCTTCAGATTAGGATAATTATCCGATATATTTTTGTATTAATTAAGTGTTTTAGGGCAAAATCGTGAATTTGTATATAATACTGTTCTAAAGTGCATTATATGAGCGCATTCGATAACGTTACTATAAAAAAGTAGGACTTTTCAAACACTTAATTTCACCTTAAAACTTAAAATTTTAAGAAAATACATTAATTACACACACAAGTATATACCTGTACCTTTCTATTTACCATTCGTATATAATTATTCTTTGCTTAGAATTTATAATAGGATTTTAATATTACTTCTAGCTGTTCCATAACGATATCAACTGTATTTATATACATTAAATTAAAGACGAATTTTCACCTCCGCATGACCATTTTAAAATTTTGTCATTTTGAATCAATTATTCTATTAAAGGAAGATTATTTATGTATTTTTATTCCTATACTTGAATCCACGCCTAAATATTTTATTAAAAGTAAAAGTAAACTGAACATAGAATGTATATATGCTCAATTAATAATATTACTAATGTTACTAAGGAATAAATCACCATTAAAATAGAGTTTTATAAATCCTAAAGTATAGATGTTATCCCCTTTTTATACAATAATAAGTGCTTATGTTATAATAACATAGCCTTCTAATTCCGAAACTCAGTCACTTCATATATTAGAACTTTAATATAATTTCACTCCAGTATATCTCGGAGTTCAGTGTGCCTCTTGCCAAATACCTCCTCTAACCCTTTCCACTGTTCTCTTTTTTTTTTGAGCGATTATATCTTAATATATATATTTCTTGTGTGCGTGTGTATGTGACTGAACTCCTCCTAAACGACTGGACCGATTTAGACGAAATTTTTTGTGTGTGTTCAAGGGGATCTGGGAATGGTTTAGATTCACAATTTTGTCCGCTGGACAATGTTTTTTTAATTAATTTATTAGTTGTTGTTGATTTTGGAATGTTTTACATTGGATCCGACAGACGGCGCTACCATCGCAGTGTCAAATTTGAAATAATATTCGAATTTTAATTTTAGTCTGTCCCGAAATTTAAAAAAAGTTTTGTTATCATTGTGTTATATCGTGTGTGTCATCAAAATAGCTTATTAAAAATTGAAATTTTGAAATTAAAGACGTGTAGACAGGACAACGTCTGTCGGATCCGCTAGTATATATATATAATCGCTCAGAAACCTATTTTAATTAATAAAGCAATATATTTAAAAATCCTACAGTTTGTTATGACACTGTAGTATATTTGTATTCTAAACATAAAATTCTACTCCTTAATCTTTTTACTAAACTGATTTCAAAATTTCTTTCAGTGGTAATAGCCTACGTATTATTCTCTGATGACGAACGCATTGTCGCGCATTTGTTATTACTGTTTTCCCGTTTCTAAACGAAGTTGCACGTTTGAGCATGTTATCTGCTTAATTATTGCTCATTCAAACAAGTGAAATTCATTACAGAGTTATCAAGATATTCAAGGTTTTTTCTTATTCTTAATGTTGGCAAGTTGATTTTGTAAGGGGCAGCTGGCTTTGCCTATTACTCTGATGGGTAAATAAGTGGAGCTCAAATACAAAATATTGCGTGGTTTACTTAAATTTCAAACAGAGTATAGGGCAGGTATATAATAGGTACTACGGCCTTGAATGGGAAAACAAATTTTGTCATACATTATTAACTTCTTACAATAATTAGTTTTTACATCACAAACAATATCATGTAAAAAGACCTAGAAGCAATACTCCTAAGATCAGTTTATTCCAGACAACTCATATCTTCGGTTTGCTAAAAGTTTATTAAAAATAATATATAAGTGTAATAAACTCAACATCAAATAATAACGTACAAGCACAGAATACAACAAAATTGTAATTTTTTTATATTAAATCCATGACATTTTTTTCATAGAATGAAAAAATATGATTAGCAGTGTCATGCTGTTTTAGATGTATCTTTGATACTTACTAGCGTAACTTACCTCGATATGAAAAATCAAATACGATAAAAAGTATTTGAACCAATAGTTCCATTGATACAAAATCAAAGGAACTCTTTGGCAATGTAATATTGGTATAGTTTGGAGATAATTTTGTATGGATACAGTTTAAATATATTTATTATTTTATTATTCAATAATTATGATAACATCGAAACTTATAAATTACACAACTTATTTCTAATATCTAATCAATTATTGCGCTCCAATTACCTGTAACTTCAAATGACCGAATAAGTTTCGCACTTGCTTTTCCCCACAGTGTTTGTAGCATTCTTCCTCTAATAGGTTGACTAAAAAATCTGTTTTGAGAAAGTTTTAATAGATACATCCAGGTTTCACGTTAAACATGAAAAATAGTAAAAACATTATACTAATATATTTTAAATTTCAAGAGTTTTCACTTGAACCAAAATCTTACATTCCAAAGCTAAGTGTGCATGGAGATAATATATGTTACGTGTTTCATGTAATTCAGTATGTGTTCAAGCAGGTGTAACGAGATGTCGCGTCTGTTCTTACTCACTGAAGCAAACAGCTAGCGAAATCTTTACTTTTCGTCAATTACGCGACAAAGAGAGTGAAGGTGCTTTACAATTGACATCATTTGGTTGTTTTTAGTAGAAATTCTTTGATTATTAATCTGCCTGGATATCATCCGTTTCTTTGTTCATTTTTACTTTGTAGACAACTAGGTGATCAGCCTAGTTCTATCGTACACATGTCGTCGATTCTTGAATTAGAGACATGCCGACATGAAGAATGATGAAAGATGTTTTCTTCTTCACCGGTCATTTACCTTATGACTGATGCTTATAGACAAAAATTCTACTTTGATACACAGCCGGGGATCGCACCTACGGCCTACGAGAGGGTAGTCGCACGCTAAACAAATCAATGAGCAGTGTTAGCCTAGTCCAACTCTCTTTCATTACTAAACATTTAAATAAATTATTTATTACACTATTTACAAAACATTTAGAGGAGTTTACAGAATTCATTCAGAGTCTAAAAACTGACGTTCTCGCTGACGACCAAATCCAGGTTTATATTGGTTAAATTTATTTTTGTATCTTGAATTTTTATCGACAGTTATTTAAGTTTATATACAAATTGCAAAATTCAGTATTGGTTATAATATAACCATATTATATAATGCGCTCAGTTCTAGTGAACCTCAACATTTTAAAAAGAAAATGTGTTTACCAATCTCTGTCATATTTTCATTTTTACATTATGCGAGTATATATAAACACCCCATTTGATCTCGTACGAAAATTGTATTTTATTAATACAATCTTCTTAAGTCTTGTTCTACTATAACTACAATTGTTATCAGATGATGCAGCACAGTTTACGTGTTGAACATATGACACAAATTCAAACAATAGAATCTTTTATCGTCCTTTTGTCAGCCACCGCAATCCATACCTAGAATACGTGATTCAATTTCTACAAACCACAAAAAGTTACGTAGTACTTATTGTTTACTATACAAAACTTTATTAAGAAAAAGTAGAGGTAAAAGAAAGCTAGCATAACTCGACGCATTTGTGAGTAAAAAAGGTCGTAGATTTTCTATGAAGATAGAATATGTTTTTCACAGAAAAATCGTAATCTTTGACATAGACGATTCATTGGCCGCTTTGTTTTGCGTAATATTCAGATTTTATACTTGTATCTACAACAAACTGCTGAGGCTCATTTCTACTTTTTGAATAAAAGTAAAAATGTAAAGCATTCTCACGTTAAAAGACGATACATAACTAAAGAGCAGTGAAAGTGGCGTCCTTTTAAAGATTTTGTTATACAACTTAAGTCATCAACCTTTGTTCAAGTTTATTTGTAAATAATTGGCATTTTTTTGCAAGTCCTATAAAGATCATAAAGAATGACGAACATATTTGACTGATTTACATGTGTGTTTTAATAAAATACCCACCAAATACTATATACTACTAAAAGAGATTTTTATTCTAAGTGAAACGTAAATGGAACTTGATTGAGTTGAAACTTAGGTCCTTCATTCGATGAAAATGTTTAATTTGCATTCACAAATTGACATGTGAGTGGTAAGGGTTCGACCAGTCATCCAATATTCGATTATTATCATTATACATGAATGGACTTTGTAGACAAAAAAAATATAATTACATGTCCATTTAGGCTTTTCAAGTCTCCAATAAAAGTTCTACGACAATAACATCTTTATAGCAATTTATCATTCACATTTAATGCAACACCGGTATTTGTAAGCTTCAAACGTAAACACTTTGCGCACGTTGATGTCTTTTCTTCGCAGCTGTGATGTCGTCAGAACTCCAGTTATTCAATTTAACGTGATGAGGTTACAAAATAACTTTAAACTAGATTAGTCTGGTCCTGAGGTATGTGTTATATGTTTAATATAGCATTAAACGTATATTAGTAAGTAATATTAATACCTGTTTTATTAGACTCAGATTTTTGTTTCGTTATCGTGTAATAAATCGGTGCCTTCTTTAACTTTTTAACAACTTTTATTGGTACCTCACGATGTTTCATTCGACGTTCCTAGTGTTAAATAAATTTTAAAGAATATTCCAATTTATTCGAATGCGCGATCTATTTGTGGTAAGTAATGTTTCTAGACATTGCTTTAAAATAATAGGCATAAGATTTAATATTTAGTTCATATTGGTGCACATAATTCTGTAGCTTTAATTTTTTTAATAGTCGCAATTAACACTTGCTTAGTAAGATTGAAGCAAGAGATGCTTTCCATACTAAAAATCTTAGCTAACGAAAGCAGCATGTTTTACATATAACATCCATTATGTGTTCTCACTTACCCATAAAAAGTCATAATTTAAAACAAATGAAGATCGAGGAATTATAAAGGTTTGTAGTATTGGAAAGAATAGATTAAACGCATTGTTAAATATTCGCCAATTTTAATTTATATCAAAATGTAGGTCAAGTTGACTGCATTTGCAACAGTTTAGAAAGTGGTTTTGTACCTGCTATGTGAAGTTTGGCACCGACTCATTTATATCTAGAGTGAAATATAATCTAAAAAAATATATTGATTTTGACAATAACTTTTATTCAAAATTCGATTTTCAGCGAATCTTTGTCTATTTTAGGTTGCTTTGTTCGTCTTAAAAATGTTAACATACCCTTTGAAACCCTTTTAAGGTATTATGGTACAACAATTATGGTTTCATGAATATCCAAACAAACTATACAGTTTCCATTCTATTTTAAACTTGTAAAGAACAAAATCTAATATAAATACAAGCGGACATCAAAGACTGCTTTATTAATTTAAAAATGATTCCTACTTTCCTAATTTTGTTACACGGATCTTAAACTCATTAAATGCAAATTAAAAGTGAAATATTGTAATTAAAGGCTTATATATTTGTTAAATATTTATACAATTACGTTTAAGTTAAAAAGTGCATAATTGTATTACGTTGTATTACGGGCGAAAGTGTCAATGAGTGTTGCTGTAGAAAGTTCGGTGAATTCCATCGTATGAAAATTTAACGAGTTATACAAATTATTAACTATTAACATTTCAATTTTTTTTTTAAATTTTGATGTTATATGTTCATAATTGATCTTTATGCAAATCAACGATTAAATTTATTTTATTCTTATAATGTATCATTTGATTATTTATTAATTTAACGGTCTGTTTCACAATGTATGGATAAAGTACCAAATAGCTATGCAACACATCTTACATATTCGGACGCAACATATTCGGAAGATAAAAGTTCCGAAAAAATTTCCCACTAACTGACAGTCGTAAAACGCAACAAATAGCGTTTATCCTACCAATAAGTGATAAATAGCTTATTTGGAACATATCCGGACATTGTGAAACAGATCCTAAGAGTTATAATTTTAAAATTAATTTAAAATATTGTAAAATTATAGTCACGTTTCAGTTTTCAGTAGAGCTAACCTTTTTTCGCAGTCGATGTGAATTAATTGACTTGAGACTTGGTTCACCACTTGCTTATACACACAACATTTGATTTTATTTTTATTTATGTAAATTCTTTAAATAAAGGTTTTAAATATTATACGATATTTTAATTCCCTGAAATTCATTTTCCGTGGCTTTGGCCTTTTTTGATTTGGCTAATCGTGTCATCAATATTTTTGTATATCATAATAAGTTCGTTATAACTAATATTATATTAAAACTGGGACTATGATCTAGTAAACGTTTTGAGAGCAAGCCTAAACACGCAACGATTGAAAGTGGAGTATAGCGTGATTAATGACTATAACATAAATTGATGTGCAAACATACATAACTCTTGTAACATGTGTGATGTAAATAATTTAATCTATTAATATATTACATTATAGTATTCTCGCTCACAAGCATGCTATGCATCTGTGGAAACATTTATTGCTATGTGCGGGAATATAAACATTTCTGTATCAAGTTACAATGATCTGTTGACCCATATCAAACTAAAATTAAAACTTAAAGAAGCATGTTTGTAGATGAAATACAATTGTATTCTTAATCTGCACAAGAACAGCATACGCAATTAAAAAATTGGGATTTTTGTGACACAGATAAAATCAACCAGTAACATATCACCAGGTTGTGGAATATTCATAGTAATATATATGGTAGCCATATTCAATTTGCAGTAACAACTAACACATCACTGCTAATTTCATAATTACATTCTAAACACTCTTACAATAACTTCGTAATTACTATTATGCCATATGTGAAAATACGACTGCTCTGTCAAATCTAGCTGCTACTGACGTGAACAGTTTTTTGTGATATCGTCGTCAAAGTTTATTTTAATTTTATTTACTAAAGCTTGCTAACGCTCGGTACTTTGAAACATAGGTAAAGGAAAAAATACAAGTTTTAAGTGACATTTATAGGCAAAGATCACGAAAATAAAAAAGAACCTCGATTTAATTATAATAAGGAAAATTTAATTTATTTTTTCCTCATGTGTGTTGATATTCAGACATAGCTCGTTAATTAGAATGCTCAATGTGAATATCAGTGGAGTTTGGCCAAAACGCTTTCTTTGAGAAATGCAATGACGCAATGCATTAAATGCTACTAATTATTATTACACATATTCTAATAACAACTATTAAAACTTTCTTTTTGTAGAACAGGGGGCAAATGGGCAGGAGGCTCATCTGATGTTAAGTGATACCGCCGCCCATGGTCACTCTCAATGCCAGAGGGCTCCCGAGTGCGTTGCCGGCCTTTTAAGAATTGGTACGCTCTTTTCTTGAAGGACCCTAAGTCGAATTGGTTCGGAAATACTTCAGTCGGCAGCTGGTTCCACAAAGTGGTGGTGCGCGGCAAAAACTGTTTGTCGCAATAGTGGAAGATATTCATTCTGTTTTACTTTATTATATAAAAATTAAGAAAGTGCACCTTAACTTATACAATTAAAATATTTGTATAGTATCAAATGTTTATGCAACGTTTTTATCTCGTTAGCATTTCATGCAATAATGCCTAGTCATCAAATTAAAAGCGAATTATCTCACCTGACAGCGACATTTAAGAGCTTTTACGAAGGAACACATACAAACGCCACGCACACATACAATCATTGTTCTAGATATAAACGTTATTGATTACAAGTGAATGGTAAGAGGAAGTTGATAACACTTATAAGTTGTTTTTCATGTTGCAAAACTTAAAACTCGATTGGGATTCAAAGAATTTTATGTTTCTAGACAACACTTACGTTTTTATTAGGAGACTTTAAAAATAACTCGCTTAGGCGCCCATTGTAATAAAGCAATTATACAATTATTTATTTATAAAAAAAAGCCTTTTGTTCCACTAAATAAGTAATAGTTATCTATACGTATTTATTGGTAGTATAGTAAGCATTTGTGAAGCTAGCGGGAGCAAAATTATTTTGCACCGAGCAGAGAAATATTTACGAAACACACTTTTGTTAATTACTCATTTAATAATTATTATTATAAGTAATGTAGAAGTTTGACAATCTTTCTGTATTCTTCGACTTACTTTAAGTATTACTATCGTTATTATTTCCGAATTGCGGAAAACATTCCGATGTTGATATGATTTTAAAATAAATAACAATAATACTTACACAATGTTACCTCCATGTCTCAAACTACTAAGATTTTTTTAGATAAAAGATATTCACAATTTTTTAATGTAGCAATGAAACAAACAATTGTATCTAAAACGCTATAATTCTTTGTATGTAAATGCAATTTATTCTAATACAATGTAGATACAGGTAGATCTTTGTCAGACAATAAACGGCTTTATCAACCTTGGAATTGATTTCACACTCAGCTAATAGGTTTAAAAAGGATCTGCAAAGACCTTAATCTAGATTTTTCAATTAACAATGAAGACATGTTGTAAAAGTACACACATTTAAAATAAGCTCGTATTTGCTTCAAGGTTTGACAATTCATTTTGCATAAAACAAACTTTACCATGAATATTCTTTTAAATAAACAATGCATGTTTAAGATACAACCTTTATTATTTTTCGGTAAGTAACAAATCTTAACAAACTTTGCTATTCCGTCGTTGTTCTTCTGAATAAGCCATCATTTCAGCGGAAAGCTGTTGTCTGTGAGGTATAATTTCTAGTATCCAATACAACCTTGTGCACTAGCCTTGTAACAAAGATGCATCAGCTTAATTGACTTATCCTGAGATAAGGTCATTCAAACTGATCGTTTTAGATATGATTGACGCCAACGGATACAATCTAAACAGTGGATGATTTTCATCAAAGTGCAATTTAAACTTTAGTTGTTCTGTAGCTTTTAAAACGGCGAGTAGTGCTTTTCTTTTAGGTATGTTTTGTGTTTAAATATTGACGATAAACTTTATATATTTAATATAACTTCCATGTGGTCAATACTTCTCAAATCAAATGGTCATATTTTTGTAGCCATCTCTATCACCATGTACATATTCTCAAAATAAAATATACATAATTTTAGCTTTAACCGGTTATATATATCTCTAAATACTCTTTAAGATACCTTACTATTAGAGCCTTAATTATGGGAGTCTTCAGTCATAATAATAAGATGTAATCTGCGTAATATAAAGACATGTAATCATTGTGTCGTGATTCCGTCGCATGCTGACGATGTGCGTTTTGGCCATGGTGCGTGACCCGTCGCTTATTAGACAACTCTAGGCATTCATAATTAAGTAATAATACTCGCTATTATTATTATTATAACATACCATTGTGACTTTAATTTATAAGTATGGCATAGGTTACTCCTTATTGTCGTACTGACTGCAATTAGACTGGGAAACATTTACTTATATATCTTTCTTTTCGTCTTTTTTTTTGGGGGCAATTTTATAATCGGCTGAAAATCTCATTGACAATGAAGTGGAACAAAAATAATATTACCATTATTTCCTCACATAATTCATAAATACAGTTTCAGTGATTAAAATTATTAAGAAAATATAGTAGCCAGTTTATAAGAATTCAATTTTACAGTACATTAGTCAAGTGGGTAGTCCCTGAATGTATTAAAATTACAGCAGGTACCTATAAGGTTTTAACTTATAGTTTCAATTTATTAAAGTGAGTAATATTGAGGGACACAGCGACGGTTTCCTATTTAAATATCGTTAATGTAAATTCGATTAAATTAATATTTATTTTATTAATTGATTTAGTACATGTAGCTATCAACATACATATTATGCAAAATTACTTATGTCTTATTAAAAAAAAAATGTGACTAACTGGTTTTTATTAAATGCCGACTCATTCAAAAAAATATTTAACCAAAATATGTGCAGTAAATAATCTTTCTTGGGAGAGAAGGTAAAAGGTATAATGATGTATTTGTTACCGGTAATATTTAAAATTATGTAATGGCTTAAACAATTGAATGAAGCTTTGTGGGAAATTTCTCATTCATAATTGTATTGTTTCAAGTTTACGATACAAGTGCACTATCGTCTAGGGATTCTAATGTGTTATGAAAGTAGTCAGTCTCCAAAATGTATAATTGAAAGTATAAACTTTCATTAATATAAAATGTGTTCTGTTCTAAACGGACTTGGTTATGCCTTTTGTTTAAAGCATTGGTTTGAGCATTTGTTTACGCTCTTATAAATGTTCAAAAATTTTAGGTTTGAAATTCGATATCAGCAAGGTTTATATCTATTCACATATTATACTCAAATATTATAAAAAATTGGCTTAGAATATATAAAAATAAATTATATAATTAAATAATTCAAAACTACCGCGAAAAAGCGGCAGTTATTAGACAGCTAGGTGATAATTGTTAACTAATTTTGAGAATGTAAACAGTTAACTGTATTACAAAATTCATAACCGGTAAATATTAGGACATATATCCTAGAAATTGGATGGGCAAATTTACCAATCGTGTTGCGCAGTGAACAATCAGAACGAAGCACATCACCTAGATGGTAAGGTGGATTGCACATTACACGCACGCAGACCTGCACTTTTTTATACTTGACGATGTATATAAAGCGGACACTGATAATAAAATATGTTGTTTGTTTACCCAAATATTGTATTATATATAGTATTTTTTTTGTAAAAGTATAGGGGACGAAACTGGAGGCAAAGTATTTTTTTTTTTGTCGTTAAGTCCTTTTGTCCTTAATATGTGTATGTTGTGTGGTTGATATTAAGCGTATAATGCTGTGTACAGATGTAATTGGATTTTATATCTGTTTCTGTACCCAAATGTAAAAAATAAAAAAATAAATATTGAGTCGCCGAATTCTTCGTTATATCTAGTACCAAGCCTTACTATAACATAAAAAAACAATAAGACTTACTAAGTAGGAGGCTCTACATTGAAACATAAGATTTTCTATTAATAGTTGTTCTTTTTAAACCGCTCTTTAATTATATAAATTCGTTTACAAGTAGCGCTTTCACAACTTTCTTTCTCAACTCTATAATTAGTACCGTTTACATGTGTCAAATGTTATATAACATCAATATCAAGTTCAAACGATTCTATAAATATTTAATGAATATGTATTACACGATTAGGAATATTCATTTCTTTAATAAATTCACGGCCATGATTATAATACTTAATCTATCGATTGATTAATATGATAATTTAATCATGTTTATTTCCAACTAAACATAAGTAAAACTGAGCCAAACAATAAATACTGTAAAGCAAGTGGGTTAAGTAACTTTTTTAAGCAAATGTTATTCGTTAAGCAAGGAAAATAACAAAAAATTATGATTGTACGTAAAACTTCTGTGTTGTATGTTTGTAATGTTTTTGTTGACTGACGTAGGGTATATTACATTTTCAATAATCAATCCCTAATGCAATAATATAAACCAAGGTGTAAAAAATTATCCATAAAAGTCTGTCAAACGAACACTGTGTAAACTATAGATAATAGAATAAAAAATATTGTACAGTTTCATATCACATATCAATATCTACTAAAGTAATGTTTTACCAATGGGCAACGTATGTAGTATCTCGAGTCGGTCTTGTAACTCCAAAACAAGAAATTAGCACAAAACAAAACCATGTCAAGTTCTACAAATAAATTTCTTCTCCAATATTATAGAAGAATGTTTTGCATTATGATTTATTTTTATTTAGAATATGTCATAATCTGGCTAAAAATACTAATAAAAAAACGGCGGGTTGCACACCGGGAGGGCCGGCAGAAGTGAAAACTTGAATATTAACGTTGTGCATTTTTGTTATTTTGGAATGGTTAGGGAATAATTTTGGACGAATTGCTTTAATAAAAGTACTATCATTTATGTGGTTAAATACAATATTTATATATTTCACTATCGTATACAAACATGACAATTTATTACATTAAATACGCCGCACCAGCTGTCTTCTCTCCATCCGTCTTACGAATTTTCGATCAGGTCACGTGTCCTGACGCGACATTTTTTACCCATTCCAAAAAAGTGTACAACGCCGCTAAAGAAGTTTTCACTTCAAATAATTATTTCATTACCTGCTTGACATCAATAATTTTTCAATACCGATTATTTTGAAAATATATTCGATATATCTTCGTTGTAACTACAAAAACTAAGTAAAATAAAACTTTTATGATAACAAAAATACACAGTCGGACTTAGTAGACACAACGAGTGAAACCGCTACGCATTGCTGGTAGATATAAAATATATAACTATACAGTATATAACTTGTAATATAGTCCCACTAGATAAGGAACAAAGACCTTACATTTCCTTCAATGTGAAGGAATAAAAATTATGCTCTAAATTGTGTATTGTAATTTGCTTCAGTATCGTACAAAGTAACTTTTGTAATAACTTTCACAGATCACTGATTTATGCCAATGCGCAAGAATCGTTGATGGAAAATACTTTTAGTATTTATTGCAAAAGCAATTATAAAAGAGTTTATAACGACTACTTCGTCTCTGTAGGTTTGAATTTAACGTAGATTTTTTATATATCAACTATTAGTCAAAATAATAAAATTGCGAAACCGCAGTTAAACCTTTGTTCTTTATGTTATACTTATTACCGATAATCAAAAATTTAAACTACTACTTGGGGTCCTAAGGGCTCAATGTGCCACAACAACCTTTGTTTGCCAGGGTTTCACATAATTGGTTGTACGTATAAAGTATTTATTGACCCCGGATAAAAAAATACTTCACAAGTAAACTTGCGTAGGAAACACTTTCGCCTCTTATATCAAAAATAAGATACCTCATACATTTAATAATCTAAATAGCAGTAACAATATTCTCGTGTTAATGATAAACATTAATTAGTATGAGTAGTGAGTATAGCGAGTAATGACTGTGCGTGTGCACTTTCCCCGGCCATCGACCATTGCAAATTAGTATTATTATTGTCATAAGTTAATTTGCATGACTTTATCATCCTATGAATAATTAGACAGTTTCATTATCTCAATGGCTATTGTTTGTAGTATTTATTGTATGGTTCTTTGTATAACTGTAGATATTAAATTCAATACCTTAATATATTTTACGTTTAAAATGTAAGTTTTTCCTTGCAACGGATATTTATTTTGTTACGCCTTTTTTATGCAACACGTATAAATTGTAGTAGTTGAATTGGTTTTATTTGAATAAATTTTTGTTTGCCAAAAATTATTTTACTTCCTATATTTAAACCTCTTAACATTTAAGAATTATGAAACTCCTCCAACTCAGCTTATAACAAATTAAATTTCATTCTTATTTAATAATAAATTAGTGAGTCATATCTGGAATAAATAAAAAATATGTAAAATACAATTAAATAAACATTTTCGTGAAAGCTCAAGGTTGTGATATTCAGAACGGAAATCCAATAATGGGGTCGATTTTTTAAAATTAAAAGTTGCTATAAAGAATAAAATAAATAATTAACTTTTGTTACTTAACCGCGTGCGTAAAGTTATAATAAATTATATTTATATTATAGATGACGGATTTTATAATTGAGAATAATCAATCTCAGTAACAAATAAATTTTATAATCTGCCCGTTATAAATTTTTATAAGTAAATAATCCACGTTTATGGATTGTAAATTGGCAATGTTATTAGTCGAGCTAAGTTTGATTCTCTTCAATTTGTTTGATGAACGCACGTCTAGGGATGAGTCCCTAAAGACTGCAGTATTTCTTATAATATTTTCTTTCACGGCCATAGAGAGAAAAATCTTTTAGCCCATACTTTAACTTCCATAAGAATCACACACCAAACCACTAGACTAAAACTGCTAATTTAGTTGATATGTCTGTGTAAAGAGTTATTTTTTTTTTGCAGCAAACGATGCGGGCCGGCGTCTGGTGCGGCGTTGCGGTAACGCTCCTTTTAGTAGCTACCGATGCCATCAGGACCGTTCAGGTAAATAAAACAACACTAATATCACAGTACAAAACTAATTATAATTAAATTATAATTTATATTTGAAAGTCTCCAGGGCCATGGTTATAGAACTTACACCTTCATAATTTATTGATTCTGATCGTAATAATTTTACCATTGTTATGTCTATGATAAGTGATAAAATCGTGTGAAATGTAATATCAGATTGTCATATGACCTTCGAAGTTAAATGGTTATTAATCGTGTCCAGACTATATAAGCTACTGAAAGTGTAAACTGTATTTTATTACACCAGCAATAAGGTACAAATTAAGATATATAAAGTTAAAGTTAAGTAAGGCCTAAAGTTGTATAATTTGTACTTTGTACCATTAAAGGAACGATTCTGTAGATGACTCTTTATTTTGCTGCTTTAAGCAAACCTTAACAAACTTTCGAGCCCTCTGGATGTGTATCACTTTACAACGTGTGAGTTTCCTGACCGTTGTTTTGTAAAAAAATGTGTGTCAAACAGATGTTCCTAATTTGTTATTTTCGTTTATAAATTTTTTATAATTATATAATTTTATAATATAATAGTATGCACTTTAAATTTTACTGAACTGAAAATTTACACTTGACGTCAACCGATTTATTTGGGACCGTTATATATTATTATATATAATACATACCTAGCTGTTTGTACCGCCTGACAGTAGATTCTTTATTTTTTTTTATTTCAGTTCAACATATAGTTAATTGTATGGCTTATTAACCAAATAATACATAGTGCTAAATCACTAAAATCATATTTTAGAAAGGATCGTGAAATAAGCCCCGTGGTTAGGTATTACGATAAATAACAAATTGCACATCATAATGGCACTTTGCTTTTCACGTATTGAGGTTTATAATAATGATAGTCTGAATTGTATAATGATGTATAATGGCGTATATTTTAAAGTTTATAACTGGCTTTATTAATGTTGAAAGTGTGCAAATACAGTGCAGTATACTCACTCGACTCCTACATATCAAAAACATGCTAGATACACACCTGCAAGAGGAGATTAGATTTTTTATGTTTATTAATTTATACATTTACTAGCTGACCTGGCTAACTTCGTTCCGCGTAACAGTCTAAATGAATCGTGTTAATTTAGGATTTCTATGACTTTGTTTTGCAAATTCAGAATTGTTTTATTACTTGCCATTGCGAAAGAAGAATCGCAGTTTAACACATTAGGCCTCTTCTTTCTAGCGCCAATATTGCGATACTGAATGATTACTTTCTGATATACAACATTTTTTGATGAGGTAACATGTCTTCGATCAAGATCAAATATGTATCTCCTCATTCACTTCAAGATCGGAATTTCTTGAACTGCCGAACCGAATCGAACGAATTCGATGTACATAAATGATGATTGCATTCGTAAAATTAATTTATTAATTAATTTATTGTTATTCGATAACTTTTCCGATAGTCCTTGAATATAAGTTTTTCAAGTGAAGTAGTCGTTTTTATCTTACTTTTGAATTATTAAACTATATTTATTTCTTTAAAATTAAACCTAGGGTTAGTTAGAACCTGAGGCGGTCACAAAAGCGGAGTTGTATATTAATATTCTGTTATCACTCTTAGAAATATAGTAACTAAACAATTTATCATAAAAATAAATAAGTAAATATTAATAAATACATAAATGATTTAAAATTATCTTTATAAACTAACACAGTGCGTCATTACATAAAAGTCAAATACAAAAGAGGTTTTATCTGGAAAACTTACGTTTTCACACATCTATAGTAATAATTGTAAATAATCATTACTGTTACAAGCCATTTTCATAGAAAGTTCCAGTTATATCACTCCATTAATTTTGTATGACTGTGTTGTTTTCTTAACTTGCGTTATGTACCTTATCATGTATTATATGTTGAACATAGTCAAATAATACACACCTTTGTATTACTTTACCATTTATTACCCACTTTTGGCTCTCAGTAATACTCAATCAATTCGCTTTTAAATGTACGCAGAGTTGACACTAAGGTATGACAGCAAACAATAATTTGTGTCACTTTTAACACATAATACACTCTTCTATCAGATGTTTATATATGTATCTGAATCTGTCACCTGGCTATAAGCATAACAAATGAATCGTTATAATTAGTTTTCAATTCATTATGCAAAAACCTATGTTACTAACACATTTTACTCAATTATATCTATCTACAATCTCAAGAGAATGTGATACAATGAGTTATACGTATAATACATCCTTCATTGACTTCTGTTGTTTCATTATTGTTAACTCTGTCCAAACTTTTCAACGCATTCAATTCCTAATAAAAATACTTAATTAATAAAACAGACTGTGACGTCCATTGTCTCAGCCCTATTGTATTGTCAAATCGAACTTCCGTTTCAACAAAGCCTCTAACTTCAACCTTCAACGGAAATTAAACCTTTAAAACCATAAATAAAGTCTTTTATGGTATCACGGTTCCAACAATTTCCTAATAAAAAAATGGTTTATAATTAAGGTTTTCCTTAATTTCTCAGTTGATCGAATGCTTTGCCGCTAATAATAATTTATTCCAAGCAAACAGATTTAGAATAAATTATTATAAGAAACAAACAAATGCAGAAAGACCGAAATGTGTGAAACATTTGATTACAAAATAGAATCTCTTCATGTTTGGCTATGTCTGTTTAGACCACTATTTATCAACGCCTAAGGCACGGGTCCCACGTTGAGGGGTGCAATTTAAATTGTCAGCAATTAAATTGCACCCCTCATAATAGATTAGATTATAATCTAATCTAATGGGGGCTAATCGAAAAATTATTAAAATTATTGGGATTTCTCTAACTGTGTTTCGTTAACCATACTCTTTCAATCAATTTTTACATATGCTACAAAAGAATTTTAGAAATACTTCATAAAATTATTTTACATAGATAAAATTAAATTGTAATTTACACTTAGTTTCCTTATTTCAAGACTATGAAGTCAAATTTCAGTGTCAGAATCATCCTTTAATTTAGAAATACGTCTTGTCAGTAATATGTAATTTTGTTATGAAAATGTCCACTCTACTTTATAGAAACCATTAATGTATTTTGTGGCTAATAAAGTTATTTCTTTCTTTCTTTCTTTCTTTATGTTATATAATTCTGGTCTAGGTTTATTGGAACCAATTTCATCGCAGACTCGCGTTTTTGCCAACGAATGGTCAATGCCAAAGTATAATTGGAATCTTCATAGTTTTTGTTTATTGCGTAAATTTGAATTGGGCTAATGGTTAGGTGAAGGAATTGAAAAAAACTAAAGTAAGAATTTATTTAATAATTAGAATATAGTTTTGAAGCATTATGTTAATTAAATAACAGTTTTATTATTTATTTCATGAATTTAAAAATAAGATATATATTTTTAGGTTTGTTAACACCCGTTGGTAGGCTTAGTATTCCAGTATAATATTAAGTAATTAGAAGAAATTATTTCCTGGAGTTGAGGAGGTCAAGTAGTTGCGCTTACAACTCTATTACATCAAATTACATATTGTAATTTCCCGTTGCTTGAGTATTGTACCTAGGTAACACTGAAAATGTTTAGAAAATGAAAAACGGCTTAATGTAGAAAGTTGCCAATACTTTTATTGTTTTTAGTAATCTCCGTTCCTCTCTACACATCGACGCATTCGATGTTGAGTAAGCCCACAATGAAAGTCATAATAAATCATTGACCGAAAATTTTCTCGCATTTGGTTCATTTTGTTCATGTTTAACATGTTTTAGATTTGCCGTGGATTCACAAAAACTAATGACAAATGAATGCAATATACTACATTAGGTTACCAAACAGTTCTAAAATTGAAATTCATAAAAAGTTTTCATTAGCAATGTTTCTTACTGGCCAATTCAAAGCATTTTCAATATCACCCACGTATAATAAATATTAACAATGAAACCAAAGAATTGTATATATTTTGTATAAAAAAGCATTCCACATTTGTCTTTACTTAAAAAAAAATATTTTGTTAAATATTTCATGAGATTAAATGAAAAGGAATAGGAAAAAAATATGACTGTAATAAATAACTGTACATCATTTAATAACTGTACAAATTGTACCTAAATAAATAAATACCTTTAGAATTTGAATAAAAACAACGATTTCTTCTTTTAATAAAGATTTCTAGTGGTCAATAGATATTTAATTTGTTTATATACAGGGAAAATCAAAGTATCTAACTTTGTGATGCAATAAAAATTACGTTCGATTTTTATGTCATTCAAAAACAATTTAACCGTAAACTGAGGTTAATTAATTACAGTTCTGTCAGTAATCGTCAGACTTTCACCTGCGGCTACTTCATCCGGTATTTTGGCCCAGCAACTTTATAAATATAGATTAAAATTAAATTCTTGCATTGGTAGTTCAGAATGTGCATGCATATGAACACAAACCGAATAAAAACAATTGCAAAAGAAGAACTTTCAAGGAAAGAATAAAGTGAGATCAACCTTTATACAAATGTGACAGCGAAGTGGTAGGATAAATATATAGTATAAGACATTACATATTATACCACTTCCTAATAATTGTGATATCGAAAATATTCATCAGATCTTACCTAGCACCCTCGGCTATGTATTTACATTTCATAGTAATTTCTCATAAAATATAAAGGATTCAAACTCAAACCTAATACTCAATTATTCTTATTATTATATATTAATTTTAATAATAATAAATAAGTCAGTAAATAATATAAAACTCTTTTTTAGTGTTTTGTGTACTTAACATTCGTGTTTCTTATGGCCTAAGATAAGACAAGACCCAGAAAAAAAAATATGATTCAGTGCTTATATAATTTATTACCATTTTTTAAATGAAGAGCGTAGAGTCTTCCAAACTGCATAGGAACGCCTGAGTTTGCTTTTTTGAACGTTTCCGTATACCAATAAATGACTTTCCCTGCACTATACAATATATTTTGTATTCAATGCACAGAGATGCATTAGTGGGCATAATATGAAAGTTGGAAAATTTATCTTTGTATTGTTGTAATATTCTTCCTTGAAAATGTTAAATCGTGTTTGAAGTTAAATACTATAATTTTATTATAAAGTAACAAGACACAACTGCAGTACTTACGTAATACATTAGTTATGAATTTTAATGTATTTTTTTATTATAATTTTATAATAAAAAAAAAACTTTATTGATTATAATTTTACTAATCCGATTGTAAATTCACAGAATTTAAATTTAAATATAAATTTCTTATCCAAATAAGAACAAACACAGTATTTATTACAGAAATATAATCCTTACATAATATTAATCATCAACGCTCATTGTTAGGTAATGTCCAAAGTATGAACCTTTCATAATAAATTAATATCTAACCCTTTATTATTCTTGTCTTGTATATGTAACCGGTTTTTTTTAAATTTTTTTTCATACACCGTGAAAGTGTAAATAAATAAAAACTCCCGGTGATCCTTTTCCTTCTCCGTAAGAGAAAGTTTTTAAATTAATTGACAATATATCTCAAACTCCATTGGTTCCAAACAGATACTCAGCTGGATTTCAAACAAACAACTAGGGCTTAGAAAAGCCATCTTATAAACGTTTGAATTCTATAAAAAACTACGCGATATAGTTTTGACATAAACAAAAAAATTACCCGATAAAAATGCTAAGTTTAAATGGCGTCTGGTATTCAGTGCGTGGAAGTAGCACATCTGTAAACTCAATTAGTATTAAAATTGCTGTCATAATTACAGTTTTGGCTTATGATGTGTATTTATGAATTTTAATGGCGTTACTCTATTTTGTTTAAGTCTATATTTATGTCACTCGTTGCTTTAAACTGTTTATTAAAACCTTATCATAACAATCAAATATTTTACAACTTGCTTTATCTACATAGTAATAATATAAATTTTTATTCTCTGCTACATAGTCCAATACAGTATAAAACAAATTAATGAATTTCATTGTTTATCCAAACTATGTAAATATGAAGTTGTAATGTACAAATTACAATTTTGGTTTTCTTACTAAATCAGCTGCGATCTAAATGAGACAGCAACCATTAAAATAATAAATGATGGCCATTTAAGATTTGGCTTCAAAATAGATAATCTAATTGATGCATTCGCAAGATGTGATATAATTCTTTAGTAATCATAACCTGATTATTCTAGTCTAGAACCTGAAATGATATTTCATATAGCTTCCGCTTTAACTGTTATTTCAATAGCAAATTCATGACATAATAAACATGCAATAATGTGATGTTAGATGTTTCAAGAAATATGAAAGCGTTTCGAATAAAATTAGGCTAAGCTTGGTTTAAGTTCTTTATAAACATATAAATAAACAATTAAAACCTATCATTAATAATAATTCAGTGGTGTTATCCTACTTATCATTAATAATAATAAGTCAGTAACCCTACATGCGTCTTAGTCATAGATGGCAGATGATGGGTTTCCGTAATCATCTTTATTTCTATAGGCCTTCTGTAAGCCAAGCCCGATGATTTCTTTCATCGTCATGGCAAGGGGTGCACAGCCGTTGTTCGGACGGAGAGAGAGGCGGTTGATAGTCGCATGTTTAAGCTATTAGGCCAGTACTGCTGAATAAGATTATGAAACAAAATATTTCACTTGACATGACATTGGAATGCAATGGATTTTAAATTCCTGCAATCTTGGAAAACCCCAACCGTATAAATGAAACCAATTCCTACTTGGGTTATACCATGCTTACCTCCAACTAAAAGTTATCTTTTTAACCAAGGTAATATTTTTAATAACTCTCAATTGTAAACAGAACATATTTCCTCGTTCTTTATTTACTAAAAATATATATTTAAGCGCAATTTAAAAGCAATGTTGGCCTAGTGGCTACAGTCGTAGGTTCGATCCCCGGCTGTGCGCCAATAGACTTTCTTTCTCGGTGCGCATTTAACATTTGCTCGAACGGTGAAGGAAAACATCGTGAGGAAACCGACATGTCTTAGACCCAAAAAGTCGACGACGTGTGTTAGGCACTGGAGGCTAGTCACCTACTTCCCTATTAGATTTAAAAATGATCATGAAACAGATTCAGAAATCTGAGGCCAAGATAAAGAGAATAAAGAGGTTGTAGCGTCACTGATTTATTTATTTTTTTTATATATTTAAACAAAAATATTTTGTCGTCCAGTCGCCTTTTACTCATATATTACAAGCAAGCTGATATTTTAAGGCTTTATAATTTAAGCAAACATTTACTTAATAGTAATTTTTAACGGACAAGTTAAACTATGGTAGGTATGTTTTATCACGCGTGCTCAAATCGGAATCTTATGTAGCAATTTAACTGCATAATTGGTTTATTTAGTCCAATCGAATGACATTAACCATATCCTTTCGTCCGTAGAAACCCAGTCGTGTGTTTAAGCGATAACGATATTAATTTAAGTTCTTAAGACCTTGGCTGGACACCGCTCACAGTATGACGCATACAGTTAATATCAGTTGTTACAGATAATATTCAATAGAATTATATAGACTAAATGTGATTAATCAAGTGTAATTAATATGCGTTTGAATAAACTTTCGAATGATTCCCCTACTTATGGTCATCTCTGGGCGTTTGTTTTAACTGTTGAACTACGCGTTTATTGTAAATTAAAATAATTTTGGTTTAAATTACAAAACACTTACTACGTTTAAGCTGAGCAATATAAAAAAGAGTTGAACTTTTCGGTTATGAAAAAATATATTAATAATCACGGTGTAATTAAAGTTAAAAAAATGTAACCGTAAAATCCTTAAAATGAATTATGACTAATTTTATAAATAGGGAATAACGTAGGTACTTAGCCTTCACCTGCGATATTATACATTTAACATTTTGCCTTCTCATACTTGTTGTTGTAATTAAAAGCTCTAGAAAGGATTTTTAACCGAGTTATATAATTACTATCATTGCTTCGACTTAGTGCCTACTAATCCATTGAGATATCCATGATGATAACTAGGCTTTAGACTTTTGACTTCCATACTGGTGGTTTTTACTCATAAAACCACCATTAGTGCAACACAAACGTAAATTAACGTAATAAACGGATCCCCAAATTATTGTAGTAAATGAAAAATGTTAAAGGTTTTTACTGCTATTGTTCTTTTGCAAGAACAAACTGTCTACAAAAGATATACCAATTAGGTTCAACTATTTTGTTGCTAATTAAGACTTACTGTCATAACACGCTTTAAACAATGATATGTGCTTTTTATATCAACTTCTCTATAATATTTATATTCATATTATTTTGAGAAATTATTTGAATGTTTTTAAACTACACTAAATATAAACTGGAAATCTACTGGGCTGAATTGAAAATTTCTTTCACCATTAGAATTCCACATTATTCTTGCGATAAATTTATTTCCATTATAACAAATCAATATTTATCTACGCAAAGCCCGGCTAATATAAAAAATATAAAAACAAAAGTCCGTTTAATCTAATCTTCGATTTTAACATCGTTTCATCAGAGTGAATTAACGACAATGCTTAATGACCAGTTTGGTAACTTTTCAATTGGGCTATAAGTGGACTTAGTTAGTGAACAGTAGTTTAAAGTTGTAATACGACTAACTATTCAATTTAGAAGATAATTGGGTTTCAAGTTTCATCAATACCTACCTTATTCTTATACAATCAAGATCGGATATGTTAACTTCAAAAATAAAATATTTTTTGAAATAGTCTATCATTTAGTATTGAGAGTCTCTCTCCATATATAAGAGAAGTAATATGGTAGCTCTCTGACTGCTTGCTCAGGTTCAATGTGATCCAATACTCTGGATGCCTCAGACGTGTTAGAAGTATCGAGAAGGTGTAAGGTTTCAGTGTGATAGTGATATACCTCGCTCTGATGTGGGTGTTAACCCATTTTAAGAAAGTTGATACGCAACTTCTCTTATTTTTTTGTAGAACAGGGGGCAAGAGGTTCATCTGATGTTAAATGATAACAATGGACACTATCAATGCCATAGCTAGTACGTTGCCAGCCTATACGAATTTGTAATTTTGAGAATGCTCTTGTTTGCCAATCACACCAACCTTCTTGGAAGCTAATTTACCCATTCCCTTCAAATGACCGCGAAACTAAACGTCAATATATCAACGCCAAGTATTTTTGGATACTGGTTGTGGTTTAAGAAGAGTGTCTCCGAAAAGGCTTTTTTAGTGGAAAATGAAAATGCAATTTAGCAAAAAATGTGTCTTCTTAAGCTTAAATCAAACAAGATTTAGCTGACCCAGTCCAGACACCTAGGAGCAGTTTCGATTGTTTTGGACAATTATTACTAGCCAGTTCTTTACATTGTCTTTCTCTCACTGAATCTTTTCCTTCTATAAATGTCATTATCTAATCACTTACCAGCGAAAGGTATCAGATGGTATAAAGATAATTGAATAATAGTTTGCGAAACCGCTTGACTAACATCCTGCAATCCAAAAGTGCGGACAATGGATCGCTTCATGTTATCGTAACAATTAAAAATATATTAGAACATTCTAGATTACATCTATTAGAAGAGTACATTTAAATATTGCATGTAAAGTCACAGATCATGATTATAATCTAATGTCTGTAGCTTATGATTGCTAGTTAAACTTACATATATGTATATAGAAGATAAACAAGAAGTACTAAATGAGACGTTGCGGTATTGTTGTGTAGGCTTTTTTTTTTTTTTTACTTGGGGAAATGCATTGCGCATACCCTTCCGCGGCGCGACTGCTTGGTGCGGAAGGATTATGTGGGACTCGCCATAGTGCATACCCACTAAAACCCCAAGGTGCCACCAACAATCGCCTTATGCGGGATGCGGTAACAGCAGAGCCTTATCCGCTTATTGTTGTATAGGCTGTCCTAAGTGCAAATAAATATAAATATGTATATCTTAATATATATATTTCTTGTGTGCGTGTGTATGTGACTGAACTCCTCCTAAACGACTGGACCGATTTAGACGAAATTTGTGTGTGTTCAAGGAGATCTGGGAATGGTTTAGATTCACAATTTTGTCCGCTGGACAATGTTTTTTTAATTAATTTTCAATTTATTAGTTGTTGTTGATTTTGGAATGTTTTACATTGGATCCGACAGACGGCGCTACCATCGCAGTGTCAAATTTTAAATAATATTCGAATTTTAATTTTAGTCTGTCCCGAAATTTAAAAAAAGTTTTGTTATCATTGTGTTATATCGTGTGTGACCATGGGCTGGATCGTTAGATATTGTCATAACATTTGAATAATAATTTTCATCAAAATGGCTTATTAAAAATTGAAATTTTGAAATTAAAGACTTGTAGACAGGACAACGTCTGTCGGATCCGCTAGTGTCATTATAAATATGTTTTCTTTTATCAGACTGAAAATATTTTTCAAGTTTTGTAATTTTGACATTCTAATTTAGGCTACATAATTTGTGCATAGTAAAAGCGGTATTTCAAAATATTCAGTCTTCTGACGAGGATTGCTCGATCCATTAAATGGCAAATATAATCCTAGCTTCAAATGTACTTAACAACTGGTAGTAATTTTCGACATTTTGTAAGTTGGATATTTTAGAATGTAGGTTAAGTGTGTAATAAATAATTTAGTAATTCATTTACTTCAATGCACTTAGATAAATATAATTTGGTTTTAACAGAGCAGCAGTTTAAGAAAAAAAAATATGAATTAGATTTAATACATAAAAATCTACTCATTTATAAATGCGTAATAAACTTTCATTTTTATGTGATGTTAAGATCTATTAATTAAAAATTGGGGTATAAATTGGGATCCTACCAGAGATATTTATATTAGCGTTGTCAATTAAAAGTTAAACTAATTATGATTTTAAGTGAAGTTTTACTGTGTTTACAATAGAGGTAGGTGGACTCATTTTCCGCAATTAGACTCAAATTTTGGTCCGTTTTGCATAAGTGCAATAGAATTATAGTAGCTAATATATATGCCCTCTCCTCAAATCAGCCATTAATTAATATAGTGGTAGTTAATTTCGTTTCTCAAGTTAATAATTTATTTATATTATTATAATAATGAAAAGATAAAATGTTCGTAAAAAATAAACTCAAAAATTACTGTCACTGTTTCGAACATTACAATGCAATATTATTTCTGAGTCATATGGGTCATCCAGTAGAAATAATTTAATAGACGACTCTGAGTATCTTTTTAACTTTAAGTCTGGTTTACGCCGAGACAACAACGTGCGACACTGCCGCATGCTATTACACACATTGCGGCATGCAGTATCTTGTGGCATGCTACACATTGCGGCATGTGGCATCTTGTATGCTGCAAATAGAAAGCATTTGCGGCAACATCGTGCCTAGATAATTTTCGAAGCATTGTGCTGTTTATGGAATGCCGCACAGTGTTGCCCCGGTGTAATATAGCCTTTAGAGATATTATCTTAATTCGATTGCTGATTGCCTTTGCATAATTATGATCATTCTGCGACAATCCAGTTGAATGCTCTTAAAAGTGAAAAAGCTGGTCAATTAGTTACGCTACGTGGTGTCTGGCTATTGCGAGAATTGATACCAATTTACATACTATATCTCACTAATTATTTGCGTGTTACTTAATAGTTCATCGGCTTTAGATATGATAAATGTGCATGTTTCAAGCTGCTGATGACAGAGCGCGGTGCTAATACATACCAAATAGGATTAATTAATTTTTACGAACCTCACACGATAATTATATAGTATTTTTTTTATAGAACAAGGGGCAAACGGGCAGGAGGCTCACCTGATGTAAAGTGATACGGCTATGGACACTCATTCCAGTACATATGTTAGGGTTTCTTAGGAGTTGCGGCTGGTGAGAGTGATTGATTTTCGTGTCGAAGAAAACGTCATGAAAAAGAATAGCGAACACATATCACAGTCGAAGACGCCATTAATAAAACGGTATCAGCAGCAAGGAGAAAAATTAAAAATAATATAGTTTCAACGGTGATCGAACTTAGGATTTTCCCAACTCATTTGCTGCGATTAACCCCGGAGATAGTTGTTGTAAGTGGTAATTTGCTCCACGGTAAAACTGTAAACTTGGCTTTTGATCCATCAGCTGATTAATGGTATACGACATTTCTATTTTACATTTGTATGTGTTAGTATCGACTTTATATATTTCTTATATTCGTTTATTATACCTAAACTTAACAAAAGGGAACGACAAATTTTGATAATGTTGTTAGCGAACAATTGAATTCATACTAAACAATACACGCTCGAAATCATTAAATACCATTTACAATGGAATCTCCATTCAAATTCAAATATCATTTATTCATTTAGGTAACATAATGCTTCTAATTTTAAATTTACTGCCAGTTCTCAAATCAAGGGTGTAGAACGGAAGAGAAGAACTGGCAATAAACTCTCCGCCACTCTTTTTAATCGCCAAGTTTTTTCATTTACATTGTAATGTGTTATCGCTCAAGTCCATAACGATTTTTATAATACATATTTATTTAATTATTATCTTTTCTTACAGTTACTTCATACCAATGCATTTATTTCTGTTACCAAAATGGATTGTTCGAAATTCATAATTTTTTATGAGGGTGATCTTAAATATTGTCACATTTTTTGATTATTGCTTTGTTTCACTTGGATTGCGTTGGATGTGGTATTTTTATATTACCTTTTTGCCTATTTGTTAGTAGTTACGTCATCAATTTTATAATTTTGTAGTGAGTGTTTTGTGCGTTTTTGTAAACTATTGTGAGGTGAGATAGCGTATCAGTCTAACCTCTAAATCTAAAAAATCTAAAAAAATATGCATTTGGACTGGTAACTGTGTGCTTTTCTTGTTAAGAATAAAACGAAACGAGGTATGTACTCAGGACTTATTTTAGTATGAAATTGTGCATCGACGGCCACAAACCGTTCTTAGTGGTACATTCTAAAATCTAAGAAACCCGTAAAAAACAAGAAAAAAATAAACTTAAACCCTTTTTGTAACAAATTATGAATAATGCAACCCTTGTAAATTCAATCGATGTGAAAGAAATAAGTCTAATAAGTTTTTTTATGGAGGATGCACAATCCATGTGCAAATTGTGCTTCACTTAACAGATTTAATATCATAATACAACTATAACATACAAGGTACTGCGAAAAGTAATTTTACGGTCGGTTAAATAAGATATTAATAGTTCTAGTTTAACGTACAATTATTATAATGTATAAGTAATAGACATGTCTCGTTTGCCTTGTCCTTTATGAATCTACGGAATTAGCGGCGATATAGTTTTTATGTCACCTCTTAAGCTGTGCTGACCGCCTGGTACAATAACAATCTAGACCTTCATTTCATACTAAGATCTAGAAAATTTCAAGGCAATTCTTTTCTGTATATGTCAAATATGATTAACCTCAGGAAAAATACTTTTATTTCTTTCTGTTGACGATAATTAAGTACTCATACCCATATCGAACAGTTTCGAGTGCTAGTAAAATAAAAGTACACAATTTTTATGGTATATTAGTAAAATTAGAAGAAAATAATGTCGTCTATGGTCTGATTGTCTTGTGTTTAGATTATTATACGCCCATACATCCTTAATTTATTTTTGTTACAATAATTTATTTATTTTTTTCAGGTAATTGAGGTTTTAAACGCAGCATTAGAGAGTGAAAAGGTAAACTCTTTATCTTCCATTTATCATTTTAATATTTGAGAAAAGCAGGTCAAAACATTCAATTATATTGGTTGATCTTTATGAGTTTTTGAAACGTCATCTACTAATGGCTTACAAGACAATAACTTGCTGGTGTTAGTTATTTATTTTTATCCTACTTGTCTGGATACGTTTGCCCCGTCTCACCTCCTTCGGACAAGCAAAAATCCTGGGCTGGCCGCAGAGCAGGCAGATAATAAACGGTATAATATAGGTACCTACATATATCTATCTTCCAACATCGAATTTGTTTGACTCTTGGGGTTCAAACTCAAACTCAAAATTCATATCGGTAAACAAGTACACTTATGAACGTCAAAAAAATTAAATTTTTTCATTTTTTTTGACGTTCAAATTTTTTTCAAACGTTTTCATTTACTACCAGTTCGCAAGTCAAGGGCGTAGAGCAGGCAATAAGAACTGGCAAGAAACTTTCCGCCACATCTTGGTTGTTCGTTGGCTGTTTGGTTCAAGTACACAGGCGCTTATTAAAGATTTAAGTTGGCGCCAGAGTTGATGATTTCCTGACTGAACAAATTAGTATCACAATACAGCGAGGATGTGCTGCCAGAGTTAAAGGTCGGCCTGCCACAGGGACCAAGCTTTTCAATTTCTTTCTGTGTTCTGAAAAAATATGAAATTTAATCTGGTGTCCCAAACAGTCCTCTCAATTTCCGTAAAGATGTCCCAAGCGTGGATTTGTGAAGTACGAAAATCTTAATATTGATATCGAAATAACAATAATGTTATATGTCATTCATTCATAAAAACAGTTTTTTAAGCTGCACGACAGTTATTGTTGTCTCTCGGAAATCGTACAATCACCATGACATTTTTGAGTCCGTTTAGTGTAAGAGCCTGGTAATTAAATATGTAGTACCAATAAGTGGTACATTGTATAGTTACACTATCACTAACAGAGATTTCGAGAGAGACAGAGAAATTACGAGAAAATATACTATTATATTTATATTGTGGTAAAATATTCAATAGACAGTGTACTAATTCAAAGAAATTTAAACTGCTTATATAGTGTTCGTAAATGTACCAAAAAATAAAATAAATCAATGGCTGTCGAGCCTTTTAAAGTCTGGGCCTCAGATTTCTATACGTGTTTCATGATCATTTGTCAATCTAATAGGTAAGTAGGTGATCAGCCTACTGTGCCTGAGGCACGTCCTCAACTTTTTGGCAAAGGCAAGCCGGTTTCGTCACGATGTTTTCCTTCATCATTCGAACGAATGTTAAATGCACACATAGAAAGAAAGTCCATAGTGCATAGCCGGGGATCGAACCTATGTACCAAATTAAACATGAATAAAATTCAATAATAAATTTGACTTATAACTCTTAGACTGATCTGGATGTTTGTAGAATGAGGAAGCCAGTAGCTACGAGCCAGTAACTAGCTGCACCTTCACTGCAATAACGACAGCTCTATAGTCTGAATAAAAGCGGAAAATTATACACTATTATAATATGAACGCACTGTTATACGGAATGATTATATGAACCTGATAGCGTAGCCTGCCCGCGACTCAACCCCGAGGACATTCGTTCCAACCGAATGTACCAATAGATAGTTCTGTTTATTTGTATAATTAATATTTGCGTGTATAAGAAAATCATCTTGTCGGCTTTAGGGTCTTAACGCCACACGATGATTTTCTAGATATGTATAACGATACAATAATACAGATAAAAATAGTGATATAAGAAGATTTAAAAATATCTTCGTACTTAATGTCGCAGTCAAAATGCCGTCTACATATATAAAATGTCATCCGATTATATCGTCCTGAAATAAGTACAAGGCTAACGGCAGTCACAAGTATTATGTAATTGTTATTGATGAATACGGCTATTTTTGGACATTAAAAGTATTTTAAATCTTTAAGTGTATAAATAGACCTTGTTGGATTGAAACGTATTAATTGATAATGAAGGTATTTTTGACTTGACACATTTGGTTTCTCTAGCAAATAGGTCATGTGAAAATGGTTCTCTTCATCTAGTTCTAGCAACCCTTAAAAGTAATAATATAATCTTAAGAATCTCTAAATAAAACTGGTGGTAAAATTCGTACACCATGTATACTACAAACAGAAGATGATTAATTATTATTATTTCAAATTCAAAGCTTTTATTTCAACAAGAGAAGTTTTTTACAATAAATATATATATATTTATTGTAAACTCTTTATGAAGGTTTCGTTGCATAGCTGTGTTCTATATTATTACTACTTAATTTCAGTTAATCCTCAACTTTACACCATAGAACAAAAATAATGCATATAAAAGTATCCGTAATCATGGTTTGCAAAATAAAGAAAGTTTGTTTTTATTATCGATTTCCTTGCGGGGAAGCACCTACATTAGAGCTGTCAAGTGATAGTGATCCATTATATTTTTCCCTTGACATTTAAATTAATGTCTGAATCGAGACTGATGACTTAAAGGTTACTCTAGATAATTAAACTTTAATTTTTTCCTGTGTAGCAATTATTATCTCCTGTTTATTTACATTTATACATTTTGATATTCAAAATAAAACAATAGAAAGTTAAAGGGATTAATCAAAATCTTATTCTTAAGTATATTTCTTTATACTGACATTTGATAATTATATAATACATACCTTTAGATATTATTTTCCTTGTAGAATAAAGTATAGGTAGAAATAAACAGTTTTTGTCTAAATGCATAATCATTGCACATATTTATGCAGTTTAAACTGGGAAAGTATTTAAAACAGTACACTTATGGGATGTTCTATATTTTTATAAATCACAACCCATTTTTATCTTTGTTAAATTGATATATTTCTTCACAAACAACGGTAATTAATTTATATTCTAATAGAAAGGCTCATAGGAAAAAATACATGCTCACTCATCTTAAAAGTCTGTTCTGAGTGACGTCTGTTTTCTTCTTTTCTAAGTGTCCTGTATTTATATTGCCACATACATCAAAATCGTATAGAAAATACTACACTATATAGTATGTATATTTTAGTGCGTATCTACGATACGCTACACACTACATTTAGAAAAACCTAATATTGATTTCATTCTTTATCAAAAAATTTCCTTTGTCAAAGGGACAAAGACAATTTTGACATTTGGTGCTTAATGCCTGAAAACTACATGAATTTATTCACTATGTGTTTTGACTTTGCGTTAAATAAACAATAATTGTGTCCAGTCCAGAAAATCCACTTATAGCAAGATAGATTACAAGGAGAAATGTTCTTCCATATTGAACCAACATTGCCTGACAGCAACGTAGCCTTAATACAATTTGGTAGTTTGAACTCAATCGCCCACGAAATTGCATCGTTTACATATGGAATTGCAGATGCATAACATACTTACGCAATTCATCGAATGGTACATGATTTTATGATCTCTCAAGCAAGTTGCATCGTTTAGAAATCGTATGATTACACGAAATTATTTTTGAGGGTAAGAATTGATGACAATATATGGTACACTCTTATTGCGATAAAGGCTAAAAGCAAGTACTTTAAAAAATGATCAAGGTTTATTTTAAGAATAAAACGTTTTTATTTGGACATCACTTTTATATGTCTTGCCCCATCGTTGATAGAACTGCTTCTCATATTATAAACTTATCGACTAAATTCTGTATTATTCCTCTTAATGTCCCGAAAAGTAAAAGGTATTGGAGTCCCTTTTCCGATCACTACCATCTTTAAGTTTTGAAGCTAACTCAAAACTTGGTATTTCAATACCTGTATAATCTTTTTTTAATAGATTTTATTACTTCCTATAATTCCAATGAAAAACAAAACGAATTTTATAAATCTATCATTACTGTCTGTATACAGTTGGTATTTAGAATTGTCTACCAACAACACATCATGTAACAATTTCATGATTTAATTATATTATTTAACATAAAACTGTCTGTATTCTTTAAAGTTTTAAACTTTCATTTTTACTTAGAAACATCAGAACATTAGATAAGAATTTTACTAGAACACTCGTGTTAGAGATGATTGTAAGATTGTTGCATTATTTCAGTTTGAAAGTTGCTTTAGGTAAGACTATGCGGCTTTGCACGTGTCTAATAATAATATAAGTCATCCCCCAATATAAGTTTTTTTTTCGTTTTGTGCATCTCATTTTTTAGGCAAGTAGGTTATTTTGATTTCAGTATGTTTATATGTGCAATTGAGCAGTGTTGGCATAGTGGCTTCAGCGTGCGAATCTCATGTCTCACTCTCTCTTTCATGTCATGACTTTAGGTCGGAGGTTCGATCCCTGTGCACCAATGGAATTTCTTTATATGTGCGTATTTAAAATTTGCTGAACAGTGCTTTTGAACGGTGAAGGAATACATCGTGAGGATACCGACATGTCTTAGACCCAAAAAGTCGACGACGTGTGTCAGGCACTGGAGGCTGATCACCTACTTGCCTATTAAATTTAAAAATGATCATGAAACAGATTCAGAAATCTGAGGCCAACACCTAAAGAGGTTGTAGCGCCACTGATTTATTTATTATTATGTTTATATGTATGATGTGTGATCATTGATTTTTCGGTACAAGACACTTGTTTCCTTACCATACCTTTGTGCTTCTATGTGTGTGGAGTAATCCAAACACCAATGGTTTTCCTTAACACTTACTAACCCTGAGTTTAATCACACTCATATTAAAAGATGGGAAAAGTATAAATAAAATCATCAATGTAACCAAAACATTTTTATTATATGTATATTTGAGTAATATTTAAGAGATATACAGTGGTCTCACGTTCACCATCTCATATATTATTCCGTATGTAACATTGCGTTAGGCAATTCAAACGCATCGCAATAATTTAGTTTGCTATGCGCAAACATTGTACTGATTTGATTTTTATTATGTTGTATTGAGATGAACTATATTTTACTTAATCATGTTAAAGTGTGATTTGGTTCAAAATTTTGCTTAACACTAATAAATTATAACTATCATCAAAATTTCCGCTGATGATTAAAAGGTTAATAAATACTCTAGTTTATTAAATTATGCAAATCATAATTCAAAGACTGTTCAAAAAAACTTAAAAAAGCAGACGTTGAAAAACTTTATGAAAAAACCGGCTTGATTTGAAATAAACTTTATGACACTTTATATTTTATTTGCATTACAGTCGTTATTACGAATAAATACAATACAATCTTTCTTAATGGTGTTATATACAAAAAAATATTACAATTTAAATACATATAGTGATGGTGCAGCACTATTTTTCAGTGTACGCTTAAGAATATTTATCATATTCATAAACGTACTAGTTAACGTTTAAATCATTGCCTAAAAGCACAAACAATAACTATTTGAGCTTGATAAAGCTGGTTGATATTAAACCCTTGTTGAGTTTTTTGACGGCTCTAAAGAATATATGTAAGTGGTACTCTACTCGACAAACAAGTGATCTTTACGTACTTGTTTTGCTACCTGTTATTCTTTGGTCAGATTAGGTTTCCGGATAAGCAAGGTTGCGGATTGCACCAATTTATAACCACAACATTGTATGTAAAAAATAAAAATAAAAGTTGTTTTTAGACCTTTATCTGGTTGGCTAGGGTTGTGCAGTGGAGCAGGGAGTTTCCCTGAGTTGAATGCCTAGTGCGACCCGAGCGCAGGCGATATGGAGGGTTCATGAGGAATTTTTTGTGGGTCGGGTTTCTCAGAGGGTTCGGGTTTCAACCATCCCCACAGACCCCGCGATAGCGACTGCATATGCTTACTGTACCTGACTTTGTGCATTTTAACCTCCTTTATAAAAATAAAAAAAGTGGAGCAGGGAGTGTGGTATGGTGAGGCTTCTAAATGCTAGTTCATGCCTGAACTATAACCTCTGTCTCAATTAATATTAATAATACAGATGGGACGAGTGACCACAAAGCCTTTTCCCCGTGCCCTTCTCCAATCCTCCTTTCAGACTATTTAGAGCCTTGTTTTCCCTGTTTGCCACAACTATTACCAAGTAATAGTGCTGTCAATCTGCTAGACTGATATAGACTGTCAAGTATAAGTTGGCGTTCCAGTGGCGGCGCCTCCTACAACCCTCTGTGTTGCCACTTTTTTTGTTTAGTTTGGATTGATGGATATTCTTAGATATTACATTAAAGGTAAATAAAAAACTTAATAACAAAAAATTATTTTTTATGGTAATTATGGTCTGTTAGAGGCATTATTCCTTCCATGAATTCTTCAGAGTCATCTGTGTCAGAAGAATCTGAGTCGCTGCTATTCAAATCAATTAAAAATGGTTCCATTACTGTTTCAAGGCGGTTGTCTGTCATACGATAATTATTTTCAACATTTATAACGTGATTACAGTGTTTCTGCCATTCTTCAGCAGTTATTTTGGAAAATGCACTATGGATTCTCTGTTCCATGTTTTCAGAGAGGCCAGTAACATTTGTGTCTGCAAATATTCTTTTGAACGAACTCCAAATGAATTCTATTGCATTAAAGTCACAATGATAAGGCGGAAGTCTTACAGCCTTATGACCATGTTTCTTTAATATTTCATCAATTAAGTAGACATTCTCCTGATTGATTGTTTTTATAATTTCATACAATTCTGCTTTTTTCATGGTTTCCAAGTATGAAAGATTGTTTTTTTTTATGAAATCTTGCATCTCTTGTTTCTTACTGTTCATTGTCACGCGTTTATTTATTTTAATACAGTGATATGACGCATTGTCCATCACTATTAATGAATTGGGCTCTAAGTTTGGGATAAGCTTTTCTTGTAGCCATTTACTGAAGTTATCTCCATTCATCTCGTCGTGATAATCTCCACTTTTGGTCTTAGATTTGAAACACAAAAGACTATTGGGGATAAAACCTTTCTCACTTCCGGCATTCACTATGATCCATCTCTGACCTTCTGAGACTTCTGTAAGGACACCTTCAGTTTCCTCAGACTGCCAACATTTTTTAACTTTATAGCCAGGGTGTAAATAAGTCTCGTCCAAATAAACGATTGGCCTCGGATTGTCACTCCTTCTATTATTGTCTATTTCTCGTAAAAATCTTGATCGCCAGGCAACAACATCATATCGCTCCATGAGAACCATCCTTTTGGATTTATTCTTTTTATAACTAAATCCCAACTTGTGTAGTATTTTTCTGAGAGATTCTATACTACCCTTGAAATTGATGTCTGCCTTTAGATCTCAATGTAATTTTCTGAGAGTAGGGACGGAATTATTTAAATAATAAGATTGGATTTTGCGTCTAATAACACAAAGATCAAAGTCATCCAAATCAGAAACAGTTAATTTTCTTTTTCTACTTTTACCTGGAGTGACTAGTTTTATCGTCTTAGCCTCGGAAGTAGTGTTCTCTGGTGTGGAATTGTCATCACAAGCTGTGGATGTGGAAGGTCCTTGAGCTGCTTGATTAGGGACTTCAGTTCTCGCTGTAAAATTACTTTCCATGATTTTTCCCTCTGAAACTATACGGTTCACGGTTCTTTCAGAAACACCTTAAATAAAACAAAAAATATTTTAAGTTATCCATCAATCACATTTACTTTCAAAAGCAATTATTATTTTTCCCTAAATTTGGGGATATAAATATCACTTTTAACTGGCAATACTTTACCTGTCAAAGCCGCTGTTCGAGCATTCACTTGTTGAAATGGAATAATCGGCCCATTGTTACGTTTCTCCTCTTCACAAAAACGTTTTACAGCTAGAATAATTTCTCTAGCTGCACTCCGCACTACTTTTGGCATGTTTCGTAATGATTTTTACACTTTAAAACACAAATTATTAGCACCGACACACGTGAGGCTACCAAGCTGTTAGAACTGTCAACACAACTGTCAAAATTAGTACCTTTTTCTGCCACACGCCAACTTACACATGACAACCTATACTTCTATTACCGTATATTTCCTATTATCTGTTTCAGGACGTTTCGACTGGTGCTTACAAAATATTCATATTCATATTCATTATATGATACCTATACGCATTGCTCCGTTGCCTTTGGCCTTCGTATATTAGGAGAAAAAGTTAAAAAAAAAGTGGTGTCGCGATTCATTTTCGCGGCATCGTCTCCTAGTCCACCAGTCCTATTTGGTTTCTGAATGGTTTTTCCGGCCAGCTTGAAGTCATGCATTCGAATCACGCCTGTGAACATTTCTCTCTCTGCGTGTTATTAAATATTCTCTGTTAAATTAACGATACAATCATGAGAAAACCGGCAAATCCTAAAATCTACGATTCGAAGTCCAGACATTGAAGAAAAAAAAAATATCATGAAACGATATATTATTTTATGATATAAATTTGCATTTTTATTGTAGTACATACTAATAGATATTGAAATTGATTTAGATATAAGATTATGCGTCAGGAAATAATTAAATGTAACACATTAAATGGTATTTGAATATTAAATTGAGGACACTTTTTCCTTGAACAAGTGAACTTTAAGTTATTTATATCATTGGTGGTACATGTTTTTACGTTATTACCAAATAGGTACCGGTATTTTTTCAACTTGTATTTAATTGCGCTCTTCATGCGACGGTTTGATTATAGGTTTATAAGTTTACATCAGTAGGTTAAACGCTCTATTTAAACTTTTACTTATAGCCGTACTCCTAATTATTTTGTCTATTTCTAATGATAAGTTTCTTTTTAAAATTATATAAAAAGATAACGTAGCAATGTAACTTAACTATTTACTGATAATTACTTAACGTCTGACTCAAGGATAAGAAAAGTCGTTCTTAGTTTCCGGTAGGATATATAGGTAATATATATTTACTTAATAGCTTAAGTAACCATTACCTCTAACACAAAAAAGAGCTCTATATCAAAGCTTAAACAGCTTTCATCATCTAAATGAGAAGAATCCACATCTTATAAGAACTAATTTTTACACTATACCCGTTATATAACATGGTTATACTAGTATTACATCTAGTTTAAAAACGACTATAACTATGATACATGCTTTTATATCTATAACAAATATCGTAAATATATGTATTTCAAAATATAAGCACGTGATACTATCGTATATATGGGCGCCAATTAATATAAAATCATGTTAATAATATTTAGATTGATTTTTATATAACTTTAGAAACTTTCAAAGTAAATTCTAAACACATTATTCTGTGTAATAATTACCATGTTTATATTTGTAAATAACGCCATCTGTCGACGAACGTTGTTATTATTAATGGTCGTTTTGTTATTCTAAACACATTATTCTGTGTAATAATTACCATGTTTATATTTGTAAATAACGCCATCTGTCGACGAACTTTGTTATTATTAATGGTCGTTTTGTTATTAAAATAAATTGTAAAGTAAAGTAATTTGTGTAAAATAAATCATTTGGAATTATGTAAAATTCATTATAATATTAATGTTGATTTTTAAACTATATTTCGTAATTAATTGTACAGTAATTTTGATTACATGAATTTACAGTTGTTAAACGTTAAAATTTAAAACGACAGTTGGTTTGTATAAAAAAGATGGCAGCTCGCATTTTGGGTTAGTTATTGTGCTAAAATCGTGTGATAAATAAATCAAGTGATACTAGTTGTGTGTTTTCATTATAATGGAGTCTGGACGTGATAATTATGGCGGAACGCCGACAGCAGCGGTGGGATCACATCCCCAAGAGACTTCGGACTCTTCAAACGACACGACCTTCACTATGGAACAAGTGATGGGTCTCTTGACCTCCATTACGAAGACTGCCGCGACAAGCGCTGTGAAAGCAACACTATCAGCAGATGATGCAACCCTCCGACGGCACCATGACTTCTACCTACCTCCGTTTAACCCTGATGAGAGATCGCACGACATCAGGGACTGGTGCGCTAACGTAGACGAAACTATCACGAAGCTGATGGTCCCTCCACATGAAGCTCGAATGAAGGCCATTTTGCAGTTAAGAGGACGAGCCAAAACATGGGCTGACACCTGGTCTCTGCATTCAACCACCTGGGAGCAAGTGAAGGAGGAGCTGATCCATACGTTTGGCAACGAATTTCGGTACGCAGATGACGTGCAGAAATGGCGCAACTACACTTCCGAGCAAGCGAATTCCTACGCAGAGTACGCTACAACGGCATGGGCGCTTTTTAAGAGGATTCGTCCAGAAGCTACCGACGCCGAGGTAATGGTTGCGGTGATCACAGGTATTTACCCTGAGTTTTTTCGATCTGAGTAACTGAGAATTACCTCCGATTCACTAAATAAATTCTTATCAGTTCTTATAATATTTCGTAGGCGTAAAATCGAAAGTAGAGTAAATATAATGATATAACAAAGATCCCGTGTTATGGTATCTTCAAAATATCAATTCGTTCGTTTCACTTTCTTAAACCGGGTCGTTTGTCGTTGTCGTGTTACCGGGACTGCAAAGTGAGAAATTCGTCTAAGCATAACGTTATTTCGTCATAATTCAGTAACAACAATACCGGTTTTCATGGCACAGTTTATTAAATGAGATTTCTGCCGTTGTGTGGGTCATCTAGAGTAAAATTGCTACTACCGTCAAAATGACGAATGTAACTCGCTAAATTAAACTATTAAGTATTGTTCATTTATTAAACTTACTACAACAAAATATGTAATTAATTGTTCAAAGAAAGGTATAAGACTTTTTAAAACTATTAAAATTGTCAATTAATTCGAGAAAGTCATAATAAGATATGAATTTTATGAATCGAGAAAAAGAACGGGACGGACCAACTTTGCGTTGATCTTTGCGTGTTGAATTCAAGTGCGGTTAGAGATATTAGCAGACCAAATTTAGAGATTAGGCAGAGCCCGATATTACAGATGCTTAGATATAGCATCTGGCTTTCACGGAATTCCCTAATCAGATGACACTATTAAAAAAAAACAGCTTTTGTGTTTAATATTTACGTATGTCTTTCGGTAAATTTATGTATTTTTACTTTTCGTCATCGCTGAAAGCGAAAAGAGAATTTTATATCGGTCATTATAAACATTCTCTAATATTTTGCACATATGGTAAAGTAAAATCCAAATCAAAGTTGTAAATATAAATTTGATCATTCAAATATTTGGAGACGTTAACTGTTCACAAAAAAAAATTAAATTTGATTCGAGTGGTTTAGTTACTAATTCTTTTTGGGAAAAGGGATTCTCTTCTTTAATATAAAATCCCAGATGCTCTTGTATCTCTGTCTTTTAATAAATTTGGGAAATGTATTAAAAAGAGGAGCTGTGTAAAAAGGCTTACTATAAAGTCAGCGATTGTCTAGTTGATGAAAGGGCCTAGGACTAGTGCTGGGCAAGCTACTTCTAATTAATTTGCTATGAGCGTTGTAGTATTGTTTGATGACTTATTTTATTTTAAAAATTACCGAGAGTTTTTTACGTCGGCTTTTTCTCTCGGCCTACACCCTGTCTTCTTTGCCAATGAGTAGGGATGCCTACGGGATCGAATTTGGTGACGTGGAAAATGTGATACCTTGACGATCTTATGTTCCAAAATAAACGTGTTTTATTTTAATTTTATTCATAGTTGTCATGACAAATATCAACTTTGTATGAATACTCAATCCAAAACGCTTCCTCTTCAGCTCAGTTACATTCTACACATCAAAATGCAGTGATTTTTGTCTACCGTACGTTGCGTATTCGTTCTACCCACTTTTCGTTCTTATTCTATTATGCTGGGTTTGGCCCATTACTAAAAACTTAAGTGTGCATTTTATATCAACCATCATAAGCGAAACATTCCATACGTTACAGATATGAGTAATTAAGATTTGAATTTAAGTTGTAAATGTAACTGTAAAAGTAATTGTAAAATTAAACCTTCTAATATTTTTGACGAACATCAGGTGCATGAATGTAATTTGATGTGAATAACTAATGTGATAATAGTGTGATGACAAAAAAATATATATCAAGTATTTTGTGATACCATTTTACTGTGGGTTTTAATTTTTAATATATCTTTTTTTAAAGAGAACGGGTATCGGTATATTCTGTCATTAGACTGCTTTTGAGAAGAACTGCTTTATAATTCTTAGTCTAGATGTCAGCAGGCCGAGGCGGTTTACATGTTGTGGTTGGTTGAGTAACCAATTGGAGCAATTCTTTGAACGCCATGAGTTTATACTTCAGTCGAATTGACCGTATCGGCGGAAGATTTGTCGGAGAGTTTTATGTGAGGAGGCCTCGACCTCTTCTACTGACGTTTTTGGATCTAGGTAATTGCATTGAATTACTGAATAACTAATCTAATTAAAGGTAATAATTATTTTATGTATATGCATTGACATGTTTATGAAAAAATAAAAATGTGTTTTACCTATCCAATATCCTTCCTAAAACGCTGGCTGGCCACCATGCGTATCCTTGATCCTGGTCTTGTTGGCTGAACCCAGGATGGGTGATGCCTTGTGTGGGCTAGATCTCTAAATGAGTGATGCCTTGTGTGTGGGCTAGATCTCTAAATGAGTGATGCCTTGTGTGTGGGCTAGATCTCGTAATGAGTGATGCCTTGTGTGTGGGCTAGATCTCGTGATGAGTGATGCCTTATGTGTTGGCTAGATCTCGTGATGAGTGATGCCTTATATGTTGGCTAGATCTCGTGATGAGTGATGCCTTATATGTTGGCTAGATCTCGTGATGAGTGATGCCTTATGTGTTGGCTAGATCTCGTGATGAGCGATGCCTTATGTGTTGGCTAGATCTCGTGATGAGCGATGCCTTATGTGTTGGCTAGATCTCGTGATGAGCGATGCCTTATGTGTTGGCTAGATGTAATGAGTAATGCCTTTATGTGTTGGCTAATTGTAATGATAATTGCCTTGTTTAAATTTGTTACAACCTAAAACAGCGCAAGGGACGCGCTGGAGTCAGTATGGCCGTATGGGCGCCAATTAATATAAAATCATGTTAATAATATTTAGATTGATTTTTATATAACTTTAGAAACTTTCAAAGTAAATTCTAAACACATTATTCTGTGTAATAATTACCATGTTTATATTTGTAAATAACGCCATCTGTCGACGAACGTTGTTATTATTAATGGTCGTTTTGTTATTCTAAACACATTATTCTGTGTAATAATTACCATGTTTATATTTGTAAATAACGCCATCTGTCGACGAACTTTGTTATTATTAATGGTCGTTTTGTTATTAAAATAAATTGTAAAGTAAAGTAATTTGTGTAAAATAAATCATTTGGAATTATGTAAAATTCATTATAATATTAATGTTGATTTTTAAACTATATTTCGTAATTAATTGTACAGTAATTTTGATTACATGAATTTACAGTTGTTAAACGTTAAAATTTAAAACGACAGTTGGTTTGTATAAAAAAGATGGCAGCTCGCATTTTGGGTTAGTTATTGTGCTAAAATCGTGTGATAAATAAATCAAGTGATACTAGTTGTGTGTTTTCATTATAATGGAGTCTGGACGTGATAATTATGGCGGAACGCCGACATATACGTAAGAAAGTCTAATAAATGAAATAAACACAAAAAGCGTGTTATAATATATTTAAACACAATGATAAAATAAACTTACGTACGTACGCATGCAAACTGCACGTTGACCTGCAAATCATTTCAATGATTGGGAAAAATACGTTGAATGAATAATCCATACCATTAATTCTTGATATTGCATCTAAAATATAAGTCTCGTAGAAGTATATTTATAAGCCAAAACTAAATTATTAAGAATGAAACAAAATGAAGAAACTAATCAAAAAGGCGCCAAAACGTATAACTAAGAATCGCGCACGCGCAATAGCGTTTCCGCCACACGCTACCAAACGCTACAATAAATTCTTCGGTGTTCGTCTGCTGAGTAATTCTTTGTATAATAATAATAAAATGTTGTATTCTATTACTATATTTTATTTTTAAACGTAATGTTACACGATTTGAAGTTTAAATTCACACTTTCATGAGAAGATAAAACTATTAAATTTGTTCAAATGGTTATTTATAAATAAATTACTTTAAAAGAAGAACAAGGTCATTATTTAAAGGTCTGATTCACACATTACAGTTAAAAGTCATGAATTTTTAAAATATTCCACTTATAATCACATAGCCTTGCATCGGGTAAGTTTTAAAATTACCCAGTGTGAAGCGGTTACTTCTAAATACAAAACAATGCTTCTACTGGATTTAGGCCTAAGAACTGTAGGTGCATTTGTGTAGAACAATATCTGTACAACATACTTACGTGTATTTTTATCCTTATTCATTGGCTTTGTTTTCAACAATTAACCTGCTTATTATTTACTTATACTTAAACCTAGTACCCTATTATTAAAGTATCTTCTTGGGTCAAGATTTAGATTGCATTTACTATTACATATTATATTATTATATTTACTAGAAAACTTGTACGAATGTTAACTTATATTTTTATATTACTACGAAAAAAATTGATTCTAATAACAGATACTTAGATAGCCTTGAATTATGTCTTAATAGGACAGGTCTGAAAGTCTAGTACAGGTAGTAATTGATTTCAATTAAAAAATATTTAACTTATTTATCTTTTCATCTATATAACTTTGCCGGCCTTAATACTATATTTTTAAATATATTTTATGTATTTTTATTATACAATTAATTAAGATTCAGTAAATATGATGGATAATTTAAATTAAAATACTGCTAATAGCCAAGACTATGTTTGCACAAATTTCGTTTGTTTTTCAGTGGATAACGGTATTTATTTTTTTAAGAATCGAACCGGCTAACACAAGACTTACGCAATGCATTTACTATTTACTAGAAATAAACGAATCAACGCAAAGTTTTATATATTACTTAACAAGAAAAAAAATTACTGTTAAAACAATATTGATTCAACATTATTTTTAAATATACATACGTTTTATATAGATGAATACAGTTATACAATAAACGATAACTTAAACTCATGGATAAAAAATCATAGGGATGTTTACTTTTGTAAGCAAATCTTCTCACATCAATCAAAGGCTTGTTGATGTAATTATTAATATAATAAAATAATAAAACGTAAACTAATACGTGTCTTAGCCGACCTTATTCCATTTAAAGATCTTAAGGTCAATATTAAATTAATTACATTTGCAATAATTTACTTTTGATGACTTGAAAGTGTTGAAATTAATTTATTAAGGTTAGCTTCATTATGTATATTATGAAAGTGATAGTTTTTGCTCATCTGTCCCATATGCAAGAGAAAATCGAATATCATGATAATTGGACTTACGCCTGACATACATTTAAGCGACGCAAACTGAAACTATATATTAGTTTACAAATCACTTTTGTATCGTCAATTGGAAAGACTTATTTATGTTATTAATAAATAGGTCCTTTTTACCATTCAAAAATATGGACAAAAGTACAATAATATTTTAACGAACAATGTCGTTTTTTGATTTCCTGTAATGTTTGGTTCTCTGGACATACGAGGTTATCATGCTACAACCACGAACTGCTTGTAAAAAATAAAACTATGTAGAAATAATTTCATAGATATTCGTTTCGAAACTCTCCTTTAATGGTACTCGTGGGATGGTATGATTTATTCGTATGTTTGTATTTTGTTAAGTTTTCTTATACGGTTTGTTGTGGGTGATTACAGATTATGACATATCCTTTTAAGCTTTTTTACTGTTCAAGAGTTCAATATTGTAATATTTATTTATTCGTATACTTATTAACACGTATATTATTGTTTTGTAAAAATTAATATTTGAACTATAACACATGCGAAAAGTCACCGTTCCGAAATTACTTCCCTTCGCCTTCGTTCAATATAAATGGAAAAGCTTCAAAGGATTTATTAGTTCTTCTGGGTATCCGATTTCTATGTTTCGTGAATTTTCGTATTTTCTAATAGGCCAGTAGGTGATCAGCCTTCTGCCTGACACAGGCCGTCGACTTTTAGGGTCTATGCAAGCCATGGGAAAAACCTCTCACGATATTTTCTTACACCAGTGGAGCTAATGTTAAATACATATACACATAGACAGAAAGTGCATTGCTGCACAGTCAGTCAAACGAACAACCTCAAAGATGTAAGTCAAGATGAAGCCACTAGGCCATCTAGCTCTGTACCTGCATATCATAATAAGCGTTCTCATTATCTGTTTATTTTAAATGACATTTTAACAATTCTGATTCAGATGCTCTTATATAGGCATTAATTGGCAGATGACATTTGACATGCATCAGCCATTAATTTTGACATTACATATATAAACAATATGACATCACTAAATGTTAATGCTTCTTATGTAAATGTCAAGGTAGTTCTTAATTTTGGATCGACACTTGACTTCTACGAATATAGGTTATATATTAATTCTTTAATGATACATAAATTTAATGATTTATGTTAGTTTACATTTATTTAAAGCATTTTAGGGTCTATATAACTTTTAGTACTAAAAGTTAGACCAGACACAAGTTAATTTAATCAAGGTATGTTTTAGAAATTTAAATATATATTATCTTTCTCAACCGAATAAAGATTAAACTTTTTTGATAATGCTTAAGAGATAATAAAACACAGGCCTTAAAAATTCGTCCATACATTCATTATATTTTATGATATTTTAAACAGAGCCATCATAAGGCTCTCAATACAACATTTCATTTGTCTCACCATTTCGTAGAACGCGTTTTGGCAAAGCTCACCGATATCCAGATTAAGCATTTTGGTAAACGAGCTAGATCTGGATATCTATAGTCACCTCACACATTGAAATCGATTTTTGTTCAGTTTCTTAAGTTTATATTTTTTTACTAGTAATTTTTTGTTTTGTCAAATAGTTCTTTTGTTTTGTTTTGATCTCTTCGTGTATGTCATGTTTGCCTATAAGTGCTGGTCACATTAAAATCGTATGTTGTGATATTTTTTGGCAAGCTTTTTATCAATAAATAAATAAAAAAAGACAAAATGTTTAATGTATGAATCTATCGAAAGATGGCGCTGGGCGTAAATTTATTTTAATGACTCTTAAATACCCTTTTAAATGAGCATAATTAATGATATTACCAGTTCAGCTCACCAATAAGTGTGGGTTGAATAATAATGTATCTTTACAATTTATTTGTCAGAAACCTACATACCATTTAGACTACAAAGACTTTAATTAAGAGAGATTGGGTTCTTTCTATCTAATAGCATTCAGTTAAATTCTAAATAAGAGATTGCTCAAATTATTTCTTTGTATTATTACTCTATGCGTAGTGAAAAAAAAGTGTAATTTATGATACTATATCTATTAATACACACACACACACACACACACACAAATTCACATACCCCATGGGGCTTCCTTATATATAATTTTGTATTTGTTATTGTTGCAACATGTTATAATAAGAATTGTTTATGTATCATTGATTTTCACTTCTTTTTAAGACCTTCTGGCGATCCGAAATAGTGGAGAACAGATGACCTAAACACTCTTACCTTTAACATAAATCAGTGTCAAACAAACCAGCATTTGCCTCCATAAAAGAAAGATTTTTTTATAATACTAAATAACTGTACCTTATTTATTTTGTGCTCTTTTTATTAATCAGCACTATAAGACAATTTAAATATGGTATAATTTTCATACAAATTATGTACAGCAATAAATGTTTCCTCTATTAATCGTAACTAGTGCGAATCCCTTAGAAATAGTTATATAATTCTGTTTCGACCCAATACCACTTGATTGGTTACAATAATTTACGCTATATGAAAGTTTCGTAAAATACTATTTTATATGCAAATATTTCTGCGATACCATATTTTTCATTTCATTATACCATATTGCGGTGACTTATGTACCTGTCTAGACATCTAATTTTAGATCAATCTAAATTAAAACTAAATATATAATACCACATACTATGCACAAATATACAACAGCAAATAAAGAATTGTTATCATCAACTTTTCATTGAATTCATTTGATTGAAAAGAGTGGCCGAAGTAGCTCGTACTAAATGGAAATTTTAAGGTTGCATTTTTTTTAACATTGAGTCTAATTATTTATAATAAAACGTGGCTTCATCTGTGGATGTTACTTAACCGTGCGAGCAAATACAATCAGAGATTTCTCTTCATAAAAAAGGATGTTTTCTTAATACAGACGTTACGGAAATCCGTGAAGATCTTCTCTAGATAAGATCTATTTGCTTTTCGTAAATGGTAAATAAGACACGCTCTTACTTAATAACACTTTTTGATTATGTAAATGTTACTGTTCTTTGATTTAAGAACGTTTTAAATAGTATAATGAACATAAAGAAAAAAGTCCTCTGGCCAGAACTGAACTTGTTGAATTTAAACCCGCTTTGTTTTAAACATTTGATGGCGTTAGGAAAAAATCTTTGGTATCGCCATGTTGTAGTTGAGGCATCGGCACGAAGCCATTAAGATGTTTAACGATCACTCAATTTGTACAGTGCTGATAGAGAGAATCGCACGCTTCCCTACTTAGCACACTCTTAATTGTCTTTTGTTTTAATAAATCTGCTTTGTTTTGATTAAAGTAAATATTAACTTTGACATTTATAAATACTAATTGTTCTCATGACATATATAAATTGATTTGTCATATAAACAATTATAACTTTGCACAATCACTAATTGCTTATAATTAACTAGTAATTATCGAAAGGTGTAAATCAAGGACGCATATCCTGGTTGCATTAGTTTCGATATCAGGACTTAATTAGAAAATAATTATTCAACGTTTTTAAAAGCAACGGCATTAAAACTAATCTCACCAACAACCAGCCGATATATAATACTTATTTATTCAGTTGGTAATACCAGAGACCTAATGTTAAAAAAAACAGTTTGTTAGCTATTCAAAGGGGGAACGCTGCCAGTATCTGCGGAACCTTGCCTAAAGGGACTCCTTTTAATAATACATTTTAATTATTACTAAGGTTAGTTATTCGGTTTATGAGAATTAACTACAATTATATCACTAAGAATTATGTTTAAGTTTTGAAAGTTGTTTTAACTATAACAAAAAAAACCGTTGTAAAATATCACATAATCTAATAAAACTCAAAAAAAAATACAATTGGATTTAAACTATACGTATAGACTATAGATGGGCAGCTCCTCCATTGTTCTTGTAGCTAATCTTAAATAATTGGAATCAGAAATCTCCTTCAAACAATGTGTTTTCCTTAAGACTAAGAGTCTGCGTTCTTAACTGTAAGACTTCCTCTACTTAGACGACAAACCAACATCTTGCAACACACGTAAACCAATACAGTTTTAACATTATTGAAAGTCAGCCGGTTTGCGCTCGCATGAAAGTGATACGAGACCACTTTCGCTCCGGCGATTCCTTCAATATGAACTTCTATATTAAAATTCTTTACAGATCATTGATCTTTAAAAGGATTACTTGTTAAACTAACTTGAATTAAGATACAATATCGGATGTATAATTCAAATAATAGTAATATGTAATGCTCAAATATATGCCAATATATTTGCCTCTGTTAATACTGAACAATAAAAAATAAATAAAAAAATAAAATACGTTTAATTTGGAACATAGGATCATGATGATATCACTTTTTCCACGTCATTAAATTCGAGCCTGTTGGCATCCCTACTCATTGGCAAAGAAGACAGAGGGTGTTGGCCGAGAGAAAAAGCCGGCGTTAAAAACTCTCGTTACTCTTTTTAAAAAAAGCAAATCATCAAACAATTCTACAATATTTAACAATAAATAACAAAATATTCATGAATTTGACCAATCCGTATCTTTGTAACCATATTAAATAATACTGTGAACTCAAATGATCTAGGTAACGATTTTTTTTTATTCTCAATCATTGATTAGCATGAACTGTAGACAAGAGATACATATGATTGATTTCCACATGAGCATGTGTGATCCAGTCACGATCTAGAGCAATGATACTATCTACCACTGACATATAAAAGGATATTACATATACCTTGAGATAAAAACATATCACGATGCTGCACAAAAATTACTTTCAAAACGAAATGATGATTAATTATGAGCTTACATCGTAATTCAAGATTATTGCAGCGCTTCATATTAATTGGCCGATAGCTGATATTGTGCAGTGCTGGTAATTTTAGATGAAACTCGACATATGCTGCGATTTGGTTGTCTATATTATATTATGATCTGTGGCACAGATCTGTCGAAAAATAATTCGAAATTTAAAAATGCGGTTAAGAAGTGTAAGGCTAAATTGCTATGTAACATTCAACCAGTTAGAAGGGTAACGTCTAGCCAGTGTGATGTAAGTGATGTCCGTCACAAGGTTCTGGTGCAAGTCACGAACGGATGAAAAAGAAATATTTTAGTTTTTATTTAAGTTCGAAAAATCAGTAACTATAGCTTTACGTTCAAAGGAAATAAAATTCAACAGTTTTACCAATAACTGTAGAAGTTAATGGCCCTGAAACTCTTTACCCCAGTTCCATCTATTCAGTATTTATTGTAGATTAAATTCAATTTTTTCTATCCTTGTTATCATTGAATAAGAACGAAGAAACTCTGCCGCATCTGGACCATCCATAGAACTGCGCATACGTTTTTGAAATTATACTTCTTTTGGCGCGTTAGGGAATTTTTTTTACAATGTGCGCGCACACCGTCATAAAAGCCCATATCCCGAAGTTAACTATACCCAAAATTTTAGTTCTTTTTTTGTGATATTAAAATAAACTTTATTTAACTAGATCATGCGTTTATCAAAACATTCAATGTATTAAGTACTTAATTAATCTATCTAATCTTAATCTATTTTTAGTGTCGTTTTTGATTGTACATAAGTATACTTACGTTTTTTATTAGTTCTCTTCTTCGGAAAACTCTGTATTTCAACAGAGGATATCCTTTGCTATATATAAAAAAAAATTAAAAGAAGCATTTTGACTTCGACTATTTCGGTTTCCTTACAAAGATTTCTTTCTACAAATGATGTGAATTACGTATTTAGAGTCGGGATTTAGACCTCCAAAGCAGGTAGACCACCACTATATTAACATATATTTAACTTAGTACATATAATTTAAATTGAGAAGCCTTAATACAATTTATAATAAATCAAAGTACATATACATGCAAATTTAAAAACGGAAACACGTTACGTATATACAGTTTTAAGGGTCAAGTACACAACATTCTTATTATATTATCATTTTCGGCAAAAAAATGTTCCCAGGCTCAAACAGTGACAAATATATGGTCATAAAAGGCAAAAGTCTTTAAGTGTCATAGGGTGAAAGGCGATCAAGGACTGGCGGATCAGGTGACCATAGTTTGATGTTTTTTTACAACATTTGACCAATTTTATTTATTTCGTCAGTAAACATCTCCAACGCGCAAGGGACCAAATTTACGTTTAAGTGCGGAAACAGAGTAATCCACACTACTCTAATTAATAAAAAATGAAAAAGTTCGTGCGTACATCAGAAGTGAAACTTCTGTGTAAGTTAATTATTACTAAAGAAAAAGCCCCAATAGATGATCATGTACCAGTATATGATCACCCCATGTTTGTTTTTCTATTTTCAGACTGTTTACACAGTCTGTACGTGCTAATGATAATTTATATAAATTAATATCTGCGTTTACTGCACAAGACGTTATGCGACAGAATATCTACTAAACTAATACATCAACCAATAGCGTGTATTTTTCTCGATCTGCTTTCTCACTCTCTCTCTCAATCTGTCTCAATCACTCTCTCCCATTTCTTCGACAAAAACTCTGCACATCTTCGTGACGTTCCGTAAAAAATAAAAAATAAATATTGTGTATCGTTTGGAAATTTGATGCTTGAAATATAATATTAATTGTCCATGAATATATATTATTTAATAATCATGTTAAACTATTGAAAATGATCAATTTAACGCATACTTGAACAAAATCTTATATTTCAGTTGACACTGATACTGAACACTTTACCTTTAATAGGACACTGTGTGTCAGGGCTTTTGTGATATATAAAGGTTAGATGAAGGTCAACTAATGTGTAGTAAAGAATCATCATCATAAGTTTTCGTGGTCCTGTTTGGGGTCATATTTATGTAAAATATAATATACTGCCTTTTGCTGTAGCGATATTGTTTTACCTCGTCAAGAATAATAAATTAGTTTAATTACACAATCTCTCTTTTAGATTAAGTAAAATTCAATAGCAGACAAATGAGTACTTTAGGCATTACAGTGTAATTATAATGGTGTAGTATATTAATAGGGGTTACGATTTAGCCTTGCATATCCTAGCCCAACATGAGGTCATCTAACCACCCCGTAGAAAATTTTAACTGATACTAAACCCAAAACTTTTTTATAGCATGCACACCCTAGTTCCGGCCGTCGAAAGTTCGTGGTTAAGTTATCCAGCTACTATTTGGCCCGAGGCTTATTAAATGCAGATTTTGCAGGCGAGAGACAAAAGCCCTAGAGTTTTATGAAAAATATCTGCGAAAATTTTCTCATAGCAGCGCAAATTTTTACTTTACCTTTGAAATTTTCGTGTTAAACGAACTTTTCAATTAACCTAAAATTAGTTCCTGTTTTAGGTCTCTGCCTTGTTCCCGTATCTACTTTTTGTTCATTTGCCTTATCGAATGGTCAAGTAGGTGAATAGCCTTCGACTAGCTTCTAAGGCATTTAAGTTTCGGTTCATAATGTGTTTCTTCACCGTACGAGCGATTATTAAATGTGTACATAGACATAAAGTCTATTGTTGCAAAGCCTTGTGTTATCCCCTAAAGTTGCGGCCTTAGGCATCAGACTTGACGCCGAAGGGCTAGTCCTAGTGCCCTTACTTAGTACTTACGTACTGTACTCATTATTCCGTTGAAGTATAAAGTGTCGGTTAGGAAGTGTGTACCTACGAAAGGTGTTGATTTTACTACAGAAGTATTTAAGGGCAAAGTTTCTTAAAATATTACTCAAGCATGACTTGGTTCAATTTGTATAATAACACACACACGCTTTTCGTAAAGAAATATATTGCAGCAATTTTTTTCCTTATAATATTTAATACAGAGCAACTGATTGCTCCATGCAACTTATCTAATCAGTATCTATTATCTGTATCTATCTATCTATATCTATCTTTATAAGATATTAGATACGTCTGATTCTTGTTTAATATCTTAGTACTTATATTTACGCTCTACTTACTATTATTCGCAGTTTGAACATATCAACCTTATTTTACGGATGGACACTCATTTAACTGACTGTTGCAAAATCGTCATTATCGACCGATTAGTTTTGACATAGTTTTATGCCACTGTAATTCATATGTTTGAATACGTTAACTGGGAAATTCATTCTTTTCTCTTTTTAAATATTGTTTAAGTTAAAGAATTAATATATTAAAGAATATAATTTATTAATATTATTGATGTCAAAAAAATAATTTATGGAGAACTCTTCGCTTTGAAGATTTGCTGAATAATATGTAATAATTACATAAGAACACTGAGCAAGATAGATTTGTTACCGTTCCGGTATCCACATCAATTCCTGACTATTGTTTAACTTGCAATGTACTTTCATTGTTTTACTAATGTACCTAGTATTAGTGACCCATTATAATATGATACATAACAAATAAATATAATTGTGAGTACCCCACACCCATCATAAGCCTACAGTTATCGGCAAGCCGTTAAATTGTAGCACAATTAAAAATTATGAGGGTTTATGAGCTGGCTGTTAAGAGATTGCTTTTATATTAAATTATAACCAATAATAATTCCACTATTATCTCGTTTCAGGGTGAAGGCATATCTCGAACAAGCAGAAGAACGATTACTGATAGAAGTGCAAATAATTTGAATAAAACTGAAGAAAACATACCGACGTATAGATCAAGAAGCATAAAAAGAAGAGAAGAAACACAAGAATTAAGCACTGTAAGGTCAAGAAACCGAGGTAGGACTCTAGAAAAAGATAATATTTCACCTAAAGTTGAAATTCAAGCGCAATCGGGACAAAATGAACCATTTGAATCCAGGAGATCAAGTATCCGATCTCGATCTAGAACAATTGCAAAAGAAGCAACGACAGAGAATATCTTAAGTAGAGAGAGTATAATTCGAGGACGGTCCCGTGGAAATGGAAGAAAATATACGCCTACTACCACTCCCTTTAATGATCAACCAGAAAGTTCTTCAAATCAAGTTGCTGCGACGTTACCACCTAGAAGTGTTGAAATTAGGTCAGAAATAATAAAGACAAATGAAATTCTTCCTACTGGGGCTACTGCACCATCTAATCAGTTCAGAAGAAGAAGTTCGACCGTAAGCACTGTGGAAGCTACTAAACAAATCAGACCTCGAGGACGAATAAATACAAGGACAAATTCAAGAGCTCTTGATTTAGAAGTTGCAGGTACTACAAATACGTTCACTGCAGCAGCTAAACAAACAACAATTGCGAGAATAAGCGATGGAAGAAATTCAAGGAAATTAAGGTACAAATCAAGAACATTGGAAACAGATACAAATATAACTGGAGTGGGTATAACACCTTTAAATGAAGTAGAAAAATCTAGTCAAAGAAATGACATAACTAGTGAACCCGAATACAGCGAAACAAATTCAACAACTTCTAAAGCGACTGAGAACACATTTCAAACAAGCACGGAATCAGTATTAAGATCGAGTACACTTAAATCCTCGAAAGTCGTAAGACGACCAATCACAAGAAGTAACGGTTATTTCAAATCTTCTGAAGTTAAAAGTAATTCAAAAATGTCGGACGAAATAAACGAGGATGATAACTACCCAGAGAGCTTTAAAGCTATTATACAAGCTAAAAATGCGGTTAGTATTAAGAAATATGTAACGTCTTAAAATTTCATAAGATTATTACATATATTAACAATCACAGCTCGTTGACAGTATTCCTATCAATACTTAATAATATAATATGTCACTTTAAATTTTCAGACACAAACAAACTCTTCTATTGGCGAGAGTTTGTCAGTGAAAGCATCACATAAAGATTCCAACACTCACGCACTATCTTTTCAAACCAACACTACGGACCCTGGCACTGACAAAAACTCTCGGGTAAACAAAACTTGTTTAACTTAACTAAACATTACATAATTCTTATGGAATAGTTATTAACCTATTTGACTATACTTAGAATTGGCGTTGATCCAATTACATATAATTAATATAGGTTAAGATATTAAATATATAAATTAATGGGTATGTATATATAAATAATTAAATTGTATATTTCAGCTTCGTAAAAAGTTGCGAATTGAAGAAAAAAATAAGAAAGCTGACGAACAAGAAGCTTTATCATTAGGTTCAACATCCACGACTACAACATCTGAGGCACCTAAACCTAGATCTATTCCATTTCGTCCACGTGGCACTTACTTATCCAGAAGTAAAAAACCAAATGTAACTAAATCGACAACTGAAAACATAAGTTATGCATCAAGACCTAGCCTTGAAAATCCATATAAATTCAGCAAAAGAATTAAATCTTCAACGGAGCCATCAATGACAGACATTACTTTGAAAACAAAGCGACTGGACTCGCTGCCAAAAAAGCAGGTCATACGCTCCTCACTTTTTTCTCGTAAAAACGATCCCGTAAACAAAAATATCACTGTAATACCATTAAATGAAAATCGTAAACACGATCGTGTACAATCAGGAAGTAATTTTAAAGCCCGAAGAACATTACCAAATACAACATATTATTCCCGATTAAGAAATAACACAAAATTGTATATGACAGAAACTAGCTATGTAGAAAAAAACACCGAAACTCCGATAGCAGATAAAAAAGTTGGAAACTCTGCAGATATGCCTTTAATTTTTACTTATCTCAATGGCCCAGGTTTATCGGATAAACTGCAACCTTCTATTGAAAATACTGCTCCCGTACTGAACAGTAAGGAATCGCAAGAAAATAGTACAGAAAATGAGATTGTTAATAAAGCTGAAGAAAGTGAAAATAAGTTAATTATTAACACGGACGTAACGACACCAAAATATCACGCTAACTACAAAGAAAATATGCAAAGCGAAAAAGCAATAACTTCGGCAACACCGGCAATAAGAAATATTAAAACCAGGAAATACGCACGTAAACAAGAAAAAGGTAAAGATCAAGAAACAAATACTCCTTCCGTTATTTTCAAAAGTAAAGACCGGAATGTTCGAAAGTACGGAGACACCTTTTCCAAGACAACAGAAAGTCCTGCAAATAGCGTAAGTATTTATGCCAAGTCATACATTTTAACAACAACTACACAAAAACTTCAACATAATTAACGCAACAATTTCAGATATCACAAGAACCTGTAAAACCAAAACATAAGTTTAGTTCAAAATATAGAGGTTCATATTTAGATAGGCCTTTTTACAAACCCACAGTTCCTACTGTAACACCATCAGCAACTGTAAGTAGCACATTCACTACATATTTACAAATAACATAACATAATAGTTATTATTACTTATTTTTTTTATGTACAGCGCATTACGTTAACCCTAAAATATGTAAAGACTGACTTCATTGACCAAATCCCCTTTATGAAAATATATTTTTTTTATTTTTAATGTACTAATATTGTATGTTATGGTTTAGCAATGATCACTTTTGACTGAATTCACTGTATTGTACAGTACTATCGAAAACAATGTAAGTATTTTTTTTTCTACTGGTTCGAGTGATCGTTTCTAATCGTTCCCATATCAATTTCCATAAATACTAATACACTAACATAAAAATAGTTGGAGTTAAATTATTGTAACGAGAAGTTTCTTATTGCTAAAGGCATGGGAGAAATTCTTCGTGACTGACGAGTACACACAGTTCGTCGAAGATCCAATATTGTTCGGGAATGACTATTCCAATAACACACCGGAAATAATGACAAGAATGAACTTCACCTCACCAACATATACTCACGAATCATCCATAGAGCTGGTTAATGAAAATATTTAGAAAAATCATCGCATCATCTTCACTTTAGCATTTAGTTTACTTCTTAATGTTTAGCATATAAGGTATATCAAAGAGACGGTTTAAATTGTATTTAATACCATTTCTCAAGTCTTTTTGAGTATCTTTGAGTTTAGTATATCCGCATTCAAATTACAGATTAAAACATGTAATTTCAATGCGGTGCGGTAGACAAATTAATATTAATAGAATCATGTAAAATAATATCATTCCACTAACATTTTTGTCGACATTAAATATTGTTTTTTTTTAACATTGTATTGTTTTAATCTTAAATGGCAAAAATCAATTTTCCTCATTTATGAATAAAGAGGCTTTGGTCTTTGCACGTAATTTCTATATTTCTGTCTTTCTTGGCACGTTCGGTATCTTTATAAATACAATACTATTTACTCTTTTTTCTATATTCATGGGTGAGAACACATTTCATTTCAGGTAGAGGGTGAAGAAATACAATTAGGGCCTGATATGAATGCTATAGCCTTCACAAAAACCCGTCGCCCATTGTCTTCAGCTGATTTGAGGCTTTCCGAGAGCTTGGCCAAACCTTTACAAGTATTAAACGTTGAAGTATCACAACATTCACCATCAGTAACAGTGTCTATATTCGATGCTTTGGCTGAAATACTCACGTCAACGCCCAAGCCTCGAATATCAACAACAGCCGAAACATTACCAAAAAATATCAACGAAATCAATATAATGCATTCACTTGATGGCGTGAGTAGTAACGTTAATGTAAATACTGTCACAGGCTTTGCAACTCAGGAATCGGTAACATCAAAGGATAATTTAAACACAAATGCTAAGTTTGTAAAAACCACTGAACCAGTTGTGTTTAACAGTTTGCTGGTTGGGGACAATGTTACACCGTCACTAAAAGCAGAAGATGAGAAAACAAGTTATTTTACCTCACCCAAAACTGTTCCTATTCCAATTCCTACTACTCCTATATCTGCGAGAAAACCATTCGCTATAAAGGTTTTATACACCGAAACTGAATCGACAAGTAAAAACTCTCCAACGGCTATGCCCACTTCTCGTTTGACATCGACTGACAAATCAACAATGGTATATAACAGTATATCAGATCTTTTACTATCTAATAATGGAGTTGTATCTACTGGACTAACAAGCATGTTATCAAATAATATTAGAAGTATTATCGATAGTATGGACGATGAAAGTAAATCTAAATTATCAGTAGGTATGACTAATTTGTTGAACACTTTGATCCCCGGCGCTATTAATAATATCTCAAAAGTAGAAGAAGATAGCACTGCTTATATGACTACTCCTTACAGTTTGGAGGATATTAATGATACTGCAAACATTGAAATAAATATAAATGAGAGTTCAAATATTCATAATAAAATCCTCCAAAATGTTAGCGACGGAGAATCAATTGTAAATACTGAAACGCTTCTAAATTCACAAACTGAAATAGATGTTGAAGGCACTACACCTGTAAATAGCTTTGATTTGTTAGAAAATGTACAAAATTTAGAATCAGAATCAGATAATACCTTAAGATTTGAAAGTAACGTTTTAACCAATACACTTAAAGATACCACGTCTACTACCGCGAGAGTAACGGTTGATAATATAGAGAATTTAGACGAAACCCCTACTAATGAGGAACTAGTTACCCTATCCATCCTTAATCCTTTAAGAGATATTACTACAGAGACTTCAAATATCCAACTTGAATCCCCCTCTTTAGCCAAACTGTTGTCTTTTAACCAATTAGATGATAGTGAAGTATTGGAAGATCCAAGTCAAGTATCACAACTACAATTATGGGTATTATCTAAAAAAGCCCGAGTTTTAAAAATGATTGAGGATCTCCTACGTATTCACTCTGATGAAATTTCAAATCCACCTCTTGGTATTCGCAATAAACCCAAAATTTCATTCTCTAATCGTCTGACCGAAATAATGAATACAATGAACTTTACGACCACTGGACCTGACTTTACTGAACGAACTACTCTGGACTCTATTGAAAGTTCCTTTAGTTCCACAACAACCGTACCTTATACATCAACTTTGTCCCTTTTGAATAACCTCAACGGTGACTTTGACCTTACAACTCAAAACATAAATGGTATTATTTTTACAAATGACGAATCATCTACAAAAACTGTTAGCGAAATTGCTGATGCTTTTACTACTGCCAATTCAGTACCTACCACTACAGTGTCTGAAGATATTGTAACAACCTCTGATTCTAAGGAAATAGAAAATGAAAAGCTGGAACTTGCGTCTACAACAACGAGTAATTTTGAAACTACAACTGGAATAGCAGAAGCCAGAATTGTTGTTGATACAACTGTTATGACAAACGTAGAAGACACATCGACATCAGGTATTGAAACCACTACAGCTAAAGTCATGAATGAGAGCAAATCAGCAGATTTTATAACAACCAGCAATATGCTAAACGTGGCCACTCGACCGTCAATTCCAAAAAAAGATTTTGTTATTTTTGGAATACTTCCTAACAATACAGTGGTACGTAAAGACCCTAACGATAACCCACTGGAAGCATTAACAGAAGCAAGTCCATACATCATTTACGGCGTACTACCAAATAACACAATAATACGCAAGTTTCCGAACGGAACTCGAGTACCACAAATCATGCAAAAAATTGACGTACTACCAATTAGTCCATGGAGTCTAAAAAATCCATACAGCCCTATCCATAATATTCCAGCCATTGTCAGACCACAGTCTAACCCAATCCGAGTTTCCACTAATACTGTGATATCCACAGACATACCAAATAACGAAAAGGAAATCAGTTTAACCACCGACACTGTAAATAACCTGCAAGTAATGGTATTGATTTTATGTTGTTTAGCTTATGTGCTCTGCTTTGGTGCTTATTTTCCTTATTCAATTACACTACATAGACAACTTAATATAGAAGGTGTATTGGTGAAGGTTCGAATTTTCGTAGGCTTTGCATGATTTTGGGACACAAAACGCTTATCAATAACATTGCGAGGCATAACATATTATTTCATAATTGCAGATACCTACATCGGCACTTAATATAAAAGATAGCAGTTCATTGGGTATAACAACTACCTCCACACTGCCACCTGCTGAAAAAAGCACTGCCTCGCATGTTTTAAGTTTGCGCACAACTACAATGCTACCTTCTGTTGATGAGATTCTGCTTAATAGTATATCTTTGGCGACTAAAGAGGAAATGGTCATATCTTCAATGACAAGTTCAACTCCTGAACCAAGAATATTAACACTGGATATTGATCCGGAGGTATAATCATAAATTACGTCCACATCATTACATAGCTTGGCTCATATCAGACTAAATATATATAAGTTATAGATTTTATCGTATTAATCGTTTAAGATTATGCATGTTAATGATTTTTAACATACTATAAATACTCTAACATTGGTTTTCGTAGAAGGTAAGTGGTGATGGAAGTGAATGTAACACATTTAAATGACATGATTATTGTAATGTTTATCTCGATTTTATTTTTTTAAATGCTCTATATAATTACTTTGAAAAAATATTAACATTTGTCATTAACATTACAGACTAAACAAATACGTACTGAAAAACCTAATGACGGAACTGGAAATACTGTTTTTAAATTTATCCCTATTGAGGATGTTACTGTGCCCTCTACACAAGAAACTAACGTATTAAAACTGGCTACTCCTAAAACTACGCGAGTAGCAACGGTAACAACTGAAGTTAATACACCTAATCCACAAATACAAATGAATATAGAAAGTAATACTGTTGCAACTTCCACAACAGAGCCATTTATTGCAACACCTGTAACCAACTCGGAAAAAGTAATCGATGAACCACCAACTCCTATTTTTATGAATGAATTTGAACTAACCACTGAAGCACAGAACTTCACATTAACAGATTTAAACAATGATCGTACAACATTTACACCAGACCAAACCACTGCTGCTACCACAACTTCTCTACCCGAATTGCAAATAAATAATGATGATGTTGAATTTACTACAACTGCACAAACTACTTACCGAATACCAGTAGCAACATCTGTACCTATTGGTAGTGCTACTAATACCGTGTTTCAAACACAACCGAGTCCTCCAACACTACCTAACGATCGTAATCCAAAAAAAATATCGGAGTTCAATACAGCACAAAATCAAGAAGAGAATGCTAAGTTATTGCAAGCGCTGTTAATGGCAACTAGTCAAGGTAAAAATAGCAACAATAATCTCATTACTAAAACGAGACCATTGACGACGACTGTTCGTTCTATTGAGGATGATATCCGGCAGTTCGAAGAAGATACTAAATTATTAAAAGCATTACTCCAAGCCACTGGTAGAGACCCTGCCACTCTCAACCTACCTTCACTAGATGGAATTAAAGCAGTCATAACTACATTAAAACCAAGCATCGCGACTACAACGCTTCAAACAACATCTACTCTGCCACCAAGTACTGTACCAATAACACAGTTTACTACAACAGAAACCACAACATCATCAATAATTAATGAAGATGTTAAAAGACTCCAAGAAGATACTAAACTATTACAAGCATTACTTCAAGTTACTGGAAACAAAAATGGTGGAGATATGCCCGTAATATCTGGTTTGACATCTAATGTAAGAATAGCTTCAAATCCATTGACAACATCGATGGAGTCAAAATCAACTACATCATTCAACGTTAGACCAGTATACACAACTACGCAATTCACCCCAACTACAACTGTTAGGTCCCAAATTATTACTGTGTCCACTTTACAGCCAACCACAGAAGATATTGGAATATCTACAACATTTCGACCTGTTAATGTAAGAACACAATCCACTACAGTTAATCGACCCACTGTGACCACTGAAATTCCTAGTAGCTCCACATATTCAGACGAAGAGGACCTTCTCTTTTTAAAGAATTTGGTATGTTGTAAATTCAGAAATTTTCAATTTAATTGGTTCTTAGAATTATAATTTTACGTACGTTTTCAGAAATCTGTGCTTAGTACGAAATCTAAAAATGAAGACCCAGAAACATCACTGGCCAACCGTGTAATTGCATTAGCTGTTGAACGAAGTTTAAATGAAATTCAAGTTGGCAAAAACGTAGGAACAACAAAGGTAATGACTACAACTACTACTACATCAAGACCAACTACTACAGCGACACAAGCGACTACAACACCAAGACCAACAACAAAACCAACAACGACACGAGTGACAACAACACCTCGACAAAATATTCCATCTATAGAAGATGACATCAAACAATTCGAACAAGATACAAAATTATTACAAGCACTTTTAAAAGCAACTGGTCAAGATCCTTCAAAATTCAATATACCAACTTTACCTACAACAACCGTGAGTGCACAATTTCCAAATATTCCACAAGGCATAAACGATGATCTAAACCTTTTATCAAATTTGCTTGCTTCACCATCACCTCTGAATGAACCCTTTGATCCTCTAACACAGAAACCTGCACCCACCCAAGCTACCCAGAGAACTCCAACATCAACGGTACCTTATGGCATACAAATAGCTGTTAAAGACGATTTAAAAAATGAACAGGATGATGCGAAACTATTGCAAACATTAATAAAACTACAAGATGCTCAAGAGACGACAACCGTGAGAAGTAAACTGGCTATAACAGGTAAAATTAATCAACTTTGAAATAGTTTTAATAACTTTAGAGCTTTAGTTCAAAATATAATTAACTGTGTACGATTATAGGACATTCATCGGATGAAGCATTGAAAAAATTAATACAAAAAACGCAACCAGCAGGAATGATGTCAGAATCGACAAAACCATCTATGTCACTAAGCACAGAGTATGGGAATAGCAACGATGCTTTGCTTGCGGCTCTACTGAAGGAGCAAGGTTTCGGTCCAACCACGGCAAGTTCTTTGGACGAACAAATTCGCCTTGCTGTTAGTTCTAACTTTTCTCTTTCTTCTTAATTAGAGGACGAGTATTAACAATCACATTTCACTTCGCATTCATGCGAGTAACTTACCTATGCTTGTCTGACCTCACTCATTTAAACTTATACTTTTCTAAGCTTTGAGATAACTTATTTCTACATATTAAATATATAACACATCATATAGGTATTATCTAGAACTAATATAACATCGTAGGCATTACTCAATCAAGTGGTCGTGACGCCGAAGGCTAGGCGGACGACAACTCCCCCTCCGCCCCCTCCTGCGCCACGAAGGCCTATTTTGGATGGATTAAGTTGGCTGTGGCAACAGTGGAGAGATACTGCTCCAGGATCGCAAGGTCCCAGGCAGTCCAGACCAGCGCCAACTAGAAACCAACCAGCGCAATCAGCGTCAGCAACCAGTTCTAGAGTGAACTGGTTCGGCTCAGGGCCTTTCGTTGGTAATGCAGATGAAAGGCCCGCAAACAGAGTGGGTTCTCCGTCATTTTTACTTAGTTTATGTAATTGGGGTTGAGGTGTTGGAGACACACATATTAAATTATAATCAAGTATTTAGTTTGAACATGTACATTTGTAATTATTTGTAAATAGAATGTTTATATGGAGCTTATAATGGATAAATACTAGTACTATTATTATTATTATCTCACACAGAGATAATACATTACTGCGGATTTTATGTTAATACTTACAGTATTTTACGTTTAACATATGAATAACCTGTGTTTCATGTACAATAGTTGTATATAAACATTACGCTTCGTTTTAATTATTTTGTGATTAAAAATGTATTTATTTATTTAAATTTGACCTTTTAATCATGTGACTAACTTTCTTTGCACAGATATTTCACCTACACCTTTGATTATAATTCATTACATTTTCAAGTGTATGTTACTACATATAAATGATTTTGTACAATATAAATATAATTTTAAAAATTGAGATATTTGTTGGATATTATATGTGTATATTTAGTACATTCATTCAGAATCAGTGTGAGCTATTTTAAAGTGTTTTTTTTTTAAGATCGGTGAGTAAAATTATCGTACAATTAATTTCTAACTGTCTAATTCTTTTTTTCTATGTATTTTAATGCTTGTGCTGAATTCATTGGAGCTATAATAACAAATCTTATTTCCAATATTTTACTAGATTGTAGAAATTAATTGTGGTTCATAATATTTTCAATTAAATCTATTAATAAAAAAAATACGATTTTCATGGAAGTTGTTGTAAATATGAAAAATATTAACATTATTTATACCTTAATCTATTGTATTTCTTTGACAAATTTGTATAATACATTAATTTCTAATTATTTTGTGTTAAAAATATTAATGTTTCATGTTATTATGTACATAGTGTGCTATGAATGTTTACTAACCTTGCATGCACTTTCCATTTCATTTACTTCATTGCACAAATCCATCACTGCTATGTGTTTCAAATTTCAAACATCTATTTGAAAAAAGAATAGAACATATAACTTTTCTTTTATAATACGTCAAAAGTATATGTTATTTAGTTTTTCAATTAATTTAATTTGGAAATTCAATTTGAAACAATTTCTGTTTTACACGTTTTTGCAAATTTGAAACAAATATCAAAGCTCGTAGCTTCTGTGATTTTTATGTGCTAATGTAATTAACACATCATTCGCTGGTAGATTCCTTTGGAGCCTCCTAGTGCTGTGGAACAGCCTCCTGGCAGAGGTCAGTTAGTATCCGCAGCGATCAACGTTACCAGGGCATTTTCACAGTTCTTAGGAGCGGCAATTCAGGTAACTATTTTCACAGAGTGTGAAAATTCCAGAGAACAATCTCAAAGTTGAATCGTGAACTATCAGTTACCATCAGAACTAGGTTCTTCCGACAAAAACTGCCAGAAGCTCGGTTATTCTTCAGCAGTCCGTCTATTTGATCGATAAATATTTTTGTGAAACTCGGTAAATATTACATATTATTTAATAGAGTTAATTTATATGAGGCTATGGCAACAAAACATATAAAAACTTGGGCTTATTAAAAATAACTTTTAATTGTATTTTAATTTATGCAGTTACCTCATTCAGTTTATTTTAGTTATTTAATATTTTCGTTCATTAAATATTTATAGTAATAATGTCAGAATGTGCTATAAGCTACTCAATTATTCTCTTAATATACAAAACCTTTCAGCGATTTATATAGATACGACAATACGACAACGCTACAAAACAAAATTTGTGACTATAATTGGTTGATTCCCGCGTTTCATGTGTATTTATTTTCAGGATCAGAACTAATAATCAAAATAACAATTATAATTGGCATTAACAAACATCATTAAAATAACCCTCTATATTCGAATTTCTATGAAAATCAAATATTTCTATTTAATCTCTAAAAAATAATAAAATATTACATACCTACCTATAAGTTACTTAAAAATTCTTTATACTTTCAGGGCGCCGCCCAAACAGTCCAGAACGTGTTTAGGGCGGGACAAAACACTTACACGAATGGATCCGGAGGCTCGGGATAATCTAAGCATGGACTCGAAACTTTTCCGAAAGTGTCATAGTACGCACTGTGTTGCGAGTGATGTATATAGGCGTTGTATATAGTGTTGTAAAGGGAATGTTTTCAAATTCCATTTTCAAATTTCAATTGACAGTTGTAACGAATCAGGCTCGAAATAATCAGGACTGAATTGTACTTGACATATAGTAACTCTATTAATTAATTTTAAATAAAAATTAGTGAAAATATTTCCTTTATTACGTAGATTAGCCAATGTCAGGGCAATGGTGTGTTATTAATATTTAAGCATAGCTTATCTTACTCTACTCATTTCCTCTACTGAACGTTCCTATAAAATAAGGAAACTGTAGATAATGTGGGAGTTATCATTTTTAAAAATTTTATTTGCATTAAGAAGTTGTAATAACTTTTGTGTTTACTTGTAAGGATATTGATGCTGTTAGTTTTTTGTGTATAATATGCACTATGCACTTTTCGACCAAACAACGTGCCCTTTACAACTATGGTAGGGATTCAAAGCCTTAGCGAAAAGTCTGACATGCGTATGACATACGGAAGACAGTTCAGGCTAGATCTTGAATCTTACCATTGTTCCTTACTAATTTCCAAAGCTTCTGGTAGTTTCGATTCTTCTCGAAATATCATTTAACGTCACTATTTCGAATATTTTTTGACTTCGAACGATTTATTTTATCGACCCTTTTTTAATTTAATTAATTAGATATCTATGAGACCCTATTCCAAATTGACGTGAATTCACATTTTTAATTTTAACAGATTTTGATATTTATTTAGTAAATCTCTGCTTTTTAATAAATCTAGACAGTTTAATACTAATGTATTGGACATTCCATAGAGTCTTAGTGACTTGTAGCAAAATCTAAGATTTTCCCCTATTTTTAAGTCTGGTGCCATTTTGCACATGCTTTTAAGCTATGTTCTTGTGCTTTTATTTATTTGAATTATAAGCTAAGCGATCCTTGTATTTATTTTTCTACGGTCGCGGTAATTATAGGTATTTTTAAGACCGACACTTCAAGAGCGAATTCATAGTCGAGGCCTAGCGCGGTAACTCCCGTAAGTCAAATCCAATACGTTATTGACTCACGGGAGTTATACCTAGGGCTAAGTTTCGTCTCTGAATCATTCTCGGTCTTGCTTCTTGATGAAGCTTACATTCTAAAACTAGCTACATGGCTATATTTTTTAAAATAAGCTTGAAATCTTTATTATTTTTGCGAGAGTAATATTTTATTGATATCACTATATTATAAGTAAGTTATCGCTTAAAGTGCTGGAACAATTTTAATTTTAGTTAGTTTTTATAAGCGGGTATATTGTGTATTAAAATATATTTCTGAATCTGCTATTTTTAAAATACGACTGAATAAAAAGGCTTCTATAACCTTTCACTGCCTACAGCTTTGTTTTGTAAATTATTGATATAATTAATAAATTGTGAATATAATTATTGTAAAATATAATAAATTTATAACAAGGTATTTGTATTTTTTTTCCTAAGTAATACTATAGACTTACCTTTTCATGAGGAAATATTGTATACATATATAGGTAATGTACATAAGTTATAAAAGCTGTGGTCACCTTACTGTATTGACAGTAAAAAAACAGGCAGGAGGCTCACAATTTGATGTTAAGTGCCGCCCATGAGCACAACTAGAAAGCTCGCAAGTGTGCTGCTGGTCTTTAAAGAATTCGTATGCTCTCTCTTAAATCGTAGAATTGGTTCGAAGTACTTAAGTGGGATGCCTGTTCCATGTAACGCGGCAGTGTCTTGTAAAACGCTCAGTTATAGAATAACGGACGCTTACAGGGGTAGGATTTCATATTCTGTATCCATGTCTGATGATAAAACTAAGATTCAAGTAAAATGCAGACCGACGTACGACCTAGTTGTTTTTGCAATTATTTAGTTTCATAACTCCTTCAGCTCCTGTAAGAGCATTGATAGTCTCTATGTAATATGAGTTCATTTTTTTTTATTGAACAGGGGGCAAACGGACTCACCTGATGTTAAGTGATAACGCCGTCCATAGACCCTCTCGATGCTAGAGTTGTATTGTAATACTTTATCGTAACGCCTACTTAAAACATAAATCTAAATGTTTGAATAAAGAATTTGCTAAAGAAATTTATGAGGCGTTTTATGGAATACGTTTTTAAGCACCTTCTTCTTTCGAGCAATTTCTTCATGTTGCCACGGCAAATGTTAATTATGTTTCCAAAAAAAACGATTTTTTTAAATTTATAAACTTATTTCGCTTTTACATGAACTCTACGTTCTCGTGGAGTAAATTTATGAACAATACGTTGGACAAACAATACAAATCCGCCATTTTGTTTTGAATTAATGATTAAAGATATTATTATTATATAAATATAAAGATTAATTTATCAGACACATTCGCCAAGTTATTGGAGCATTATTTATTTTACTGATTGCCAGCTCTATTTATTCGTTATTAGCCACACGTTTGGTAGATATAGTTCTCTTGTCTTCTCTATCAATTCTCGTGTACTATCACGATCTTAGATTAGTAAGAGTGATATTCAAATATGTTTAAAGAACTTTATTTCTCATTACAAAAAAAAATATTTTATTTACATGAGAAACTTAATATTAATATGTATGTACACGATATATACGAAATAATATTTTATTTCATATAAACAACAAAGCTATAACCAGTCCTAGACATGGACGGATCTACTTAAGGGCCTTTTAGGCTGCAGCCCCTTGGATAAAAAGGCCCCCAGTCCTCAATGAAAACAATTGTGAATAATATCAAAAAAATCTACAATTTTTAAATATCGAATTATTGGTTGGTATCCCTGAGATCAATCAACTTATGTGCGATGCGCGTCTATCGAACGGAACATGGTCGCTTGTTTTCGGTCGGTGTAGTTTGTCGCGTGAGCGTCTGCTGCAGGAAACTTTCCCGTCCTGGAGCCCAGAGCCCCACAAATTCATAAATCACCCATGGTTCTATAACCAATATCACTGTTTAGATGTTTAAGCATTTTAAAATGAATCTCAGACAGGAAACCACGGTATATGGAGATTTAAAAATTGATACTTTAATATTTATTTATAAGTTCAAAACAACATTGCACTAAAGTACTAGAAATTGTAACGTTACAAATTTTACACATACACCTCAATTATATTTGAATATAAAAATTAGGATAAAAAATTAAATATATCTTAAAACAAGAATAAATACGCAAATTTAAACTAAAACTAAATAGAAACTTAAACCTAATTAAGATTGCATACTATATTGAGGGTTGTTAATAAAAGGAACGTACAGACCAAGATTGTCGTCTATGTGACAGTCTGGGTTATAAATAGGTTTTTGTGAAACTGTATAAAATTTTCAAATATGTGTGATGTGTCTGTGTGTATCAAGGGGTAAGTTTTCTCTAGTTTAGGGTTTATTTCAGCATGTGGAAATGTCGTCAAATAAATATTAATACATTTATTTCGTCAAAATTACCAATTAAAAGATATGGCAGGATTGTCCAAAAATCCTTCTGACTCACCTATAAGTTAAGATATATAAATTTAATAATATTGTTAGCTTATTATTATTTATTTTTATTACTAAGAATTTTTGTAAGTTTCTTTTAACAATTTTTTAAATTCAACTTTTTAATTATCTGTAATTAATTGAAAATTTATATTTTTTGATACACGAGGCTGTAGATATTAATATAAAATAATAATACATAAGTTAATTCACATATTTTACATACAATTCGTTTTCAGTACCTAGTACTTTATATTATATTTATATACTAAATTTTATTATGTTTTAATATTTGCATATATTAGCGGTACCAGTAATAAAACGTATCACTTGATTTATTCAAGTTCCAACCTTGGAAACACTGAGGACGGTAAACAATTTTTTGTAGAGCTATTTGGCTTATACTTGAATATTGACACGGTAACTCGTTTACATCTACTGTCTGTGGTTTTCGCAAGTACCCAAAATTCTACAATAAATATAGTTTAAACGAAAATTAACTAACAAAAATCTTTACACTAAGTATAAGGTAAATGTACTACTGTAAATGATAGACGATATTTTTTAAATACATATTATATGGCTATGATTTTACATATTCAGCTACAATTATGTGCAAATGTGTTGAAAGAGAAATGCCTCGAGATCAAAATTTGATAGACAACCAGGTACCTGGTACCCATTTTTTCCTAAACAAATTATATCAAAACATATCACAAATTATTATATTACCTAATTCATCACATGTTTTTTTGAGTTTTATTCAAATTTCAATTTATTTAAAAAAACAGTGTAATATCAATTTCAGCAATATTACATACAGCTGATTTTAAACAATAGCATGCTTGTGTATTAATGGGTTTAAGGGCTGAGTATGTTTAAATTCAGATTTATTCACGTGGCACGTCTAAGAACTTGTTCCAACAAAATACTGTTGAATTGCCTTTTGAAGTATTTTTGAAACGCTATTTTAAATTGTATTCATTTATATAAAGCAAAAGTCAAACAATTATACATAGCAATAGTGCCTTAAACTACAAAAAATATATAGACTCAAATCTGTATAAATATATACAGTACAGGTGCAGTGTCGTCAAACCAGCTGCTAAATTGGTGATTGCTGGCGGAGGGCACTTCGTGAGTTCCAAAGCATGCTTCCGGGATCTGAAGCAAGAATTCCAAACTGGAAGCCGGCCCATGCAGTCTGATCTGGTATGATTTGGTATAGAAAACAAGGTGTCGCGTATATGTTAGGCAAAAGTTTTATCCTTCAAATGTTATTATTGTTAGTATTAACTACATTTTAAATCATAACATTCTTTATACTATTAGTAAAGGCACATCTGTGTGCTATTTCTTTGTCACCCACGTAACAAATTTGAATGCGGTTTTTATTATAGATAAAGAGAGCATTTATATATAGTACGGAAACAAAGTAGTTTTACTCTTTTTATTTTTCTACGCAAAGACCAAACAATAAAGGCGAAATAACGATGCTTATAAAAAATCACTATAAATAAAAGTCATTCGACGGCTCTTAAATGTTTGTTCGTGACCGGTTCTTACTTAATTACATAATTTGTAAACGATTAGTTTTCTTAGTAGAAGCCAGGTGTCTGGTCTGTTGCTAAGTAATATTTGGAAGGTCACCTAAACGCACACTTAAATAGGACCGGAATGAGGCGTTCGTAAAAAGAAAACATGAATAGCATAATAATTAAAATGTCAAAGATAAATCTGGAATTCTAAAACATGAGATACATAAAAGCTATGAATTTATATTGTTTAAATATAAAGAGATAACAATGTAAAAATATATACCGAAACACATAAGAGATTTTTGTCAAGCTTTTTATAAATTTAACAATTATTTTATCTTTATTACTCAAAATGTCATATGGAACATGGTGTATTGGTTGCAGCTCCTTAAAAACATTATGTAAAAAAAACTTGGCGATTAAAAAGAGTGGCGGAGAGTTTATTGCCAGTTCTTCACTTCCGTTCTACGCCCTTGATTTGAGAACTGGCAGTAAATGTAAAATTAGAATCATTTAATGAATATTTCTTTTTTTTGACGTTCATAAGTGTATATTATGTTACCTGTATGAATAAATGATTTTAGTTTGTTTGTTTGATTTAAATTATTGGATTTGATTTGCTCCAATTCAAACAATTCGTGTAATTCAAAACGTACGATTAAAAAGAGTGGCGGATAGTTTCTTGCCAGTTTTTCTCGACTGACTTACGGACTGGTAGTAAACGTAAATTTAGAACCAATTTATCATCATATATGGATAAAGTTTTTTTGAGTTTGTGTATTAACACAATTTTTTCATGAATATTATGATTTTTAAACTGTCCGTATATTTCTCGTAAAGTGTTTAAAGTATTTACGAGGAATACATATACGGACTAAATACGACTACTAAATAATACTACGGAATATACGGACGGAGAATTTCTTTTAAATTTAAACCTCGCTAATAATAAATACAATACATATTTGAAGCCTATTTGTACAATCATATCTCAGTTGGAAAAATCATATTTTCGCTAGTATTGAAATATTTTGATTTAACATTTTTATCATGATTACGAAAGGTAATTAGTGCACAGAGTTATATAAAATTTCAAGCACGATAAAAGTTCCTTAGCTCTGAAACTAGTGATTAAATTTTTCTGCCTTTTGTGAAATCATTGTATTGCTATAAATTGACGGTTTTAACGCACTATGCTACCTTCTAAGCATAAATATATTTAGGTTCAACAAAGGACGATCAACCATTTACAACTTGTCCTTTGTTAGTATTGAGTGCGGATGCATGAAAGGGTAAGGTTAAAGTAGATAGGATGAGCTGATTACAGGTATAATATTATTATAGTCGAGTGTATAGTAAATGTATTACCAAGGTTGGCCGTAGAATTTACGTAAACACTTATCATAATTAATTATCATATTAAAATTAAATATGTTTTATGTTACTCCATTCACATGAACACCCTTGTTCATAAAATAAATCTGTATATATCTTTTAATTATAGCGTAAATACTGTCTGACGATGTTATACAAATATTAAGTTGTATAACATCGTAGTAAGCCTTTTCAAAGTTTAATTGATTCTTTTACTGATTTATAAAATTGCTAAAGTACATATTAATTTATTGTTAGCAGTAACTACTTGATTTTGGAAATTGACGCTGGTTTAATATTCAACTAAAGAAGAGGCGGTGAGGTCGCATGCTCAAAACCTGGCTGTGCATGACTGGACTCCTCTATTGATGCAAACTAGGCCGCGTGTTAGAGGAATATATTGCGTGGTAATCGGCATGTTCCAAAAATTCACACTGCGGGCTCAGTGGTGACTATTGACAATGATACAAGCTGAAACCTGGCGAAAACCCATAAAAAGGTTTTTGCGTCACTCATAATATTATTAATCAAATTAGAACGCTATATTGGGTTTTTCCCGACGCAACCAGGATTAGATGGCGGACGCTGTATCAGGTGAAGGGTCGAATTAAATCCTTGTTATCTCAGTCGAATAGATTTTGTTTCTGGCTAGCCATAATACAATCAACGCATGTATTAGACATTGCTTTTTGTGATTGTAATTCACAAGAATGCGCTACGCCGATACTCGGCACCTTATAGTGATAGCCATTTTTGATGCAATTTTGACATAGTTCTCTCACCACTCGAAGCGCTGCTTGCACGCCGAACCTTGGGGTAGTAGTACAGTTGCATTTATGGCGAAACAAAGATGATGCTGCAAAAAACACGAAAAGCAATAAACATAGCAGTAATATATGTTATCATTTTATTTGATTTGCCTATTGATTTGTTAAACGAAGGCAGCGTTTAAAATTCCGCCCGTATGCCCATAATTATCATTATTTAAATTGAAACGGTTCATGAAACTTTTAATTTCATTCTTAGACGAAGACTCGGAGGGGATTTCTGCGTCTGTTTACTGCTTAAACATACAATGTACCGAAACAATTTGTACATAAGAAGTTTTATCAGTGATTCGTGAGTACTATCAATGTACTCCCAGTACTTGCCTCAGACATCGCCTGTTATATATATCTTAAATTGCAATAGTTGCTTAAGCTAACTTAAGATATTCTTCAATAATATGTTATGTCTAATAATAATTTGTTACCGTAATTTTTTTAGCTGTCAGGCGTTAGAACCTTCAACATATTACATCGATATTTCTATATCTCAATCCGACAGCTAAATTGACAGCTTGATACCCAAACAATATTTTGTCTGATATGGCCTGATAATCCATTGAAATATTACAATTTGAGGGGCCAAACTTAACATGTTTTAGAGGACGCAATTTTATTTATGGGACATGTGGAGGAATCAACACAAGCTTACATCCAAGTTTGTGGAGTTTGCACCCTCATCGCTCGGCTCCCATCTTGGAAAAAGAGCTGAAAAAACGTTTTTCGTTAGATCTCGCTATCTCACTAGACAATGGCGCAAACCCCACAAACTTGGGTTTAAGCTTGTACTAACCCCCCTACATGTCCCATAAATATAATTGCGTCCTCTAAAAAATGTTCAGCCTGTAACATTTCATTGGACTATGAGCATTGTACCAATCCATCGCGAGGAGAAAACAATTTGAGGGACAAAAGACTGTTCCTACTTGCGTATCAAAAACTAAATGAACACAGATACTTTATACCCCACGTGGACATCACGGAATTTAGGGGCCGTTGAAGTATTACGAACTCACTATCTATAATTTTCCTATTTAGTCATTACGTCAACAGTAATTAATTTACTTTTTTACACATATTACATTGTCTATGCTTGAAAACATAATGCATTTTCGAGAATTCCAACAAAAAATTAAAACGTTGATATACTATTATTTTTGAGAGATTTGCTTACTTTGCTAAAAAGTGAAAGGTGGAGGTTTAAATTTTAGTAAACTGCGTATGTAATACTTAAATGGCCGCCTAATACAAATATGAAAATAATACAGTGTAGCCTGCTAATATCTTTGAGTATTATAATCGCTTCCCGACAAAGATTGCAAATTGTACAGGTCGCGATAATAATACTGAAAAATTCCACAGATATAGTAAGGTCCTACTCACCCACGCTATAAAATATTGTTACATAAATAATTAATAATTAGATTAACGGTTGTTTGAGCATTGGAAATTAATTATATCCTGTTTCCGAGTAATGCTACATTTATCGATAAATACGCAGTCGTTAATAAATAACTTGAAGGTTTGAATAATTTAACATGTTATTATCAGAAATTATTTAAGTTAATACATATATAGTTTTATATTTATTCACGGATTATCATAGATGTATAATAATTCTGCGTTTATAATGTTTAAAAGTAGTTCAAATTGTGTCGTTGGCGATTTTTTTTTACACTTTTCGCTATGATAAAGAGACCCATTATAAGGTGGCCAGTATTATTTTAATTTTTAATAATTACTTAATTTAATAAATAAGGATCTAAATCTTAGATCTTTCTGTAATTAAATCCCAGAGGCTCTTTTATCTTTGCCTTTTAATAAACTGTTATAATAAAGTTAATAATTATTTAGTTGATAAAATTGCCTGGGACTAGTAGCACTAGGCCAGGCACTATTATATTATTTTATTTGATATAAAATAAGTGTTTTTTGCCATTTTGTATAATGATTTGCTATTTTAAAAGAGTACCGAGATTTTTATTACCCCGGCTTTTTCTCTCGGCCTACACCCTCTGTCTTCTTTGCCGATGAGTATGGAATAGGGATGTCTTCGATACAAATTCAATGACGTGGAATAAATCTGTATCTTATTTTTTTTTTGACTTGTAATTTACTTTATATTTCATGTATAGCTCCTGCGTCCATATGGATGATGAAGGTCTGATATGATTGGATGGTTAAGGGCGTCTTTAAAAAAAGTCATTATGATCTACATATATACCCCGTACATAAATGCATTTATAATAATTTAATACATTTGAATCTGTTATTAAGTATTCACCAGTATTAAGTAAAGATTAAAAAAAGTAACTTATACATATTTTGTAAATACGTCATTTTAAGCAGATTTTAGAAATGAAACAACTATTTATAATAAAGTATTAATGAAGCTGTCATAAGTCTTTCATAAGTAGTTGCAACGATGCTTGATGATGATTTCTATCCAAGGGTGGGATAGGTTGCAACTCTTTATAATGAATGTGTATTTATTAAAAATTAAAAAAAAATGTTTTGTATACTATGGTAACGAAGTGTAAAAAAATAAATAAATAAACAGTTGTTGCATCCAATCGTTACAAATTATAATATAATCATAAAATTGAATCCCAAATAAATAATAAATCAGTGGCACTACAACCTCTTTAGGTCTTGGCGTCAGATTTCTGAATCTGTTTCATGATCATTTTTAAATGTAATAGGCAATTAGGTGATCAGCCTCCAGTGCCTGACACTCATCGACTTTTTGGGTCTAAGACATGTCGGTTTCTTCACCGTTCGAGCAAATGTTAAATCCGCACATAGCAAAAAAAGTCCATTGGTGCACAGCCCGGATCGAACCTACGACCTCTGGTATGAGAGTCGCACGCTGAAGCCACTAGGCCAACACTGCTCTTGAAAATGAATCCCTATTTCCCTGAATCGGCCGAACTGATTTCGTTAGTTCGTTTTTCTTGTGTCATGTGAGCTATAATATGTAGTAGATAATATATTTATATATAAATATTATAAACAATTCTGCTGATGGTGTGTATGTCTCTGAACTCCTCTTAAACGGCTGGATTATGTAAATGTTTTTTTTATTGTATGCGTTTCTGAGGCGCCCAGTTAAGATTCACAAATCAGGCCTATAGGTGGCGCTGCAGTCGGTAGTCTCATACTTTGTTTAATACTAATTGCTTGAAATATCATGCAGGTTAACGTTTGTCGGGTGATTCGCCAGTGATTAGTTATAATAAAGAATAATAAGGAGTAATTTAATTAAAGTGCATTAGAGCTAGAACCTGTTTTATTCTTTTAGTTGATAGTTTGCTTCTACTTCAGTTTAAAAAGCTATTTTATGTATTTATTACGAAAGTTTATCTTTTTTAAAGTAATAACAGAGCTATTTATTTATGAATAAAATTATTTCAATAATTTATATATATTTGTTTGTTCGCTCTGAAGTCTTAAGCTGAACCGAAGTTGTATTCGAACCAGCACTTAATACTTATCAGTTCAAAATATCTACAACCTCGTTAAAATTAAAAAATTGGAACAATCATTCGATTTGACACAAAGAACAGGTCGAACCGCGAACGATCAACGAAGTACGAACTTGAATCCAGATCTTTTTGTCAACGGCTGAGAATGGACTATGGATTTGCAGATCTTTCTAATCGAGCGACTAGGCTTAGCAATAAGCATTAAGCATATGACTAATTGTGTACTTTTTAGTTTATTTTATAAGTGTATACGAAAATTCGTATAACACCCTTTCAAGACAAATTTTGTATCAATCGATTTAAACGTGACATTTATACATCTAGCCATTATTATATACGACAGAAAGAATTATAATGGTAGCGCGATTGATACTTATAAGAAATGAATATGGCGCCATCTGTTGGTAGTTTTAACTACTGTAACTTTTCTATGAATTTAAAAAATAACGAATGCTACCGTAACATACGCGTCTAATATTATATTTGTATAAAAACGACAGACGAGAGACATTTAAAACGGAGCAAACTTATATGGTGCGTACCGAAAAAATAGCAATAAGTGACAATACATAGAGTTTAATTTTATATTGTAACATTTACATTACCCATACTAATGTCTTCTGAAATACACGCATTCAAATATTTGAAAAACATATATTTTATTGACATTCTATAATGCAATCGCCTTTAATTATAAAGACCTGGCAAAACATCTCTAATAAAGTTCAAACTGAAAAATGTATTAATTATTTTCGTTTTTAGAATAATTATTTTCGACCTCTAGGCGGCCACTAGTATAAAAGAACAGATTTGAATTACAGTCAAAATACCTTCGAATGATTTTGAGAAGAATACTAGAAACATTTTTTATTATCTACGTATATGTAGAAAGATTTAAGTTAGTCAACTCTGTCGCGTATATTTCAAAATTTATATATAAATATTATGTACAAAATAATAATCAATCAATGGACATAATTACACATCTTCGTAGTATACTTACGAGATTATGTTTGATATTTGTTGCTACTGTAGATAAGTCTTTTGGTTGTATATTGCTTATAATACTACTTATATCTTATTTTATATTATAAAAAAATAAAATAAAAAAGGGTGTGTACTTATGTACACGCGTTAAAAGTTATACTTCTTTGGAGAAGTTAACAAGATAAAAATATTTTATCTTCCGCCTTATTTTACGTTTGTAGAAAATAAAACAATAGAAAAAATTTATTCTCATCAATTTTCCCTAACGCGCCAAAAGAAGTATGACTTCAATAAATGTTTTGGGGTTGTCAGCACAAAGAATGACAGTGGCATGTGTTTTTTCGGAGTAACATAATAGCTCTGTGTATATCTTAGAGTTTTAGTTGCATTATTATAATCCAATTGCATTGTAACCAGCTGCATAATTGTTTGAAGCCGCGACCTTGCAGGCGAACTTTCATAATACAAACCTAGTGATTGTCTGGGTTTTCCCTACGAAGCTTTGAAACATGCTTGTAAATGTCAATTGTTTAACGCACCCATTAACTTAAAGGGCTTTAGTTTTAGGGAAACCGGTTTATATAGCTTTAAGAGCGAATGCATTAAAAGCTTTCATAATTAATTAAATTAAATTTATAGAGACCTACTTGATTAAAAGCTGAGCTACTTTGACACAAAATACAAATTAAACTTGAAAAATATTTTTGTGACTTTGTAATAATTCAATGTTTGGATGCGCCTCATGTAACGGCGCATTTAAATTATGTGAAAAGCAAATTGCATTAAAATAACTCTATGGGATCAGTTATAAATGTCGCTGTAAGTGTAAGTAGTTCAAAATAAAACTATGTACATGGCATTATCGAGGCGATGAAAAATAAAACGCAGGAAAACGTGTTCATGTTTTTGTCACATTCGTAAAGACAGGTAGCATTTCAAAGGAAAATGTGAGAAAAAATCATGGCTCGACCGCTTGGAACGCTTTGAAGTACAAAGTAGGTCGGCGCGGTCGACTGACTTCGTGTGTTGTCGGATAGTTTCGTTGGCAAACGTCGTATCGGCCGCTTGCGCATACAACGCTAAAGCACTGCCGATAGCACTCGCGCACGGCGGAATTTTCAAATATAAATAAAAACGGGATGAAAATTTTCTCTATAAACAAATACTGCGGAATGGACTGATTGTTTACTTTACAAATCTATTTTGAAAGTGACTTTTGTTTACGATAAAATGTTGTGGGAGAACGGTCTAACTGAGGAGTCAGAAGCGGTAAGTTTAATTTATTAATTGTTTTTTATAGGGATACTTTATAGCAGTTATGAAATTTAATAGTAATAGTATAAAGTGCTTCTTAGTGTGCGCGTGTACACTTCTTTGTGTGGGTAACTTTCTAGTTTTCGCTCACAGCTCGCGACTCGAGTGTATTTGCATGAAACGTGAACGGTTTTTAATAATACAACCGCATGGGTAAAAGATCTTTGTTTTGTTAATTCATAGCACATCCCGTGAGCTGTGACATCGTTAGAAATTACTTTATAACATGTAAATTGTTGGTTTTTAAGTGTGCGATTCGTCACGCGTCGCTTCGGACGATAAACTGGCCAGTGGCCACACGTTGGAACTTTTCCATTATTTAAGAATCTCCATTGAAAATGTTTCATATGAATTTGAGATACATTTGCAATTTTTACCTGTCATGGCTTGAGGCAGGATAAATAAAGGTTATTTAGCAATCTATATAAGTATAGTTTTAGAACGCCTAAGCGGAGTTACAGTATTTACAAGAGACAATTTTATGTTTTAAGTAGACAAAGAAATCCATATGCTTAACTGTATTTGTTATATTTAATTTGACCCTTCACTTTGGTACCCTTTAATAGATAAGGTAAAGTACAAAGTACAATTTGTCAACATAGATGGCGCTACCTTGAAATAACCAATATAAATGTAGGAAAAATTATACATGTTTTATTTTAGTTTTAAATCTTAAATTATAATTAATTTTAACTGAATGTGTTTAAACTACGAACCCGTTAATACTGTTTATTAACTGCGTAGCAGTCGCCATTTTGAATTTTGGACGACTTCGATTTTTTTTTTAAGTAAGCTTCTTTTATTATATTAGGTATGTTTTTGCACTACTATTTTAAACACTCAACTGACATTTAATTAATGTATTTTAAATTTAAAGAGTGCTTTGTCTTGTATTAAGATTACTGTATATAAATATATATTTTTTGTTTTATATTTTAAGATTAATTTAAATATACAAAGAAAACGTTATAAAATAATGATATAAGTAACACCTAGTGATACAAGTGATAGAGTCCTTATCTGTTAAGTGCTTTATTTACGTGGTTTGATTGTTACTTTGCTATATTGAATCAATAACACTTCTATATCGATTAAAATTTAATAGGAAATAATACTTAAATATTACTTGTTCATAAGCGCCCTCTTGTAACATAAAAAGGAAGCAATTGCAAAAGTATTGGAAGACTAGTATAATTGTTGGTCTCGTTGTGAGATGTGACTCGACTATATTAAATCTAAACGAAATTCATTCAAGCTTATTTCTCACTAAATATAATTTTGATTATTCTTTAATAGTAGTTTTAACTATTTATAACGTTATTTACTTTCTGGACTTTCTAGATAATTTCAGATCCCAAGTTTTTATAGCCACTGTTACAGAATGTTTTATGCAGTTTATTCAATGTCTAGAACATAGGTTTAAGGTTCACAGAATCAGGGTATTCAGAGCTGAGAATTAGCTAGGACTCTCGTACGTCATAATCTTACTTCTTCTGTATTATGACGTTGACAGACGTATTGCATTTTTGACGTTACCTACGTCCTCCTTTGACGTTACCCTCGAAATTTATCTTGGCTCTGGATTACGCTATTATCTCAAATTTCTGGTACGACAACATACTTTAGTTTTAGAAGACCAATGACCAGATATTAAACGTTATCATCAGTAAGTTTTCAGCTTATGTTTCCGTTGATTACGTGCCTCAAAAACCTTGTCCAATATACACCTGATTGAAACTGGTTTACCTGTAACTTTCCAAGTGATAGTTGTTTTATTAATATCATTTTTTATCTTATTGTTGGTGTGATTGTAACTACTAACAATCAGTATAATGTTTCTTTGTATCGCGATCAACGATTGTTCATTTATAAGAGACTTGTTAGCGTTATTATGCAATTAGCTTTAAAGCAAGAAAACAAAAAAACTATCAGACGCAATAGTATGACAATACGTAATAATCCTCGTTTACATTCGTACTTGTACAATAATCTAGTTTATTATAGTTATAATATTAAAAAAATAAATAAAATTTAGAAAATAAAAAAAGGATTTAAAATAGTGGAAGGTTATTATTATAAGTCATAAATTTAAAAACACCTAATAATATCTAATAAATCTTTGCATAGTTAATAATTTTTTGTGTGTGACATTTATCATGACTTTTGTAATAAATTTTTAAATTAATAGATTCTAAAATCAAAATGATAGATATTCTAAAAATATATTTGACTCAGTCCTCTTATCATTGCTTTAGGTAATCAGACACTCATAATCGATTATTTTATAATCGTTTAAACCAATGACTGTCTGGTAGTAGAAGGTCACAAATTAAAAACAGCCATTTGTTTAAAATATGACTTTATATTTAAATTGATATCAAGCTGCAGGTATTAAATGTCGTTTATTTTCTATATCTGCGAGTAATTCGGTATATATTCCCATAGTGTCCCTTAACGAAGGCTCTAGTGCAATTTTTACTAATTGACTTTTTATATATTTTTGTCATGCGAAAATGCTCGCTCTATATCTTTTACTTTGTCAATTAAAATGTGAAATGGAAGGAAAGAGATACGCAAGAAGTTAATGATAGCTATTGTCAAAATATGGAATAGTTTTTGTTACACTACGTGGTTTCTTGTCAAGCTGGGAAATGGTTGTCTATTGAATTTATTCAAATACTACTTGTACTACGATTTTTCATAACATTGTAATCCTATTTATATCTGAAGTGGAACTTCATTCACGCGGGTTGCTCACCGAAGGTATCAGGGTGGGTGCCGCAACCAAAGTCCTCTACTAGGTTGTGAATCAAATTTAAAATTCAAAATCATTTATTAACATAGGTAAAACAATGTACACTTATGAACGTTGAAAAAGAAATATACTTATAATAAATGCATCTAATTTTATATTTACTGACAGTTCTCAAAAAAATCAAGGGGGTAAAACGGAAGAGAAGAACTGGCAATAAACTCTCCGCCACTCTGTTTAATCGCCAAGTTTTTGTTTTACATAATTTTTGTACGGAGCTGCAACCATTACACCACGTTCCACATATAATCTTAAGTAAATAATAAGATTAAAATAAATTAAAACCGAAGATTTGTCCCCAATCAGAGGGTGGTGATAAAGAAGCACGCACTTACATTCTCGTGGGAACAACACGCAAATACATAGTCGAAATAACGTCACCAAATACACGAATTCAAGACCGACCTGTAACCTCTGCTAGCACCCGTTCACGAGTATGACGCATGGCCAGTAATCAGGTGCGCAATGCCCGTTTGTCAATTTCTAGCATTGCGAAGGTCTCAGGTCTCCATAGATATATTTAGTAAATGGTCCGTTCAGGTTTATACTATGTATCAAGCCAAAAATCGACAACGTATGTTAGGCACAGCGCTGAGCACGTGACGATTAAAAAACCACAGAGTAGTAATACCTAAAAGTTTGTAACCATTTTCTTCTTGTTAATTAGATAATCTAGATTCTAGGCTGTGCGTGTTCAGTCTTCATTTATACAAGAGGGGTCTTATTATAGCTTTCTCTGTTTTCCACACTATATAAATATTTAATTGGTAAATTTAGAAGTTTTTGTGATTAAGCGTATATTAAATTAATATATAGACTTAACATTCGTTTTTTTTTCATTTGCAATATTGTTTTAAGAGCAGAAAATAACATAAAATAAAATAACAAAACTAATACTTACTTTAAAAAGAATACAGAGAATTTAAAAGTCATAATTTATATGTTTATTATTATATAGTGTGTTTAAACAATAACATAACGTAGTAAACTGATTAAGTAAGGTCAAAATGATACAAAATGATAAAAACGAAATGTGACGTGTTATCAAACGTCCTTGTTAAGAAATAATAAATTGTTCTGAAACTATCATTAAGTATTGCATTAAATACGGTATTACAGCTTTATATATTTGTCTGGACAGTTCAATGAACGTAGGACGATGAAAGTCAGCGAATTACAAATTCATACAAAATTCTTACCTAAGAAATCAATTTTAAACAGACACCCAAAGAGGATCAATGCGTACTACGCATGTCATGTGAGCCGTCATATATATATACATAGTATTGACAATTATTAACATTCTTATTTCTTGATAAGAACTTTACGTTTTGATAAATAATAAGAAAGAGTTCATCAATGAACAAGAAACAATAGAATTAAAACTAAAAATGGTTGCATTGGTTCGTGACTTAAACGTCATCTATCAAATGTTAAAAACTCGGCTTCAAATTTAGTGAATTTAAAATAACGAATTTCAATTTAATAAATAAAAAAATATTGTTGAAATATTATTCATATGCTTTAGATACTTATTATTTCTCAAGATATAAGCGTTAGTCATGATTCCCCATTGAATGAAATTACAACACGTTCAATACAAAGGACATAATATATTCGAGTCATAAAAAGCCGTCGAAATACGATCAGCAAAAGCGTATTAACCATTATTAAAAATATTATTGAAGATATTTACAAATTAATAATTATTAATATACAACAATACGTGAAATATATAGTTTTTTTATTATTCTAAAGTAATTTTACTTATACACATGTTACATATAAATAGAACGTCGTTTTTTAATTCTAAATTAAAAGTTATAAAGAAGAATATTGAGGTTATTAGTCTTTATATTATTATAATACAGATGAAAAAGACCATTTGAAATAAAAAAAACGAGCTATTATTTTTATTGGCACACTGATAATATCGTTTTTTTGCTTATAGTACTTCGTATTTAAATAAGCTTAAACGCCTAGAAATAAATATTAGCAACATTCTTTCTACGTATAAGTCACCCAGTGTGACTGTTACGCATAACTCAATAATTATTTTCCCACACTCAGAGGCCTAGTTATTTTATAATAGACGATCATTGTCTTTATCTAATTCTTATTAATTTTCCTGTTACATGTTAAAGAAGACACAGTTTGGTAGCTAGTTTAAGGTTTAAACTTGCCTGAAAATTTACTAGAAATTAACAAATCTGTTATTTCTTTATTTTTTATAATTTCTTTAACCTTCGACGATCTTGCGCTGCTGCGACCCATTCGCCATTTGGAGTTCAAACAAATCCACGGCGTCTTTTCAGCGATATTTGGGCCGACCGACGGCCCATTGGTATATCCAGATATGATAACCCTTGACCTTGGGTTGCGGTTGAAAATACTTAAAGCAATTTATTTTTTTAAACCGTTGTTCATAAACACTATGGCTTAAACTAAGCTTAACTATAAAGTTACAATAGTCTCTAGTACAATACACTTAATATTAGATACAATTATTTGAATGTATAAGCAACTTTAACATTGCGATTTTAATATATGTAAATCGTTCAAGAATTTAGAAATGGAACGTTAAAACTGAAGAAGCCAAAATGGCGTAACTTCGCAAAACAGCGCCTTGTTTGCGGTCAGATTTTCACCGTTTATCGAGGTCGAGGACACTGCCTTCTGTTTTCACGTTACGTGACTTGAGTTACTTCTTTACTCTATACAAAATGTCTATGGAAAATAATTACTTATATGCCTTTGAGGTTGTAAGGCTATTTTCGTACAATCTTTTTACCATAACTGCGCGGGACGGCAATTAAATATTTATAGAAAAACGTGTAGATAAAAGGTTTAAATACTTACAAACACCAAAGTGGGCCCCTTTTCTATTTGTTCGTTATAATTGTATTTCTTTCATTTAAAAATTGGTCTGGATACCCTCGAATCCTATCGGAGTATGTAAGAAGTCTTCTTCAACACTGTTTTATACAAGTCATGTCATGTCTTTAGTTAAAATTTATGAAATTATTTATTTACCGTCAATACAATATACATCACTGTCGCATTACTGTATAATACTTCTCATTTAAGTTATTACATTTGTTTTTAAATAAACAAAGTTTTCAAATTAAAGTTGAAGTTACTACAAAAAACAGTCGTGCTACAACCTTTTTAAGGTTTGCGTCAATGATTTCTGTCTCTGCTTAGCGATCATTTGTTTTTGCCTTCTGTGCCCTCGTTGTTACGCAGTCGACTTTTTGGGATTGGGGTATGCCGTATCCTCACGTTACTTTCCCATTCCTAACCTCAGGGATGGGAGTCGCACGTAGGCTTCCTACAACCAAATACTGCTCCCAGTAAAGAATCTAGTAGTTTCTTATTGTTATTCCTGCCCCAATCTCAGTTTTAAGCTGCATGACGAACATTAGCACTTTCGCTACCCACAGGAACTTATTGTATCATCACAGTCTTTAATATTATTGTGACAAAAGGCGACGCTGTGATTTAAAAGGCTTTCGCATCGCCTTAGTGAGTCATTATGTTACGAAAGCTGTGCTTAAAGAGGAAAATAGTGAATATTGCAAATTCCGACTCGCTTAAGAAACATCTATGAGTCAGAGTCGATTGAAATGCAATTTGTGTTAGTAATCTGGTGATTTGGAAGGTTGTTCAGATTTTTGACATTGATGATAAATTCTACCTAAAACGTAGCCATTGTTAGTAAAGTATCCGTCCATTTTTGTAAAGTTTACTCGTAATTTTTCAATTTAGTTATATAGTAGCTGAAAGGTATAACTCTGGATAGAGGAGTTGTTTGAATAATTCATCAGCGCAAAATTGTTATAGAAGTACCCGGCATACATAGGGATGACAACAGGCTTGAATTTAATGACGTGGAATAAGTGATACCATGATGATCTTATGTTCCAAAATAAACTTTTTATTTTTATAATAAAAAGCCTAAGAAACTAAATATTTAATATTATATTTTATTTAAGTCAGTTTAAGATTTGCAAAGAATATCTCATGTGTAAGGCAATAACGCCTATTAAAGTTTTACTTTGCATTTCATGTAACGTTAGCTGTTATAAGATCGTTGTGTTGTAATACATTTAATATCTATAATATGTTGCTACGTGCATAGCAAAATATATTAAATGCTATTTATCTAACTGGCAAAGTTATATATTAATTGTAAAAGGCATAGAACGAAAAAAAAAATGGCATATATTTTTTTTAAAGATTACTTTTTGTTTGATTGTGAACAAGAACTACAGTAATAGTTATAGTTTATTATTTGACAATATAAAATCGTAATAATAATCATAGCTTATATCTCCTATTAATATTATTTCTGAAAACTTGTTAGTTTATAAAGCGAATAACATATATATGTTATTATCTTAACAAATTAGCAATGCTACCGATGTATGATAAACTTAAAAACAAAATTAAGCATGAGTAGGTTTTATAGTAATCATAAATTTTCCTTAAATTATAATATAGGTAATTTTGTGTTTTACTAGATAAAATTATTTTTGTTTAAATGTAAAAACGAATGCCTTATATGTCACAATTTTTCGTTATAACCGTTTAGTTTACAATAATGTTAACGACTACATGAAAAACACTAAGTACTATTAAAACACACACTTTGTCCTAATTCTCGTATATAACAGTTTCTGTTACATACAAAAATCTTAAACAGTATTAGATTTTATATATTCAAACAGCTATCACCTTGTCCCTTTTACTCTCGTGTTATTTTCTAATAAATAAACAATTTGTTAATTATTTATTCGAACAAAATGACAAAATATTGCGATAAATAGATTAAACGATTAGAATTGAACAAACCGAAAAAAATATGAGCTATATGTATTTTATATCCCTTTTTTCTATATATTTATTGTTCTATGAGAACAGGCTACCCACTCGGCTAAAGTATATGTAAATAACACATACCAGTAGAATACTGGTTTCGAACAAAACTGGCGATTTATTCTGTTTAGTTTTCGAAATTTAAATCAGAGGAATATACCAAATTGAACTTGGTAGCAGTCTCCATTAGGTAGCGCGTTTGAGTCATGTCATGTAAAATATTGGATTTGCGGACATACTTAAAAGACCACCTTACCTATAAAGAAATATTAACAATCAATTAGACATTCAGAAATGGGTTATAGCGCCAAACTTCTTTGGTATTAAGATATATTTTTAGTTCAAAGAAAACACTGAGACAAATATGATCACGACTTGCAGAGTTTTTGTGTATATAATAGGTCCAATGTACGCATAATATCCAATCGATTTAGTGAAAGGGAATTTGCGTCAAGACACGACGGCCTTGTATGTATACCACTTCGTACCTACGGAACTGGTTCAGCTGTCCTATAAGCTGTACCTAATTGATCTTGTTTAATAACAATCAATTAATGGTATAAAAAGATTTCAATTGTTATATATCGTGTTACATTACGCTTCCGCCCTCTAATTGCCAAAGTTATATGCGCACCTTGAAATAAAGTACTGATGGCCAATTGTACTAAAAGGAATAGTATATTTTATACTCATAAAGAAATAAAGCGGCATATATTTAAAAAAATTTTTTTTTTATGTATGTAGTTTTTAGATTTCAAATAACAATTAAATGAACTTCTGTTATATACATAATTTCAGTACTTAGACATATATACTCTACTTGTTTATTCACAAAACAGATTTTTCTATTATTATATATTTAATTTTCCTAAGAACGCGTTTTGGTCAAAGTTCACACATGTCCATATTGAGCATTCTGATAAAGGTCTGGATATCTATAGTTGCTCCCCTTACACATTGAGTTTCATTAGTTTTTGTAGTTGTAATTTTTTTTAATACTGAATTATCTCTTCGTGTATATCATGTTTGTCTAAAAGCGATTGTCACATAAAAAAATTAAATGTTGGTTCCTTTAACGACGTAAGCGTCGGCAAGTTTTAATCAATAAAAAAAGACTGACATACCGGAGAAAAATATGTTTTTTTTATTAACATTTTTTTGTCCCTCTGTTAGTAACTGCCTTATAAAACTTCATAATACATTTTATAAGAATAGTCATTTTGTACTTTTCCTAAACATAATTTTTTTTAAATTACTTCGGCATATATCAATAATAATAAATACGTACCTACACTGAATATTATAGTAGTTAAGTCAATTCTACTTAAATACTTATTAAATGAAAAAAAAGAAATTTCTTTATAACAATGCTATTATTATAATTATCATGTTATTACCCACTACTTCTAGATATATATCTTTCGTGAGTTCAAAAAAATATTTGTGTTTTATATTTATTAAATCGTGTGCACGGTCGGCCATTTTGTGGCGAAGCGGGAAATCCAGCCTTGAAACCAGTTTGAGCGCAAGCTTTGTTGCTATAAATTCTAAATGAAACAAAATCACAATTATGCTTTATTTGATTTTACTTTTACTCAATAAACCTATTTTAATATATATAAAATAAAGAATAAGTTCTGAAAGTTCTACCAAGTTTCTTTTTTTTTCCAAATTGTAACGTTAGCATATAAGTGTTCTCATGTAAGTGACTAATGTCTATTATGAGAATAAATGTCTTTAAACCTATATAAAAAATAGGTACAAACATCATGAATATAGTTATATCTTGTTATACAAGTTACTTTTTACGGTTTATACGTGGGATTTAAGATTACATACATGCATCCTTTTAAGGGTCTTTGTGTTTATTACATTTGGACATTATTGCGTTTTCTGATTTATTACAATATATATCTCCAACTGTTGATGCTTTCAAAAATAAATATGTTTATCCTTCGAACTTCGTTGGATATGAATGTTGATGTCACTTTCCTTTCACTACTCACACCTTCACACACTTCACTTCGTCTTTTACTCTGGTTTAGGTGAAATAACAAAGCTATCGTTAATAAGATCGACTGACAGACTATGTAATTTATAAATCATGTAATTCAACTAAAATTTTAGTGGTCCGTCTCGAAATGATAATATTTAGGAATATAGATTGGTTACAAAAAGGGAATAAAAAATAACTTTCGGCATCTTAGTCATCTTAGGTTTGCGGATGACGTCACTATTTTTGCAGAGACTTAAAGAATGAGAAGCATTGCTTTCGTCCCTGGACATGGCAAGTACGAAGACAAATAAAATAAAATATGTATGTTATAAATGAAATAAAACAAAATATGTATGTTATAAAACATACCTAGGAAAAAAATCATTAAAATACATTTAACATCCCAGATCTAAAAAGGGCTGTTATAGTACTACTTTTGATCTACGGGAGCCAGATCTGGACGTTCACTGAAAGAGTGTAGTCGAAGCTAACTTGTGCCCCGAGATGGATGGAGCAGAACATCCTAAAATAAAAAAACATCCAAAAAAATCAAAGAGACCACATCATGGCGAAAACAGCTGAAATGAAAATAGGCTGGCGGCAGTTTTCTGTGCCCTATACACGTCAATTATTTTTGATTTTCCTGCCGGTTCCCTTATAATCTTTGGCTTCAGCATATGAGGAAGTATAGAAAGACAACTCAATTCGGACACACTACTTGAGCCACTAGGCCAGGCACTGCTTTACCTTTTTGTATATAGTATTGACATAATTTACCTCAGTTGTAGCATGCTTCTGTAATCTATACTAATATTATAAATATAAAAGATATTTTGAATGTAAGTATGATTGTAACGAAAAAAGATAAAAAAAAATATGTTTGTTGGCTCAAAAAGTACAAGACCGATTTTAATTTTTTTTCACCATTTGAATGATCACTGATTTATCTAACATAGCCGTATTTTAATTGCAAAAAATAACTAAAACTGCAATAATGAAACATAAGATGATAGAACAAAAAATGTTCCACAATATAAAAGAAAATATCAATTTCTACAAATTATGTCATCATAGCATGTATTTAACTATTGTAGTTATGTCACTATAACTCCTTGTTAACATTTTAAAATTACGTCCCGTTCGAAGCCCGTTTCAGGTGACTATATAAGGTATTGGCAAGCCAAATTCAAATGGCGGTATTACTTAACATCAGGTGAGCCTCCTGCCCGTTTGCTCCCTATTCTATAAAAAAAATATTGGCCAATGTCTTATGTAGTATTTAGGTATAGGTAACTTAACTTTTTTATCTTAGCCAATTAACTTTGCCAAATTCATTTGGTGTTTTATCAAAGTTATGAAAATATAAACATTTGAGTTTAATCGTATTTATTTTCCCCGTCAGAATGCGCACCGAATAGTAACAATTAAGTTATCGCATCGACCTTTGTCCCTTATGATAATGCGGCTGATAATTTCATAATCAAAATTATCATTGTAAATTTGAATACACTGGAATTGATTCGTGAGCAGTGGACACGTCTTTATAAACAATTTTTCATTATTTTTATAAGTGCAATGGTGACTTTTTTGGAGTTTGGATGCAGGGAATTTGGATATTATCGCATTCAGGTATTAAAATACATAGTTAGTTTAAGTTAAATTATAGAAGTTCTAGAAGAAATCTATTCTATTTCTATTTCTAGAAATCTTAATTATGTACAATTTCTTTAATTTATATATTTTATTTTTGTGAGCGTGACTATAAGTAGGCGTAATATTTACAAATACAAATTAATGACTAAAATATATAATATTTTATTTAAAAAATCCATCCATACGAAAAATAGTATTTAATTTTCCCAATTATAACTAGGCAATTACGTTTAACACCTTAGCTTGATAATTTAGTAATACAATACATAAATAGAGTTACCAGTCCATATTTGTTTAACAGTAACAATTAGAGACCATTAAATTATTTTATAGGCTACCATACCTACTTACCGATAACTTTGAATAAAATAGATACAAGGTTCATTTACCCTATTTTTTAATTAACATCACAATTACTACGTTGCCATGGTAACCATTATTTTATTGTATACATATGGAAACATAATTTTACACTAATTTTATTAACTATGATATTGTTAAAGTTTAAAGTACAGAATTATCATAAGTATAAATTATACAATGATAAGATTATATGTCACAAAAGATGTATTTGTTATCTGTAGAGTCATAGATAACAAATAGAAAAAGCACGTGTCAGTTTTGTGGTAATCTGGCCCAACCAAATTTAATATCAAAAGGGAATATTTCAGATAAGGTTCCAGCAGTAACTTTTAAATTGGTGATGTCACAAAGTACGCGTAATTCGCGCTAAAAATAGACGACATTTTGGACAAACCAAGTTCTTATTGAGTGGGTGGTAAAGCTGTATTGGCAATTCCGATTACACAACCTGTGTTTATAGTAATTTACAATCGAAGCACGTGCCTAGGGTTAGATAACCCTTTCTGGAGTGTGAAGCATGCGTTAGGTGAATGTGCAATTTTGAATTGCATTGATTCTATGAATCCTCTACATTGTCATATAGTGGCATATCTTACGGGCGTTTGCCTTTAACTTTTTGTTTAATGATATTTAAATTTAAATCGAATTGCGCTAAGTTTTACTGGCTGACAAAGTAATATAAAAGAATTTAAATCAAGACTTTTCTATATTAATAATCTACACAATGTTGATATATTTAAATATAACTCCCATCGCGAAACATCATTAGAATTTAGAAATTGTATAATGGACAATATTTTTATCAGTTATGTTATAATTCACTATGACTTTTTGTTTCTTTACGATTTTAATAATGTAGCATGATGCAAAAGCTCAATAGACACGTCAAATATAGTCGCCACCAATTATGATCATTTTGGTGTGCCATGACTTTTCCTCGTTAATTGCGTTTCTAGATTGTGATACCTTTTAATATAAGCTTGCTTTATGATTGTCTCGACGTAGTATTAGAAAACAAAAGCATAATTAAGGATAAAATAGTAAAAGCAAAATTTCCCTTTGTATGTTACTTTGTATTTTTATTAGTCTTCATTCCAAACTTGCTATGAGTCTCTACTAGCGACATTACTCCTTCGAAATCTTTAATTTAAGGGATATAATATCTTTATGATATCTCGAAAATAGGTTATAAACGTAATATTAAGTAGAAACAACAGTGCCATCTTGACCACCTCCGAATCAAAGTATGCACTGTGATATTATTGTATCTATTTGACTGATATAATTTTCCATTATTCCAACAAGTCCTTAAATGCGAAGTTTTTCTCATATCTGTACTTTGCAAATAGACGCTAACACGCTAGCCTACGCAAATGAAGAATTCTGAGAAAAGTGTATAAATCAAGCGAGTAATAAATATTCAACTTTATTCTATCGACATAAGATGAGTTATGTATTGCGAAAAAACCAACTGTAGATACGTTTATTGTGTAAACATTTATATCACGGACAAAAGTTTTTCCCACGTGCTTCGTCTTAGACAAAATTAGACACTGAATGAAGCGAAGTAATGACGTCATTGTCCAATCCAAAAGGCTTATAAGTATTTGATCGCGGTTATAGGATAAAAAACTAAAGTTTCCTCTGTTAAATGCTTAAATCAGGAGTAATATTTGATAGGTACAACAATCTTTGATTTAAGATGTTAATTGCGTGGTCATTTTAGTATGTCACTTTAGCAATTTTTGGTATTTTTATGAATAAACTTGGCTTATGATTGAATAATAATAAAAAATCATCACGGAAGAGAAGACCTATCAATAAACTCTCAACCACTCTTTTTAATCGCCGTGTTTTTTTGTTTTACACAACGTTTGTAAGTACCTGCAACCATTAAATTATCTTCCACATGACACCTTAAGTAATAAATAATATAAATTTATGTATTTTTAAAACAAAGATTTGTCTCAGATTGTCAAAGATCCTCTATCAGCAGGATGCATGCTGAAATAGGAGCACGCACTAACATTCTCGTGGGAACAACACGCAAATACATAGTCGAAATAACTAACATCACCGCATACATGAATTCAAGAACGACAGTCACCACAAGTAGCACCCGTTCATGAGTATGATGCATGGCCAGCTATCGGCCCCCTCGCCATAATTTAGGGAGAGAGACAACCTGACACATGGTGGCACAAGCAATTATGTACATTTAAGCGAGCATGACGATCCTTGAAATGTTAACTTGGCTACATAAGAAAATAATAATTATACTGAAATAATTTTATACCACATGGAACACGGTTTGTTCCCACTTTCCATTAAAACAGACGTGAATGCTGTCGATCTCCCCAGAGTCTGGAAATGCAGCCAAGAAGAATTTCTCGTCTGCATTTATACTGGAACAATTCATATCCAAGCACTAAGATGGTTTAAATATTCATTTATATTATAATAAGCCTTAGCTATCAGTTACATGTATTTTACATAGTAATAATATATAAGCGTGACGGTAATATCGAATGTTTGCTACTTACTTTTGCTAATAAATAAATTCAACTTAAGACTAAACTTTGGGCGTCACGCGCTCCACATAAATTACTTCGATAAACAAAATATAGATAATATCATTCATAATCAAAACTATCAGAATTTTAATAGAATTCATAAATAACGCGTTCTTCCCTATGATACAATTCACGTGATATTTAAATTAGTATACATAATAGTAGGTGTTAATTTATATGTAATTATGCTATATGGGACCTATAACATTATGTGAGACGTTAAGTACGCTATGACTAATGTGTACATTGTTAAACAAGTGTGCTTCTTGGAAAATTATTATAGCCAAAGGATATGCTATGGTTTTTCTTAATAGGATTTAATAGGAATAACTTGTGGTTTAAATATGTATACTAAATGTTACTTTATTATACTACTAGGTATTAGTAATATACATTTAGATACCCGGCAATGGACTCTCTGTCAACTGCTTTTAAGAATCACTCGTACCGCAGATGAGACACGTCTATTAAGAAAATTAAATGATCACGAAAAAGATGAAAAGGAAATTCTAAAATTTATTGACACTAAAATATCATATTGTAATAGACTTAGATTTAAAATTTGACCCATAAAATTAAAATAAAATCACATACTCATTACTTACAAAGGCATTAATTCATTTATTTAATATGGGTATATATTCATACATAAACGATGGCCTACGAACCGTAGCTATTCGTAGCTATTTCTTTACGTAGTTCTATCTTCAATTTGTTAACCCTTAAAAAGCTAATTATTATTATGAATTGAATACTTTAATTTGAAGTTATTTTAGGTTTGAGTTTAATTTAAGTCTTATCAAATTAAAGAGAACACAGACCAAGAAAGAAGACCCAAAAATCTACAACTTCTGTCAATCTTAGAAGACGGAAGATTCCTGTGTGAAGTCTGCAAAACTGAATAAATATCATAGAAACTTTGAGACCTAAAGTTTGATATTTATTAATAATAAATTTATATTAATGTACTATGTACGGAAATGTGTTGGTGCGGCCTACAAGTTATTACATCGTATCGAGTGCTTGACGAAACAATTGAAAAAATTGTGCTAGGCCACCGAAATCAGACAACTGTCATTGAAGTTAATTACTTGTTGACGTATGGATAGTAACGTATTGTTAAGATGCAGGCTCTATTGAGATCGATAGAAGCGTATTTCCCGGCGTGACGCAGGCGTTCATTGAATCAAAGCCTTCGTGCGCAGACGCAGCGCTCAGTGGCTGTGTGATCTACTCGCCGTACACACGCGGTAATGGGCGATACGTAACATTGTGTAACCTCTAAACGCCGGTTAACTTCATGGACTGGCGACAACCAGCTGACAGTTTCGAGTGAGTGTTTGCATTTAATTCAAGTGAACAATGGAATGCGAATATCAAGTGAGTTTTAGTGATAGGTCTTAGAACCGCCTTACTCAGAACATAAGGGTCATTATACCTTACTTTCTTCTATATTTATCTGAGTATATGAGGGTAGGATTTCTCAATGCTGAGTTTTATTAAAATTTTGTTCTCAAATACAATACGTGAAAGTGTTTACTCATTATAGGATAAATGTCGTCTTTTTGTGTATTAATATATACTATACAGATTACATACAAGATTAAAAAGATGACGTAATCACGCGTTAAATCATATTTATAAAATGTTAAATCATTATGCTTTATGTTTTAATCTGTCATAGTGTTCGGAATTTCCAAATTTAAAAAAAAAGTTGTCCAAACACGTTTTTAATGCATGCTGAACCTGGTTTAATAACCGTAAAAGGATTAAAGCATAGCAAAATACACAGCAAACACCAAAAGCAACGCCTATTTCAGCTTTATTGCTATAGCATAAAATTTAAAATTGATTGTACAATTTAGTTGATTCGAACCAAAATATTGTTATACAAAAGGCTAATGGCCAATTTAACTTTAATCGCACTGAGACATCTAATAACGAGTTTTGTATTGTTATAGTTAAATTATGCTAAACTATTGTCTCTTAAGCATTTTAATTTTGTGTTATACGTATACCAATTTAAACTGTATTATTAACCCGAAGAAAAACGCTTTAGTAAAAGACAATTTGAATTTAAAACTACCGTTTTTTGTTTTATGTATGTACAAAGCTCTGTCGTGGCCCATTATTTATTTTCAGGTATCCATAAACATTCCCATGGAGTTGATAAATTCGAAAAAAAGTCTTATTAGTTATAATCAATTATCCCTTTAACTAAGAAATAAGCGTCACCACTGTAGTTTCAGCAATGCCAATACATAAATTACTTAACTAAAAAAATTCAGAAATTTACAAGATTAATTTTTTACACTTATTACAAAATAGCATATACATATATTTAAACCATAGACATAAGATGTTAGTAGAAAAAAAAGTTGTACTGTAATAATTATGGTCAATAATGGTTCTCAAACAATATGCAATACACATATAGAAAATGTAAAGACTGTGAAAACAGTAGACCTGGATAAGTTAAAGTCCAACGGAAACACAAAATATTTTAAGTTATAGAGGTTTTAAGTTATCAAGGGTCTATGTTAGGGATAGGTTAATATAGAGGTAGATATGTACATATGTACATATGTACCCTTATTCTTATTTTTACTCGAATGCGTTAGAAGGATTGGTAAAATACAGAAATTTAAATAATGCTATTTATTTATTCACATTACACACGTTACATAAAAATAAAACAACAATTAAAGGTTTAGGGTCTGTTTCACAATGTCCGGATAAATTCCAAAAAAACTATTTATTATTTATTGGTAGGATAAACACTATCGTTGCGTTTCACGACTGTCAAATAGCGCTATTCGTCATGAAATAGCCAAGTATCTTATTCGGAACTTTTATCTTTCGAATAATTTATGTGTTGCATAGCTATTTGGTACTTTATCCGTACATTGTGAAACAGGCACTTTGTCTACTTAAAAAAGTCTGTGATTTTCTTTTTTTTTTAAACAATTCACAGTTTAATTCAAACAGTGACTTTGTCAAGTGATATCTTGAGTTTGACGGTCTGTGGGCACAATGGAGCTAGTTTGTGGAAAACCCAAGGTCTTGTTTAAATTGTAACAGACATTGTCAGGTCACGAATACTTCCGTTTATGACTGCAAACTAATTGGCGTAGTCAAATTTGACATTTGAATTGTTAATTTTAGATGTATTCTTAACTAAAAATCACCGAACCAATTCAGCTTAGCTTCAAGGGCCGGCAACGCACTCGCGAATCCTCTGGCATTGAGAGTGTCCATGGGCGGCGGTATGACTTAACATCAGGTGAGCCTCCTGCCCGTTTGCCCCCTGTTCTATAAACAACAAATATCACGAGTTATCAAAAGTTATAGAGTAACCAAATTATAGACGATTGGATTTATGGTAATCTGTTTTAACTTTACCGTCTCAATACATGCTGTTCTAAAAAATAAGGTAGACAAATTTTACGTATCTTAAAAAAAGTAATACTGTGATTCAAATTCTCATAATAAAGTCTTTGTTGCAAAGGGAAAGGAAAGTGATGGGTCTTGTAGCTATAGATAGATAGATTTATTGAGTTGATTTTAAATTGCTTAGTAAAATTATACTGTACGCCTTGGTTGACTTGATACCTTAGATTCGATTTAATCATTTTAATAAAATGTTGGTTGTTTTATAAGAGGTGTGTAGTCTATATACTTCCGCATACCTAGTATTGGCGCCATGGGTTCATTGAACAGGCTGTATTAAAAAAAATATTTTTAAATCAAAGGCAAGTCAATCTTAAATGCTCTTTTAAAGTCCCAAGTTTATTTAAATTCAGATTGAAAATAAAACTTCTAATCGAATTAGAATTTCCTAGATAATTGTACAATGCAAAGAATTTTCCTACTTATACTATCACGAGAGTTGATAAACTGACCTGACCGGTCCTCATCCTTGTAAACGATGCTTAGGCAAATACGTCAATCAGTCTGATTTTTATAGTTAATCGAGATGGGCCTTTCTTTGTTGAGAGTAAGTTATTATTATTTTTCTACGTATTTTTAACAGTTAAAATTTAGTTGTATTAAATAAAATAACCGTAATTAAGACCAAATGAATTATTAATGCAGGTGCAAACTAAAATAGCAATTTACAGTAGGCGGATTCGTTAAATATAGAAATCGTTGACGTAAAATAAATAAACAAAGTATGAGAAGCACGCTATGAGATTTTAAGACATCTGGATTTATGCCGGTTCACGAATCTTGACGCAAGCATCATTCTAAGTACGCAATAACTGTTCTAAAATATGTATAAACAATGATTCTATTTTTGCAAACTAATTTATATAAACTATTTTGATGTAGACCATTGGAAAAACTCTGTTTTACACATGAGTTTTTTAATTGAGTTCATTCTTTACAGATGCCACAGACAGTACCAAGATCCGGGTTTAGCCCGCCTTCAGCGTCTCAAAGTGAAAGAGCCGTACCAGCTTCACCCTCCGACATACACCATCTGTTGCGCCTCCTCGGTGCAGAGTCTCCACCAGAGCCCATGTTACATTCCCCACCTACGCATAACAAGCCACCTCCTCCCTATCCAGAAGACAATCAATTATTGGAGCGCCTTTACGACTTTGACGCCTATCCTACACCCTCACCATCATCAGACGAAGGAAACATTCCCACAGTTGCTCTCCAACCCTCTTCACCTTATAACTCATTCCAATATTCTCCAATATTCATCAAAGAAGAACCAAATAGGCTCACAGTGCCCGGTTTTGCCTCACCCTATCCTTTGTCACCTTCAGGGTCCTCGTACAGCAGTTATAATCAATACTCCTCACCAGTTCCACAACACGAAGAATATATTGACATAGAGGAACTATTGAAAGAGAATCAAATATTACAAGACAGCATACAACATCAGTACATTACGCCGAAATTAGAAGTCGAAGAGCCAAGAGATCACATTTTACTAAGATCAGCGTTGGAAGATACAACATTCCAAAAGAGGCATAATTTGAGACCAATTCCTATAGAATTAGGAACAGTAAAAATGGAAGAAAGCAGTGGAGGTGCTGACAACGATGTTTTAGTGGCACCTGATATAGACCGTATGCTTTCTATGGCCATAGAACAATCAAAACGAGATGTTGACAACACTTGTACGGTTCTGGGCATATCACCAGGTGAGTCATTTTACATTATAGAGGTCACATATTAATGTGTCATTTTAACATAATAATAGCTAGTAGTACTACTAGGGTATCTTGTTATTAGCATAATTAATATAAATGACGTCACGTTTATGGTAAAGGATAATAAAAAATCAAATATTTCCAAGTAATAGCTTAAACACAACGCAACTGTAAATCGATTCTGAGAATAGATGATTACGCAATTTATCGGCCGTCTATAGATAAATGGTACGAAGATCTTTGATATTAATTACCATGTTTTAAGTTTGATGTCAAAAAATTATTTATTAAGTAATATTTACATTAAATAGTATTTAATGTAAATATTGGTGAGGATGGTGTTGGAATTTTATGATAATACCAGATAGAGAAGTCAAAATGTCAACTACGATAATATTAAAGGTTACTTTAAAGAAAGCTTAATAAAGTAAATGTGTTACCAGATCCAATGCAATGGAGTGCGAGTGACGTTAAATCTTGGGTGATGTTCACGGTCCAACATTACAACCTACCAATGGTGCCTATAGAATATTTTGCTATGGATGGTCCAGCATTAGTCGCCTTAAGTGAGGAAGATTTCAACCAAAGAGCACCACAGGTATGGTATATTCCTTTATTTAGAATGTGTCATTGATTCTTTTGTTTCATCTTTAGCACGTAGAAAATTGTGTTATGGCTTTTCTATATTATCAGTCTCTTATGCTATTAATCATTCATTTTTCGTAAGTCTGAAGGAATAAAATCAGTGGTGCTACAACATTGTTAGGTCTGGGCCTCAGATCTCTAATCTTTTTCATGATTATTTCAATCTAATAGGCAAATAGATGATCCGCCTTCTGTTCCTGACGCACGCCGTCAAGTTTTTGGGTCTAAGACATGTCGGTTTCCTCACGATATTTTATTTTACTATTCGATCGAAAGTTAAATGCACAAATGGAAAGAAAGTCCATTGGTGCAAAACCGGGGGTCGAACATATGACCTAAGGGATGAGAGTCGCAAGCTAAAGCCAATTGGCCAACAGTACTCTGCTCCGAAGAAAAAAAATGTTATATTATTATTTTATAATTCAAGCAATAATTTACACACGTGTCGTCAGTAATTTTAGTCACAAATATTGTTGTTGATAATATTTTTAGGTTGGTTAATCTATGACCCTGCTATGATTTAGGTCAAGTAATCATAGCTAAACATCTTAAATAGAATAATGATATAAAGCAATTAAATATAATTAAGTATTTATTTATATTATAGCTATAACCGAATAAAACCTAACGAATAAAATATTTCTTGCTTTGGGGTCTATTAAAATAATACGGATAGATGTTGGTACTACTTTACGATGTACAGTTTTTAAGAAACAAAAGAAAATGCGTATGGCTCCTCTCTGTATCTTACTTAGAAACTTACTTAGAAAGTAGTAACATTCTTCATATTAGTGTTATTCCATTAAATGATAAAGAAGCGGAACGAACAAAAACTACTGTATCATGTATCATTTAAACAGTCTTATTAAATTAGTGGAATAAGTGTTACCATGATGATCTTATGTTCCAAAATAAACGTATTTTATTAAGAAAAATATATAGGTATATATATAAATAAAACGTAAATGTCACTTCAATCGATTGTAACTCTCATTCCTATTTTACATAATTGCTTTTACATAATTATTTATTATAATTATTGAATACAGTTATGTATTTTATTGAAAACTTGTAGTCTGTTTCCTAACTTTAAATCGTTGCGTCAACAAAGTTGCGAGTAAGGAAATCCGTTTACTGAATCGGGTTACCATTATGCAATTATTATTCAACTTAAACCAGAACTCTCTTTGGAAATCCCAAGTTAATGTACAAGTTAATATTGTAGATCGTGTTATTCCAGTATTTTTTCATGTAATTGATCCTGTAACACATATTCTAGATTAATAGCTAAACTACTTTAGCTACAGATTTAAATAACTTTCAATCAGAGAAAAGTTTACTTCGCTACCTTAAATAAGTTATTTAATAGGATATGTATATAATTTAATAGCCACATAATTATAAATAAAAGATAAGTTTTGTCACTGTAACAAAATTTTTTGCCAATGTAACAAAAAATTAGTTTACACAAAAAACTAAAATCTTTATAAAACATTTATTATCGAAATCATTCATGGAATATATTTTAAAATTAAAAAGGAATTCTAGTATAAAGTAATTTTTTTATAGAACCAATTTTTTTACACCAAACTTGATATCAAAGAGCTACTGTAGAGCCGATCTGGAAAAATTCATACATTAATAGTAAAAAGTATTTATCTACACTGCGTAATACGTGATTAGCGCATTACTAATTATCATAAGCGTTAAGCAGTAATTTGCGTCATAATTTTAATATTTGCCACCGTAGATATGAATTTCAATAAAATAAAACTGATCAGCCAGAGTAGATATGAATTTCAATAAAATAAAATTGATCAACATGTTATTTTACAGAGAGATATTTGCGAAGAGGGTAAACAACGAGGGCCTAAAGTATTGAGCTCGATTCCTACACAGCAAATTATACTTGAATTTATAATTTCAAAACGTGTCGTATAAATATCTTGTAAATAAGATTTAGTCATATAAAACGCGTTTCGTATTTTCCTTTGACGGCATGTAATCCTAATATAATGCTTGTAGTGGGAAGATAGTTGTCATCATACGCACCAATGGATCGACTTTCTCCAAGGCCGATGAAAGTCGTTGTGATATCAGATTTTCTATGTTTGCATACAAATCGCATAAACCTGGTCTGCTTCCAAATGTCGCCGAAGCTAATAAAGAGCTTGAATTGAAGTCCAAATACATTGAATACTTGGTATATATAGAGATCGTTTATTGTATAATGATATCGAAGTTTCAGGATATTTGTGTTTTCATATAATTTAAACCCCTTTTATTAATAAAAATAATATAAAAATTCTGGTGTAATTTTTGGAAATATTACCCATAAAACGCAAAATAAAATTAAATAAATAGTATGGAAAGTCGTTAGATAGGTTTTGTATAAATAAAAAATATTCAATAGAAAATTTCTTACAGGCGGGAAGCACATTACACGCTCAGTTAGAGATCTGGAAAGCAGCACGACATGATAGTTGGAGCAGTACTCCGTGGGCAGAACAAGAACAACCCTCCCCTAAGCCCACACCAGTTGGTCTTCCTTCTGCTGAAGATACGAGTGAAGGTATGTAACATTTTACATTGACTTAAAACCACATATATTAGAAGCTATTGTTTACGATAAAATTTTATTCTAACTTTACGACTTTTACTCATCTAATGGTCTCTCTCACCAACTTATTTGGAGAAAAAAACAACGCACTGACTGAATGATCAACCAAACTACGATTGTAACGGATTTAGTTTATAATTGTTGGAAGGTCGTGGTGCTGATTATCCACCACAATTGTCTATGATGCACTACGTAATTTGGATTATATTTTTATTTACTTTTGAAGTGCGGTGTCATTTATAGGATCATTATATATTTTATCATATACAAGTAAACACAATGTTACAAGTATAACTAACGTTTTATTTAATTGCTATATCAACTAGTCTACCCTAACAATAATATCAGACAAGCGAATAAGCGGGAAGCAATTCTAAAACAGAAATATAATTACGAGTAGGTAAGAAATAATTGACGTAAATAAATTCGAATAGAAATGGCTCGTTTGAACGTAGCACGCCGATACATTGTGATCAACCGTTAGACGTGGACCCACATATGAGACAAACGAGCAATGATATATGACCAAGAGTTGTTTGCGCTTCACGACGATCTATAGACAGAATAGGGACGCTTGATTTACACAAAATGTCGCTTGGAATATGACAAATGATGTATTCAATATAATCTATGCAGCAGTTATTAGAAAACGATAATCGTTTATCGCATTGTTTGTAAGATATATTAAATAAGGTCAATGTTGAGTTATCGTGTTTATTTCATGGGTTTTATATTGTACCTAAATAGGTTATGTATTTTTATGAAATTACTGACAATCCCTTTAGAGATAGGATCATTCGATCAAAATATTTTATACTAGCATCCCCTATTATCAAAAACCAAGCTAGTAAAAAAGTACTATCAGATATAACTATTTAGTTTTATTGTCTTTGTTACGTGCTTTCTGCATGTTTGATTTAAGGCTACAAAAAATGCGAATAGCTGAAAATCTATTATACCTGAGTGATGAGAGCACGCCCGCAATGCTGCACTAAAAATTTCAAGATAAAATCTATTTCTATGAATCTTCTAATGACCGGTTGAATAACGATGAAACAGATACCCCACATCTAGGTCGCAACGGATATCAATTAGAATCATGAAAGAAATCAACGTTCCCCTGTTAGGATCTGTAAAAAGGTGTCGATAGTAGCACAGGAAACAGCTATCGACAATTATCTCGCTATGGCATTCCTTATGAGGATAGATTTATATCTTACCTCCAGGAATTCGTGACAAAAATGAAACTGGATGTAATAAATCATAAATATTCTATTATGTCTACTATTGATTCACGCGAGTTTTTATTAACAAAAGTTTTATTTAACAAACGAAACATTTATATAGCTTTAGGACATCGATTATTTGCAAAGAACATAGGGGCATCTGATTAAATTAACTTGACGGTCAACTTAAGGTTAATCTCTTAATAAACCCTAACACCACCATAATGGTGAAACTGTTATGTAAAAATCATATTTGTCTGCTGTCGTTCGTCATAGCTCGGCTAGTTTGATTTGAAGGTAGCTTACGATTTTGATTGCCTCTACTCATTACATAAATTCACAAATAAAATATAAACAGTAAATATATCGATGTTAAAAGTTCAATGAATCGATAATAAACACTCGTAATTTTAGAAGTGTACTCAATTATAAGCTGACTATACAGTTAGTTACCCATCAATCTAAACTACTAAGTAAAACGATGACCATATATGTAATATCCAAGTTTTTGTATCTTCCCGACAACCTAGATTTTAGAACTTGTTCAATGCAAGGTCACTATCAAGATAGATGAGCTGGCATTGTAAAAATATTAACTGACTGAAACCTGTTTTTAAAATCAAATACATTAAATTAAAGTTAAATATTTGATACAAATAATTCAGTAATTTAAAATTAAACATGATGTATTTTCAACTTAAAATAAATTTAAAATTGAAAATGCGAATTAGTAAAACAATTTTTATGTAATTTGTATTTAAGAGTTCTGAGCAGAAATAAAAACCACTAATAATGTTTTCCCCTATAATATAGTTCATTAAAGAAAAAAGAAAAATCTTTGGTAAATTCTTAGAAAAAAGTCCAAAAATAAATTTATCTGTTGGTAATACAAAATCTGTACACGTAAATTTACTCTAATAGGAGATTCCATCCATCCATCATAAGAAGTATAATAGAAATATATGTTTGGACAAAGATATAAAAATACTTTTAAACCCACAAACTATATTTTTTATCAACGTTTATTAGTAGTCATAACAACTATATATACAGTATTTATTTATTTATTTTGTAATCCTACAACTAACAAATAATATGTATAAACAAATCAATACACTATAAAGAAAGCCAAAGATGGAATACATAATATTTACAAACAGTTTCAAAAATTTACAAAAGGGAAAAACAATAAAAGATATATTTTTACTTTGTTTTAGATGAAGATTCAGAGTCAGTTGGTACAAGCATAAGCCAAGGAGGAGGCAAAGTGAAGACTGGCAGTACTCACATACATTTATGGCAATTTCTCAAAGAATTGCTGGCGTCACCCCACATACATGGATCGGCGATACGGTGGTTAGATCGAAGTAAGTAATTTTTACTTATTTTGTTACTATTAATATTTCAATAAATTAAGTATTGTGCTAAACGCCATTCGTTATTGCATATTGGAAATGCAAACAAAATCGGAATAATTTTATAATTCTAGTCATAATCAGTAAATATATTTTTGTATATTTAATGTTTAGACTGTATAAATTATGCAACTTTTTTCTAAAGTCTGTTTTGAATTTCATATTCAATTCTACTTATCTCTACACCAATATACATAACAAACTCTTTTTATTAGATTTTGGTGTTTTGTTTTGGTGATTATTGGTGTTTAATTATATATCACAATATATGTAGCAAATTATGAGTATTAAGTACTTTCTGTGTATTAATAGAAATTAAGTCAGTTATAAAAACCATCTTAACCACTTAAATTATTTGACAAATATGTCAATAGATAATGTATTATCTGTAAAAAAACGTATAATATAATATGTAATGACAAAATAATTATTTCCTTACACGACAATATTGTGACTGGCAGCTAATTAAATATTAACATAAATAAAGCTCGAATATTTAAGTCTTAAAAGACGACGGAAGTGTACTATTCAATTCTCTTCAATTCATTAATAAGCTCATTTACATATAAAAAAATATTACATTCATTTTTTTTAAGCAGTAAGAATTAAGGTAATATGTACTTTCATGCCTAATACCGTCCATTATAACGAAAGTATATTATATTATTATTATAAAACAAATATAATATAATTATACGGGACACATAATTTAAAAAGACTCAGATGATTCCGCAATTTGTCGATATTTTGCAAAGTTATTAGTAGATGTTTCAGCAAGAACATGTAGACTATAGGATCAATTAAAATACCAAAATAAATTATTCTCAATTTACTTAAATACCACTTGAACTATTATACTAAGTCGATTGACTTCGTTGAAGTTATTACAGATAATAAATTTTAAACAATCTCAATTATCAAAACCAGTTTCTAATAAAAATGTAAATTACTCATATGGCGCCAAGAAAAAAAATAATTTATTGTACACCGAACCATATTATTATATCAAAATTATTTGAAGGCACAATAAACTTTAGACAGTTATAAACTGACTAGCCGGTGCCCGCGACTTTGTCTGCGTAGGATTATTATTTTGAGCTTGTAGAAAAAACTAGTAATGATATTGTATATATAAGATAAACATTTCCATCATTTATTACATTTAATGTATAACTGTAGCGGTATTGGCAGCGCGCACCAAAATAGCTCGCAGATTTTTTCCGACTTACTTGATATTTAAGACAAATCACACTATATCTTTATAAGATGTATAAGCTATATTATTGGAGAGTTTCATTACAATTCATTCAGTTGTTTTTACGTTAGAGAGTAACAAACATCCATCAATACTTACAAACTTTCGTTTATAATATTAGTAGGATTTGTTAAAACTATATACATTACAAACAATAATAATAATTTTAAGTAATATGGTTACTTTTATCTTACGATTTATTTGTAGGGTTAAGAATTAAACTTTTTCACTATAGCTTGAACTATTGTCGATATGACTAACATATAAAGTAAACCTGCCATTATATTTTCTGAACAAACCTTTGATCAAGCGCTTTGTCTCTTAAACCATATCGACATTCTCATGCCAAGGTGAACGAGCCATTTACCATCAGGTACTATAAACCTTCAGGCATAAAGCTCTCTTAAAGGTAGCTTCGTGACTCGCCTAATACCATAGATATCCGTATATATTGTTATAATTTATATTAATGCATTCTATTTTTGGTATTCACGACAACCTACTGTTATGGTAATTTTAACATAGTTTCAGTTTAATGATAAGGCACAAGTAGAAATATAAATTTTTATTATTTTGCATGTGATGTGAGGTGAACATATAATATTACCCACACCATCCCCTATATACTCAAGATCTGTGAATTTATTTGTCACATTTGCTGTCTTTGCAAACGTATTAATCTGATAAAAGAAAAGCGTGCGCGGGCGCATGTATCTAAGTACCCAATTATCATGCACGTTCAATCAAACAATGGTTAATTCAAATGTTGTCACACAGGTAACGGTGTCTTCAAAATTGAAGATTCAGTTCGTGTTGCCAGACTGTGGGGGAAGAGAAAGAACCGGCCAGCTATGAACTACGATAAACTTTCGAGAAGCATCAGGCAGTACTACAAGAAAGGAATCATGAAGAAAACAGAGCGAAGTCAGCGGCTCGTCTACCAATTCTGCCATCCTTACTGTTTGTAAATTACGAAAGTAATGCCATTGTAAATAGTTGTATATAGTGGTTCGAGAGCCGCGGTAATGCGGACAAGTAGAGAACTGTTCGAATTTTAAAACTTTAAATTTGAAACAGTCGATTCAATGACTATCGGTGTCGATTCAGGCGAGTACGCCTCAATCGAGAAATCGATTGAAATCCCTCCATACAATTCGAGAAAGGTAATTTTCTCTAGAATTCTATTGGACGGGACATGATTGTGTTTAGAATTAAGTTTTTTTTACCGGCGATTAGAGTACGGTGGTAATCGATAATGATTCAATTGTACATCGAAAGTCGGTAATGTTTATCCCATATATCTATGATATATTTCTAGTACGTTCTATGAACTTTTAGGTTAGTTTGTAAATAAATCAAAACGTGTTATGTGAGATTATTTAACGATATTACTAGTATAGGTTTGGATTATTGCATTATATGTGTACGTTATATAAAAGAGGTTTACAGTAGAGTAAACGTAGGGACACTTGCAATTTAGCTTTATAAGAATACCCGCGAAGTAATACGCGAATGAACGAATTTTGTGCCAAATAGATAGATAAATCGCCTAATTTATTCGGGACAAAATTAATATCGGATGTATGTACCGATGTAAATGTAACTTATATTATTATCAAACGGTGTCGGGTCGTCTAAGTTAGATTAAGTGATTTTAATATGACGCAGTTAGCGTTCATAGGTTTTAACCGACCACATTAATAATATATGAATCAATAATGTAATATTGATATGAAATAAATGGCCATTTAAAACTGTAATTTGAGTTTTAATTCTTTGGTTAATTGGTTGTTGATGAGATGACCTCATTTGAAATCTTTGTGTAAACGACTTTATATTTTATGATGACAGGACTTACCACTTAAGTCGTTATGTAAGTACCTATGCCGAAAATTTTATACCTATCTTGCGTAGGTAGGAATGTTATTCCACTGATGACAATGTCCCGATACTTCCCTACATAAAAACAAAATGCTTTCATAGTAATAAACCTAATGTTAAATAATTTTTTTTGAAATATTTAAAACGGTACAAACTTTTAAAAATGCAAGCCTAAATTGCAAAACAAAGCCGAATATGAAATGTATAAGTTTAGCTTAGCATTGCATCAGGTTGCGCAAATATGACGTCATTGGACCAGCGACGAAATTCTTCGAGTGAAAGTGCCTTTCGAAGAGAGGGGAGTACGACCTCCGCGGGGAGGGAGGAAAGATGTTGTTGCCCCTGCCTCTCTCGTATATAAAATAATATGCGGGATATTGCAAAAAATTAAAAGCGAGGAATATGCTGACATAACTCTTATATATTTACTCAATTCACTGACTATATTAATGTACAGAAAAATTAATAAAATAAAAAAAGCCTATTTATTCCTTAAGACATTCGAAAGATGTATAAACATATCTTTTTTTTTATTGTGTCGCTTTTTTCCGAAGGATGGAGAGAGACCACGAATCTCCAATAGCTACGGTCCTGCCTTACCTCTTTCGCTTCCTCCACTTTAATTCTTCTTCAGAGGGTACTTTTAACTTCTCTAGCACCTGCTTTTATTGCTGGCTTTGGTCCAGGTATATACGGTCAACTACCTATAAAGTGCGTTATAATTCAATAAAATTACAAATAAAGAAACTTTGCTTATAGTATTAACATCACTGAGACAAGAATGTATTGTCATATCATGTAGGTATCGTATCTGAAGTAACAACCTCGTCTCGTAATGTCAAATATTTATACATTTCTTAAAACTAGAAACACTCAGCATCCTTATGCTAATCCTCCATCTTTCATCCTAGAAATGAGACTTAGCACTAAGTGTTGCTACCATAATATAACAAAAACGTATTGGATTTTGAAATTAGTCATAGGGTGTCATATTCAGAAACGAGAATAATTTTTTTGGCATATAATTACTTCTTGGTGAGATATCGTCGCTAGTGACTGACATTTAATCTTTAATCTTTTACAGTGGCAGTACGAGTGACGTAGTCACTTAGATATAAGTTAATTATTATTTATCATAATTGTTCTTTTAATTATAAAAAGGAGGTTAACACTACGTAGTGATATTGTTGTTGCGACCATTTATGGATGCTGTAGGCTATGTACCCCTTAATATGATTAAGGGGTACAATTACATATATAAATATGTAAACTTTAACAAAAAAATCGCCAAGTTAGGGTATAAGTTTTAAAAATTCCTCGAAAAGAAAAGTATTGTGCATCTCGGTCATTTGAATACGGCATATTCCAACTTAAGTAGTTATGAGCAAAATAATGTTAAATGCGCACATAGAAGGAAAGTCCATTGCTGCACAGCCGGGGATTGAACCTACGACCTCGGGGACGAGAGTCGAATGCTGAAGCCACTAGGCCAACACAGCTCTTAAACCGATTTACAAAATGAAAAAAAAATTACAAACACACACTTACGAACCACTTCGTTCCGAGAAAATCTATCCTTAAACTTCAATTCCATCCTCAAAATCCAAACAATATTAATAATTAATAAATATTGTATGGATTATTTAGATTATTAACGTTGTTAATTCTTAATAATTGAACAAAAAACTTTAGTTTATAAAATTTTATAAGTATAATTTAAACATTTCTTACCCGTATATATAAAATTAACTTGCTGTTCGTTGGTCTCGCCAAAACTCGAAAATGCTACATAGATTTGGATAAATTAGATCTTAAAATGTTGGTGGAATTTCAGAAAAGGTTTAACTGTAGGAGGCAAAGAAAACTACGAAAAATGAATATTAAATTTTCCAATAAAAACAGTTCTTAGCTGGAAAGTAGTACATCTATTATGTCATTTTAGAAATAAATATCATAGGTTTTGTCACAAATAAACGATACGAAGTTCGAAGGGTCATATTGTCTTAAGTATAATATTAACAATTCTTTCATATTAATAATTGAATTGAAACTCAAATAAATTTAAAAATTAATTAAAAAAAAGTTTGGTCCCTGTGGATTTAACGCTGGCATGGCACCCATAGAATAGAACCCTTGTCGCAAAACTCCAAATGGATCAACTTGGATGTTAGACTCTTATAAGTAATATGAATTCATTTGTAACTAAGCAATGTAATAAAATAAAACATGAATCAATTTAAATAATTTAATTATTCTGTTTTGTTATTATATATTTATAGTCGGTGTTATTATGATTAGTTGTTTGGTCCAAGTCAAAAGCTGAGTATAGGAATACCAGGTACATATTTAGAGCCGTGATAGAATAAAAAATCCGGGTTAGGGTCCGATTATGGTATTAGGCGGTTACCATTATTATTATGCAAATAGCTGTGACGCGTTAGTTCCGCTGAAAATAATTCGATTTTTATCTATCCCTTGTAATAAATTAAAACGTGTCACGTGTAAAATATTAACATAAGGAATGCAATAAAGATTTCAGTTGAGTTTGAGTTTTGCACTGTCTACTATTATAAAACAGGTCACGTGATTAAGACTGATCTACTCATTTGGGCTTTACTGTGATAGTGGGTGTCCCTGATTTTTTCTGCGATCACGGTTGGCACTATACTAGCACCACATATTTTCTGCCCGCCAGCTCCTATTATTTACTACACCAAAACAAGGCGTCGTCAAAGGTCGTCTACATTCCAAAATTGTGAGTCCGACCAGGCACCAACTGGTACGGCTAAAATTTTATTAATTGGTAATAGAATTTTACAAATTTTACTTAAAAATGACTTGGACATATTTTATTTACTTAATAGCTTTTTAATTAAATAAATAGAATTCAGTTTGGAGAGATTTTTTGGTATATTTTATTCATCTGCAATCAGCTTTTTGGCTTTTATCAGATTTTATGAAGTGATGGCAATTAGAGAATGCAAATCAAAAAATTATTAACTGCACCGAACATCCTAAAAAACATTTTTTTCTTAACAGCATAAACCCAATTTGGCGACGACGAATTGAATAATGGGGCATGTAGGTGCGTGCTATGTTTGTTAAATACCTTTTTTGTGCAAAAAATGACAGTAAAAAAAAAATATTCATACATATGGCTTACAGATACATCATACAATTTAAAGTAGGTAGGTATATATTATTTGTGAACCCTGAGATAGCAAATTTTTACTAAAAAAGGGTTCCCGATTTCTTATAGATCATAATGAATAATTAATTTTTTTTTAAATTTACTTAATATTATATTTATTATAGTTATTTCCTTAGACGCATCGCAATATGAAATATGACATATTATGCATTAATTTCAGTTCCCGATTCATTTTGCGCATAAATTCAGTACTTAATATATTCAAATAAGTACATCTTCTCATCATCTACTTTATTATGATAGTATACAATTATTGTATTGTATACTACGAGTTAAGTGTTTGATTTTAAGTATTGTTCGTGTTACTATGAAAAAAAAGTGTGTAAAGTAAAAGATTTTTTTTTACTAATATTATTTTACATTGCGTCGAAAGAAATGATTCTGATAAGCGCCAATTACACGACGCCTTTGTAATGACGTCATTATGACGTCAGAAAGTTGATTGTTGACATTTAACATTTAGAATTTTGAATTCTATTTCTTTGATAGATATAGGTAGTTTGTTTTTATTTTATATGCTCTATGAATTTAATAAATATAAAATAGTCGCAATTATAAAAGGTAACCATGGTACTTCCTCTAATTATATCTCGAGTTGATAATATCATGGTCGACGCGATTTTTTATTTATAAGCTTCCGCTTTTGTTGTATCATGAAGCCAGGAAAAAGTTCGGAATCACGAGAAGAAATAGCTGAAGTCCACACTACTGCCCGGTCTCCGTCTCCAAAGCACAAAGGTAAAACTAGATCACGCAGTAGATCCGGTTCCCGAAAGTTATCAAACGGTCATGCTTCTACTGAATCAGGAGAGAATCAGGTGGACCAAGTTTCTGAAAAGGCAAAAATAAGAGAGAACTGGACAAAATCTGAACAAGAATCATTGGACACTGAGTTACCGATTCATGATCAAATTAAAAGGGGTATACTAGGCTTTGTGGAGAAGGAGATAAAGAAAACTGACAAACCACCATCTTTTGTTTTTTATTCACATGATCCCAATGGACAAGAGGATAAATTTATGAAGAATCTGTCAAGACCATCAAGTAGTCATAGAGAGAAGCGTAGTCCATCCTATAGAAAGAAGAAAAGGCATTCCTCAAGGCATAGAGACAAAGATTTGCATGATTTTGAAGTGCCTGGTTCAAGTCTTATTGCTTTAGAAAAGGTATGGCTCAGTAGTTTTTTTTCAACATAACATTAAGAAATCCACTTCAACTCATCTAAAACATTGCAGAAAATTTTAATTATTTTTTTGTCTGTCTGGATTGTGCTTCTCTTATTGTTGTTTATGGCATGGATTTGTTTATTGTTTAGGAATTATAGCCAGTGTGAAAACCTTAGCTTAATTCTGTATTATGAAATACTTATGGCTTTTTATTAAATGGTTGCTATACATTATTTCAGGTTGATGATTATCTCAAAGAATATAATAAAGATGAAGTTGTTACATTGAGTGGCGAATTAGATATAGAAGCTCATGATGTTGAGAATAATAATGGGTCAAGTAGAGAGTTACGTCATAAATCAAAAAAGACCAGACGAAAACCTAGGGAAGAAAGGCATGATAATTCTAATGGGAGAAATGTCAGTCCAAAGGTTTTTAAGACTGCTAGTAAAAGTAAATCAAGTAAACCTGGCAAGTATTTTTAGTTAAAATTTGTATAATGGTTTTATATAATTTGTCTTTTTTAAATATTTTGAGTGCAAATGTTTTAGCCTAATTAAAGGTCAAATTTTATTTAAACTACTAAATTAAAATCCTGTTATTGTTTCAATGGAATTATTCTAGTAAAAGGTTCTATGGGAAAGCTGAAGTTAAATTATAAATATAAATACAATGAAGATATTTTAAGCACATCTATGATCTCTCTTAAATAATTAACTGATTGCTGTATACAATCCTATGTAAATTATTAATATTCTGTAATACTAAACAAGTTGGTTAAATCTTAAATAAGCAAACTATAAAAAGTTTTTGGAAATTAATATAAGTTTCTATTCAAAATTTTATACTTTTTATTAATCAAATCAAATCAATTTTTTTTTAATTTGTTGAATAAAGAAATTAAAATTAATATACTCGCCCACACCTCCCACGTACTTGTTGTAGTCTTGATGACTTGCTTTCGTGCTTTGTTTCATCTTTGCAAAAGTTCAGTCAAAATTCCCTTTCTTTTTCTGGTTTCTAATAGTGTGACAATACTATTATTATCACCATTGAAAGAAATAAATATGACTGGCTTTGATTAGGACTTTTTGTCTTTGAACAATCATCTCAATACATTTTAGTTACCATGTATTTCATGAATAACAAAATCGCACTAATACATTTTATTACAAGATGACAAGTTTAACATAAACATTTGGCCTTTCATTGTTTTATGTTTGCAAGTACAGTTCGAGTTAATTAAGTGTTGTCCTAATTCCAGCGCGTCCTGCAGACCTAACTACAATGCTTGAAAGCATTCAAGCCAGCGTCCCGTACCATGATCAATACATAGACAATCCATTCTCGTCACCATCGCCGCTGACTTCACCAAATGATGAAAGGTTAGGTCTCTCTCGTAGGCCCGAAAAGATTTATCTTCAAGGAGGTGGATCATTCAGAGTTGTATCTAGAGAAAGGATAATGGAGTCTCAACAATCTAAAGAGGAGGAGCGATATGCTAGGTAGGTGAACGTTTTTAATAAGAAGGTTCAAATAAATAAAAATATTCTTTCTTTATAGAGGTACATATTGTACACCTTTAAAGTAAGGAAGCAAAATTTATGTATTTATTTATAAAATATAAAAAATATTTGTTTAAGTAAATTAAACGAAGGATTGACAGCTTTGGCCACTATATATATAACACACACTAAAACTACTAGCTGCCCCCGCGAACTTCGTTTCTCCTTCGTTTCACAAAAAAATTAATTTATACTTTAGCCTCAATAACACGTGGTAATCATATTCAATCAATATGATTATCAATATTGAATAATTGTACCTTATATGACACGTTTGTCGGTTTACCATAGCAGTGCCATCTATTGATTACTTACTCAATCCAGTTGAAAAGTATCGGCATCTGTTACAATCTTTTGGAGTTGTTTGTGATTGTGACTGTCAATTAATTATAAACAAATAATTAGCAATTAAATAAAATTGCGACTATAATTGAAGATCTAAGCTATTCTATCTCCGAAGTTGGAGCAGACTGCTCACGGTGTGCCAATTTAATTTAAAATCGGTTAAGTAGTTCAGGAGCCCATCGCGGACAAACATCGTGACAGGAGATTTATATATATTAAGATTAATATATATAAATTGTGACTTTTATTAGCTATTAGTTATTATATTAGCTATTATTATTTAATATGAACCTTACACTCAATTTTTTTATTTCAGACTAGGTGATCCAACTCCACTGGATGTAGCACTAACAGTCCAAAAAGCATGGCGTGCCTTTGCCAGTGCCTGTCATGGAGTGCTTGGAGGGCTATCTCTGATGCATTTGCTCCTCATCAGCTATTCGGACAGTCTGGATGCTGGGCATTTATCATTCCATGCCGTAGTCACAATGCCATATGTCGCGGCATATTATTTCTTCTGTGTTCTCTGCTTGGTGTCTGTTTTGGATCGGTAAGTTTCATACTTTTACAACTAGCTGTGCGTTGTGGTTTTACCTGCATTGCATCATTTGGTTGTTCTGTCATTTTATAATATAGCCTCGGTATATGGACTAAAATTGCTTAATTGGAACCGACGATGCTAGTATTAAACCTCTATAACGGTGGAATGGACTCATGTTCTTCTGATGCCGCACAATTTCATCCACTCTCCCCTGACTTTGGGAAATTTCTTCGTCTGGGTGATGATAAGACCCGTAAAGGCCTTTACTTTATCGATACAGCGAGAAGGAGGCTTCGATTGCTTTTTCATTCATTTTCATTCTGCCAGTGAAAGATATGTTTTTCTTGATTTTCCGGATGTTTTTAAGGAAATGTTAAATGTCATCTATGTTCCTCTTCGGATTTCGTTTTTGCTTCCTCATTGACTGCTAATCAGGGAACCAAGGTGTATAAAACATCGGCCCTATTACTGATTCCGTCCATTTTACCTTACCTTCTACCTATCGTACCTTGTTCTCCAATGTGCTTAGTTCTTTAGCACATACTTCATCAGTACCTGGTTCCTTCTTATTGAGTAGAAGTGTACTTCTGTTGTGGCGCGTCGGATTTCTGACTCCAGTATTTTAGAGAATTTACGTTTGAGGCAGATTTTTTAAAATATTTACGAAGTTTTGTATAGTTCCGCTCAGTATCCACGCTATCTATATCCTTAACCAGGTTTTCAAGATGTGGAGCAAGATTAATTTTTCAGTATAATTGCAACACAACATTAACTTCAACTTAATAAATAAGTGAAATTAAATATAAATGGCGTTACAGAAATTCCAATTAAGCTAAGAGTTTACTGTGATTTCTTTTATCTATATATTAACTGATCACTACATAGTATAAAACAAAGTCGCTTTCTCTGTCCCTTTGTATGCTTAAATCTTTGAAAATACGCAACGGATTTTGTCACAATAATTTTTTTTTGTCATGTACTTATTACGACAAATAATGGCTAATTTTCGAAGCGGTTTTGACCAATACAGCATTAATCCTTAACCAATTAAGTACCTTAAATACATTGTTCATTTAATATAGATCTATACAGCCCATTTCAGCTTATTTAGCAGCGATCGAACGCGTATATTATCGGAGCTTTCCAGCGACGGAAATAACAATACATAATAAAAACCTGCTTTTCATCAGCATTGCACCCGTGCGAAGCTGGGGCGGGTCACTAGTATTTTATATAACGCTATATCTATAGCTATATGCTTACTTCACTCACGTGTGTAATAAAATTTAATTTTCGTTAATCTTCGTGTATTTTCGTGTATCTTCGTGTATTTTCTTTAATCTTCGTGTATTTTCGTTAATCTTCGTTTATTTTCGTGTATTTTCGTTTATTTTCGTAAATCTTCGTGTATTTTCGTAAATCTTCGTGTATTTTCGTGTATCTTCGTTAATCTTCGTGTATTTTCGTTAAACTTCGTCTATTTTCGTGTATCTTCGTAAATCTTCGAGTATCTTCGTTAATCTTCGTGTATTTTCGTTAATCTTCGTTTATTTTCGTAAATCTTCGTGTATCTTCGTTAATCTTCGTGTATTTTCGTTAATCTTCGTTTATTTTCGTGTATCTTCGTGTATTTTCGTTTATTTTCGTAAATCTTCGTGTATCTTCGTTAATCTTCGTGTATTTTCGTCAATCTTCGTTTATTTTCGTGTATCTTCGTGTATTTTCGTTAATCTTCGTGTATTTTCGTTTATTTTCGTAAATATTCGTGTATTTTCGTAAATCTTCGTTTAATTAATCGACCACGTATATACAAATTTAAGAAATAACTGTTTTTATATGGCATTTATTTACTGGAATGTCTGACCATAGGCAACTTTCTTAATACTCATATATATAAAAGGATTATTATATTATTCGGAGTAGTATATTGTATATATACTACTCCTAATAATATAAAATACATACAACCCTAAATTTTCAACCCTCTACGGTCAACCCCTATTTTTTATTATAAATTATATACATGACAAAACGACGTTTGCCAGGTCAGCTAGTTATAGAATAAAATTAATCTCCAACTTTATTAAAGACTTGGTTGTTCGATACAACGATCGATCATGCGATTAGTTTTACGCATTTTTTAAGGAAAGAAAGTAAGATCAGCTCAAAAGATGCAAATACTACATAACATCTTTTATTTAATTTTTTCTCTTTGATTACTGCTGTGTTGTGTATTTATGTGTGTGTGTTTTGTTTGTAATAAATGATATGTCTATGTCTATGTCTAACATAAAATTTCTGTACTTTATTATATTTTTATTTATATTATTTTTATGTCAATAAATATCATTTTAAAGCAATAATTTATGATGGAAATATTCACATTTCAGTCTAGATATAACGAATTTAGACACCACCCGTGGCTTGCAGCCTTGGTTCCAGCCAATCGTATTAGTGATCTTGTACAGTGCTTGTCTCCTGGTCTGTTCTGTTGCAAGGATCTATGATGAGCTGATGGTCTACCAGTATGCTCCACTGGTGGCGAATATTACTGGAAATGTGACTATGGTGAGTTTTTCCGAAGATAAATAAGAAGTTTTTGTAATTTTGTTGAATTAACTTTTTTTAATTATTTGTTTTGTTGGTCCAATTTTAATTAATTTCAGATCAATTTAATTTATTTTATACAATGATAGGAATATAACAAATTTACACTAGTTTAAAGAATAAGAATAAGTATTTAACATCTATGAATAAGGCGGATAATTTCTTAACACTAACAGCCTATTACATATCAATTTAGTTATTTGTATATATGTTCCCATGTGTATTCATCTAAATATTATATTGTTTTTATCCTAACTTTGTGCTGTGTCATGTTGATATATTTTTCTTATATTGTGTGTATTCGTTATATGTGAAATTATTATTTTATTATTAATTATTAGATTATTAAAGATACATTGTAACTTTATATTTTATTTGACTTTTCTTTCATAAAAACATGCGTAGGACACCAACGTGCTTTTGTACACTTAGTTTATTTATATTTGAGAAAAAAGGGAATGCGGTAAGAGAACCCTCGGATTTGAGAAGAGTTACCTTTTTTGTGACGTCATTATACTTCGACTAATCTTGATACTTAATATGAAAAAAAAACAGTATATTATTTTTATCAATAGATATTAAACGCGCACACTCTACCAAGATGTAAGGGTCAAATCGGTCAACTTAAGACTCGCAGGTCTTATTCGATGTATATATAGATATTTATTTTCATTAGTTACAATGAAGTATACAATATTAAAAAAATTCTTAACCTACAAAGTAATAATAACCATTATTAAAGATTATTACAAAAATCAAAACAAATTTACAAACTTTGGTCCCTGTGGCAGTGTCCTCATTGTATTAGTTACTTGTTAATTTATATATTATGTTTTCAGCCAACAATACCAACGTTTTACCACACATGGACACACTTCTCAATATGGCGAGCGGTTCTTTCCATACTCGGCCTCGTCTATTTTGTTATATCGGGCCCTCAAGATATGGTTTATCACAATCTTCAACAATTATTACAATTCAAACTCTCCTTGCAAAGTATCGGTTGATTTATGTTTAAGATATTTATAGAACAAATATCCGTATTTTTTTTAACGTATGGCTATGGATAATTCTATTTTGAAAGATATGTTTAAGAAATGATTCAGAGATTTGAAAATACATTCTAGTATTTGGTATAATTTATAACATAAGTAATGTTTATTAAATTATTTTAATTTATCTGAGTTGATAGCGTGACTTTATAATAATGAATAAAATAATATGCTGGTGCTAATTCAGATGAATTAGAATGTTTTAATTTTTTATCAAGTTTTGTGGCACAGAATGTCCATGGACCATTATAAGTTTGTAGATCTCTAAATAGCATCTATTCATATTTATTATATACGTCCAAATTGCAATAATGCTTGTATGTTAATATCATCTCATGCCAAAGATATCAAAATATTATTTACATATATAAGGTATTAAGATAGCTAAAATAATATGCAATATTAATTAGAAATATTGATTTAATTTTAAGATTTATTATCACAAAAATTGTTCTAGTCATACCAACTGACGCTAAAACTATATCTAAATATAGTTCTAACTTCTAATTGTTATCAAATGTTTGGTCTTTGTTCTTCTATCACCTATAAATAAACAAGACAAATTAACAAATTGTCTTGTGTTGGGAATCTTAAATGAGGACGGAAAGTCTAAAGTTATATTGCCCCAAATATAATTCCGTTCTATAAGTTTACATTTAATGGGCAGTGTTAGCATATATAATTAAATAAATTCTTTTTCTAATTCCGATAATATTTAGGTCCAAATCTAGTCATTTCCTGGCTGTATTGTCTACACTAAGTAACAATATTTAATAATATTGGGTAATTAAACCTAAATCGTATAGGCCTTTAAATTACCTTTCAACCACTTATCACAGTTCTATAATGTAATGGCTGACACAGTGTTATATCTTGAAATTAGTTGCAAGCATTCAAATATCACTTATATTAATTATTATTCATACAGATGTGCCTGATTTTTATTATAATCTATTCTAGTCATTATTTCCAGTATTATTTAGACTGAATAATTTTATTTTTGACATGAAAAGAATATTTAAATTGTATGCTGTAAATAATTCTTCATTACTACACTAGATCTACTAACTAATTCATATTACCTTAGATTAAATTTAAAATATTTAAATATATTTTTAGTTAATAAGCTAAGCATTTCGTATATGCAACAAATGCACAGATTTAGAAGCGGGTTACTAAATAATAAAATGTACATAATTTAAACTTGTTGTTTTGCTATACCTTTCTCCTTATTCTCAAGTAAGTATGGTACACATTGACAAACTTGTTTTTCCGACTTTAAAAACTAAAAGTGTCAAAAAAGTCGCAATTTTAGACTTTTTAGGTCAACGCCGGACCATTTAGGCGAATCATGACTATTTGAAATGCTCAAAAACTATTTTTTTTAAGTTCTCACTAATATTGTCTATTAATTTACTTCTAAAATATCTTTCATCGAACTACGATTTTGTTGGATTGCAATATGTTTCTAAAAAGCAATATTAAATGTGCAGGGCTAAAACCGTAAGAATTTGCACATGGGCTCGCGGTAGTAGCCAAGTGTGAGCTACCCTCCCGTTACTACCCTAGTTTTCATTTCTTTACCTTTTAGCTTCATAATTCATCGAGCGTCATTTGATCGTGGTCTTTGTGTCGGCTAAGTAAACTTTTAATTTGCGATGAAATATTGAAACATCAAATTCTAATATTACAATATTAAATTCCCTTTTTATTAGGTATACTTAATTATTCTAAATTGACTTTTATGAAGATAGTAGGTAAACAAAGTCTTTAATACGGAGTGATTTAGATCTCAATTCATCTTTCGGGCGTTTTGTGTATATCTCTAAAGCGACTTGAGAGATTATAAGAGAAACTAAACTGGTCATAATATTATTATATAGCGATTTGAACCTTGTTTGCCACAAAGGAGTTTGGAGCTATAGACACAAAACGCTTACAGACTTGGAAATGTGATTAAGCAGTAGTCTAAATAATGTTATATATACATTATTTAGTGGAATAAATAAATATAATTGTGTATTTTATTTTTTGTTAAATGCGATATCATGTCGTATGTAATATCTGCTTAAAGCTTCAAAGTAAACAAAGAGAAATATAAAGCAAAATTCTACAGGAACTGTGACCATGCGTATAGCACACGACAAGACAATTGAAATAAAAATGAGTCAATTAAACGCCTTTTAATCCGTTTAAAAGTTCATATATTTTTAAGTAAGGGATTTGACACGGTAAATATGGCGCGAGGAATTTTTGCCAATCTTGAATAGTATTTAGATTTTGTAACGCAACTCAGAACTTATTTTATACTATAGTAAATAGTATTTTATTAGATAACATTTTTGTTTTGTTAGATATTTAAATATGATGTTGTTGTTAACGAAATTCAAAATAATTCGTCCAAAAATCAGAAAGTTTCTTGGAATTCTGGAAAGCCCCACGGGGTAATAACAATTATGATCGTAATTTGACGATAATCTGAGATATAGCCGTATAACAACCAGATGTGAGGACTATAACATAGATAAATAGTAAAATACAGTTTTTCCACACTATATAGTTCCATTTTCCGAGACCTCTATCCCACTTATGGACAATTTCTATGACAGCTGGTATAAATATTCCTAATGTTGAGAAGAAGATGGCACCAACGAGACCTATCAATAATTCCAGGTCAGGGACTGCGATGGCCAGGATAACTGGAATAAAAACGTAATTTTAGTTTCGTTGTTAATTTCAAATTGTGAGAGTATATTATTGAAAACTATTCCTTAACCGGATTGACAAGCAGATTTGTTGGTTGGTGTAATGAATGTGCCTTATAGGAAACCTTTGTTTCACCGAAAAATAATAAAACTGAAATCAAATCAAATCAAAAATCATTTATTCATATAGGTAACATAATGTACACTTATGAACGTCAAAATATACTTTAAATGCTTCTAATTTTACATTTACTGCCAGTTATCAAGGGCGTAGAACTGAAGAGAAGAACTGGTAATAAAATCTCCGCCACTCTTTTAAATCACCAAGTTTTTTCTGAGCTGCAACCATTACACCATGTTCCATATGACATCTTGAGTAATAAAGAATAATAAAGTAAATTCAAAACAAAGATTTGTCCTCTTTCAGCAGGAGGCATGGTGAAATAGGAGCACGCACTTACATAGAGAACAACAACTAATGTATAGGCAACGATTTATTGATTTAATCGAGGCAGATTTATACTTAATTGACGTGGTTTAAGAGCGAGTTTCCTTTAGCAGATTTACGCACCTTTGATCGATGAATGAGTTACAATTCTTGATTGATCTGAGCATTTGAAGGAAGTATTTACAAATTTAAGGGGTAGGGGATTATTTATTTTCAGAACTCGCTGTTTGTGGGGAGTGTGACATTGCCATGTTTAAAATATGGATTGCGGTTACATCGCAAAATGACCACAGATTATTAACTATATATTAAAATATGTGTCTGGTTCTGATATTATTTATTCTAATATACTTAGTTAAAGAATTCTTTAAAATAAGTAATTACTAGAATGTTTCCGGAAAGAGAACACTTGTGGAACTAGGTCGCTTAGTTATAAGTATTTTAGTTCGATATTAATTATCTCGATCGATATGAAAAAAGTATATAAATTTTGTTAATAAATAAAATGAAACCCAGGAATTATAGTTAAACCGGTACGCGATAGTTGTCTAGATACGTTAGCTAGATACAAACAAATTTGATTTGCGTCATAAAATAGACCACCCTTACTTAACATCCATTAAATTCGTGTATAAAAGTTTATAATTCAAATTGATGGAGGGTAAATTTCAGCCGATAGTCACTTTTCCAATAAATCGTGCACAGTTCAGTGGGCAGAGGGAAGAGGCGCGTCAATCAAAAATTGTTTAAGGTGTATTGGAAATAATGGTAATTGACAGAATTGTATTAACTTCCATTATTCACAAAGTTACACTGGTGTCACTTAACCGATCTCCTACAAAATGGTTATTTAAGTACTGTAGTAATAATGTTGAAGGTTAATTACTAATAACTAAATAAATTAACTGAATTATCTCAGTTTGTAATTATTAAAATTTACTTGAAAATGTTAAACGTATACGGACAGTTAATATACTAAACGTATTAACTTAATATTAATTATTAATCTTAATAAAAATTTAGAATAAATTCCTTTCATAGTTTGTAGATAAACTTAGGTCACAGTTGGGATTAGCCTTTACCCAAAAGTGTTCCATAGTATACACACAACAATATAAATAACAATAACTAGTGTGAGTAGAAAGTATGTAAGTTATAACAAAAACGAATTGACATATTATAAACTTAAATTTAACGTACCGAAATAAAATAGGCGTTAGCATAAGTATTAGCATATTCTATGCTATGCAACCAGCTATACTCAACTTTTCGATCTATGTGAATAGTCATAATAAATATTTACAACCATTATTATTAAAACAGTAGATATTTGCCGAGTGACGACAATACGCCCTTGTGCGGGAGACATTCATTGCCAATCCACATCGCTCGGGTATCTTACAGATTCTCTTTACCATATATCAATGTCGGATATCCGTTACGGACGACCGCGACGATCCGAATTGTTACTCATAGAGAAATGCGCCATTAACTCTCATTCACTCCATTTTACCAACCAGTTTATTACTTCAGTAATAATTAATGTATGTACGATAATCTCTGAAGCTATTACATAACTCACAAATGCCAAAGCGAACTCGGTAGATTTATTCGCAAGCGATACATAAAATCATCACTGGTGACAAAGTGGCAGAAAGGTTACATAACTAATTAAATCCTTTAAAATATTATGAATACATCTAGAACTTTCATATTCTATTATTTCAAACAACTGAAAACGGCAAAATGACCGCCAGATTTCTGAATATTACAGGTCACGTAATGCGCCCCTTTTATCTCATTTGAATTGTTTAGGGTGGAGATTATGCATCATATGAAAACCGCTAATAAAACTTTCAGTTTGGCTTTTATTTAACCTTTGTAAATGCGGAAGTATTTCCTTTTATATGTAAATGGGAGGTCATCTAATACACATTCAGTTCTTTGTCATTGTAAAAATGGTATAGACACATTCCTTCGCATACTTAAAAAATATCAGCCTCAAGCAATATATAATATGATGATTTACAAAAAATCTATTGGTTCAAGGTTTCGACAATGCTATTCTTAAGCACTAGTTTAAACTGTTCTATGATCTAATTATTATTTATATTGAATCTAACGTATGCTATAGAAGAATGATACAAATATACATGTCGAATAGTAAAGAGAAAAAAAAAAATTATATTACTAGTAAATGCTAAGTTGTGCTATCAATTAAGGTTGGCTTACTTTAATACACAAACTTTTATTTTGCGTTTATTTATAGGATTTAATTGGATTTTTCACACGATATTTTATTTATACGATATACGAACAAAATAAATCAAATATTTTAATGAATAGTTAAAAAAATTAGCTCCTTTATATATGAAGATAAATTGACTTAAAATAAAGGTAACAAAAGGATTTTTTGATGTTGTTATGCCTATACTATATACTTTCTGCGATTCAAGACTTGTTGACTGTTGAGGATTATTAGGAGAGAGGAGGAGGTACTGAATAAAATAAACCAAATATTATAATGGATAATATAAACTAAATATAAACCGCTCATGGAAGCGATTTTTACAAAAATAATTTTATAGAATTAACAAATATTCGTATCTTATTTTCTTTTCATTCACGAAAAACAAATCAAAACGTTGGTAATAATAGACTTTCAGCATGCAAAAATATTACGTTTAATTAATGGGGCAATATAAAACTACCCACGCTCTTCGTTATCAGATACCGCCGAATAATTATTTTATTGCGAGATTTCCATAACAATATTAAAATGATATTGTAAGGCTTTATGGCTCGTGTATATTTAAAATATGGACTCTTACGCAAATTAAATACATGAAGAAGAAGTGGGCGACTGTGGTATTTCTAAATAGCAAAGAGAGTTTTTGTATAGTAACAATATTTCATTTCTTTCCGTTTCCTTTTTTCTTATTTTTCAGACTTTACCTAAATTGAGATATATTATGTAAATGTAGTTGTAGTAATTTTGCCTCAGTTTGTATCCCGTTCTTCCATCACTTTTATTAGGTAAGCAATCACCCTGCTGTGCCTGACATCTTAATTGGGAAAAATAAAACTCCATTTATGCACACCCTTGATTCGGCCTAAGGGGCGCACGAAAGACAAAAACACATATAAGACGGCCTAAACATCGTTTCGGCATAGGATGTTTTTCTGATTAAATAATTACCACTGGTAAATTTGGGTTAATACAGTTCGATTTGAATGTAAAAATGTTACACACACAGGTACAAATGTCTATCGAATGTTGGCGGAATCCGTTATTTAAGCAGAAAGAAAGAGTTGAGATTTTTAGTTTAGTTGAGTTTAGGTAAGTTTAAAAAATTACCTGTTAGGGTTACGCTTACTGTTCGAAGTATAATCTGTCCTACATTGTGGTACTTCTGTTCAACTCTGGTTCCGATCCTTAACCATAGGATATCCATAGGTGCGTACATTTGCAAGCCATATGTGAAGAAAACAGCGATTGCAACCAACACTTTGGCTGTCAAAGCCAATCTGAAAAAATAAAATATTAAAGCTGCTGTAAAAATATTTGTTATTTACATATAATTCTGTGTTGTTGTATTGAAACATCTGTTTTATATTGTTATTAATTTAATACCAAACGACATACAAATATGAAAGTAGCTTTAAAGATGTCTCTAAAGACAGATTTTTTATTATTTCAAATACACTAAACAAACACGTTTTCTGAGCGAAAAATGAAAAATGGCCACTGTAAAACCTGACGAATTATACGCTATATATACTTACGTGATATAATAAATGAAAGAGAAGTAAATAATGAAACTTGATGTTATTTATATTTGGTTTAGTTATTTTAATACATGTCATATGTATTATATATAACATATTATGTAATGTATGTATTATTATAACATAAATAATTTAGTTATCTTATTCGAACGGGATCTGATAATTTAAATTTATGTAGACGAATCGATTAATATAAACATGTAATATTAACTTTATTCATTACGATTTTCTATATATTTCACGAGTATATATAAAAATATGGTTTGTGGGTTATTATTCAATTATTTTGAACCTGTGGCATCACACCTCTCGCATGTGGCGATTGTGATGGCGCCATTTTGTTATATTGTATTGGGACTTTTCTTTTACGACTGTTCCTAATGAAATCTTTATTTAATGAATATAATATTGCCACAATGGTACGTGCAAAATATAGCTAGAATTTATAATTTATACGAAAGGTTTGTTTTTCCGTATGTCTTTTGAGGGGTTTTAAAGTATTTTCCCCAAAGTTACAGTCGGTTTTATTTCACTTTATTATTTACATGATACATCTTAGTATTTGATTATTAATTAAATTTAAAACTCCCTTTAAGAACCTAAATATAATAGATTCCATACCTGGCGAACCAATAACGTATATTTGACAGTTAAAAAAGATGCAGTTAAAAGAATCGCAGAAAATTTATTAACTATGTTCATTCCAGGGTTCGGGTACAGTCATAATTTAAGAAAAATTGTTCTTTGTTACCTCACTAACGTTGTGTACGTCGGTGTGCAAAAAAACAAATGAACAAATTGCAATTCTAAGTCAGCATTTTCAACTTTGTTTATTGCGAATTAACTGGAAACTGTCTTTCTAAATGGCTGTTTGTATTTATACCTGCAATTACCCGGTTTTGTTATTTATTACATAGCTCTAACGTTATTTCCATACTATTTATTCTGGAATTGAAGAACCTAATATACGAAAACTAATCAAGCCAGATATATTTAATAGTGGTGTAGGTGACCAAATTAGCTGTTTACGTTATGTCGTTTGATACGTGAATAAATTGTTCTGAAAAGAACAGTTTATACGTTTACGTTATGTCGTTTGATACGCGAATAAATTGTTCTGAAAAGAACAGTTGTACGTTTGCGTAAGATACAAGTGTGTTCTGAAAAGAACAGTTTTATCAGTGTTGTCGCATAGGCTGTAGGCATATCGAATGATCTCAAGAGAGCACATCCGAACGCTTCAGCCGCTGCGCGCAGAAAAGGGTCAAATTTTTGCCGCGCCTCGCTTTTGTTGAAACACGAGTCAGGTAGCGAAAGATCCCTTACGACCACACCCTGCGCGTATTGGCTGAACGTTTTAAGTCAACATGTCATTACTACTTTTAAGGATAGTCTAAGTTTTTTATACAAATGTATCTATTTTTGTAAAATATTATTCATTCTACATTCAAGATTCAATATACACGTTTATATACTCAGTTCCATCTTCAACCTCTTCTCGACAAGTTATTAGGAAGTTTTATTTATCTACGACCAAACATCTCCTAAAGTGGAACACTTCCTAAAGTGGTGACCCCAGAAGAACGCAAACGCCCTGGAAGAACACAAGGCCTAGAAGAAAAACCTCCGAGAAGAACACCAACCAATCGAAGATGTCGAACTCACAAAATTCCGGTGCAGAGCGTCAAGTATCATCTCAATCGTCGAGCCAAGAAGTCTCCGGCATCTCACTGTCGCTCCGAGTGCCACCATTCTGGCGCGACCAGCCGCTACTCTGGTTCTGCAGTTTCGAAGCCGCAACCGCCGACCTGAAACGAAGCCAAGCCCAACTCGCCCAGATGGTCATCGCACAACTCGAAAAGCAAGATATACAGAACATAGCCGATCTCATTTGCTCGCCGCCGGAAGCTGACTACTACAACGCCATTAAAGACCGCTTAATATCCATCTACGAAGAGTCCAACAGTGCGCAAACGAAAAAACTACTGTCGCAAGTCGAGCTTGGAGACCAGAAGCCCAGCCAGCTGATGAGGCAAATGAAGCAGCTCAACAAGGACAAATTTCCTGAGAGCACCATCAAAATGATGTGGCTCGAGCATCTGCCGCCACATATCCGTTCCGTGCTAGCCGTCAGCGAAGCATTCAAAATCAAAACTACGCTCGACGACCTGACTTTGCTCGCGGACAAAATGATGGAAGTACACACGCCGTCTCATCACATCGCTGCCGTCGCACCTCTCGTACCTGCATTACCAATACCTCCAGTGCAACCACAGCATCAACCTACCATCGACACCCTCATCGGTGAAATAAGAAGGTTGTCTTTGGAAGTTGCCGAGGTACGAGCACAACCTCGCGACACTTATCGCAACAGTCGCTCTCGCCACCGGTACCAACAACGCTCGCGGAATGCATCAAGAAATCACCACGAAAGCCGACGTGAATCACCGATGGAAGACCGAAGCCGTAGAAAATCTCCAATGCCGTACTGCTATTATCATAATCGGTACGGTATGGACGCGAAGAAATGCGCATCGCCATGCAGTTTTAAGCCCATCAACGATCAAGCACACGGTCATTATCAGTCGGAAAACTAAATGTAACGCTAGCCGCGGCGGAATCTGGCGTTACCGAAGCATCACACCGCCTTTTCGTTACCGACAAGGTAACAAAACTTACTTTTTTGGTAGACACAGGAGCCAATATCTCCGTCCTACCAAAGAAAAAAGGCTCTCACGAAAAACCATTGCCATTCCAACTCTACGCCGCTAACAACACCGTTATACCGACATACGGAGAGAGGACACTGCAACTCAACCTTAACCTCCGAAGACCATTCACCTGGAAATTCATCGTAGCAGATGTGTCGAAGCCAATACTGGGAGCAGACTTTCTACAGCATCACCACCTAATTGTTGATGTTAAAAACAGAAGATTGATCGACGGGAAAACACAGCTGGTAACAAACGCTCAACTCAGTACTGGAAACATACCTACAGTTCGCAGTATCGACATTGAGCATAATTACCATAATATACTGGCAGATTTCCCTGGGACGACTAGAATCACGTCAATGAAACTTAGTCCCAAACATTCCGTCGAACACTTCATAGAAACGAACGGACCGCCCCTTCACTGCAGGCCACGCCCCATTGCACCGCATCGCTACGAAATGGTCAGGAAAGAATTTCAAAACATGATTGACCAAGGGTTATGCAGACCAAGCAAAAGCCCTTGGGCATCACCGCTTCACGTTGTGCCGAAGAAAAATGGAGAGTTACGCGTGTGTGGCGATTACAGAAGGCTAAACGCGATAACTAAGCCCGATCGCTATCCCATACCACGCATACGTGACTTTACATATCAACTCGCAGGGAAGAAAATTTTCTCCACGCTGGACCTCAACCGAGCTTACCAGCAGCTACCAGTCAGCGAGCAAGATGTGGAGAAAACCGCCATTATCACACCATTTGGCCTTTTTGAGTTTCCACGCATGTGCCCCGGTCTAAAGAACGCCGGTCAGACATTCCAACGCTTCATTCACGAAGTACTGCGTGAACTCGACTTTGTATTTCCATTCGTCGACGACTTGCTCGTAGCATCCACCAACGAGGAAGAGCACCGCAAACACCTACGTACCGTACTACAGAGATTAGATGAATACGGCATTACCATCAATCCATCAAAATGTGTTTTCGGCCAGCCAACGGTTAAATTCCTCGGTCACCAAGTCACGGCGGAAGGAATACAGCCACCACAAGAGAAGGTACAGGCAATCACAGACTTCCCGAAGCCACAAACAGTAGAAGAACTACGACGTTTTCTCGGCATGGTAAACTTTTACCGCGAAAATATCAAAGACGCTGCGACCATACAAGCGCCGTTAAACTCATATCTACACAACGTCAAGAAACGAGATAAAACTAAAATCGAATGGACCGCTGAATCAACGCAAGCTTACGAAGCATGTAAAGAGAGCATTAAAAACGCCGCTTTACTCGCTCATCCGTCTCATCATGCGACACTTGCTATATTCAGCGACGCGAGTGATAAAACAGCTGGTGCCGCTCTCAATCAATTCATCAACAACACGTGGCAACCACTTGGCTATTTCTCGAAGAAATTCACTGACGCACAGACTCGATACAGCACTTACGATCGAGAGCTACTCGCCATCTATATGGCTGTCAAACACTTTCGCAAAATGTTCGAGGGACGAGAAATCATAATATTCACCGACCACAAGCCGCTGACATTCGCTTACACGAAAACAAGCACAAACAGCGAATCACCAAGACGCACCCGACAGCTACTGTATATCAGCGAATTTACAACTGATATACGTCACGTCAGTGGGTCGCAAAACGCAGCCGCAGATGCATTATCACGCGTAGACGCAATTACATGTCCATCGCCTATCGACTACAACTTACTTGCAAAAGCTCAAGAGCGCGATAGCGATACTCTCAAAGCACTAAGTCTACAAAGCAACTTATCATTCAAGGAAATCAACCTGCCCGCGTCTAACACCAAATATTATTGCGAAACATCAACCCCATACGTACGACCGTATTTACCAGAAGAATACCGACGTATCGCATTCGACGCAGTACATAATATTAGCCACCCTGGAATAAAGACTACAAGAAAACTAATTTCGCAACGATACTTTTGGCCTTCAATGAACGCAGATGTCGGCAAGTGGGCTAAAGCATGCATACAGTGTCAGCGCGCCAAAATTCAACGCCACACATCAAGCCCATTAACAACTTTCGCGCCAACCGAACGCTTCGAACACGTGCACATCGATATCGTTGGTCCGCTACCTACCGCGACCACCGGACATCGATACCTCGTTACAATGATAGACAGAGCAACCAGATGGCCCGAAGCATACCCATTATGCGAAATATCGGCTGAAGACGTAGCAAAAGCAGTGTACGAAGGTTGGATTTCCCGTTTCGGATGTCCTAAAACAATAACAACGGACCAAGGACGCCAATTCGAAAGCCGAGTATTTGCATCTCTTTCTCGCTTACTCGGAATTGAAAAAACGCGTACAACCTCATACCACGCACAATGTAACGGTATCATCGAAAGATGGCACCGTGTTCTTAAGGCCGCATTAAAGGCAAGATTACAAACCGCAAGAAGCTGGATCAACGAACTACCAACCGTCCTACTTGGAGTACGCACCGCTATGCGAAGTGACACTGGCGTAAGCGCCGCTCAACTTACTTACGGATGCAATATTCGCTTACCCGGTGATTTTCTATCAACAACCCGTGATGACGTAATCATGGACTCTGCCTACATCGACCAACTGCGCAACGCAATACGGAATTTACAACCAATGCCGAGCCAACCTCATAGCAATACCAAACCGATATTTATACACAGAGACCTACAAACATGTGAATACGTATTTGTACGCATAGACGCCGTAAAAAAGCCATTACAAGCACCTTACGACGGACCCTACCGCGTGCTTAAACGAGACAACAAGGTATTCACACTACAATTGCCTAACCGAGAAATGAATATATCTATCGACAGACTCAAACCTGCCTACACCATCGCCGAGCAAGATATGCCTACGAACACAATACCAAGTAACGACAACAAGCAAACCACATCGAGTGCAACAGAACCACAAAAACAATCAAACAACCTGAAACATCAGAACGACAACGACAAGCAATATCAAAACGACAACCTGAAACACCAAAATGACAACAGCCTGAAACAACTAAACAATGGGAGCAATGTAACACCTACAAGGACAACTCGCCGAGGCCGCGTCATACGCCTGCCGGTACGCTTCGCTAGAGGGGGAATCCTGTAGGTGACCAAATTAGCTGTTTACGTTATGTCGTTTGATACGTGAATAAATTGTTCTGAAAAGAACAGTTTATACGTTTACGTTATGTCGTTTGATACGCGAATAAATTGTTCTGAAAAGAACAGTTGTACGTTTGCGTAAGATACAAGTGTGTTCTGAAAAGAACAGTTTTATCAGTGTTGTCGCATAGGCTGTAGGCATATCGAATGATCTCAAGAGAGCACATCCGAACGCTTCAGCCGCTGCGCGCAGAAAAGGGTCAAATTTTTGCCGCGCCTCGCTTTTGTTGAAACACGAGTCAGGTAGCGAAAGATCCCTTACGACCACACCCTGCGCGTATTGGCTGAACGTTTTAAGTCAACATGTCATTACTACTTTTAAGGATAGTCTAAGTTTTTTATACAAATGTATCTATTTTTGTAAAATATTATTCATTCTACATTCAAGATTCAATATACACGTTTATATACTCAGTTCCATCTTCAACCTCTTCTCGACAAGTTATTAGGAAGTTTTATTTATCTACAACCAAACATCTCCTAAAGTGGAACACTTCCTAAAGTGGTATCTGTAATTTTGAAATTAATTTAACTATTGTGTTTGTTACCGTAAAATTGTAATGGTCTTTAGATTGAAAGCTATCTGTCGTAAATGTGTGAGATATAATGTTATACGTATATAGATTACAAAAAAAAATCAGGGGTGCTGCAACCCCTTTAGGTCTTGGCCTCAGATTTCTGAATCTGTTTCATGATCATTTTTAAATCTAATATCCAAGTAGGTGATCAGCCTCCAGTGCCTGACAAGCGTCGTCGACTTTTTGGGTCTAAGACATGTCGGTTTCATCACGATGTTTTCCTTCGCCGTTCGAGCAAATGTTAAATACGTACATAGAAAGAAACTCCATTAGTGCACAGCCGGGGATCGAACCTACGACCTTAGGTATGAGAGTCGCACGCTGAAGCCACTAGGCCAACACTGCTCACAATGATATAGATTCCAAGAGAACCATTTTTAAGTTAAAATATTGGAACATTCAAAATTTATTTCAATAAAGTATTAATTTAAATCTAATATTTCCTTCTGATTTTGTATTAATCATCAAACAACAATTATCGATACAAATTTTGAAAAATGCAAGACGAATCACGATGAAATATAATATTTTTTGAAGAAGTCCAATTAGGTTAAATTACTAAATGTCTTAATTATTACTTATTCAGTTATTCAGTTAAAAGCTGATAAAATACTTCAGCCTCCTGAAAAGGACGATAACTTTACGTAAATTTCAAATTACTGATGACAGTCCCTCTCTTGAAAGGGCAATAAATCATAATTCAGGTTCCTGAAAACATCTCTAAATTGTAGAAAAAAATTATTTAACTCGTTGTCGTAATATTATGTGTAAAGTATGTACACTATAAAAATGCAGTGGAGCTGCGATGAGGTTTATATGCTTTTGGTATTTTCTTATGTTTAAACCTTGTTGTGTTCAATCAAAACGCTAGCTTATAGGTACACTATATAACAGCACAGCGGGTTTTGTTGTAAATAAATACATATTATATTAATACATAAGAAGTCTCTAGTAAAGGAAATCTATTTTAAAAATTATTATTTTTGTTTTTTGCTAGGTACATGAAGCAGGAAAAAAGCAACTGCCAAAAACGCGTACTTAGTTTTTCATTTTACTTTGTTATGGGGGATAATAGAGTAGTAAACAATTACACAGAACGTGCATATGAAATCCATACAGATAAAATATAAAAAAATAATAATTGTCGATTGATATAAAGTCATATTTTGGAAATATGTTTAGAGCACACAATATAATAAAGAGGAAGTGTAAAAGATGGGATAACTATAACGGAAGAACTAACGAATTTGCTCAGTTCCTCAAAAAGTGTTTACAGTACTGAGCCGCCACAACTCGATGCGAATGCAGCGTATGGCTCGAGACGCGTCCATGTTTATCTAGACAATTTCACCTTTTAAAATTCTTCATGCCGTCTATATAGCACTAGTTTGAAATCAAGTATTTTCCCAGAATAAATGGAAAACCACGCCAGCTGCAAAGAGAATATCGGGATCAGATATAGGCGTTTATAGACAGATTGCTGAATACACCAACAACTTGACAGTAGTCAAGGGCGGCAAAGGTTGTCTCTACAATGGAGCGTAGCATCTTCTCACGTGCTTCGGCACAACTGCGTGATTTCAATACTGATTTCGACCTAAATGTAGCACAATCAATCTGTTGGACTTGATATCACGGTGGACAATGACATTATTATTAGGAGCATAATGGAGGAGGACTTACGAAAATCCTATGAAGAGCTTGGCTTGACAATCAAAGGATTTCACGAATGTCACTTTTGTGAGAGTGTCAGTCCGACTAAGTGATTTAGGAGTAAGTACAAAAATAATCGAGGCTAAGTGTGCCTTACATAAAGGATGTAAGGAGTGTTGGTACTACTTTTTCCCCTACGTGTATCCGATCTAATTTAAGTTCTGTGGGTGGGTGTATATTGTGTTCATTGAGTATAAACGTACCCGATGGGTATGTCAATAGGCGTCAATGTTCGCCCTCACTATATTTGCCCACGCCTAGAATTAACCTTCTAAAAAGGGCACAAATTTTTCGATGAATTACATAGTTTAACGACCTTTTTATTATGAGTTAAGTGAATTGACAAAAGTGCTAATATTTGTTAGCGCTAAATATTTACCTATTTTTTTCATTTTAAATATCTCTTTGCTGTTATTATTACGGGTGTAAATCTTTTATTAGCTTGTAGTAAATTAATTAATAAACGTCTACTTTTGATGTTTAAACATGAACAATTATAAACAACATTCTGTAATCATATTGACTTCTATAAAACCCAATTTAGTTGCTCGCGCTCAGTCTGGTGTAGATAGCAAAAATCCAGTTCAAACGTCTGTATTTGTCAAATTATCGAATATATTGGTTCAAATGATGATTATTAGTGTAATTAGTTTTTTATCTTACACTTTTATATAGATACGAAACTTTTCTAACTGAATTAAGTCGTTAATAGTCTTGTCTTTTACTAACATAGCTTTTACACATTTAAATAAAACACTTTTTTACCGGATTGAAGCTATGTATTATATTAAGTATTTAACATAATTTTAAATTTTTCCGACGTTTCGCGTGCTTTATAGCGTGTGTGGTTACGGTGACTTTAAAATAAGGTTAAATAATTATAAGTATATAATATAGCTAGCATAAAAAAATCTGGTAAAACGTGTTTTCTTTAAATGTGTTAAACCTATGATAATAAAAGACAACACTATTAACGTCTTAACTCAGTTAGAAATGTTTCGTATCTATATAAAAGTGTTAGGTGTAAGTCTTTGATGGACATATAAATCCTATTTTAAATTCAATTTAGAGCCCGACCTTTTCGTATTACGGCTCTTAGGGCCTGTTTCACAATGTATGGATAAAGTGCTAAATAGCTATGCAACACATAAATTATTCGAAAGATAAAAGTTCCAAATAAGATACTTCGAATTGCATGACGTATAGCGCTACCTGACAGTCGTAAAACGCAAAAATACTATTTATCATACCAATAAGTAACAAATAGCTTATTTGGAACTTATCCGGACATTGTGAAACAGGCCCTTAGTGTCCGAGTAAATATAATGGTCACTTTTTACTGTTATATTAATTGGGTTGGTTTACATATGTGTTGTGTCTTACTAATAAAGTAATATCAGTTTGAAAGTACGTTGGCTCGTCGCTGTTTTTGTAATACTGATTGAAGTAATTTGAAATAAGAATCTTTCTTATCATTTCCTGATGAAACGAATTGTGATGTGGATCTTTTGGGGAAACATATTATCTTTAAAGCGGACAAAGTGAATATTATTTTGATAATGATTTCTACTCATTAGCTACCATCACTGTTCTATTTCATATGTATCTGTCTCATGGAATGTTTTAGCCTATAATCGGGTTCTAATACTGAGATTACCATTAAAAGGGTTTAATTAATATTCAGCGTTAAGCATGAATTCGGAAAACGAATTACTTGGGTAATGGATTTTAATCTGTATGGAGAACGGACAAATTTAATCAAAGTTCTTATGTAAATTTTGACTCTCTATAAATTAAGGAAAAAGCGTAGACTAAAAGAACCTAATCCGAGAATTTTATGATGCTGAAACGTAAAGGCTGTTTTTAGGCTTGACTCAGGCTAACAGATGTATTGACATCTGTTTTCCTGAATAAAATATATTCTAAGTAGTACAATTTAGTTTTATTCACACAATATGGGCAATCCCATATTTTATGAATAAAACTAACAATGATGACATCATCAGTCATTTTATTCAATCAGTAAAATATTATATCATAAGCATAAAATAAAGACTATTGAGGAGCGCAAAACATAATTTTAGTAAAAATAAAGTGATACAGAAGTGTACGATAACTTATTCAGGCGAATAAAAGCAGAGGCATTATACAAGATAATTTTAGCAATAGGTGAGGCATATGAAATGGACAAAGAGCATGTTGGCCTAGTGGCTTCAGCGTGCTACTCTCACACCTGAGGTCGTAGGTTCGATCCCAGGCTGTGCACCAATGTACTTTCTTTTTGTGCGCATTTAACATTTGCTCGAACGGTGAAGGAAAACATCGTGAGGAAACCGACATGTCTTAGACCCAAAAAGTCGACGACGTGTGTCAGGCACTGGAGGCTGATCACCTACTTGCCTACTAGAATAAAAATAAAATGATCATGAAACAGATTCAGAACCTAAAAAGGTTGTAGCGCCACTGATTTTTTTTATGAAATGGACAAGTAAGTCTGACTTATTTTAAAAGAGACTTCGCAAATAATATGTTGCGTCCCGTTCTATTTCAAGATTTACCCCTTGGTGTACACTGTACAGCTTGAAACTCATATACTTACTGAAATCCCATGACGCCACCGAACTTCTAAACAAGGTGCGGTAAAAGTACCTGGCTCGCAATAAAAGCGACGCCCAGTCACGTAGTCTCGATTTTGGAATTCATTAACTCTGTATTCTGAGCGCTACCGCCGAGTTGAAAATAAAAGTTGCCTCTATTTCATCCCTACATTTAGACTGACTTTAATTACGAATTTATAGGAAGATGACCTTGAACGGAGATCTTAGCTATCAAGGTGTATTCCCAAACGTCAAAAGGTACTGTAAGTGGTTTCTCAATTATAATTTATACCATAAAGTTTTTGAAATTAGATAAAAGCTGTCAGGTGTAGCAGACGGTAAATAAAATCTATAATTTATATATAAATATAAATGAATCGCAAAATTTGTTGCTAAGCGCAAAACTCGCAAAAAAACTAATTATTGTTTATATTTATTCCTTGAACTACGAGGAAGAGTTTTATAAAGAGAAAAATTTAGAAAAAATATTGTTTTATTTAATACTTATGTTTTTATTCCGAAATAGCGAACAGTCTCTATGGGGTAGAATAGCAATTTGTTACAAATAATGTTGGTATGAAGCTACTAGGTAAGCTAAATAAAAATTACGGCGAAACAAAGTTTGCGGGGCTAGTTGTTATTCTCTCTTTTTGAAACAGCGATTATAATTCGACGTGAGTTTTTTTTAATTTTTTTTTGTAACTAGATGTTTGTGGCTGCAAATATTACACAATGCTCCACGTGAATGGTACTACAAGCGATGGATTTGCCTTCAATTGCTGTAACACAGATCTATTTAGCTAACAATTTGCGACTGAGTACAGTAATCTATTGTACTCAAGATACTGTTTCTACTGCTTTGCAATCTGCGTAAAAGCGAAGCGATTCTTTTCCGACGAATCGCCTCGAAGGCACCAGTATGAGTTTCGCAAACATGTCGTATCTCATACAAAAGCGTGCCGGTCCCAACAGAATACTAGACGTTATTAAATTGAACGCGCAGTGCACTTAGGGACCCGGCAGTACAGGTAACCCTTTGTGCGCTTGTTTAGAAATTAAGTCAGTAAGCCTTTTAATATAAATCACTACATAGTATAAAACAAAGTCGCTTTCTCTGTCCCTATATCCCTTTGTATGCTTAAATCTTTGAAACTACGCAACGGATTTTCATGCGGTTTTTTTAATAGATAGAGTGCTTCAAGAGGAAGGTTTATATGTATAATTACATCCATTAAATAGTGGAAAAGTACTGTTATTTTTGAGGTTTCCAATGTAATGTCGTAAATAATTACATTTTTTCCGCTTACATTGCAAACGCAGGCTGAACCCTACGAGTTTTATCAAAATAATGTACTAAGTATTGTACACATTGAAAAGGTCTACAGAAAAGTCCGTGATGGTATATGTCTATCTCTAATGGATAACCCACATTTTTATATACAACGTTCACAGATTTTCTGTAGTGTATTTAGTATCAGCATTGCACCCGTGCCAAGCCGGGGCGGGTCGCTAGTCATATAATATTTTCCTTATTAATGAAAAATAAGAGTCGCACGTTCAAACCACATACTGAAGTAAATATCAGAAATGCTACTATTAACAAAAAGCTTGATAAAAGATAAATAACACTACACTCAAGCTTTACAAAAAGGTATCCATTACCAAAGATAATTAAAATATTAACAACAAGTAAAATTAAGTAGTAATTACTTTAATTGTGTTTACACATTCCTACGGTTCAAGACGGTCAATAAAATTGTACTCATCGTTTGTATTTGGTATGTATGTTAGTAAATATAACATCTTAACACTCAAAATTCCTTCATTCGGGGCTGGGGTGAATATTCTACAGTACATATTAAATAGACGAGATTGAACTTCCTTGTTTGAACCTCAAAGTTAGAAGCGTGTTTACTCATGCAATATACTCTGTAGCTTAAGTTATTTTATATTATAAATGTATTTAAGGTAATTCTAAGTTTGTTGTAAAAATTAATAAGAACTGATTTCTTTATCGTTGAGTAAGCCCACAACGAAAGTAATATAATATATTAGTTAATAATACATTGAGCGAAAACTTTCTCGCGTTGGGATCATTTTCACGTGTAACAAGAGTTACAAAATTGCCGCCATTTCACAAAAACAAATGATAAATGAATGCAACGTAAGCTGCATTAGGAAAGGGTTCTAAAATTGAAATTCAAAAAAGTTTTTATTTGCAATATTTCTAACTGGCCAGTTCTAAACATTTTCAGTGTTACCAGCGTTCAATACACCCTTAAATGGCATTACAACACAAACTGTCGCCATAATCTACTCTCAGTCTAGTTATCCTTGAACTTTACATAATTTCATATACTATCAAAGTTTTGGTTAATTGATCGAAGTTCATCCTTCACCGTATGAGCAAGTGTGTGATGCGCACATAGAATAAACAATCTATTGGTTCGAACAGCCGGGGTTCGTATCCACGGGGCTTTAGGGAATATAGTTACACAACACAGTCTGAAAAATAATTAACCAATAACTATGCAAATTATAATTATAATCTTAATATATAATCCATTTACTCCATATCCATTCATAAAGAAACAAATTGGATTTCTTTTTATTAAACTAGTAGTGATTATATACAATAAAGAGTGTTTTAAGGAAATCACGACTTTTTACGAAAGCGGCAATCAGTAATCATATCAGTAATCGGTAATCATAAATCCTCATATGGGCACATGTATCTACCATTTTGAATTTGAATTAATACATTAGTCGCAGTTATGATCTGGCAATAAATAGTTTATTGGTTGGACAATTTGTATATAAAATATATCAATATAATTGTAGTTAATTCTAATATACTAACCTTAAAATTTAATAATTAAAATATATTATTAAAATCTACCATTTTCAAGAACAATTTGAATTTGTTCCAAACACGTGCGAACAAGTAACCCTTATTTATAATTAAATACATAATTTAATACCAGTTTTTAATTTTGCGTCACGAACTGATAATATTTATGTATAATAATGTGATTAAGTAATGGCGCCAGTATGATATGTGTTCATATAACCGCAGATCAGTGAACAATTATATAGGTAATTAAAAGTAATATCCTGCCTCCAAGCGGAAATAATAATGAAAACTTGGTTGTGAAAAATACTCATATAAAGAAACATCCGCTGCCCATGTTCAAATATTCTAGTAATTATAGTAAATTATGTAAAATAAAATACATACTTTTCATCTTGAGGCAGATTCAATGTGATGCTTCCAAGCACTTCCTCTCCATACTTCATGTAGCCAAATATGCCCATGACACCATAAAGAATGACTACAAGTACCATGGTCATATTTAAAACCCCTGGACACCCAAGGAAGTCCTGAGGCTTCTTCATTTCGTTTTCTACTGGCATTACAACATTAATACCCTCCATAGCAAATATTGCTGTACTGAAACAATTTTTTTTGTTATATTTCATGAACACTTCCCTAGAGTCAATATTTAATAATCTTTCAACAGTATTAGATATTTATTTAATATTTTTAATTTAATGTAATTGAATTGATAGTGTACTATTCTATTTCTTAAATAAATTACGAATAATTACAGCTTGGATCGGAAGAAACTCCTCTGAGATTGGAAAGAAAGAGTAAGATCAAATGAAAAAATGAAAAAATCAGTAGCACTATAACCTTTTAAGGTCTGTGCCTAAAATTTTAGTATCTGTTTGATGTCAAATAGACAAGTAGGTGATCAGTTTCCTGTACTATGCGCACAAAGAAAATCTATCTAATAAATAAATCTATTACTGCACAGCCAGGTATCGAACCTACATCAGATATGAGAGTCGCACGCTGAAACCATTAGGCCAACGCCGCTAAAGCCGTCGTTTCGTCAGTAATTTTACATTCTCTGAACATTTATATTTATTGACGAATGAGTGTAGCTTTTATTCACGTAATATAAATGAAACCTTTCATAATTGCTACCTTTATTAAATAATTAGCGTGTTTACGCAATTTGTCGGTTCGACATAATATTATAAGTATCAAAGGATATGATTAATTTAGAATTATTTCGAGGTTTCTCTAATTATTTTATTGGCCAAATACGATTTTTTAGTAAGCAATCTCGATGCGTAATGAAATAATTATAGTTTAAAATGTTTTATAAAATTGTAATGATCGGCCAAACCTTATTTCAATTCAATACGTATTAAATACTTGGAACGAATGAATGGGAATAAACTGTTTTAGAAAAACCTTATGATGAATCTAAGATTTCAGTTAATCAAATTCAAATTATATTATCAGACGTAGTCTGCATACTTATAATCGTGTAATATTTTTTTTAAATTCTTGGAAATAAAGACGATTTTTTACTTAATTGAATGAATTTAGAGTACATAAAAAACCATCTTTTATACCTTATAAATAAAGGCCATCCTTCGATACCCGCAGCTAATTTCACTTTGCTTGTATCCGGTAAATCTCCAAACGTGTAATAGCAAGTAATAGCAAACGTTATTAACAGACATACGTTGGCTAGGAGAGAAAACGGAACCAAAAACTTTAAGTATCGCACTTGAGTAAGCAATACCAGGGGTAGCAACAAAATTGCGCAGTAACTTTCGACTGAGTACTGTAAGCTTGTTAGATGATCCAGTATCTGAAAAGCCAAATAATACATACATTCACAACATAATACATGGTTCTAAAGCTGTGTGTCAAAATATACAGTAAATTATTTACTATTTATATTTTATTATGAACTATTGTTTGTCTCAGATTATGTTTGTTGTTGCGACTATTGATCCGTCACCAATAATAACAATTGCAATTTAGAAATATATACAATTTTTAAATTGCACATTTGTACTTCTTAGGGTCTGTTTCACAATGTCTGGATAAGTTCCAAATAAGCTATTTATTACTTAGTGGTAGGATAGTAGTGGTGTTTGTTGCGTTTCACGGCTGTCAGATTTAGAGCGTCATGAAACACGAAGTTATTCGCATCTTTTATCTTGTAAATAATTTATGTGTTGCATAGCTATTTGGTACTTTATCCATACATTGTGAAACAGACCCTTAATCTAGATTGTCTTTTATTTTTTTATGTCATTATCATTGATGGATATACATTACTTTTGTATGTTGTGTGATCTCTGTAAGTCTTTCGTTAGTGTGCCTTTTTAAACTTTATATATCATATTATGTATTATAATATTTTTGTTATTGAATAGTGTTTGTAAAGTAAATTTTGCGGTTAACATAGAATATTAGTAATAGATTCTTATCGACGCTTCTACATCTTAATTAATATAATAATCAAACCATAACGTTTAATCTCGTGTACAGATAAGCTTAATTGGTGGGTAATTCAACGTTTGATTGAACTGGCTTAAGGCAGTAAAATCTTTTTAATTGGGTCACGTACAATGTTACGCTTGGAGATATTTTATACAGCGAGTCTTGTCTTCCTACACGTCGCTTCCATTACCATTTTGATAATATAAAGAAATGCTTAAAATGGGTAGCGTGTGTATATACAATCAATGTTATTTATTTACCTTTGACGCACGCAGTAATTCGGTTTTTAAATAACTATTCGCAAGAAGCTTGTTTTAACAGATCAACACGTAAGCGTCCCACACTAATTCAGGTTGATTGCGAATTCTTAGGCATTATCTTACCTCTAATATACGAAAAAAAATAAGAACGTTGTCGATTACAAAGTGACATCTTTTGCTGCTAATTATGAAACAAGAAGCTAAATATACAATGGATATTTATTGCGTATTGCTCATGTAGTATACAATTTATTTTATTTTAGTACGACAGTATAGACAAGTTCCTACTTCTTGTGGGATGAATTCACATGATGACTTGTATATTGCAAAGAACAATGGCAGCGATGTACTTCTTAATAACTATTTTAGTTTATACTCTTCAACATCTTATACGGATTTCATTATAACCCTTTAAATAAGCAAGGCTATAAACATAACACCACGGGTTGTTATGTTTCGTGCTGTGTACTTTCTTGAGCGTAGCAATATTTAATAGGTAGCAGGCGTGAAGACTTCTTTGTACTACTTAGACAAGTCCATACATAGACATTTTTTAAACCAGGCATTAAATAAATATGACCAGGCATAAAGAGCCGCACGCTTAATCATAACTACTCATCACTCCGTCTGGTCACGTATATCGCAAAGTATAATCTACAAAAGAATCTTTATATTCTAGAAATACATTTCTGCGGCGATTGATTAAAATCAGGAAAATTTGAAGCAGATAAAATTAAAAATTTGTTTAATTATTTTGAAATATAAAACTCGAATAGCCGCGCATGCTCCTTTTTTGGAAAAATAGGTTTTCCATTCTGATTTTTAGCTGAATTTCTCATATAACTCTCTTCACGGTTTGTTAAAATTACCTCATTTCAGAATTAATTTATTATAATATTATGCAGTGGGTGTTTTAATAAAAATATGGTGAAAATGAGGACAATTAAATATGTATGTCAGAATGTAATTTTCTAAAACAATAGAAATTCTTTAAGTAAAACCTTATTACTGAGTACTGTTCCATTATATACTATTATATTATTAATTTATTGGTATATTTTAGTGATACTTTAAACTGCTGACGATTACTGTTCTCTTGATATATACGTAATGGATAAATTAGTAACAGCCGTTGTACCGCGTAAGGATTAATCAATTACATTTCTTAGATGCTAAGATTGGGAATCTTACGTGCGCGATTTTCTTACAACTAAAAGTTTGATACCTAAATGTATTAAACAAAAAATAAATAAAAAAGTAAGATATTACAAATACAAACTCGATTTTCTATTCATCTTATAATGATAAGGATAGATAACAATTCAACTGGTATTTTTCCTTGCCTTATCTATATAGTAATAGTACAGTAGCAATATTTACAATGCTTGTCTTTGAATTCATTTACCTGTATACCACTCGGATTTATATTTAACATTTAAGAACTATACTAACTGGAACAAAATATTTACGCCAAAAACATTGTTATCTAATAAAACCAGAGCGTATACTACTCCTGAAATCACCATCTAATCTGACCCTTAACTAAGATGCTCGTAAAATAGTTTGAGTTACAAGACAGTTATATCCATTAAGTTAATAAAGCAGATAAGCTACTAAATTTAAAGTCCGACTAAGACCCGGTGCAGTGGCATTGGCTTTTTATTATTCATTAGCAAATTATGAGGGATTAGCATCCATAAAATGGCTAACAGTCTCCTAATAAACCGGCAGTTAACTTCCTATTCGACGTCGTACGTGTAGTAAATTATACTAGTTGTATGGAAAGTTTAACTGTCCTATAGACGTATAAATACGACGCGACCTATGCTAAGACTCTAAGGTAAGATGGAGTTGTGATGTTACATTTTAATACTTACTATTATTAATACCAGTTTAATCCTGAGTATTGATTTTGAAAATGCTTTCTTTCTTGGTTTAAAGAGGGTTTATTGTTGCATTCTGTTTCATAGTATTAAATTATTTAACTGTATGTCATGATCATGGGTTCTGTAATGCGCCTGCACCCGTACAATGCAATCGCGTCGATCATCAGTATGTGATTTATGAAGTACCTATAATATCCCCTGCGTACATGGTAAGTCTCAATAGATATAGACAAGGCACTGTGACTAAGTCCGGGACCGTTACTTTTACCTGATCTAAGACCCGCAGAGCTATTCAACTCCTATAGGATAAACAAGGATAAAATATTTCGAGGATATACTCAACTATAGTTCCTAACATTAGTTGTAAGAGTGTAGTGTGATGTAATACGGTGCGCAAATATTGTAAATGACACTTAAATTAATCTTAGATTAGTCGGATTTTGACGCTACTGAAAATGTCTTTGGAAATATTACGTAAAGCATTGGTAAGTATTTGATATTTAATTAAAAAAGACCGAATAGACTTGATTGATGTGATTGATAGGAACAGATTCCTTGAGTTTGGGGCGTGATAATGAAGAATGCGTTTTACGTTGAAGGTATATCCTGAAATTGGCATGTCATAGATTATATAAACGACATGTGTAATGCTCCTACTTGCTCTAAGTCGACGTGGCTAAAGGTATAAAATCTATCATCTGTTGCCTAGATAGAAATAGTGGTATAATTTTTTATCATTATTATTAAGAATTTATGTATGATACAAATAGATTTTCATATGGCGCCGAGAAAAATCCTCTAGCACGTAACGGTATTAAGGCTTTATTGCGTTGCTATAGAAACCAGAAGCGTTATAATTTATTGTTTTGTTAGATATTCTGAATATGCATATTTTAACGAATGTATTTTCAATGTTGATTGAGTGACTAATTTAGTGATAATGATAGGCTAAAGAAATATTTAACATATGATAAATAAGAGCAGAAGCAGGTTAACATGTCATATGTACATACATATTTAGTATTTAATAAAACAAAATGTATTAGATTTACATCTACTAAAGCCAGATATTGGTAAAGTAATTAAAGTTAAGGACAGTGAATAAAACTTTGTTGACAAAACTGTATTTCTAGGCGTATTGATAGTAAACTTAATGTGGGCTCCACACGTAGACACTCTTTCCTATAGGTTAAGCTCTGCAGCATATGCAATGAAAAAAAAAAATTGACAGTTTACCGATCAGAACACGTCTAAAACTGTGTATCATAGCTACTTTCACGGCGTTATGTCATACGGTATTCTACTGTGCAGTGATGCAGCAGAGGTCCAATCCATATTTTTACTGCAGAAGCGGGCTGTTCGGGGTATTTCTCGTGTTTTCCAAAGGACATCGGTGGGGAATTTGTTTAAGAAATTAAATATTATGACAGTATACGGTCAATATATTCTTGAAGCAGATATGTAGACAAAAATAAACGATTTTTAAACAAATGGTGACTTTCACTTTTTTATATAATTTTGTATAATACTCGAAATATAACTAATTTTAGCAAACAACCAACAAGACAAGGATCTAGCAGAACGACTTTTCACAAAGAGCTCCCAAGCGAAATTAGAAAATTATCATTGAATAAATTCAAAGCTCTCGTTAATTACCAACGCTTTGTTGATAATTAAACTTTTCTTTGACGAATATTTAAATGATCCTAATCCTTGACTGATTTGCTCCAGTTCAAACAATTAGTATGACTAGCGATTAAAAAGAGTGGCGGAGAGTATTTTGACCGCTCTACACCCTTGCGAACTGGTAAATATTAATTTAGAATCAATTTAATATCATGTCTGTTGATGTTCATAAGTGGTTTACCTATATGAATAAAGTTATTTTGCGTTTGAGTTTAGTTCGATTTTTTATTTTCATAAAATATTTATACTTTTGTAGATATTTTGTTTTCTTGGAAATCTTAATTATTATTTATAATTTCATAAGTGACTTATTTATATATATAAAATTCCTTTCTTTAATACTCCATAACCTTTAAACAGGTAAAATGTACTTACATCTTTCAAAGAAGAGGCAATGAAGATCACATAGACGCTGGTTCCTCCGAGACAGACTCCGGCCATCGAACAGTCAGCGAAATTCCTAGAAAGAGGTATTTCGCAGCGGTATTTATTGAGGACATTTTAATTGGAATTCTAAGAAATTTCACTTATACTAAAAAAACTATTATAAAATGGGCTAAAACTTTACTCCTAAGAGTAATTTGTACGTAAATTCGTTGGAATCTCTCGGCTCGAATCATACAATTCGGATTTTTAGACTAATGATTTTCGAGCGATTAGCATAGTACGCTTGTTGAAATCTGACAATAGTTGTTCAAATAAAAATGATCATGAAAAAGATATTCAGAAATCTGAGGCCAAGACCTAAAGAGGTTGTAGCGCCACTGATTTATTTATTTATGTATTAAATTACACGTCTGGGCTATTTATATATCTTATATCTTTAAACGAGCAATTCTTGTATATATATATATATATAATTGGAATCTCGGGATCGGCTCCAACGATTTTTATGAAATTTTGAGTTTTGTTTTCCTAGCTAGATCGATTTATCGATCTTTATTTAGTATTATAAATGATACTAAATAACAAAAAGGTGGTGTTTGAGTAGTCCCAATTTAAACTGAAAAATGAATCTTCCTGACATATATCGGCGAATAATAATACTATTTTTTTAAATTGCTTTAACGACACAACAACACTAAAGCTATTCCAGCATATATATTCTATATTGTTCATATTTCATCATTTTATTAGTATGTAATTCGTACTTAAATATAACTTCCAAAAAACACAATTTATAAAAAAATAAAAATACCGAGCAAAGCTCGGCCATCTAGGTACTATATTATAATTAGAGAATTAAAAATCCTATATATATATAGGAATTTTTTTTCTTTAATTTTTAAATGCGCCCTTGTTGCATTTAATTGGTATCGAAGTATTATAAATTGATTTATGATTTATTATTATATATTATAATTATTTCATGTGCGCTGAATCCTTTTGTCATTTCAAAAACATTTAGCAAAATAGAAACAATATTTTATTGTTCAATATTACTACCCAAATAGACAAAGCAGACGCATTGTATAGTTTTCGGACGTACATCAGTATTTTAATTAAATTGTTTTGGAGTCATAAATTGATTTCGAACCATACGCAAATACTTTATGGATTTACAAAACCTCGAGAGTATTCTATTCAGTATACACTTATATTACAAAGTTACACTATACATTTATATGTAAAGTATGTGTAAAGCAAATAGTTCATAAGTTTTTACTTACTTTGAACTATGACCAAACGGAAATTCTACTAGATGTAATAAAATAATTTTCACATAATATATAATAAGAATATATTATGTTCTTAGGCATGTGGCTGACACATATCCACAAACACCCTTTTAACACTCACTAACCCGCGCATGCGTACCCTCTCCCACTATCACACACACATACACACACCCTTACAAACTTGCATACAACTTCATTTCTACTAACTTCTAACAAGTTGACTACTTTGTTTTGTTTTTCTTTCCTCATTAAAACGTTAAATTTGTTTGCCTACCCATTTTATGTATGTACTTTTTGTTACTACTCAATATGCCTTTGCTATGGAATGGAAGCCTGGTTCTCCATATCACCTAGTTTGGAAACCAGTCTCCCAATACCGTCACAACTTTATTATTAATTTTATTATTGTAAATGTTACATGGGAGAAAAATAAATAAATAATAATTATTATATCATTCTGTAATTTAGTACGTTTGTTCTAGTCGTAAGTTATAATCAATGTCGACTAAAATAACGACCTAAGATAACTTAGACTTTAAACTTTAGTACCTATGTTTTAATTAACATACCGTACAGCTACGGAATAACGCCTCAATCTCCTCGGTCCACGCTCGAAGACTTTGGCACACGTGTCTGTGTAACTTAGTGAAGCGACCCTGCATTCTTGGCAAATGTCCCGAGATGTTTGGACCTAAAACACATATATTATTATTAATATTTTATACATAAGTTATTACACGTCACCCTAAAGCACATTTTGCGATTTTGAACCAAACGAAGGTGTGCAAAATATCGACAACTAGCGACAGTTATTTTATCATATACTATACAGATACTCTTAACACTTATTACATTTTAATTGAAATAAACATTCATACTATACGGAAAGCTTTACCTTTACATCATTTAAAATAATTGGGACAAAAATACAGTAAAACAAAATATGCATCAATAAATAATGACAAAAAGAACTGTGTACATGAATAATTACATATTATTTATACCAAAGTAAAACTTTTGTCAGTATACTCAAGTTAACAAAGGGTCCGTAAATCAATTAATTTAAAATTCAATAATTTAATTTCAAAATGCATGTACAGTGTCCTACTTTCAGAAGGTTAGTTGCTGAAGGCACAAACATTAACGGCTGATAATTAAATAATGTTTTTGTACATATCGTTATGCAAGTATTGACTCTCTAGCCAATACTTGCATATCAATCAATCTATACATAATATCAATCTCTATTGACAACCGATTTTCTATGGTAAGGCAATAGTCGAGAGTTATCACAAACTATGACTTGCGTATATTAAAATCCATTATGTTTTTGACATACAGGAGTCTCACTTAGTACAGACTATGAATATGAACTTGAAAATGACATATTGGATTTGTTACATGCAAACACACTTAGCACAGTCTCGCGTTCTGCATTATACTCTTGATTTTCAGCCTAGGTTGTCTCTAGCGACACACAATTAGACTAGATATGAGTTATAAGTGTTGAAAACTCAAAGGAAGGAAATCCAATCAAAACAAATTTGCTTGAAATTATGTATCAAAACTTATGTTTTAATTGATGGAGTTATAATGTGTGTCACTTGGGAATTGAATTTCAGGCCTTGTTAAGAACGCCGGGGGCGTTGAATATAATCCAGCAAACTGGTTTCAACCAACTTTATACATTATTGAAACTTTATATTATGACATATTTTGGGTTTCCTGACGAGCTATTCTAAAACGTTAGAAATTTAGTTGCAAAACCTTTTAATAGACAAGGAAATAACTATTTTGGCTTTCACAAGTGACGTAATTGTGTCCAGTTTTTATTACTTTATTAGAATTATCATTTCTTTGTAACTGTTTGAAATCGCTAGAAATAGTTTTCATTTAAGCGCGTCAAACCTGGTCACACCGATAAACAAGAAAACAAACGGACTGATAAGAAACAGTATGTCAGAATAGTATCGAATGGAGTTTTCTAGGTCTGAAATTGAAAGGTAGAGTAAAACTAGAATAAAAAATAGAGCATGACACAGTTTAGGATAAGCATGTTACTTCTAGTAATAGATTGAGATGAAAATGGACTGGACATATTATGAGAGAAGACAAAGATAAATGGACGAAAAAAGCGACGGGCTACCTCGCTATGACAAAAGAAAACGAGGAAGACAAATAAAGAGATGGAAAGATGACTCCGTAGAGCAGCAGGCCTATGTGGCATAAAGCTAGAAACAGAAGAGTGGAGGTTCTGAGAGGAGGCCTATATCCAACGACAAGCTTTATACAGGAATTAATTTAGTGTTTATTAAGTAGTACTTCACATTTTTATGTATTTTACTTTCCATTTTGCTTTTATTATTATTAGGAAAAGTTGCCTTTTCTCGAAACGTATAAATAACTACACTTCCCAGTAGGTTACATAAAAGTACATGAACTATACCAATCTATTTTCCCTCAAACGAAATTGGCCTATCATCGGATTAAATCTGTTACGGAGCCATAACGGAGACCTTAAGTCATTTTCCAAAACACTTAGGAAGATTAGGATTGATCGAAATTCTTAACAAACTTTCATGAAACTTATTATTTTGCTGAACCATTTTCTGAAACTGACAAGCTTTAAACTGTATACGAAGGAAGTTCAATAGTAATGTAAAATGTTGTTTAATAGTAAGATAAAATGTAATATATATATGTATTACATTTTACATTACTATTGAACTTAATGCATTGCTTGCCTGTGCAACAAAGTCGTAAAAGAAAATTCAATTATCTAGGATGCTAAGTACATTACATATATATACAAATAAAAGCTAAGAAATAGACAGTAATTTATCTAATTATACTGAAGAGCAAAAGCATTTTACGATTGTTTTACTGTTTTAAGATAATTACGGATGACACAGTAACAGTTTGACGAATGTGTAGAACGAATTGATTACCACTCTATTCGCGGTTATATGATGACCTTGGTAACAGGTAATATTATCATTCTTTATTTGTTTTACACCGCTTTAACCTTAATGGTAAACTATCATTTTCAGGAAAGAAAAAATTAGGTAACCGGGTATTACTAACATTTTGCATAAAATAATGTTCGTAAAATAAAAAGATCATTGTAATATTTTATAGTAAAACGTTTTGCTAAAATTCTCAAAACAATTGAAACAGGTACATCATCCAAGGAAGTCAAAAATGAGAAAGTATGAAAATAGTCGTAATAGTACTTTGTGCTCCGGGGAGATGACGCTCCCGATATATTCATATTTTTAAATACAATTCACTAGGTATATATGGACTAAATAATAATTCTTGCTTATAGAATAGCTAATAGAATTTCTGTTTGATAATTTTTATTAGTGAGCTGGTAGATCAAGAGTTGAGAACAACATTAGGGTTTCATCTTTCTCCATATTCTAGAGTTGTGTGTTGGTTTACTGTCTTCAAGCGAGGAAGACCATCGACTGAACCAAGGTTAAAAAAAGTTAAAACAATGGTTTGGCGTATCGTTGCGTAACTACAAAAACAAATAGTTCCGTATAAGACTCTTCCTATTTCAACGGTTAAACATTTTAACATGATAATGCAATAGTTGCTATGATACACGATTTTTAAGGGAACAAGGAATTTCGGATTTAGAAAATTGATATGCCAAATGCATACCTAAAAGATGGCTACGTCGAAACATAAAATACAATTAATTAAAACATCATTGCGTCATATTTATTGAATACCCCGAGTATATTTGGTGAGTAGTAGTTTCATAAATTTTCTATACCTTAAGCAAATAATATACAAAGATAAAATATATATCCTATTTATAAATATTCTTGGAATGGAATCTGAAATTAGTTTACTACAATACGTCAACCTTGCAGAGCATGGATTTACTAACAAAAGTTTTCTGAAGAGAACAATTTTCTTAATACTATTTCGCCTATTCTTCTTTATTTATATTTTCCTTCGCCTTATCGGATTTACTATCTCACAAAAGTCTGACTAAGAGTTTTGTAAATATTCTATAGTATGCGATAATGGTGTTGACAATTTACTTTAAGTGTATAGCAATAATCAACATTTGAATATATTATATTAATAATTCAGTCAAATTTACATTTTATATTCAATATCATAAACATCAAACGAATACGAATTTCATGTCACAAATTACTTATTTTAGTTGACTATAATCAAATGAAATAGATGTCGCTAAAGCCGCTAGGAGCTCATGTTATTTGAAATGTTCTAAATAAGGATTTTTATGTAATTACTAGCTTGCCTGGCAAACGTCGTTTTGCCAGGCAAGCAAGTAATATAGTAGAGGGTTGAAAGTTTTGGGTTTGTATGTATTTTTTAATACTGTTGATACAGTTGATAAAAAAATATATGAAAATTAAAAAAAAATATTTAGGACTACCCGAGGAGTTCGGTTACTAACCCCGTGACACAAGAATTTTATATATTAGATAAGATATTATGTTATGTATGCTTTACTAGCCAAGCGTTCAGCTCTCTTTATATGCCCCTTTTCCACATTGCATTTATTGCATGGGATACGTTTATTATTTTCACGAACTGCTTCCGAAAATTGAGCAGCATATATGAAATATATTTGACAACAGTGTACGTCACAAACGTTAATTACTTATTTAATAAGCATTTGTTTCTTATTATTAAACAACTTTTGACGGTGTGATTTAATAATAATAATAAAGTTTTTGAGAATACTTTTATATTAGACTTTTTTGTAGCATTTTATTGAACGGTTTTAACGAAAAAAAGTTAGTTTATATTTAATAGTTAAAATTCGCCACGACCATATTCCTGTTAAGTTTTTAATACATACATTAAAGTTTAATTTAAAAGACTAAATTAATGTTTAGAGCGAAATTTATATCGCTATTGTAAATTACAGAATTATTTATCAATTTATGGAACACTAATATATACAAAGTGTGTTCAGACCGATGTTAGTACAATAGTAAATGAGCCTAATATTTGTTATTGCACCAATACATTGGTATTTCTATTAACTGTGAATATAAATTTAATTTAGGCAATTGCAGTAAAATAGCGATTAGAGGTGTAGTGTGCGGTTGAGTTAACTGAAATGGTTAAAAAACTTATCCATTCAAATTTATTTTATATATTGTATAAAAAATGATTATGTGGGAAATACCACATAAATGCTACAATAACAGAGTTTATTTTTTAATGTGTAGGAACAGTAAGCGACCTTATAATATTTTTATTCGAACTTTTTCAAATAAAGATTTATGAAAAATATCGTTAAAGTAGTGCCTTAATAACAATAATTAAGTAATCATCAAGCTAAACATGTAAAATGTTGTTAAAAACCAGTTACATTTATCATTTATCCGTTACAAACAAATGCTTAAAGACATTGTTTTTCAAAAAACTGTCTATAGATAATTTAATAATCGAGGATCTATTATTTGATTATATTCTTCCCACAATTTATCGTCTCAAGGCGACATTATTATCATATTTACTATTTACTCTATTCAAATAGCCGACGTAATTAAGTTCTTTGAAGTACATTAACTAATACATTCAGAAATTAGATTTACGTTCGTGTATTAAATTGTTTTGTAAGGGTGCGTCCACATCTCGCGTATGTGTCGCGAATGTGGTAGTGCGTTTAATATAATTACTGCATCATTAGCTATATTCTATTACTGATAAGGAGGAAAAAAGAGACAACGGCGTTGGTGGCAAAATCCTATTTTTAAAAGAAAACAGAATATAGCGGTAAGTAAGGGGTGCGGTGCCCGAGGCGCGGGCGGAAGGAAGACGCAAGCCACTAGCGCGCCTAACTGAACACTTTCGCGGCATATTTGCCAGATGTGGAGGCACCCTAACAATAAACATTATTATTATTCACACATATGTCATTGTTCCGATGTTGTTATTATAACAACACTGACACACAATTGAATAGAAATAAATAAATGAGTAGTTACCACATATACAGGTTTATGGAACTTATTATTTTAAATTTATTAGGATTTTTAGTATGGAAAAGCATTGTGTGTTGTATTGCCTAACATGTTTGACTGAAGTTAATAGCGTTAAGTTAAAATCTCTGTCAGGTATAATACGATTTTATGATCATTGTCTTAAAAAGTCAAATATTAAGATAGTAGTGATGTCCTGCGACTACGCACTCATTCCAGTTATATACGAGGGGCGTTCAATAAACAGAGATAAATTCACTACTATACTTTCTACTTTAAATATATTTACTACTATAAATTCTAATATAAAGTGTCATTAAATGCTTGGATTATGTTATGATCGAGTCTATTGCCGCTGATTTTAAATCGAGTTTATTGTCGCTGTGGTTAAATTTTTTCTGCCATTCAAGAACCTGGTTTAAAATTAATGGAAATAGCAAGAAGATTTTAAGATTTGTTAAAAAATAAATTTTAGTTTTAGAAAAAAGATACACAAAGTGTATACATTTGAAACGTTGAAAAAATGTCATTTAATGAATGATGTGAACTAAAACGGTGTTAAACTAATTATCAATTTTTATTAAATAACCCTAGTGTTATATATTTTTTATCTACGTAGAATTAAAAACGTATGTGCAGGCTTGGAAAGCTGCATATTAATTAAAAATTACATCACGTAGATATAAGCGATAACATATTTATCCGACTGACCGACTACCGACTGACCTACCTAATAAAATATTTTTATTAAAATTAATAATACAACTTAAACTTAATGCCAATTAACAACGGAATATACCGCAATCATATTTTTCCAAAATAGCTCGGTACCGTTAACAATTTATTACATTAAGCACGCAAGTTATAATTTACTTCCCTTTTAATGTCGTAAGAAATGATATTTAATATCGCGATATTACAAAAACCACGAATCTGACTAAAACCATAATTTTTTTATCATTAAATAAAAATACCTGTCCTCTTTTACCTACTCTAAAAGGTATCCAATTTGTTATTTATTCGATTAATATTTATTGCAAGAAGAAACCTGCAAAATACGACTTCGGGTTAAAGTAACAATAGTGACAATAATAAAAAATAAATCTCGAAATAAACTCACTGCAATGCACAGGTTACAATATTTAATAGATACACTACGCCCGAACCCAATATTGTATCCACAATCTCAGATAGAACACAATTGTGGACATCAGACCGTGTCGATCTATCTCCTATCTGCTTCCCAATAACCAAACCCTACGAAGACAATCCATTTTTGGCGACGGATAGAATGCAATATCCTCGCTCTTTACACTCATATTTCATAATCAATATAAACTAAATAAAGAAATAAAACCGTACAAAAAATATTAAAATATACTTGTCAATGTTTGAAATATATCAAATAGCTTTTAAAGTATTTTAAAAACTGATGTAAGTTAAAATCTTAATCATAATTTCCTATTGGAACTGTCATTTTCATACAAAGGTCTATCAACATACACTGATCCGACCTACCATGGATAGTTTGTATCGACAGATGGCTATTACAATCCGTCGATTGGTTATTGGCACACTTTTATCATTATTTAGGTCTATCTCATATTATGATCATAAATGGATTGAGATAGGTTATTGGGTTTGGGCTTCAAACAACATTGTTACGTGCTCTTACTATCTTAAATTGTAACAAGACAGCCGTCAGAAGAAATATATTTTTTTCGGTTGCCAGTCGTTTGAAAATCAATATGAACGTGTCAAATTGGATTCTTAAGAAGCTGCGTACATAAACATCTCCAGTATACAGAGAGAAATATATTTTAATCGATTTAATTAGTAAAATAGTATGTCTAATCACTGATATACCATTATATTTGCATTCATTGCTATAGACATAAATCTTACCATGTTATTATTTTTAACCGACTTCATAAAAACCGATAGGTGGGTGTTATCAATTAACGTCATTTTTTGTGCATGTTGATACGCATCTGGATAATTGGAGTGTCATGCAGACAAAAAGTTATTAATACAGGAATCTTATTATAAATTTTTAATAAAAAATAATTTGGAGGCCGTTGTATTTCTTATTAAAAAGGATTTTTTTGCCAAGATTGTTGAAACGTAATGAAATCTTAAATTCTATGCAGCGCGTAGACTTAGGGTTATTGTCGAAACAATTATGATTTCGTGTTCAAAGGTACGAAAGAATGAACTATGATCGAAATTGTCAAAGTTCTAAGCAGACATGACAGTTCTGTCACTCAATATTATCATGTATTTTTTACAAATAAATTATATATGTCAAAGAGGCAAAATATACCTGTCAAAAATGATTTTCAAAAACCATTATGTGTTGGTTCATTCAGTAGTTTAATGCAATCGTTCACTAAGTCACACACCCCGTTTATCTTACTGTACACTTGAGGTTAAATGATATTAAAACGGTAATTAAACCGATATTACATATAAATTTGAATACCAACATCGCAGTAAGTGGCTTTATGACAATAGAATTCTGAAGAGTTTGTACTTCGCATTTACAGTTGGATGTCGCTGACCACGAATGTATAATTAGGTTTATATCGGTTGAGTTTAATACCGAGAGTTTTTTGCTTGAGATTTCATTTTAGCAACACTGCTTGAAACCTTCGAAATATACCAACGGTATTTCAGTCGTATTCTCGGTTTAATATTTGTAAAATTAGGACAGTAATCATGCTTGCCAATAACATAAATGTTTGTCAGGAAATTGGAATATTTGCTTTCCGATCTGGGGAGTTGTTTACGATTCGAGAAAATGTAATTTAATATTAATATTATATCCCTTAGTAACGTTCTGCCCTAGATTTGTGTATTTTATTAATCATACAAGGTAAAAACTCTGACATCTCCATCTGATTCCAATTACATCAATCAATCATTTGATTTTATATATAGTGGTTTTTCTTTAATTTTGAACTATAACATGGTTGATTTGCTTTTGAAACATTGTACTCAAAGAAAATAAGATTATAATGTTCCGATGTCTACATCTGTCTAACATCATGTTGTTTGCCGAAAACAACTTGTCATATTCATCTCTACCATTTCCTCTTGTTTATTGTCTTGTTAAAAATTTATTAAAGTTTAATGAATTTCATTAATTGTGTTGATACAGGTGTGCCAAGTCACGATAATTCTGTATTTCTGACTGATGGCGTTTTAACGAATTTATCTCACTACCTTTGTTTCTGACAAACAAATAAAATCCATAAATTATGCAAAGCAGTTGATTCGAACTTCAGCCGCTTGACACTTAGTCGATACCCATATTTAAGGGGCTGTCTAAGATTATTATTATTTTTTTTCGTAGGGAAATGCGTTACCCATTCCCCTTTCTCGGCACGGTTGCCTGGTGGTGAAGGGTTATGTGGGACTCGCTATTGAGCATACCCACCAAAACCCCACGGCGCCACCAACAATCACTTGAGGCACGGTTAGGTACAGCTTAGCCTTGTCCACATTCAGCCACGCGATTAGCCGTTAAAGCTCACGGTCCTCTGCGGCCATGATTGATGTCGATGGACCTTGGCTCAGCAAGGGCCATTCACATCGGCCAATTCGCCCTGTTTTATGAAGCTGGGGATGGCCGGGAATGCTTACAGGCTCAACATCCTTTCGCTGTCTAAGATTATGATAGAACAGATATTTAATATGTATTATAAAATTTTACAATCAAGCTAAAAAGAGTTATGCAGAGGAGTGGCAACGTATTTCTCAAAAAGTTATTATAAACATAGTGGAAAGCAGAAGGATTCAAGCTGTGATTTTGGCAGAGAGGAAGTTACACAATTTTTCAGTTTTTACATTTGTAACGTTATTTAATAAAAAAAAAGGAAAAAATTACTTTTAATACTAATATTGTCTTTTATTAACACAACTTCTGCACATTTAAAGAAAAACACTTTTTTAACGGATTGAAGTTATGTATTATTGTAAACTTATAATTATTTAAACATAATTTTAAATTTATATTTTCGTTGTTTAAATTTAAAGTTTACAATAATACATAACTTCAATCCGTTAAAAAGTGTTTTTCTTTAAATACTTTTAATACTGTTTAATGCCAACCAATTCTTATTATGTTAATTCATAATATAATAATTATAAAAAATCTAATGTTCACTTCACGTTAATTTAAACAGTATACATAGTACGTCAGACAATTTAGTGAATAATGAAAATTTAAATGAACTAACTGGTAATTGACCTTAGAACGTATATTTCCTGAGATGCCCCTTGTTTTTGCTACGGAGTTTAAATAATTTTGTGACGGACTATTGTTACGTGTTAATTATTTTTCGTATTTCGTTATGGACTTATTTTCAAGAAGTACTCGTCAATTTTGACACGTTACAATTTAACAATAATTGAACACTATTATGAAAACGTTGATTTTCCTTTCTATCTTTTTTATTTTTTTTTATTTATTATAGATATTTTTTATCATTTGATTTGTTTTAATCGTGATGTGTTTCGTTTTCCCGAGCACAGACTACATTAAACTGTTACTTAATTGTATCAATGAGAGCTTCAACTGAAATCAAATCGCATTGATTGCAAATAGTATTTTTTAATAAAGACAGCACCGAGCATTATTATGTTGGGTAGCGGCGACCTGATCCCTTGAAACCGTCAAAAAAGTAGCATCAAACACTGTTTTCGAGGAATTTTCTTCACGCAGTGCTAGAATGTATTATCGTAGTTGAATAGAAATAAACTGTTGCTATACATGTCTTTCATGTTTTCTTACATATTATTCCCGAATGATGTTGCAAAATTATTTATTATTTAAATAACAAATTGTACTACATACCAGTATGTGAACACAGTGGGTGGCAATTATCCCTACTAGCACGGTACCAAAGCAACCAGGTATGATTCCAGTGTTCTTAAATGCTGCTGGCATCGCCAGAAGTCCAGATCCCAAGGATGACTTAAGTAGGTGGAAGAATGACCCACTGGTTCTGAAAAGTCCATAGTCTTTGATATACCCACGCATAGATTTTCCATTTTTATATATTTTGCGTTCACCGCTACAGGTTTCTCAGACCTATACGGATCTCAGACTTAGTAGTATGTTATGTACGGTTGATATATTTACGTTATGGGTACGCTCCACATAAATATATCAATGTAAGTGTATCATACACTGTGTAAGTGTCTTATTTATTTATTTATTTTATTTATTTATTGTCTACAACATCATACATATTACGAAATCTACAGATAATTTTATAAAATCTTCTATCTAATATGAAAACATAAGTTTTTCTAAAAATAGGAATTAAAAAAAATACAATTAAAATCATAAACAAGATAAGACAAATACACAAATAAAATTACCAAGAATGTTGGTACTTAAAATAGAGAAATAGAAATCATCAGCAAAACAGCGAATTAGGTTTGAGAAAGGCACCCAACAATGCATTTTCTAAAACCGATCAGCCCGACATAATCCGAATCCGAAAGCGAAGCTGTGTTCAATTCGTTAAAGTTGCGAAGAATTCGAACGAAAGGTGCCTGAACTCCTAGGTTGGTTTTGGCAGAAGGAACTTCGTAAGGAAGGAAAATATTGGTGATGTTAACCCAGGGAACGAGTATGGGACTACAATTTTAATACCCTGTAAGAGGTCACTGTTCTGTATAATATGATTATTTAGCAATTTATGTAAGAAGGTAACACCGGCATAAGTCCTCCGATCGTACAGTGAAAGTGAAAGTGTCTTATAGTACTAATATTATTTTAAATAAGTCGCAGCAGTTTAAAATCATAAGAATTATGACTTATGTATCTGTTTCGTGACCATTACTTTTTGTGGTTATCATCCTTCTGTCTTACGCTCGCGGTCAACTTTTTTAGTCTAAGGTATTCCGGCGTCCACACCATGTTTTTCTTCCTATGAGCGAGCATTAAATGCGCCCATAGACAATCCATTGGTCCACAGCTACCTACTTCCTCAGGCATGAGACTTCCACGCCAAACATTATGTCAACAATGTCAATACACAATTTTTATATTATTGCAAAACAATAATAATAATTCTTCAAACAATACTACATATTCCAAGTGTCGACATGCTCATGGCATATCGTTATATGCCACGAGCATGTCGACACGGTAATATTATGTATAATATTACCGTGAATAGAGATAATACTTTTTGTTTCTGTTAAGTATGTTTTTTTTTGTTTTCCCTTTTTTATTTCTGCACTTCTTGCCTACCTTATCTAATATACTCATAGTGGTTTTTTCCTTTACTAACAGTGGTTGTCTGGAAGAAATCGCTCTAAAGCGATAAGGCCGCCAGTTGCTTGTCATTAAATTATGTTTAATATTTTCCTTTTATGTAATGCAACGAAGGGTTAATAAATAAAAAATAAATAAATAAATATTACCGTGATGTCGACATATTCACAAGGGCTCAATTGTTTTACATAAAAAAATAATACGCTGTAACCATAAAATGAACTTACACAACATGGAGCAGTTTGCGTGGTACCAATAAAGGCCTACCAATTCAGCCTTAAGAGAGATAACCAAAATTTACTTATATACATCCACAATAAAATCCGGTATAATTGAGATAAAATTTGATGGGTGATTACTTAGTTCTAAAGAATCGTTATTGGAATTTTGTATTTTACTGTGCAAAAACCCAATTACAATAAGTCAGATATCCCAGTTGCATTTCCCAGCGAAACTTTTATTTTAAGTACGTAGGAAATTATTAATGAATAAAAGGCACAGTATTATAAACATTGTTCCATTAAGATAAGAACATTCCAGTATGTCTTTAGACTACTTTTTAAATATATCAGACTTAATACGATGGAAAAGTTCTAGAAATTCAAATAAACACATGGATGTTATTATTCCACTTGACACACTGTCGCATAAATATGTTACACGTGGCATACAAAATAGAAATAAATATATATAATAATAAAATTGATTTAGCTGTAATTATACCAGTAACAAATGAATAAACAAAAATATATATTAAGTTTTTTTAAATACATTTGACTGGTAGCACGACACTTACGCAAAACCATGGAAACATTACGAAATAACAAATATCTAAACAAAAAGATACAATATAACAATGAAGACTATTAAAAAAGACCAAAATTAGTCAATTTCTATAGAATAATTATTATCTTGTATTGACCGGGGGTACAACAACTCTGTATGGGTTTTGCTACAGCATTTTGAAATTTTGAAACTGTATTTAAAAAAAAATACGTTTATTTTGAAACATAAGATCATTAAGGTATCACTTATTCAACGTCAATATTTGAACCTGTAGGCATCCCTTCTCATGGCCAAAGTATTTCTTGGACCCAGACATAAACGTTTTTGTGTATTTCTTTTTATATATACGCGCAATCAAAGTAATACTTGTTGTATTACTTTGATTGCGCAATCGTAAATAATACCATGGCCTACCACGACCTCACGACTGAAATTTGTATGCATAACTTTATTGGAATTTCTTAAATAAAAACAACATATTAAATGAAATAAAATAAGGTTGAACCGTATTCACTAAAAGTCATAATATACTTATACTTGAATAACAATCCCATAAAATGAATAATCCCGCGGTCATGACTCAATTGTATTATTAAATAGTTTTTATTCACAGTATCCTTTGTTTTTGTATTTGGTACATTCATCACCTCGATTGACCTTGCCTATAAAGGAAAATCAAGCTACGGATTGAGCGTACCTGGCCATGGGACAACAGCCAACCTTTAGTTTGAAGATATTACATAAAAGAGAATGAAATATGTTCAAAACACAGACTAAAAGTGAGTCTCTATGTTGGAGACATAACTTCATAAAACGATATTTAATGAGTGTATCTTTAAATAATACTATAGTATACTAAACATTAATACTTATTATACTATTATTATTTACATATTAGGCAGTTTTTGCCGCGCACCACTACTTTGTGGAACCAGCTGCCGACTGAAGTATTTCCGAACCAATTCGACTTAGGGTCCTTCAAGAAAAGAGCGTACCAATTCTTAAAAGACCGGCAACGCACTCGCGAGCCCTCTAGTATTGAGAGTGTCCATGGGCGGCGGTATCACTTAACATCAGGTGAGCCTCCTGCCCGTTGGCACGTGTTCTATAAAAGAAACTAACACACGCTAAATACACACACAAACAAAATTTCCAAATGTTAAAAAATAACCTACAACAAATATCCATAATATATAATGGGTTTTTAAAAATTAATTAAAATAGCGGAAATACTTAATACTGCACCATATACTCGCACGTGGCCGCGACAAAAAAGTTTTAATATGTCTCATTTGTTATATCAGGAAATTAATTAAATATAGAAGCGTTATTTTTCACTATAAGATTGAAAACTGGGAAAGGATTTCAATTTTTTTTTATTAAATTTTAAGAGAGCGCGGTATTTATTGAAGATATTACTAAACTGTTGAAATTTTTTCTATTTTTACTTAAAAACTAAAACTTGAATAGAGGTTTACAATTATCTTTGAATTATATGCACGCAAAAGGTTGAAAGAGATTCTAAACAATTTCATATCAGTTTGTAATATACTGGGCCCTCAGATAATATTACCATTATAATTAAATATATAGCTATACATGAATTTAATTAAAAATATAAAGAATACTACATACGGATCTCGGATCAATTTATTCTTATTCGTGCCGAGAAGCACCCATTAAGAACACTTTAGATGGAGTATTATTTACCGTAATCATATAATTCGGTAACGTAAGGTTCAGTCTCAAAAACTTTTTTTTTTTTTTTTTTTTTAGCACACTATTTTTTTTATAGAACAGGAGGCAAATGGGCAGGAGGCTCACCTGACGTTAAGTGATACCGCCGCCCATGGACACTCTCAATGCCAGAGGGCTCGCGAGTACGTTGAAAAGTTCTTGAAATTTTTAAACTATATCTTAAACGAAGAAGAAAGCCTTTCACATGATTGATTTGAGAAATTGAGATTAGCTAAATGTAACGGCTAGTGTGGGTCTAGGGATGCTGTCTTTCTTTCTTGTGGCATCCGGGCCAGGGGGCGATCGCGATAACTAAGTTTTGTAGTTGACCAAAGATGTATTCGTATAATGGGCAGCTACGACTTTGTGCGTTTAACAATTTCAATGCCTTTGTAGCCGATACTTTGGCAGCAAAGGTATTATTAAGTAAACATTAGTATTCCTTTGTAAACGACTAGTATTGTCGACTCAGTTTCCGCCATTTGGTCCATTGTGCGTTAAGTGAAAACGGCTTATCATATGATTACATTCTAACCTGGCGAGTGAGAGTGTAAAGACTAGATGATGACGTATTTCGTTTGGGAAAATCCGAGAGACAACAAATGAAACGAGAAATAACATTGTCGTCTCGATTTAGATTCTTGTTCCCCCAAAATTTTACTCGACATGTTACTCTCAAAATTGTTTTTTTATTGTTTCAGATTTTTCCAAGGAAATATGACTAGTGGAATATAGCTTGGCAAATGAAAGTATACTTACGATGTGGGATGGGCAACATTTCTATGATTGAAAGGATTGTATACATTCTCTTCTTTATTTTCTGGTGTTAATGTGACAGTGGAGGATACACACGACTTGTCTTCTACCCTAAAATTGTTAAAAATTTAGTTACAGCTATTGAGGCAACCATATAAATCAATTTATCATACAAGACATATACCGCCTTATTCATGAATAATTATAATTCTTTAATAGGATTTATTAGTGTTTTATAAATAATTAATTAATTAAATTGTATTTCCTGTTATTATTTAATATATACAGTTTATTGTATTTGTATTAGGAATAAAACTATTAACAGTAAAAACTATACATTTTGTGCCACAAATTTTAAATAAAATAATGTTGACTAACATATTTACAACACCTTGGTGTAAGTTTATTCACAAGTTGATATTCTCGTAATTAAAAACATAATATGTTTCTGGTATTGTATTAATTTAAAATCCAAACTGGTTTATACTTATTAAGAAATAACGGATTATTTATGCTTCAAGTTCTGTTTGGCGTGATAAACGTCTGTCATGTCAATAGTCAAAACTATTTATTTTCTAAAAGTTTGTATGTCAAAATGTTTGTGTATCAAAACACATTTGTACACAAACATTTGTTTTTTTTGAACTATCGACAAATGCCCTTGAATAACAACTAAGAAGATAAACACTTTAAACACAACTTTCATCGATGAATTCAATAATGTTATGTAGTAGTCTGAATGTTGAATTGATCCACAAATGTGTTGAACATGGCCACATTAATGTTTGGGCAGGCAAGATCAGTGTTAACCATATGTGTCAACGATATAGATCGATAAACATTATAATGCAAAAAACAGGAGCAATATATAACTAAGCATTTAAAAAAACATCTAATAACAAACGCTGCAAGTATGCCTATCCATAAAACCTATCAAATATATTATATATCTATATAAATGTATTTACTTTATTTAAAATAAAAATAATGAAAACGTCTACATAATCTACCAAAATCCCAAGCAATATCGTAAAAAACTCACCTGTTTTCCATTGCAATGTTGTACACACGATTAGACACATCCAAACATGAGAATAAAATGCAAATATTGTCACGAATATCACATTGTGGGAATTCACGCTACCGCGTAACGCGACAAACGACTTTGCGAAGTGATTTTTCTGTGGATATGAGAGATACCGTGACTATGATTTTTGGATTTCCTAGTACAACCGTAAGCGACAACTAGAATATTTAAAAAAAATGTTTTTATGTTCTTTTTTAACGTTCTTATCTTATCTTATCCTGAATATTTTGAGACACGATTGATAGGTAGGGCCTGCAGAGGAAGTTTTTGCAATCTTCAGGATACCACAGCTCCTCCACCATCTCTGCCCACTGAACTATTTCCGACCCAATTATTTTAAATTTAACACTCGTATTTTATAATTAATAAAATGTTTCCGATCATTATCTTTTACCCAATATAATAGTTAAAATTATAATTATTTTGGGCTATTAATTATAAATAATTTGACAACTTAAGTTCCAAATATGGTTACCCTACACAAAACATATTTGAAAACCGATTCTTTGATATAAATTGATAACACTACACTAAATCAAGATACAATGGCATTTACAAGTGTGTGAGATGATTGTCTATATTTATTGTTCAACTGACAATCGTCTAAGCAAGCATTTCATATTATTTTGATTTGACATAAGTTTACAGTGTATTGAATAAAAATATTTAAAGGTAATCTATGATTGGATTAAATCAAATCTGGACGATTCTACTAACATTTATTGCAGCATATTTTATTTAGTTTCGATTTCATATATATCATATAACATATATATATATATATTTTATATGATATATATGAAATAAAAAGTCAGGGAATGCTCCGATTATTTATCAGGATCGAGTCAATTGACTGTGGTATTTTATTCTCACTTTTGCTAATCATTGAGATTTTGCTTGTATTACTTTAAATATTCACTTTTAATTTTATTTCATTTGTTTTGTTTTGTTACGACCAATCAGAGCAGGGCTCGTGCCTCGAGTCGGGGCTCGCCATCTTGATTTCTGGACAGTCCGTTCCGGGGTATGCGATAAATTACTTTTTGAGGAGACGTTGGACCAAGTTGGGTCTATGATATTTGTGCTTAAAAGTAAGATCGGTGCCTTGATACCGCTGCTCATTATAATTTAGGCTAAAGTGCCGTTTGAAGTGTTAAAAGGAAAACTTAAAATTAAATATTGTGTCATCTATATTCGTGTCTTTTGCGTTCGCACTCGACCCATACGACGCCCACTAAACCCACTAATGACGATTGTATCGAAAGAGACATAATTTACATATTAAGATATACCTATATTAATTTAAATGTGTCCATTTAGACAATCTTCGTCTGGGGTACCTGAAAGAAACTGCACAAAGCAATGAGATATAATATTTTGTCTGCATTGTATTATAAACTGTTTTGTAATAATGTTTTTGATTTAAATGAATTGCTAATTATTATTATTTAATTTTTAAAGTGCGTTTGCCTAATTATTTTTAACAGTCTTGCATTTTGTAAATTTTCTACGATTTTAATAATCTTATTTTATAATAATGAGATTGTATATTATGTAAGTATTATTTCGATTTAAATAAGCTTGCATATTGTGTTTGGAACTTAAGTAAAATTTTAAGTATTTCAACGTATTCCATGTTTGCCTTGATTTGTTTAAGTAGCTTGGTATATTTTCTTTAGTTTATACAATATAAATTTCTAAACGCACACATAAATATTTGCCAACCAATATTCATGTCCATCCTTTTTCATTACATACAGTATTCTAAATTTTTATGTTTTCTTTAATTTGAGAAGGGCGTTTATCGAATCGACGGGATGAACATTAAATGTTTGACAGTTACGAAACCCATGAACATATTTTCTTTTATTTTAAGGTGAAACTTTATTACATCGTCTCAAACTTTTTGGTCTGTGTGGCGCATGTCACGTGACGGTCGGCCGCGGAGTAGGTATATTGTGAAAGGCGCTCGTCATAGCAGCGAAGGCCAATATGGCGGCGCACATATTTCGCAGCAGCTGACCGTGTAGTATATAGACTATTATTCACACTCGTTTTTTATTCTTTCGTCAATTTATAAACATATATTCTGCTATTCGCGATAAATACAACAAATCAAAAACTAAAAACACTGAATGAAAAATATTATTTTAAATAATAAATACTTAGTAAAATTACGGTGAATGACAAGATAATATGATTCACACAATTGACATTAGATAAAAATGTCATTTACGCCAGCTTTATTTAATTTGCATGTTGATGTAACATTGTTGTATCCGTATCTCTCATGGATTAAAGGATTTTAGATAATAAATAGGACAATTGCCCCATAAATAGTATCTCTGTCATGTACCAATATTTATTCGTAGGTACAATATGTGTTCTTATTTTAAAGTGTAGATTTCTTGAGAATTTTTCCTAAGGATAAATACCTTCAAGTTTGCGGCAAACAAACGAATCTAGTTGTTGCCTTGTTTTCTGCGTTTCTATGTCCATGTTGTGTATTGTATTTCTTTGTTTTCAAGTGTAAATTTATAATAAATGTGATGTATATGGCAAAACTAATTTGTATGAAAAATGTCTCATTATCCTTCTGAATATGTATGTAACGAGTCAACGATCTACTATCGTCACTAAATTATCTTTCAAGTTACATAAGAAACCTTTAACGTCCTTCTTATTTACGTCAAATAATATATACATACACATATATGATTCACATTCTTTAAATTCAAATATAAACATCATATGCTTATATATATAATAACTAGCTAGCTATTGTCAAGAATTATACATATGTATCTCTATTCAGGTCGTTCACTTGGTTATAAAAAAAAAACAAAAAATTATTATCATTTATTACGTCACATATTAAAAATCTCATAATTCTATACAGTATTACATTCTGTGTACATTGTTACATTTATACAATATAATTAATAATATAAAACTAATAAAATTCCTAAAAGTAGATACACTGTTTCAAAAAAAGTTAGCCACGGCTATAGCAGTATACATATCAGTCGTAAATATAAATAATATATAATAACTATACATATATACATTAATAGTATCTATTTTAAATATTAGGTATTGTTTATTGAAATTGAGACTCCATCCTAATATATCGTTGTAACTTGCGGCAATTATCACGGTGAAAAATTCAAAAGCCGCCCAAAATAATCAGCAGGCGTACCACATAATTTTTATATCGGTTCAATGACCGGAATAATTGGCCAATTTTGCGCACCACGCAAAGGACTTGTGACACAAAGAGGCTCACTACACATTGGGTTTGTATGTCTTTAGTTAATTTTATTTTAACACTGTTTTGTACGAAGCTAAAAGTTTTATTCTGCTTAAGAATGTATGTGCTATATAAACAATAAATATTATTGTGTGGATTTTTCGAATACAAGGCGAGAAATGTACGGGATCAAATCCTCGATTGCGCGAGGTTGTTTTAAGAAGCTTATTACTCCAGCAGGCTTCTACCAATACCATCAACCTTGGTGGTTTCACATACTTGAATGTTTGTGATCCAAAAAATCAAATTTAATATTAATTTCCGTGTCGAAATCGCAATTAAAATACGTTGTAAGACTAAAAACCGAAATAATAAAAAAATCTATTTTTTAGGTCCCATCTTTAAACACATAAAATCGCTGTAGCGTTTTTAACATCCTTATGAGGAAATTTTACGTTTATCGCTATATTTAATATATACAAACAGTTATTTTCAGTGCGAATACAAAACAGCGGGTACAACCTTACCATCAGATTGACAATGCTGTGTTAGAAGCTCGTTAGAGAACTTAATGGTATAAAATACCGAATCAAATTAAAAACTTCACAATATCACAATTAACTGATAACAATTTGGTCCAGCTATACACCACAGAACAATCAAGCCATTTATTCATATACTGGTTGAGTGGACCCCGTCGCCTTTGACTGACCTGTTCTTGGCCAGGTTATCCGATAAAGGAATTGACTCTCCTCGGTTCCGGTTTCTATAACCTGTAAATAGATGCATTTGAGTTTCACATGTCCTAGTGGCCCTAGGACTCTTAGACACATAAATTGCAAATGTTATAAGGGAAACAAACAGTCGTAGAAATATGTACCCGAGAGACGTCCTCAATCAAAATTTAATGTTTAATCATTCTTTGTCATAGGACTTAACAAACAATGGAATTGTTATTTAAGGACAGAGAAGCAAAGCCAACATCCTCTGGGGACCCTTATGTACACAATTGATAAGGTTTTATTGAAAATTAAGATCGTTGGAGTCAACCGTAAAAATTATCGAAAATAAACTAAGTAATTATCTTCACAAGTAAATTGTTAAATTGGAATGCTGAGGGTTAAATTATTACATTATTCATTTATAAGAGTAGACTGACATAAAGATAAAATGGAGCGAGAAAATGCTGTCAGCGTTAAAGGTACCACAGGAACCAAACTTTTTTGTTTGAATTTCTTTTTAAATAATTTGAATTATTACTTTGTAGGTTAGGAAAATTGTAAATATTGTATAATTGTAGTAATAATATTATACTTTGAGGATAAATAATATTCAATATTTCTCAAGCATTGAAAAAATAGAAACGAAGCACAGAGGCGATAGACGCACACTTAAAAATAGTGTCAAAATGTATTGTATATCAAACTGTAAATATCAAAATATATTTAATTAATTACTTATATTATATCATTAAATGAATGTGACCCAAAAGACGAGACAAATCTTTACCTAAACTTTCATCAAGTTTTACATGGCGAACTAGCCACTTTGTAACTGCGAACTTATCTCCCCTTCAGAAAAGGGACAAACTTTTCTTCATCGAAATCTTTATCCTTATTTGGCGATATAGTTCCATCACGGATTTGGCGATATAGTATTTTACTTGACCATAGTGATCGGTCTATGTTCAATGATAATAATATCTTTCTCTTCAGTCGATATCACACAGTTTTAACGATTTTTTTAAAATAATAACATGTCTTTTTGTCTCAAATTAAATTCTGAAATACGGAAGTTAACTTGATAGTGATATAATAACGTACCTGAGTAACGGGCCGTGTGACGGAAACGGCGGGCAATGCGGGGTGTGCGTTTCCTACTGTGGTGCCTTGTGAGCCGCTGCTAAACACAATCCTCACCTTCTTGTCCATCCAGGTCTAGAAAGAAGAATGTTGTCTTTTAATAATGTTAAGAAAGCAATAGATAAATAATATGTAACACATAACCATGCTCTTTATATTACGAGCAAAACCAATACTACACTTAAAGGGTCTGTTTCACAATGTCCGGATACGTTCCAAATAAGCTATTTATTACTTATTGGTAGGATAAAATAGTGTTTGTTGCGTTCATTGTGCGAGTCATGAAATGCAAAGTTTCTTATTCGGAACTTTTATCTTCCAAATAATTTATGTGTTGTATAGCTATTTGGTACTTTATCCATACATTGTGAAACAGACCCTAAATACTGCTGCTTCTACACAAAACATACCTCGCCTAATTTTCATGTTGGCATGTTCCTTACTTATCTTGTATTTAAGACAGCGAAACCGATCCCGACTTTTTGTATGCAAATTCGATGTGATTGTAGATGTCCTAGCGCTGATGTGAGTGATGTGAGTCTGATCACGCAGAACAAAAACTCGTTATTGAATTCGGAAAAAACGATCCATGTCGGTATTGCTATTCGAAGTAAGGGACGTCTTTTAATAGGAAATCTATTGCGGCTCGTTTAAAAGTTACCGTAAATCTTGTTAAATTGCCCTATATTCCAGTTAAACGAGACACTGATAAATATAGCTAGTACAGAATAATAGTGGTTAGTTAAACAGTAAGCCTCCTGGGTGACCTAATTTCTATTTAATCTTGTTTACTTCGAACAGGTTAGCTTACAGTTCCCTAAAGAAATAAAATATGTATATTATTGTAATTTACATATGTTTAATGGCTTACACAAATAAGTACAATTTTTAGCGTTGTACAAGTTTACCTACTGCTATTGATGAAAGAATAAGAAACATTTTGTCTTAAATTATTAAAACTATTAACTTTGTGTATCTGCTTTAATACGATTTACATACAAATATAATTTATAGATATTTATTTGCTGCTATAGAAAGGCATGCAACTTTTTAAAATTATTAATAAAGAAAAATCTCTTTTAACAGTCATGGTAAGCAGAATTATTTTACATAAACTGAGCCTCTTTCTTAACAATTAGTAAAGTCATCTATAAGTTAATTAATCATCATAATGATAGTATCATAATATGTAATAATAATTTATTCAAATTACATACCACAGATCCATACATATATATATAAAGATGGTAATTAAAAATTATCGCGTTTCTCCCAGAGCCGACAAGCGTAAGCAAAAACTGCCCAACAATTTGTACGACGGCTTTCTGGCAGTTGCGACTGAGAACACTCATCTATTGTACTAAGGATACTATTCCTACAATTTCTACTAACCAATAATGCATTGTATATTTGTTACAAACCTGTGCGACCCGTGTGACTGCCTCTTATAATACAAGCAGTAACGTCTTGGCTTGAAGGTGGAGGAGTCGCTTGTTTCTCCGCCGTTTTGTCAGGGAAGCACCACCTGGGAAAAGGAGAGTATTTTTTAAGTCCTTGGGCAGGCGGCGGACTCAGTTTAACGTCTCTATTTGATCATTTATACCACTTCTGTTTTAAAACCGCCGATTGTGGGTAACACTTTTTAAAAATAAGAGGTAATTTTATTAAAATAAATTGTCTAAAATTTTACACTCACACACTTGTAAACAAAATACTATTTAACTATTTTATTCGATAAAAATTAGAGTTATATAATAAGTTAATAGCCACGCTTGTAGTTTATATTTGGTTTCGAGGCATATAATTGAGTAATATTTTCAAATAGTTCGTTTATTTTATGAAACAAAAAGAAAACTTAAACAAAGTACGCCCTAAACAACACCTCTATCGTTTCCTCCTAAATAAGGGGGAAAAACTCCATGTTGGCATTACTGGAAAATTAGTTAATTTTTACACCGCGGGACTTCTTTGGTGACGCAAATAACTTTCATGAGTGATTAGAGAGCGGAATCCGCTGTATGTTTTTGAAAAGTAAGTATCAGAATCGCACCTTAAAGTTTCGGGCAACTTACTAATGAAGACTAGGAATGTCGTGGTTAATTAAGTACCAAGTGCTGACTATTGAATTACTTAGATAATGCTTAAGTTATATGACGTATGTAAGGTATTACCGTATTTAAAACTACGAAAATTAAACTCTCTTATTCTTTACCGAAATTCAAAACAGTTTTTTTGAAAGGAAAATGTTTAGAACTATTGTGCGCTTAATATTAAAACTTAATTTAATGAGAAGGTGTATCATAAAGAGATCTTTCTTTTTTTAACATCGAATTATTATCAATATATAATATTATATTTTTCTAGAACAGGGTTATGATGCCCTGATGTTAAGTTATACTGACGCTATGGACAGACACTGCTAGTGCGTAGTCGGGCTTTTAAGGATTAGTACACTCTTTTCTTGAAGGACTCTTTCATTACTATACTGAAGAGTTTCTTTGTATTTCATTCAGTTTCAATTAAAAATATGTTGTTCAAAGAAAAACACCGAGCAAAGGACACCGTGAGCAATTTCTGCAGAAACCCTACTTTATCTTTTAGTCGATACAAACTCCGGGGAAATAAATACAGATAACATTTTCTACAGCTGTGATACTTTTTTTGACATTTAACACCTTTTGTCTTCTGTCACCGTGACCATGCACGCTGTAAAGCACGCGAAACGTCGGATAAATTTAAAATTAATTATAAGTTTACAATAATACATAACTTCAATCCGTTAAAAAAGTGTTTTTCTTTAAATGTGTAAATGTTATGTTAATAAAAGACAATACTAAATATTTTGTTGTAATAGTTAATATCAAGAATGCCTCTAGGCTTACGGTTACACCATAATCAAATTAACATCATTGAAATCGCACTCGTAAAAAATACATCTAAAATATGCAATATCACACATTCATCTACATACTACATTACCTGAATATCTTACAAGTCTTAAAAAGACTGATAAAAGCCTGCCTGAACTTTCGATTCATAAAGCAGTAAGTGATGGGGTTGCAGAAAGATGAGCAGTAGGCCAGCAGTTGCAGAAGAATAATGCCTTTCGACCCAATATATTGATACAATTCTTCAGGATAGAAGAGATAAATCTGCGGACAAAGGCATATAACACTTGAATACTTAATTTGTGTCGATTTGATGACTAAAGGGTTTCCAGTCTACCCTTTAGTCATCAAATCCCGGTTCACTTTGAATTTGGCCCTACCAACAGACAATCGAGTCTCGTTCGACTACGCGTTAAATGTGATCTCCTTGGTCACAAATCATATTCAGACCAAGATTGCCGAATCGTCCCGTACGGTCCTAGGTGAGGTGACTTAACATAAAGTGTCATTATCGACAGGCTCCGTTTAAATCTTCGGTCCGAAATCTGCCAACTCCTGTGAAATACGTCTCGCTACTTCAGCTTGACTTTCACATCCTAGAGAAATGTTTTGCTCAAGGTCAATACTACCGTGTAAAGTGGGCTACGATATGTACCAGTAGTCGTTGTTGTCTGGTTATTTAGATGTATACCTCGGTCTTGGAAGAGTTCATCTTAAGGTCCTTCTTGACTCCCGATGTAGCTCGCCGTAGCCATATATCCCCAGGGTTAATAAGAATGAATAAAACTATGTCATCAACAAATCTGAAGTTGATTCCCTTATCATCGTCCCACTGTAGCATTTTTATCAAGACGTTTTCAAGAGTTATCGCAGTGAAAAGTTTGGAGATAGTATCTCACTGTCTTCCACTTCTCTCTCACCATAACTTATTCCTTTTATCGTGTATTTGTTATATCAGATTGATAACGGCTATTCTATAAAGATATGATCGCACAGTAAATAAGGAATTGCGTAAAAAGTGTTGCAAGATCTGATTAAAGTCCGTCGGATTTCTACGGCCGTTAATTCTGGGAGGTCCCCGAGCCCGCTCTCAGAACATGTGGAGGTCTGTGACGTTCCGCAGACCAGCCATCTGAAGTGCGGTTTGTTTTTGTACGGTCAATCGCTACTTCAAAAACCTCTATGGTTTTCTTCAGTAGCTCTGAAAGTTTTTACTAATACTATTATTACGCATTTTGTTTTGGAGCTTTCCATAGAAGATCAAAGAATTAATGAAATACGTCATAATGTTTACTCTTTAATTATAAAATAACATATCAAACGTACTATTACAGCCAACGAAACATTCAAAATCTATGTCAGATTAAAGTACTTACGGTATTAATGACGTGGAGCGGGGCCCAACAGACGAAAAATTCAAGAATTATTACAAACAGCATTCGTATAACCTGTGACAAAAGAAAACAGTAAGGGCAATCCAAAAAGGGTTTAAGGTACAGGCTAGTATAGAATAAAGAAACTTTTTATTTATTATTTATTTATTTTAATCCACAGTCGAAGTCTTGAATATGTACGTTAATTATGTCAGAAACAAATTTAAATTTTTTTTTAAAACGTTTACATTGTTTGTAAAACGTAATAAGACCACTTTTGGTCACCATACATCATTTACTTGCAATAAATAATTTAATAATAATTTTAACCAAAACTGGTACCTACGTTAAAATCATATATAATAACATTACACATCGGGTTGTCTATGCTATTAGAAGTTTAACAGCACTTGGACCATGTTCAGAACTCACTTTTCGTTTTGCTTCTATGCTCTTGTCTATGTGTGTCGATCGCACGACGTGTCTAAACTCGAGGTCAGTTTGCAGACAGCACACTGCTTTTTTCTCGGCATCAAGACGTTCTTCATTCTCCTAAAAACCGTATTGTATTAAATGATATTAATTACAATAAGTTATTCGTAATGTGTTAATCACGTCTACAGAGTCTAGACAACTTTACGGTCTCAAAGTAAATATGGGTATTTCTATTATGATTCGATACAACTTTCATATCATATCATTTGAATGTTGAATATTTACTTAACTAAACTTAAGCAATAGGATAATGGCCTCTTTGTTTAATTACTTTTACTAGAAAATACTATAGCTCTGGGAGTAACAGTGAACTAGAACCAATATTTTCCTTACGACAACATTAATTTATTCACAAATGTATAATTAATTTTCTTTCAGACGAAATAACACTCATTGTTCAGAATTTCCCGATATCAGATAATTCCGTCGTAGCTATATTATGGTTTGTTGTTAATTTTGTTCGCAACACTGTTGTATTTAAAAAGCTGTTTGTTCACTAGAATTTTTTAAACAAAATTCTTTTATACAAGATATAAATAACTACGAATAACACAATTATAGCGTTTTCTACTACATATACATACAATAAAAAAAATTGAGAAATGTGTCGGTTTTTGGGTAATTCAAAATGTCCATACAATTAAAATTTCCCTATTAACTGAAGTGCGTCCTTCAGTTATTTAACAGATTTAGCTACCTTAATTTCCGGGATGGTAATTTTAATGTTTGCAGCATATCAAACTCAAACTCAAACTAAATTAACTTTATTCATATATGTTACCATGTACACTTATAAACGTCAACAAAAAAGATGTGAATTCTAAATTTACATTAACTACCAGTTCCCAAGTCAATGGCAAAGAGCAGGCAAGAACTAGCAAAAAACTCTCACTAACAAATCACTACCTAGGATTAGAATATTTTATATTTATATAGTATATATATATATATATATATATATATATATATATATATATAGTATATATATATATACTATATAAATTTACGATTATTAATCGTCAAATTTATAAAAAGCTTTATTCCTAGATGGTAATGGCGGTTTAACCTGAAACGGTTTGTTTTACCTTAATTTTCTTGACGTTACAGCCATTTTTGCAACACAGTGCTGTTGCATTGCCGTTCAAAATTGGCGTAGATGTTGGTAGGTGATCGTCTCTATGCACTAAAACAAAATATATTAATATTAAATCCAATATATATTCAGCCTCGACAGAGATCAACAGCCGTCGCCGACGCTTAAAGACTATAATCGTTAGGTTATTTAGTCATTGGTGATTACGTCAACACCAATGACTAATTTACACTGTTAAATACTGTATGCAAAAAATTCCAAACCTCTACAATCCAGAAAAAAAAACAAACATTACAAGACCTGAAATGTATTTTGAATTATATAAAAGTATTATTTGATAATATTGTTAAAGTAACGATAAAAAAATGTTATATTTTCTTTTATACATTTATTGTATATAAAAGAAAGAAAGTAATGTAAATATATACACAACGTTGAAATATTATCTATAAAACGAACAAATTCCAATGTTTTTAGTATAACGTTACTTTAAAATATAAAGCGTTAAATACACTACGATTTCAAATTACCATACAAATTAAGTGATGTTAATAAATACGCATGAACTTGCATGAGCTCTTTTGTGCAGTCAAAGTGCAAACATCCTGAGGGTAACAATTAAAGAGAAGTCTTAGCTTATCGTATGTTTATTTGCTTGCTACATAAAGTTACGATAGAACCTGAATACTTTATTTATTTAATAGATTAAATAAAATATAACATGAATGTTTTTCAATAATTAAACTACAATAACGTTACAACGACTATGAAACAAAAAAAAAAGTGTGTGCGTGTAACCTTTACGCGCGATTGAGGTAAAACTTCTTTAGCGTTAACGGCATATTATATCACTGAAATGAATTAATATCAACTTAAATAATAAATATCATATTATAATTTAATTATATTTATTATTCATGTTCTTCACAAAGATAATTCAAATACGAAGGTTACATCGGGACATTTCAATATAACATTGTTATTGAATATTAGTCTTAGTTAGTCAGAAAATTTATTACTTATTTACTTATTTTCAAAGTAATAAATCAATAAGTATATCTACAGATTTTCAAAACCTTCGCAATTTAATTTTTTTTTTGAAAATTTTAAATTCACTTTTATTCACTTTGCTACACATACTCTTATACAACTTTGTTTATTTTTATATATTTATTTTATTTATTTATTTATTCACACTTCGTTGCTAGAAAGAAACACAAATAACACAATATATACCAGATTTTTAGGATAATTAATTTGGTGTTAATTTACGTCTTCCAAAATGGTAAAATACGAAACTAAGCAAAAAATCAGGCCGTATATGTAACAAAAGAAAAGCAATCTAGGATGGGAACCTTTAGTGGAATTTTAATATGTACACGTTACTAGTATGGATTTTCTTACTTGAAACACTTAAATGAGTTCAAATAATGCACCACTAAATGGCGCTGACATATTTATAAAACGCGCTATCGTTATTATTTTTAAATAGCGGAAACTCCACAGACAGCGTTACTTCCATCAGAAAAAAATGTAAGTTACTGCCTAGTCGTGCCTAAAGAAGTTTTACTTCAATATTTCATCTATCTTGACATTTCTATATTCGATAGCCTAGTACCGAGAAATTAAAGCATTAAATATTGTAAAAATTTAATCAAAGAGGCGTGACGTAAGCGTTACGAAAAGTGTGATCAGGCAAGGCGAACAGAAGTTGAGTGGGGGATATAAGCAAGAGACAGCAGTGCGCGCGAACATTTCTTTTCTCTCTTCCTCTCATAGCCAAATTTTATAACAACAAATGAATAATAACCGTAATGTGCCAACTACAAGATATGGAACCATCCAGTTCCATCCAGATCCATATGGATCCATGCAGTTTTTTCTAGATATCTGTCTAATTTTAATTCGAAAATATATGTATCTTATTTCTCATACGATAAGCCTATTGTCTCGTTTATACAATCAACCACAGTAATTACTGATGTATCCAACAATGAAAATAATGAATAAAAATAAAAGATCTCTGCAAAAATATTAATTTACCAATGAAAATATGAAATAAATTTAAATATTTGTAGAATATTATTATATTTATATGTATACATAATACACACACACACATTTTAATATTAATTTTTTATTAATATTAATTTTAATATTTCACCAAACATAATCTTAATATACACAACAATACAAAAAAATATAATTGTAGTTAATTCTAATATACCTAATAACTAACTTTAAAAATATATGCCTAAAGAGGCAAGGTTCCGAAGATACTAGCAGCGTTCCCCCTTTGAATAGCTAGACTAATTGTTTGTGCGAGGTAGCTGCCAGCTCTTCGGTCTCCTGTACTGTTGACTAACCTTTTTGATATCCCTAAGAAGCCTTATAGCACTAGAACCCCACGGACCAACAACGATCCAACCACGGTCTCGACATCGAATGTGACAAAATCATATTAGGAGCCTAGACCCCTGTATTTGCGGGCTTTAACTTTTTCAGCCCTATCACAAGCCGCACCAGCTATATTTTTGGCGAGGCTTCTTATCTTAATTATATATCAGTAATAACAATGACAAGTACATAAATATAAGCTACGTCAATGTGTGTGTTATAATTTTGACATGAAACTGAACATCCCTGCAGATTTATAAGCAAGTTTTGAGCAACTAAAAACCTATAGGACAGTTATAGGTAATGCCATAGATGACATCAGAAAGCTCAATCTATGAACAATAGAAATTAGTTAAATAGCAAAGACATACACATAGGTATGCTTAGCTTCACAATAATTACAGGAATTTAAAAAACTTCGAAAATGAGTTTTAGTACATTCTCGTACTTTTCTACCCTTTACTCAATCTCTTTTCGTCAAATAGTATTTACAATGATATAAAAAGAGATAGAACCGTACTTTTTTAAATAAGATGATAAATTGATGAAAAACTAAGGTAAACTAAAGCACATTCTACTGGCAACTAGCAAAATTTCCTAAAATTATTGCAGCCGAAGGAATTTGTTAGTATTAGTAAATTAAAGAAAAGAAAGAAAGAAAGAACTTTATTAGACACAAAATACATTAATGTTTCTATAAAGTAGAGTGCACTGGCCCCCACACTAGGATTCCCTGTGTTGTGGGCAGCCAGTCTCTTCCTTTTACATCTAAACGTTAATTAATTAATTAATTTTACTTAACAAATTTATATCTATACTATTTTTGTACAATAAGAATGTTTTCTGTATCAGTATAGGACAGCTTAACAAGATATTGTTTGAGTTTTTTAGTAAAAGTATGTAATGCGATTTTTGTAATGTTAGTGATAATTTTATTTTTAATGAAGTGGTGAATGGGCCTCGGAAGGAGAAAAAGCATTGAGCGAAAAAAGTGCGATTTTTAGGTTGCTTATATATAGGTTTGCGTTTGGTTTGATTTGGTGTTGTGGGTGTTTGTTTCTAAAAAAGTCTGCATATTGCTATTAAGTATAGTTGTCTCACAGTTAAGAGTTTTGTTTCACTATACAATTTTGAAGTTGAGTAGCGGAACGGTTTTCTAAAGCATATCTTAAGAATGGCACGTTGGGTGCGCTCAATTTTCAGCATCGAAGACAATGCCGCTCCACCCCATACCGATATGCAGTAAGATAATATCGACTGGCATAATGCAGTATACACTATCTTGGCTGTATGTGTGTCAGAAGGTTTTCTAAGGCGTTTGAAAACATTTATAAGTTTGCGAACTCGAGAACATATTAGATAGTTTATTTGAGGACTCCAACAAAGTCTTGAATCTATAATTAATCCCAGGTATTTGGTTGTTTTCGTGGGTTCCAGGAGAGGACAGTTACATTTGTTGCGAAGGTTCAGACATGAGTGTAATTTAATTTAAAATTACTTACAATATTTTTGCCAATTGTAGTTATGCTGTATCTCGTGCTGCAGCCCTCGCCATAACTTGGTAACGATGAGGGAATAGGCAACTGACATTACGAAGAATGGGATAAGGAGCAGTGCCGCATCCAATCCCAGGTTGAATGCTCTCTCTAGTTCCAAACTTGCCCAGACTTCACGACATTTGTATGCTACAAAACAAATTTTACGAAACGAATTTTTTTTATTTTTATAATATCAGTTACAGTGATAACCATCAATCTACCAGTACTATCACCATATTTACGATTAAAATCATAAAAAATACCAAACCGTACAGATCAAGTTATTTCAATAGATATCCTTAACATACTCATTTAACTAAGTTTAACGATTTTGATAAAGATCTTACTAGGATCTTTTCTATCTAAACCCCTGACTATTGTCATGAAACCTTCTAAAACATACAATTTAACGAGAAACGGAAACTAGCACTAACTTAATACCGTCATCAGGAGATGTCTTATGCCTAGTCCACACGCTTGTCAAACCTTGACAAGCTTTCACAAATTCAAACGTGTGGATGGCTTAGCTTGCCTGGGTTTGCGAGCGCTTGTCGCCGATCCGATCGAGTGTCGGTTTTTTGGGCACAAATCAAAGGAAGTTTGCGGCAAGCGCTTGTGGTCCATCCACATGTTTGTGCCTTATTAGTATCGCTTGCGCGCTGGTGGCGATAAAATATGAGAAAATACCTACCTAGTGCGGTTTCTATGAATTTTTATCATCCACCATCTTCTTTGTTGAACTTTTCGCTTTCTTTTCATCTTTTCACTTTGCTTCTTTTTATAATAAAAATAAGTTAAGCTAAACGTTATGGCAGATAATACCTCGACGTCCATCATGCTTGTGTCTTCTGAACACACTGACAAGCTCGCAAACGTGTGGATAACGACGTTTGTCTTACCAAAGTTTGCCAAGCATTTGTAGAGGTTTGAAGTTTGCGGCGAACGCCAAGCGTGTGGTCTAGGCGTTACTCTTATATGTACTCTTATTAGGTACATACAAGAGTCAGACATCTCCTAATCGTCTTCGGCCTTAAGGACTTAAGAAATATTCCTGCAAACAGGATCGCTGTTTTGAAAATTTCACTACAAGTGCGGAAAGCCAGTCATTGCAAAGAGTTCCGACAAATGTATATGGTTGAAATTGTTTTTGTTGACATTTGGTTTTTGACTCCAAATACTCTATTATTGAATAAAAACGAAATTAGACAAAAGTTAGATGACTTTGTGAGTTTTTGGTATAAAAAAATATATTGTATTGTGTTTCAATTAGATTATACCATTGAAATTATCATATCATACATATTAATTGCTTTTAATTCCATCATAACAATCTTAGATAAAATCAAATTTACGATGAGTGATTTTGGTTATGGCCTGCTCTTTAAGACCCATATTACAAGGTAAATAAATAATTTATAACAGAGTTCGGTTATGTCTAATTTTATGACTGTAGGTTCGCTTAATCATTTTTAATACAACACCAATTTATTTCTTTGCACGTAAGACATTATCACATTGTCTATATTTTCAAGAGCTCAAAGTAAAATTAGAACAAGAAGCTCATTACCTGTATGCATAGCAGTGAAAATTAATTATTCTCTCATTATTGAGTGTCAAGTTACAAGTTGACACTCAATAATGAGTGTCAACTTGTAACTTGACACTATACAAGTTCTCAGAATCCACCTCCAAGTGGTACAATAATTAGTAGAAGCTCTCATGCGTTTTAGGTTACATAATATGGAGAAATAAGAAAAAATTGCAACACTACTAAGCAAACACTAAAACACTTTTAAGTATTATGTGTAATTTTTAAGAGAAATCAGAGAGATTCTTGAGTTGCACAACTGTGTTTAATCAGACCAAAGGACGATCAATAGTTTTACCTTATGATAACAATCGATATGAAAGCCATAAATTACATTTAATTTTTTTTTATGTAATCTCGCTATCGCCCCTACGGATACAGTTCAGCTTGGGCTACGCTCACCATAACAATACATATAATGTTTAATTAAATCATAATTCGGGTAAATCGGTCGGTTAAATCATGAAACATTATTCAAATTATTCTCGTTCGCTGTCCTTTATTTTATATCTTACTAGCGGTCTGTCCTAGCTTCCCACGTGTAGACATGATTTTAAACAATTATTTATATGTTCTTTAATAAGCAAATGGTGAATTTTTTTTTTAAATCGATCCAGTACTTTTTGCGCCAATTCGTTACAACATGCTTACATACAATTCTTTCCTCTTTATAATGTAAGTAAAGATTGATTTATTTACTTACAGCCCATACAATATGGCCAAACGAACAAACAAAAGATGATACATATGCTTACATTGATTTAGTCTGTTATAGGAGGCCTCTTGTAGGTTTAGCTCTAGTGTAATTTAAGAACTGAAAAGTGACATTATGAGATACCATAACGATGGTTTCATAAAAATGTAATTCCTCCTGTTTGTACGCTTTCAGTAATACACATTTTCTAGAACTTACCATTTCCTTTCATTGGTTGCAGCGTGGATACTATCAGTATCGGTGAATTTAACCCAAGTGACAAAATCCATACAGTTGCGATCATTTTGTACGCGTGGCACTGTGTCTGCCACTTTCGGGATTTCAGCGGTCTGCAGATGGCAAAATATCTCTCAAGAGATATGGCCACAAGAGTCCACACGTCAACTGATACTGAGACAGCTGAAAACAAATAAATCTTTACATGGATTTCTATAAAACGTTTGACAATCATCAATCAATTTGAGAGCATTGATTCCTCAAAGATTTAATATGTGCAAACAATTAATGACTTTTAGTGTATTTTGATACTCATGGTAATGTCGGTAAAGCGTGAAAATAATGCTAATTTTATGCTCAGAATATCCAAACAACGCACGTCCTTATTACTGCTTTGGGTAGTTGATGTACGCGTACAATAATTTTATCGACATTTTTAATTGACAGTTAAGCCTAAGTTACAATACATAATTCAACAGTTAATTGTTTCCAGTATAATAATTTACTGGGTTTTCCACGTACAAAAGCTGGATTAATAATTTTCTATGTAGGCTATATACTTCATATCATCGTATTTTAGGTAGCCGGTTTCGATCGTGCTGTATATTACTTATATGCACAGAAATGTAGTGCATTTGAACAGCGTGCGTTTCATACACCAGGCTTGCCACCCCACCTGGCACCGTTTTACCGACAAATTTAACGCCGTCATCCATTTAATGTGAACGTCGAGTTATGTAAATAATATAATATACATATTAGCGTTAATAAAACTCAGGGAATCTGTTAAACAGGGAATATTAAACTGTTACCAAATTTAATAGTGGTTATGGCATTAATGAACTAGTAAAAAAATACTAATACTGACTTAATTAACAATCCTATCGCAAATCAAGTAAAGTATGCAAAGCGTGGTGAATGTTCATAAAAGTAAACGCATATTAAAAGGTGTATTAAAAGGTGTTGGTATCTAATTGAAATGAACGATATTAAATACCATTAGCAATTTTTCTGCTAGCGGTATCTATTAAAGTCCATAAAATGTTGTAAACGAGTAGTTTTAATTAAAACTGTTTCTAAGAAATCTCTCCTTTTAAAGAAAACACTTTTTTAACGGATTGAAGTTATGTATTATTGTAAACTTATAATTATTTAAACATAATTTTAAATTTCCGACATTTCGCGTGCTTTACAGCGTGCGTGGTCACGGTGACTAACCGTCGGATAAATTTAAAATTATGTTTAAATAATGATATGTTTACAATAATATATAACTTCAATCCTTTAAAAAAGTATTTTCTTTATATGTGTAAAAGTTTTGTTAATAAAAGATAAATCTCTCCTTTCTTGTTAGCCACATTTTCACAGATGATTAGAGAACCGTCGCATTTAAAATTAATAAAACAAACGATGAAATATATGAGCTCCATATCACGGGTGAAACAACAACATTAGATACCTTATAAAATGAAAAAGCAAATTTTATTGATATCAAATGTTAAGTCAAGAATAACAATAGGGATAAAGCCAGAACAGATTGAATTCAACAACTTTTTAATCAAAGAAAAGCCCTTAAGTCTCTTTGAAGGTTTGATTCTATTGGAAATTTAGGATGAAAAACATCTGGTCACGCTCCGGACAATTTCCTAAAGGAAAACTGATATAATTCTCATTAGTCGTGTAACGTTACATCACAAGGAGTGGGAAAGTTTGGTAAATTTCTTATAAGCTTCTGAACGGGTCTCCGTCTCCATTAGGGAAAATAATTCGGACATTTGAACGATATAAGTGTATCGAACTCTACAACTAACGACTCGAACACAAAAATAGATATAATTAGTTTAGAATAATTAGTATGACTTGAAACTTGAAAAAGCTGTTGTCCCGATTTTGATGAAATTACTCTAGCTGTGCCAACGGTGAAAGTACGGGGACTAAAATCTACGTCTGTAAGCTTAGAATGCCCAGATCACTCTTGCCTGTGAAAAATGATCAATGAAATATGCAAAAATGTCAAACGTTGACTTTCATTGTGCCACCTATATAAATTCTCGTAAATTATATATAAATATATGTATAGTATATAAATTTTTGTGTTGTTATGTAATCAAATCATTCCTTTTATATAATCATTTATTTATCTTCATGTACAAAAATTAATAAACTATCACAACACTCCATTATTAACATTAAATAACGCAGGGCAGCTAAGCAACACACACACAATTAAAACACAGATTAAACAAATCATGAGATAAGCTTTACAACACAAATAAATGATTTTAATTTTGATTGATGAAAGATACAAACAGAGAAGATTGGAGGTTCTAAAAGGAGGTCTTAGTCTAAGGACAAGCTGTATAACAAAAATTAACCGTCTCGCCGATTAATTATTATTAATACTGTTATTTTTTTAGTATTTCATATTTTTATGTACTAGTATAAGTAATTACAGCAATCAAGGGTTTTATTATTATTATCTGGTTAGTACAAGTGGGGGATGGAGTTATCACGTCCCGACGCTAAAATAAGGAATAAATAAATAAAGTAGATTATGAGTATTCGCACTACACTAACTATTTACCTATTAATAAAGAAAGGAAGTATTTGTGTTTTACTTCTTTTTGTAAAAAAAAATAACTTCAAATTCTTCCACATAACAATCCTACATACAAAAATATTGTAGTAATTTCGGTATACATTTATTTTTTTTCATTACAAAAACATCTTAATGGTCTTAATATTGAAACATGGGTTGGTAACAAATCAATCAATCTATCAAAAATAAAAGTCCATCAATACACATACAACTGTAAAAAACTCTTAGTAAAGTCGAAGAAAACATATAATACTTACATATAAAAAATGATTTGCTCGAAACTCGCACTGTGGTAACTCTCGTAAGTGATACAACTTTAGTCATTGCGTATATTTATGTAGTAAAATATTTATTATAGGCAACGTGCGACTCTCATACCTGAGGTCGTAGGTTCGATCCCGGGCTGTACACCAACGGACTTTCTTTCTATGTGCGCATTTAACATTTGCTCTAACGGTGAAGGAAAACATCGTGACATAACATCGGAAACCGACATATCTTAGACCCAAAAAGTCGATGACGTGTATCAGGCACTGGAGGCCAATCGCCTACTTGCCTATTAGATTTAAAAATAATCATGAAACAGATTCAGAAATCTGAGGCTAGACCTAGCCTAGTTTAGCAGTTTTAAAGTTTGATATGTTATTTTGACTTCAATATATAACTCAGCTGTTCAACTGGGTACGAAAGACAGAAGAAGTACCATCACATTGGTCTATGTCCGATATATAATCAACCAAAATGGCGACCCTTTAAGTATAGGAAATTATAGGTCCATTAGCATGTTAGCAAGTACTTATATATAAATTGTTTTGTTCTGTAATATTAACGTAACGCACGTCATTAACAGTTCACAATAGGACAAGATGCGAGCATGATTAAGTACACGCCATAGAACCAATCTATTAACAATCAGGCTATCTTAATCGCTGTAAATTTAGTTGGAATAGATATTAACTTTCAAAAAATTCAAAAATTATTTATTCATGTAGTTAACATAATGTACACTTATGAACGTTAAAAAAGAAATATAAATTAAATGCTTCTAATTTTACATTTAGTAGTTCTGCTAGTTCTCAAATCAAGGGCGTAGAGCCAAGAAGAACTGGCAATAAACTCTTCGCCACTCTTTTTAATCGCCAAGTTTTTTCTTTTCCACAACGTTCGTAAGGAGCTGCAACCATTACACCATGTTCCATATGACATCTTGATTAATAAGGTTAATAAAATAAATTAAAAACAAAGATCTGTCCGCTATCAGCAGAAGGCATGGTGAAATAGGACTAAACAAAACAAACAAGAAATACAAACAGGACCAAAGTTTCTTCGGAGAATCTTTCGCTCGAAAATAAGGAGAGAGATCTCGTCTTTCTTGCTAAGGGGCCAGGTTTCAGAACCATAAGTGAGCACTGGTCGCAGCAGAGTTTTGTACAGAACAAGCTGGTATTCTTCCTGAGAAGTCGCGATTGGAAATATCTGCGAAGGCCAAAGTAGCAGCGGTTTGCTACCAGGATATATAAACTCATTTACAAAAAACATATTTGAAGACTCTCATCTGGATGATGTTAAAGCAAATACGCACTCAAAGGCAATATATTATAATGTACTCAAAAATAAATGCACGTTTAAAAGTCGTATTTACACTACGAGAGTTTTTCGCAATTTAAATAGACTTGTTGCGTAAACACAGCGCGGATGTACAAACATGAATAAAGTAATAGTTATATAGTATATTTTCGTCCCAATATACTAATAACAGACTTACTTCTTTGTAAGCAACAAATTTAAGATAGATGTGCCATAGTCTTGAAAAGGGCCAGACTCAAAATGTGGTGGCTAGAGTCCATGCGCTTATAGAAACATCAGTAAGAAACAAAATCATGTATGCACCTGATGATTGATATACGCTGGTTCGAATATTCTAACAGTGTCCCATCCTATACGTTGAATGTTAGATTTCAAAGAATGGCTACATACTAATTAAAAATATACGAACTTTATGAAAATTATTAGAAAGATAAAATTCAAGGGCACAATTTATTGGGTTTTAGGATTGATAGAATCATGAATTTTATAAAAACCTAAATCTTACTAAGGAAGGCCCCTGACGAAGATGATTAATTAGACTTAAACTAATTAACTGTATTTTTTATTTTTATGTTGAAAAAATAATAATAAAAAATCAAATAATAAATAATAATGAAATCATAAACTTAAAATATCTTATAATTCATTTCAGAAAAAAAATTAACAAAAAGTGAATAGATCAATTTCTAGAGAGATTCAAACATTCATTACGCTCTCCTATTATCCTCCTCTATTGTTGACATGTCGCTTTGAGCGTAACAAATTCTTAAAAGGCCGGCAACGCACTCGTGAGCCCTCTAGCATCGAGAGTGTCCATGGGCGGCGGTATCACTTAATATCATGTTTTGTTTGTAAGGGCAGTTCAGACTAGGATTTGATACAGTAAATTAAATGAAATTGAAATTCTGCGCACTTATAAATTTTTAACGCGCGATTTGGATTTTATAACGCATTTGCATTCGAAAAGCAAAATTTGGCTTAGAAGTCATAGATCACAGCCTGCGTTGTCGTATATGTCGAAATAATCGGTGTATTATACTAATTATTACCTAAAGTCCATTACAAAATATATTGTGACTTATCAACTTGTCAATAGTAGGATTGCTTATAGTCTCACTGAAATAAATGGGTTTGGCTTATACCGTTTCTTCTTTACTCATTTTAACTCTCACTATATGACAAAAATCTGGACAGTTACTCCAATACTATTACGTACAAGGAAAATTCCAGGCATACCATTGAATGTTATTGAGAATTTTATCGGTTTTACGATCACTTTCAGCATTTTTATTACTAGTGGCTAGGTTATGATGTACACAATATAAAAATACGTAACGGTAAATCTTTGCGATGGTTTTTATATGTATATATAATATACATTAGAAGCCACGAACAACCATTGAACAGTGTTCAATTAATTTACAAATTAATCAGTTTTTTAAATAATCCTTAAATTTTTCGGACGACGATGCATGACAGGGCGTTTTTTACCGCTCTTTCTACCGTTATCAACCTACTTTATGGAACCAGTTGCTTTTCAGATTTTTCCAGTTACAGCATAGAACTTTCAAGAGGATACTGGCGTTTGGCCACGCAAATGCAAGCCACACGATGATTATTAAAACATAAATAATCGATATAATTCGTAAAGTGTATAAAAATAAGTAAGTGTACAAAACTAAGTTCGTATGAAACTTCTACATACATTTATTCATTAATTACATTTATAGATTAACGGCTAAAAGTAGGTATAGAAAATGTCTCACCTTGCAAAAATGGTATTAATTTGCATAGTGTAGCTCCAAACAAAAATCTTCTGTAAATTTGCCCAACCAGAGTAAAAGGTAAACAGAATACTCCCAGCAAGAAATCTGATATGGCCTAAAATAAAACACACTTAAATGTATTTTTAAAGACATATCTTCATATATATATATCCTGTCACTATGTTTGTCCGCGATGGAATCCAAAACTTACTACTTACCGATTTTAAATTAAATTGGCACACCGTGAGCGGTCTGGTTTAACTTAAGACATAGGATAGCTTAGATCTTTAATTATTAGTCAATGGCAACCGGAGGCGCTGGTAATCGACATATTATGTATAATCAAGACCATAAATCAAGAAGATATTTAAATTTAAAAAAAAATTAAGTTATTAGATAGAATAGATGTTTTTTCGAAGTAAATGACACATTTGATTGGATAAAAACCGAATTGATTTGTTTACTTTTAAGTATTTGAATTTATGATGAATTTTATTTAAACGTAACTTTACTTGAAATAAAAAGTACTACTTTCATATTTAGGAGGTTTTTCTACAGATTTTAAATAATTTCACTGAGAAAAATGTGAATAAATTAAATTATGATTTGCTGACTTTCCCTAGTAGCTCGCCTGCATCGTCGCAGAGAAGCACTGCGTCAATTGCAATTTTTTTTTAATTAATGTATATTTATTTTTGTTGATTTGGTTATACACTTCTTGCACATTATCCTTAGTATTTTTTTTCCTGGAATAGATCGCTTGTTAGCGAAAAGCCCATTCATTTAATTTGTAATAATGTATTTTATTTGTTTTAATTTATAATTTGTAATATATACTCGCGAGCCCTCTAGGATCGAGAGTGGGCGTCATGGGCGCCATGGGCGGCGGTATCACTTAACATCAGATGAGCCTCCTGCCCGTTTGCACCCTGTTCTATAAAAAAAATTAGCACTCACTTCAAAAGTAAACAAATTTCTTACCAGGTTTAATAGGTATACATTAGTGACAGTCCTCATTCTCCTATTACTAGCCAGTGTTGCTATCACGAGACAGTTTCCGGATATCGACAAGAGGAAAATCAGGAAATAGGGTGGCAACACAAAACGCCATTCGTAGGCATTGGATACAGTTTTGTTCATTGACACTGTGCTGATTGTACTCGACGAAGTATCTCGCATCACGAGGGAGCTGATATTGAATAGAAGGGTTTTATTTGTATCCATTGCAAATCTGAAACAAAGGTTCACTATATTAGTATATTGTGAATATATATATATATATGTAGTGAAACCTAGGAAAACAATGAAGTTATTTGCACAGAATATATCGATTGAAATATATGTATAATAATTTGTATTCTAAGTAGTCAGCCATAAGTTACTAATGAAAACCGATTTTTTTCAACACTTTTATTATTTTATTTAATCTTATAGTGAGAAATAAATATTCCCGCAAGGACTTTTTCGCCTATGATAGAACAAGACCTGAAGCTCGGTGCTTATCCTCGATATACAGGACATGCCATAAATCAATATTTACAATTAAAGAGTGGATACATAAAAACGCCTTCTGTCGCGATACGCAGGAGAAAAACACAGAAATATAGTAAATATTACTGATATTTTTTTTTTAAAAATTGAAAAACACAATAAGCAAATGTATGCTCACAATTCTAAAATATCCGCTGAAGTCGGAAAGGATCAGGTAGTGATGGTTTAGTGGGGTGTGGCCGATCAAATAGTCACAGAGAAACCTCTAAGCAACACACTTTTTTAAAATATATCATGGACTTTCCAGGAGGTTTCTGCACCTGGTCACAAGGCACGAACTACCCAAGCCTGACTTGAAATCAACGTTTCGGACTTTTTAAGAGCTAAAGGCTGGCTCAGACCTCAACCCTTTAGACTTCAAATCATAATCAGTTTTAGAGGACACGACGCTAAACGACACGTCCACTTTGAGTTTCTTAAAAATTCTTTGGCGCAAGCAATAGCGAAATTTCGCTTGAAAACATAAATCCATCGATGCGTGGCCAAACAAATTTAATGCCTGTATAAAGGTCAAATGTTGCCTTTTCGAATAGAAAATTTTATTATTTTTTCCTGAGACTTTATTAAATATGTAGGTATAAATTTTAATAATATTTCATTACTGGATTTTGGCTGGACTAGGTACAATGCTAGTATTATTTATAATTCTAAGAGAATTCACAATTTAATACGATTTTGCAAATGTATGAATCTGACCTGTTTAAAATATTTGTCACAAGAGGGCCCTAATTGACGTTCATATGTAATGAGATTATTACAAAAATGAGCTTGCTTGTGCTAGACGTTGTTACTTCAAGCGTATTTTTTTAGATTTTGGCAGTAATTTTCTATTTGTACGTCTCATTTAAACTTTATATAATTAAGTGTATTTCCTAGTTCCTAAAGTGGTTAAACCTCATGCCCTAAACCTCTTAAGCATCGCCCTCAACAATAGTTTTCTATTTAAAGAGATGTCAAAGCTAAAATTTCAGAAAACTAATACAGCGTATTATCCGAGCATCGTCCGAAAACTGTTAAACACAGCGTGTTTTATTTAACAATCAATCACTACGAATATAGACTTACGCCCGAACCCAATAATTAATCCACAAACTCAGATTATTTTCAATCTGAGATTGTGTATTTTTTAGACGATGACAGTCGATCGATCGAGTCGATATACATGTTTATATTTAAAACATATCAAATAGCTTTTTATTTATTTTAAAAACTTGTGTAAGTTAAAATCTTAAGATAGGATATTGGCACAGTAGAAATGTCATTTTCATACAAAGGTCTATCCACATACACCGATCCGATCTACCATGGATAGCTAGTATCGACAGATGGCTATTACAATCCGTCGATTGGTTATTGGTACACTTATCAATATTTGGATTAAGATGTCTATCTCAGATGGTCAACACAGATTGAGATAGGTTATTGGGTTTGGGCGTAAGGGTATATATAAAAGCAAAAATAGTTAATGTTTATAATAAATGCTAAAAATACAATACTTAAAATACATAACACAATAATAGTAATTAGCGTTTTAACTTTCAATCTAAAACTCTTGCAAGTATATCGTATCTATCTATCGCAGTTTGTCTCAACTACTACATGTGAAATAAGGGCGACCATTAGTATGTACATAAGCAAACGCATTTTGAGTATATATGCAAAAACCTGGGGCTTTGATATATGAAAACAGTAAAATGACCATTATACCTAAGTCAAATTACCTTCATTTGCTTCATCACCTTGAAGATTAATGTCAGTGGCGTAATAATACCATCTGTGGCCCGTGGTAAATTCTTTTGATGGGGCCCTATCAGAATTGACTACAACAAAAAGAACTTTTAAAGCAAAAACAGCATCATAACATCCTGCTCGCGTAGGGTTTAATGTTTTTAATGTTAATGAAGTTGATGACCCACTTTCTTTATTAGATATAAAACTTTATAAAATATTCATTTGTTTCAAAAAATTATACATTTGTTTAGCTGTTTCAAAAAAAGTTGCTTTACCCGTACAGAAACTACTCGTCACTAGTAATGTGTACAACTCTTGAATTTTATTATGGTCTTTAGTTGTCTCTCTTTCGATTTCAAGCAGAATTTATAATAATATACTTTTTAAATAAAATCTTAATAAAATACTCAGGTACACTGTAAAAACATATTTTTGAGCTCGCGGCCTCGTGGGTCATTTTGCCAGCCCTATTATTACGGTTATGCCACTGATTAATGTAGTTCTCAGCTCTTGATTGATTGTATCTGTGATTTAATTATATCAAATATAATCTTTCGACATGTATCTATAAGTTGAAGACAACTTATACATACATGTAAACATATAACTCAATAAACAGTTGTTTGCAGCATGATATTGCAATTATTTTCTTGAATTTTGGTACGAAATTTATTTGTTGGGTTAAGAAAAGTCTGACTCGGGTTATTTGAAATCAATACTGCCCCTTGCTGATTATTAGCGATTATTGCAACGTGTCATACAAGTTGTGTGTGTCGAGAACCCTGGTTAATGTGTGTAAGATAATACAAATTTATATATAATAATACAAACTTAACTAAAATATGATCCGGCTGCGACTTCAATAATCCTTGTATTCTTATCCTTCCTCCAATCTTTCGGCAGTGTTAAAAGTTTATAAGGCTAGAACGTATTTCAACCCCTTTAAGGAAGCAAAAACAATATTTTTTCTCAATCTACACCTAACTTTTTCGAGTTCTTCTTTTTAAGTTAAGATCTATTTATCTTTTACATTTAAAAAAATATTGTTTCCATTTTGTCGAATGGAAATTACATCATTGGCATGTATTTTTTCCTTTTAAACCCCAGTTGTTTTCTACATTCTTAATTCTCTTTCTTCTGGGTTAATTTAATAAGTGGCAGAACGTTTTATTATTATCCTTGCCAATAAAGCTAATATTTATGTTATAATTCTGACTTCCGACCTATTTCAATATTCTTTTTATCTAAGGCGTTAAAAATTATAGAACAATTATTGATGCATGAGTACTTTAACTTTCTTCTAATCTGAAATAATCTTTTCAATCGCATCTAGTTTTTAGCCAGTACAGTCACCGCTTTGAAAAAAATCGTTTAGGTATGCAACAGTAATTTTTAAATGCCATTACTTTATTGGACTTTAGCAATCCTTTCAACACTGTTGATAACGACGTAATCTTAAGAAAAAAAATGTATCCTCCAATTATCACACTTAATATTGTAGCCGCCAGCGTATCGTTAGGTAGTAGGTGATTAGATCTTAGGAAGAGTCGATTGGAATACACTGCCTAGGGACACTACACATTTAACGATATTATTCTACCTATAGCGTCCCCTGTTGACTATCTATCTTGGCATATAGACCTTATTCTGACCTTATTCTGGAATGTTACGTAGAACAATGAAAGCTGTGACGGTTTATCTAAAACGGTTTTACGTCTCCCATCCCTACTAAAAGGATGCTGCTGCTACGTTAATTTATGGCTATTGGAATCTTAATGAAACTACTTTCCGCCCTTGAACGTTTTGGACCTTGAAGGATATGTGCTACATATATGGATTTAAATTTAATTATATCACGGAATACCGTGAGAGTCAGAACTGACTCGCAATCTGTCAGCGTCATTTTAACTAACTTACTTAATACAAATAAAATAGCGATAGAAGATTGAAACAACTTCGCTTCAGGTTGTCTCAGTTTCTTTGATCATTTAATAGTAGATACTTGTTGCGCTATTTTCTTTATTCTACAACAAAGTGTGTTTTAGGTGCGCTATAAAAAGATTCAGCATTTGTTTTTCCATTAATGAACAATCAGGACTTGGACGAACGACTTCAAGTTTGAAAGTCGCAAAGCTTACTTTCTTATGCTTACTAAAAGTATCCTTATTTATATACTTACCCTGTATTCCATACTTTCTTATCTCAAACTTATTATAATTATAAGAGAGAATATCTTTCATATTACAATACCCATCTATCTATCCCTTTATTGCTCTCATAGCCGGTCACTCCTGTAACCTAGGCATAGATCCAACCATTTCAATACAATCTTCGCCGTCACTGCCATTCAATTGTTGAATAATATATTACTTGTTGAATACTTAAAGAACTTTAAGCAGCTTTTCGCAAAGTAAATATGATTTGAGAATCAATATAAATATTGTATCGATAAACACATTTATTTGTTAAGTTTAAGTTCTCTATTGTATTTTTTTTACGTATGTGTTGTCTAAGAAACTGCTTTTGCTGCAGCCCGCCTATCTACATACTTTGTTATATTTTTTCTTTTGTGTTATGGTGTTGTAAATAAAGTGTTTTCATTATTATTGTTCAATAACAACAATTCGAAACCATTAATCGTATATTTTCGTATAATTTCGCCTTAACTAACATATTTTGATAAAATTAATAATTATTTTCAATACGGGGATAAAATACGCAATACAATATCACTACATAGTATAAAACAATGTCGGTTTCTCTGTCCCTATGTCCCTTTGTATGCTTAAATCTTTGAAACTACGCAACGGATTTTGATGCGGTTTTTAATAGATAGATAGAGTCAAAAGGAAGGTTTATATGTATAATAACATCCATTAAATAGTGGAGAAGTACTGTTATTTTTGAGGTTTCTAATGTGATGTCGTAAATAATTACACTTTTTCCGCTTACATTGCAAACGCAGGCTGAAACCCTACGAGTTTTATCAAAATAATGTACTAAGTATTGTACACATTGAAAAGGTCTACAGAAAAGTCCCTGATGGTATGGCGAGTGGATGGCTCTCATGGATAACCCACAATAACTTTTTTTTGTCATTTACTTTTTACGACAAATAATGGCTTATTTTCGAAGCGATTTTAACCAATACAGCATTAATCCTTAACAAATTAAATACCTTGAATACATTGTTTATTTAATATAGATCTATTCAGCCCATTACAGCTTATTTAGCAGCGATCAAACGCGTAGTTATATTATCGGAGCTTTCCAGCGACGGAAATAACAATACATAATAAAAACCTGCTTTTCATCAGCATTGCACCCGAGCGAAGCTGGGGCGGGTCACTAGTATATTATAAGTACAAGATCAACGAGATGAATTAAACACAGATTCTTTAAAACCTAAAAAAAATTCATACAACTTCAAACTTTGAAATGACAATAATGAAATTAGAGCACTCATGCCTTAGTCTCGCTCGTGTCAACATGGTTGAAGCGTGTAAGTTTGCCTGCGATAAATGGAATGTCAAACATAAAGTAATTGATCCATTAGTAAAGTATTTATTCAGTAAAAATAGAAATCTTTACTATTATCGACATTGTAATCGGCTTCAATATATTAAGTATAGATTTATCACAACTATCAGTGTAGCTTAGTCACAATAAAAAATACACTCAGTAGCTAATCCCCTACTGGTTTAATATTACGATGTCAAAGCCAAAGATTACCTTTACCATAGTAAATTTTTATTTCTAAGATATTTTTAAGGGTCTGTTTCACAATGTATGGATAAAGTACCAAATAGCTATGCAACACTTAAATTCTTCGGAAGATAAAAGTTCCGAATAAGAAATTTCGCGTTTCATGACGATAGCACTATCTGACAGCCGTGAAACGCAACAATAGAGTTTATCCTACCAATAAGTAATAAATAGCTTATTTATCTGGAACTTATCTGGACATTGTGAAACCGACCCTTAATCTACTAAGTAATTTCACAGAAACGTAAAATATATCGGAGAAAGAAATATCTCATAATCAGTGTCTCGGAAAATTAATCACTTTTTGCTACTCTGAATTCGCTGTGTTTTATTTTATTTCAAATTGAATTGAGATTGACTATATTGTATGAGTTTTTATGTATCTAAAGTGTGCGCTAAATTGTATATACATTCAATAGTTAATGTTCTCTCCTGCTTTCAAAAACCAAAAAACGAATTTTTAAACAATTCTTAAAGATCTAACGCCTCCTAATATTACAAATATTAGGAGCGACGCTTTTATGTAAGAGTCTGAAAGTTTTTAATATTTTTAGTACCTTCATAAGAAAGTTACCCTTGCGACTTTCAAACTTGAGGTCGTTCGGAAAATGCTGATTGTTCATGAATGGAAAAACAAATGCTGAATCTTTTTATAGCGCACGTAAAACACACTTTGTTGTAGAATAAAGAAAATAGCGCAACAAGTATCTACTTTATACTGATCAAAGAATCTGAGACAATCTGATGCGAAGTTGTTTGTTCCATCGCTATTGTATTTTTATTTTAGTAATGTAGTTAAAAAAGGTATAATGTTAATTAATAAAAGAGCGTACTACATTCCCAAAGGCGGACACCGCAAACATGAGTGTTAATGGGATGCGGTATGTGCTTCTTTTAGCTATCGTGTAGAAAATTATTTTAATAATAATTATTTTTATTGACAATTGCATCATAACCCTAGATAGATAACTATCAAACTACAAAAATATTTATTGAAAGTTCTGAATATCTTTAAACGAGCAATCCTTGTATATATGTATATAAATATATAAATAAAATCTCGGAATCGGCTCCAACGATTTTCATAAAATTTAGTTTCGGGGGGTTTCATTGAATTATTTCTAGAAAATGTCATTTTATTCGTGTTTTATCAACTTAAATATAAACTTACTTTTTTTGTAAGATTGAAAAATATTATTCATATTTCATCATTTTATTAGTATGTAATTCGTACTAAAGCTAATAAATAAAAATAAAAAGTGTAGGCAACTTAGCTATATTTAAATTAAGATTCAAAGACCAATAAGACCATTAAAAGACCATATTGCGTGATCCCACGAAAATTAAAGTCTACCTAAGTGCTGCCACCACCTTCACGTGATATAATTGTATGGTTAGCATATAAGTGTTCTCATGTAAGTGACGAATGTGTATTATGAGAATAAGGGCCTGTTTCACAATGTCCGGATAAGTTCCAAATAAGATATTTGTTACTTATTGGTAGGATAAATAGTATTTTTGCGTTTCACGACTGTCAGATAGCGCTATACGTCATGAAATTCGAAGTATCTTATTTGGATCTTTTATCTTTCGAATAATTTATGTGTTGCATAGCTATTTGGCACTTTATCCATACATTGTGAAACAGGCCCTAAATGTCTTTAAACCTAATAAGTCATAAATAATAAATACGCAATTAATTTTTAAAGTATGCTCTTAGAGTTCGTCGAAGAGAAATCAACTTACGGAAACATCTAGAAAGATATAGCAAGCTATTTCCTCTTTAGTAGCAGCCAATATTTATTTTATTTTATATTGACATTTCATATTGCAATACGGATGATTAGCATATAAAATCTCTCAACGAGAAAATAAATGTAATAACTTATTCAAAGCTTATGACGTTAATATATATATATAATATTATAGTACCGTACATATTATAGGATAAATAGTTAATAAACCCTGTTAGGTTTAGAAAATATAATTACAATAAATATTACAAAACGGAAATAAAACTCTCGTTACCACTGTAGGTTAAATAAGACAACAATAAAAATCTCAAATAATTACAGACAAAGTAACATTTTAAACTGACGTTGAGTAAAAATAGAGCAGTGTTGGCCTAGTGGCTTCAGCGTGCGACTCTCATACCTGAGGTCGTAGGTTCGATCCTCGGCTATACCAATGGACTTTCTTTCTATGTGCGCATTTAACATTTGCTCGAACGGTGAAGGAAAAAATCGTGAGGAAACCGACATGTCTTAGAAACAAAAAGTCGACGACGTGTGTCAGGCACTGGAGGCTGATCACCTACTTGCCTATTAGATTTAAAAATGATCATGAAACAGATTCAGAAATCTGAGGCCAAGACCTAAAGAGGTTGTAGCGCCACTAATTTATTTTTATTTTCTAGTAAAAATAATTGCAACAAAAATAGATCAATGATGTATCCACGCATACAAACTTTAACATTAAAGGACTAATGCAGAAATTGCAAAGAAGACTTAATACTTTGTTTCAAGCCGCAGGCACGATTTCTGTACCTTTTCGCTGAATGTTAATTAAGTACGCGACAGGCATCTTAAATTTATTTAGGATTTTATTTTACTATTAATTTTAATAGTTCGGTATCCTATGAATGCGACTACTTGCTTTTGTGTTGAGATCGCTGAGAGAATTGTTAGAATGTGTCTTTAAACTTATTCATTTGAGGCACTTACACAAAAATCAAAATGTTACACGCCAGTATTCATTATTCATTATTTTTTCATCATTATTTTCTACACACAAATGAAAACATAAATATAATATCACGATCAAATGTACGATAGACGGCTAGATCTATTTCATGAGATAAATTTTCAAGAGCTAGAGATACAACATGCTAATTCCATTCCTATGTCTGTCAATCACATGACAAAACTTAGTAAAACTTGGTAAATCTCTAGTCTATTACAGTAAAATTGCAAAGATTCCTATTTGATAATTCCTATTAAAGTTCCTACAGAGATATATATATATATATATTAAAAAACAAAAGAGAAAAAAAAGTTATGGTATTTACCGCACGAATGTTAATTTTTTTTTCTAAGCTTTAATATACGTTCTTGAGACATTTTGCTGTTTTTTAATAAGAGGCGTTTTTTAATGTTATGCTTATAATTTTATGATTATTATTTTGTATGTTATGCTTATAGTTTTATGATTATTATAATGTTTCTTATATAGATAGGATTTGTTCGAACTCGATAACGGCTCCGACTGTCATTGATTGTTTTTGATTTGTTAGATTCGTTCCCAATAGAATAACTATAAAAACTTTAGAGGCCTAAAAATAATTTAAAATTAAAATATTCATGGGTTTCGTAACGGTCAGGCATTAAATCGAATCGACGAAATAATTCCATACGTAATTAAAGAATGTATTTAATAAAGATTTTGAATCGACTAGATATTGATACCTATCAATATCCACTACGTAGTACCTAGGCTAGATATTATTTTGATAGATTGTCCACAACTCTCGGAGATTGACGCGTTTTAGATTTTAAATGTAAAGTCATGAAACAGGATTAACAAATCTATACGAGCATACTGGTTGTCAAACATTTATCATTGCGTTCAGCCGCTTATTTCTGTTAGGCGGTAAGACGGTTACGTTCGTTTACAATAAATTGCGAATTTTGAGAGATCTTCCGATTGATACAATGAAAGCAATCGAAATAACAAATATGGTTATTATCGCTGCCATGTATTGATAATGTGGCTTCTTATTTTTATATGCTTCTTGTAGTATAATGTAATTTTTTTCGAATAAAAAATTATATATTTTATAATGTATATATATAAATATAAGACGTACATTTTAATCGGGTGGTCTGTAGTTTCTAATTAAGAAAATTTATTTCAAAGAAAACGTGTGATCATTATATCTTAAATCAAGATTTAGATTATAATGATAGAAACATATTTTAATAAAAGCATAATTTATAATTTGTGCTCAACGAACGTTGTATTTAATATACAATTTTATTTAAAAATTTATTAAAACCGTCTCAAAAAAGATGTAAAAATAGATTGGAAACATACCTTATGACAATTCCTAAATAATCCTAATTACTAAGGAATAAATATTCCTAATGATTAATTTCACATAACTATAACTAACACTAGTTATCACTTAATAACAAAGTAAGTCGAACAATTAATCAAACTATTTTATTCTATTTTTATACACTAATACATTTTAACACTAATACACTCATACATTTTTAACTTTATTTAAGAAATGACTTCGCGTTCGGATCGCAAAAGTTTCGAAGAGCTTTTCCAGGCTCGCACGCACTTGGACATACAAAAGCTGACTGGTGTTGCTATAACTCGGATAATACTTCTGCGCATGTGCACTATTTACAAAACATTATCTATCTAAGTTTACAAATTTATTTATATGCACCGTGCTCATATATAGCACTAAAAATGTTAAGAACTGGCCAGTTAGAAACAACTTCTTCTGAATATCAATTTAGAACTCTTTGGTAACCTAATGTAGTAAATTTCATTCATTCATTTCATTTCAGTCATTTGTTTTTGTAAATTGGCGGCAAATCTGAAACTCTACTTACACGTAAAAAAAATTATGGCGGTGACTCAAATGCTGTATTTGACATCGACACAGGTGATGAAAGCTGAATATATTAATTGTACGAACCAGCAACTAAAAAACAATCAGCACAGTGGGTTTCCTTTCAAGGATCGGTCAACTAAGGTAAAGAAAAGAAGAAGTCAAGGAAAAAAGGATGATTGCCTCATTATTTGGTCGGAAAAGTCATTTCGCGACAGTTTTACGAGCAGATTGCAGCAGACTGGTATGTCAATCGCTGTTTGCCTGTTGTCTTGGAAAAAAATCAACAGTAGTGCTCTCGAACCAAGGATCCTCCATCACCAGGACAATGTTTGAGCGCACTCCGCAAAATGATCTGTTGAATGATTTGACTATAAAAGGTGTCGAGATAATGAGTCATCCCCCTTAGCGTCCTGACCTGGCGGCTTGCGGCTTCCGAGATTTTAAAATCAATTTATTTTAAGTAACAGCTTAAGTTAAGTTTATATGTTGAGTTATTAATAATATTTATTATACCCAAGTTTTAACTCTGTAATAAATAAATAAATTAATCAAACAAAAAGGTCCAACTATAATATCAGAACACCCAAGTATATATGTATATAAATTGTCAATTTAACCGAATAGCGATACCGACGACTGCTTATCGATTAGAATTGGTAAATACAGTAGTAAGGATTTAAAAAACAAAGGACTGATCCTACTGTTTATTTTATTTCTTTAATATCATCAGTAAGTCCATACATATATGGCTGGTGTTTAAGTATGATTTAGATATACTTTTAACAATTTGCTGAGTTTCTTGCCCGTTCTTCTCAGAAAAAGGCCTCCTGGTGCTTTTGCGAACGGATGGCGTAGTTTTGTTCTTTCGCGAAATTTGTAAACGTTTTTGACATTCATAAGCATGCCCTAAGACGCATCTAAATTAAGTAAATTAATTTTGATTTGATTTAATTTAAACAAAATTTAGCAAACCTATTTTGGAGGTTTATTGAAACCTTAATCTACTAAGTTTGTAATTGTTGGTAATTGATAAGACTAGATTTGTTTTGAGATACAAAATATAATAAGCCCCTATTCGTAGCAAACTGAAAATTACATTACAAATAATATTCAAAACACATTGTCAAGATTTCCCCGAAGCATTTTCTCTGTAGTTCAATACAGGTTATTTAACAAAAGGACAGAATTATTTACTTGATTTACATTATTGTACCAATGATATATGTTTTGAAATAGAAATTATTTCTAAATCTAAAGTCTCTGTTAATATGAAAATGAGAATAAAATGAACAAATAGTTTATTTTCATGGTAATATTTGAATACAAAACGAATTCATAATTTCTACCATATTCAAAACCATCAACCATCTCTAATGCAATGAAATATATACGTCATACAAACAATTTGCAAAGACAAGGTGACCTTGCTTCATCATATAAATGTTTTGCCAACAGGAAATGATTTATTCGCTGTCTGTAGGTCGTCCTTTAGCTGCAATATAATGATTATTAAGCTTATAACATTTATTTTCGTTTATTCCAGATTTGCGTCTGCGAACAATCTGTACCCTAAGTACCATCTGTCACCTGATAGAGGATGGATGAACGATCCTAACGGATTCTGCTTGTTTAACGGTGTCTATCATCTCTTCTATCAACACAACCCATACAGTAGCTATGGGCCTGGAATCGTTCACTGGGGACACGCTGTTAGTACCGATTTTTTTCACTGGAAACATCTTCCCGTTGCACTAGATCCTGACCAATGGTATGATGATGGAGGCGTGTTTTCTGGAAGTTGCCTAGTTGATGCAGGAAAAATGTACTTATATTACACAGGAAATGTCAATCATGAAGGTGAAACTCCAGATCATAGTCAATATCAAGCATTGGCAACTAGTGACGATGGGTACAATATCGCAAAGTATGAAATGAATCCTATCATAAATGGAAGTGAGTTTCAACCAGACCTAAGAGACCCTAAAGTATGGAAACATGGTGATAAGTACTACATGGTTTTAGGTAATTCATTTAAAGGAGAGTCAAATGAAACTCTAGGTCGTATTTTATTGTGGGAATCTTCTGATAAAATTAACTGGGAAAAGGCATCTATACTACTAGAATCAGATGGTAGACTGGGATACATGTTTGAATGTCCCGACTTTTTCGAGTTGGACGGCCACTGGGTATTACTTTTTTCGCCACAAGGTGTCAAACCTGAAGGAGATAAATATAAAAATTTATACCAAACTGGATACATAATTGGTGACTTCAGTTACGACACTAAAGCCTTTACTCCATTGCATGACTTTCAAGAATTAGATCATGGTCATGACTTCTATGCCACTCAGACTACGCTAGATGAAGATAGTAACAGAATTGTTATAGCTTGGATGGATATGTGGGAACAAAATTATCCTGAAATGGATCAAGGTTTCGCAGGACAAATGACCTTAGCTAGAAAACTAAAGTTGGGAAAAAATGGTATTTTACTACAGAAACCAGTTAATGATATAGATGCTGCGAGAGGACGTGTCCTCCATACGGGTATAACTAGGGGCGGCAAAGTAATAAAATTGGTAAACAATACGGCCGAAATATCAATAAGATCTTCACCACTGCATAATTTGGACGTGTATATTGAATCAGAAGGAAGTCAAGTGCAAATCAGTTATGATCGTCAAAAAGGTACTATTACTCTCGATCGTGGAGGAAATGACGCAGTGCGCCGTACGAATTGGAGACCTTTAGGCAAATTGACCTGGAGATTGTATATCGATTCTAGTTCCATAGAACTATTTTGTGGTAACGGAGAAGTAACGTTCTCTAGTAGATTCTTCCCAACAGGTCCGGTTAGCATCCGTTTAGGAAGACAGAGCTTCGCAGATAATATGACAGTCAGGAGTATGAAACAGACTGTAGATATTAGCTATCCTCAACCAACTTCAGCAACTACAACGCAATCCTCTTAAGTAAAAGATGTATTGATGTAATAAACTATAAAGCAATATCATGTTAAATTAATGCTCCTCTATATAAATACATTAATTAAAAACACGTTTACAATATCCGTCCACCATTTAATTATCACATTATTTAAGACATTTTTTAAAACTCTTAGTAGGTATACAAGTACAACAATAGACAAATTGCTCTTTACAGATAATCATAGTTGAATTCTTAAGTTATATGTTTTGATCATGAAGTTACAGTTTGTTTTTATTGGGATCTATACATTTTTTGTGAAGTAACATTATTTATATTTTTTATGTACATATTACATTCATAATATGACTATGCATTGATTTGAAACAAACAAAATGTTCTTTCTGTTTAAACAAAAAAGTTTGTAGACTACGTTTGTCAGTGTTCAAATTAATTAAAATGTAGAAATAGGTAAAAATAAAAACATAAGCGTTTTACAATTATAGATAATAATAATTCACAATTATACTTATCTGGTAATGGCTTACAAATATACTAAAGAAACTAATACAGCGAATGTCAATTAAAGTACATTTCTTTATTTATAAGGTAAATAAACACATAAACGTATACGGTCGTTATTAGTTTCTTTAAACAAAATAAAAATATTTTTTACTTCGGACAAGTCCTTTTTCTTACACTCACTCAATCAAAAACAAACTAAAGTTCGTTTGCCGATGCCGACCAAGGCCTCCTCCAGAGAATGCCCTCACATTCTTCCTTTACTCGTCCTACTTTTAACCAAACCATATCTACAACCTGTCATAATTTATATTCTTCTTCTCAACTCCTCGCAAGTTGCGTCCTGTATACCTCCAATTATCCGTTTAATACTCGTTGTAATGTCCTTCTATCCTGATGGAATTCCTCATGTTAATAACTCTAATCCTAATAAAATGCTGAGGTTCAAAATGTCTTTGGCGATCCCGATAAATGGTCTCTTTCGAACTCTTGCATTCTGCCAATTTCTTTGCCCACCTGAAATCAGTCTACTTGCATCATCTTCCCATATGTTGTATTGTCTAACTTTTAATATAAGAAATAAATGCAAAAATATAATATATTATAGATGTACTAATGTTTCATGTTTATCGAAAGATATGATAAATTGTGAGTGTTGACAACTTATCAGGTCAGTAGCATAGTAACGGATTCATCTTGTTTTTTCCTTTATAGTAACAGTTATCTATCTCATACCCCTTGGCAAATGGCGAAGGGGTGCCACCCTTATACAGGTGATTGAACACCAACTTGCTGGATGTTGGAGTTTTCTTGGTAAAATATAAATGGCATCTCATGATGAGCTACTTGCTACTAGAACAATGAGGTAGTGTGAAACTTTAGAAATAGTTTAATTCCTACTATTATTGTACAATTGAACGTTCTCATTTCGATATCCAATTTCTTTGTCTTTGTCGTTCGTACAAATTATATCATTTACTGAGGAATTGTTCGTAGAATTTATTCCAACGGTATTCGCCTGTGCTGTGAGGATGATAAAGAGTGAGCTCAAAACGTAAAATATTTGCAGTAGTAATAAAATACTCTAAGCGAAAATAAGCTGTCTACTATTTTGTGCGTTCACTCACCTTGTATCCGTATCCTTTCCCACATGAAAAAACTTATAGAACGGCTTATGGACAAAAAAATGGACAATGACTTTGTCACTGGGCCAAGAAAGCAATCTTGTGTTTTTAAAGACTTTTTAGTTTAAATATATGAATTGAACAACACACAACAATTAAGAAGTTTAATTAAGTAAATATAGACTAGTTGCTGTCACCAGTATCTAGCACGTAGCACTAATATTTAAAAGTGTATGTATCCATAAATTGCTCAAAAACTTAATCGAACTAAATCACCAAAATCGGCTAAAAAGATTACGGCATGAGTGTCTATGGATTTATGAAAGGGACATATATCATAGTAGGAGGTAGGAGCAGTGTTGGCCTAGTGGCTTCAGCGTGTGACTCTCATACCTGAGGTCGTAGGTTCGATCCCCGGCTGTCACCAATGGAGTTTCCTTCTATGTGCGAATTTAACATTTGCTCGAACGGTGAAGGAAAACATAAACTCAACGTCAACTTTTTGAGTAACAGGCATGCGGGTTTCTCAAAATTTTTGCTTTACCGTAGGAGCTAGTGGTAAATGCGCACTAAGACAGAAATTCCATTGGAGCACGGCCGGGGCTCGAACCTATTACTTAGGGGTGAAGGTAGCACGCTAAAGCCACACTATAGATACCTAGGCAAAAATTGATGACACATTCTTCTCATGAACTTTTCTAATTACATATATCTGGTCTGTCAAAATGCTTCTTGGTCGGTAATGATGATACACTCACACAATATATTATATACAGATCTGCGTAGAAAAAAATATTTAATATTTGCAGGTAGAACGCATTTTGTTGTTGTATATTTTCAATATTTATATATAGGTGTGCCACACCTGTAAAAACATTAACTTTCCTTTATTGTATCGCGACACATTTTCTTGCAAATAAGTTAAATTAAATATTTAGTAAATTTTCTTGTATTTTAAAAGCATTGTCTGTTAATACTGTTTCTTGGGCTTGTATGAATTATTCAAATAGGTAAATTTTGCTACATATATGCAGATAGTGCTTGGTAATTATGAGCTTTGGCGACTATTTTCCCATTGATTCTTCTTTCTATGAACGTCTATGTTACGTGAAATTAAGTGGTAAAAAGTCATAAATGAAAAAAAAATCGACGAAGCATCGAAGACTAGGATAAAAGTTATTAAATAATGTAAAACTAGCCGTTAATTGTAGCATAAGAAAAATTTTATTTATATAAATATTAGAGCAAAACAACAGTCACAATATCGTATATTACATAAGTTATTTTATATCATCGATAAAATTAAATCGAAGATTATCGACTGATATGTTGTACTATGAATGTATTTGACAGTATCAGCCCTCAGACGCACATATTAGTTTCGATTGTTTGTGAATAGTAACAGTTATCTTTATCAATCAAAAAGACACGATCTGTAAAAAATGATCTAACTTGTGTCATTTAGATCATATTCAACTGAACGTTTTTTTTTAACGATAAAGATAACTGTTACTATTCACAAATAAGCATTTAATCTAAATGACTGATTAACATCAAGTATGTATTCATAGCTTAAATGCAAATGTTGTCATGTTAATACGACAATTTGTAATTAAAACTCCATAAATTTTGCTTATTGGTTGTATGGTAAAAAGTCTTGACGTGAAATAAATTAGGTGGCGGTTTTTGTATGGATATATTCAAATAAAACGTTTTGTATAAAACTGGGTAACAACTGGCTGTAATTGTTTAAAACATGACCTTATAAATAACGCCCGAACCCAATAATTAATCCACAATCTCAGATAAAAAACAATCAGAGATCAGACTGCGACAGTCGATCCATCTCCCAATCTGCATCCCAATAACCAAACCCTACGAAGACAATCAATTTTTGGCGACGGATAAAATGCAATCTCTTCGCTCTTTACAGTCATACATGATAATTAACCAAATAAAGTAAATAAAACCGAACAAAAAATATTAAAATATACATGTCTATGTTTAAAACATATCAAAACGCTTGTTATTATTTTAAAAACTGGTGTAAGTTAAAATCTTAAGATAGGATATTGGCACAGTTGAACTGTCATTTTAATACAAAGGTCTATCCACAGACACCGAGCCAATCGTTTAGTTAGTGACGGAGCATACGTGCAAACAACTGGCTGCGTAGCCAGTCGGTTACCAAGTAAGTTAGCCGGCATACATTTCAATAAGAACTAGTTGGCGATGTCGCTGACCGTGTTGCCATGGCGTCTGGGTAGTTCTAAATCTATATATTATGTTTGACAACATCAGTATATTAAACGTCTATGTCAAACCTGTATCCAGCTACAAATTTAACAAACTTTATTCCATTTACCTAACAATAGAGTAAACTCTCTAGTTATTTCAATATTCGTAGCGATTACCTTCGCATGGGCACGTAGACTTCACATTTAGTAAATCAAGTCAGATACAAATCACTAGCGAATGGTATTACTTCTGATGGTAAGGTGTTTGCTCCATAAGTAAGTAAGTCACAATAAGCGCTTCTAAGTCATAAAAAGTATAACTTCAATTAGATTTAAAAGGAATGTTTTTAGAGGAATACGTTTTAACTTAAACGAAATGAATTGCTATTAACGACTAAGTGGTTTTTCTACTAAATGCCTTACGCCACAAAGAATTATATCGTACACTTTATTTTAAACTACGTTTATTCGTTGCATAGTCGTTATAAGTTCTTTCTATTGAATAAAATGAAATTATTGTCATTAAGGTAAAGTTAGAACTACTTTCGTTGAGTTTTTATTTATACAACAGAGCATACTATACTATAGAAGCAATATAAATAATTTTGTAATTACCTATAGCAGCAATAGCATATTTTATTGGTGTATTATAGCAGCTTTAAAAATATACACAAACAACTTCTATAATATAATATACAGAAGAAGAAGTGTCTTTCCAGATCTTTGCACTCGACTAAAAATAGAATTTGAAGATTAATTCTGTTGAAGAAGAGATGTTGTCCATTTGTCTCATAAAAGCAGCGTACAAAAAGAGACTATGAAATTGTGCAGTATAAATGCACAATATTAGGCGCCAGTCATTGAACTCGCGGTGGACATCTTTGCTAAGTCAAGATACTGAATTCAGTCCTACGACAAATCTAGTATGGATTACAAAAATAAATTAAAAATACTTTATAAGTTTAAAAAAATCCAGTGGCGCTATAATCTTTTTAGATCTTGGATATGTTTTGTGATTATATTTTCTAATAGGCAAGTGGGTATTAAGCTTTCAGTGCCTGACATAGCCATTTTGTCGTTAGGAAGCGTTGCCGGTTGCCTCATGATGTTTTCCTTAAATGTATGAGTATGGTACCGTACATACATAGACAGAAATTCCATTATATGAAAGCCCCAAGCCACCACTTAGCCAACACTGCTCTAGATAATAAGTGAATAGATTAAAATGAAAGTCTTGTAAGTCATTATTACTGTGTTACCGCCTGGAACAAATTTATCAATAAGTTGCCTTACCAACCTTAACTAATGAATTAAATTATCATGATTCATGTGCACTTTTATTTTTTTTATGTATCCTATATAAGTTTAGTTTATTTTTGTTTATTTTTTGTTCCTGTTAAGTATGTTTTTCTCCTTCTCATTGTATTTGTAATATGTATTTTTGCACTTCTTGCCTACCTTTTGTAATACATGTTTTTTTTCTTTACTCACAATGGTTGCCTGGAAGAAATCGCTCGAAAGCGATAAGGCCGCCAGTTGCTTTTCATTAAATTATGTTCAATTTTTTTTTCTTTTTGTAATGCAACGAAGTGTTAATATATAAATAAATAATGTTATATGGTTTTTATTCCACCTAAAAAGGTAGCTAACACATCAGCCAATCTAAACATTTCGTTTTGATTCAATACACTCGTATATTATAAAACCTCTCTCGTAAAACGCGTATCAATTACACAGCTATGATAGCTTTTTGATCAGGCGCAAGATAGTACTGTGCATTAGCACTTATCAAAGTAAAGTCTTATTTTAAGGAACAAACTAAAAAAATTGTATCCACTTATCTTAAACAGCTACCTGTTATTTAGTGACTATTAAGAAATAGTGATTTCATAAGTGTTGTTGAAATGTCACTGACCTTGGTCGTCCCACTTAAGAAAAATCTTGTCCTGATTAGAAATTGATAAATATGTCAATACTATGACAGACAGAAGTTTACGTACGCCGCCAATAAGATTTCAACAAGTTTATCAAATAAATATTTTTGCCAATAGTACTAGTAAAAGTGTTTAAAAGAAAAGCAGTTTCTCTTCAACATTTTTAGTAGGCACATACTTTGTCAACGTATTGTTCTACAAGAAGGTAGTAGTAGAAGTAGAAGATTTTGAAGTATTTTGTTTTTACTTAGGGTCCTTCAAGAAAAGAGCGTACCAATTCTTAAAAGGATTATAGACGCCTCTTCCGCAATCCTAGGACAGGCATTGGTGATGAACTATTTATAAAACAAGTTTTAATAAACAGTTTAGGAAATGGCAAACGGCAAACTAGTTAATCGTTTAATATTACATATAATATATAGCATAGGTACTATACAACGGAATATACAAATGATAGTCAAATTACAAATTACAAAAAAGTCATACATATGTCATTCTACGAAATTGATATGGCCCAACGTTGAGTAAGATATAAAATGTCGACGTGGCCATTTTAAGAACAATATTTCAACGGTCACGTACATAAGATAGATTTCGAAGGCAAAACAGAGGAATGTCTTTTGATTAAAACGCGAATTAATCTTAATATTATATATAAATCTCGTGTCACAATGTTTGTCCTCAATGGACTCCTAAACCACTTAACCGATTATAATAAAATTCGCACACCATGTGCAGTTCGATCCAACTTGAGAGATAGGATAGGTAAGATCTTTAATTATAGTCGCAATTTTATTTTATTGCAAATTATTTGTTTATTATTTGATACAATTCTAACAGATGGCGCTGAGTTAAAGGTAGTTTAGTTTAGGTCCGTGTCGTGGTACCAACGTTTCAAATAAGTTCTCCTACGGTTTCCCTTAATTTACTACTATGTAATATAACAAAAACCTTAGCCACAGCAACGCTTGGACGAGTCTGCTAGTTATATTTATATAAATCGACAGATCGGGTGCAGTGGCGGTCTATAATTTTGCCGAGGATCTCTTTTTGAGTAGTTTTCTGTATATCAATTTTTTAAATTTCAAAGAATACCAAAAATGTGGTTTTAACCGGGTTGTCATGAGCATTGACAAACTGAGTCAACTGTGGAGCGCTGTAACATCGTTTTAAGCAAACGTAATTTAAAATAAATTTTTAAATGAAAATCTTCAGAAAAAGATTTTCTACAAAATTGTTCTGATATAATTTTTTGATAAAACTAAATGAGAAAAGTTATTAAGCAAAAAGATAATATTTAATTAAACTTGTGCACTTTTTTACTTATAAAAAAGGAGGCAAAGCGATTTGCTATAAAATAAGTGTTTTAAATGTTTGGTACGATGGATAAGTTAGGAGATATAGTCAAAAACGTCTTTTCACCCCCTTTCCCAAGATAGCCGGGGGACAACGAGAGCCAACCCCACAAACCCCCCCCCCCCTACATGTCCCATTAACAAAATTGCGTCCTCTTAAAACTTTCAGTTTGGCCCTAGATTGTAACATTTCAATGGACCAGTAGGCAATGAAATAGGTATACTTATAAATATCAATTTACACAATTAATTGATTTTAGAGTAGAATCAAGACCGTGAAATGGACGAGAAGAACAGGCAAGAAACAATTCCACACTTTTTTATACCGTCATATTTATAAATAAATAATGATACGCAGCGGTAGGCTAATGAATCCTAATAATTAAATAAATAGACAAACGTTTAGTTGGAACCATAATCAAGAAAAACGGTGGGTTTCTACAGATAAATAGTTTCAAGGCTTAGCAATTTTGTGTAATAAAAGAAATTGTCCGAACAATGTCACTGGTAGTGACGTAATTAGATGAATCGTAATTATTTAGAAAAATCACCTTCACGTGTTTAATGGTGCATATAGCAGAGACGCTGAGACAGAAGGTTTTTTATTTAATCTACTTCTACTAAATAAAGGAAGTTTTTGCCAAATTTGTGACATCTTCTATAAATCACTACATATTATAAAACAACTTTCTCTGTCCCTATGTCCCTTTGTATGCTTAAATCTTTGAAACTACGCAACGGATTTCAATGCGGTTTTTTTTTGTAGATAGAGTGATTCAAAAGGAAGGTTTATATGTATAATAACATGCATTAAATAGTAGAGAAGTACTGTTATTTTTGAGGTTTCTAATGTGATGTCGTAAATAATTACATTTTTTCCGCTTACATTGCAAACGCAGGCTGAACCCTACGAGTTTTATCAAAATAATGTACTAAGTATTGTACACATTGAAAAAGGTCTACAGAAAAGTCCGTGATGGTATATGTCTATCTGTTATGGATAACCCACATTTTTATATACAACGTTCACAGATTTTCTGTAGTGTATTTAGTATCAGCATTGCACCCGTGCGAAGCCGGGGCGGGTCGCTAGTAACTTATAAAATAATTTTCATTACTATTTAAATCAAAGAACCAAATTTTCTTTTATCGTTTGATCCTAATGGAGCACACGATTTCAATCAAGCATTATTAGACACAAAAGAACTATTGTTTTGTCTACTGTAATGGGTGAACATTGTTCTGTGCTGTAGGTATTACGTATGTTCACCGTATGCAGCATCCATCAAAATACTACGTGTACATTATATACTTAACGATTGACCACATGCACGCAGATGTTTCGCAACGCCGCGTCTTATTGTAAATTTAACTATAAAACAATTTAAATAAATCAAGCGTCATGCTCTATATGATTTAAGACCGTCAAATACTGTCGCCGATAAAGTAAAAGTTCATGAAATTACTGTCAAGTGGGTAAAGTATACTTAAATAATAATATTTTAGTAGTAGTAATTGTAGTGGATATAAAAACAAAGCCATAGATTCAAACCAGATGACGTAAAGAAAATATTTTATTATCCACGTAGCTTAGATCAGATCTTTTTAAAACAATAATGTCAGCCAGAACTAAAGTGATAAAAACAATCATCATTCTGAATTATTATCAACGATCATTATGATGCTTTTTAATTACTATTGTGATTAAAGTGTCGTATATTCATGACTTGTTTGCACTCGTGCACTAGTTAGAATTATCTTTGCAAATCTTAAAAATAGAATTACAATATTATAATAAATGTACAATAATTTTATAGCTGGGGCGGTCACAGAGCAGGCAGAAAATAATAAACAGCACAAATATAAGACTCTTTCCTCCAACGTCAATTTTTCCCTTTGGAGTATTTAGTAATTTTTCCTCTTGGGCCGTGAGGTTCAAGTCCACATGCGCTTAGTAGATGGTAACGGTGACCCCAGAGTTGGTACTTTCCTGGCTCAATAAATGTCGCAAAACAGCGAGGAAATGTTGGCAGCGTTAAAGGGACACTGTCACCGGGGCCAAACTATTTAAATTTGTTTTGATTTTATTTTTAATACATTATTAATTTTTATTATTACTTTGTAGGTTAAGAAAATTGAAAATACTGCATCTAGAAAACAAATAACAATATGTTAACCAAATAAATTCAATATAAATTAAATAGGTTTGTAAAATCATTTATGAGGATCAAATATTTATTTATTATATGTTATATTATGATCACAGCGGTTTCTATATTAACTGTTGCTTCCTTCACATATATGTATTGGGCTTTTAATTTAAATTTTACTGTTACTTTACATTAAAATAAATACAACAATATATAGGTAATAACGTTGCTGCAGTAGTAACTCCGTAACAATTCCTTTATTGTAGTTCTCGAATGTATGAATATGTTAAAGTTCTCCAGATCGACTTGACGCGATGGCAATGCCAAATTCATATGTAAGTACTTAATATATTACTGTTAGGTAGCAGTAACAATGATATAACTGCATAGCTCTAGTAAGTATTTTTAATAAAAAGAATGTTCCTTATTGAGACGATGTCTTAATGTAACTATCTAAAGGCACTCCAGAACGTTCTTCATATATACTTTTACAGCTAAATTATGTAAACCCTTCTTACGGTCTATATTAAGACGACGACAATTTGTTAGTAAAATATATTTTTACCTTTCTAAGGGTTTCAAACTAGCACTGAAGAAGTTAAGTCTTTTCACTACACTCATGTGTTTGTTGCCATGGTAACGATGATAATTTCGTGAAAAAATAATGGTAACAAATGCCGTTCTAACATTAATCCACGTTTTCTGAGGCCGGTGGAGTTCAGCAGCTAGTTAGCCTCGACATTCACATCGTGAATGTCGCTTTGCATTTGATATCAAGCGTAGGCCTGACACTATTTGCTTCACTACTCAAGACCACATCATCTGCAGACGAACACGGTTACCAATATACTGAGACAGTATAAGTACTAGGAGTTGGATTGAATTCTATACTTAAAATTAAGTTTTTGACGAACTTAAAAACCAAGATTATACATTTTTATTAAGGATACATATTTTTTTATTTATGTATTTACTTTTATAATTTTCATTATATCTCACTGATTGGATGTGAGTGCTTTAATCGGATGCTTCATCATCGCCATTTGGTGATAATGGAGCAATATCTGAACGCATCTTCCTGCCCAAGGGACAGTCAAACTTTTGTGTCTATACTTTTATTTTATCATATTTCAGGTCTTGTAGAATAAATGTTTAGTTTGTATATTGATTTTGCTATTGGTAAGTCTTCGGGTAATTATTGGTTAATATGCTCAGCACTAAATAGCCGTGATTATTTTGTCAACGACTGACATGGTACAGATAAATGAACGTTTGATATTCTCAGTAACGATGATAATAAATTGAGAAATGTTTTTTCTTCGAGCATAATCTTAATCTTATACGAAAAAGATCTTTCCTGAAAAACCTTATACGTTGTTAAAAAGGATGAAATTGATTGAACTACATCATCACATACATTTATTTTTGACATCCAGAATGCTTCATGATCTTTGTATGTATGCAAACTAATCAATACTAAAAGTATGTGTATATTATTTAAAGTTAGTAAAAATTTGAATAATATATACATCTTAGTGTCATCATTTAATTAGCATTAGTGCATTTGATTTAAAACAGTACTGTTCCAATTAAAATGCGAGAGTTTGATATGAAAACAAATATTTTACCTTAAATTGCAATCGGTTAAAAATTGATAATGCTCTGACGAAGGGCGTTGATACTTAACAGCCTTGGAGGAATATACTCAACTTTGAGTTTTAGGTGTTTGTAATAGAGCATAAAATGCGTGAATGGCATAATGGTCAGTCAAAATCTTGCGCAGGTTCTTAGTTCAGCCAGTCGTATAGTAAATGTCGCAGAGCGCAGCAGTGATTTTTTTTTTGTAATGCGCACAACCTCGTGAATATTTACGCCTTTTGACTGAATTGTAAGTTTTTTCATTAATTACTCTATTTATTAGTAGCTATTGATGCAGAAAATTAATTTGTCTAAACTTATTTTTCTGCACAACTCTATGTTATATTTATACAGCTCTCTATACTTCCGGACTGATAATAGAAAATTTAATTGGTGAAAACTTTTTGGGAATTTTTTTTTTGAAAATTCGAAAAACTTGGTCTGGCTTGAGGTATACGGTTTACTGAATATTAAATTGAATATACTTGAGTAGTAACATATCAAGACGTTTTTATACTAGGTGTACTATTTTTACATTTAAGATTAAATATATTGTTATTTGTTTTTATTTAATGTGACGGAAATTAAATCAATTTAACGGCTGAGCGCGAGCAAGTCTATGTATTTTCTCCTTGAGGATTCATCTCAAAACAGCCCCGGTTTTAGAGTCTGATGGTAGACACGATGTGTCTTACCATGATCAGTAAGTGAGCAGACGATGGATTCAAAAAAAAATTGTGTTGGTATGAATATGTGTGTCCGTTTTTTTTTGTCCTACAACACCATCGCGTGCCATATAAAGTTGACGATGAGAATATTTTGCCATTCCTACGCGGGTAATATGTAATTTTTGCAACAGCTATTTCTAAGTATTTATACAATTTCAATATAAGTTTTTTCTTAATCATCATTGTGTGTGTTTACGTAAAAAAAACCTTATGCTCACTTAGAACGGGACTCTGTGTACAATAGTTTACCCATATCGTATCTGAAGAACAATAGGAAAATGGAAGCACAGATAACAACAGGGCAAAAACTAAGTAATTCCTTCCAAATGTGTTTGTACCATCACAGGTTCAGAGAGTTAGACAAAGTGCTGCCTGTCCTCTTAGCTGAAGAGACAGGTCCTCATTACATGTCATGATTGTCTAAATAAACAAAACTGAACAAGTTGTAGGTATAAGAAATGATGTTGGAAAATATGTTATAAACATATTTTTAAAATGTTCTGTCAAAATTATACAAGTTGTTGTTAAAAAATATAAGAAATGCTGAATCATCTTAGATACCAATGCTATTTACTTCAGTAATAGATATATGTAAGTTATACCTCCAACGACATTATATTCGGGGAATTAATTAGAAAGTTTATATAAAAAAATGATTATACCAATATACTACAGGGAGTTTTTTGCGAACTAAAACTTCAGCGCGAGAAAAAATTTATACAGAGATGCTACGGTCAGTACTATACAATGCTTTGAAGTGCTCTAGTAGGCCGAGTTGTCCTGGCTTTCATACCTGACAAGTTTATAGTATGAGCCGTTGTAGTGGGCAGAATCTAGACTCCATAACCTAATATATTCAAAAATCGAGGGCAAGTACCAGTGACAAGGAAAAACGGATAAAAATCCGATGTAACGGAGAACGAGGCTTAGGACACATAAGAGTATCTTCTAAGTCTCGACTCTGAATTTTATTTAAGCGTTGTAGACAGTCTTTCATAACTGTTTACTCTTAAGAAACAAATTTATACGGTTACTAGCGGATCCGACAGACGTTGTCCTGTCTACACGTCTTTAATTTCAAAATTTCAATTTTTAATAAGCCATTTTGATGAAAATTATTATTCAAATGTTATGACAATATCTAACGATCCAGCACATGGTCACACACGATATAACACAATGATAACAAAACTTTTTTTAAATTTCGGGACAGACTAAAATTAAAATTCGAATATTATTTAAAATTTGACACTGCGATGGTAGCGCCGTCTGTCGGATCCAATGTAAAACATTCCAAAATCAACAACAACTAATAAATTGAAAATTAATTAAAAAAACATTGTCCAGCGGACAAAATTGTGAATCTAAACCATTCCCAGATCCCCTTGAACACACACAAAAAATTTCGTCTAAATCGGTCCAGTCGTTTAGGAGGAGTTCAGTCACATACACACGCACACAAGAAATATATATATTAAGATTAAAAGAATAATATTTAATATATAAATTCTATAATATATGAATAATAATAAAAATTTAAATTCATAATTCATTTTTCATATACAATTTTTTTTCATGCAAAATTATATGCTTTTAAATCTGGCTGCGCGTCGTTTCATCCGGCTTAATTCCCTTCCAACGTAATTTATAAACAAACGGAATATTTTATATATTTATAATAGAAGCAGTAAGTAAAATTCGAAATTTCCCCGTGACATTGCTCCAGTTCATGAAAAATATCAAAATAACCGTAATCCAAAGTTCAATGTTATTATAGGATCAGGAATATTGGGTTCACGTCACATTTTCATTTAAAGAATTGAATAAAATATTTATTCCTATTACCTATCAAAAATAATATTTGCCACTCCGGGGAAAATAGGTTTTAATATTTTATCACGATTATTACCTAATATTAATAAATTTAGTCAAGTAATCGGATTCCTCAATTGATACAAATTTTTATTTCGACGGATATTTTATATTAAGCATTATTAGAAGTTTACAAGGTTTGAACGTAAGTTTATTTACTTTATATTAAACAATCGATTTGTTTTCATATCCACACCAACTTTTGTCAATTGTCATGTCAATATTAGTCTTAGTGATCTGTGATTATTGACTTGTGCATACTAGTATATAAACCTCGATTTTCATTCTATCATAATTTGCACAACCCAGAAGTTTTCAAACCCGTAGTTGTAAAAGTAGTTTTGTGTCGATAGTAATAATATGTTTAGAGATAATAACTAGTTGTTTAATATAATTATTCACTATAGTAAGCACAAAACATGTCTGGAGTTTGGCATTCTTAATCGTAAATTGCTATTTTATATTTGCAAAATATCTTATTGTTAATAAGCACTCAATTGCGTATATACTTATACTAATAATAACTATCCCTCAAAAGAAGAATGACAATTATTGACATACATTAATAAATCGTTGTAGCTGTATAATGTATGAAGTTTTTGTGAGAAAATGAATAAAAGTTATTATTAGTATTAACGAAAGTATAAGTATAAACGAAAACATTTACAAAAAGTATAAAGACAAGTAGCTTATAAGACACGTAATAAAAACAACATTAATATACCGACCTCGATACTCCATGAACAAGGATCGGTCCATAAATCATAATTTCAACAAATACAGTTCAGGGTAAACGTTTTTTTTACCAAAATCCACCACATATAAAAATATGTCCCTTAGAATTATTATAATTTTAATAATTATTTGATTAGGTTGCAGTCGCTCACTCAAACATAAAGTAATTAGTAATTTGTAGCAATAGTTGGAAAATTTAAAACTGCCCGTTTCTTGGGTTATTACTCACCAGGGCATAAATATGTTCGTGACTTTAATCGGTCATGTATTCTATCATAAATAAATATTTAGATTTTCCGATGTATACGTATTGTCATGCATTGTCTGTGAAGCTATCATCATACAAGGAAAAAGTATGTTTTTCAATTTCCTGTCTAGAATTACTTACTTTTATCGTTGCTTTTTCAACAAATTTTACAGAAACAAATACATATTCTATATAATCTGCATTGATAACTTATATTAAAATTTAAATATATACTATAGTTTATATACTGACCCGGGGAACTTCAGTCAATGAATGTCGTGCTAAAGACTAACTGATTTTATGAAAGTAATACAATGAATACAATACAAAATATTAATTCCTACTAGAAAAATTAATACTAACATTATTTTACATTTTTAAAATCATAAATACTCTATAATCCGCATATAGTTATTATATCTACATTAATTGAAACCTTTAATAGTGTATCTTTTTCTCAATTTTTAATGCTTTTAATAATAATTCGGACAAATTCAAAACATAAATAACACATCGATCCAGCTAACAATCCGACTTTGTTTGTATAACATCAAAAATATGCCCCATTATGTACGGAGCTTGCAAAAAAGAGTGTTAATATAAAACATTAAATTGATACATAGATATTTGCATTATTAATTTTCTCGCCGTATTATTTTTTTTTTATAGAACAGGGGGCAAACGGGTAGAAGGCTCACCTGATGTTAAGTGATACCGCCGCCCATGGACACTCTCCATGCCAGAGGGCTCGCGAGTGCGTTGCCGGCCTTTTAATAATTTCGTTGCCCTTGTGCTTGATCAGAACGCTTTCCTAATTTGTAATAGCGGCCTCGCATTCTCAAGCCACTTTCCGTAACATCTATGATATTATGAAATAAGAAGACAAAAGAATTACTATTATTTTATTATGAGTCAATCTTCAGGTGAGAAGTAACTGAATTATCGATTGTTTACCATTGCAGTATTTATTAATATAATGTAAAATACTTTTGGAATTCACGTTACACTACCACAAGGACGTTAGAGTTTTACGCAGAGGGTGATGATATTTGTTTTTAAATTTCAAGCATCTGCATTCAGCCTCTTGACTTATATCTCATTTTGAGGTAATACAAATCCAATAATTTGTTTTCCCTCCGTAACTCGCACTCTATCAAACTGCGGAGAGGTGAGGCTAACGCCCGCACCCAATAATTAATCCAGATTTTCTAATTGAAAACAATCGATCTCCTATCTGCATCCCAATAACCAAACCATACGAAGACAATCCATTTTTCGCGACGGATAGAATGCAATCACTTCGCTCTTTACACTCATATATGATAATCAATATTAACCAAAAAAAGTAAATAAAACCGTACAAATAATATTAAAATATACATGTCTATGTTTAAAACATATAAAATAGCTTGTTATTATTTAAAAAACTGGTGTAAGTTAAAATCTTAAGATAGGATATTGGCACGGTTGTACTGTCATTTTCATACAAATGTCTATCCACATACACCGACCCGACCTATCATGATTGTATAGCTTGTGACAGATGGTCGACACACATTTATCAATGTTTGGATTAAGATGTCTACCTCAGATGGTCAAAAATGGATTGAGATAGGTTATTGGGTTTGGGCTTTAATGTGTTATGCCAGGCGTAGCCAGCCCACGACTCCTTCGTAGGTAGACCACTAGATATGGGTACTGCTATTATAAGCGTACGGCGCCTCGATCTGAAGCACCGCCGCTATAGTGGAAATGAAACTCGAAATGGAGTATTAATTGTTCCGTATATTGGTCGAACGTTAGTGATGGTAAAACACAATTATAAGGCGAAGCAAGCTTATGACTAACGTCCGTCCGGCACGGCTGCGTAAATCTATCTAAATTGTATACAAATAATAACTTAAAACTAAGCCTTAAAACTACACGCTGGTAAAAGGGACCGACCATCCCTTCTGATACCTGCGCAGTCGCCGACCGTTTCATAGAACAACATCTGGCTGGCAGCTTCGTCTACATTGTTTCTTAATTGCATTGTTCGTTGTCCGTAACAGTCTCCCCTCAGCGAAACCTTCCTATGATGTGAAGCTTTCTGTAGGTAGGACAACGATGCGCATACCAGTCGTCTCAGCTTATGATGTTTCAATTCCAGTTCTACTGATCGGGTTTCTCCATCAGGACCTTTATGCGTTTTCTTTACAATTCTGATCCACCGTAATACCGTCGTTGAATCCGTCCAAAGCACGATCTTGTTTGGTTCAATTCTGTAACTTTCTGTAATGGCCACGGCTAATCTCGCTCCGATTAGGGCTGCCTGCTTTAGCCGCGGTATACTCTGTGGCTTAATAGGTGCCATCCACGCTTTCGCTGTGGGTCTGACGTCAATTATATCGGTTCCAATTCGCCAATATGCCACTCTTGCCTTTGCTTGTTCAGATGCGGCATAAAACACATGCAATTGTAGCTCAGCTCCCCTCGGGTAATTATACCATCTAGGCATCTTCAGTGTTTTTAGATTTCCTAACTGGCTCAACCACTGTTTAAACTCAGTAGCTTGGTCAGTAGGAATTTCTTCATCCCACCCTGTCTTTAATCTCCATAACTGTTGTAGAATTATCTTCGCCGTTACGGTATAATAACTTATTAATCCTAGCGGATCAAAAATCTTTAGTTTCTAATCTAATCTAAATCTAAATAAATCTAATCTCTTTTAGTTGGCTGCCTGATTCCCTGTTTTACTTCTTGAGGAACTCTGTGGAGGCTTGTGTTAAAAGAAAGTACGTCTTCAGTGGCTTCCCAAATTATTCCTAATGTCTTCTCATAATACAAGGGTGTGGTTCCCAACTCTTTGGGGCTTGTAGTGCGAAGCTCAGGTGGCGTAGCTTCCACTATTCTTTGTGAGTTTGAATTCCATCCAGCCAATATAAACTCGGCATAGCTATGAACTTCAATCACTTCTTGCATTGTTTTTATGGCTTCGTCTTCGGTATCAAAGCTATCTACGAAGTTATCCATATAATGATTTTTTGTTATAGCATTATAAGCGTTTGGATGTGTAGTACGGTAGCACGAAGCATTGTAATCCCTTACGCTGTGTGCTAGAAATGGCGAGCTCTTAGCGCCAAATATCAATGAAGTCATAACGTATTCTTTTGGGGGCTTATCTCGATTTTCTCCACGGCAAAGAAACTTTTGAGCAACTTGATCGTCTTCGTTCACTTTAATCTGCAGGAACCTTTCTCTAATGTCAGCTGTTGTCGCGTATTTTCTCTCGCGAAACATAAATAATATACCAGGCAATGATTGCAATAAGTCTGGCCCGTCTAGCAACTCATCGTTTAAGCATACTTCATTTGATCTAGCCGCTGCATCAAATACTAGACGAACTTTTCCCGGTTTATTAGGGTTTGTAACAGCAAAATGAGGTAAGTACCAATCTTTTGATGTCGGTATTTCGGGTCTTTCAATAGGGCGGGCGTAATTCTTCTCCAACAGGTTATTTATTTGTCTCGTATATGACTGTTTAAACTCATACGACTGATCCATTTTCCGTTCAATGCTTTTAAGCCGCTTAAATGCCATATTATAACTTTCTGGGAATTTCGTGTTATCAGTCTTCCATGGCAATCCCAGGTAGTAACGCCATTCTCGTTTCTCTATTGTTCTATTGAACAATTGAACTGCACGTGCGTCGGCGCTTGTTAACCTTTTTTTATTATTTATCCCTAAGGCATCTATTTGTCTTTGTTTTAATATCGCCTCTAGACGCTCATTCAATGTTTCTTTGTAAACGCCGTTTCCTGCCGCCTTTTTTGCCACTTTTATTGCAAACTGGTTTATTTCAACAGCTGTATATCCCGGTCTGGGTAATCTATTTATTTCTACCAGCGCTTTATCAATAATAATCTCCGGTCGGCCATTACACTGATCTATTGCATTCATAATAAGCTCGGGATCGCAAGCAGTACTCAATAATGCGGCCACTGTTTCTTTAGCGGCTCCCGTAAGGCATGTGCGTAATCTTTCCATGTTTTCTGCTTTAGAGTATTTGTAGAGCTTCTTCGAGTCTTCATAAGCAACTTTAAAGTAAAGCCAGTCGCAGACATTTCCGTTAAACTGCGTCAGATCTTGAGCATGTCGTACAGGGGGTCTGTCTGTAACTATTTTTCCAAAGGCTCCGATAAGCTGTTCTATCCCTTGATCTTGGGATATCGTTTTCGGTACGGAGACCTCTTCGATAGGTGATATGGGACGCTCTATTTCCCGACACACATTGTGTTTCAATGTCTCCACGCGTTCTGGGAGCGTTGTGTCTTCTTGTCTATCACCTTGAGATAGATTATTCACCTCGCTATGACTTCTTAGCCATCTATCTACCATAGCAGCGGACTTGTTGCCGTCCCGCTGTTCTGGCAAGCATTTGACGATTCTCTCTTCGTCGGCTCTGCTTAAGTCAATGGCGAATCGCTCATTTAACAATTTTATTTCAAGCTCCATCTCTTGTTCCATCTCTTGCATTTTTAATTCGAACTGTTTCCTTATATATTCTTTTCTCAATGCGACTAAGCGTTCTTGGGCTTCGTATTCAATTTGCTTTACACGGGACGCCTTTGACCTCATCTTATTTCTAGAGGTCTGAACTGACTCCCTGTCGTGTGTAACATCAGCTAGTCCACGTTCTAGGACTTTCGATGGTGATTGTAACGGCACGTTCTCTGTCCGTACATCTTCATCGATTTCATCTGCCCTCCTCGCTTGTCGGCTTCTTGTGTTCATTTTGAAGTCGATTGTATTCTTCGCTTCGATGAACTGGTGGATAATGCTTTCCGTCGGCGACTCACGACAGCAGTGCGTCGATGCGGTGAGTCACTTTGTACAGGCAATGAAGTCAACCCTCTGCACGTACTCCTGGGATCGCAGGTAGTACTGCCGATGAAAATCTTCCTGGGATCGCAGGTAAAATCTTCCTTCTTCTCGGCGTCGATGCGTTGAGTATATTTCTTCTGGTTATCCGGCTTCTCGAAGGACCAAAACTATAAGCGTACGGCGCCTCGATCTGAAGCACCGCCGCTATAGTGGAAATGAAACTCGAAATGGAGTATTAATTGTTCCGTATATTGGTCGAACGTTAGTGATGGTAAAACACAATTATAAGGCGAAGCAAGCTTATGACTAACGTCCGTCCGGCACGGCTGCGTAAATCTATCTAAATTGTATACAAATAATAACTTAAAACTAAGCCTTAAAACTACACGCTGGTAAAAGGGACCGACCATCCCTTCTGATACCTGCGCAGTCGCCGACCGTTTCATAGAACAACATCTGGCTGGCAGCTTCGTCTACATTGTTTCTTAATTGCATTGTTCGTTGTCCGTAACAGCTATTATAAAAATGAAATTAATGAATAATTCGTATATGTAGATGGGGATGGTTATTATAATTAAACAAGACTTTCCACTATCTCTAGAACTGTTGAACGTTCATGTTCAGTTTTTATATTTACTATCTTAATATATATAAATCTCCTGTCACGTTGTTTGTCCGCGATAGACTCCTAAACTACTTAACTGATTTTAAATTAAATTGGCACACCGTGAGCAGTCTAGTCCAACTTAAGAGATAGGATAGCTTAGATCTTTAATTATAGTCGCAATTTTATTTTATTGCAAATTATTTGTCTATTATTTGATACAATTCTAACAGATCGCGCTGTGTTAAAAGTACCAACGTTTCACATAAACTAACTACCTTTCACATAAGTTCTCCTACCGTTTCCCTTGTATAGTTTACTACTATGTAATATAACAAAAACCTTAGGCACAACAACGCTTGGCCGAGGCTGCTAGTTTACTATATACGTTAAACCTTTAACCTAAAATAACTTTTACAATAAAATTTGATACGTTCCATTACTGTAAAGACTTACAATAAAGATAAAAAAATAAATACTCATATATTTTACCTACAAATGTAAAAGTGTGTATGAAATATTGATTTGATAATACTTCTCTAATTGCCGACGACTCCATTAGGCGTAATGAGTCGGGTAATTAAGCAAATAATTAATTCCTTTACTTTCGTACCCAGTACTTCATCCATCGTTATTGGAAATTAGCTTTCGGTGTGAGTTGTACTCTTCAATATACCTATTTTAGTATACTAAGAAATAATTAAAATAGTCTCGTTACGGTTATGTTACCAATTCTTAAAATGCCGGCAACGCACTCGCGAGCCCTCTGGCATTGGGAGTGTCCATGGGCGGCGGTATCACTTAACATCAGATGAGCCTCCTGCCCGTTTGCCCCCTGTTCTATAAAAAAAAAAGATTAAACCCCTATTGTTTATTAAATTATTTTTCTAATCAATACGTATATCATAATGTAGTATTACTATTGTTTACACACGTAAAATATGCCCTTACTCAAATAGTATGTATAAAGAATGTTGCCGTATCAATGCCAAAAAATTTAAATTGTTGTTTGTCAAAGCGAAAGTAACGTGCTTTGAACCTATCGGCATACCAGTCTTCAAATACACGCTATAAAAGAAGGGTATATCTATCAAACTGCTTGTAAATACTGTACCGCCATTTTTTGCGAATCAATTTAAATAGCCTTTTGAAGAGCCCAGACGTACCTACACCGTGAAATGATCCTCAAATTTACAGCATCCCAAAAAGTGTATAGGACTCGAATCTATTTCATTGAAGCTGTAGGTTTAATAAGGTTTATTTTTGATATGATATTATACTATATGGCAATAAAGTTAGAAGAAGAACAGAGATAAAATTTTGTTCGCATGTTAGTTATAAGTATAACTATAGTTCTTTCATAAAGCACATTTATTATACAGGCAGTGTATTCTTTATTAGAAAATAAAAAATTTTTTTATTATACTTACATATTTTATTATCAGAACAAAACAATTTTTTTAGTTAGCTGATGTGTTTTGTATATAAGCAATAGGAATATTGTTTAACAAAACATAAAATATAGGATATATTTATTTTTTCTCGTATTGGCTTTGTTTTGTTAATTCACGATAACTATCACGATCGAATCACGAAATACAAACCTTTAACGCCCTACAGTAATTTGAAATTTTGTTAGGTTATTTTGTCATTAACATAATAAAAATAAAACAAAACAAAACGGAACCAAACGAAACGATACGTTGATTGTAGAGGGTGGATGAAAAGTAAGGGTTGTATGCTGTATCATAAAAAAATAAAAACAATACATTTTCTCTAAAAAATAAAAAAAACTCTTTAGTGTGGACACTCCGTATCACTTAGGGGTTTGAAAGATAGATAGTAGCCATTTCTCAGACTTACTGAATATGCATTAAAAAATCATAAGAATCGATCGACCCGTTTTGGAGGAGTATGGGAACGAATATTGTGACACGAGAATTTATATATATGTAGAGATAATTAATCTCTTTGTACCGACTATTAACAATTGCACAAAACAAAAAATAATACTTTTAACATATCACACAAATACTTTTAAATATTGTGATTGCTGAATGAATTAAACCGAATGTAAATACAGTAATTAATATCACTGCATATGTTAGATACTATAACACGCATTTAATTAGGTATCGCTGTGCACTCGCAGTGTTTCGGCTACTTTGTCACCAAATCCAAAGTAATTGTTATTAATCTATGGACATTAAAAATAACCGTTACTGAAACGACATACTTACTGTTAGAGCTATTACCAAATTAGGATACCGTCTGTATGCGCCGTAAAAACTCGGTACTTACCCAAAACTATACGACTCATTTATTAAACCGCAATTTCTTACGTATAAGCTAAGAAAAGTCTCCTAACTTAACTTAGTACCTTGCTATTCAATTAAATGTTCTACACAGTATGTAGTGTATATACAATTTTTTTATTTGTTTATTTATAGCCTTATATCAGAATACAAAATATATTATAGCTATTGTTTTTGTTAATCTACGATAACTGATTCTGTGTGCCCACTGGCAAAGGCCTCCCCCATTTTTTTAGGGTTAAAATTTAAATTTGAAAGGACATGACAATCTTCGAATGATCTGACACTATTGGTTAGTATATAGTCGATCTCATTTTTAAAGCGCCCGTCAGTGTACATACTATAATTTATGTACAATTTATAATTTATAATATAATTTAATTTAAAAAAAATAGTAACGCTACAACCTTTTAGGTCTACGTCTCAGAGTAAAAGTCAAGTAGACTCTTCTGTACCAGATACACGCTGTATTTGTATTTGGGTCTAAGACCTCACGATTTTTTTTCATCGTATGAGTATCGTACGACCTTAGGGATGAGTGTCACGCTTTACTAAAATACTCAATTGACGTAAGCCTCTTATTCTTACGGTTTAAAGGAAATAGAAGTCTATATAATGTAGTTTCAATTGGCGTAGATTGATTTTAAGAATGAGCCGCAATTACACCGGCAGATAAATGAAAATATCCATTTGACGGGAATAGATTATTTTGCAACAGAAGCATAAATTAGTTTTTTGGGATGTCCCAAACGCCCCTTGATCACCACTGCTTAAGCACCCGAAACGTGGAGTTCTGTTAATAATGTAATAAATTCTCGTTAAATCAGGTATTCGTCTTACAGAAGTAACCTTTTTCGATTGATCCCATCGACAACGTTGGCTTTGATGGCTGATTTTTTATTTAATAGACAAGAAACATTTGCATTTTAAACATTTTTTTAATATTAAATCTTATTTATTTAAAATTTTGAAATAAGAACGTTGCTGAAGCTTAACGCGTTACCTACATTATCTGTAAACACGTAAGTAAGGGTTTAGCTGTGACAGCTTAACAGGTAAACCAGATATTCGACGTGGATTGAGATTATCTTAAAATATAATTCAATATTTATTATAATATCAGTTTCATCAGTCAAATCTGTCAAGACTCATATGATAATAAACAGTAGTCCATACACCTACTAACTTGAATAGAGAGGCTATATTCACGGCTGTTGACCTCGGACATAGGTGCCACTGAAAGTGAAAACCTGCTTTTAGTAACATTGGCAATGAAATTGGTTCAATTTCGATTATATATCTCTTCGGTTACTTAATGTTTGATTGCATTCATTCGTTTTTCGATGAGTCTATGCGAACTATTAATCATGAATGTCAAAATCCTATTGACTTAAGTAAGTACTTAATTAGGTAAGTCATACTTAGTGCTCACTGGAGATTTCCTCGCAATATTTTCCGTAGGAGCACGTGTTATTTCTGCTCATTGCAATATTTTTTAACAGGATTCGGCTGCCCGAAAATTGTGGCGAATCGCACGTTTATTGACGAGAAACGTTTCTAGTTTTATACAAAATCAGGAAAACATACAGAAGGTAAAATTAAAGTAGGTAAAATAATAATGAAACTAGAATGGAATTTCTTGCGGAAAGGTGAACAATGTTCTTCCGTCAACATAATGAATAAAATGATGACACTGACAGACATTCTGACACTTCCTCGTAACAATATTTATCTTAAACCAACATACAAGACACGCACAAATTTAAATTTCGTGATTCAGATGCTTGGGTTCAAAGCCCGAAAGATAAGAAACTATTTTTTATTCCAATCTTTATGAATTTGCAAATTGTACTAGTAACACACTAGTACAATTAAAAAAATTCAACCCCTAGCAAATTAATATTGATTTTATTTGGTTATTAGTATAAAAAGACGCAGTGTAACAGGGATTAAGTCTCATCCCTTCCCATCCCCAAACCCCATCTGAGCACCAATGTAGTTTCTGTCTATGTGCGCATCTATTGTACACATAGATATAAAAACTAAGGGCATGAAAGGCACAAAAGTTTCAACTACTAATAGAAAAACAAATTATCAGCCAAGAGATACAGAAATCTGGGACCCAGACTTAAAAGGCCAGCGGATTTTTTATTTATACTAATGATACTAAGAATTGGAATGAAACTAATAAATTAAATCAAATTTGTCTCCATTAGTAATTTTGTGATTAAATTTAAAAGCAAAAAATTAATAATCACATAATTAATAGTACTCATAATTGGTAACAGTTAAGTAATCATGGTATTCGTATTTTGAATTATTGATATTATATATATTATAATCTTAGTATTTCAAAAGATGCTATTTTTAATTACGTTATTAGATTGATAATTTAATTTCAGTTTTAATTACAAAATTCATCGAGTTTTTGGTCGAACAAAACGTAAAAAAGTTTTAAAATTTAACGGTGACTACAATATTTATAATTTATCCTAATTTAATTTCATTTAATTAAATCCATTATTAATAAAAGTAATCAAACGAAAAACTAATTGTAAATCTAAATCAGTGTTCATTTGTTAAATGGAGATAATGACTTATTAATTAAATATATATTAAACTGTAAGAAGTTTAACATCAGAACAGTGACGGATTAGTCGCGCGGCGGGCTTATTAATTGTAAAAAATATATTTGTTAAGTGAAGTATCAAAGTTTTCAAACTAATTGTGTTTGTGATACTAAATATACATTTTAGGTTAGTATTTTATTAATTTTATTGGTGTTTTTCGTCTATTAAATGTACTTAAGGTATAGCACTCTTATGCTACAACTCTTTGTACGTGCTTATTACGAAGGGCTCGGTAAATATAGGTGTGTAAAATAAATCAATTACCTAATATTAAATATATTGCATGGAGCCACAAATGCTTCAGTTTCTCTACATTTAGTCTTATAATTGCCTTCATTTTAATAATGTTCCTGTGAATGCTCTAAAGGGTAAAACCTACTTCATATAATGAAAGTAAAATACAGACATAGATGTGTGGTTTCGTTGTTGGGAGATTAATACAAAGTAAAATTAGCGATTCAAAAAACCTATTAATATTAAAAATGAAATGAGGTATGTATTGAAATAATTAGGAGCTGTAATTTTTCTTTATTAATCCATTCATAATTTAATAATAAAGGTAAATTGAATCAAATCTATTATATTATAATATAAAGAATATTAACTATTCTAATATAATACATATAATAAAGTCATGTATACACATTAGATATAAAGGTGCATGCTTTATATATAAACTCTTGCAAAATAAAGTTACAACTATTACAACAGTAGATTTCTCAGGTCAAGGTTAAAAATATTAAATATTGTATTATCGATTTATAAATATAGATCTCACGATATTTATGTCACAGGCCAATATCATATCTCTTGATTTTAAATTTATTTATTTTTTTCATTACCAAGTTATCGAAATGTAAAAAGTAATTCGGGTCGTTTATTTTCATATAATAATAACGTTTATATATTCTGATCGCAGGCGCGTACATGATGTTCATGAAGCTCTTTTTGCTTGCCATATGCCACAACCGTACACTTCTTGTAAGAATTCACACACACCTGCCCCCTCTCCCAAAGGCAGTAAATACAGTTTAGTAATATTTTTTGCGCTCTGAAAAACTATGTGTTTGGTACATATACGTACGCTATATTGACTAGACCGTTTCATAAGATGTTCAAAATTAGCATATGTCCGTGTTACATTACTACAATCAATACATTACTACAATCTTTCCTCATTATCTGCTTTATTTCGGCTTCCCAGGTTTCTGGCGGGTGTCGTCTATTTCATATGCGTTAGTATGTTTGTTTTACACTAAAAATGTGTCATATAGTTTTCAATCTTGGCAATACAAGTAGTGTAATATGTAAACCGAATGTTTTAGACTTTTTAAATTAATTTATGAATATTAAAATACAAAGATATTGATATAATGTTGTTTGCTCATAGAAAACAATGTTGTAAAGAAAATTAATTAACGTTGAGTAAATTTAACGTTAAATATAACGCTGGGTATTTTCATAATGATTTTAAATAACATGTATTCAGCTCCCATAAAGAAAGCTGTAATATTGTATTTCGCCATTATTTCGAATATATGAAAAAACCGAAACCAGTGCTTGTTGGTTCATCAATTGATGAAAAATCAATTATATTGTTTTAAATCCACTTAGCATTCAATCTTAAGTACATCTTGACACTAATAATCAATGTTAGATGACATATTTATTAATCGCAAACTGGGTCGCGGTTTTATGTGAGATAGTTCTGCACTTCAGACGCAGCCTTCATTTCTGAAGGTCATGTTAGTGGCGCCGCCCAACATCCTCCATTACCCTGTCTTTGGCAAGCCGATGTGATTATAGGATCTGTAAGGGCATTTACTTTGTCGATTCAGCGATTAGAGGGTCGGCCGATCATCTCTGCGTTTTACATGGCCAAATAACCCCAGGATCGTAATAGTGTCGAAAGACGATTTTGTATTTGAAACCTTCTTAGTATAGACACATTTCTTTTATTAACTGTTCTGGTAATCTTTACCATCCGCCTCGAACACCACATTTCCAGAGCATCTATTTTTCTCCTTTCAGATTTCCGTATTGTCCAGGATTCGTCGTCGTCGTCGTTATGTCCATCTGGTACCAGCATCTTAACCAAATTCTTCTTGTTTTTGAGGAAATGTTCCGGTCCTTCCGACAAAACAGTCTTGTCATAGCGTCATCTGTGTTCTTTTTCGGATTTCGTTCGCTTCCTCCTTGACTGCTTATCAGGGAACTGAGGCATATAAACTCGCCTACTATTTCTTGGTCTTTCAGTTCAACAATGCGTGTGAGTTTATATACTGCTTAAATAAAACTCAATTAATGCGGAATTAAATTGTGTATATATAGTATGACTAAAATATGTTATTTATCTCATATATACAATTATCGTGTCACCTGTTTCTAATAAAACTGGCCGAAATGGCTCAACCGAATTTCGTGACATTGTGTGTTTGCAAAACCGAAACGCTATGCGTTTTGGTTTTACTATATGTTTAGAATTAAAGTTGTATCTAATTTCCCAATAATTGTTGTAACATTTAAAATTAAAGTTTTATTTAAAGTCTATATAAAGAATAAGTTAGTTCATTCATTATATAGTTGTGTTCACCGAAAAGACGAAATTGTTTTCGACAAATTATTTGATTGAGATTAGACGACCGCAGGAATAATGATACATAATAATGATAACAATGTCACATGTCGCGTTAGACTAACGATGCAACTGAACAATCAAACGTAACATATCATCGTTTCATCCTTTCTTTGAAGTCACAAATTGACGGAAATTTAAACATAATGAAATTGAATACTGGCAAGGCAAGGATGATGTGTTCATTTATTTGTTTACATCATAAAAAAATTGTAGGCAAACATCATAACAGACGTCCACGCAGAATACGAAATTCACCTCTGTGCCGACGAGCACGTGCTTTTGATGGCCCGCATCATTGTGTGGAATCACACCAGAGCATATTGGACCACAACCAATTATAGTCCACTATCATTTCATTGTTTACTTTAGTGCCTCAGCCCTGGATATGTAATTGCAACCGTTTTTTTTAATATACGCAATAATTATTATCTTGAGTTAATTTCCGCAATGATTGTTTCAGTTTTAATGCAGTTTGTTCGTTGGTTATTAGGAAGTATAACCAGCTCGTTGCCTATCTTTTGTAACCTGTTTTTGATTTTTGTTATGTGTATGTTTTTGTATAAGGTAATAAAAGATAAATAATAAATAAATAAGTATTTTAGTGTGCATTGAGTAAGTTATGTATTCTTATGCCTGCGTCATTCGAGGCAATATGTTTCTTATAAAATTGTGGCGACGTCAAACACATAACTGTCTTCCTACATTAATGATCAATAGCTCAGTATATTATACCCATTACATTTTATTATATCGTTGGCCTGGAATGGATGTTTAAAAATGTCATCAAAAACATGAAAATTATAGTGTGATTTTTAAGGTAATATTACTAATATGTCGTACATAGTTAGCTTAAAATGCATAATTTGTTGATTTAAGTCAAGTTTGTCGACTCAAAACACCGTGTCGAGGTAATGCAAGACGCAATGAAATCAAGGTTGCTTATATTAACGATAATTGCTTATATTTAGTACATAGTACTTATAATTAAAGATTACCTGCGAGGCTCAAATGTTAAACCCTTATATATACATCACCATCCCCGGTAATATTCGGGAGTGACCCTAGGGTCTCCTTGTACGAATTACTTAGTGGTTTTAGAGTGTCGGATCTCTAAATGGCAGAGATTCTAAAGTTACTTACCACATCGCTGCTAGTTTCAGGGATAGCGTAAATGCATTTCCACCTCGAAAATTAAAAATTAACATGTGAACTAAATATTTATGGGTTCCGTTTAGGGGATAATATTCCATAACACTTACCAGAATGGCATAATAAACTAGAAAAAAGTAAAAGGTAGTTATAGCAATGCACAAATAATAATCTATCGAAATAGAAACACAGGGATGATTTAAGTGTTTTATTAGCTGTAATTCCTCTATTACTGTATGAATTTTTTACCGCGAAATTGGACCGTATCATGAATATACGTACAGCGTACATAAACTAATAAAACTGCATTCAATTCGAACTAAATAACAAACTTAACTTTAAACAAAATTGGTAACTGATTATTGGTAGGTATGATATTATTGGTAATATATAGAAAGAAAAACACTTTTTAACGGATTATAGTTATGTATTATTGTATTTAAACTTATAATTATTTGTACATAATTTTAAATTTAAACCGACGATTAACCGACATTTTCTGCAGCTGTAATACTTTTTGACATTTAACACCTTTGTCTTCAGTCACCGTGACCACGCACGCTGTAAAGCACGCGAAACGTCGGTTTAAATTTAAAATTATGTACAAATAATTATAAGTTTAAATACAATAATACATAACTATAATCCGTTAAAAAGTGTTTTTCTTTAAATGTGTAAAAGTTATGTTAATAAAAGACAATACAATATATAGAAATTCAAACCCATGTGACACGAATATTGTGGTCGCATTGTTCGGAGTGGTCACAACGACATAAACGATTTAAAAAAAAATCATAAGGCCCCGTACGAGTGGCCCAAATCATTTCTTCAGCACATCTTTTGTTTCGAGTTGACGTTTATATTAATAAACACATACAACAATATATAACAACGTTTGCTGGGTTTGCAAAATATTTTTTTTAAATATTTCTTTCGGCTTCATTTTGTTTCTTGTTTGGTTAACAATTCTAAATCAATTCAGATAAAGTAAGAAGTATAGGTTGACGTTAAATGACAATATATTATATACTAGCGACCCGCCCCGGCTTCGCACGGGTGCAATGCTGATACTAAATACACTACAGAAAATCTGTGAACGTTGTATATAAAAATATGGGTTATCCATAAGAGATAGACATATACCATCATGGACTTTCCTGTAGACCTTTTCAATGTGTACAATACTTAGTACATTATTTTGATAAAACTCGTAGGGTTCAGTCTGCGTTTGCAATGTAAGCGGAAAAAATGTAATTATTTACGACATCACATTAGAAAACTCAAAAATATCAGTACTTCTCCACTATCTAATGGATGTTATTATACATATAAACCTTCCTCTGGAATCACTCTATCTATTAAAAAAATCCATCTAAAATCCGTTGCGTAGTTTCAAAGATTTAAGCATACAAAGGGACATAGAGACAGAGAAAGCGACTTTGTTTTATACTATGTAGTGATATATAATTAATTATTTAAACAAGTTGTACATATAGTAATTCTAATATACCTAATAACTAACCTTAAAATTTAATAATTAAAATATATAATTAAACGGAGTCCCATTAGGCAAGGTTCCGAAGATACTGGCAGCGTTCCCCCTTTGAATAGCTCGACTAATTTTTTGTGCGAGGTCCCTGCCAGCTCTTGTTCTCCTGTGATTTCGACTAAACTTTTTAACTTATTATTAAATTTTGTTTCAGATAACTATCATAATGTCTTCGAAGGAGAAGCCAGTCGCTGAAAACTTCAAGTCTACGTAAGCGTTCTTATACTAGCTACTACATGACATTTACTTGCATTTAAAACTAGAATTAGGAACAAAACACATAAATAATAACTAATAGTGGTAAATAGCGATTGCTGCGGTGCAAATAAAATGGTAGTCAACTTGGGTGACACTTAGTTGGTTGTAGTAAAGACAATTGTTTTTCTTTGCCTCCGACTTACTCTTTTATATTATCCTCGCTTTGTCCTAAGCCCTCTTCCCTTGATATAAAATTTTCATCGTTACAAACCTTGTATCATTACAATCCTTCATTACGAAGTAACTTTCATATTTAATCCAAATTGATTACTTGATCCTGCTGTAGTAGTAGTTATTGAGTCTCGAAAGATTTGTTTAGTCGATACAAATATTCGTATAGTGTACATGTAATTAATACTTTACCAAACCTTTGGTTATTAACATAACTTATTTTTTGTTTATTAAATCAAAACACATTTTATTCATTATACAGAGTTAAAGTCAAAATTATAGTTTTTAAACAATTGAAATCGAAACCTACAACATTAACATTTAAATGGCTTTTGTAAATTGGTGGATTTTCAATACTCTCTGAAATTTTTCACGAAAGATTTAAAACTCGCGCTTCGGCATCGTAGTTAGCTACCTAGCTCGATAACACATGTTTTTAGATTTAACTTAGGCAATACATTAACTTTACATTACTCGTGGAGGCATTACTTAGTCTTAAATACGTCTCCATTAGCGAAATCGTCAAAGTTTCCATCTCAGTATGTCTGACATCTGTATATCTGAGTAGTCACCGACACTCTCATCGACATATTATATTACAACTATGTAACATAGGTAACAACATTGTCCATGTTGAGTAAAAATATTATGTTAATTCTTGTATAAAACATCCGTATGAATGAACCTCAAAATACCAATACAATATTATTACATATTAATATCGAATTTGTCAGTTCTAGCAAATATTTGTTAAATATTTATTAGAGCATTGAATCGAAGTTCTGGTGAAAGTCAGCTTATCATGAAACAACAATTCAATTGAGGATTAGTTCCACTTAATTTATTGGACGAAGTCTTATGAATTATATTGGTTAATTGCTAAGTATTTGTAAGTGATAAAATATCGATGGTAAATATTGATAGAGTTGTAAACACATCTATATAAGAGAATAACACGGATTAGCAAATTATGTTTATAATACAAAACCAATTTCAGTTTATTCACATTTAAGTATATAATTAAATCTGTTTAATTTATTTATTACAATAGCAATTTACGTGTTGCTATTAATTAATTTAAGGACTTAGGGTCCTTCAAGAAAAGAGCGTACCAATTCTTAAAAGGCCGGCAACGCACTCGCGAGCCCTCTGGCATTGAGAGTGTCCATGGGCGGCGGTATCACTTTACATCAGGTGAGCCTCCTGCCCGTTTGCCCCCTGTTCTATAAAAAAAAATTGAACTTCGTTACTTATCGTTTTCTACCCACAACCCTTATATGGAACATTAAAAAAATGTGTGTGCGTACTAGCGTAAAGACGTAAAAATTTGAACTTCCTGATGACCTTATTTTTTGAAAAATGAACTTAAAATAAGTTTAATTTAACCAAATTCATCAAATTAGATAAACTCTTACAAAAGACTATCGTAGACTTAAATATAAATAATACAATTATTATACAATTCATTTTACCTCATCACTACTAGATTATTACTTCTTCTTCTTATTCGGTACGCTATTGACAGAGCGGTCGTGATCGCTATGAGGTAGAAGGCGCAGATGTAATGCGCTTCACGACGTTCTGCCATAGTTATTTATTACAGATTATTACAGAATTTCACTGAATGTAGTAGGATTACTACTATAATTGGTTTTTTTTTAAAAAAAAAGGCTATGTTGTCGTTATTATATATTTTTGTTATTAATGGCTTCGAATCTCTTCGAATCAACCATGGTAGGGACAAGAATGATGGCGCGTAGCGGAAAATGTGACGCGTAACCAAAAAATGTGAAGGTAAATGGTTTTCCAACGCCGATAAAAAGTTCACTTTAGAAAGAAACACCCACAAAGTGTAAAAGTACAAGAAGTTCATAAATATATACAAAAAAACTCAAAATAACCTTAAACTAAAATAAGGTAAATCTAAAAAAAACAAATATATGTATATACACGGATTAATTGAGTCACAATTAAAAAATTAAATAAGTAGTATCCAATTACGAGGCAGAAGAAAAATGATCAAAAAGAAGATTTTTAAATAAATTTATAGATCTGTTGTGTAATGTAACACCAGTGACCATTAGTAATCTAATTTGTCTCCCTAATTGTCAAACTTAAATATGGTATTAACTTGATCCATTACTTAATCTTCAATATATTGAAATGGTTTACATATAGTTTGTCAAGAATTCCTATGCTTGTTTATGCAATTACCATACTATTCACTACGAATGTCGAATGTTAAGGAAAGGCTGCTAAAATATTTCTATTTCCTAAGCATTATTTCCTTAGACTTACGAAATGCGAAATTTTCACGCACATTCACATAAATTACAATAAAACATAAGCAGTCTTTCAAGGGAAAAGAATTAACAAAACATTGAACATTGAAGAGCAAAAATTTTGTCACTTGATTGAACCCAAGACATCGAGAGCAAATTACAAACAAACACGGTTATTTTTAAATTATCGGAAACACCACTCAAACCTTTTGTATGATCAAAACAATTCAATACTGGATATAAAGCATAAACTTGTTTGACGCGTACTTTATGGTTTTCTCACTCTCACATAAGGAAAATGTAGCACATCCATACAATATTACGATGTTTGCTGATACTCTGAAGGGCTTTTGGTTTCCTTGATAAATTTACCCACTTCCGTAACGCAAGAGGAATAGGGAAGTGAAACTTTTGTTTAATGATTCAAATCGAGACTCGTCAGGGAGTGTCATAAGATATAATTCTTGTTCTGAAGCAAGGATAAGGATGATGAAGGTTTTCCCCTTCTGTAATAAATTCGTCATGAAATATTAAATTTATAACATCAATTTTATTTACAATATGAACACAGTGGGTTTCGTAAACTTAACTCACGATCATATAAAGCAGGCTTCACTAGCTCAACACAATTACAAATTACCGCATCTTATTTCGTAAGTATATAATAATTCATACAATAAGTCATTAAAAATTGTAATTAAAACTTGTATTTCAGTGCTGACTTAACAAGCAATGTAGGATTCCAGTCGTCTCTGAGCATCGAGTCAAAGGATGCTTGTCAGGAGAAGGCTTACAATCCATTCGAGCATAGACAGGTGGAACATCCTACAACGTGAGTTTAAAATATCTTATTAAATAATTTAAAAAGACTGAGGCTAAACAACTCTAGGGGTTGGTCTCTTATGTCTTCCTTGATATTTCATGCAGGTGATACTTGTTATGTACATGACACACGCAATCGGTTTTTGGGTATATGCGGAAACAGACGAGATTTTTTCGCGATGTTTTCCTCCCCGTATGAGCGAATGACATTTTGAACAGCCATATAAAGACAAGTACATTGCACACTAGGCTCTATTGCTCTTTCATCCACTATTTCTGTAAAAAGTATAGAATTGTATTTACCATATTAGTTCCACCTTAGGTTCGATAAAGTATGAAAGCCTAAATAAAATGCGCAAAAGAATCTTAATTTTACAGTTGAGGGACCTTTGTCACTGGAGTTTGACAAAGACGAGAGATATTTCAAATTTAACTACAATAAGTCAGCACCTATAATAATGATGGTTAATTAATCAAAGCTTAAATAAATTAAACGTATAGTCCTAGTTACAAGTAGTCTCTAATTAATTAATGGAAAAAGCAGTATTGGCCTAGTGGCTTCGTGCGACCCTCATTCTTGAGGTCGTAGGTTCGGTCCTCGGCTGTGCTCCGATGTACTTTCCTACTTTTTCCTTTACATTCGCTCATATGGTGAAGGATAACAATAGAAACCGTCGAATTTATATATTAATTATAAAAAAGTTTTAATCGTTGTAATTTAAAATTAATAATTGATACTACACTAAAAATTAAAATTACACTCGTCTCATTATATTGAAACCAAACTCATTGAAGGTTTTAGTTCTACCACGTGTGAATTGCACACATGTTTTTAATAACACAACGTACTAAAAATGTAATTTTTTTCAGTACATTTGGCGCCATAGCACATATCTTGAAAGCATGCATAGGAACAGGAGTGTTGGCTATGCCTGCAGCATTCAAGAACTCAGGGCTCGTCGCAGGAGTTATAGGAACGTTATTCGCTGGACTGGTCTGCACACATACAGTACAGCTTGTGGTACGTATATGTCAGAGATTATTTAAAAATAGAACACGTAGAGATAGGTAATAAATTGTCAATTTGTTAGCAGTGCATTGAATTGAACGTTGTCTTCAGTTGCTCTTTGATTGGCGACAGGCATCTTTACTCGTTTTTATAAATTATATAAAAATATGAAACGACGATTGTGATTCCTTCTGAAAAAGATTAATCGCTTCAAATATGCGATATAAATGCGTCAGAAACCTATAATAATGATATATTGTTGAATTCTCACATACAAAATATATATCATCTCTTCTCACAACTCGCCACCTCATTCTACATTAGAAAAATATGTAATCATTAAAATTTGTCCTTAATAAATAATACTAATCTTAGGTTAACATACAAAATAAATTATTGATATTTCAATTAAATTTAAATAATTAAAAGATAACTTACTTTTGTACCTTTTGACGCGTATAATGTATTCAGTACTGAAAAGAAAAATTTTCAGTTCAATGAATAAACAATTGTTTAATTACCCCAAATCCTGGTGCGTTAAAATGAACAAGAATATTAACTCCAATAAAGCTTTAAACTTTAATTTCAAAAGTTACCATAATAGAAACAACAAATATATACTTCTAATGCTTTTAAGGTTTCAATATCGCAAAAGGTTTGCGCCGAAGCTAAAAAGCCTTCGATGAGTTTTGCGGAGACTTGCGGCGCGGCGTTCGAATTTGGACCTAAAAAACTTCGCCCGTGGAGCTCCTTTGTTAAGTAAGTTGACGCCTCAACGAATCTAAAAGGCAACGTTATTAAAAAGCAGTCTTGCTTTAATATTTCCGAAGGAATATAAGTTATAATAATAAACATTGTTTCAGGACATTGATTGATTACTCTATAGCGGTTACTTACATTAGTGTTTTATGCGTCTATGTGGTTTTCATCGGTTCATCGTTGAAAGAGGTAAGGATTATCGAAAAATATCCGACGATATATATATATATATATAATACTACCAGACTCGGTCAAGGGTTGCGCTGGTTTTTGTTATATTACATAGTAGTAAACTATTCAAGGGAAACGGTAGGAGAACTTATGTGAAACGTTGGTACTTTTAACACAGCGCCATCTGTTAGAATTGTATCAAATAATAAACAAATATTTGCCATGATCGTTTAAGTTCAAACTAAGATCAAACTGCTCACGGTGTGCAAATTTCATTGATATCGGTTCGGTTTAGAAGTCCATAGCGGACAAACAACGTGACACGTAATTTAAATATATTAAGATTTTAGTTTCATTGATCTAGCATTACTGCAGATCGAGAGATTCTGGATTCGATTTCCGGGTGGGCCATTTAGATTTGTCTCCTAAATAAAGGCCCACTAGTAAGTTCAGAAGACGGTAGTTAAACACTTTTGTAGGATTTATGAGTGTACAAAGCGTGTGCAGGTACTACCCTACTCTCACAATGCAGTTGTGTCGGACATCCGGGCCATTGCATGAGAGTTATGACATAGAGAGTGCACTTCCCTACATATACACTCGGGCACTATATGCTCTGCATACTTAGCAACGCTTAGCAGAGATAAACCGCGTAGCCTATATCATGTATATAAGAAGAATATGTAAATATTTTTATCAGTAATTTTAAAGTTGTATAAGCCAAATAGGCTTTTCTTTGAATTTCTTGACTTCCGACTTTTAATATTCTATTCTATTTATACACAAGCTAAGCGAGATTAAACGTACTAAATAAAATATTACGAACATTTATTTTCAGTTGCTAAGACACTTTCATTTTGATATCTTTGTCTAAAGGCTTTGAAAATCATTTGTCAACATCATTAGTTATCTACAGCTGAGTGATTTTTACATCAATTTCTTTTTAAAAGGTTTAGAAATACATGTTTAATATTTTTTAGTAAAAAGTAAGAACAAAATAAGTTAAAAGTAGTTTAAATTATGACTCGAAACTGGTATCAAGAATCTCGTAACAAAAACTGTATTTTCATTGTACATGAATTGCCAATTTAAAATTAATAATTATTTTTTCAGGTCGTTGACTTCTACTTTCCATCTGTAACTATTTCTATTCAGATGTACTGTGTTTTAACGCTAGTACCTTTAGCATTGCTGTGTCAGATACGGAATCTCAAGTACCTGGTACCATTCTCAACGATAGCTAACATCTTATTGTTAGGTGTATTTGGTATCACACTCTACTTTGTCTTCTTAGACCTACCACCGATCACAGATAGAGAAATGGTAGCTAGCATTACCACCTGGCCCCTGTTTATGAGGTATTAAATATTGCTTATTACAATACATAAGATATTATCCGATCCATATATAATCTATAGATATGAAGTACGTTTTCTGTGTATTTCTATTTATGGCAAAATTCTTTACCCCGAGAGCAGTGTTGGCCTAGTGGCTTCAACGTGCGACTCTCATACCTGAGGTCGTAGGTTCGATCCCCGGCTGTGCACAAATGGAGTTTCTTTCTATGTGCACATCTAACATTTGCTCGATCGATGAAGGAAAACATCATGAAGAAACCGACATGTCCTAGACCCAAAAAGTCGACGGCGTGTGTCAGGCACTGGAAGCTGATCACCTACTTGCCTATTAGATTTAAAAATGATCATGAAACAGATTCAGAAATCTGAGGCCAAGACCTAAAGAAGTTGTAGCGGGGTTTAATTTTTTTTTAACCCTTTAACCATCAGACAACTGTTTGTATTCTTCAATATGGATCTCTGTGTTTTACTATATCTTAAAAATTGTGTCAGTGACACGGTTTGATTTTCAGCATAGCTATATTAATGACAAAAGTCTAGAAAAGTTTACAGGATTTATTAGATTGTATACATTTGAAATGTTGCAATTAAAAAAAATATAATTTCAGTACCGTCATCTTCGCTATGGAAGGTATAGGCGTCGTAATGCCAGTTGAGAATGAAATGAAAAACCCTCAGCGATTCTTGGGCTGTCCTGGAGTATGGAACACATCTATGGTTATTGTAATCAGTCTATTTGGAGTTGTTGGTTTCTTTGGTTACGTCCAATACGGTGATGCAGCCAAAGGCAGTGTTACCCTGAACTTGCCTGAGGATCATGTGTAAGTATTATGATCATTATATTTTATTTTTTTAACCTATTTTAAACGTTGATTTGTTGATTGTCATGTGTCAAAAATGTAAATTTTAAGTTATATCGTATGTAGTAATTATTTCTATCAAACATTAAATTGCCGTTTGTTCATAGATCTAGGTATATTGGCAAATAAACTATTAACGGTTTTGAAGTGTTAATTCATAAGCTCTGTGACATATTATAACATTACTAGCTGACCTAGCAAACGTCGTTTTGCCTTGTATATCTTAGGTTTAAAATTTAGAGTTGTATGTATTTTTAATGCTGTTGATACAGTTGATAAAAAAATAAAAATTTATCTAAAAATTTAAAAATTATATTTAGGGGTGGACTGACTGCCCTTAACATTTAGGGGGATGAAAAATAGATGTTGTCTGATTCTCAGAAATACCCAATATGCACACAAAATTGCATGAGAATCGTCGGAGGAGTTTAACCACAAACATCGCGAAAATTTTATGAAACAACGAGAATTTTATGTATAAGTTTTGGAACGCTAAATAGATTAGTAAATATAAGATACATATAACATGTAAATAAACTACACTATTATATTTTCTTTTATAGTAGCGTAAAAAAGAAATTAAATAAAACTGTAGAAAAAAGGTTGTTTATTTCAAATTTCGTCAAGGAATTTCAGAGGGAAGTTATTAAACTTCTCTTTGTATCTGAAGCCTTATAATAGTCCTTTCGCAATTGCTCAGGTTTGGTCAAATACCCATTCAAAAATTCATCCATACCAACATCATGTGTGTTATATTCTTAGTATAATTGTACATTTTCGAAAGATACTATTAAAATATTGTATTTATACCAGGATTGCTCAAGCCACAAAAGTACTAATGGCGGTGGTAATATACTTTTCATTCGCTCTGCAATTCTACGTGCCAATGGAGTTCATAAACAGATTACTGAAGAGCCGACAGTCCAATAAATTTGAGAATATTATTCAGATTAGTATTAGAACGGTCATCGTGACTACAGTTGGTGAGTTATTTCTTTCAAATTACATTAATCAACGGTTCACACTGCACTTGAATAGACAGGTTCAACTATTGCTGTAAAACTCAGTTGTAGTACTAGATATCAAAAATGACATAAATCAATACGCATTTTCAAAGTATCTCAATTAAACTCGAAGCATACCATACTCGTGATAAGCAATTTTTTGTAAAAATGACTTTTATCATGTATGCAGTATTATAATATTGTAATAATAATATATTCAAATTAACTTGTTGGTTGCGACTATCCATATTAATATGGAAATTATAATCGGGCGTATTTTCATTTTGTGCGCTATTTGATTAAAAATTCCAAACATTGTACTGTGGACTAATATTGCTTTATTTCAGTTGCAATTGCCGCCGCGTTCCCCAATTTGGAACTTGTGATCAGCTTCGTTGGAGCTATCTTCTTTTCATCCCTCGGCCTCCTGATTCCAGCATCTATCGACACTGTTTACAACTGGGACCGTGGGTTTGGTTTCCTTAAATATAGGTTGATCAAAAACCTACTTATTTGTATCATCTCCATAGTGGCCTTGATTTCTGGGGCTTATGTATCCGTTGTTGGAATGATTGAAGATTTTTCTAAGGAACCGGAACATGTTAATAGCACTTTTGTTTAATTGCCATAATAACTAGACCATAATGTAGTTAAGTAACGAACAAAGTACACAAAAACTGACGAGAATTTATTATTGTGATATTTTTACGTAAGTCAACAAAGTCAGTGAATTTACTATTTAAATTATTTTGTATTATTGGTGAAATAAGTCGCTGACACTGACAAGGAGTACATTTCTGTGGTTTTGACATTACCCTTATAAGTTCAGTCTATACTAATAATCATAATTATTTATTTCATTTCTTACAAATTGTTATCAATACTTCGCATAAAAGTAGGCGTATTTAATTGATGAAGAATTCTACTCATTAATAATTGAGTTTCTTAGAGCAGCGGCGGCCTCAGAGGGTTGCAGGGTAATCGCCTGGGGCCTCGTTCTTGCAGAGGTCTAGCGCAACAATCCAAGCAAATTAAAAAAATCGTTTTTTTTACTTTATTTTTATTGAAAACTTTTGTATTTGATCCTTAAATACTTATAAAGTTAAAACAAAACGGTAAATTAAAATAAAGTTAGTTGACTAATTTATTCACTCATAACATAATTGAAAAAATCATTATGTAGTTACGTGTTAAATACCTAAAGCAAACATCCAGATATACTTTCGCATCACAAATTTTCACTAAGGACAAATGGCCTCGTAAAGAGCTGCCGTTCGAAACTTCGCAATGGATAAGGCCGCCTCTGACTTAGACAATAGTATATGTTAAATATACGTAAACGTATATTTAACATATGCTGTAACAGTAAGACAAACATACCTATATTAAAAATAGGTACCGATTTACTGAAATGCATGCAATAATTTCAATATTAAAATTTATTCTATAGTGCTAAAATTACTGCAGAATTCCATTAATGAAAATGTTATATCGTACTATTTAAATAATTGAATTTAGAGCTTCAAATAATTGTTTCAGTTGTTCTCATTAAATTTTAGTTGTGGATCACATAATCGATGAAATATGTTTTGAGTTTTCATAATTATAATAGACTTTGTATCAACAAAGGTGGCTCATTAACAATAAACTAGTCAGACATTTTATAACAATATGTTACCTTTTCATTTCGTTCATACATTGATCATTATGTAATTTTGTAAATAAATGTGTAAATAAGTTTAAATAAATTATAAAAATTAAGCAGTTGTTTATTTTAATTGGAAACTGATTTATATGTTACGTCCACTAGCTTTGTACTTAATAGTAGATCAGCATTATTAAAAAAAGAACATAATGAAATGTTTGTACCATTAGAATACTACATATATAATTGTCTGTGATGTATATTTATGCAAATCATAAGTACTAAGATTATTTATAAATAAATATTTCTGTTCGATAGGCTTCAAAGCGAGACTCGTAATTCTTGCGGTAGAAGGCGCGATCCCCAGCTGTGTAGACTGTTTTATCTATGCGCGCATGTAATCACTAATAACTGAAAAAAACCGGCTAAAAATGGACGGCGTTAACAGTCACATTGATTAAAGTTACACGAGTCAAATTGATCACGGACCTTATCTATAGCGCAACCGTCAATCTAATAGAATATTATTACAAAGCAAAAAAATGTAGTATGTAACCCAAAATTTTACTGTTAAGTACATTTTTGAATTTTGAGAAAGTCCCGTAACCAACTCGATTCGTGTGTAACTATTTCCGTCTTACTAATTATAAACTTGTAAAGATAATTATTATCTTTCATCTCTGACATGCTTCCTTTCTAATAGTGCCGGCAGTTAGAGTGAAAATTATGTTACAGAGTTACATTGACTTATATAACAAATCAATTATATACCTCGACTAGATACTCATTCCGCTCTTCTAACGCGATACAATACTATATTTAATATAAATGTAACTATGAGCAGTCAGATAACTAAATAATGCAATTTTAGCCAGCTGGTTTCATATTTATTGTAATTACCTATGCAGTGTTATTTTGTTTGTTTTCGTTAAAGTGGACAGGCGCTTTTAAAAGATTACAGTTGGCGCCTCACAGATAGTTCCGATGAAACCAGAGCTGCAAGCATTACACATTGCCACGGGGACCATATTTTTTAAAGTTGTTTTAATTTTCTATCTATCAAAATTATATTTTAAAAATACTGTATACTTGTGTATTGGAAATAAAATATATTTTGTTTATATATTTTAAAGTCTTTACAACTAACAATTTTATCACCGAGTAAATGGGCTTCCAATCATCAAGCAAATGGATTTTGACATACTAATAATAATGTTTGGGTATAGTTTCTAAACGATTATGTCAATAGTGACATTGATTGTCAATAGTTTGAGTGAGAGTATGGAGAATGTCGTAGACGAATGTATAATAAGGTAATAATAATCAATCTATTACCCAAAATTATGATGAAGCTTTATTTAATTCCATAAAATATACAGTGATATATATCACACAAGATATTTTTAGTCAGTAATAAAATAAATTTTATACGAGGTCGTAAACTTCCTCAAGGAATTCCAAAGGTTTGGTTGTCCCCACCTATATGTCGCCCATCTAACACAACCTCATTTTAACGTAGCTTATATTCTGATAAATATATGTTAAAGTTTTTAAAATCATTAGGTACTCTAGGCACATTTATAAAACAATATTTACGGTATTAATAATAAAACTATAATATTTTTGATAAAATAGACATGTCACGAAAAAACATTGAAGTTTTTGTGTAATAAATCTTCCCATTCAGAAAGAACCGATAAATATTTCCTATATCAGCTTTCGTTCATTTGGCGTCGCCACCCCACTGTTTTATGTTATATGAAAGGCAATGTGGAATATAATAGTAACATTTATTTGACCATCCTATTAAATAGCTATTTCTTATTCTTATCTTATTTTTTCCTTTCATTTTCACCTACTATCCTGTTATCTGATTTGTCTTTCATCTTCCTCCTCATGTTTCTTTTTGTGCGATAAACAAATGTTTTAATCATATAGCATTGATTATAACTTAAATCTTTTAGTCACTCAACAGACCTTTCTTATTTAAAAACGACTATATTTGTAGATGTCAAGATGAAGTCTTGACATCTACAAATATAGTCGAAGAAACTATGTATTGATTGCATACGACCGCCGTGTGATTAACGCCCGAACCCAATAATTAATCCACAATCTCAGATTGTTTTCGTAACAGTCGATCGACAATCTGTCGATTGGTTATTGGCACACTTTTATCAATATTTGTATTTTATCAAATTGTAAAAAATTGATAGAGATAGGTTATTGGGTTTGGGCGTTAAAGATTTCGTACGCTAATTAATTTAGTTTCTTTCATATCAGTAAGGAGTTGCTCCATCGAAAAACTAAACATATCGTCTAAATTTCTATTGGGAGTTACAGAGTTATTAAATTGATCCAATAAAATACATAAATCAGTGGTGCAACAACCCTTCTTATAGATTTCAATACCTGGTAAAATATTGTTGGGCTTGATACAGACGGGATTTTATTACAGATTCATACGACTGAGAATATATCATAAAAGTAATAGGTATGTCAAAAAGGAAAGACGATCGAGGTTATAGGTGAAAGTTAAAAGACAAAGTGAATTAAGATTTCTCGAAAACGATTTTGTATGGAAAGCTATTGGTGATTATTGTTTTAATACTCTCACATATGAAGGTTGTCATTTATATTCAACAATTTCATGTCATAAATGTATTTGTGATTTCTCAACGCAGCAACGTTATCATTTGCCACGCGGTTTCAATGTTTGTTTACTTTTCAAGGCGTGATAATTGGAATTGTCAAAAGAAAAACTAATGACGTCTATTACCTCCGAAGATTAGCGAGTTCAGTAAAAAACTCTGCAATTCCTTTTTGCCTTAAATTAATTATCATTTATAATTGTATAGTTAAGTACAACTTAATTATAAAATTATTGGTGTATTTTATTCCTGGCAACTCCAACCTCATTGCAAATAAAAATCAAAAGGTTTAATGTTTATACTCGAAGCGAGCGTTTTATATAATAGAAATTCAGTTTCAGTTCCGCAATATTAAGATATGAAAGAATAAAATGAAAATGAAATTTTCTACACTGAAAATGCGCAAATAAAGTGGCTTTTATAGAAATTTGGTCTGAAGGGTGGTCTGAAGATTAACTCGGTTTCTACTTAAAATAAAAATCATTTAATATTAATAACGGTCCTCCTTTGATGCACTATAGAAACGAAAATATTTTCACGGAAAGAGAATCTGTATTGTAAGGGCGTAGTGTTCAATTTGGCATCCATAGATTAAGCTCATTATTCGCAAGAGTGAAAGGCAAACGACACCTGCTTTCTTACCTCAAATAGTTACAAAATCTCAGTAACTTTTGATATTTGATTTACTGATGTATTAATTTTAAATACTTTCTCTAATTCATAATTTATACGTGCATCGTTTTTTAGAAATCTGAACAAGTTTATTATCATTTTATAATATATTGTGTATATATATAAAATGATAAATTACTTGTATATGGTGTATGTGGATAGGCCTTTGTATGAAAATAGCAGTTAAACTCTGCCAATATCCTATCTTAAGATTTTATATTTTTTTTTTTTTAAATAATTAAAAAGCTATTTGATATGTTTTAGACATAGACATGTATACTTTAATATTATATGTACGGTTTTATTTACTTTATTTCGTTTATATTGATTATCGAATATGAGTGTAAAGAGCGAAGATATTGCATACTATCCGTCGCCAAAAATGGATTGTCTTCGTAGGGGTTTGGTTATTGAGATGCAGATAGTAGATCGATCGACTGTTACGGTTTGATCTCAGATAGAAAACCATCTGAGATTGAAGATTAATTATTGGGTTCGGGCGTTAGTCTCGTACCAATCATGACATTTCGAAATTAAGGTATTGAGCGATATGTTGACGGTTGATTCAACAATTATTATTAATACAGTTATATATAAATTTCTTGTGACGTCGATAAAGCTTATCTTTGTCGAAGTAAAACACAAAGAAATCAACATTAACGTATTCTGACTGTGTCTTTGGTTAGAGCTATGACATGACTACGGTTCGGATATTTAAAACCATGTAGAAATTATTGACACAAATTATAAAATATATAATCCTATGTTTATATATATGTGGTACATTCATAATCTAAACATAGGTTTGCGACACAACTATATAGCCTTTGAAATAAAGCATTCCTACCCAAATATTTGTAATTCATCTGTCGGTATGTTATATTCGAGATCATCACAAGCTAGGGATGATTTTACATGATTATGAAACCCCTAGTTGTAAAACGCCACCTAAATCAGTATGCGCGGAAGTGACTCTAAGAATTAATATTTTTCTTAGCTATTTCAAGATTATAATTTAACACAATATGAAAACGTAGGCGTCTATAAATTATAAATGATTTGTAGAAAGTTCCCTTTTTCTTTAGTACACAATAATTGAATACAAAATTATTTCTGGATTACACATCCTGTAATATGCAAATACTACTAAATTGGGTTTGATAAAACTTGATGAATCCTGTAATCTTAGGTAGTGTAATTGTTGAAATGTACTTGGTTGGTTGTAAATGCTTTATCTGTATATGACTTTTAGTTTCCGAGAAATAGATAATGTAAACCAATATATAATCATATATATAAACTTACGCATTACTAACTAGTACAGCCTACTTAAATTTTCAATAACTCTCACATTCCTACAATATAAAGTTCAAGCTAAACAAGCGAAATCTTTAAAAAATGTATATGTTAAAGTCTCTTGTATGCGAGGAAGCTTTTCAGAGGGATAGAAAAGTGTAAAAATAACACAAGCATTTCAACCTACAACTCTGCTTTTGATTACAATCGAAACGTATGAAACGGTGTATTCTTTTTGGGATGTGGATACCGAAATTTTGTTTGGTTTATATTCGTATACAAATACGATAACAACTTCTATAATATAACATTCTATATATTTTGTCTATATAGATATCTTATTTTACACGTTTTACATTCATATAAAACACTACCTAACAATTTCTATGGACCTTTGCATAATATTTTACGTAATATATTAAAGTTTGTACTCATTTCTTATCCCCGAAAGGTTGATGTTGGGTAGGAGGTTTGCGCAAAAGCAGTTATCGGCAATAGCCCGCAGAGACCACATGGTCGTCGTTATAAACCGCGAGCGATTTTGTGCGTTGTGTTTATAGGTGAGAATGTTTTTAATAATCAACAAAAACGGAATTTAGTACTAGGACTTGTATTTACTTTGTGAGTTAATTTGTAGTAAAAGTGTCATAGTTTTTAATAGCACGTAATTAATTCTAACGTGTGGTGACAATTTTTGGCGATCGCAACAAATGTTAAAGTTTCAAATTTAAAAGATGTATAAAAAATAAACAAAAACATAATATTGCCAACATACAACAATTTAGATATTTACAAAACTATTTGTAAATTATACAAAAAGTAGAGTAATTTGATGTTAATTTATTTAGACATAATGTTATAGTTTTTAAAGTGAATAAAATTATGTAAATATACTATAATTTAGTTAAAAAAAGTAGTTAGTTTATTAATAGCCGTGAAATTTGTTTATTTTATGTTAACAACTTTGTTAATATTAAATAATTTAGATAACATATTCTTATACAAATTTGTACGTGAAACGAAACTGAATATTTATTGTTCTGCAGAAAATTGAATGTCGTCGCCGTCAATGTTTGGTTTATTCAACCTTTGTCAATTGAGTTTTATATTTATAAAAATGAACAAAATATTTGTGTAATATTTATTTAAATGAAACTGTGTACTCGGAATTTCTTAAATCATTTGATTTCATGTTCACAAATATTATGTTACAATAATTATTAAATAACGCTTTTGCGCTAGGTTCATATACAACCTTAAATGTAATAACCAGAAAGGATTCACTGACTGTAACTGTAACTCCACAATGTGGCACAAGAAAAAGAGAAGCTATATAAATGTATCAAAAATGGTAATGCAATACAGATGAAATAGAAAATTAATATCTAAAATACTACATATATTATCATAGTCCTGAGTACCTGAGTACATACAAAAATATGTTTAAACGATTGAAAAAAATAATTATGTAATTAATGTGTTTATGTTATTTTGTAACATAAAAATTAATCAAAAATTGCGTTATGGTAAATTAGTAATGCTATTGAATAATTTGTTTACCATTATTGTTATAAGTGGATGGAATAGGTTCTCTACAGTTGCGCAGTTTTCCACTGCTTCGACAAACGTTTTGTCATTCGAAATTTGATTCCCTAACAGAATTGGTTAATCAGTTAAATTTTCACTAATTCCAATCGGTTTATATGCATACTGTAATAGTGCAGTCCATAAATTGTCAAACTGAAAAATCAAAGAAACAGAGATTGTTGAATAGAACAAACATTTTATAGATACTGTGTCTACCTTTCTGTATCTTATAAGTAGAAATAACTTCCGCGTTCTATCTCAATGTAATAGTGAAGTGATGCATAACATTACTTTCATCATCTGAGTATTAAATTTTTACTTTCACTCGAATACCATTGACCAAACCCATAAAGCGGATTTATGAAGAGAAACTTCTATAATTTGGCTCTTTATACAATATTTCAAAGCGCGTTTCGTTGTCGAAGTTTTGGCTTACGATTAAGCAATATGAAAATTCCATTGATGGAATTAGAATTGTAGGGAAACTGTTTGAAGTTTAACATGACCGCAACATGTTGAAACCCCATTTAATATTAGAAGTGTATAATTTAATCAACTGTAAATATAATTTAATATAATATGTAGTACCAGAATTTCTATAACGAATACAACCATTTCCTTTTGACTCATTCACCAATTCGATCATTAATGGAATTGTTGAGGTTACAAGACTTTCATTTCGAAATTAAACTGAATCCTATACATAATTGACTTATACACCTGTCATGTATTAGAGTGTAGGGCATTTCAACTGCACAATTTCTCCAATGACGTGGCCAAATGTTAACTAAGTCCGAAGGGAGAAATCGGTATTTAGAGAAATGCTCGTAAAATAAGATGTTGTTCTTAGTACAAACATTGAACCTAAGTGATAAAACATTGAAGTTTATTTTGATAAAATATTATGCAATTACCATACTAGAGCCACTTTGCTAAAGATCATCATTTAACAGATATATATCTACTAGAATGACTTTTCACCATGTTTAGTTGGTTACATACCAAGCAGAGGTAGTAATTAAAATTTTATAACATTTTTATTTTCAGTTAACAAATGATGGCGCTTTTAGTGAATTCAACGCAAAATGTAATTCGAGATACGTACGATTATTATTTGTGGACTCTGTCACTTTCCGGTAAGTTGTAAAATTTTCAAATTTACATTGACAACATGTATATAACTATTATATATATTGTTTTTTGATATGAGTACCTACGAAGTCCAACCCAGCACATACGCATTACATACTTAATAAAAATCAAAGAAAAAAAGAATAAGAGATAACAATCTCTTATTCTTATCTAATTTTTTTTGAATTTTTGTTATTTTGTGTGTATCTGTGTGTGTATTTTGTTTAGTAATAAATGTTAAACACTATTTGAGAACAATATTCATGAAAATATTTCAATAAGACAGCATAACAAAGAGTTCAAAGGTGTCATGTCTAGATCGTTTATTACAATATCTTCATTTCTGGAGACTGTCAAATCAATCCTCGACCTAAATTACTGAAAGCTTTAGGAAACATTTGTATTCTTACATGAAGGGTTAATCTCGTACTGATATATAACAGTATATTGTGTCGGTACAAAATGGCAATTTATGTCAGAATATAAAACAAAGAAATTAAGTCGGAACTGACATCCGCCGAAGATTTTTTTCTCTAAAATTTTGCGACCTATAGAAATTATTGTTTGTTCAAAGCCTATGTATTGTTTCTGTGTCAATGTTTGTTTTGTGAGATAATGCTTTACATGATTACAAAATTAAGTTGGGCTTAGTTAAATCCTGGTAAAATTACTCGGTCCTATCAATTGTCATTTGGTCTAGTAGTGACAACACAATGTTGATGTTAGGCGATACTAGGCAAAAATAATGACTAGAACTTATTTTAGAGTTCAGGTCATAAAGAAATATTTATTACGCAAAAGTGAACTTTGGTTATAATGTAGCATCTAGCTATATTTTAGAATAATCGAATATATGTTATTTTATTTTCAGAAATATCATTTCATAGCTTAAAATCCTAAGTAAATTAAACATTTAAAAAACCTCTACTGCTGAATTGGTAAATTAATTTTTAAACTTTATGAAATATTTACCGTAATTATTTTATCAATATTATGAGATCTATTAATAAATGAGGAATCCCGATATATTTAACTGATTTGATTTATGAAATTGTAAAATTCAATTCTAAATATCTTACTTTTGCATTTGAAAAGTTTTTTTAAGTCCATTCATTTGTATAGAAAAAAAAAGTTACTCTAATATCGTAATATCATCTATCTCTACTCTATATTGCGATTTCAAGAAACAATATTATAATAATATGAATGTAGTCGCTAACCTAGTAAATTCTAATGCCTTGGCCATAATACTTAAAGGGAAATTGTTTTACCTTAACGGTAGACCATTGATATTCGCAAACATCACAATTTGAGGCAAATCAGTATCATCTTAGAGGACACTTAGTATTTTCCGTACTTTTAAAACTATGATATAATCGAAAAGTCAATAAACTCAACTCAATTCGAGATTTGTATGCATTCATTTTATTCGTGATATCAGTTTAAATATAAATTGAATCAGAAAAAAATATTGGGAATAGTAAGTTCATTTAGATTAATTATAAGAAGTTGTGGTACCTAAAAGCTTTGTGTAGTGATATGATTTTTCTCGTTTTTTTTTTAATTTGTTAACCTTGTCTTTGTTACAGATAAACGCACGGTTGGTTGGCCGCTAGTCGATTCACCTATGCCAACAGTTGTGTATACATTACTATATCTATTTATTGTGTGGATTGGACCTAAGATCATGAAGAACAGACGACCATTCCAGTTGACCTGGTTGTTAGTGCCCTACAACTTGGCAATGGCTGCTTTGAACGCATATATTGCGTTACGGCTTCTAACGGCGTCGTTTAGGCTTCGTTACAGCTATATATGTGAGCCTTGTCGACAAAGATACGACCCAGATGAATTACAAGTAAGTTCATTAGCGTAATAGGAATGCTTTTTTGGCAAATTAAGATGGAATTTTGTATGTTACTATGACCATTATAGTTGAATCTGTATCAAACTGTTTAAAAACAATTGAATTAATAGTAACGAGGAATAACAATTTTATACTTTATGGTAAAACTTATCTCAGTTAACTAATCATTGACGATTGATCTTCACAGATTGCAGATGCGGTATGGTGGTATTACTTCTCGAAACTTCTAGAGTTTTGTGACACATTCTTTTTCATTCTGAGGAAGAAAGATGAACAGCTGACATTCCTTCATGTTTATCATCATTCTACTATGTTCTCTTTCTGGTGGATTGGTATCAAATGGGTGCCGAGTGGATCCAGTAAGTATATACTTTTTAATATTTATTTATTGCTAATACTAAAATTCGTTTATAATAGCTGGAAAAATGTGAACGTTCCGTATTAAATCTGACCAGAATTATTCCGTAACAAAAATATCGGAAAATTGCATTTCTTCACCAGAAATGTTATGTTATTAGATTTTAATTTTAGAAGTCCTTTCAGAAAATTTCAGTTTAAATACTTCAAAAACTAAAGTTATTCTAACCGTTAAAAATTTATGATTATTTATTATTTCACAGCGTTCCTGCCAGCGATGGTAAATAGTGGTATACATGTACTAATGTATACTTACTACGGCCTCTCTGTATTTGGGCCAGCCGTGACCCAATATCTCTGGTGGAAGAAATATCTGACTATCTTACAATTGGTAAGTATCTAAAACCTATACTATAAACGAAGAATCCTGTTTAATATTCAATAATAATATCAAATTTGTAATATTAGTATAAGTTGTTTAAAATGTTACATACATACGAGATGAGAAATATACATATACATTGTTCTTTAATGTGTAAATGATTTTTCTTCTTTCCATAGATCCAGTTCACTTGCGCTCTTATCCTTGGAATCAATGGAATCAGAACAGGCTGCGAATTTCCCTTGTGGATGCACTACGTCCTCATCATCTATATGATATCATTTATCGTACTTTTTGGAAACTTCTACATGAAGGCGTACATTGCTAAGGTAGGTGCTAAATAAGATACGCATTATATCTAAAATATCCTTACACAACTCCGTAAAATGTATATCGTTTGCGTAAAGTCGACCATTTTTGAGAATAATATTTTTGTATAAGAAATAAACTTAAAGGTTACTGAATATATTAAAAACTTTCACCTCTAGAAAGAACTACGCCATTCGTTAAGTATACCAAAACAGTCACGGTTTTCATATACAAAATCGTTTACGACGACAGCGTTAAGAACAACATACCGATTATATTGACCAAAAGCAAAAGGTCCCGGCTGAATTCTATATATTAGGTACTTACTAACAACGTCATCGGATGTTACGACTATCGGATTTTACATATGAGTAGACCCTTCGTTATAACAGATTTTTACTGTAACTTTTATTTTTAATGTTATATAAGATTAATTTTATATTGTGCTTCCTAAAAGTTTATGCTTATCAGGTCATAAGCTACTGTTCATTCTAGGTTACCCAGATTTTATAGCGAAATTTAAATTATATCTTCCGATTAATTAGTAAAATATAACTTTAATTACAGATAAGCCTAGCTAATCTTTAGCTTAAAAATATAACCTAGAAACCAGAATATACAGGTAACATATGAACGTCAAGCTTAGAAGCTAAAACAAATTTTCTTACTCGATTTAGTTATACGAAGAAATAACTACTCAACACATTTATTGTGGCTACTGTCAGCTAAAAATATATTTATACTTTTAAAATACAAATCTTAATAAGCTAATCTGAAACCAACTTTCCTTTATCTACATCTATCTTTTGTGAATTAACTCCAAACTTCAAATAATGTTTTTATATTATAGTCCTTCATCCGTAAAATAGGCTTCATTTCCAAAATATTTCAATATATAAAAGCTTATCCTAGCGAAAAGGACTGGTCGCTAGTCATAATAAAACTTTTCTTTTTCCTTTGTCACAATGGCTTCAATGAAAAAGAGACAGTAGTATATCACTATAAAGTTCATATTCAGTAAAACGAGATAACTTTCTTTGTTTTATAGTATTTTTGTGCAACGAAGTGTTAAATAAATATCTAATTATACCCGCGACTTCCTCTGCGCAATAATAATAACTAAAAAAATACCTGACATATTTGTTCTAGAATTTATTCGCTTATTTGTCTTATAAGCTGTGATACTTAGGGCTTGTTTCACAGTGTATGGATAAAGTACCAAATAGCTATGCAACACATAAATTATTTGAAAGTTCCATATAAGATACTTTGCGTTTCATGACAAATAGCGCTATCTGACAGTCGTGAAACGCAAAAAAGTATTTTTGCGTTAAACAGTAGTTTATCCTACCAATAAGTAAAGCTATTATTTGGAACTTATCTGGACATTGTGAAACAGACTTTTTAAACTTAGTATTTAAACATAACTCTCTAACAAATGACATTAATGTGCCCTAAAAAGAATCTCGTTTAACTGAGATGCACAAACTAAACGGCGTGATGTAACAACTTGACTCGACAACTTTCGCTTTACGTAACGAAAGTGTGACTGCTTGATTGTTTAACTGTTACAAGCCTTAAAAAGTAAAAGTTACTGTTCATTTTTAATAGACTAATTTGAGGGCTGACAAAACTAGTTGGTGTGCCTAGAAGGTTTCTGTCTAATGTTTACATTTTTTTTCATTAAAAACATGGATCGTCATCCATGAGATGAGATCATCCGTGAGAAATTTTACAATTATCTGCCCAAGTTGAATAAATCTTAAAAATATGTATTAAGCAAAATCGTATAACTATTAATCAATCAAAAGATCATATATAACTGCGATATAAGATTGCGGGGAGAATAGACGAGATCATAATGTAATATTTAGCATTACTTTAGATATTTTACTAACTTTTTACACAGTTTACTGTGCGCTGTTTGTGAAGGATTTTGGATACGGTTTGCAAATATATAATAAAGCGTAGGCAACCCTATTTGATATTAAAACCATTAATTTTAACTTTCTTTTCTTACAGGGAAGCAAATGTATGGAAGTAAGATACGGTCAATGCTTAGACGACGAAGAAACTATTGAAAAAAGAAAATTAAAGATCAACTAAATATGTATGCGTAATTAATTAGTTTTATTTAATCGTCATATAAGTTTACAGTAGCTATTATTTGACCTCAAGTGTAAAATGTTTAAGAGTTTTATTCTTATGACCGCCATGTTGTGTTTGAGTCTGGAGGCATTCAATTTTACATTTGCAAGAAATATAGTTATTGTAAAGTTATAATTCGGTTTTTAATAAAACCATAATCAATGTATTTAAAATCGTAATTTATTTACTTAGATATAAGATGATTATAAGTGACTTTGTTTAATATAGGATAAATAATTTGATAATTTTGGTTTCTTTTCGTTTTTTTTAATTTTGCATAAAAGCCGTTATACGGGCAGCGTATCAACTACGTACAGATAAAAATATTTTTTCCATAAACACTTGAAACAATATTCACACTTTCGTATTAAGACAATTTTCATTAGTTACATAAACATAATAATTACATCACAAATTGAATAACGCCATCGAATCGCCATCGTCGCCAGCAACAGTCGAAGTAATTTTATTTTAAACAATACAACAACTTCCGAATTTTTTTATTTTAATTCCACATGAATGAAAATAAAAAATTTATTTAATTTATGTTTTAAATCTTTAGTGACGTTTACGAGTAAGAAAATTGGCTTAAGCATAATATAGCAAATAAAGCGGCAACATTTTGTTGTGTTTAGTTATATCAAAATAAGACAAATATATCTTATTAGAAGGAATAATCTGTACAAAAGAAATAATTTTCACTTGGTTTACTTCAATTTTATATTAAGTAATAAAGTTAAGTTGATTTCCTGGGTTTGTAAAGTACCTATGATCTGCAATTCTTGATAGAAACTTTTATGATACTATATTTATTGAAGTACGTGCCAACGTATTCGTCGAACAATCGGACTTATAGCTTCCAATGGATTGGTCTATATCTATAATGTTTAATAAATTCATACAATACTATCTATATTATGTCTCGGATATTTTGTTAAATAAATAACAATTATTTATTTATTCAAGTTTAGTCCATAATATCTATAGTATTATCTAAATATATCACAATTTGGGGAAAATAAAAAGAGACAAAAAAAGAAATACAATAATAATGTTTATACGGAATAAAATAAAAATACTATTAATTTTTGTTAAGCAGAAAATTATTACCAGAAAAACAGCAAATTAGGCATCTAATCCTGTTGAGAGTTCTCAACGGATTCTGAGGAAAGACTGAAGCAGGCTTAAGCAGCCAATCAAATTTCCCTTATACGAAAAAAAATAGTAGAAATTAGAACTAATGAAATACATATATTGTTTAAACTTAATGTATAGTAAGTTTATGGACACTTGAAAACTTACTCAAGAATTATCATATAATTATCTTAAGATTTTAACTACTTCAGATTCAAAAGAATTTGAACTTTATTCAATTTTTTATTAATATATCTATCATTATTCTGATTACATTTGTTGGCACTGTGCACGAGCCATATAGGCTACTTTTTGCGCACGCTGTACAACTTCTGAACATCTCTTTCGGCGGATCATCTTGCAATCTTGGAAGAAACCCTCATTTCTGGGGAAACCATTGCTGCCATCACAAAATGTTACCAGCCCTAAAAAACAAGAGGAGTACTAAAATACAAACTAATTTAGGCTTAGTTAAATAAATAAAATCACAATTAGACAAATGTATCATGTATTCCATCTTTGGCTATATTCTCAGTATATTTGTTTGTAATTATATATAATTTATGTTAGCTGTAGGAGTACTAAATAAATAAAATGACTGAAATACTTAAAGCAAGATATCATAATATTTTTTTAATTTTAAGTTCTTGGAAACAAACACAACACTACAGTTTTGCCATTCCGCTAGCTAAATTGAGTATCTCATTTAAAAAAAAGCTATTATAGTCTTTAACTATTTAAATAGAAAAACGTTCGTTAATAAACATAATTATAACATGCTCATTTTAAGTCATTTACACTACCGATCCTTGTGGTATTTCTGCAAAAGTAATAAGGAGCATAATTGATGTAATTGCTCGCCATCTAGCTGTTATTTTCAACTATTATATAGAAAGTGGCGAGTTTCCCGATATATTGAAACATAGTAAAGTAATTCCATTATTTAAAGCCGATAGACCGACCCCAGTTACTTCTGTAAAGTAAATTTCTGTAGTACTTGTAAAATATTTGAGAAAACTTTATTAAATCAACTGGTAAGTATTTTATCGTAAAATAAATAATTACATAAATTTTGCCGATGAGTAGAGATGTCTACCGATTCAATTTTAATGACCTGGAATTACGTGGAATGACGTGATTCCTGTATCTTATTTTTATTATATACATTATTTATTTTTATCATGTACATAATTGAAATTAAATAATCTAAGTTAACGCCCTAAAATTAATTAAAATACACGATGGGACTCAATTAATATAATGTTTTATTGAGTTAATGAATACATCAGTTATTTCTCTTACCAAGTCCCCATACTCGTCCGCCTCTGAACTCTCCTTCAAATTTCATACCATCAGCTCGCCAAAATACTCCATGACCGTGGAACCAGCCTTGCATGAATTCGCCTTCGTATCTGCAAATGTAAATTGTTATTCTAATAAAAAAACGTATATTTACTAACGCTTATACAATTTAAATATTTCTCTGTTACTATTAAAATAGTAGTTTAGCTTGGTTTAACTATACTAATATGAACACCAAGAATGCGGCAACTCAAGCTCCAATAATGCAGCATGCTCCGTTACTGTCTTACATAAATAGTTTAGTTTCAGTTATGACAGTTTTTGCCCTGTGGCACTACTATGAAGAACCAGCTTCTGTATTTCGAAAATTCTTTAAGGCCAGCAAAGCAATCGTCAGCCTTTTGGCCGCGTTAATGTTCGTGGATGGCGGCTTCAGATGAGGCTCCAGAACAATGTGACTGTGATGTGAATGTGATGTGTCTGTGTGTGTATATAGGACAGTGGCTGGCATCACTTTATGATACAACTTAAAGTCTACATGTTTCGCCTTTGAGTTGACCTGTCTTACTAAAGAAATGACGATTAACTATAGATACTGAAAGTGTAATCAGTGCACCATCATTGAACTCTTTTAAAAATAGATTGGATTTCTCCAAATCTCAAAAAAATGCGCGCATCAGCTTATTAAGCTGCATATTATGTTTATATACATAATAATAATAATAAGTTTATTGAAAGGAAACTTTTTTAAATTATTTCTTCAACAAACGAAATAATCCAAGTTTGTTTAAAAATAAGCTGGAATATTCTTCTGATATTTCAACAACCGTATAGTTTAAATAAAATTATTAAAACAGCATGCTAAATAAAGTTTGGTGTTGAATTTGTAGTATAATTCTCGCATAGACTTAACAAAAGTCTGACTGTGGTAAAGCTTTGTGGAAAACATCAACTTGCTAAAATACGAAATATTCGCCTCATGTTAATGCCGCTCTAGTGTTTTGATAGATTAATCCTAGTATAAAATAAAATACAAACGATCTCGTACTCATGAGCCAGTCTTCAGTCTAATATACATTCCACACTTCCAACATACAGCGAAACAGGTTTAATTTAAAAAAAAGCACTTCTTGGATATATTACGTAAAAAATAAAATTTCTACGATTACTTATTTTAGGCGAAGGTAAAGAAAATCCTTTTTTTACTACTTTCCAGGTAACTGAACAGATCTCTATTTTAATATTTTTATAATTAATTATTTATTGCTGGTTATTATATTTTGTAGCTGTAATACACGTTAACTTTTCATAAATGACTTTGACAGATAATAACAAACGAAACAATAGTTATTTCATGTTATATTTTAGGAGCAAAATAATGAAGCGTTTTCTCAGTAAAATTAATTATGATTTCCATTCAATATTGTTGATGACACTGTTATCAATTGTTTAATTTGTAAAATTAATTAATTTTGTTCCGTAACGAGAAAGAATGAAATATGATTCTGATTTATTGCTGATTTTATTTGAAAATTCTATATATAACTTATAGGCTATTTTACAAAAAAAAACGAGTAATCTGTATAAGTCTTGGATTAAATAAGCGTAATAAAGTAATTATTGATAAAAAAATGACTAATATATTGATCATAAAAGACAAAAACGTGACACAAAACGGCCTCCTGTATCCCATAAATACAGCGCCTAATAGTACATATACCTACATCTATACTAATATTATAAAGAGGAAAGGTTTGATTTTTTGTTTGTTTGTTTGTATGAATTGAATAGGCTCCGAAACTACTTGGCAGATTTGAAAAATTCTTTCACTGTTGGAAAGATACATTATTCCTGAGTGACATAGGCTATATTTCATTTTCAAAAAAATAGGCATCCTTACTAAAATTACGATAACATTAACATTTGTTTATTATTTGATACAATTCTAACAGATGGCGCTGAGTTAAAGGTAGTAGTTTGGCAAGACGACGTTTGCCAGGTCAGCTAGTATAGTATACAGATGAGGAAGCCGAAGTACAATATCTTTCAGTTTCATTTTTGAGACACTTTATTTGTAAGTTAATACATGAAGACTTGTGTGATTTTAAGATGATTTTGTATCATACAATACAAAATAAACCCAACTATTCCATATTCCTCGATCTAAGAGAAACTATTTACGAAACTCATGTATCGTATCGTATACCTACAGATTACAACATAAATTACCAGCAAATCGATTTAATGTGACTAAAAATGTTTACAAAAATATTTAAAAAACTCTGGTATCTTTTATTAATAATGGCTTTGTTATTCTTCCCTTATATTAAATATTTGTTATGATAATGATCAATGAATCTTAGAATTAACAATTTAGTGTGAATTTGTGCTTCGTTATATTTTTTGTATAAATACGTAAAACTGTGGTGTATGTTTGAATATGTATTCTATTTTTGGATTTTTTTTTATTTTATTCATTGTTTGAATATTGTTTAATGAGTAGCTGTAGGACTTTAATAAAATAAATAATTATCATGTAATAAACTTGTCGGACCTAGGCATCATATACACTAATGCGATGTCTGAAAGATAATTCTTAACAGAATTAAAAATAAGAATAATATATTGGTTATATGGTCACTGATAAAAAAAGAAAATTGTTTTTGAAATCGTGTCAAACAGCCTCGTACCTAAATCATCGCTATGCATATGCATTATTATATCAAGAATGAGATATAAATATGCTAATTGTAAAACAAAATGTGCGAAAATCTTTTATTATTATTACCAGACTCGGCATTTAACTATTAACTTACTTGGCTCCATCGGGAAACGACATAACGCCAAGTCCTGAACATAGTCCACTCATCAATGATCCATCATATCTGGTACCATCAGGTAAGACTAGATGTCCCATACCATGTTTTTGGCCCTTGGAGTTCCATTCCCCTACATACTTCGTGCCGTCTTCATACTTGTATGCGCCAGTTTTAGCTGCACATGGCTCAGCTGAGGATTAAAAGTGTATAACTAGTATTTAGAATTACTCGTATTATACAATCATAATATTGAGTCTCAAAAGACGCATACACATACATATTAGTAACGTTTAAGAAACGGTATTTTTTTTCATACGAAGCTAATAACATTACGAACATTCTATTTGGTAATATGTTTTGTTACACTGTTTTAAGTATGTACTAAGTTTTTGTTCCTTTTTGTACTTCGGAAGAGTCTGGTTAGCAAGTCCAAAGCACAGAAATATACTACGTGGGTACCAGAGTCGTTATAAATAATGTAGAGTAGTAGAATACAGTAGATAAAAAAAGTAGTTTTATTTAATAAATCTTTTAATTTACAATATCAAATATTATTTTATGATCATTATTAATCTGCTAATTTATTAAATATGTTAATATGTCAACCACATCAAATGATCTTACAGAATGAAATCTATACCTTCCAAATAGCAAAATGATGGCAAAAGGTAAATTATAACCACTATTTAAAATTACACCATTAATAAAAATTAAATATTTCATTTCGCATTAAAATACTCTAAAACATACCGTCAATCATGGTTGTGTTAGTCACGGTGCTCAAAGTAAAACTGAAGGGATTCCTTTTTCACCTAATCTAATTTATACTTGTAATCTAATTATACTGAGCCCATCTGAATCTCACATATTAACATTTAGTTCAAGTTAGCGCTAACTGGTATATGGTGTGGCTACATTTAAAAAAGATTGTCTTTGGGTGCGAGCTGGTATTATACTACTATTCTCAGAATACACGATGCTTAAAAGATACACTCCATACACTCTATTGTAGATGTACATATGTCATGAATTTCTTTGGAATGCTTTTAAACCTCTAAATATTATTACATATGAATAAATTTATTTAAACACAACAAATTAGCTTTACTCACCACTTAAGTATAATGATCTTTTGTAGTTGGATGTCGAGTGTTAATATATGTTTTATGGCGGAATGGGCTGAGAATCAGTGTTTTTTTTATAGAACAGGCAAACGGCTCAACTGATGTAAAGTGATACCCCGCCCATGGACACTCTCGATGCCAGAGGGCTCGCGAGTGCGTTGCCGACCTTTTAATAATTGGTACGCTCTTTTCTTGAAGGACCCTAAGTCGAATTGGTTCGGAAATACTTCAGTGGGCAGCTGGTTTCACAAAGTGGCTAAGTGTGTTAACTATTTTTTTAGCACATATAAGGAGAAACAATCTTTAATTCTTGTTCAACCACAATTGATTCTAGGTATAATTATATGTCAAAACAAAAATCATTATTATAAAGCAAATAAACACGCATCAAATATTAAACAGGCAAAAATATATACAATGTTTTGAAAACCATTCACAAGCATTTACAATTTTATTTTACTGTATTACTTATACATATCGACATACAATACGATCGCGAATGTCTTTGATGTTTTGTTTCATAATATTTCCTTTACAAAATTCTACTTGTATATTTTCTTAATTTTATTTATATACCTTTAAAATAACTCGTATAACTGCTGGCCGACTCGCATGGCTTCACAAATATAACAAAAACCTTAGCCACAGCAAGGCTTGGCCGAGTCTGCTAGTAATATATAAATCAAGATACTGGTGTCGGTTCACATAACAACAGGCGTTTCTATCTTTCCAACAATTGTCCTCTTTGCTAAGTAATTATTAACACGCGATTTTTTTTATAACAGAGTGCAAACGGGCTCACCTGAAGTTAAGTGATACCGCCGCCCATGAACACTCTCAATGCCAGAGGGCTCTCGAGTGCGTTGCCGGCCTTTAAGGACTTTGTACGCTCTTTTCTTGAAGGACCCTAAATCGAATTGGTAATTAATAATTGGAATTAGGCGAATCATGTTTAAAAATTGGAATGTATTGTTTAATTTTCTCACCGCTATAATTTTGGTTACATCAATGACATGTGCTATTAAAAACATCTTTATAAAAGCCGAAATTGGATTACTGTAAGTCATTTAAAAAAACTTCAACGTTAAACAAAAGTATACTTTTACATTACATTTTTGTTACAATTTATTGCTGTAGCAATTTTTTTTTTCAAAAGCCGAAACCGATCTCAATTAACTAAGCCGTAATTGTTGCGCAATAAGTCCACAGCACATCCTTATTACGATAGCACTGTTTATTGTCCATTGCTTAGGTCTTTCCTCAATTACCTAACGGTACTCTGTCAAAAAAGTGCTGACTTATTAGGATTTACATGAGTCTAAACACTATGAAAATTGCAAAATAAAATTCATAATATGTTTTTCCAAAATAAAAAAAAGTAATAAAATTAAGTATACAATTTTTTTAACAAAAACATACATACCTCATTTTTTTTAATAATGAGTAAAAATTAAAACAGAGTTACAATCATATCTATTCCATTTAAAGATTAAGAATGGTTATTGGATTATGAAATCAATATTCAGTTTATAACACCGAATTCTAATATAAAAATTGTTAGTGATACCTTTCTGGATATGAAATAAATATGAACAAAATGAAACACACAATAGTGATCCATCTCAACTACTATGACAGCTAATCAGAAATTATCTGTGCGCGACTACCGAAAGCTAATCAAATGCATTCAAACAGTTAGTACTAAGGATTTTACTTATTAGTCTCTACGTGAATGTAAACCAGAGTGCAAATTAATATTATTTTTATTTGCTACAGATCATTAATTCCCAAAATCATCATATTAAACTTTTTATATTATTACCAACATATATGTTACAATGATGAAACAATGTTACAATCTAAAGGTGCTGCAATTCAAATCCCACGGTGGCTTCCTTCTGGACCAAATCTGTTATTTGATGTATTCTATGTTACTGTATAACATTTCTTCAAAACATTATTTTGGAAATTTTCAGTCATGTTAAATTACCTTCACAACAACGAAAATAATTTGTATTTGTATAAACACACGAACTCAAATCAGTAATAATTATGGAAAAGTTTAAATACATAGAAATATTTGGCTAAAGAATCCATGGTGGTTATAGTATAAAAATACATTTATAAATAGTTCAAAATATTGTATTCGACGAAAAAGAAGCTAAGAAAGGTGCCTAGCCGTAATCCAAAGCATGTTTTTGTTCTTTTTGTTTCTTTCTGAATATTTTCAATACAGTGGACTCTATACCGTCATTAGTTTTTTATTATTTATTACGAAGACATATTTTCATATTTAAAAACATACTTTTGTATAATTGTTTTTATAATGAGATTACAAAACTAATATAATATTGAGGTGCCGAAATTTCTTAAAGAATCGCATAACACGTGTGCCATTATTCTTAGATTACATTGCCTGTAGGAAAATTTGATCTTAGTTACTAAACGCACCACTGTCCCATATTCACTACTATATATATATGATGATGACCTCTATAACGAAGTAAAATGAAATTCGTTATAAAGACTTTAACACAATATTTTTATAGTATGTTTACGTTCAAATAAGGAAGGTTGTTTTTAATTTAGATGGTATAAAAGGAAATTATTGAATCTCTACAAAGGTATGTTCAAATACGTGAACACTAAACTAGCAATCTAACGCTTCCCGTCACGGCAGTTGAAATGCACATAACTCAAGTTCATGGACGTAGTATTGTTGTCTCGATTCGCGAATACATCGATCAGGTGTCTTACTGATACTTTGCTTCGAGATTTTTATTTGATTCATATGGATTCGTAGGTTACTATACAATTCATTAATCAAATGATCGCGTCTAAGATATGCATACTCATGGTTGAGCTATGGTGTTATCTTATGGGGTAACAGTGTTGATGCCACTGCCGTATTTACAAGCCAAAAAAGAACGTTTAAGAATTTTAGTTAATATAGAAAATACTGACTCATGCAAGCCTCACTTCATTCTGAACAAAGTCCTTAGCCAACCTACCATATATATAATGGAAGCATGTTTATTTATTCGTTAATATCCCGATGTGTTTATAAAAAGGAAGATACTTTCCTTTACTCTCTGAGACCTTCTCGTAAAGGCCAACTGTTTTTTTTATAGAACAGGGGGCAAACGGGCAGGAGGCTCAACTGATGTTAAGTGATCCAAGCCGCCCATGGACACTCTCAATGCCATTTACGTACAGATTGGGATTGCATCAATCAGGACCCAATGACCTCTTCAATAAAAATATATAACAAATTACCGGAAAGTTTAAAGAATGAGACAAATAACTTGAGGTTTACCAAATCTTTAAAGAAATTATTATATAAAAAGTGTTATTTCACTGTTACAGAGTATCTGACCGAAAGACTTTTGAATTGATATTGATAGACTTGAATTTCTTTTATTGAACTTAAGTTTATTAATAATTTTAAGTACTTTCTTCTTTTCGAAATGAGAAGCCAAAGCAAGTATACCAAATGAATAATGTATCTTGAATGAATAGAAATGATCCAATTTCATAACCGTGGCAATGCAGCAAGGTGACGGGGCAATATCTCAAAATACATTCAAATAACACTTTATAGTTCTTCCGGCTTCCATGTTTCTATGTATTATTAGACTACATAAATACCGCAGTCATCAGTGGATGCCGCAGACGGAGCCAATGAAATAAGCGATTCTTACATAAACAATGTTGGTAACATCAAGACAGCATGCTACTATCGATCCGCGGGGCAAGGTCACACCGCACTCACGGGGTTGTGTCGCCATAGACATGCTATTTATTTGTAAATTACAAACCTTATACTTTATAAGGTTAAAATTATTATAGTATAAATACACCGACAACATAATAACCCATGCATTTTTCCATACATAAACCAAATAACAAAAATACTTATCTAACCACATTTCAAACGTTAGGAAGCATATTCTCTTTTTAATTGTTGTGTACGCGTTTACTCTTATCTATTTATTTACAAAAGCTTGCCAACCCAGGCTAGCGCACTTTAAGATATTTTCATTGGAGAACCGCAGAAAACTAATTGATATATCGATTGCATTCAAGATATAATAATCAGGTTGATTGCCCGAACCTTCTGTCTTAATTCATATTTCGTGTACTCTCTCGATACCCCAGGCATCCCATTATTCCTTTTGTCCCACCATTTCGTAGAACGCGTTTTGGTCGAAGCTCACCGATATCCAAATTAAGCATTTTGATAAACGAGCTAGGTCTGGATATCCATAGTTGCTCACCTCACACATTGAAATCGATTTGTGTTTTTGTAATTTTTGTTTAGTTTCTTAAGTTTATTTTTTTACTACTTTTTTTTTGTTTTGTCAAATAGTTGTTTTGTTTTGTTTAATATTAGATCTCTCAATATTTGTCATGTCTGCCTATAAGTGCTTGTCGCATTTAAAATTGTATTTGGTGATTTTCTTTTAGCGCTGTAACAGTGTGCCAAGCGTTGGCAAGCTTTTTTATCAATAAAATAAAATAAAACTCTCGACACAGTTACACATCGGTACATAAGCAAATGCAGGATTCAATGTGACAAATACTTGTAGGCAAACATAACAAACACGAAGAAAAAAATAAATCGTTTCATTAATTAAAAAAAAAAAGTAAAGGAAATTGATTTCTTAGTGTGATGGTAGCAACTCTAATCGATCTTATAAAACTGTGTTCTTTCTAATCGATTAATTATCTTCTAACGTACCATTAAATAAACAAAATATTATAATAAGAACATAAAGAGCAAGCAGTATCACTTTAGTCCTGTATATGTGTCATTATACACACGTATACTGCAAGTCTCTGTATACCATACGTTGCATTTACTTAGGATTATTAATCTATATGCACGTCCCCCACGTACATAAATCGATTTACTGATAATCAAGGTTATCACACGCATCCTGGGAAACCTCCTGCTCAGCTGACACAATACATTATATATTTTATAATATCTTTTATATGCAATTTCAATACCGTCGTCTATCTATTTTTTTAAGGAGTTTAAGTAGGTAACATGGCAATCTAAGTTTTACAAAGAAGTTACCATTAAATATGTGATTTTAATTAGATTTCCTATATAATACATTACGTATTTGTTTTTAAACTATATAAAGGTTCGGTTTCTATCGACCTTATATGTAATTCTGCGAGAAGGGCGCAGTTGTCGTTGAATCATTATCTGATAAAAATTTAAATTCATACTCGTGTATTTCAATCGTCCTACATATTGTTACCATTACTAAAAGATATTAATAATGAAGTCATTTATAATTAGTCACTGTCATATAATTGGGTCACGTGTCATATTTTATATTTAGAACAGTTGTCATTGAAAGTTTTAAACATGTTTGAATTTTAAAATTTCCCATGAACACTGGAACATCGACCTTGTCAGCTCTACTTTGCTTTAACTCTAGCTTAAAGCCCTGCCCTTGTAGAAATAAGTATAATTGATTGACGTTTAGATATTGCCGCAAAGTGTTTGCCAAAAATATGATTTTAAAAAGTTTTTTTTCTTTAACAATACAGATATTATAAAAGGTTTATTATAGTAAGTTACAAAATGACTCAAAAATTTCAAAACGCAATGTTTCTTACTATAATATTAGGAGAAACGTTATAAATATATGGTGTAGTAAAAGCTTAAAGTGTTAGAAATATGAAAATGTAATAAAAAAGAAAAGCATGTCCAGCATGACATATTGAGAGGAGTTCAATTAAAAAATTTCTAAATAAAATAAATGAATACAATAAAAAAGTTATACGACGAATAGTGAATATGGTTTTCAAAATAAATAATCTTGTTTTAAATAAATTTATTACATACTTTAGTTTTGGAACACTAAATATATGAGGTAGCTTTCTTGTCTTCATTCAGGGCCGTCAATGGTCAATGTCGGGGGCCAAGCCAGTGCTGCAAAACAGTTGTATGACACATTTCTAGCGACCGTTCGAAAGGGTTTATAAACCTTTTGAAATCTGCTAAAAACTTCCCCGTAATTTATCACCAACAAAATATTTATGAAGGAGTTTTCTGATTGTTGACTACGCCTAAAAACCGTTCGGTCTACACAAACGCACCCACCGCGGGCGTAAAACGCGTCGTCAAATGTGATTTAATTTTTTACATAAATATCTGTAAACAAAGGCTGCGGGCCCGCAACCACGGCGGCCGCGGGTGCATGCTTTGTGAGTAAGCCTCCATGCCTTAGACATAAAAATCGACGATGTGTGTCGTGCACAGAAGTTCGCCTGAAGTAGGTAAACTTCTGAAGGTTAAATAAATAAATACAGGCCAAGACCAAGAGTTTTTCAAACCAATGGTTTTTTATATTACCATAATATACAAGCAAAACAAGACCTGTATCGTATGTACTTGAGAATTTGGTTCATGACAATGACGAACAGGAAATTGAAAGTAGAATATATATATATATGTATGAATAAGTAATAAGTAATGATACAATAGGTGTGATAGATAAATAGACATAACGAATTATATTGGTATATCACGATTGAAAAACCACACATATAATTTTTGCGGTTTAGTAACACGTAAAATATTTATAATATTTTCTTTTCTAAAAATATGTAGTCAATTGTAGTTAAAATGTTATTTAAATTTCTCAGTAATGCTATTAATACATATTTTACCAATACCTATCTAAATAAAATAAATTATATAGAACTTTAACACTAATAAAACTTGCAAGTAACAAGTACTGAAACTTCACAGTTGTAAAACAGATTTGTATAAAATTTAATTAATACGTATAATTTTCATAAGAATTACTAATATATCAATTATTAACATCTGGATTTTTATCTAAAAAATGCTTTTTGGTTTATATAGCAAATCAATTCTAAACATTCGTTCCTAACAAAAAAATAACTTAATTTAGTGACAAAACATTTCAGTACAAAAAAAACTACTTTTAAAATTCATATACATAAGATATTTTATTACATATAAGTCGCTTACCACGTTTCGTTCGTTTATTTAGATGAGTGTTTTTTTAAGAATTCTTAAATATCTATATGGCAAGAGCTTGACAACGCATATGGTTTTAAATTATTCAGTTTATTAAATCAATACTTTAAAAAAATTACCTGAAAAACAAGACGTGGTATACTTTTTAAAATCCGTCAATTTAAAATCAAGTATATTTATTAATCAGTGATATAAATAGGCGCTGACAATGATTATAAAAACTATTCGATACGTCAATAAAGTAAAGGAATAAATAAATAAACTTTCGTTATGTTATCATAAATAATTAAAGGTTGACGAACCCTGGTAAGCCTGGTGGGTCTACTAGCAAACACGCAAGCCGTTCTGCAGCTACTCAGTTAAAAGCGACGCGGCTATACTTCACACGACTTATTGAAATCCTTTGAAATAAAAAAAAAGTTTTTAGTCTTTTAAATTAAATAAAAATTGTGAGTGTTCTGTGGATTTTACCATCATGATCGATTGGTAAGAATTAAATTCACTCTTGAATGATTTTATTCTACAAAATTGACTAAAACATTTTAGTGACGCGCTAGTTTTATTATGGTTTATTTGTTATGTTAAGCGTTCTTTATGATACAAGTGACAATAAACATATTTTATTTGAATTTTTCTTACGATGAATTTACAAAAATAGTTTTATAATTATAATATTATTATAGTAAATAATCGTAACGTGTTTTACTCTCCTCCTATTTTCTCTAATATATAATTAACTACATATATAATTTTCTATTGGTTAATTGAAATACATTTTTAAGTTTTTGATATGTTTCTTCAATAATTGTAAAGGGTGCTTATTAAATTCGTTATTGCTGAAAATTTTCGTGTAGCTGTTAATCACGTCAAATGTCAGATCGTGAATTCCAAAACCCAAAATGATAATGCGGCATTTCTAGTAAAATTATTTAATAAAAAAATTAATCACTATTTTCCATGAATTTTTAGATTCTGGTAAAATGAAATTATCGCTAATATCATTTTATTCGGACTTGGCAAAAACTGTTCCAAAAATTTCATCCTTACACTGACCGTCCGGAACGATGTAGAGTGGACCATTTATGACGTTAATCCGCGATCTTCCTCGTTCAATAGGACATAACCATTTGTTTCACTTAACCTTCACGTGATAATACTGTCCGAGTTAAGAGAGTGCTATTTCTAATACCTTGTCAGTTTTACAGTCATTGTCGTCTATGACAAGTGACTGAGTTGTTAAACTTTAGTACATTAAAAACTTTTAAATATTTTGTTAAACAATCTATATAGATTAATTCTATTAATAAAGTAAAAATTATCACACAAACAATAATTTAAACTTTAAATTAAAATTTATATTTTTTTGCATAAAAAATTTGATAATACATAATATGATTATCTAGATACTGGTAGACTAGAGGCTGCTTTGGCCAATTGGACAAGAACTTTGAGGTTATCATTTCTTTGAATATTAACAGTTTTTCTATACTAAATCAATTTCTTTTTAAATAAATTAAATGAAATCAATTTAATTTTATATTACATAACGCGGCCAAAGATTTTTAGCCCCTGTTCGTGGAAATCTCTCTCGCAACATAAAACTCGTGTTACAAGGATTCACTCTAATTGAATCTCTGAGGAAACTTAGCAATCGTTTGAGACTCGAGAAAACTCATAATGTAATTATTTTAATCTTATATGAAAAATAAGAGAACAAAATAATGATTCAAAATTTATTTAAAAGACGTCCCTGAGAACACAATTAAATAAGATTATTAAGAAATTTTCATTGTAGTGTCAACATATAGTAAATATTTGGATTGCAATTTGTTCATTGCGATATACTATTTATCAATTCAAACAAATAGGATCATGGATGACCAGTTCACACTTACTATGCTAACTGTCACAATGCAAACTTTAACGTTCTAAATTAATCAATAATATTTTCGAGAAAATGCAATTCCTAAATCCAAAACTTCATTGAAGGTATTTAAGATAGTTTTCATTCATTGAGTATGAACATTAGTTACAATTATTTGTATTTAATATTTCTTAGTTGGAGCGTTTGTTTGTAATATTAGTGCGTTTAACAAATTCAAAATAGTATTAAAGAGATATTTCAGATTGAGCCTAGTAGACTAAATTTATTACTTTTTTAAAACTTTATTTATTACTCAAGATGTCATAAGGAACATGGTGTAAAACAAGCTCCTTACAAACGTTGTGAATAAAGAAAAATCTTGGCATTTAAAAAGAGTGGCGGAGAGTTTATTGCCAGTTCCGTTCTACGCCCTTGATTTGAGAACTAGCAGTAAATGTAAAATTAAATTGCATTTAATGTATTTTTTTGGACGTTTTTAAGTTTACATTAAGTTACCTACATAAATAAATGATTTAGACTTGAATTGAAAAGTATAGGACGGCTGATGGCGACGTGTATCTCGTTCGTTCATATTAAGTTCATGTAACAAAATATAGCATTTAAGCCATAAAGAAATAAAGTTCTTTAAACATTAAACATGACACTTAAGAAGTTAGGAGTTCTATTTCATTCGTATTGTAGTAAGAGGCTATTTGTAACAAAAGTAGGACATTCTTGACTCGATACTATTGATTGTATTCATATTAAATATGCTTAGCCTTCAGTAACAGTTACGTTTTTCACTTACTGAAACTTTAAATTAAACTAAAATAATAATTTCACACGGATACACATACTGTTATCAAAACATTAAATAAGTTTTAGGAAGTTTTTGTCAAAAATAATTAATATTTTTGTACCACTTAGATTAACTATGTGTGTTAGTGTCTGTTAAATTAGGATATATATTGCACCTATCGGGTATCAAAAAGATTATCTAAAAGATGATCGATCCATACACTGTACTATACTATTATCTTATAACGATACAATTTATACAGGCTACTATAAAATACCCTACAATGAAGAATCAATATAATCCAGCATATAGTTAATTTATTTATTTAGAGATTTTTATTTTACAGATATTGTGCGGCATTGTAATGTCCGCCATCAAGCATCTCTCCACAGAAGATGATTAAATGCATATGGAAGACGGCATTCTTCTTTTTAGTATGGTGAGTGAATTTTTACAAAATCTGAATTAAATTGTCACAATTTATGAATTTGTTATATAAATGTATATATATGTAAATTGCCCTCATAGGAAGCTACATACATTTGGTAAGCAGGAGTTAATGAATGCTTTTCTATCATTTATATTTAAAAAACAACAATGAAAACCAGTAATTCATGGTTAATAATTAAAAGAAAACCTTCAACATCTTGCAATGATAATTATGCTAATTAAGTATATTTTCTATACTTAATTAGCCTGTATATTTTATTACATTCAGCTGATAAGTCGTTTGATAGATTGTAATTTGAGATTGCGATATGACAGCATTCGAAGCAAAATGAAACCATTTGTGTACTCAAGTACACAGATGATGATGAGATGGTTTCATCATCATTGCGTTTAACTGCTGTACAATTTAAAAAAAGTTATTTCTGATATAATTATTTCATACATTTTTTATTTAATAAAATATATTTTGGTACATTCATTTTCATATATTTCACTAATATAAAGAAAGGAATACAAGTTTTTTACATACCACAATAAAATAGTCAATTTACATACGTAAGACTGTTAAAAAAAACTAATTGTATTCTACACATAGTGTCGTATTCTGTAAACAGTTGGAATAAATGTTAAGAATGCTATCTTAATTACATTTTGAGCCTTGAATGGAAATAGCAGAAGTTCGTTATGTTTAATGTGTAGTGCCATCTTACCTTTTTTTATTCGAATCTATCATGAATGTTTTTACAAAGACGGGTCCGAAACATTTCATACGATTTTTTTACAACTTAGAGATGGATTTTAGCTAATTTAAATGTACTTGACAGAGCGGCTTCTCTCTGTCGTTTTCAGGCTTAAATATTATTTCATGCTGCTTCAGAGCAATGTTAAATATTTCAGGTAAATAGATTCCAGGCGTTTTAAGGACTGGTTACACACATTTCAATGAAGGGTCATTGTTGAGTGCTCTTTTTAGGTGTGTGACGAGGATGGAATGATACGCAAACGAGACCGAACATTCTAGAATCTACAACGTCACAAGTCTTGCCCGGAGTTCGCGAATATATCTAACGATTATTCCCAGAAATTGAATAAAAATACGCGCATCTTTAGTGCAATAAAATATATCATTGATTTAATTCAAATATAGCTTCGTGTCTCTATCCGATCCCCTAGCTCGTAACAAGAATCTTAGACGTAAATGAGGGTCAAGTTTATGTTTCAAAAGCTGCGCTGTTATTAACAAAATATCAGTATTGTACAGCATAGGTTAATAATTAATATAATCTGGATAAATATTGCAATTTTCCTGCAAATTAAAGTTGTCTGCGCTTTTAGATTTTCTTATTCCTTAATCTGGTCTGTATTTAATATTTCCCGAACTTAAGGGTATATCAGTTATTGTTATTAAAATGTTCCGCTTAAATAAATTTAAAAAAAATAATCGCAAAGAAGACAAGATTAATAAAATCCAATTGACTGTGTTACGCAAGGAAAGCTTTAACAAAAAAAACGGAATATGTCAGCTACAGAAGGCTGATCACCTACATACCTATTAGAAAAAAAAGGAACAGAAATTTGAGGCCCAGAGAGTTGTTAGTGACAATGGTACCAATTTAAGGTGCCAAATTTAAAAAAAAATATATGTCAAGAAAACTCCTCTGAATTAAATATGTGTAGTTATTTTTTATTTCAGTGAAAATTTGTTGACTCACCGCTGCCACCTGACAGCTCAATGTCAATAGTGATATCAAACGATAGGTAATGTTTTTTCAGCGATAAGACGGTTCAATTGTTGTGAATACTTTGAGCGAATAAAATAGAGAAAGTGTTGTTTCTATTAGAATAATATGTTACCGGCTAACTTTGTAAATAGATATTCGTTATTTTTCTTCTCATTGTGGTGTCAATTAATACAGGTTCGCAGTCAATCGCGGAAATATCTCCTTGTTCACTGAAATCTAAAAATATCCTCAGCCAGGATTTTCCGTAACCAAAGACTTATCTCCAAGTTATATATTATGTCTAATCCCTCGAGTCTATTCGAAGAAAATGAAGAAAGGAATCGGATCAAATCTAACGGATTTTTATGATATCTTTAAAACACACACTCACATATTGCCACAAACATATTAACCAATAAATTATTCGGAAATTGTCTTGGTACGAAAAACATTGTATACCTACCAGGTACACAATGTTTTTCATATGTATATGTGGTAATAAGTATTGGCTAAATTTTTTAATTAAAATAAGTAGCATTATGTAAATTTTACATGACTATCTAAATAAAAACTTAATTACAATACATGATAAGGCTTTTAATTTTCGTTAAATTGAAAACTCATGACGTACAAAAACAATTGTTCACGTTATTCACGATAATCCATGCCTTACACGTCTTTCTATATATAAAGAAATGTAAGACTATCATTCAATTTGAAATTTTTCTCAATCGTTTTCTAAAACCGTGGCTTAAGAGATTTCCAAATTGATAAACATATTTTATAAATGATGCCTACGGCTTTTACTTTGTTACGAGTACATTATGGTTCAATGTAATATAAAATGTGTAAAAGCTAAGACATTTTTTCCAAATAACAGAATGAAGCAATGTATTTTTTTAAAGTTAAGTTTTCTTTGATCAGAGAATTTGGATTTTTAGTATTACGTCAAGATGGCGATACAATGTTCCACATGGTTTCTTTATCGTGTATCCATTTATTTAAAAATTATAATATGTATGTATTTAAAGCTATAGAAGTTATATACGGCTACGAGAGGCCCAAAAGGGCATTTATCAGTCCCTGAACACCTATTTTAGTGGGTACGTTGCCGGCCTTTGAGAGAGAAGTAATATTATCAACACCCTTATCTAACTACAGGTTTTAATTAAACATTTATTTTGTAAAGGCGTTTCGAGGCCGGCTATAGGTAACAAAATTATTGTTTAATAATTTCTAATATTCGTTTATTTACGCGTTTATTATAAAATACAACGCGATTTTATATTTTGATTTCAACTCAAACCACTTTGAATATCACGTCAATACTCCTTTTCAATTAGATAGTCCTTTAAAGATGGTTATTTATTCAGATAGCTCCAATTCATTTAACCCCTTAAGGGAAAATCAGTAGCGAATCTATTGTGATTTTATCAAGTTCTTATCGCTGTGATTGATTGCCTGGCTACCGTAACAATATGTGGCCTTAACCTTGGATGTTTACTAATTTCTAATGTGTAAAATAGCTCGTGAATTCTTTGACCTGACGCGATTTATTTAATAAACTGAAATGGAATTTGTAGACGTAGGCGTGTATTCTAGAATTTCACTCAAACTTATATCTACTTTCAAGAGCTATCAAACCAATTTATATATTTGAACGTTGACATTTGACTTATGGAAATGGAGTTAGAGTTTACGCAAAAAAAATAAGTTCACTGTTACATTTTTGTATGTGTTATGTAAACAGTAATAAATCCTCTATTGGAAACTAAACTTTTAATTTGTAAAATATATTTACATCAAGGAATTATTTAAACCTTCCTTCAATTGTAATGGCCATTTGTATTTGAGCCACTTTCTCAAGACAAAAGCCCCAATCATTGAATTTTCCAATAATTTGCTGAGTTTATGGGATTTAATACAAAATAACAATTGAAACTAAATATAGGATAGCGTGATGTAAAATAATCGATTGCTGCCTTGGCCTGAATATACTTATTTATAAATGCAATGCCAAGCTAAAACTAATAAATGGGCAACTAGGGAATTCCAAAAAACTACATTATTATCCTCTACTAAACATTTTCTACATGAAATGACATGAAAATATCTTACAATATGGATTCATGGGATTTGCAGTCAATCAACTGTGTCGATCCAATGGGTTTTTAAAATGTCATTTCAAAATAATAGAATCCTCAACAGTTAACATTGCGAAAAATTTGAATTTTGAATTTGAATGAAAAAGTAGTATCGGTGAGGTTACAGTTGAAGAAATGAAGAATGTCTTAAAAATAAAGTATTTTTATAGAAAATTCAAAGAAGGGAGTATATCAAAGATATTCTGTTTCTTTGTTCTCGCTGGGTTGATTAGTAAAATAGGGGCAATGTTACCAGTTTTATAATGGTTAAGTTTAACATGAATTGTTCATTTAAAGAAAACACTTTTTTTAAGGGTTAAAGTTATGTATTATTGTAAACTTATAATTATTTAAATATAATTTGTTTAAGTTGGTATCTACTAAAAGATGTAGGGTTATGAATTGTTCACATAAATATGTTTAAATCTAAATTATTTAATTGCTAAGCGTTAGTGTCTTTCTAAGATCTAGGTAGCGATTAAGTCATTGCGATTTTCTTAAAATTATTTTTACATGTCATTGCTACAATGTCACTTTTGTAAAATTTGGTAAACTGAGATCCAACTTCGGAGAAATAAATACACATAATACAACTTTTTCTACAGCTGAGATACTTATTTGACATCCAACACCTTTTGTCTTCAGTCACCGTGACCACGCAAGCTGTAAAGCACGAGAAACGTCGGATAAATTTAAATTTATGTTAAATAATTTTATAAGTTTACAATAATACATAGCTTCAATCCGGTAAAAAAGTGTTTTCTTTAAACTGAAATTACAATGATATTTCCTTTATAAAACTATTCATCATCAACTCATGTTGTGAAAGTTAGTATTAGCCTAGAAACAATATTCTACTAAAGTAATAGTATTACACAAGATCTGGAGGATTTTATGGTGGCTGTAAATTTCGCAGTGAGTGTTGTGCTCTCGTGTATTCATACTGTATTATAGTATAGAATATAGATAGCAGTGGCAGTAAGACATGTCTGTTTCTCCAGTATTTATTATAATAAGAACCTTGGTTAGGCACAGCAATGTTATGAGAGGGCATGCTACACCAAAGTTAATTCTATTCTTATACATTTCTACTTCTAGTCATACTTGCTTTGGCTTCACATTGCAAAAATGTACTTAGCATTATTAAACTTAACTTTAATAAATAAATTGAAATCTATCGGTAAATACTCTGTAACAGTGAAATAACACTTCGTATACTAATTTCTTTAAAGATTGTAAACCTCAAGTTATTTGCCTCGATCTTCAAACTTTCCGGTAATTTATTATATATTTTTATTGAGGAGGTCAATGGTCCTGATTGATGCAATCCCAATCTGGACATAGGTGGAACCAGTTGGCCCTTACAAAACGGTCTCCGAGAGTAAAGGGCCTTTGTATCAACTTTTTTTAAACTCAGGATATTTACGAATAAATGTACATGCTTCCAGTATACATAAATATGTTAGGTAGGGTAAGGACTTTGTTCAGAATGAAGAGAGGCTTGCAAGAGTCAGTATTTCCTGTATTAACTAAAATTCTTAAAAGTTTTTTTTTGGCTCGTAAATACCGCAGTGGCATATACACTGTTATGTTAGTTGTAAAGTTGTCTATTTTAAAATTCCATTTTAAAGATTAAAGTATTTTGTAGTTGACTTGTCAAAATTTTATATTAAATTTCTTGGCGTGGGCGATATTAACGCCTCCCGTGTTAGTGCTCCCGTCTAACAATGTTACATAATTATTTGAAGTTTTAATACTAATGTTACGATGGTATCATAACCTACCCTCTACTGTAATTTTTAATTAATCTACATAAACTTTAAAGTCATTACGTACTTTCTATATATAGTTTAAATAGGTGATACGCACTTGGTCGTCTGCTACGATTCACCGTGGTGGTATTGGCAACGTCAAGTGGGTGGCAAAAGGAGCACGACACCCAATGGACGATGCGAGAGACTTTCACGGCTGGACGTCACTCACAAATCTGCTTTCGATACAGAAAAAATATAATCCTGAAAAAGTATTTGGGATTGACGAACATTCTAATCGGGACTCAGCATATTATCGCGGAGTTATTTTGAAACGCCTTCATAAAATATTTTCTGATCAAAACATACAACAAGCCTCCGTTTGTGTAAACGGTGTACCCGACGTTCATGCATGAATGTACTTGGAAAAATGTCGCTCAGCTTTTTGTCCTGGCCCCAGTATGTCTTGGTCGCCGAGAGACTGTTGCATGTAACAAGTCAACAGTGCGTCACGGCTCTTATAATCATTGAGTTATGAGTAACGAAATAATAAATAGCATTTACTCTAAAAAATATATGTAAATTTCGGCTTTTAAAATGATTCATTCGTTACTGTACCAACCCACCATCTTACACGTAACTTACGTGTAAAATTGTTCAAATTCATATAATGCTTTGTTTGTAACGAATATTAAATAAAGATATATATCAAAATCGTATCGTGATTATAGTTGATACCTATAAAAATCCTTGGATTTTAAAGTATTCAATAAGACCAGACAGTCACGAACTATGTACACGCTATCACAAGTTCTATACTTTTATGTCGTTTTATCACGTCTTGATTAAGTTAATCTAATTTTACCGATTTTAAATAAAGAAAATTTTAACTACTTTATTTAAATACTCAAATTAAAAAAATATACTCAAAACTTGGAAATTCAAAGTTTGATAATGGGGTTTATAGGTCTAATTCGTAACCTGGAACGTTGCCTGGAAGAAATCGCTCGAAAGCCATAAGGCCGCCAGATGCCCTCCTTTCATTTAATTATGTTCAATTTTTATATTGTAATGTAAAGAAATGTTAATAAATAAGTTGTTTTCCACATTTGAGTTGATTTATTAGTACTCGGTATGTTGATATTCTGCCAACGCCGTTTTTTCACTTTTATACCAGCAACAACATACTTTTTCTACAAACTATTTATTAATAAACTTGATATTGCCCCAATCAATGATACTATTCAAGCAACTTTTGTGCGGTGAATTATAACGTTATGTGAACTAGAAAAAAAGTCCGACACAGAAGGCTAATTACCTGGGACAAAGCTTGGAAGGAGGTTTAAGAAAATTAAGACCAACAAAAAAGTCTTTTGAACTCACAGTTTTTTAAAAGCATTATTAAAATCGATTTTTTGAAATTTATGTATACGCGATGCAATCACCAGTTGCAGTACGCACTTCATATCATATCTTTGCTGATATTTTTTTCTAGAAAACGCAGCCTAGACCTATCATATGCAGCTGTGGTTCTGTCGCAACTACAAATGATATTACGATTTAATTTAAAAAAAAAAAAAACATTAGCACTAGCCTTCGTGTTGGCCTCTCTGTATCCATTTCGTAATAAAATTGTCTTCTCAACCTGACACATTCCGTTGATTTTTTAGTCTTAGGTATGCCGCTTTCCTTACAATGTTTTCTTTTAGCGTGCGAGCAAATTTAATCACTCATATAATAATATTTATAAGTCTTCTTTATTATGAACATGTCTGGACAGTCCAGTACCAGACGTCTTCACAAATATATTAAATTTTCAACGACTTAACTGCTAACTTCAATACTTTAAATACAATTACTTGGTCCATATACTTATTTTTGTACCGACACTCGGTAATGTTATAGTATATAATATATATGGTTTATTAGTTAAATTATATTTGATACAGTGACGTCAAATAGGCAACTATAGAGTATATTTTAATGGCTCTTCGTCTTAATCGCTTCTATGGCATATCTTTCAGCGGCCTCGGCGAGCGTAAGTCGGAGGAGAAATATGTAACATATTCCTGCGAGTTATTAAAACTATATATTCCTATTTGCAGTCGTAACTTCTATTGTGTCAGGAGAAAATATTGAAATGCCACCAGGAATAAACCTTTACTTATTTTACTAGCGGAGGCGGCAAACTTCTTTTGTCATATATATTTTATCAATATACAAAAAATAAATACTATAAAATGGCTGGTATGGTAATAAGTATTATTATATATATTATACTAAAATTAAGTATTATATATATAATCACTAAGATTATAAAACAGTTTACGATACAAATTATATACATACTAATTCCACAAAGATTTTAGATTCTCATGTAACAGTTTATGCCGCGCACCACCACTTTGTGGAACCAGCTGCCCACTGAAGTATTTCCGAACCAATTCGACTAAGGGTCCTTCAAGAAAAGAGCGTACAAATTCTTAAAAGGCCGGCAACGCACTCGAGAGCTCTCTAGCATCGAGAGTGTCCATGGGCGGCGGTATAACTCAACATCAGATGAGTCTCCTGCCCGTTTGAGCCCTGTTCTATCATGTAACACATTTTGTAACCACACTGTTATATTAGAATTTTATATTATTATATATTTAGACATTAAGCATGCTTGTAATAAATAAACACTTTCTTGCAAATATTGTACGTTTTACGCTATTCATACAGTACCCATGGACGATCTATTAAAACCTTGGTCAGCATTTATAACTTATAAATATTTTTTTAAAGAACTATTGTAGACCGTAAAATGAAAACCCAATTTATTAATAATAGCCTAAGATTATTTAAACAGTCTGGAAACCAATCCTTGAACAAGTTCCTCAATAAAAACTATTTCGATATTGCTCTGTCAAACATTCAACGCATAAGAGCGATAAGCAACCTTAAACTTCAGAGACTCCGCGAAAATAATAAATATGGAAAACGAACAACCTAATATATATTCCGCAACTTGTTATGTATTTACCCTCATTATTAATAAAGAAAAGAGGTTAAATTAATAGGTTCTTTTTGTCAACCTGGTTTGACTCCATTATAGAATAAAGATAGATGTCACTTTAGTTTTTACTTTATAGTCTTCATTTTAACAAAATTATACTATGTAATGTAGCCCTAGGTACTGAGGTCAAAGTCTCTGTGAAATTAGCAGAGCGCATGGTACACAAATACTTCAATAGTCCCTTATAGATTTTATTAAAAGTTCTGGACATTCCAGTCCAGAAAATGTTCTTAGCGTAAAATGCTCTACCAGCGCATTTCAGCATTCTGAAAAAAATGAGAAAAAATAAAGTAATAAGCATTTTTCTTAGTTTTTAACTACATAAAATAAAAATAAATTATTGCACTGATATGAAAACTCTGCGGTATCAATTAGTTCCATTAAATATCTGTGAAAAAGTTTGGCTGGAGGAGAACTCTTCGCTTTCTTTCAGTAGATGTTTGATGAAAATTGGTATTTTTTTTATTAATTTTGAAAAATTTACTCATTTTGGGTGTTGAGTCTGAGGAACTAACTAGATATTTACGCAAAACAGTTAATGTCTGAACCCCAAATTTCGCTATCTTTCAATATATTCCTAACAGTACATTAGTCGTAGTGTTATATCATAGTCTGGTTTTAAAATTATTAACAACTCCAAACCCGATTAGAACGATATAAAAGAATTCATGATATTTTTGTTGCAGGTTGTGCAATGATGTAGTGTCGAAACGAAACCACACCCTGAAACCCAGAGTTGTTCTACCAGAAACATACGTAAAAGGTAAAGGTTATGAATCCTATTACATAACATATAACTCATAATTGTAAATAGAATAATTTTCTTTAGAGTGTCTGTACGTTAAATTATTCATATATAGGCTAGACAGAGACCAAGCTTGTCAAATTCTAAGCGACGAGGATTCTTCATGTTTCACTAGCATAATCTTGTTTTAGATTCAGGAATTCATCGTGTATCGTAAAGGCGGGAACTGGATTTAAAGGTTTCTATAAAATTTAAGTGAAGAGACGGAAACAATAAGCAGGCGCGGGGTGCAGTGTTAGATATACGAGATATTTCTTTTAATACCCAGAAATGGTGTGCACCCTACAATTCTTTTTCGGTACAATTCTATTTCATAACTTATTAGGGCCTATTTCTCAATGTCCGGATAAGTTCCAAATAAGCTATTTATTACTTATTGGTAAGATAAATAGTATTTTTGCGTTTCACGACTGTCAGATAGCGCTATACGTCATGAAATTCGAAGTATCTTATTTGGAACTTTTATATTTCGAATAATTTATGTGTTGCATAGCTATTTTACACTTTATCCAGACATTGTGAAACAGGCCCTTAGTCTTGCATCTCTCCAGTACACGAAAATCTCGTCGTTTATTATGCGTCGTCCTCAGTCGTTGGTTTTCAGAAAATAAGGTCTACATACATAAACTTATGGCTTGATTTATTTAATATCCAGTCCAGTCAATAAATCAGTAATACTGGGTACAAAATCGTTACATTATTTACATAACTCGACGTTTACGGCTTACTTTTCAACAAACGTTTTTAGCGAGAGACCCTTGCCCCCGTTCAGATCAGTGTCCATACTCTGTACCAATCAATATACATAAAGAGAACTACGATATTTCTTACCGGTGGAATCGCTTACGCTATTGGAAGTTACAAAGTACGTGGACGGTTAGAGAGAATTTTATTTAAGCGAGTAGTACTCGCAAAGCTATTTAAAATAACCGATACTAAAATGTCTGTGCCACGTGTCCAATATGCACTTACAGTTTATCGACTTTTTACTCTTAAATTATTAAGTATATTAAGTCAGCGTCGGTACAAGTAGGTCTGGGATATGTATTTTATTGATTTTTCTTTATAAACAGGTAGGAAACTAAGGGTCCGTTTCACAATGTCCGGATAAGTTCCAAATAAGCTATTTATTACTTATTGGTACGATAAACAGTATTTTTGCGTTTCACGACTGTTTAATAGCGCTATACATCAAAACGCGATGTATCTTATTCGGAACTTTTATCATTCGAATAATTTATGTGTTGCATAGCTATTTGGTACTTTATCCATAAATTGTTAAACAGGCCCTAAGTATTATTAAATAAGCGGACGATCCCAAGAGGTAATTAATGTTAAGCATGTACTCTATAATTAAAATGTATTAAATTAGTATCAATATTATTTATATAGAAATGGAAAATAATATTTCTAAAATAATGAGCCTATAAGTTTAAAGTTCTATTTTCCAAACTCGATTTGTACCAGTACAAGTTGTAAGTATAACAAAGTTTTACAACATAAACTTATGAAAAAGACTTGTTTTACTTTAATTTTTATGAAAATTCGTGACCTGGATATGAAAATACTTTTGACAAATGTTTTATTAATAAAAAATATACACATAATTAACACAATTCTATGCTCATCGGTAAGATTAGCTGATGTAGTTTTTCTACATTTTTGTCAACGTTAAGTCTCAATGACAATACAAACTTTCTAATGTTTCGTCTCTTTTTATGAAATTCTGTTAGTAGTTTTATGTAGTTCATTAGTCGTTATATGTACCTTCTCGTATAAATTAGAGCTTATTATATCGATATAAATAGCGTTAAACAATTTTATAATTTATTTAAAATTAAATTAAAATTTTACCTACATAAATTGATTAAAACCAGAGACTCAAAATTACTCAAACTCTGAGCGTTTCAATCCCAACTATTCACAAACAGTTTTTTGATGTGCATGAAGCGATATGTCTTAAGATATATAAAAAAATTATTGTTTCAGAAATGCGCCCTCCTTCACGCAAAGGACAACCAGTAATTGTTGAATTTAGTATATATGTTGTGGATGTAAATTCAATTAATGTTGAAGATATGGATTTTAGGTAAGTCTTATAAAGTTAAAGAAGTTCTGTAGCCCAACTTTATAAATGGATTTTTCGTGGAATAAATGACTTGGTTGTTTTGTTAAAATTTCAGTAGCCGTTAGCTACCGTCATTTATTAATGAAGGTGAATTAGTTTGAAAAATCTTGTTGTTTTGTTTTTGTTTTATTTACGGACTTTTAAATGAAGGATGGAGGTCCCGGAAAAAGTATCTTTTAACTTGACATGACAGGACATGATAGGTTGAAATACAAAAACAAAGGAGACACAAAGGACAGAAATAAGTCAAAGTTGCTATTGAAGGCTTGAGTAAGGCATATGAAGTATTAAAGGCAACCACATTATTTATGCCAGAGTCAGTCAGCAAAAGATGTTGCTTTTGCTAGCTCGCTTTGTTAGCTCTGTAGCCACAGATAAGAATTAAATTCGAATGTGGAGATAATAAAGGAATGGAATTTTCAACTAGCCGTAAGGATTGGCTTATATTGGATTGGATTTAGAAATTATATGGAATGAATTCTAGTCGAGATACTTTTCGTTTATATTATTTATAAATTATTATATCTATTGTAGTAATTATATTATTGACAATCATTTTAATAAACCTTATTTCGTTTTCCAGAGTGGATATGTTTATAAGACAAACATGGATCGAGAGCCGTCTTCAGCTACCTGATGATATATTTGAGGAAGGCGATAATCACGTCACACTACCTCCAGAGTTTTTTGATAATCTGTGGCATCCAGATCCTTATTTTTTGAATTCTAAAGTCACAGGTATGTCAAATAAGTACCAGGTTTTTCTATTTTAACACAATGTACTGCCTCTAGTTGTCTTTAACAGAAATGGCAGACCCAAACTTGACCACTTAGACTCCACAAAGCAATAACTGTTTTAGCGTGGTACTAACACTAGTCCTATTGAAAATTTCGGCCAAAAATTGTCCTTTAGAAAGCTTATTTTTACTGTTGGGTAAATTTCCATAAGAAGGTATTATTTTTCTAGTCGATTCTTGAACTCATCTATTTGTCATTCCAAGCAGTAAATCCAATACACATTTACATTTCATATACATACAGAATTTAAAAAAAATATTAGGCAGTATTACATTTTATATTATATTATATTTTATTTTATATCATGAATAAAATGGATAACAATTTACCAAAACCATCAGAGTTTGTTCTTTAGTTGTTAAATCATACTAACCGAGTTGAAATTAGTTTACAACTTCGTAACAGTCGCTATTTCTTCAGACTTATCAACACCTACTCGTGTTCTAAAAGCATTCTCTCTAAGTACCGTTGTAGTAGAAAAAAATATCATAATTAGTATTCTTAATATTAGACAAAATAAAGTTATTTTATATGTTTATGATTTACTATAATTATATAACGAATGATAATAGATGTACTTATATAAATTAATTGGTGCTACGATATAATAACTCTAGCGAAATTCGACTGAAAGTGTGCGCTTTACAGTAGTAATAGTATATTATTTTGGTTGACACTAACGTTTAGAAATATTTTCTATAAGAAAAGAGATTTTGCAATAGTAATATAATAATATTTCTACTATCTCTTAATAAGATTCAAAAAAACAGCTTTGAAATTATATAAAATACCATTTAACAATCACAAAATATCTAGACAGGTATTCTATGATATCTAAGTGTGAAAAAAATATATGATAATCACCTACCAGTGAACAAGCTAAAGATTAATTCAATGTAATTAAAAAAAGGAACTGTAGCATAGAACACCTTAGATGGTCGTATAGAACTAGAATAAATCTAATTATTTTAAATCGAACCTAGACAGAACGAAGACTGTAAATATATTTTAAATTTCGCCTTAGAATCCAAATCTATAATAAATTTTGGTTAAACTTTGTTCCCAATATAATTAAAGAAATACGAATAAGATACTTTGACTTTGCAAAATTGTTATAACAAGATCTCCGAATTTAGAAAGATGTTATAACATTTTAAATATACAAACATACAGTCGAGTAGAAAGTTACTTAGTAGAAATTCTAATAAAGTTAATGATATTCTTTCCAACTCCAAACATCTTAGATAAACTTATAGATCGACTAATTGTGCTTAATTTTTTGGCTCCTCTGAAATTAATTTACAGAGAACAACATACATGGAAATGAGGAATATATAATAATAATAATAATACGGCGGAGTATTACAAATAACTTATTAGAGATTGATATAATATCAATAAGAAACAAGGACAGAACACTTGATATGACAATGTCTCGTTGTGATAAATTCTCGTATGTTTTTCGTTTATGATGAGTTGTATAAAAAAGTGACGGACGGGCCGAAACAGAATCGTATCGCTTATAATGGGACCATAAAGCATGCAAACTACAAGTGTGCCAAACAAGTGCTTGTAGATATGTAGATGCTACACAGAATAAAAAAAATAGATGCAAGCATAGATTACATTTATTATATGTTGAACCTCCCAGAGGTACTTTCTAGTTGACCTCAAGCAATACATTTAATCTAGACCATTAATAAATGTTATTGAGTTCTAGGTAATTGAATAGGATTAATTAACATAAAATGTATAAAGGAATGGAGGCATTTTATATTTTCTCTAATTTGCGTTTTTTATTGTAATATTAATTTTACCTTCTAGGAGGGGCCTGTCACTTTTGCCATCAATCAGCTGGTATGCATTTTGATATAACACATTGCACCAGCACCTAGATTTTACGATTTTTTTGCATATTTTTCTGGTATTTTATATTTTACATAAGAAACTATTGAAATAAATATTTCAATTTAGCACACTTTGCACTATAAATTGCAATTGTTAACTAAAATAAAAAATATTAATATTATTTTTATATAGAAAACGGTCTCAATTATATAATCGTTCCACGTTCAGCGAGAACGTGGAGCTTGATCAGTATATAATGACAAATTAAACAGTCTTTGCTCAGGTGCAGCACCATCAGATTTGTAGAATAAATAGGGATATCGATTTTCTTGTTTCCGTTATAGTTCTTTCATTATTCGTAGAACTAATAACGCTAAAGTGGGTACGCGCGGAACAAACTTGCCATGAAAGTGTTATTTCATCAGTGGAATTATGTTCTCTGACGAGAGAGGCGTTCAATTCCATAAAAAAGATTGACTTTAAAGCGCATGATTTTTAGAATTTAATGAGTTCAATCTGACGAAACTTCGCGTTGACATGAGTCGTGTTATTGTCTATTTCATCAATTACAAAGTTTTGGAGTACACGAACCAATACCAAACATGATATACGTAATTGCATTATACATATTTATATGCATATTATATCTTGCATCGTATATAAGTATCGAATAGAACCCAGACTTACGCTTAATCATGACAACCATGTGTGACGGAAAAATTTAGAATCTACATCCTCAGTAAGGGCTGGTTTATCCCAGTTTTCTTGTTTGAAGTCATCATAATTTTTATTAATAATTGATGTGTGAAATAACGTGCACTTCATTTAAATAAAGCCAAATAAATACGAATCACTGTTTTAAAATGAAAAACATAACCAATTTTGGTAATTCAAGATTTAATTGAATTATCGCGTTTCCTTTTTAAAAGCCTTAATTAAGAAAATATATTTGAAATGTTCCTGTTTTACAATGAATTGTAAACTATTCATAATTAAACTTTATTTTAAAACATTTGTAACAATACGCAATCTTTATTTAATTTACCAAGCACTTTAATGACATCCTTTTAGACCATAACTCTAATAGATTTTGTTTCTGTAATAACATTCATGATTATCTTGTATTGTATATTCTACTATTATGCCTGAAGGCAGAACATGTGTTTGATAACTTTTTCTGGGGTCAATGAATTTTTTGAACTGTAAATATATATAGTATTGACTTATATTAACATAACTTTTACACATTTAAAGAAAAACACTTTAAAGAAAGTCGGTTAAATTTAATATTATGATTAAATAACTATAAGTTTACAATAATACATAACTTCAAGCCGTTAAAAAATGTAAATATATAACTAAAAGTATAGATGAATGTAGAAAGAATATTCTACATATTTATAAATCTGTGACTCGAATGCAGAACCTATAATGCTGCAAATTAGCAGCATCAGCAGCAGATCTAATTTAATTTTTATTTTTCCATTACAGAAATAGCAGAACTCACCCACAAGTTTTCTTCCGTAACCTTATACAGGAATCAAACTGTCAGATATGCTGCAAGGATGCACGCCATCATCGCCTGTCAGATGGAATTTCAACTTTATCCTATGGACATACAGTCGTGCCCTATTTATATAGAAAGTTGTAAGTTATTTATTTACCTTGCGGTACTTTGTTGGTTTTGCCACACGGCTATATCAAATATTTAAACTTCCGAAATTCCCTAGACATCATACCCAATAAATATATTAATAAGCTGTTATAATATCTCGTTACTCCATTGAACTATATTCTTGCTAAAAAAATAAGACTTATACTGTAGTTAATTAAAAATAAACTAAACTCAATGTCAAAAAAAAACATGTCGTTGATATTGTAAGAGGGCGATGTAATTTATCTAATTTTGATAGTATTCGTGACAATTTTAATGTAATAAATTTATTGTTTAATGTGATAACCATGTAATAAGTTTTGAATACGTAGGACAGAGGCGAGAGGTTAATCTGCGGCTTAATCTACTTAGCATTATATTGGCAAACAGAAAATTATTTTATTTATATACTTAATTTATAAAAAAGGAGTTTATAAAAGTCTAACGACCCATCGTAGGTACACATCTTATACCAAGCAGGAAATAAGTTTTTCCATGTACATAACCTAAAGGATTGGAGCAATCAAATATTGAAATTAATTTAGAAATTAGGTCCAGTAGAACGAGAGATTGACGCGGTAATCAAAGAAATTTTTGAGTCTTATAATATTAGAAAAATAAAACATATAATAAAATAAAACATAAGAAAATCAAAGAATATAAAAACGTCCTCCTAATAGTATTCCCAGGCATGGCAGACACATTTCTGCGTCTATCAGTAACCGTTATGAATTTACTTTTTAATTTGAAAGGTTTTTATTTATAAATTATATATTAATTTTCAGTTTCATACAGTAATCAGAAAGTGCGGTTTAAGTGGAGTGAAGCTGGGGTGACGATAAATCCAGAGTTAAAGCTTCTTCAGTATAACATCGGTGAGCCGTTAAGATTAGAAGAGACTGATGGATTGATGATTGACAAAGAGGGTACGTTGATAGTACTTATTCTTTCGATGATAATTGAATTATGTTATTTAGATTACTATTTGCTATTCCTATTTCAATAGAGAGGACGGCCTAAAATTATCAAACATCTCCAATCCAATAATATCCAAATTAAAATCTCAACACAAACGATCCGCGAAAACGGAGGACACCGTGAGTAATTTCTGCAGAAACCCTACATCTTTTAGTCGATACCAACTCCGGGGAAATAAATACAGATAATACAACATTTTCTACAGCTGTGATACTTTTTTGATATTCAACACCTTTTGTCTTCAGTCACCGTGACCACACACGCTGTAAACCACGCGAAACGTGGGATAAATTTAAAATTATGTTTATATAATTTTAAGTTTACAATAATACATAACTTCAATCCGTTAAAAAAGTGTTTTTCTTTAAATACTAATTGCTAATCAAAATTCGTAGGTAATAATAATAATATGTGGCACAGTGACATAAGAGTCTTTCGAGTGATATTTCTTTCATAGTCATAGAATCTGAAGTATGTGATCGACAGTCATACCGGTATCCTCAAGATGTTTGCTTTCGGTGTGGATTAATTGTTGGTTTCGAACTTAGAAAGAAAAATCCATTATGATACAGGCCAGATTCGGATAGACGACTTCAGGGTTGAGAGTCGCACGCTTACTAGGCTAACACTTCTCTAGAGTTTTCACTAAGCACCAGAAACCATAGGCTACAACTATAAGACCCATTCTACGTAAGAGATAACCCCATGCAAATAGTTTTTACTTACAACTAACTAAACAGTCAAAAGCTTCCAAATTAATTTAATAAAAAGTAGAGGTTGTATGTTCTCGCTATAAATTAATTAAATTGTGTATGTGATGAGTTTAGTTCCTGTTACGTACAGGCAAACATAGTCAAGCAAATATGTACATCATCTGTAGTCGGGAAGTGTTAACTTTTGTAAGTTAAACTCCATCAGAGAAGCAGATTTCAATACCATAAATATTAATTACAATAATTTTATCTATTTGAACTGTATTTACCTCTATATCTAAGAATATAAGACGATGCTTTAGCCTTCCAAACGACCACAGAAAATAACACATTAGTTTATAGTTAAATAATTGAACTTGTTAATCAAGGTAAGCAGTACGTGGATTAATTAGCAAATACATATTATGCATTAAGAATTAAGCCTCATTGGTTACATAATATATAATAAGAAGAAAAAACGTAATGTAAGTCTGTTGAGGAGTATAGTAGAGGCATGTCCCTGTCGTTGTAGTTTCGATTCCTAGCAGTGCCCTGATGGACACTTTTTCGCGAAACGGTCGCACGTTTATATGATACCTAACTATGGTATCTTTGATTTTTATTAACGTAGGAATATTATTAACATGTTGATATATATCAAACTAGATTTATATAAAACAAGTTGGTATTTACGCGCATTAGATAAATAAGTTATGAAATCACCTTGAATCTACGTACTATTACTTTAATATATTCTTACGTACATTTGCAGGAAATTTCTCTCGCCTGGTTGTATACTTTCGTTTTGAGCGGCAAATCGGTCATCACCTCATACAGACCTTTGCTCCTTCCTCACTAGTAGTGATGCTGTCATGGTTTAGCTTCTGGTTGGATCTGGATGCAGTTCCTGGAAGAGTAACTCTGCTTGTCACATGCATGCTGACCTTGGTCACAATGTTTACAGGCCTAAGAGCTGATATACCTCCCGTTGCTTATGTAAAGGTGAGGTCATCACTTTTATATTAAAGCTTTAATAATTCAGGTGAACATACTTTATCCTTCAAGCCAGCAAACAATTTTGTGTTGAATATTTACTATGGAAGGTCTAAGGTTCATTAAATTAGACTTTATTATAATCAACGCTACTATAAATTATTATGAATAATATGTCACTAGGACTGTATGCGATATTCTGATAGATGGAGAAAAAGTGGAACAAGTGGATAAGTTTACTTCGAATGTAATAGAAAGACGAGTGAATGGTAGAAATAGGGCAAATGAAGCGTTGCATTCCTTTATTTATAGCCAAGAAATCTCAAACGAGATTCAACATACAGTACAGTTGCCGTGTGGCACAGGATGTGAGAGGGTTAGTAAGTATGTGTGGTGTAATATTGCGTGATAGAATAAGTAATAATGATAATAATACGTGAGCAGTATTGAGTAAAGAGGACGTAATGATATGAATATGAAACGAATGTCATAAAATTGTAGGACCGTAGCAAGTGGAGATCCGTGGTGTATGCCCACCGCTTTGGGAAAAGGCGTGAATCTGAATATATATAATATATATACATTCAGGAAATAATCTAGCTTTTGTTCTGTGATATCGAGGTGTACGACGGTTAAAGTGTTTTAAAAAACTAGTCGACCGTGTTTGACAAGTGCAAAATATATTTTACTTATGAAATACGCGCTGTAAATATTTATATTGGAGAGGATTCTAATGTCAATAAAAACCATTATATTATGAAATAAAATATAGAGATGTCCATTCTATTCTATTTACAAACATTTCATGCGACTTTATTTTTATTGTTTAATAGTCAGGCAAATGTGAACGTTATGATAAGTGAATTCACGTATTATTTGTGAGTGTTTATTAGCTTAGAGAGTGTTGTGAATGTCAATGACAGACACTTTATGTCAAGAGTATTCTATAGACATAATTTTAATTTAATTCAATATTTTCTAGGCATTAGATCTGTGGATGGCCGGTTGTATGATGTTTGTTTTTGCTGCCCTTAGCGAATTTGTCGTTGTTAAAGTGTTAGACAAACAATATCAAATGAACAAGTCTAGAGCACAGGAAGCCATTCCACGAATAATACCAGTTGTAAGTATTATAGCAATTCCTCAGAATACAGACATAACTTAAGAATACGCATAAAGTAGAGTACATTACAGTACAGTACGTTAGAAAATATACATGTATAATACATAATGTTGTATCTGTTTCTCTCATATTTTAATACTTCTATTTTTGCTATGTTGTTCCAATATTTGGTTACGGCCTGTATGGTCACAGATAACTGATACCTAATTATTAATCAAATTTTAATTAGTTAATCTAAAATACTAGTACTGTAATTTTATGTACAACTTATTTAACTTATAATTGCATTATTGGTACCGAATTTGTAACTGTGGTTACGTTGATTAATATGAATTATATATATATACTTACTATAGAAAATAGCATCCTACTCATTCGGACCTAAGTGCAAATGCCGAATACATTATTGGAACCTAAGTTGAAATGGGAAATTCCACTGTTGTCTTATTCCTTACTTGCAGCTTCGAACGACTGGACATTTATTTAAAAAAATATATACTAAATATATTAGTCACAAACCTATGTTGTACAGGAATGATCTAATGAAATACTTGGGTTCTCATATATTGGAAACCCAGTAACACATTACCACGATGTTACGTAATTATTTATAAATAATTTGTTTAAAACTAATTAACAGCGCATAAATGGCGAGAAGGGATCCTGTGGCACAGTTGCCGCCTGGGAGGGAAGTGGGGTCAGATGTCGCAAGGTTGATCTTACCTCACCCGCATCTCCCCCCGCCACAACCCCAGCAGTGCATTCTAACCCAGCCGCCCCCACACACCTAGCGGGAGAGCGAAGGCAAAGTATATTGCAAGTAGGTTTGCCCATAAAAACACATAGGGCGTACTGCATTGAAAATGTAATATTTTTAAGTAGTAGTAAATATACATTCACTTAAGTTGATAATCTGGGAAGCATTCATTTTAAATATGCGACAAATAACATAATTCGTTTTTATTAGCATGCTAGATGTACATAGATCATTAATTAATGAATGGTATAGTCATATATGGTAAGTCTAATAAAGTTTATGGTTTTCATAATTTAATTAATGACGTTGGACCTAAGCTAAAACTTTAAACAAATACTGAGTTTTAAGCTTACGGCAATGACAGTCATGATAACATCCAAATGGACCTATGGTGAACATATATATAGTTTATTTGTTAGCGTTTTCTTAAAAATTGTTACAACTTAAAAGTTCTGAAATCATTTATGCCTGAGCTGATAAATCTAGACCTGACAGCAATATTAAGTTTTTAAAATCCCCTATATTCTACGTCGCGTTAAAATGCTGAGTTCGCGCGAGGAAAAACTTTCATTGACGTCTACTCCGTACGGGACGCCCTACATCGGGTGTGAAGAAATTATTAAAAAGTGCAAAACTTTGTCTTGGCGGATCGTACTGTAACAATTTGTTTTATAGCAGTTTAAATAATCTATAGGAAGTCACTGTTATATTAAGGACGAAAAATGTCTTCACTATTATGACCTAGAAACAAAAAAAGTCCATGACTTGGAACAGACCGTCATTTAGATTGAAAAATGTAAGGCGATTTCATCCGGCAGTAAGATCTCAGGCTGTCTTTTCTATCATCGATCAAGTTATTACCACCTTGGTTTTCTCAGAAAAATTTCTTAACTATACAGCTATATCCATATTTATATATTATGGGGACTTAGAACGCAGTACTACAGTACAAAGTTGCGATGGCTGTTAACGCTTCGGGCCTAGCTCCTTTTTATTTTCGCGGTTAAAGAAACATTTCAGATGCCATAAATTTGGAGATAATGATGCAGTTGCGTACACGATTTTTAAGGAATCACGAATTTTATTAAGAAGATATATTATATGTATATATATATTATATATTACAAAATAGATTTACAAAGTGTGACGTATGTGATTGAATAGAGTCTTAGAAGTGACTACGATGAAAAGTCACATCAAATTTAATAAAATATTTTTGCTTCTTACTCATAATCACTTTTTATTCAATACCTAGTATAATATAGTTTTGATACTTATTTGAACATTATGATAATTGTCTTTCAGGTTGCGTGGCTGGATGCAGATACGGGGCAAGAAAGAGTATTGTGGCGGGAAATAGACAAACTATCAAGAATTGTATTCCCTGCTTTGTTTCTTCTCTTTGTTACCTTATACTGGCCTGTGTTACTGTTAAAAACTAAGAGTTCTTCACATTAATTTAGTCTTATTTTATTTAGAAAAAGATGACTGGGTGACATAATTTGACAGACAGAAGTTGTACATAAGTAAGAGTTCTATTCAAGAAAGGTACATCATATTTGAGAAACATCTTATGCCGTTCTTAATTATGAATAAAATAAGTATAAGAAAATATTTGATTAATTTTTCTTAAAATTCTAAGAAACTTACTGAAACATTCTAGAAAGAAAATATGTAAATAAAGATTGTGTACAAGTAAAAATTCGCAAGGAAAATTTTTAGCTAATAATAATAGAAAAATATGGAATTATCTAGAAATATATAATATATATTTATTTGTTATGAGCAAATTATTAAAAACGTCGAACACGTCTGTGCCCAGAGCACAATAGAATCTGTTATATTTTAGTTACGTAGTTAGCTTTAAATCATGAGCTTATAATATTGTATAGCGAGCCATCACAGCTTTAATACATTGTGATAATATATAAGAATTAATATAGACGTAAGTCATCCTTCTTATGTGCAGCATGGGCGGAGTGAAATTAAGAAATTCCTTAACAAGAGAGTTTAAGATTTGAATCGAGAGAACAGGCGTAATTTAGAAACAACCATGGCTTACTTCAACTATAAAGTTTTACTTAAAGAAAACCTTTTGAGTAGATTATTTTAACACTAAAAAATCTAGAATATACACATATTAAAAATAGAATAAGACAAATATGTTTTAAGTACGTAACGAAATGTAAATTCAAAAAATATCAGAAACTGAAAATCGATCAAATCTAACAAAAAAAAACTTTAAAAACTTCGAAGTAAATTTAGAGAGAAAATGGTATATAGCTGAACTCTGTGACCCATTGTAAACACTGAAAGCAGAATATAAAGTAAATCGTAACAAGAAGGTTTATTACTGATTTTTTAAATAGAAATGCCCTTCTTGATTTACAATACAACCCACTTAAAATGAACCCCTTCAATCCGAAAAAACCGGAAGTCTGTTGAAGAATCACGTTGATAAGAATATGCCTTTGAATCGAACAAACTTAATTATCAACACGAATCCGATGAATCATAATTCAGCGACACAAGTATTGTTACATAAAATATTTTGCGGCGGACATTGTCACAAAATAATGAAAATCGATCACGCTTTCTCGATTGAGCGATAGTAGCCTGCCACAAAGTATCCTTGTCTATGAGTCACTTCTTTTCATTTGTTGCGCATTATTGTTAATATATACTGTTTAGGTAATTACTGTATGCTAACAGTGTATATTGCTATTTGTCTTGGTGCTGCAAATAATATAGTATAGTATATAAATAATAATTTAATTTATCTGAAGCTATTTATAAATATGTGAATAATCTATATTATTTATGATCAGAAACTATTGTATGTAAAAAATTATACGATATGTTACAGAAAGTGGTAAACTACCAAGATTAAAAATAAATAAAAAAAACGAAGGAACTAAAATTGCAATCTACTGTATAAAACACAATTATTGAACAATGCGCGTATAAATTTTATCGATATGTTTTAATCAATGACACTTACTTTGTCTAAGGTATAGAGAACTGAATTTATGAACAACTGTATTCTCTTTTAAATGTTGTCTATATACTTACATTCAGTGTAAATAATTTAGTTTATACGTATTAGTTGTTTCTAACAATTCACAAAGTCTTATGAAGAATTATTCAATAGATGGATTTTAGTGATAGTAAAGATGTTATTACATTATCGATGTTTTATTAAACGCACAAATAATACATATTAATTTGTTCATTTATAATAATAGAAGTAGTAATACTTTTTCAATCGAATTTACCGCAATGGTTGATACAAGCATGTACAATTTAATGAAATTTCGTGTTTAAAATTGACATTTAAATATGGATTCATCTATGAAAATATACGTTTTATTGTTTGATAGAACAAAAAGATGAAAGACTTCCCTATTGTATTTGGCTCTGTGACTTGGCTTAGATCTTAAATCTGTTTTTTCTATTCACGATGTTCTAGAACAAGTCTGTTATTTGCAATTGTTTAATAATGTTTTAATAAGTAATTTGCTATTGACGCGTTATGTACATAAAATAAAACTTCTGATTTTACACAACTTGCTTATTTAAAAATGGAACGATCATTGTGTAATTTTGTCTATGCAGACACTATAAAATTTTTATAGCGTTTCTGAAATTGTTTGATAAGTTTTCTCAGCATTCGTAAATTTTTGATTTGTAATTCTGCTATTTGGGACGGAGACAAATTCAACCTACACCTAAACAACACCTATTTTATGAAGCATGAATATCTCACTACATACACAATTACAAAACATAACTGTCAAATTTTCATTCAGCAGGTTTAGTGTATGTTGTAACAACACAAACGTTCGCACGTAAATAAGGTGAGGGAATAATGTCGGATTGTCCAATGAATGAGGCCTTTATAAGTATTTAATTACTCAAATATTATAGTATTGTTTTATCATGCTTGCTTCTCAAAATCACGTTGTAACAATAATATGTAATATTTGGTTTTAAAATGTTATTAAAATCCTGTGTTATTTACGTATTTTATTTTCTTAAATAAATTGTATTTTCTGGTAACCATAGGTCATTTTATGTTTAGCTCTAGGGTTCTTTTCTGGTAAAACAATAGTCGTTTAATATGTATTAACAACGTCATTTTACGAATCTTCGCTGATAAGGGCACACGAATATGGAGATATCTGTGTATTACTGTTTATTGAACACAATATTGTCATGACACATTGAATATTTTCATATTTTCGTATACGTCTGATTCTGCAAAAAATTAAAATATAAATAGGCAGCAATTGTTTCTGCATACAAACATTTGAATTTGGAATGTTGTTCCCGTGTAAACACTACGCACAATAAACTTCATGGAATTTGCTTTGTGGTTAGAACTAACCTAACATATACTACAGCGATGTTCTAAAGGTACTGCAACGCGATATTTTCACAGAGTGCAGTCGTCAAAACTCACTGTTATTACTTAGTTTATTGCGAGGACAATTTCGACATGATCTTATTGTCGCTTGTACCATTTTGATGATGATACCTATGTTTGTACTTAATCTTACTAGGATATTAAATACCGTGTTCGGTTGCTAGGAAACGCAACTACAAAGCGAATACTAATAAACCAATAGAGAATAGTTCTTTGAAAAAAATTTTTTTAGATATAAGACGATTACTATTTTAATTACACAGGATTAGATATATCATTGGCGTCGATTGCCGGTGGTACAATAGCAGGATATAAATAAAATATCAATAAAATACAAACAGACTTATAAATCTGTCTCACAGAACATCTCTTCTCTCATCTAGGTTTTGCTAAAACCTACGCTTGTTGCAGTGACAAAATTGACCTATCGAGTAAATTAAATCTAGGTCAAGGTGCAACCTTCACATTTTTAACAGATGACACGGCGTATACTTGACTAGCCCACTTGACTGTATTAGTTGAATAATAACATAAAAGCATAATACCACAAATAATTCAATCAAAAAGTTTTATAATAAATGTAGGCTAGCAAGATTTGAAATGGTGTATGTATAATTCTCCATAGTCACATACATAAACTCTTAAAAAATCATTATAAACACGTTATATTATATAATTATTATTTTATGAGATATGTTGGTTTATGCCGTGTCTAATTTCTTCAGGAACTTCATTATAAAAAGCAGTACGTTTATAGACAATGAAGTGATTTGGTAAAAACAAGGGATAATAAATGTCAAAGAATCGATACAGTCTACAAATCCTTCATCCTTTATCATAAATATCTTAATTTCACAATCATTATATTATTATCATATAACGAACTTTATGAAATTTTGGTTTAGGTTTACAATTCAATATCTAATCTAACCTAACCTAACCAAACTAGATAATAATTTGTTTTTTGGACGCTTAGACTCGTACATACTCAGTATAATCAAATTCAAGGTATTGAATTGTAAACACAACCCGATTTTTTTTTTTTAATATATTTCACACAACAAGCGATTATATTAAAATCAATTAGTTTTATCATTTTTTATATGTACCTCGCTATAGCTTCAGTGCAACCAACCATCCAACCAAAAAAATGTGTGTGTAATGGTTTCGCTTGTGGCATGAGTCCGCGGCAGCGGCAACAGCAACATGATTGCAGACGTACTCATTGTTATTTAATGAATCCTGCTTAAAATTTAATATTACTTAAGAAATAAAACATCTTACTACTTGTATTGAAATAACTGATCTGGCTTTACCATCTTTAGCGCTCTTCATCTCATTTATGTCGTCATTGACATTACAAAATTGAGCATAATTAGACACTAAAATACTCGTGTTCTTGTAATAATATTTTAACAGTAATACCGTTTTAATATCTGAGTAGTTATAAATTTTACTAGATAATTAAGTTATTAAACTGTTCCGACGTTTTGCGTGCTTTACAGCTTGTATAATGAGGCTGTGATTCATCCAAAACTGTGGCTTTTAAAATAGTCGTCAGAAATATAAAAGGTTATCGCCTATCAAAATTTCCCAAAGAAAATGTATCAAGCTTTATTCCAATGAAAGGAAAAATATTTGTTTGGTTCATTTACAAAGAAAGTCCACAGTCACACTTATGTGTGAATTGCTGTCGCTTTCTGTTTAGTGCTTATGAAACGTCTATGTCAGACGTTAAGGTATATTTTTATATTGAGTTTACGAACTGCCATGTCTAAATATATTTCTTGATAATGTACCAGTACTTACACGATAAAATACATTTCTATAGCAGCGTTAGTCTAGTCCGTAGGTTGAATTTAATCTGCCTATAAAAAAAAACATTAAATAATTAAAGAAATAGATACTTAAATCTTAGTTAAAGATTAATTATAATATTAATAACAAGTCATAGTTAAAAAATATAACGCGATATCATGGGGCAAAGAATTTGTAAGGAATACGAACCATTTGCCTCATTTGCAACCTTACCGAGAAAGTATTTAGCTGTTATTCAATAAAGAAAATTCTCTTTTGTCCAAGATGTCGTAATAGTTACGACACAAATCATTCCACGGGATGTCGTAAGGTCACCGTGTAAACGAACTGTTGCGAAGGTGAACACCATTGTTTACGCTTATCGAAAGCGAATCCAAATAAATTTTAAGGCTTTATAAAATATCTCTATTTATTTTAACTTTGCCAACTTACTACAGCTCTAAGGGTGAAATTCTTTCGAAGTGTTAGGGCGATATGATGAGAGTAAATTATACCCTAAAGTTAGCTATATTCAGATTTTTTTTTTGAAGTCATACTTATTTTGTGGCGTGAGAGAAAAATAATGAGAGTAAATTTTTTTTTGGTTAGTGTCGTTTTTTCTACAAATGTAGGCAATAAGGCAAAGATAAAATTTTTGAAAAGAATTTTAGAGAGATAGATTTGTTACGCCAAAGAAGTGCATATTCTAACGCGTGTACCGAAGTAGATACTACACGTTTTTTTTATTATTCTAAATTGTTAATAGGTTGTAACGATTCAGCAAGCATTGTCACCTTGACTCAGTCAACCTTCTTGCGTTTGTACTAACTCTAAAAATAATTAGACTTTAATTTCCTTTATTAAATAATTGAAGAAATTCTCTAAATATTATTAATAATTAATTTCAAAGATATAATAGATTTAAAAGCACTAGCTGTAGTAATGTTTTTATTTAGTCTTTTTATCGTTTCTAGATAATTTTTAAATGCAGAAAGGTGATGTACTTGTTTTGACTGTATTTTATGGAAAACATTTTTCATATTATTTACAGAATATGAATTCATATCCATATTTCTTACATCGCCGATTATTATGCCTTGTTTGAATATTTCATTTTTATTACTTAAAGAACTTGAGTCCAAAGTATTTTATTAATGTTATCAAAGGCGACGCTCCGTTGGACTGAAATAAGTTCAAATCGAGTGTCGCAATTAGCACAATATTTTTATATTAATAACTACAATTATATAATAAGTCTATATATACGTCGATATTATACCCAATATAGGACTATATTTCGAAGAATATAACGACTCCAACTTATTGTCCATGTCCTCCTGTATTAGATTACCAGCAAATTTATTATGGTTCCATATGTACAAAGGGCTAATTTTTACATTTAAAATTTGTACTTATATATTTTGTAAAAAAACTTTTGAAAGAGAAAATACAAAATTAATATTCGTACAAAAAATATATATTATCTATAGAGTAAATTTGAAGTATTAGAGAAACATGTAAAATATTTTATTTCAAACATAAGCAATTGTTCATGTATAAAATTACCTCGGAATTTAGGAGGACATAAAACGAATTTTACTGCTTTCATCACAAAGATAAGAGACATTCTATTAAGTTGCCCAATTTGTTGGTAAAATTTACATTGGTAGCAAAAAAAGTAACTATTTAATTAGTTCAATCTCCTTTTACAGCTAATAGATAAATCTAGAACTATCTATATATATTATATAGATCTAGAAGATTCTGGCCTAATGTCTTCTGTCGTCTGTCTTCTGTAATTAACCCATCAAAGTTTTAGTTTTGGGATTATAAATATTTGCTTGCTGATGATGACTTCACAAAAGACGGATGAATGCTATTCACGTTTCAGACTGGTTGTTATTATGCAATAATGCTTGTTTACAATTTCCTCAATTCGTCCCCTAAATATGATAATTTTGTGACAAGGTTGAAAGAGTCGGAGTTACCAAAACGTGTTTCATATATTCATCATGATCACTGTCAAAATGTGTATAAAGTAACAGTTCATAAAATTGTGAGTTACGATTCACGCGTAGATTCCAGCCTCAACAGAAAAGCATTAAGCAGTAGAACTCCAATTATCCGAATCGCCCATTATCCGAATCACAAAAAAGACCGCAAAACAGCTTACATGGACGGAGATGTTTAAAAAAACAATGATTTTTACTTCTAAACTTGTACATAAGTACATTTTATTTATATTTAAAACATGTGAAAATTTCATGTTTCTTTCATTTAATTCAATAAAAAATAGTGCAATATCAAAACGTAGCTTTTATTCTCTCCAATGGCAATTTTTTTTTTAATCCGATTATCCGAATATTTGATTATCCGAATAGGTCCCGGTCCCCATTCATTCGGATAATTGGAGTTCTACTGATTTCAAATTTAGGTGCTACACCTTTCGTATAGGTATATCTAGTATATAAAAATCTCATGTCACGGTGTTTGTCATTAAATTCAAAAAAGAGTGGTAGATAGTTTATTGCCAGTTCTTCTCTTCCGTTCTACGCCCTTGATTTGAGGACTGGCAGTAAATGTATAATTAGAAGCATACAATACATTTGATACATTAAATTTCTTTTTTTTTTTTGACTTTCATAAGTGTACATTATGTTACCAACATGAATAAATGATTTTGAATTTGAATTTAAATTCTTCCGAAATGGCTCGACCGATTTTCGTGAAATTTTGTTTAACAATAACATCTTTTTCATCGACCTAAATATCCATCCACCCCTAAATATTTACTTTATTTTTAAAACAAACGTTTTTTTGATACAGCATGCATCAGTTCTCGCAGTATCCATTGTGCCGTTATTGCAACGTAACGTTTGGATCAGACAACGCACACACAGGAAAAATACACGAAAAAACTGGTAGACGCAAGCCCTTTAATTTTAACGCGTCGATTAATTTGCAGAGACGACGCCATGTTTGCAGTTTACGCGCTAGTTAATTTTCTATAACGTAGCTACGTATCAGTGTAACGTATTACTAAAGGAATGCATACGTAAATTGTGATACAGAATCGGCTTTTGTCTCTTTTCTTAAGGCAGGCTAAATATTTTCGCCTGTACCGCCTTGGTAAGCGGCAAATGTAGCTGTTAACAACTTCGCATATATACTAGCAAATAAAACATATTTAACGAATTCAAAATGATTAGTCATGATTTTGCGAACTTTGTCGATAATAGTTTAAACAGAGAACTATCTGATTTTAGCTTTATCTTCCGTGGTAACAAATTATAAAAAAAACAACCCATTGAGACGTTTGCTATTTATATAATCAAGGATTTCGGATATAGTAGCACCTATTTTCCTCCTAACTTGTCTATGAAGTATGAAATAAGTGTCCTGACCTTTCCTCAGAAACCTTCGGATATATTCGTGATTAGTAAATAGTTTTATCTATTTCGCATGAAAGACGATATTCATTTCCAACCCACAAATATGCAGTTATATTTTTAGTTTACATAGTAACAAAAATTAATAAATAGAAAGTGTATGGAACATCACGCAACCAAAATTATGATATACACGGATTTATGTAAATAATGTTAGTAAAAAATAAGACAAATTTGAAGAAACATTATGTGATAACCTGATAACCTCAAATTGAATAGTAAGCCTTAATACTGTATTAAGGCTTACTATTCAATTTGAGGTTTATTAAATTGAATATGTAAATGTAAATTTGAAATAAGTAAATAAATTATGTAAGTGCAGGGCGTGGACTTTTAAGTTTTAATTTTGTTAAAAACCTGAATAAGATATATTTTGTGTCATAGGGAAAGAAGATCGATATTTAGGTAATCGTACATGTAGGTCCTAAAAACTTATCTCTACATATTTCTAAGTCTATCAAAGGTCTTTTTTTTCGAACAAAAGTTATTCATGATAATCTTGGGATACCTATTGTTTATTGCCATATTGGTAATAAGATCATAGAGTAAACTGGATTTTGTTTCGGTAAAGCAATATTTTTTCAATATTATCCATTGAGAAATTCAATCAATTTGTAATCCTCCTCATTCAAAACTTCTCAGAAATTGTAAGCTAGCAACGTGAGTAATGGATTCGATGGCTTGGAATATATTTAACACTTCTACAAATGTGTAATGAAATTTATTTATTGGATATTTGAAGAATTTGACAATTTCGAACAATAAATTTTATTAATTTAAACAAACAAATTATCTATAAATGGGCCTGTCAAGTTTTCTTATCCCATAATAAATAAAAACATCGTTAATACCACCTGGAAACGGTTAGTAAAAAACGTAACTTCGCATAAAATATCTAACGCAAACAAATGCAAGATTTTACATTAATCGACGATTTAGGTTTTTAATTATGCCGTAAGTAGTCCTATTTAAATGTATAGTACTACCATCAACCAAATATCAAAAATAAACATCGATACGACATCAACAATAATTGATGTAGTTTGTTTTATGGCGTATATTTATTTGTTAATAAAATAATTATAAATATTGATAATATAAATATTGATAAATACAATATTAAATCAGATTTTTCAGCATAAAAATACAAATGGAAATCAAGATACCAAAACTGTAATCGTTGTTTTGGTATCTTGATAGTGCTTTCTATAAATAATCTGTTGAAAACAAACCGAAGAGTACTTTCTGGTTTATTGTCAACGCGTAGTAGGTGATTGAGATATAACAGAACCATTATTTTCCTCTCTCGTTTTCCAAGGTTAATAACTTATTACATTAGTAAAATACATTTTACTTCATATACCTGTTTAATTGATAAAGCCAGGGATTAGAATCAAGCCAGCATTACAAACTGTTAACATTATTTATTTATATTAAAATTATGCTTTCGCATTCCTGCTCTTGTCGGTTCCATTTGAGGGGACTGCGCTCTGGTGGTGAGATTTATTTTTAAATGATTGTTTATATATTTAAATATAATACAAACATTACTTACAATTAGACATTTAAAATAATTCCATTCACTGTCCGTATGAGATATGATAAGAAGTACATTTTGTAATAGAAGACAATCATCTGTTATAATATTTAAATAAACGTTCAAAATATACTTCCACATGTGACATGTGAAGTGTGTTGCATTTCATTCCATTCAAACTCCAACAGCTTATAATCGTCAGTTTGACTAGGCTCTTGATTTATCAAAAGACGTAAATCATGTTCTAAGTTTAATATTATAATTATTATACGAAGTCATAAAGAGTTTATAGAGAGTCATAGAGAGAATTGTTGATACATGGATTGTATCTTTTCACATGTCAGTTATCAATCTTCTCTATTCTTAAGAAATACAAACATATTTATGTATACAAAACACAAGTATTCTTTCTTATGGTAGGTTACTGCGCGAAAGGTATAATCACTAAGCAGAATAAACTCATTTACAAAATATTCCGTATAAAAAATAGTAAATCAAAATTCGAAGAAAACAATCTGAGGGTATGGCCAAAAATTTACGCTTAATTCGCAATTGGCCTAGAGATACCTATCACAGTCACGCGACCTTATATAGCAAATTAATGTAACAGATGTAGAATTCTTACTTGTAAATTCGATATGTATTATTATCTACTAATATTTCTCTTATTTTTAATATTAAGTTTGAGATTATTTGTTTTTATTAATTTAACGTTAATATCAAAAACTTTTTAGCAGGAGTTACTAGAATACTAACAATTTTTTCTGAACATTTTTAATTTTTTTACTCAATTATTAAACTAAAAAATACTATAACTTTACGTTATTATTACTATAATAAAATAATATAATCGTATAATAATAAAATCGTGTTTATTAAGTTATACTTAACCACTTTTTACCAGTTAAACGTATATAAATAATTGCATTATAAAATTTCACACCATGCCTGTATTTGTATTCTTAGTGAAAACAAGAAAAAATTACCTGTGGCAAATCCCCAGGGATTTCATAGCGATACCTTGGGAAACAAAATGTGTAGATAGCGCATGGTTATTTATAGCGAACATCTTCCAGGTTCGGTTCAAAGGTATCTTCGTAATTAGCTTTTTGTGTAATTAACAAAAGTTTGTATAAACTTTATAGCCCGTTGGAAACCATACTCATACATAAATATCATACAGGACCAAGAAACTAAGAAACGAATTTAAAAAAGGCGAAGAGTGAACACATAATATGAGGCAGAATACGAAATTCCACCCGTATCACCTCGACGTCCGCCGTTCCACAACTGCGCGTTTTTCTAGGCAGTTTTTGCCGCGCACCACCACTTTGTGGAACCAGCTGCCCACTGAAGTATTTCCGAACCAATTCGAGGTTTCTTAGGGTCCTTCAAGAAAAGAGCGTACCAATTCTTAAAAGGCGGGTAAAGCACTCGCGAGCCCTCCGGCATTAGGAGTGTCCGTGGGCGGGCGGTATCACTTAATATCAGGTGAGCCTCCTGCCCGTTTGCCCCCTTTTCTATAAAAAAAAACACTTCACTACTATTTAACTCAAACGTAAGTCGATTACATAAAGTACATAATTCAATATTATGTACGTTATATAAATGTTATAAGAAGAGAAAAAAATATATAAAACAAACAATAATTAGTTATAACCGATCAACTCTGCAATTACATGGCACAAAAAATCCTTCAAAAATATTTTTCTAGATGTGATTCCGCCTATCCACGCCCATTGTTGGTTTGTGAAGATTATTGACTCGGCAGGTATCCTTCACACACCGTGTCATACGATTTTTACAAATAGCTCGGGTCTAGTACTTGCAGAGATGGGTCACCATACCTTTCAAGATACATCCAACTACAGTAGCCCGCAATATCGTAACACAAAACAAGAATTTTGTGATTAATAGGTTTTGCACAATTAGAATTTAGATCGTTTAATATATTCTGAATAAATTAATAAATATAACAGAAAGATCATTTTTGAATATCGTACCTGAACCTGAGATTCCTGGGTTGAGCGAGTGTAACTCTACCGATTGATATATCTTTTCTAGTCAAACCGGCAAGCATTGTAAAAAAAACATTATTGTAAATCTAGAGCATTCTCGAATAAAAAAGATATAAACTATTTTAGATTCCACTTGAACAAATAGCAAAAAAATTCCATACTAATATAATATCTATATAAAAGACTTTCATTTGAAGACGGTTACAAACGTGTCTATCTAACAGGCCTCGAAATATTATGACTTTTATCAACATATTTTTAAGGAAAACTTTGGAATTGGTAATTCAACTTCAAGTCGTAAAAAATAAAGTAGCGCGACTCAGGACATGACACCAAAGCATTGTACGTGAGATTTCTTAACGTATTATCTCTTTAAGTATTATAGAATATTATTAAATATAATACAGATAAGTACGTGATGATAGCAAATACAGATTATAAACCAAATTCCACGGCTAAGTAATAAAATTAAAAATGTTCTATTTTTAAAAATTAAAAGATAAATTGCTTCGAAATTAAAACACCGACTGTGAATTATTTAAGTACCCATGTTCGGTTTTTCCAGTTACCTTGTATTAAGACAAATTATTTGTAGGTATTTGATACAAAATTTTTGGTCAAAGTATAAAGTTACATAAGTATAAAATTGTTTAATAAAAAGAAGTATACATAATTTTTCATGTCTACTCCCAGGACCTAGGCAAGTTGGTTAATAAAATTAAAAAATGCAGGATAAAATGTTTTATACGTATATTAATTACTTAATTTACCTCAGTTTTATACAATATTTTATATTTCGTGATTTGAATATAGAATATTTTTTAATGCGATCTATCAGATTTCAAAAGACACAAATTAATTGATAGTATATTCGCATTTGTAATAACCTTGCCTACTAAGTAAGTCATGGCTTCATTATTATTCCAATAACAAGGATCTTAAACAAACGTTTTAAACATAACCCTGGACAAAAAGCAATATAAATTATTTAAAGTTCATCTCGCTTCATCAAATAAAATTTATTTGAGTTATCTCGTCTTCATCCCTTATTCAGGAAGGCATTTGATTGTAGGTGTCGACAATTTATATAAACATTGAAAATGGATCTAACTCATTTTGCGCCTATTTCTAAATGTTTCATATAACACTTAAGATTATAATTAGGAATTATTAAATACATAATACTTAAAGTCTTCTTAACTTATAAACAAAAATTACATATTATTAAATTTAATTGAAAATTAAAAATTATTTACGTAACTCGACGTCTCGGTGACTACAATTGTTTAAAAGCATTCATTTTCATAGTAATTGGTTCAAATTTCGATTACTTGCAAAAGTCTCTTAAACATAATATTCAAATAAATCTAGTATTTCACTTTGATCGAAATTACCCTTGAAATTTCAATAAATATTTTGTACCGCGCAATAAAAAAGGCGGTCCTCAAATTGACGTACTCACAGCAATTGTATACTAAGCTTTAGGTAGTAACGTCTGAAATGGTATATTTACCACACAAACGCAATACCGCGAACTTGAATACAAGCTCAGTATACAAAATCTTAAGAGGTAATTCCAAATCTCGACGGTTTTACATTTTTGTAACTCAAATGACTTGATTTTGGTGACACCACTTAAACGTCGTCTGTCAAGTTTTTGTGCACTCAACAATTATACTACGTATAACGAGGGCAGACGATAAAGCGAAAGGCACAACCGACCTTATTTCGTGGACAAAACTTATAGGACTGAGAATCGAGACAAACTACTTTTTTCCATCATTTCTCCCAAAGTCGATGAACCCACAAAACCGAGGAATAACTTTAAAATCGCCAAATTAATTATAATGGACGTCCAGTTTGTATGACCCACTTTTTCCTTGAAATAAGCCAATAACTGCATAGAATCAAGAGTCTTGGTTAACTGGTTGCAGTCCTGCGCGGACGCAATGTATTTCGCAAAGCGGGTGCACGCTTGACTATAGTGCCGTTTCGACGTCTAAGTGAATCGCACGTGGCGAGGTAGTGCAATATTGGTTAAACGAGATCGATGGATTAACTTTTCAATAAAAAAAAAATCGAGTAAGTTTTTTAACTAAATTTTAAAATATTACTTAAAAAAATAGAAACAAATCTAAATTAAAATAATTTTAAAGAAAACACTTTTTTACGGATTATATTTATGTATTATTGTATTTAAACTTATAATTATGTTAATAAAAGACAATACTATGTAAAAAAATTTTTTTAACCCAATGACAGTGATACTTTGTTAAATAATTGTTTTACAAGCTATTTTAAGTATTTCTCTAGTTTTAACGAGTAGTAAACTAATTAGTCTAGTTTTAGATTACTTAAATTAAGTAAATAACCAAATTTGTATATATAATATAAATAATTTGTTTCCTACCATTTAAAATATTTTGACAATACTAATATGAGGGTACATATATTTCTTAATAGTTCTAGTTAATCAGCTAACTAATAATAAATAAAAACTAATAAAGCATAGTCGTGATTTGAAAAGATATTAAAAATCTATTAATTTTAACATTCGTGGCTATATAAGATAGTAACTTCGTAAAAAAATATTTTATAAAATTTCATATATTTTGAAAATGTTTCATATACTTACATATTATTTCTATGGCTATTAAGTGTCAATGCGTAGTATGACCAAAACCGATAAATATATAAGAAAATCCACAAGGATTTGTCCATAATAAAAAATGAAATTAAATCAAAATATCATCTATTAAGATGTATTAACAAAGTCCATCAACAAAGGTTCATCCCATCGACACGGTATATTCTACATTCTCCTCAATTAAAATTTAAAAAAATAAATTCAGTTAAAATCATATTTTTGTCGCAACACAATATAAATCTATGAAGTTTTTTTTTCACATTCGTTTAAAAACGAATGAGATCTAATTTTGTTACTTACTTGCCAAGGCTTTTGAAAAAATGTCAGTGGGAAGCAGTGTATTTGTGACCTGATATGTTAAGAGCACATGCAAAAAAATGGATCTTTGCAATCTAATTCAAATAAATTATTATTTGTATTGGGTGGTTCATTAAAACCCCCGTTGTAACGTCAATGCCCCGTGTACCTTCTTAAGAAAAGTCACCATATAATTATTTTTAATATCACCATATAAATATTTCCTTATTGTTTAGCATAATTTTTTTTTATTAGTCGTGTTCTATGGTGTAGTTGTTCTATTAAGAAATAATGTCTCTTAAAGAACACCATTCTATAATATTAAGTAATTAATAGATAATTAACAAACAATTATGACTCCTAAAAAAGTATGATTCGCCATGACCATTGGTCATTAATATATTATGTACCTACATACTGTAAATTAAATAATGTCTATTTATGAAAAAATATAACTATTAAAAGAATATTTAATAAAATGATTGCAGTTATTCGCTTATATGGTCTTGCCTTGCGGCTACGCAATGCCACATAATTAGCGGAAAGCAACTTTATTTACATCGAAATCGTTACTATCACATCGATATATCATTTGAACTCAGTGAACGTATAATAAAAAGACCCTGATTCATAAGAGGCGTTGTCTTGCGTAAAACGGTATTTTACAAATTTGACTTGTTATGAAATTCATACAGACAGAGTGTTCAATGAAAACTGTTTCCTCCGGCAAATGGCACTCCCGGTAGGTTTCTGCCTCAAAGGCCGACAAGGACCAATTAAAGTATCTATTTGCCGCGACTGCCCTTTGATTCTTGGGCGTGAATTCCATTTCATGGGTTTTATGCTTCGGTGAATATTAATTTAAATAGCTTGTGCAATAAAACACTGATTTAGGCATTGTAAGCAAAAGCATTTATAAATTTATACTCAAGTACGAATAAATCTAGCAAGAGCCTGTACCGTCACTATATTCAAAACGAAGAAAAAAGTAAGTCTAGTCCAAATTACGTAGGTGATTGTGACCTTGATCTGTATTCGTTATGAATCACCACTAAACAAATCAAATTTGGTAAATAAATAAGTTTGGATGGCTCAATACGAATATGTTTATCGCTTAATAATAATAAGCATACGAAACGATAACACCTCAATTGAATATTATATCCACACTAAAATGCAATAAAATGCAAATGATATTCACTTAAGTAATTTCAATTCAAGTTAAATGCATCAAAACATGACCCAAACCTGTCAAGTGATATTTCAATTGATATCTCCAATTAGTATATCTGTTTTTTTTATACTTAATTTAAATATCTTGAACTTAACAACCACACACGAATGTGTCCGCGATATACTTCATAATGGATTAAAGAGAAAATATTGTAAGCAGCTCTAGGTTGCAACCAACAGAGACAATGTGCTTTGTGATGAACCGGATGATATATAAAAGCTACAACCTTTGAGGCCTTATATTTTACAATCTATTTTATGATCATTTATTTTTAATAGGCAAATAGATGATTATTCGGTCGTCATTTAACCTACAAGCTAGTGTTAAATGCTGACAGTTAATATGCATTGGTGTACAGCCGGGGATTAGCTTACAGGGATGAAGGCGATATGCTGAAGTGAGTAGAGTAAACTCTTCGGTGTTTTTATTAATGATTGATGTTTTTTTTAATCTACGATTGAAGATCTGATGATGATGGTACAATGCGAACCTAACCCCTAATGCAGCTATGTTGTACCTACCCCAGTTTGTAAGTAATAAGTATTAACGAGTTCACTGTATATGCGTAAACTTATAATTATTGTGAAAGTACAAATGTATTATTGAAGAATGATGTACAATCAAGAGACTGGATAAGCATACTTGTCTAATAGTATTGCATTCTTATCAACATGGCGTGTTATACAATTTATGTATTATTTTCTGTGGGAGATTGATTTTTTTGTATTAGTATTATTTCACCGATTTTCACTTATTAATGAAATTAAATTAATTAATAATCTATAAAAATAAAAGTTAATCGGAAAATATGTTGCTAAGCGGTAAAATTGTACATCGCTTCAACAATTTTTTTTATTTATTATTAAGAGAAAAAAATGTCATATATAAAAATGACGGGGACGAGTAGCACTGCAAAATGTTTGATATAGGTATGCTACTATAAAGGTCGGCTAAATAAAAAAAATAATAAGTGTGCGGGGCCAGTATCAAAATAAAAATGATCAGTAAGGACCTAACGGGTTCTTACTTTAAGAAACTATTGAGTATTCACTGTCCATCTTTTCTTATACGCCAACTCCAAATAGCTATAGTAAAAATGGCACCTAAACATATCTCACAGTTGGTCATAAATCATTGGTTGGTTTTTAAAACTACAGAATAACTTGATGATATCATAAAGTAAAATATATTTAAAAAATATAAACAGGTGATATTGCTCTGCTATTTTTCAGATTTCAGGACACTTCTAGTCCTTGGCACGAAAGCCTATAACTATCGAATTCAAATTGCCTGATGCAACCGCAAATGTATCTCAACGATGTCGTATTTGATTGACCTATATAAAATTCGAGATTAATAACTTGCGAGTAGTATCTATATATCTTGCAGGTAAGATAACCGCCTCACGGGACGACTACTGTTTCTAGAAGGACTAATATAGTACATTGAATACATTCAGACTCAGTAATGAAGCGGTTTACCTTTGTACTCGTCGAGATCAGGTAGATACTTGTTCCGTGTAAAGTATGCTGCACTGTCATTAGATCTTTTTCATTATATTACAGTTAAATCACCATTGTCGTGATTAGTGAATTATGTAGCGATAACCTTGTCAGTCAATTAGGGCGCGTTTCCACTGATGCGGAGACGAGCTGAGGTCATAACTGGCTTTGACGAAATAAACTTGACTTGCCTATTTCAAAAACACTATGTAAAACGTACATGTACTACTACTTCTAATTAATTTGCTATATTTGTTTTAAATATTGTAGAATTGTTTGATGATTTGCTTTTTATTAAAAAGAGTACCGAGAGTTTTTTACGCCGGCTTTTTCTCTCGGTCAACACCCTCTGTCTTCTTTGCCGATGAGTAGGGATGCCCGAATTAAATGACGTGGAATAAGTGATATCATGATGATCTTATGTTCCAAAATAAACGTATTTTTATTTTACTTAAAAAAATATTTGAAACATATGTTAAAGTGTACGAGATATTTCATAGATGTAAAATATAAATTCATCAATTTTAATTGCATTCGTGCTGACTGGTACCCAGCATAAATAGAGAACGTTGCATTCATACAATATTTTAAATATAAATATAAGAAAGTCACTCTTGGGGCTTGTATGTCAAAAGCCTATTGTATTTGACGTATAGTCTTAATCCTGATAGGTACTTGTAATATGAAATTTGCTTTGTGAGTTGTGGTTTAGTTTTGGTATAATAATAATAACAAAAATAATAAAAAATCTTTATTCATCGTCTTTTAAGTAAAAAATAGGGTTAGGGTTCCCAGCTCTTCCATAACAAACTTAATTACTTTTTTACAACTTAAAAATAGGTTGATAATGACATTATTTAACCTATTTTTTTGAACCGTTATCATCACACCTGAGTGCATGAGTAAGTATGTGGGCGTAAATGTGTGAGAGAGTGAATAAATAGAAATGATTTTTGAAAATATTTTTTTTATTAATTAGTTGAAGATTGTGTAAAAAAAAGCCGTCAGCTACAAACTTACCGTAACTTTGATAAATTTAAATTTTGTGTTTTCGTACCGCGTAATTTCAAGTGTGAAATCAGAGTGTTATCGAACAACCTACATTAAAATTGGGCTCCACCGTTAAATAAAAACTTCTTTCAACAACCGTTTCTATTTATAATAAAGTTTGAGACGCAACTCACAAAGCGTTAGCTCATTAAAATTATATTACAAAAAGTGTCAGAAGTAAGACTGTCAAATGCAATACGCTTTAGACGTACGCCGTTTTTGGCGCCAACTTGCAGATTTTTAAACATCGTTTCGCATTAATATTAATACATACAATCATCAAACATTTTATTAATAAACTATTTTCACACCACCTGGTAGATGAATCGGTAGGTTTTCTTATCGCTGTTATATCGAGATTACAAAAATGTCGTTACTCCGACTTTAAATAATGAAGTCGGGAGGATAATATCGAAATCTATAGAAGTTCCAATTTCCTGCAATTATTTTTTTTATCATCTCAATAATAAAAGTATAAGACACATGTTAAATGTTTATTATAACAATGGCTAATATATATTCCACTAAGATGAGTTCTTACAACATAGAATTTTCACACGTAATAGATAACTATGAACAATGTAATACAGGTTAGTGGCGCAAGCATAGTTTGATGCGATTTTTTTTAATATTTTGTATTGCTGTTGTTAATATGATGGTACATTTAAGTATTAATGTATTTTGTGTCGAATAAAGTTCTTTCTTTCTTACATAAAATTTAAAGTTATTATAGGTAGCTAAAATTAGAACTACAACCTTCTGATCATATTCTATATGATGGATATGTATAATTGATGTATTATTATTGATAACATTTACTTAAGGATGTTTTTTTCCGTGGTCATTTAATTATATAATACCATAATAATAATTACTTTTTGTGTGAAAAGTTAATAGTCTACGATATTGTTTCTAATTTATACTTTTACAGTTACGTAATTGATTTTTAATATGAATCGAATAATGCTTCAAATGATACAGTTTATGAAATCTCATAAAAATTCAATTTGAATTGAAATTATTGTGGCCATTTCATTTAGATCGTCTGGAATTTTATACTTTAACTTCTTTCGTTTAATAAATATAATTAAATTTCATTGTAAACTTCATTTAAAGACAATTCTCGCACTTAGGTTTAAAATAAATGACATTTTCCATTGGAAACCTAAATTTTACTCTTTCGGGTCTTCATCAGCGAGTGACTATATATGAACTAATGGTTAAACAGTAAACCAACTGTAACATTAATATGACCAAGTTCTCTTATTAAAGGCCAATCTGAGTCTGTCCTTCTACACAGGAGATACAGAAGGACTCTACAAGTATATTAACAAATTTATATACTCCGATGTGACAGATCCAACCAAACTATTACTAAAGGATCCAGTAACTCCAGTTATAGTTGCTATTCCCAATCATGATTTTCCGACTCACTTTGAAAGCCTTAAAAAGATCTTAACTTTACTCTCTTTATATTGACTGAACCTGAGGCATTAAATAATATAATTATGTAATAAGATTAAAACGCATAATAAAACGTTTTATTGTGACGTCATTCTATGTCGTTCATAGAGTACCATGACTCATTGAACCTTGCGCAGACCGGAAAGGCTTTTAGGCAACACATAACGGCACAAAACACTTTCGTTTCGAACGTAAATTAAAACCGAAAGTGTTTAGTTAGGGAATAAATGTATCTAATGTATGATATTTTTATCACCTCCGATGCTTACGGCGAACCAGTTTTTATTACAATATGGTAATTAAAGCGGCAGTAGAAAACAAATTAGCAGTAAAACTTACATGAATTTAGTCTAATAACATAATATTTAACAGTTGTTAAATATATTTTTAAATTAGCGTAAATCTTTTACATATTCCCGTTTATATAATTTATAGATTTTTTCTTGAGTGGTACTCGTAATCATGTAAAGCAAAAGCAGTTTGTAACAGTGTCCTTCTTTTCTTCGGGATTTTCAATCGTCCGTGTTTAATTTTAGTACTAAACAAATATTTTACGGAATCTTTGTAAATCATTACGAAAAAACGGTACAAGTTTTTTGAAAGGAGTTTGTTTACCTTCAACATTTCACTACTATATGACTCACTCGCTTTAGCAACTCTGAAACTATTAATAATTATGCTAAATAACATCATCTTAATATTTATTATAAACATATAATATGGAATCACAGGAGACCGAAGAGCTGGCTATGGACAAATAATATGGAATTATAACCCTAAATAGGTTTGGGCATCTGCATATGTTTCTACGATTTTTAAATTTTACCATAAATAAGTTGTCGATACGTGGACAAAAACATCCCAGTTTTCTTACGATAATTGTTTTCAACGTACGAATAAATAATTCTCAGACATTAAAAAAAATACATTTTCAGACATTATTAGTCAGATTTTCTCTAATCGATCTTGTATCAAAAGGTGATTTTGATTGCTTTAGATTACCTCTTTAAATAGTAATCTATTATAGTTCACATTTACTTGAAGTATAGTTTACTACCTAATTATTAAAAATGTTATAAGTCTATTTGTCTATCCCCTCTATTACCGCATAATCGGAAGTTGGCAGAAATAGATAATATTGAAAATTTTACGCATTAATTTTAAAGGTCATTATAAATTTCACATCACGTAAGGGATGAGGCATTTATTTAAAAAAAAACAAATCAACACAATTTTTTTTTTATTTCAACTAGCATTCGTGTTTGTCAAAGTGTAGACTGTGATTATTTTAATTAAGAAATGGGATTAAATTATCACCTGATCAGATTAGCTTTACCGATTCCGTATGACATAGTAAATCCCTCTTTGGCTTTGCTGTACTCAACACACAGAATAACCAATGCAAATGCTCGTCGTACAAATAGTATTCTGCTATTCTCTATTCGGGAACTCCTTCTTCGGCAACTCTTCAATTAATTAATCGGTCGTACCGTTCTCTTGTCAATTGTTGTCTTGTTTAGTTTAATATTTGTATGATATCTTCGTGTATGTCATGTTTGCCTATAAGTGCTTGTCACATTAAAAATAGTATTTTGTGATTTTTTTACCGATGTAACAGTGTGCCGAGCGTTGGCAAGCTTGTATCAAGTATAGAAAAGTAAGAATAGATAGTGATATCGATAGTTCAAAATCCAAGACTTTGATTTTGAAACTTTTCGGAAAAATTTCTACATATCTATCTTATAAAGTTTACTTATTATGTTTTTTTTTACACTACCATAAAATAATTTAATCGTTAATTAAAAGGCATTTTTATAAATCATTTAATACGTCCCACATAAATTAATTAAGTTGCGTATAGGGGCATGATACATTTACGACTGCGCTACGGGGGTAAACGACTACGTGTAGTAAATGCAATTTTTTTTAATACAATCGAACCTAGGACTTCCTGCTTATGTATAGTGGCTGTCACCACCAATTTAAGTAGTCCGTTAGTTGTGCTTATTAAACTATTATCCTAAATTGAGTACTAAAAATACATTATTACAAGTGGCTTATTATTTAAAATGCAGTTTATGTTTAATTATTAAATGTTAGTAGTACATGGTCGAAATGTAATGAATGTTCCTTGGTTTTACCATTTAATTATCATGCGCTATGCAAATTGGGATGCATTAATTGCCTTAGCTCAAACTTCCATTCTGAATCTATTTGAATTAATTTCTTTATCTACACAAAGTAAAGATGTTGTTTTTAGCTTGTTATGCCTCTAAAACTACTTGCGTTTCTTCAATATAAAGTTATATATATATATAAAGAGTAAATCAACGCTGGGATACATAGAAATAATTCATAATTCAAATGGCACACAGATTTCCTGTTGAACTAAGGAAAGATCAGCAATGCAGCAGTAGTTGTTTGAGGTAGACTGCATGGACCTGATTCCAACATGGAATCTTTGTTTCGTAGTATTTCTGAAGCAGGCTCTGCTCTTTCAGAGCTCACGAATTATCCTCTCACAATTCTTATAATTAGCTTTTTGTATTAAAATTAGTTTTGTATATATGTATTTTACATTGGTTACTTGTAATTTTTTTATTAATTTAGTTTTTATATAATTTTTCTTTGTATTTACTAGGGTCGCCTATAATTTATGTTACTTGATTTATGTACCAGTACCTGGATGGCCGTTGTGTCGTTAAAGCAATTTAAAAAATTGCAATGCACTTTTTTTTAATGAGGTGGAAATGCACTAACGCATCAAGAATGTCGAATTTGACGCGGGGACTTGTGGGGCTGGATCTACACTCAAAACCCTCTGCTATTCAGAGGGGTAGCGAAACCCCACCCACTAAAAATACCTCAGCCCATCATACGCCCTTAAGATGCCCATCTTCCTCGGGGTTCGCTACGCATTCTACCCATGGCACCCGGGCTTATATCCGCATAGAGAGCTCATCATGACCTGCAGTTCAGGGCCACTCGAGGTCGAGCCCCCAACCTTGAACTACCGGTCCTTATACAGTCATCCCCAGACCTCTCCCTGAATCGCTCAGCTGCCTCCTTCTGCAGCATTACATGCTCACAGCTTAAATAAAACCGTATGCATTATCACACTTTTAACAAACAGGCTTAGTCGGCCGTATGATTTCACGAACCATTTACTTAATAAGAACAAAAATGTCATTGAAGTTGAATGAGGTAATCTACTAGTTGTGACTCATTCAAAATTGCCATTCATCGTAAGATATATGCCGAAGTTCAACAACATGAAAAAATAACTTATTAATACTTCATTTAATCAATGCATTCTAATTGTGACATATTTCACATTCCTGCAGTTCTTGAATTTATTTCTTAAATACATATAAAATACAAGTTCTTCGTTTTACTAATATAAGTAACAATCATCTAATTGAAATTGGGTTTTATAACTAGTCAAAAGCATTAAATAATGAAAAGTTTTCATCGCACTGGAAATTTTCTTCAATAATCCAATCAAATATCACAGGTTAACACGGTTATGTTTAAAAGTTTCTTCATCCTCCTTAAGCGAATTACTGCAAATTTATTTATTCTTAATAATTAGAATCGATTAATCGACCAAATCTTTCAGAGAACGCGATAATGAAATAATAAAAAAAACTATTTTAAAATTCTGAAAGTATTCGAAGTACAAATACTTCTGTTATGTGACTCAATTAATATATATTTAGGTCTCAAGTAAATACTAGTAAGCTACGCTTTCAAGGTAAAACCTCTCACTCTGACATGATTGTTGAGATAAACGTGCGGGTTCTATTGCGTATTATATCACAATTTACAGGTCTATGGAGAAAGTAAAAGCTAGTTGTGGTTGACATTTGCGACCTATCTCATACTTTATAGTGTATTGTCGAAATAGTATTAGATATTTGCGGTTTATTCTGATTAGCTTAAGGCAGTATAATGTTTTGCTTTTTTTTTAGATCGTTAACGACATTGTATAGCATATTTTTAATTGATTATATTTAGTATATTTCGTAACGGCAAATTTCCACAGATTATTTTAACCTTCACTAGCGGCATACTAAGGGCCTGTTTCACAGTGTATGGATAAAGTGCCAAATAGCTATGCAACACATAAATTATTCGAAAGATAAAAGTTCCGAATAAGATACTTGGCATTTCATGACAAATAGCGCTATCTGACAGTCGTGAAACGCAAAAATACTGTTTATCCTACAAATAAGTAACAAATAGCTTATTTGGAACTTATCCGGACATTGTGAAACAGGCCCTAAGTATAACATTCGCTATTCTATAAAAAATGTTGTTATAAAAAATTTATATTAGAATTTAAACTTCGCATTAGACTGCAAAATTTCTTTATACGAATTTGTCTTTAGTGAATTTTATTTATTTATTTTTTCACATTCTAAAACAATGTGTATGCCTAAAAAATACAAGAAATATGACATCACAAATTTAACACACTTACACATACACATCAATTACATTAGAACTTAAGCAATATATCAAAAGAAAAACAAAAGAAACGGCCACAAAATAAAAATTTCACTATGTTATTATTATTTGTTCAAATTATACACTCAATTGGTTTATTATAGATTTCTATCTGCTTTATAAGATTCACGTGTAATTTAAAAATCTATTGGTGTATCGAATATGTTTGATAAGATTTGCTTCTAAATAAGTCAATGGTTCATGGCATCTAAAGTGCGCTATTGACTTGCTTACAAATGATTATTTAGATCCATATACACAATAATAGCGTTATTATTCGCCGCACCAAGGACATCTGTTCAATCTTGAACAGCACTGAGTGTTTTGAATTCTAGAAACGATTAAATCTCGGTATTCGGTGACCTAAAACCTTGGTTGTTTTGTTGTTGAACACTAATTAAAGAGAAATGACGCGAGCAAAAACAAGCTTACCTGACTTACCTCACATCTTGTTAAAATTGTGACGTTATTAAAGAAGCGGACACATTTTTTATCTCCACTAAGGGTTAACTTAGGGGTTTTCGGTTCGCTAAACAGAATACCTAGATGCTGCAACATGTTTTTGTAATATTTTTAAGGTATTTTAAATTTATTTTTAGAATTATCTTGTATTGTTTATCTATGTAAACTTATAAATAACATTATTATGTAATGTACCACCGTCCCTATTATCAAGCAATTGTTTTTAAATTGTATAACATAGTTTTTTTCTCTTGTCGAATTATCACTCCAGATGATCGGCCAAGGCGCGAAGGTTCATGAAACATTCCCGTTTGATTGAGATTGGTCAACATCACCAACTTGTCCAATAACAGAGGCGTTCTATGGCGTATCGTATGGCAAATCACATATAAGCAAACCCCTGTTCCATCTTTCATTTTAAGGTACATTGAAATCTGGTGACTTACGATAAAACGTCATACAAAAACACAATAAGCGAAAGTAATAAATTAACAATTATTGATCGTATTAGGACTATATTGTATAAACTACGAATTTGCGTGTTGTTCTCACGAGTATGTAAGTGTGTGCTCCTATTTCACTATGCCTCCTGCTGATAGAGGACAAATCTTTGTTTTTAATTTATTTTATTATTTTTTATTACTCAATATGTCATATGGAACATCGTGTTGTGATTGCAGCTCCTTACAAACATTGTGTAAAAAAAAACTTGGCGATTAAAAAGAGTAACGGAGAGTTTATTGCCAGTTCTTCTCTTCCGTTCTACGGCCTTGATTTGAAAACTGGCAGTAAATGTAAAATTAGAATCATTTAAAGTATATTTTGACGTCCATAAGTGTACATTATGTTACCTATATGAATAAATTATTTTTGATTTGATTTGATTTGATATACGTTAGGAAGTTTATTTAAAGACAGCGGATTCGACTCTCGACTTACGGATTTTTCGCTGTCCTTCTATTATGTGTACCCAACCAAAAATAATCGTGCATGTGGGATAATTTTATGACGATGTACACCGGTAAAGGACTGTGAAATAGTAGTTTAGTGTATGCCGCATGGGATACTAAAAACTGGTAATTACCTTTGTGGATACGATACTTTTACGGCCTTGATCGTTCCAGGCGTACATAGCTGCCTGGCTTCAGGTTGTGCAGTATCCTTATACTATTTTTTGTACTTTTTTTTACGACAGAAAATGCTGTTACGCAAATTCCTGCGGAGTATTACACCAGCTGGTATTATGTGGGACTCAAACTTAAAATTTATCTCAAACTTTAATTTACCCAATAAAACCTAACGGATGCCTTTGTAAGTTGCTTTTTCTGTGGCTAAGGTTTTTGTTATATTTTACATAGTAGTAATCTATTCAAGGGAAACGGTAGGAGAACTGATGTGAAACGTAGATAGCTTATTTGAAACGTTGGTACTTTTAACACAGCACCATCTGTTAGAATTATATCAAATAATAAACAAATATTTGCAATAAAATACTATTGCGGGTATAAAGTGAGATGTAAGCTATTCTATCTTATAAGTTATATCAAACTGCACACGGTGTGCAAATTTGATTGATATCGGTTCGGTAGTTTAGGAGGCCATCGCGGACAAACAACGTGACACGTGATTTATATATATTTATACTATAAAGGACCATTGTTTTATACAAGCATAAGTATATCTTCTTTTCTTGATAAGCAAGTAGATGATAAATTTTCTGTTCCCCATTTTTAGGACATCCTAGTTTCTATTCAATATTTTCCTTCGCCGTACCAGCAAGTGTTTTGTGCACAAAGAGCACAAAGAAAAGCCTTGATACAACGATGTTTCAATAGTTGTCAATCAGTTGTTTTGTTTTGTTTAATATTAGATCTCTTCGTGTATGTCATGTTTGTCTATAAGTGCTTGTCACATTAAAAATAATATTTTGTGATTTTTTTTAGCGATGTAACAGTGTGCCAAGCGTTGGCAAGCTTTTTATCAATAAATAAATAAATGGTCAACGGTCAACGGTCGACGGAGCCACTAAACAAATACTGCACTAAACATCTTAAAAAACCTAATAACATTATCTCTAAAATATCACGGTACAGCCAATTACTGATAGTCATATGATAAAGGGATCAATTATACGATCTGACGACAACATACCAGGCTGTTTTTACATTCATACCATTGAGTTAATAAAATGTTTCGATGCGGAACTCCGAGAACTACATCAACAAGATTCCCAGGTGTAACTGTGAAAAAGTCAAGGTTGATGGCAACAACTTGGTTGTAAATGGCCTAGATCGCTAAGGGTTATTATACACGTGTTGTATTGGTCTGTTGAATACTGATTTATTTATTAATAACTTCGTTTCATATAATTCAAGCAAAGGGCCACATTAAAGAACCAATAATCATAAGGAATAAAAAAAAAATTGATCAAGTCTGAATCTACAGATAATAAATAAAAATAAATGTTGTTCGCATTCGAATTGCAAAACCATTTTCCTGTTGGATATTGAAGGCTACATCGTGGTATGACCGAATTAGATCGCAGTCATTTTATAATCGAATTGTTACACTATATTTCCTAATACCCAACATTTGAATACTGCAGTTGTGAACATTGTAGCAAAAAATGTAAAAATATAATTATTAGTATAATATAATTTAGTTTAAAAAAATAAATTCAATCTAATTACTATATATTGTATACGAACTTTAAAAAAACATTAATTGTGCTCAACCTTTGATTGTTTTTAGTTTAATTATTGTTTAACAAAATAAATGTAGCCTTGTTTTGTTGTTTTATGTTTATTAAAATTATTAATAATGAGCATAAAATAAATTCAATCTATATATTATTAAATTAGTGCTTAATTTTTAAGTTTTTTTTAAATGTATTTTATTATGTGGTTCATAACTCGAATAACTAACTTACTGAAAATAAGTAGTTGACATTCCTTTATTTCTTAATTTTAAATTCTCCATACTGGGTAATTAAATAACAATAATAAAAAACCCTAAAACCCATTTTAGGCTAAAGTAATCTTGTTCAATTTATTCATTTTTATTAATAAAATTAAGTATTTTTCTTTCTGTGTACATTATATTGGATATGGACTCAAAGAATAAACTATTACAAACTAGACTTTATATATTAACGAGAATAAAAATGAAACTAAATAAATTGCAGGAATTGACAAAAAAGTTTTGATCAATCCCATGAATTGCAAATTACAAGGCTGTATGTTAAAACTTGAAAACTTTGCAAAATGATTGTTTCAACGAAAACTGTACAGAGATGTACTCATCTCGATACACAATAATATTTCAAATAAACAACAATAAAACACAACATATCACAAACTTCCAACCCATAGTCTCCTGTGAATTCTTTTACGAGGAGTTCGGAATTTATCTGGAAAAACTATCATGTGCGAGTGAAACACAAACCACATGCCACTTTAAAAGGTATCTAGGTTTCAGCTACTGGTATTATTGTAGAGTTGAACAGAAGTAATAATTTTGATTAGTAATCATAACAATCAAATATACAGTAATTACAATGTTCTTAAGCTATATAGTCATAATTCAAATAATTAAATATTATTATAAATAAAAAAATTTATTTACATGAGAAACTTAATATTAATATGGCGAGATACACGTCGCCATTAGCCGTCTCAATTTTAGTCAACTGTGTTCAGATTTACATGCAAGATGCGTACTGCCTTTTTGAATTTGTCAAATGCACCAATATTGCGAATTTTAGATGGTAATTGATAAAATAATTGCACACCCTCATACCTAATAGACTTCTTAAAATAATTTGTACACGGCTTCGGCAAGATAAGCAACCTCGCTCGACGAGTATTGCGTGTAGTTGTGTATTTGATAATATTTAAAACAAATTTATGAATAGAACGAATTCTATTTGAAATGCATCAATATAATATAAATCTAAGCTTAGTAACACATATTGCATAGAGTGTATCGCTTGTAAGATCTGTCAAAATGAACCTTCGGCGCTTCCCACGACTTTTCTGTTTTCTGTTTCTGAACTGAGCGTTTGAATGTTAACACCTATAAAAGTAAAGTTTTCCGAGAAATCAAATTATATATGAACCTTAAGCCTTGATAGATTATGTAAAGATAATGACAAGGATGTATGTAGTCATCAATTTCAATACCGCGTGTTCTTCCGCATACAATTAAACAAAGATTAGATTTATTTGTTGAATGTTTTGATTTATTGGCGAGTAATAGATAAATCCGATAAAATCAAGCTAATAAAAGATAAGTCAAGCAGATTCATCATCAACTTTCTAAGTCAAACTACCTCCATACTTGGCGGCAAGTTTCCTAGTATGATTTCCATTTTCATATAACTGCGTAAGCCCACAACTCATTTGTTCTCGTATTGGTCTGGTAATGGGAATATTACGTGAAGTGATAAAAAGGTTGTTAAATAAACTAATGCGCAAATGCACGGGCTCTTCTGTGTTCATGTCAACTAACACTTTAAAAGACGCCATAAACTCCTTTTTAAATCATTGACCCATCATGACCCATTTGAAGATGGATTAGCTGCACATCAGCACCTTAAAAAGGTGGTCTAAAAATCCATCGAGTAGAACTGTAGCCTTTTATGAGTCAACACTTCCTCCACGATAATCTTTCACTTTTAATTCATCATTCGTAAGTCATCTTTGGTGGTCTAGTATAGAATATCTCATAATATTTCTTTCAATAGACTTCGCTCCACGCCTGTGTTAGAGTCGCCCTTTAACGAGGTATAAGTAAGATGGGGCCAAACGATGGGGAAACAGCGGGGCATGTGAGGCGTCATGCCAGAGAAATTCTTTTTAAAAGGTGGTCTGACGATCTTGCTACGCCCCGCGCTGGTGCATTGACGGTAGGGGCAATCCGCCCAGTCCTAAAAGACTGGGTGAATAGACATTGGGGTGCTGTGACGTTTCGGCTATCGCAGATATTGTCTGGGCATGGATGCTTTGGTCGGTATCTACATAAGGTGCCTAGAAGGGAGATGCATCCGTTGTGCCACCACTGCGGCGCTCCAAATGACACGGCGGAGCATACTGTGGCTGAGTGTGTCACCTGGACAAGGGAGCGTCATGACCTGGTATCGGTTATAGGGGCGGACCTCACTTTACCGGGTATTATAATAGCAATGCTAGGGAGCGAGGAGGCCTGGAGTGCAATGGTCTCCTTCTGTGAGCATGTAATGCTGCAGAAGGAGGCAGCTGAGCGACTGAGGGAGAGGTCTGGGGATGCCTGTAGAAGGACCGGTAGTTCAAGGTTGGGGGCTCGACCTCGAGTAGCCCGGAACCGCAGGTCATGATTAGCTCTCTATGTCGGATATAAGCCCGGGTCCCTGGGGTAGAATGCCTAGCGAACCCCGAGGGCCCATCTTAAGGGCGTGTGATGGGCTGAGGTGGTTTTAGTGGGTAGGGTCTCGCTACCCCTCTGAATAGCAGAGGGTTTTGAGTGTAGATCCAGCCCCACAGTCCCCGCGTCAAGTTCGATTCTTGATGCAGGCCTGCATAAGTGCATTTCCACCTCATTTAAAAAAAAAAAAAAAAAAAAAAAAGGGGCCAAACGATAGCGCGTAAATAATTAGTTTTCACACCAGACAAAGCAGTCTAAATATGCCTAAGAGAATATAATTAAATATCCTATGTGTGAACTGGTTTTAAAGCAATAAATATAACTGTGAAATACTGAATAAAAGTTTCGTAAAAGTTTGTAAAAAAATAGAAACGGAAACAATGATTTCTCATAGCGAACTTTGAGCCAAGTCTCGTTAGCAAAGTTAAATAATTCTTATATAATACATGTGGAAATTGTTTGTTCTTAAAGTCACCAAGCAAGTGGCAATCGGGTCGACACAATGAGACGTTGATATTTTTTGGTTATAGCTAAGGCCCACTTTTGGGCCAACATTTATCCAAATAATCTTGAATGGGAATGGGAAAAAAGATGAGAGTAAATTTTTGCGATACGCGCGCACGCCGTCACAAAAACCCTAAAGAAAGCTAAAGTGAAAATTTTAGTTTCTTTGTGATATATAAATATTCTTTATTTAATTAGACAATGTTCGTAATAAAACTTTCAATGTATTAAATACTTTTTTTGGTAAGTGTCGTTTTTTCTATAAACGTAGAATCATATTTTTTAAAAAGATTTCATCTTGTTACGCCAAAGAATACTTTTACGCGTGTACATAGCATAAGCACGTTTTTTAATAAGCTCGGGAGTATCGCACAATTAATTTCTTTTGAAATATTTAAAATAATATCTCTCAAAACAACACGTTATGGTTAATCTTACAAGCACGGCTTGTATTTTTAAAACGACTACGTTTGAAATTCTATGAACGATTTTAACCCATTGTATTTTTTAACGTTCATCATAATTAAATAACGGTTAATATTTTACTCTTTTCTGATATATGCTAAAAGTACACGTATTATTAAAGTATGTGAAATATATATTATTTGCAATATAATGAAATTTAAAAATAGCCTTCAAATAAAGGTAAGTTTGTATAAATATAGAATATCTTGGCTTAATGCGTTTACGTGGGTGACACTGAAAACATTTAGAACTCGCCAAAGTTAGAAATATTGCTGATGAAAACTTTTTGAATTTCGTTATGAGAACTCTTTGGTAACTTATGTAGTAAAGTGCATTCATTTGTCATTTGTTTTTGTGAATTGACGGCAAATCTAAAACTCTTGTTACACAAAATGAACCTAACGCGAGAATATTTTCGGTCAGTGATTTATTACGATTTTCGTTGTGGGCTTATTCAAAAACAAAGCTTTGTTAGTTTTCGATTAGGATTTCTTAATGTGCCACTTCACTTCATCTCGTGCCTCAATTTACCATTGGTTTAACGAGTTAGCGGTTAAGCGTGGACGACGAAGCGGCGATGTGTAGAGGAGCGGAGATTACTTCGAAAACCAATAAAAGTATTGGCAACTTTCTACATTAAGCCGTCTTCCATTTTCTAATCATTTTCAGTGTTACCTAAGTATAACAGCGGCTGGAATGGCGTTTCCTCAGATCCTTCGAATCTCGCTTCTGGTGGATGGTGAAAAGTCGTCCAAATGTCCTGAGACGAACCGTACAATATTAGGTCAAAGATATCACATCTAATTCCCTTCAGGAATTCCCTTATCAGTTGTAGGCGGGTTAAAGTAATTTATTTTTTGGTAGTTCAATAACCAAGTCGGAGGCAAATCGAATAACGATACGTGTAATACATATTATTTTTTTATGAACAAAGTGGAAGGAACGAATAATATTTTAAGAACACAAATGGTTAACGCTTTCGTTACAGACAGAACATCTGCTGTTTTATACATTTTCCACTAATGAATATTCAGATGGGACTAAAGGTTTTTGACCTTGAATATTCCAGATCTTTTTCTTTCCAACGATTATATTTTAACACTAATTTTGTACAGTAAGTTAAATAAACACAAAGTCATCATAAACTACAAATTTATCAGAATAATGTAAATTAGCCCATTACTACAGACTGATAAAATTATTTGGTTATTTATAATTTAAGTATCACTTGTGCTATTTAGATTATACTTAAACTCCCTAAGCCTGATTATTTAAATAAAGAACAGGATATGCTGAACACCGTTTATTTAAATTCTAATTTACTTTACTAATAGCGAATATCATTTAATTTATTTAGTAAAGAAAAATATACATCCACACATTTTTAATCGACTTCGAAGAACAATCCGTAACTTTTAATGATTCAAAAATAATAACAACTCGGTGACGTTGCAAACTAAAGAAACTAAAGAGCCTCAGATTGCATATCTTTCATTGATCAAATTATTGTAGCTAGCCTTGCCCGACTCATGTCGTCGTTTTTTTAGCCTAGAGGTTTTCTGAGACTACTTTACCCTCAACGTAAGAGAAACAAAATATGGGCAATTAAAAATTACAAGATTGTTTTACGATTGTTATAGAAAGAAAAAAATATCTAAGAAGGTAATGTAAATTTATTAATTCAGAGTCTAGTCGGTCAGCTCTCGCTCGTGATTTTGAAAACAACTCGAAATGTTAGGTTATGTAAATAATTTGTGATGATTTCTGCTTATGATATTATTCGGACTACCGCAGATAACATAGCAGAATGTCATGTGTTAATGCCAGTTTTGGATAATAGTAAAATAGCAATAATGTTTGGCAAGATTACAACTGTATTCAGGTTGAGAGGGTGTTGTTGTTAAGAATTAATTATAGTATTCAAATTACTTAAAGTCTTTACAACGATTTACATCGATTGACGGGTATAACTTCTCAATGTATTGGTATAATAGGAATACCTTCGTACATTCGACGCGATAGAGATATAAATTAGATACCCTAACAAAACAAGGCCCCGTTGTATAATTGTAGATACTTATGTCAGTTTATTTTACATTCTACTCTCATTCAAGTACTGTCCTAACAAAACTTACTTTATGAGTCTACCCACCTTAAATATTATGTTAAATTCTATTTACCTTTAAAAAACCGCTCCATAAATACAAGAAAAAATATTCAAATATTATACTTTGTTTGTTTAAAAGAAAGAAATAAAATCAAAAAGAAAGTCAATCCGTAAGACTTTTGGAATCTTCACTTGTAATGGGAAGTCTTCGAAATAAATTGAAATCCGTCAGTCAAGTTGCCGACGACAGATAGTCTTGCCAATTATTAAGTATACAAAACAGTATTGAGGTTCTAAAAGTCCACGTAGGACGTTTAGGATTCTACCATTACAATATAACTAGTTTTCCGGTAGTTTTACGAATATTTTCTATGTTAGTGGTATCCAACAGACACTAAACTATTGAATTGTATGGGACAGCAACACATAGCAGGTGGAAAATGTATTCATTCAATAATAAAAAAAAACATATTTTTCAGATAGAAATAACAAAATGGGACACTGCGAGAAAAAAGGCACTATAATTCTGGACAATTTCAATTCGACGTAAGTAAATTTTAAATTTATTAAAGTTATATATATATACATATATATATATATAATATATATAGTATATAATATATATATGTATATATATATACTATGAAATTACTTTACGTAACGGTGGAACGACATCGTTTTCACATAAAAAAATATTAACGGAAAAATAACCTTTATATTAAATTTAAAACCAATGCCGTCAATATAGTCGTTACGTCTACAGAAATGCAGCTTAGAACGCATTTAGTCAATGTCCATATATAATATATCCACATATATTAGCTATCCTAGACGTGTCACGATCAAAAAATCAAACAACAAAATATGTTAATTCCTTCGTACGTCTATTATTTATTATGGATTCAAGAAATTAATTATTGTGAGCTAAATTAAACTACCAGCCAGTCCTGGGTTTCCAGGAATTAGTTTTAAATATAGTGCAAAAGGCAAAGACAATAGACTTTGATAGATATTAGAAAGATCAAAGGTCTTAGTTACGGGGAACCGCAGTCACCCGTCTACCCGCCGTACATCACAGCGCCACAGACCATTAAATAAACGAATTTGGTAAATGTTCTGTCGCGAGAACAATGATGAAGTCACCGTATAAAAACGTATTTAAAGGCTAAAATATAAGATCTTAACTTTCTTAGTTCCTTTACAGTAATTCAATATTGCCAATTATTTGATAATACGTCTGTGGTTTTCACAAGTACTACACATTTTAATACTAACTCTTGAGCAAATATAAATTAATTTATTGACACTGTCAATGATATTTATTGCTATATAAAATAATATATTGCAATAAATATCATCATATATATCATAATATATATTACATTGCCTTATATCTTTTGTAACTGTTTTTTTTTGTTATGTGTGTTTTTGTATAAGGCGATAAAGGATAAATAAATAAATGATTTTGAACATGTTCTTCGCGCACGTTGTAAGCCCTCGAGCCTACGGGATGTGTTCAAAAATTTTCATAAGTATTCGTATATAAAATAATAAAAACATTACATAGGCATTAAGGCTTATTATATTTGCAGTCAGCAAGAAGAGTACCACGTTTTATTGCGAACGTCAACCAAGAAGCAACTCTCAAATATATACTGTTACGTTTTTTCATCGAAGCAATACGTGATACGTCACAGTCTTATAGACTTGGAAATGTTCTTGAGTAGTTTCGATCGGTTTGTTCATTTGTACAAGGGGTCAGCACTTATCATTTCCTGCACTTTGTTTTTACATTTCTCATTTGTTATAAATTTGAAATACACCAAAATAATAATATTTTTTTTATTGTTTCTCAAATTTGTACATCATTAAATGAGTATGAGACAACCCCCGTAAGTAGTCAAGAGACACTTGTTTGAGAAATTATGTTTTAGAGAAATCATGAACGCCTAACGTATTGTATAACGCAAATAACGCGTAGCAAGGAATTACTCTCATTTGTTATTATATTATAGAAATTTGCATCCACAGATTAGAGCAATGATTTAGCCAAAATTGTTCTTATTAGTAAAAATTGTCTTTCTATGATTTCTCAGTCACCGCAGATATTTCATGAGTTATTTATTTACTTTCTTATTACCGTTTTAATTATGGGTAAAGGCAAATACCGTGCATAAAAGTAATTGAATATTTTATATTTTCAGTTCCAACCTCACATCCAACCCTGGTTTCCAGTCGACGTTAACTTTGGGATCAAAAGATGCTATTAACGAAAAGGCTTATAATCCCTTTGAGCACAGAAAAGTCGAACATCCAAATTCGTGAGTATTGGTTATTTTTCAATATTTATCAAGTGGATAAATGATTGTATCGTTACGATCGTTCTTTCGCATAAAATTGTTAATTTTATTTTATATTTCTTTAAGAGCTAAAAGACATGGAAGAGCTTTTGTTCAAGAGAGAGGTATGCGTAAGATAAGAAACATACGGCAAAGTGTGACTTCGGTTAGTGAAATCGCGTATTGGATTATCATATACCGGAATCATAGTTAGTTAGTTCATTACGTCTCGTTTCTGATCATTTCGTAACCTTATTTTTTATACTAAAATCAATAAGCAACACAATTCTCTGAAAATATTTGGATTGTTTTCATCTATCTGCTTGATGGTTCTAGAATATTAATCAATATTTTTTTACAGTAATGTACTTCCAAGTAGATGACAAAGTTAAATACCATATTTGTATGCCTACATAGAATTAAATTAATATTGCGTCTGTGTCACTGATTAACAAGTGTGTATTAATAATTTTCAATAACTCTAATTAGCTGGTATTGGCATTCTAATTAAGTGCCAATTAAATTATTATGACATCATCTTAAGACGTCACAAAGTAGGCCTTTCAAATTCCGAAGCTTAATCGCGATTTTAATATTAAGAGAACTTAATATTGGATTGTAATTGAGATTAGATTTCAAAATTATACATAAGCCAATAAAAAATCTAGTTAATAAAACGAATCATAATTATAGATTAGGCACTAAAAAAAAATAATTGCCTACTTTTAGGTTTGGATATATCCAAAAAATATTGAAATTTATATCGCAATATCACTGATTGAATGGTCTTCTAAGTATTAACAATAACAATTTATTTCGACGAACTTTAAAACTCTATAAAATACGTTTAACAGCTTTAAAACTAAACATAAAGCTTCCGAACGCCTCGCCTAAGAGGAATCTCATTCCAAGACAATAAAACACTTTTAACTTCCCTAATGGTGATGTATTCTTTCACTTTACAAAAGCTAGAAAATAAAGTTTACAGAACACTAAGGAATCGGAAGCACAAAGCAACAAATGAATGACGCTTATATCAAAAACATTACTGTGAATCAACAATTTGTTGAGTTCCGTCGATCAATTGCTGAATCATGATTTTATTATAATGCATTGAATTTTACATTACATTTTTTTAAGTCCCTGTATAAAGCCGGTGACTTTGGACTATTTGGGTATACAAAATTAATTACGGGATTAAAAAAGACACTCAAAATACCCAGGACTAAACTAAATAAATACCAAGACTGTTTAATGATTTTTATCTTCTTAATTATGAGTAAACCGTTTCAACTGCATTTGATTTTTTATTTACGAAGCTTGCTGGTTTAAGTACTTCTGAGCAATTGTGATCAGCGACAGGATGTCACTTGTTGAAATTATGATTTGATCTCAGTAGCTGGAGAGTTTTTGATTAATTGTAATACATATATTATTAATAATTGCACTTTTCTACTGTTTAAAAGGTTTCAATTTGCCCCCTGTTCTATAAAAAAATGAAAACATAAAGTATTTTTATGTAGGACAATAATGTGTCGTTCTATGGAATTTGTAATAACTGTGAAGATAGAATAATGAAGAAGTTTTTTTTATATATATTGAATACTATAACGCCTAACTGAAATTGTATACATCGTGCTACAATAGGCTAAAAAAGCATGCTATGTATAACTAACGTAAACAGACGAAAAAGAATAAATAAAATAAGGTTAAATAATGTAATTATTTTAAATAATTAAGAATTTAGTTTGTGTATGGAAGAGCTGTGAACCCCGACACAGGTATGCAATGTTTCGAAGAATAAATGGTCACTTTATGTATAACAGCAAATTACGTTTCAAACTATAAAGTGAATTTAAATAATAAAATGAGATAGAGATCTCTCTTTTGTCTTGAGAACAGAAGGACAATATAATTCGTACGTGTTCCGTAATGAAATTCGGTAGTAAATATTTGAAACGTTCCTATTACCGTTGGTATTTATCATTATTATTGTAATTTAGATGTACCTAATTTCTAATCGTATATAATAAATCTAAATAAAATTCTATATATACAACCAGGTTGTATTAACAAATACTTTGTCTTGCTCCTGGTTTGAATAAAAAAATATTTTTGTAACGCTTAAACAAAATTAAGGGACGTGAAACTCCTACCAACCTAATTACTACACTAACATTAGACTCAATAAGTCGACAGCATGTGTCAGGTATAGAAGACTGGTCACCAAATTGTTTATTAAAAAAACAGATGATCATGAAACGATCTGACTGAGGGCCTTAAAATTTTTTTTAAAACAGTTTCACACACACATACTTATGTTTAATAAGAAATTTGTGTTTGCAGGACAATTGGTTCCCTGGCTCACCTTTTGAAATCCTCACTCGGCTCGGGGATCTTGGCAATGCCGGCTGCCTTCAGGAATGCTGGATTGGCTGGCGGGGCCTTTGGAACGATTGTCGTTGGATTTATTTGCACGCATTGCGTATATGTACTCGTAAGTAGTTTTTAATATACCTTTTACTTATTAACTCACCATCTGAAATACGATATGACGTAAACCATATCGACAACGCCGAGTGCGTTAAGGGTATGCCGCGACAGTGGGCAATCTTCGTGGGCAGTGGGCTTTCATGGTTATATATACGTTCATTGACATCCTGTCAAGGCATTACATAATTTATTACACACAATTAAGAGAATTGAGTAGAATAGTTTAGTCCTCAAAGCTCTTTTGTGCAATACAGATCAATTATTTAATTAATTCTGAATTTTCACTAACATTATTTTATTTTATTTGTTATCAGAATAAAAGCACATTATGAACGTTTTCTAAATAAAAAAAAAACAAATATAGTTGACAAAAACGAGCAAATATAAATAAATGACAAAAATTTAAAGCTATATAACGCTAGTACGATTCTGAATAGGTTGATACGTTTACAGGCAGATATAAATGATTCGTTAGAGTTTTAGAAAAAATTAAAGATTATTTTTATTTATAAAAAAATTAAATAAAAGTTTAATAATAATAAAGTTTAATTTTATCTGACACGTACTCGTTTACCGCTATAGTACTTGAATTCTAATGAAAAGCCCAAACCGCGTGGAGTAATCTTATTACAAATTCATGTACGTGAATTATTTTTCTACTTTGGTTTTACGAGAAAAATAATACTTTATTTAATGCATATTTTAGGGTTTGTACATGAATGTTTCACTTCAAACTTATTTAAATATATAAATGGTCGAATTATCATTCTTTATTTATTGAAGAATACATATTTTATTCATAATAAACTTCACTTGCATAGATGTTACTCTTCTATCTGTAAAGCATCTTTTGGCGATATTTAAAAAACAGAATGAGAAACAGTTTATCCATTTATTGATATCCAATATTCTTACAAAATTATATTACATTTTGTATCCTCATAAGAATCAACTTTTATGAACTCTGAGAGCGAAACTACGATATTAACAAAGTTGTTTTCAGTAAATTTACAGTTCTAGACAATTTTTATCTTGGCTCTTTCCAAACTTCTGTTACCTGTTTTATGTACTCTCAGAATACTGCATTAACAAGGCTTCACGCTAGAGTGACGCGGCATTATTGCCTCTTTGCGTAATTGATATATAACTCCCTAGTGAGTTGTCTTTATATAATTCGCATATAAAACATCGGGGCTCACCAAAACCCTAAATTCTTTCTGGAGTTCTGATGTTTTATCAGCAATATACAAATGTCGTCTTGCCTTTTTGTGAATTGTACATTGACAGCGCAACCGGACGGAACGGAAATCCGAAAACAAAGGATTGCAACCAAGCCATCATATTATAATACTAGAGTTTCTTTGTTCATCTATCATATACTTTTCGCTGGGTTTCAGGTGAAAACATCACAAGAAGTATGTGTAGAAGCAAAGAAGCCGTCAATGGGTTTTGCGGAGACTTGTGGAGCAGCCTTCGAGTTTGGCCCTAAAAGATTGAGACCGTGGGCGAACTTTGTTCGGTTTGTATTTTAGACATGTTTTAATACATTACGGCTTTAACGATGCTCTACGATTTTGCAAATATTTAATAATTATATTTGACTTTAAAAACGAGAGATTTAACAGAGGTACTGCTTTGTTGATTTTTTATGTCAAAACATGCATGTCTCGTTGATATGTTTTTATTTCACATACTAAAAAAATCCATCTGTTTATTGGAACATCAGGGATCAAGTTGGTGAGCACAAAATTGCTGTAATTTAAGATCCTTAATCCAAGAAACTATGTCAATTACAAACTTTATACCTATTGGAAGAATCAGTATACGATAAATTTTAGTATTGGTAACTTTATTAAAAACAGGAAATATTAACAATTCCAATAACAGCTATTAATTATTTCATCTTTATAAGCGATTTTAATCACAGGTTTTTATTATTTATATTTATTATCTAAAAGAGGCATCTATTTCTTTAATGTTTTCCTTTAATATGGACGTAATCAGCCTTCACAAGATTTTTGGATCTAAAGCATGCTAGACTTTTAAAGAATAAAAACTAATTTATTATGATTTAAAAAATAAAGAATGTTGTATTGTTTTGTTTCAGAATCTTTATTGACTGGGCTTTGACATGTACATATTTAGCCGCACTCAGTGTTTATATCGTATTTATCGCAGAAAATTTTAAAGAGGTAAATTTTAGGTTTTTCATTAGTATGTCTTCCATTATGACCGCATTAACAATCGCTCGTAAGGTGAAGGAAAACATCGCGAGGAATCTGGACACAAATTGTCGACGGCGTGTGTCAGACTCAGAAGACTCGATCACTTGCTGATTGGAGATGGTCAGGAAATAGGTACAGAAATCTGAGGCCGAGACCTAAAAGATGTTAACGCTGCAGTTCCCTTTTAGTTTCTTATGCTCATGTGCTCTCTGAAGCTGACCCAAGTTTCACGAGTCTGGGAATTCGCAGTGCATTTCCACCTGTAAAAACAAAATACAGATAAAACTCCATTCACTATTCTACGGATACATAAGACACTAACATCATCATCAAGGAGTATGATTTTGTTGTAATAGTATAAGTTTGTTTTGTATTAGTTGAAGTTATTTATGAATTAAAGACATGAAAATGCCTGCACCGAAATTTTAAACATAGTTTCAGAAGTTAACTAACCGTCCCCAGGTTTCATTATCGCCAAATCAGGTGATAAGTTGATTTGTGCATGTACTAATAGCAATTACGATCCTGAAAAACTTATAAATAAAATGAGGCTATATGACAGTTTAAACCCAAACAGTAGTTTGCTTTGAAATTCATAACCGGGAAGTTTTTGTTTTTTATATTACGCATAGGGACAAGTATAGACTTGTATTATAATATGGTAATTTATTACTTATTACTGAAAACATTTGCGCATTACATTTATTCAGTTACGTATTAAAACATACGTATGATAACCTTCATTATTTACTAACTATCAATTTCAATATATATTTGTTTATTTGTAAACTTGAATTTCAAACTAATAAATAATGTCCATTGTTGTGATTCCATCCATTTCAAAAGGAAAACAAATTAATATTTAATATTCAATTCCAGTATAAAATCAAGTTTCTAGCTATTTCGCTTTGATCTGACAAAAAGCGATTCTGCTATTAAATGCAAAACCACTATTCTAATTTATGTCTGGTACTTATGCGTTATAAGGGCTATGTTGATTAAATATATGTATTTTTCTAATTATTACAAAATGCTAGAGAGGTATTCAAAAAAGTACCTTCACACAAAAAATTCAAAACGAATTTATTATAAGTGTCATGCTTGGGTTAAAAATGTATATGTAGAAGAAAATGAATTTTCTTGGTTAGAAAAAAAAATTAGTTTTTGACTCAATAAATCAATTTAAAATAATAATCTTATGACAAGTGTGTATTAATATAAGATTTAAATGTATATGTAAATAATTTTAAAATTTTATTATTTTAAATATGTATACATATGCATATTAAAGAAGTCACTGGACTGGCTTTTGAGAAAAATCCTTGATTCGATAATATTTACAATTAAAGCCACACATAATCTGTTTTGTTAGGTAATTGGTACATTTCTTATCTGAGTTAATATGATGTGTTGAACTTTATCCCAATTTCCATAGATTTAATTTTCGACCCGTATTATGGTTTGATCGGAATGTACATTATCGGAATTGTATAAATATTAATTTCCCGAAAACTAAATATCTTTTGCAATTCTTCTTTTAAAATATACATAAATAATGTTGACAAATGACTGATGGTAGTTTAATTTTTCTAAATCATGTATTGTGTTCAAAAATAAATAAACACAATTCAAAACATACCATGTTAATATTATAGAACTCTCTTACAATTGTTTGAGAACAATAGAAAACTATAACAAACTATTGGAAATTCAAAAGAAACCTTAGGACTTAACTACTTAGTGTTTAAAAGTTTCTATTGTTTGTTATATTTATTATCTTAAATTAACATTGAGTTATTTTCGTACTAGACATTTATGCGCCAATAACAATTCAAAGTACTTTTACATCTGTAGCGACAAATACTATTGGGATAACTAATCACTGCTTTTTTAATACAATTTAGTTCTAATTTTAAAACTTCAATGTTTACATTATTAATTAATATTATATAATAAATAATATATTTTGCGAAAAATGTAACAGAATATTAATGACATTTTACAATTCTAAATTTAAATTTCAGGTTCTCGACGCTTACGTACCGGAATACAAGTTGTCTGTGGAAACTTACTGCGCTCTTACTCTATTACCTCTGGTGCTTATCTGTCAAATTCGCAATTTAAAGTGGCTGGTACCTTTCTCTGCTATCGCCAATGTTTTTCTCGTCATCTGTTTCGCGATAACTATGTACTATATATTTACCGATTTACCCAGCCCCGTGGAAAGGGAAATGATTGCTAGTGTTTCTCAATGGCCATTGTTTATAAGGTAAGTTATAATTATGCACAGAAATAATTTATTCTACCGCAGAACGTTAAAAATTATTCTATCCTTTAATTATAAGAGTCATTCTTGGGTTAATAATATCTATGTTTTCTTAGGTAGGTTAGAACAAATTATGTATTAGTTTATCCTTTGATACTCAATAAAACATATTTAAAACTAGCTGACCCGGCGAACTTTGTTCCGCCTTAATGGCAATAAATAAGCAGTTTGGGTTTTTTTATTGGAAAATATACAAAAAAATTAAATACCTACATTAATCATTCATTATTATTTCTGTATTTTAGTACATAGGTTGCTCTTCACTTAAGTACCTTGTGATACACATTTTTTCATTTTATGTTTTATTATCAGGCGCAAAAACAAACAACGCTGATGGTCTTCCGACCCGTGAACATGCCACGTATAATTGACCATGGGAAAAACATGAATGTTCTAGATTTAAACCACAAACTTTTAAGGATTGGCCTTGTGATTTGTTGATGGTCATGGCAAATGCAAGACGTATCGGAAATTGAAGTCTTTTAAATTCAAACGGCATATCGGTTGGGATCATCGGGATCCTCGGAATAAGAACTTCCTCACCTTTGAATTTTCCTATCATTATCGTAGCGTAAATTACATTGTTCTTCAATTTTCTAACCACCAAACGCATACCATTATGTAGTTCAGGTCATCTACATCTTTATTCTTTTTCTTCTTTTTTATCAGTAAGCAATGTAACTCTCATGTTTGTTGTCAGCTGCAGTTTCGTCACATAGCGCCATAGATTTGACGATTTGAGGCAAGCGTTTATTTCGTCGACAGCCGTAGATCTTGGAATTACTGGCAGTATTTGGCGGAAATCGCCAGACAGTAAAATCATTGCTCCTCCAAAACATCTCGATTCATTGCGTAAATCTTTTAATGTTCGGTTAAGTGCTTCCAATGCACGTTTATGCGCCATTGTGCATTCGTCCCAGATGATGATTTTCGATGCCGCTAAAACTTTGGCCATTGCTGAGTGTTTTGCAATATTACACGTTGGTTCTCCAATAGTTTGAAGATTTAACGGTAATTTTAATTCTGAATGAGCCGTACGGCATCCTTCTAACAATGTGGCTGCTATTTCAGAAGAAGCAACTGCAACCGCTATGTTGGATCTCGCCCGAACAGTTGCTAAAACTAATGACATGAGGAATGTCTTGCCAAAGGGCATCTAGGAAATATAAACCACCATTTTCATCATCGTTTGCCTTCATTAAAGTATCATAAACTTCCTTTTGTTGGTATTTCAACAGGGGTACATTCGTTTGAACTACTAAATCTAATTCCTGGTGATCATATTCACGTTCCCGTTCCAATACTCGATTAAATGCGTCATTCGACAACAACAACAAATAGAAACATTCATCATTCTTTGGATGAACTGTATACATACGACAATACCGAGTTTTATAGTTCTCTTCACTGTTTATACGAATGGGCAATAGCACTATCATTATAATTAAATTGTAAATTGTAAAAATAATTAAACGTATTTATTTAATAGAAATATTTTGAATATTGATTTCTTACAAATATCAAATTGTCATATATACGTCATTACATAGCTGTCATTATACGTCAATTACATAGCTATCATTTGCGTTTTATTATTCCAAGTCTGATTCTTATTTGTTATACCACTTTTTATAGTGACTGACGTTTCATGTCAAGTCCCACGGGAACGCTGTCGAACGGGATAAAAAGTATCCTATGTCCGTCTCCTGGCTCTAAGCTACCTCCATACCAATTTTCACTCAAATCTGTTCTTTCGTTCTTGAGTTATAAGTGGTGTAACTAACACGACTTTCTTTTATATATATAGATAATGCTCTTAACAACTTTAAACTCTATGTCTTGTTTAATCGACATTGAATCTTGTCTTATCGACCTGGAATCTCTATAATAATTATTACTTATAGTTATACTTATTCGCTTAATTTTATAATTAAAATTTGGTTTGATAATCTTTATAGCGGACACGGCAGAAAATGTAAACATTTAGAATAAAAATCTAATAATTGTAATAGTAAACCATTCTTGAATCTAGAACATACCTGCAATAATTTAATCAAATCGATATATCCTTTAAGGAGGAATTTAAAAACAAACACAGCCACAGAAGATGTATAATGTATATGGAATTAAGTCTCGCAGAAACAGATATATACTAGATATCGTAGTAAATCGAAATAAGAAACCTGCCAATTTTAAATATTTACATAAGAGTAATTGTTATTCTTTTTAAATAAACAATCCCTCACAAAATCAATGTTAACATTTTTAAATACTTTTGGTAATAGCGGCCTTCAATCAATGATAATTTTAAAATATTACTAGCAGAATCGGCCAAGCTTTGCTGTCTGTGACTAAGGTTTTTGTTATATAGTAGTAAACTATTCAAGGGAACGGTAGGACTTATGCTGTAGATAGATAGCTTATGTAACGTTGGTCCTTTTAACACAGCGCCATCTGTTAGAATTGTATCAAATTATAAACAAATAATTTGCAATAAAATAAAATTGCGACTATAATTAAAGATCTAAGCTATCCTATCTCGACTAGACTGCTCACGGTGTGCCAATTTAATTTAAAATCGGTAAAGTAGTATAGGAGTCCATCGCGGACAAACATCGTCACAGGAGATTTATATATATTAAGATAATAAATAGGTATAGCGATCGTTAGTACGTTAAAATACAGTTCATTTATCACTGGCCATCGTCATTTACGAATCAAGTTAGGAATATAAGCCTTTCTTAAAATGTTATAAAACTTGTTTAAACGTAGACATCAAATTTCCTTTCTAATTACATAACTTAATCTAACTTTATTGCTTCTAAGTTATTTAAAGGCACTTTACTTAAGTACTGGACGACTTGAAAAGTCTTAATGGAGCATAATTTTCTGTGATATTGTCTTGTCGTTAGGCGCTTGCTGTTTTTAGGTACGCCATATTTTAGATTAGAAACTAACAGGAAAAATTATAAGTGTGACTGGTAAGTAAGTAAATCGTAAGTAAGCAAGCCTTTGTGACCAAATACTGTTACTCAAGAACTGTTAAATGTACCTGGTTTTTGATTTGTTGTGTGTATATGTCCTGGAAAAAAAACTGTTCAAAACATATGAAAACGATACAATAAAAATAAAATAACCAATACTGAAAGTTATATTACGTAGCTGTCAAACCTTTAATGTTCATCTTGTCGATACCATTAACCTCAAATTATAATATGTAGTTAAATAAAAGTTTTAATTCGACAATATACATGTACATCGATAAAATTCGGATAATGGCGTATTGTATAATTTAGATTAAATTCTGTAATAAAAAGAATTGTCATAAATATTATGTGCGATATGAAGTTTATTTTAGGTATTCGCGTTAAATCGGTGTCAGTCAAAGAACACACAAATTTATTAAGAAAAGTATATCAAGCCTGTTAAATTTACTCCATTACTATGAACTTATATATTTTTTTAGATTCATTGTATTACTTTCCGATTTCGACGTTCAATTACTGTTAGGCGGTACAAAGTTCACCGGATCAGCCACTATTAATAAAACGATAATTATAGAATATCCCTAAACTTGATCCTAGATTAAAAGCTTTGCAAATTATAAGGAATGTATATTCCTTTCAGCACAGTGATCTTCGCAATGGAAGGCATCGGTGTCGTGATGCCAGTTGAAAATGAGATGGCTAAACCAGAACAATTCCTGGGATGCCCTGGTGTCCTCAATGTAGCTATGACAGTCGTGATCGGCTTGTATGGTATTGTTGGATTCTTTGGATACATGAAGTTTGGTGATGAAGTGAGGGGAAGTGTCACTTTGAATTTACCTCAGGATGAAATGTGAGTATCAGCCAGAATTCAATTTCAGTACCAATTTTATATGTTAAATGCTTTACACTAAAAATTCTGCAAGATATAGGCATTAAAAGAAATGTCTGACTAAGTTTACGTTATTTAAAATTAAAATGAGTTTTGAATTTATAAAAGAATCAAGCCTACAACTAAACAATTGCTAAAAGAAACAGAACTAATTCTTTATATAACCAAAGTAAATAAATGGCACAAGAAGGATTTTTGTTCTATCCTACTACTATTAATTTCCACAGCTAAAAAGAAATGAGTGCAAGTAACTTAATATTTAAAGAAAACATTGACAAAGTAATAAAAATCTAGTTTAATAAAACACAAGAAATAGTTAATAACACTAGAACGTCCAATACAAGGCCATCACTGTTCATGTCAATTTTTTTCCACTACTCTCATCCTATTACAACGTGGAAACAAATACAATCGGCGAAATTATTTTTGTCTTATAAATGATATTGAGCTGGACCACAATTTAACTAACGCTAGCACTACATACTACCACCAACTGCCCAGCATTGAGAGTGTCCATGGGCGGCGGTATTACTTAACATCAGGTGAGCCTCCTGCCCGTTTGCCCCCGGTTCTATAAAAAAACATTTTACATAAATTCTGTATAGTTCTCGATGATCATATTTAGTAAGGGTCAAAGTCAAAGTCAAAAATCATTTATTCACGTAGGTAACACAATGTGCACTTATGAATGTCAAAAAATAAATATACATTGAATTTTTTGATTTACTGCCAGTTCTCAAATCAAGGTCGTAGAACGGAAGGCAATAAACTCTCCGCCACTCTTTATAATCGAAAAGTTGATTGTTTTACACAACGTTTGTAAAGAGTTGCAACCCTTACACCATGTTCCACATGACATTTAAGTAAAATCATTATAAAATCAATTAAAAACAAAGATTTGTCCCCTATTAGCAGAAGGCATTGTAAATAGGAGCACGCAATTCTCATGGGAGCAACACGCAAATACATAGTCGAAATTAATTTGCGTTTTTACTCATCAGAGTTCATCGAGATCATTCAAAGACAGAAATGTCTGCCTGTAAGCAGAATACGACAAATTCAAAACATGAAATCTAACTCAAAATTCATCTTAAATTATTTAAGCTTTCGACTTGTATATTCACAATTTAATATTATATTTCTGGGCCTTCTTCATAAATCTTCAATCTAAAATTTTCGTCACGACTTTCATTACCTTTTTTGTTTTGTATATCAACGTGGCAATTGTGTGTCAGCTGAAAAAAGTATTTCTAAAATACAATACGGCAATTTTATCTCTCTAAGGATATAAAAAGACTGAACGGCGCAAATGCTTTTAAAATTAAAAGCTTGCTATATTTTACTCTAAATACCAATATATCGAAGTGAAATATCGTTAAACGGTACTTTTTTTTAACGTTCCATAAATGAAAAGTCCCTGTTTCCGCGTGATATGGGATACAAACATCTGGTTTTATATATTTCCTTTCAAATATTTATTTACTTGATATAAAAATATATATTCGTTTGTTGCAGGCTGGCGCAAAGCGCGAAAATTCTTATGGCGTTGGCCATTCTGTTTACATACAGCTTGCAGTTCTACGTACCTATGGAAATGATATGGCGGCAACTCCATCATAAAATTGCTGTCAAATTCCATAACATCACACAGATTAGTATACGCACTGCTTGCGTCATTGGATCAGGTATATTATTTATTCGCGAATTCATCTTCATTTTATAGTTATAATCTGTGAGTATTTTTGGGCAAATCGAAAAAGATGACTTTAATGTAATGATAGATAATTAACTAAACATGAAAATTAATAATTTCAAGAATCCATAACGTGCCATGATCTTCAAGTTTAATACATATTTATTTAAGTGCTAATAGGGTAGATTAATTTTAACAATTTGCTTGCATATAAAACTTGACTTTTGTTACAGTCGCTCTCGCCGCAGCATTCCCAGATCTAGAATTATTCATCAACCTATGTGGAGCCATCTTCCTCTCAACACTCGGTCTTTTAACACCAGCCATCGTAGACACTGTTCATAAATGGGAGCGTGGACTAGGTATCTTTAAATGGATTCTTATAAAGAACATTGGCATCGCTTTACTTTCACTGGTGGCATTGTTCGCCGGGTCATACTCTTCAATCCATGCTATGGTGGTAAAGTTCAGTACTGTAGAAGCGATGAACGTAACAACTAGTTTTAATGACACTTTGACGGTATAAGATACATTGTATACATATTTTTTAAAACAGGTGTAATTATTGTCTATAATAATCTTATAATACAGCCGTAGAGAGTCGTTAATTGAATTATTACTAATTTTATCATAATTAAGATTAACTAAATGCCCGTTTACCTGATTCAAGGAAACAGTTCAGTGAGTGATCTTTGAAATTAATACCTGTGTACTGTATATTTAAACGACGTAAGAATATATAAAAAAATAAGACTCTTGTATGGCTGTATGTTACATAAGTAAACGTTAATTTATAAAACGTTAATATTATATATGTTTCAAAAGTACAAAATATTTGCCAAGTTTAACATCCGAAATAGCCTTAATGAGTTATGTTGTCTAAGTACAGATTGACTGCTAATATTAAAATGCTAATTATTTTAAGATTTTTACTATGTAGGCTGTATAGACTAAAAATTGGTGCTAAGCCAGAATCTCGCAAACATGCACTGCATAAAGTACATTAAGCCTCTTTTTGCTTGACTTATTTGTAAATAGAACAAATTGATAAAATATATGCAGCCCACCAAATTTCATTATTCATTTAGGAGTTGTCTCAATGGATGGACAGTATTAAATTAAATATTTTACGTGGAATATAAAATATAATTTAAAACATATTATTCATTAAGCCCATGATACGGTAAAACCGGAAGGTTCATATGTAATAATAGAAAATATATTATAAATTAGATTTAGAAGAAAATCATAAAATTCGATTTGCTGGATTAAGATATTGTGATGCATTTGTGATTAAAAATTGAAATTGAAACATTTTCTTTAACTAATATTTAATTTAGATTGAAAATTAAAATTTATTATAATCAAATGTTTTCCGAATGAATGTATAATTTTATCAATAGAGTATACTGCCATAATAATAGAAAGTAATTAATATTCATTGACAGTACAGTTGATATTACGATGACATAATAAAAATAATATTTTATTTAAATTAATAAACCGGCTGTGTTAACAAAAAACTTATTAAATATAACTCTTTCTCAATAATTGAATGGTTTGAAATCTGGTGAACACTCGCTACAGAAAGAAGTTTAGAAAATAGTATAGTATATATTATTATAGCATATATCTTCCTCCGCAACAGATGAGGGTTAAAATTCAACGTCACTTGACAGTGGTACTACACATATATATATAAAATATTTTGCACCAGTTCGACAACTGTTGCATATTAATCCGTTTCATTTTGTTCGCTAGGACTGATGCTTTACTTAATATATATTGATGTAAGCGCCTTATCGCAATGCACAGGTTAACTGTAATGCAAGTCTATTAAAACTCGTAAATTATTGACAAATGTTGCTTGACTTAGATTACTCAAAGGCTTCTTTATTCCTATAAAAGTATCACCAGATTTCAAACCATCACGGCCATATATCTACTATTACAAAATAATGGTATGGCGTCGTAGCTCGGGTCGTTATAAAAACATATATATTTAATAGTTAATTTTTGGGAAATAAACTTTTATGTTATAATCTGTATTTACCTGGCTAATTAATTCTAACTATAGATTGTAAATACATACATACAGTACAACTGTGTAAATTCCTAGCAATACAATTGGACAAACAAAATGAAAAATTTAAATATTGGACTCTTTAATTAGTTTATATTTAAGTTATACGAGAATCAATTGATGACAATCGAAATATGACCATTGTGTAATTAAACTTTTCTATAAAAGCGATGACTTCGATATTGCATGACTTAAGATAATTATAGATGTTTTAAATATGTAAAGAACTTAAATAGCCTATGTATTGGCTATATCCGGTGTCACTGCAACAAATAGCCGTTTTTAATTTATTATTATTTTTATTTTATATACCCAACCTATAATGTAGCTGAACCGTGTTACTTTAATTAATTACGATATTCTGTTGTATATTTTAGTTATTTTACTATGAGTTGTGCGGAATGTGATATTTAATGTAGAAATAGAAATTAATATAATTTTTAAGTAATAAAATGCAATACGATATAAGTGCCTTTTAATTCGAATTAGGGTCCTTCAAAATAAAAGCATACTAGTTCTTAAGCGGCCGGCAACGGTCTTGCGAGCCTTAAAAAAATATTCTGTTTCCGTGTTTTCTTGTCTTCCGATTTTCAGTTTCAGTTTTTTAGCCTATACAAATATTATGTGAGGAACATTTAAGATATTCAAATTGCATTTATACATATTTAAATTACATTAAAAATAATTCAAGAATTCCATAATATTATAATTCTAGAATTTATATATTCTGTAATAATAAAATATACAAATTCAAAGCCCTCGTTGAAAGTAAATTAATCAATAAAGCTTTTTATAAATTTAACGAATACTTAAATGATTCTAATCCTTGGGATTGATTTGTTTAAACAATTTGTATGACTTGGCGATTCAAAAGAGTGGCGGAAAGTTTCTTGTCCGCTATTCGCCCTTGACTTGCGAACTAGTAGTAAATGTAAATTTACTTGCTTTAATTTATTAATTTTAATTTGTTTTCTTTGACGTTCATAAGTGTACTTGTTAACCTATATGAATAAAGATATTTTGAGTTTGAGTATGAAAAGTATTCAACTTACTGCATAGGACTTTATGGCATACTTAAGACAAAGTCTTCGGATTACCGAACGTAATACGTTCGGTACGCTACTGTGAATTTTATCCTTAATCGTACCTTACATAATGTGTCTGTATCGTTCATTCCTTCTTAAAATGAATTCTACCATTAGCCTTTGTGATATAATTAAGAATAAAACCTTTAAATCTAAATCTCTCTAGTCTAAACCCTGCAAAGCCGCTACTAAAGTTTTATTGTCACAATAAATTCTTCAATTATTTTCTAAAATAGGTATCTTATAAATTTAATGGTTATAAAATTAATTGGTATCTTATCAATAAAAAGGTTAAAAGGAAATCTGCATAATCTGTTAATTTGAAACTTTGTCTTTGATAAAGTAGTAAGTATCTTAATAGTAAATTCTATTAAATTATCTATTAAAACTATAATGTTTTTAATATCAATGTATACATACATTTAAAAACGATAAAATATGATACAAAATATGTTTATGCAGTTAAGATTCATACTTATGTATGTCGAAAACGTTTACGAAATTCGCGAGAGAGCAAGAATACGCCATTTATAAAATATATTTATAGTCCAGCCTTGTAACGGATATAAAGCTTTATTTCATGTCTTTCCTTATTCCACGTCTACATAAGTAGTGGGGTAATTTTTTTTCAAGAAAGTGTTTGACAATATTGTCAGGCATTTACCACGCGGCGGGAACACTCATGTGAATGAAGGCTGGTGAAAATCACAGAAAGGCCACCGCAACATTAAAACAAAATTACATTGTTCTCGCAAATGGTAACCGCTTTTAAATCTATATTTTTATTTAATTATGAATTTAAAACTGCCTTATTTAAAAAGGTGATGGTAAAGAAAGCCTATAAAGATTAAATTCACCCATGAAAATATGTGCCTTATTTATTATACCGGAGATTTAGCCATCGCCGGCTATTTGACCTTTTGCATAACATATATACGGCAAAATAATTCAAGAGGAATCTATGTAACTATATAGTAAGTGTATATATATGTAACAATGGTCTTACGCTTGTTATTTCAATTACAACAGAAACGAAGCCCGCAAAAAAAATAAACAAGGTCTCTATCCTGACATTTCAACCATTTTACCATTTGATCACACTATAATCACTGACTTTTTGTTACATAATTAGAAATTTATCTACTGGAAAATAACCTATTTTTATTTATGTTATTTATAATCGTCGAATTTAATGACGTGTAATAAGTGATACCTTGATGATCTTGTGTTCCAAAAAATAAACGTATTTTATTAAAGACACATTGTCTTTGCTATAATATATATATGTAAGTGTGTGCTCCTATTTTACTATGTCATCTTATGCTAAGCGTTTGTTGTTTTATTATTGTCTCATTGTTTCAATATATAAAATTGAGCATGGTGAAATGGTTCTAATGCCAATTTCCTTGTAAACAAATATCAATTTAAAAGGGTAGCGGAGTGTTTCTTGCCAATTCTTCTCGCGGGGGAAATCAACCGATTGAAAGTCGTCATTTTATAAATAATAAAAATTATTGCTATTTCGATTCAAGAACAATGTTTAAGTGATAGTAATTAAAAAAAAATATTAAACGTAAATCTAGGCTGAGATAATTTATTTTGTTCATAGAAAAAATTCTTAATTCCTGTATTCTTACTTAAAAAGGAAATAAAAATTCGTAGTTATTTATTAGCTATATATAGCTATATATAGCTTATTATGGAACTCAAATATCCCAGTTTTATCCTAAAGCAATAAAATAAACAGTTATATTTTTAAACTGTAACATAGTATAAGTTTAAAATAAAAGTTTAAACATAATTATAATTATTATAATCTTAAAACTAAAACATAATATAAGTAATTTTATTATGAACAAAACAAATTATCTCTACTCAGATGTACGTTCCAAATGTTTAATTAATATCACTTAAACATTGTTCTCCATTCGAAATAGCAGATAATTATTTTAATTACTTATAAAATGACGACTTTCAATTAGTTGATTTCCTCAGCTGATTGTCAAAGAGAATTTAGCAATTGTCTTAAGTCATAATAAAGGCATTGTTAACAATTTAAATTTAATTTAATGGCAACATGAGATTTGTTCTTGTTCAAAGTTTTTTTTTTAATTTTCATCTAAACAAATTTAAGTGTACCAAAGGAGCTACAACCAAGGTCCTCTGATTTAAGTAAAGTATGTAGTCGTGTCATGTATCAACCAGTGTTAAAAAAAATACAGTACAGATGAAAAATATCAACACACTACAGTTACTTGACGATGAAGGATAACGTATTAAGTAATTTTAAGGGTATGTATGGAATATTAAAATACTTTAAGTTTCGACTTTATCCTGAAGTCACAGGCTACCTATTGATGAATGTGGGTGTACACAAATATATAAACTAAACAGTTTATGTATATTTGTAGAATATTTGCAAAATTTTGTAACTATTGATCAAGGAATGTACTATGTATAACATAAATGAAAAATTTATTAATATTAAACCTTATTTTGTCGTATCAAAGTTTAAATATTTCAAGCGTTATATTACAAATCATCGAATATTGTCTAAACTTAATTTTATTAAAGATAAATCTCTGCAAAGTGATATACCAATATTACTGAAGTATATTGAACGATTTTCATAACTTTCTTTCGCAGACAAAGATTTTTTGGAGAAGCAATGAATTTTATTGAATAAAGGTGTTTTAAGAATCAAATCAAAACAAAATTTATTCATATGTAATGTGGCAAAGTTCTAAATTTAAATATCACGGACTTTTCCATATCGCGGACAAGCAAGCGATAAAAAGTCACGTTTTTGAAATCGCCTTACACATACATTGTCTACACATATTTACCTAATGTATACAAATATTGTAATTTCTATTTTAAAAGAGTAAGTGTGGAGTTCTTCTCCACACGGAATACCTTTTGTAAGTGGCAACTATAATGATCTTTTTATTTTATTTATCTATAAAAGTGGCATTTTATGAGGTCTAAATGGACTAAATATAATAATAAAATGCCTAAGTTTTTTACGCTTCGCGGGACAAACGGCATCTCACTCACGTAGTGAGCGTGAGAAGTAAAGGTTCACACACAACGCACACAGAAATCCATCAGGGTCTATCCACGGTGAAGGCGGTTTTTTACCCAAATCTGATTTTGACTTTTCTTTTCAGCCTTTAATTTGTCGTTAGCGATGGTGATAGATTATTCGAATCAGTTAGTACATGTGCCTCCTACGGGCCTCTTTTGTCGGGATGGGGTAATGAGTGCTTTTACGCACCAATGGATTGGGATAATGTTTAGAATAAATAAAAGAATCCTGATAAAAAATGATACAGAACATTCTTTTTACTAATATACTTTACAATCGTAATCAATTGTAAAAATACTGGAATGATACAGAATAATGTACATTAGTATTTAACCTTAATTTTATCTGATTTTAATTTATTATGAGTTGAATTTGTTAAATTCCTTTTTGATAACGTGAAGTATTTTAAATTTTGATATCATTATGTTTAATGTATAGCAAAAGTAAAATTAGAATTCATTTAACTTTTTTTTCTGACGTTCATAACAAATTATTTGCAGTGTATTTCGCTTCCATGGCTTAGTCATTGACATATAAACTCGTATATCCTGCATTCGTTTCCCAGATAAACAATAGTTATTCGTTATAATGAGACTTAAAAGAGATAAAAAATATCTGCATCGACGCGACGGAGCAGCAATGATCACCCGCAATTAATTATGGTATAATACCAAAATCATAATAGACCACACTATTATACGTAGAACACACACGCGTACACTGATCTAAATTATTGATCGATTAAGAGCGTGATCTTATTTCGAGAGACCATTATATACTGGTCTTCTCAGGGTGATTGTCAACAATGAATGTTTTCTTCACCCAATGTTTTCTGAAGCCGTGAACAGTGCGCACGCGTTGAAAAATAAAAATACTACTGTGAATATGCACAAAAGTTAAATAGTGATCTTATGTTTTGTAAGTAATATATTTAAATATAAATTTTCACTTTCACTTTTACAACATTTTTAGCAAAATTACTGTGTTTTTAAGAGTTTTGAAACACAATAATTGGGAGGTCATAGAATATTGTTTTTCTTTTTCTCGTATTTTTTATCACTATACGGGAACTAACGCACTTCCGGCTTAGCTTACTGTCTACAACTACTACTTCTGTAGTCTTACTTGTCTTCTGGAATATGCTTTACGATGGGTACGCTAGGGAAAAAACACCCAGTTTTGATAGGACTTAATAAAAATTATGATCCGCATCTAAACAATTCTTTTGTTGTCAGTGTAATGTGTATGGCACATACTTTTCTGTTTTAAAATAATGCTTAGACAATAGGATATTGTTAGAATGTTATTTATAACAGTTTTAAAATTCTGTCTTGTATCGTGACTAAATCACGTATATATACAAGAGTATGTATTACTACTTTGTTGGTGCAAAATAACATATGGCTAATAACAAAAATATTCACAGAGCAATCTATTGCTGGGTCTGCTTTCCCTTGCTACATTATTTTATTATTTCCACTACATATTGAACTTTAATTATTATTTAATTGATACTTAATGAATGCAGTTCAGACTTGTTGGTCTTGAGTGTCAAGTCTTAAAACCGACCGGTTTCACAAAGTTATTTTAGCCTCATTCTAGATATAAACATGCAATTCTGTATGACATGCATTTAAAACATTATTACCACTTACATTGGATTCAATTGTATTTACCCTTTTTTAACATAAGTTTCTGACAGCGTCAGAATTTGTAAAGCAAAGCCTTATTTTAAGTATATAATAAAAAAATACGTGTTAGCGATATAACCGCATAGTTTAGTGAACCAACAGTTTAAAGGTATTAAGAAATGCTGTTAGGAAAGAAGATGGAAATATGATAGTGCGTTTCGTTTAATTATGATTGGTTAATAAAACGTCGAGTTCAATCACAGAGTAGTAACACGATCCGTTCTGCTATTTGAGCAATCACAATATTTCTTTCCTTTCCTGTATATATCTTATATATAAAATTCTCGTGTCGCGGTGTTTGTGGTTAAACTCCTCCGAAACGGCTTTCCCGATTCTCATAAAATTTTGTGTGCATATTGAGTAGGTCTGAGAATCGGACAACATCTATTTTTCATCCCCCTAAATGTTAAAGGTAATCTACCCCTATTTTTTTTAATTTTAGATAAAAAAAACAACAACTTCAACCCTCTACGATAAACACATATTTCTTATTATAGTCGATAGTTATTATTATTGAACTAAAAAATGTTTCCTACAAATAATATTCATGGCAAAACGACGTTTGCAGGGTTACCTGGTATAATATATAAAAGACACAAACACTAATTTAATATCTATAATTAAACGTAAGTGACCCAACGTAGGTACTTTATATTTATCATTCATAGGCTTAAGAGATCTTCGATGTGGACATCCTTAAATACATTATATATCATATTTATCTTTGGAAGTAAATTCTTTATTCAATTTTGCACCACAGAAGGTGTTTTTCCGTTTATAGCAATTACCGTAATTGTATTAACTTAACAATAATGAGACGTCAAAAAAGGTATTTTTCGAGTTGTGTATTCAATGCGATTCCACAAAGGAATTTGACTTTTTAAATTGTTTGGTCTCTCGTACATTGTCCTGTAATATCTTATATATCAACCTTTAATATCTTATCGTGAGCACCGAAAATAATAATGTTTATTAGAATGGTAATAGGAGCCGTCCAAAACTAAGATATTTAGGTCAGCATAGAAAAAAAGAGAAATAAGTTTTTTCGTGATTTTACCTTTATCTTTCTTTAAATCAATCGTTAGTAAAAAGAACATTTGTCATTTGTTTTCAGTTGAACAGTTTTTAATAATACGAGAAGGTATCTTTTTTTGCTTTATAGTGTTTTTTACACGCACACTTAGTACCCAATACTTGAACGTAATGTGAAAAAAAAATATCGTAAGCCAAAACCGAAAAATCGACGACCCTTTTTGAAATCTCCTAGTCGTTATAAATAATATGATTAAAGTATCAGATTCTAAGTACACAAAGCATTACAAACTGGAGTCATTTCAGAAACTCGACAGGCAAAAAATTGTTTGACAATTCACGAAAGTAGATTGAATCAATTTAAAAGAGCTAAAGCTCCTATTTTAACGAGTTAAATTAATTAATCTTAAGGGTCGGTCAAAGTGTAGGTCAAACCGAATTAGTACTTTAGCTTTACATTTACTTACCTACGCAATGCAATATATAAAAATCTGATACTTATAAAAAAAAATCTCTGGATTAGCTTGTATTTTTTTTATGATTAACTTTTCTGTTAAAAACGAGAAAAGATGATGTTATATTGGCAAATAAGATTAACTATGGATCTATTTTACTTATTATGTGTATGACATTAAACTAAGTGTAGAATTTTATATTAAACTAAAAGTTTCTTCTTTTAGAGTATGAATTCAGTTAATGTTTGTAAATATGGCTTTAGTTTAAATACAGTAGCGATAAAACAACCTATTAAATTTATGTATAGTATAAGTATTTAGTAGCGCTCAAAAAGTATCATTGAATAAGATAAATAAATAAATACATTTAAAATTGTAAATGATTTTGATTTAACGAATTTAAATGCACGCATAAATTTGCCTACATAATGAGAATCTATGAAGCATTTATCATATAAATACCAAGAACAAGTTATTTGTAGAAATATAACAATTACAACGAACCCGAAGTGCGTTAATTAAAATTTATGTAAGAATTAAGCAGATTTAAATGCCCTCTAACCGATGTCCGCAAAAACAACAAATAAGTGTATTTGAAAATTAACGAAATGGAATTAGTAAGTAACTTTTCTTTTTTTATAGCAGGCAACGGGCAGGAGGCTCACCTGATATTAAGTTATACCGCCGCCCATGGACACTCTCAATGCCAGAGGCTTCGCGAGTGCGTTGCCGGCCTTTTAAGAATTAGTATGCTCTTTTTTTGAATGACCAAAACTTAAGGATAAAACTTGCATAAGAAACAAATAGTCGAAATTTTCCTGTAACTGAACTTGAACTTTAAAAAAAATCTCTTTACGGAATCGATTCATATAAGGTATATAGTCAGCTACAGATAATTAAAATTACCATTTGCCCTACTGAGCGAGCGACCCTGAATCTCTAAGGTCTTCTAACATTTATTTATACTTTAAAAAAGGAAAACACGGTGAGGTAACATGGGCCATAAATTCTGATAACTTATTTGCCTATAAGAATATATATTATTCCAATAAACAATTGAAAACTTCTCTTAAACATAAATTTTTAAATATTTTTGTTAATGCATAAGCCTAAATCACACGATCACTTCGCCTTTATTATATAAGAATATACATTAAGAAATGAAAGGCGCAATTACCGACACGAACAATTCAACAAACCAAAATTGTGAGGAAATATATTACATTGTTCTTGCGTTATCTTACTCAACACTCTTGGCTTTAATAGCCAAGTCTACTTCCTTTGTATGGATCTTTTTCTTTGTGTTTTTAATAACTTTTTGTTTTCCGGTTGTTTTTAATATTTAATTTGTGAAAGCTGTATATTCTGTATGAAATCTCACATGCTTTAGTTCGTCATAACATAGTAAGAAATATACTAGTAAATTAGCATTGCGTTGTTGATTAGGCTCGTTAGAAGTAACTGAAACTAAATATCGGATAATACATAAATAGATTTGTATCTAAAAACGGAAATCAATATTTTAAAACAAAGCCTGTAAAGTAATTTTCTTTTTACTTTCTGAGAAATTATCGACTCAATTTTTCAAACTGTTTCAATCAATTCAGGTCAAAATACTGAAACGAAAATTATGTTGGTTTCTTATTTATTTATCCTTTAACACCTTATACAAAAACACACATAATAATTAAAAAAAAAGCAGTTAAGAAACTTCTTACTACTTTCTGTTTACTTACTACACTTTACATTTAAATGTGCATTTTCGGAATGTTTTATCTATCTTTTATAAAAGCTGACTTTTACCAAAGCACTTTTACCAAAGTACCATTTATTATTTTTCTCAAATCGAGCAGACAAAGAGAGAGCTCAGCTGTGATGCAGTATTCAATTAAATTGATTTAATCGTGGTCAGTGACGTTGGTATAAGTTAGTTAAACAATCGCCAACACTTGATGTCGAGCTGTCAAACCCTTTTCTTATGTACGAAATAAACACATGTTCGTACAGTGATCCAAAATCGATACATCAAACTTTAAGAAACTTTCTTTCCTATAGAAAACTTAATCTATAAAGTAATCAGATCTAAATTCTTAGTCCGAAACATGAAAAGATTTTGATTTATATGAACTTTAGAAAAAAAAAATGTTATTCGCATTTTATATATTAATTAATCTTTCACTTAACAAATCTCTTAATGAGGTAGTTTTTTTAATTTATTTGTGTTTAGAACCTATCATTAAATATCGAGATCGTCAACCATATAACACCAAAACCTGCTCAGTTGTTACTCTATATTCATTGAAGTCATAACAATCTAAGTTCTCTACTTCGGATAATGCCATTTCAACGCAAGGCTGTTGTGATATATTATGGTATGGTTTATTATATATTTAACTTTCCGTTCTAATACCTTGAAAGATACAATCATTGGAATAATAAATAAATTGAAACTCACACTTATACATTGCTTATTTAGATAGGCCAGGTCTAATAGAAATGTATAGACAATGCGTCTGTTCTAACAAACAAACAAATATCATTTATTCATATAGGTCACATAATGTACACTTATGAACGTCAAAAAAAAGAAATATACATTAAATTAAATGATTCTAATTTTACATTTACTGCTAGTTCTCAAATCAAGGGCGTAGAACGGAAGAGAAGAACTGGCAATAAACTCTCCGCCACTCTTTTTAATCGCCAAATTTTTTTTATTCAATGTTTGTAAGGAGCTGCAACCATTACAATATGTATGTAACCATGTTACAATAAATATTTCGTTTACAAATTCTTTCCAATACTCGATGTATTGTATATTATATTATTTTCTAGTCCAGAATTAGACCCTATAATTTTCGGTTTAACAGCAGTTTGACAATTTTTGTAGTTCTATTTTTCTGACGGAGTCTTCTTGTATCTGTCGCTAGTACCTTGGATATACGATACGGCTGATACTAAGCTTATGAAGTGTCTAGAATATGACCAACGCCTCCATACCCAGTTTCTGCAAGGCGATCACTACAATCTTATTATCTTTAACACACCATTCCTCATTGTAATTTGATAATAAAGACGAAAATATATGTGACATGGCGCCAAATCGAAAGAGGTTTTTAAATAATTTATGTGTTCCAAATTCAAAATTATATAAAAGTTGAAAAAAAATTATTTTCCACTTGTAACGGAGAATGGCCAGACGAGTTATATTGTTTATCAAAAAATATTTTCTGTTCATACAAAGGTTATATAAATTGGTTTATAACATATATTTTTATAATTTAATAATAAACAGTCAAAATGGTGCTACAAAGGTATGTGGGTCCTGGCCTAAGTTTTTTTTCGATTAATTCTTGTATGGAGAGTAAGTGATTGGCATTTGTGTCTGACACGTCATCGGTTTTTGGGTTTGATTGCCAAAAGCGAAAATGGCATTGGGGTTGCCCCGGTGACTTTAGTTTAGCCTTAATATGATTTCTTTACTGATCCTACCTTTTTACTATCAACATATGGAACAATATGATTGGTTGCCTGGAAAAGATCGCTCGATGAGGCCGCTAGTTTCCCTCCTTTTTATTTAATTATTTCAATTGTACTGTATTTCGTCAGCAACGACGGGTGAATAAATAAAACCAATAATTAAATAAACATTTTAATAAAGACGCTTTTCCGGAATAGAAATCTAAATATTAAACAATATGTATCTAATTTATTTAATGTTTATTAGTAATTCTAATTATCAATATAATTTAAAATTAATAAAGAGAAAATTAAAACAAATTTAAAAAGTTATTTATTTTACTCTTCATAAGGCCTTTTTACTTAAATTGGTATCCTAACCCTTTTTGAGTTTGTGTTTAGCAACATATTTTGCGTTTTGTATACATGTTGTTTTATATACTTGGATTTGTCTAGACTAATCTAAGATCACTAGAAAACCGTTATATTTAGTAATGATTCCAACGCACCGCACTTTTACCTAAAGTTCAAAACATAACGTAAATTAAATAAAACCGGACTTGAATAAGTCAATAAACTAAAGCAAGAAAATATAATAAAGCAAAATTCTGCATCAAATTGAAAAATTAAATAACCTTTTACAATCTGATAAATACATACAGCGAAATTTAAATAAAACCTGTCTTGAATACAGATAATACTGTTGCCTTGTTCCACTTCCTGAGGTCGCTGAGTCACTACGACAATTCTTATTTTGACCATCAAACAGCAATAAACAATAAAATTATTTAGTTTCTCATTTTAAGGAGTAAAACGAGTTTCTCCAACATGTTTTTCACTAAGCAATCTGTGTATACGCTAAACAAACGGCAGTGTTGGCCTAGTGGCTTCAGCGTGCGATTCTCATACCTGAGGTCGTAGGTTCGATCCCGCTTGTGCACCAATGGAGTTTCTTTCTATGTGCGCATTTAACATTTGCCAGAACGGTGAAGGAAAACATCGTGAGGAAACCGACATGTCTTAGACCCAAAAAGTCGACGGGGTGTGTCAGACACTGAAGGCTGATCATCTACTTGCCTATTAGATTTAAAACTGATCATGAAACAGATTCAGAAATCTGAGGGCAAGACCTAAAGAGGTTGTAGCACCACTGATTTTTTTTAAACAAACGGCCAGGATAGGCCAGAAGTCTTTCAGGATATTATTGGTATTTGACACATACCTAAAGGATACTTTGACTCTGAGGCTGCGAGAACTGTAAAATTTAATGAAATGTTATACATTTAATTAAATTCCTTATATATTATCCGATATTAATTAGCTACGTTGTTGAGGAAGAAGGTTTCTTTATTAATAAAAGAACACGTTTATTGGCTAATAACTGTGCATATAAACCTAGCCGAAACAGGAAAGAAAATATCGTTATTGCTTCAACCTCCTTCTTTTAGTTACCCTTAATTATTTTCCATTGTCTGTATTTAACAAGGCCCTTAGAACTCTAATTATTTCTGAGAATAAGTGAGATATGAAAAGAATTGTTTTATTAATGAAACTTTTACTTCTATGTAAAGATAATATAGGCTTTATGTTTGAAATAGAAAACAACTAAAATATTGTCTTAATTAGATTTTCCAAGGGAAGTTAGATGTTCTAGTTAATTTAGAATTACCAGCATACGCATATAATTGCGTAAAGTATGAACGATATTTGCACTTAACATTTGGCTTATTGCTCTGTTGATCACTTTCACCACCAAGGTAAGTATGTGTTTTATTAAGAGTTGGCACGACATTACAAACTTACAACTTGATACTCCAAAAATAATTGTTTCATCATTAAGAAGAAGAAGAGAGAAGAAGTGCATTTCTATGTGAATTTGTTACATTACTAAATAATTATATTCTATAGTTATCTATAATAGATCCTTTTATTAATGTATGATACATTCGTATTTATTTTTCCAATCCCAAACTGTCAATCATATAAATCGATTCACAGAGAAACTAAACGTGAGATTGGTTTATGTTCAAGAGATTTATTGCTATGAAAATTGAAATCATAAGTGGTCTACGTGAACCCAAAAAATATTTATTACTTATATTTCACCACTGCCAGCAAAAATTTGCATACCAAAGTCTTATTTAAGTATAACAGAGGGACTGTTAACTCATAACAATCACAAGAAACCAAATAAATGTTGACAATCAAAAACATATATTTTAAACTTTATTGATTAAAATATATTTTTTATATATGCGATATGGAAGTCATATCTTCCTTGCTCTTGGATCGGTTGATCACAAATTCTTAATTGGTATTGTTACAAAATAGATTTATGCAATACTCTTCGATCGTTTACTTTAATACTATATTGAAAACTTATATTATTAATGAAAAATTAATCTCACTGATCGTCACAGCCTTGTCAAAATTATATAAATAAGTTCATATAATTTTGACAGTGACAGTGACAACTCATTTTTTTTTACCAAACCAGACGTCGAGCGAAGTATTGTTTTTCATTATACGCATGTCCACGTTATTTGTAGGCATTTTCATACAAAATTCTATTTTATTATTATATTATATACCTTGCAATCAGTAAAGTTTATCGACCATACCACCTTACGTATATGCCATAACTCTTTTAAATCAAGAAACCGTCACGAACAATATTAACAAAATAGCGCCATATGTTATAAGTTTTAATAAAAATACTAATGACTATGAAACATTTTCATTTAATATTCTTACCATAACACCTTGTCATAGAAGAATTTCAGTAATTTAACAGTCTCGCATAGAAAAGCGTCAAAGCCCGCCATTTTTTGTCAAATATGCTATAAATGGCGGAAAAACCAGCAGGCCCACAGAATATAATTCGAAATTGGAACATGGCAGATATAGCACGTTTCATATAAAGGATTATGAATAATTGATAATATCATTTATTAGAAACAATATTTACTTACTATGTTCATATCACTTTCAATAATCCTACGGCTCTAATAGCTATTGAAATTTGCTTATCAGTTGCAAAGTGAACACAACATTGTACCTATATTATGTGACGTTCGTGTTTACCTATAATTAATTTAGTAATGTATTTAAAAACGCTATTTAAATTCTAAAATTAACTTTTACAATTTGTATAAGTATTCAATTTTAAAAATAACGGTTTCACTTACATTCCAATTATTGCAGTACTTATCTTAGTTCCTTGTTATGAATCGAGGTGCATTACTTAACGTAGAATTAAGATAATACAAACAGTATGTTACCATAGTAACGATGTGTTTCTGTTTTGCGAGTTTGACATAAAAAAAACGAACGAAATGTAAGACATACATACGACTTTTGTCTTACATTTAGATCCTGAGGTTTTTGTATGCAGGTTTCAATGTAGTTCTCTCAATATCGCTGCTGTCGCAACCTAATCTGTGGCAGCAAACCTCATCCTCAGAGTTAGCTCTGATAATACCAAATACAGGAAGAAAATTATTTTATATTACATATATATATATATATATTTAAATTATTAATTTAAAGTAAAATTTTATCTAGTTTAGCATAGTGAAAAACGTTTCTTTTTTTATTAGAAAAGAAGTGAAAAACTTAGATAGCACCAAGGTTAAATGATAAAAGCGAATATCCGTTTTAAGAATTACATAACTTGACGTCAGTTTTCGATTTGTAACGTGCCAAAAAAAAATTATCCATAAGTGACCAGGGATTTTATTCAATCTTTTATTTTTTACTGAACATGATATGTATATAACAACATTAACATAATGTCGTAATACATATTTATTTATTTCGTAAACCTACAGCTAAATCAATATACTTCATAAATAATTCTAATATAATAACTTACCTTAAAATGTGATAACTAAAATATTTTAATAAAAGGAGTCCCTTTATGTAAGGTTCCGAAGATACTGGCAGCGTTCCCGCTTAGAATAGTTAAATATATTACCTATTTTATATTATTTGCCGCTGTTAGGTATCAATAAATTTTCACCCCAGTTCCTTACACTTGACCGTATTCAACGAAGACCGATTCGAATCGTCAACGACCAGTCACTTTCCGTGCGGATTGATTCCTTGGCGTTGCGTAGAGATCTTCTAACGTATTTACCAAGGAGAGAGTTCAGAGGAGTCGTTCGATCTAATACCTGCAGCTGAGTTTGATTATCGGACGTAAAGGCAAAATTCAAATTTCGTTCATTTCGTGTTTTGTTTTTATAGTATAGATAATACATCGATGACTCCACATGAAATGAAATCGTTCATTTGCTAAGATAGTGGTACAATTATTATAAAAATCCGCACAATCAGCCAAATATAAATCGGCATACAAATGTCATTAATTTTATTATGTCACATAATAGAAGCATTAACATAATGTCGTAATAATAGGAAAGTTAAGTTAATTAGAATTGGTGTTAAACTTATGATCTAGATACTCGCCCACGCTATAAAAGCACCTTTGCCTTTAAAAACCCAATCACCTTCCCCTTCAACATTGACTTGACAAAACATGGCAGCGATCTATAACTTCTAGGAAGGTGATTAAATATTCTTACAGCCATGGCGTAACAGTTTTTGGAATATAGCGTGGTGCAACAAGCAGGCACCCGCATACTAGGAACGTCTCGCACACAAATTAGTTTAATCAAATTAGTAAGAAAAAATAAGTTAAATTCCCATATACAGCATAGAATTTTGTTGGTATTTAATCGTATAATAAATAAGTAAAGTCCTTGTCCCTCCGACAGTTACAAAAAATTACATTCAAGCGCGTGTCAGCAGGTTTGCATAAGCGAGATCCCGTTTGGCGTATAGCTCTAAACAATTGCTACTGTTGCTCGTTCTAAGTTGTTTTTTTTTGTAAAGGCCGTTCCATAAATTATAATAAATTAGCATAGCTTAAGGTGCAAATGCATTGAAAATGCAAATAGTTTCTCAGTAGGTATGCTTAGCAAAGTAATTGAAGTGAAAGTGTTTTATCAGGTGTTCAAGGAGATCCTTGTAGGTACAAATTAATTAAAATTGCTAATGTCGGAATCATTTGAAGTCTCATTAATGTATGAAAGAGAATTTATAAGCCCCTTTGGAATTCGAGAGTAATCATCCTTACACACTTCACAAAGAAAGTATTTATTTCTATATCGGATATTCTTTCCTTCCGGGATCTCGCTGAGAGTAGTCGTGTGTAACCCGTGTTTGATTTAATTGAAAAAGTTTCAAAATTCTAATAATTAAAATATTAGCAAGTACTAGGATAACAGTGCGACGTAGGAGTAGCTACCTTTGTTAAATCACTGCCCACTTGTTGACGCCCCCAGCGCATACGCACGTTGCAGGAAGGAGTGTCAACCAAGGCCACACCCCCGAACGGTGACTAAATCCAAGATATATCTCCTTGCCATTTCTGTGCTCTTGGTACAAGATCAAGGTAACAACACTACCACACAATGAATACCTCAATGAATAATTCCCTGGAAAAATCTACGTCAGAGCCTAGCTTACAGGAACAGGAAGAGCATACCTTTGTCACTTCTAGACAGAAACGTAAACGCCTTGCAAAAACTCACAGTGAGGAAATTTCTGACTTTAGGGAAGAAATGAAAAATATTATTACTTTGTGGGGAGAGAACCATCAGAAGCAAATGGACAAGCTATTTCCAATGATTTCAGCCCTTAATCTGAGTAACTCCAATATAGAAAAGTCTATTACTTTCTTGGCAGAACAAAATGCAGAGTTTCAAAATAAAATTGAATCATTGGAAATGGATTTAAAAAAGCGCGATGAGCAAATTTTGATTTTAGAACAAAAACTAGAAGATACCGCCAGACAACAAAAGAAGACAACCATTGAGATGAGAAATGTACCTCTAGAAGGTAAAGAATCTAAAGAGGACCTCATTAAACTTATGGCAAACCTTGCCCAAAATATAAATTCAGAATTTAACAAAGAGGACATAAGGGACATATACAAAACAAAGAGAAAATCTTCCACAAAAACAGTAGTTGTTGAACTAACTTCTACAGTTATAAAAGACAAATTACTCCACGCCGCTAAGAAGTTTAATACTGGTCCAAACAACAAACTGTGTGCTAAACACCTCGGTTTTAAAAAGGATCCTGATGTACCGATCTTCATCTCAGAGTCTTTAACGCAAAAGGCAAGCAGGCTTTACTTCCTAGCTCGGGACTTGAAAAGAGTGAAGAACTACAAGTATTGCTGGACGGCCATAGGACTAGTATATCTGCGAAAAGACGATACGTCTACCATAATACAAATAACAAATGAGGCCCAAGTTCAAAGCCTAATGAACATGGACTGACTGATCGTTAAATTAGTTCATTTCCAACCTTTATTTAAACCATATTGTATCTCACTCTCTTGCGTGCTGAATTCAGGTATTGTAATTATTTCTAATATTTGTTACTTAAGTTTATATAACTCACATGTACTGGCTAGTCAACTTGCCTCTTTTATGTTATGGACTAACTCACACTCCTATCTTACTTTCCCTATAAATAGTTTTAAACCACTACACATAACTGCTTACTCTTGTACAATCGTGCCTCAATACCTACCATTGCATAAACACTTCAAAATAAAATTACTTGATCGCCAATTCCTAATACATACCCTATCCTGCTTCATCCTACCTTGCTCCCTACTGGTTCCTCGCTTATGGAAAACGCCATATTTAAATACACCTCTCTACCCCATGGACCTCACCAAACCCAGATATGGATAGATATTTTGATGATATAGACAAAACATCAAAATTCTCCTCAACCCTCTGCTCACAATTACAATTACAAACCAATATTGACTCCTTTTCTAATTCTGACTGTGTAGAATGTAATATTGAGGACGTTCATAGTTTAATTCATAACCCAAATCATTTTACTAAAGTCTTAAATCAGAATATTCGTGGTATATCAGCAAACTTTGCAGGTTTACAAACTTTGTTAGTTAGGTCACGCACAAGTTGGGATGTCATTATACTGACTGAATGTCGGATAAGGGACAACAATAACTTGCCAACACTGCATGGCTATAATTCTTTTCATACCACATCAAACTTACTACAAAACGATGGCGTGGTAATGTACATCAAGGACTATATCCCTACCCATATAGAGGAACCGGTGTTCATGGATGCTAATTGCTTGGTAGCTAAAATTGACCCAAATACAATTATCATTGGCATATACCGTTCTCCATCATATAGCAATAAATCGAATTTTATATCATCACTAAATCACTTACTGACAAGATACACTAGCTACAAAACTATTGTATTGACAGGCGATATGAATGTTATAATTAATAGAGAAATAATAAAAGATGATGTCAGAGACTATTTAAACCTAGCAGCCTATCACGGTTTGCTCCCTACCCACACATTTGCGACACGAGTAGATAACTGCCTTGATCATGTCCTTCTGAAAACTAAGGTTCAAGCACACACATTTGTTGCCCAAACATCACTGACAGATCATAAAACCGTTTTACTATTTCTTAAGTCTAAATTAAACCATGGTGGTACCGTGAGTAGGCCGTTAACTAAAATAGACTACGAGGGCCTCGCACTTAGCCTTTATAATATGGATTTAAGTCCTCTCTTTAATTCGTCTGATGTAAATTTCGCTGCGAGCTTTTTGATTGCATCTGTTACTGAAGCCATCAAGTCGAACTCGACGCAAGTTAGTCCCTCGAAAAGAAAAATGATAATTAAACCCTGGATAACTCCCGGTCTTTTGAAGTGCATGCGAAACAGGGATAACCTACACAAAAAGGCAAAAAAATATCACAATAATGAGATAATAATTACCACATATAAACGATACCGGAATTTCTGCAACAATTTGTTAAGAAAACTAAAAAGGAACTATGAAAATAATGAACTAAATAAAGCCAAAAACAATCCAAAACTACTTTGGAAAACAATTGACACAATAACAAATAGACAAAAATCGCTAACACCTCCTAATGAATTGCTAAAAAATTACTCCAATAATTTGGAAGCGGTCAATGATATAAATCAATTTTTCGTGGGCGTTGGCAAGAATCTGGCGGAAAATATATTACAAAAGAATTATTCTAATTCTGTTGTTGAATGCAGTTTTGGAGATAATAATAACCATAAATCTCTTGTACTATTACCAACTGATGAGAGTGAGGTGGAAAAACTTGTTATAGCCCTCAAGAGCGATGCCACAGGGCGAGACGGGATTAGCGCTAAGATTCTAAGGTCATATAAAGCAATTATTGTACCCCCTCTCACATATATATGTAATTTGGCTCTCAGCAATGGTTCCTTTCCATCTGCTTTTAAACAAGCGTTAGTAATACCAGTTCATAAAGGAGGCCTCGCTAGGGACCGTGTCAACAGTTATAGACCGATATCCATCTTACCAGCAATGTCTAAGGTTTTGGAAAAAATAATCAATAACAGGCTTATAAAATTTCTAGAGATGAACAACATTCTATCTACTTCCCAGTACGGTTTTCGCTCTGGAAGATCCACCGGGGATGCAGTTCATGCACTTACTGACTACATTATTAGGAACCTAGAGGGGGGCATGAAGTGCATAGCTATATTTCTGGATCTAGCTAAGGCTTTTGACACGGTTTCTATCGAAATCCTATTAAAAAAACTTGAGAATACTGGTGTGAGAGGGGCCCAATTGGGACTATTCAGTGACTATTTGAGCAATAGGACCCAGGCCACAAAGATTGGTGATAGTGTGAGCGAGGACCTTCCTGTTCGATACGGTGTCCCGCAGGGTAGCGTATTGGGTCCTACCCTGTTTTTAGTGTATATTAATCAGCTATGCAACCTACAGTTAACCAATGGAACCATTGTAACCTTTGCGGATGATACGGCTTTATTATTTAATGCACCGACTTGGGGGGAGGTTTACGCTCACGCCCAATCTGGCCTGGATAGGGTGACGGATTGGCTTAGCGACAATGTCTTAACGCTCAATGCAGACAAAACAAAATACATGGCATTTACAAAACGAGGGTGCCATCCACAACATCAGTGGACAATCGTGACTCATTGCTGTCCCCGTCTGCAACGCTCGAATGGTTCGTGCGACTGCCCACGGCTGCAAAACGTTAGTACACTAATGTACCTCGGCGTACTTATAGACCATAATCTTAGCTATAATGGTCACATTGAATTGCTTTCGGGACGCTTGCGTAAGCTAATGTATGTATTCAGGAGCCTGCGTGGGGTTGCTGACTCTACTACAATTAGAATGGTGTACGAGTCGCTTTGCCAATCCCTGCTAATTTACTGTGTCTGGGTCTGGGGAGGCACCTATAAAACCTCTCTCCTGAAACTTGAGCGAGCCCAACGTGCAGTTCTTAAAACCTCATTGTCTCTCCCCTTCCGATTCCCTACTGATGAACTTTATAAAACCTGTTCTGTACTTACAGTTCGTCAACTTTTTATCTTATACACTATTCTGAAACAACATTCGCTCTTATTCTTTGATACCGCTATATTGGACAAACGTCGCAAATATAACGTTTGTACAACCCCATCTTTTTCTAATTTTTCTCAACGATCGTTCTCTTTTCTTGGCTGTTACTTATATAACAAACTCAACAAAACTCTGAACATATATGCTAAAACAAAAAAATGTGTAAAGAAAACAATTCATAAATTTTTAAGTACTTTGAGCTATGATGAAACTGAAATTCTACTGGAAGTAATAAAATAATAATTTTCACATAATATGTTCTTGTCATGTCAAACACCCTTTAACACTCACTAACACACGCATGCGTACCCTTCCCCACTATCACACACACTCACATACACAATCCCTTACAAACTACCTTTTTGTTATGTATATGCTATGGAATGGAAGCCTGGTTATCCATATTACAGGTTCTTACCTAGTTTGGAAACCAGTCTCCCAATACTGTTACTATATTAAGAATTATTATTGTTTAATGTTTAAGGGAGAAAAATAAATAAATTATTATTATTATTATTATTATTATATATGCTTGTGAATAAATGTAATGTGCTAAAACCCGGTTTTTAACGATGAGAGAATAAAGGCTTTTAATCATGATTATACTTGTAATCTCATATTTAAGCCAGCTCATATAAGCACATCATCCTGGGATGAGACGTCGGCTAATTAAACAAGCTAAAATTTATTCACAGGAGTCGCTGTTACATTGTACTCGACACACTTTATCAAATCTTCACTTCATTCGTGTATATGCAAAATTAATTACAAGTATATAAAATAACTTAAATTACGTTTGATAAAGATTTTTTACGATAAAAAACGTTTTTAAATTTTTACGTTGTTTAAATTACATGTTGAATAATATAATATTTAGTCATTATTTATACTTAATATCTACCGAAAAACTGTTATTTATATATTCATTTTAACCTCGTACTTCGAGACCTTTGACAAAATGTAGAGGACTACATTTCTGCAATCTTGGCGTCCTCTAGCGGTTCGAATTCACATTGGACCCACTACCTTTTTTATATCTTCCTTCCTCTTTATCGTTTGCCACTTCATGACTACCACTACATTTGGATAGTGTTTTTTTGTTAATTTTCTCTCATCATATGATCTATCTCTATCCTTTTTACTCCTCTTTCCATACTGTATTAAATTTAAATATACATATTGTAGATCCAATTTTAATATTTCATCGTTTCCGTAGTAACGTAAAGTGTATATATAAGTATTACGTATACGCAGCAGACACAAGGCAAAATCAGTGAGGCTTATTGTTCCGAGAGTTCTTCAGAGAGCTTTAAGAACAACTTCTAAACTTAGAACGAACTTCCTATGTTATTTTTAGACTGAAATCTACATCTATGTTCTCACACACACAATCGAAAGTTTACTTATTTACTTCATAGATTCATTTAGAAAGTATAAAATTAGTATCTCCTGAGATAAGTGAGCCTCTAAGTCTCAAACTATTTAAATAACATACGATAGTTTTAATACAGAGTTCTCTTCAAATTTCCGTTATAATCTGTTTTTGACATAAATTTCCTGTGTACAAAATAGTAGTTCCAAAACAAACCCTTTTCGCAAATACCATATTTAACTAATCTAAAGGTTTATACAGTTTTAAAGTACCATCGTCTACTAAAATAAATAATCGGCTAAAAGGCTACAAAAATATTTTTACAAAATTATAAAAAAATAAGCCCCGAGAGAAAGGTGGTTCATATATGAAGATATTAATTTACTTTGGTAACTATGAAGGCATTATAAACTGAATTCTTCGAAATAAATGAATATGAATATGAATTTAACTGTTACTCCCTTATTTAAATTACACAGACACCTACGTGAGCATTTTTTAAGATACGGGTATTTTATTATTATATTGTAGTAGAACAACAAAACAATTTTCTATTTTCCTTTTTTAATTACGTATTGATATTAAACTTGATTTATTCATATCTGCAATTGAATGCAAGCTGCGAAATAGATATTTCAATGTCATTAACATTAAAACTATATATGTCAGCCGTCATATTATGTTAAGTGTAATGTATTCTGTGTTATTTTATTGTAGTTTCTAAAAATGAGATAGCATGCGTTTTTACATTAGTTAGGCATTTTCTGCCGCGCTCTATTCTTTGTAGAACCAGCTGCCAGCATTCAAGACCCTGAATGGTCCGCATTACACCTACTAGTCCCAAGCCATGCTTTGGATGAGATTTTTTTTATGGAATCTCGCTGTTGACCTTAAGGGCCTTTACAACTCAGCTTAGGCTGTTTTAATGATGAAATGGCGTTATGCCGCGACTAGCACAAGGGAAACTCGAACCTCCGTTTGGACAGTCGCGGGCAGACAATCGCCTGAAAGACAAGACGGAAACTCGCTGAAGTGATAATAATCTAATCTGATTGTTAAGATTATTTGCCGCGCGGATTTTAATTTGCATATGCCCATGGGCAGCGGTTATAACTTTAAACATACATTCGCGTTTACTTTCTGTCTCGTAAAAAAGGCCTGAACTGAGTCCAAAAATAGTGTTATTATACCTGGCAATTATCTGCAGAAGAATTCTCTCGGTAAGTGTTCTAAGGTCATAAAGCTGTGTGATAATAAACAGTTTACGATGAGTATTACTGCTATCAGAATAACAAGAGGTTTATATGTATTAGATTTATAACAGATAATGTTATCGCTAGAGGGTTCAAGAATACAATATTGCCAAGAAATATAATACAATTAACTTAATTTCGGTATATATTCTTTAAATTAAATACATACTTACTTGTCGTTTAACTGAATTATAGAGGCTTTCTCTTTAACCGTCTCTGTGTTTGGTGAAGCGACTTTTTCGTCTTTGACTTCAGTATCTTGTGTCCCTAGTTTACCGTCATTTTAACCATTAATAATTTAATAATTAGCAAACCGTTGGTCTGTATTTTTAACTTTCAAGCAAATAGATCGAGTCGTTGGACTTTATGGCTATCTCAAACAGTTGACCAAATTCGTTTTCATTTTAAACAGACTTACATCTTGAATCGCATCAGTATTTAATAAAATTTAACAAGACATCAGACTGTATATAGACAACATGTGACAGGAGTCGATAAGAGATTCTTTAATGATAAGGCAAACATCACTAATTACTGCCAACGGTGAGTCAAATATAACTATTAAAAAATAATATATTAGAATAGAATATGTTGCAATATTTTTTTTATTGTTTCCCGACCAATGCTCCTATAGTGCTTACGTGGTGAAACTTGCGTAATAAATAATAGAAGTTCCTAAATTGACAGTTTAAGATATTTTTATGAAATAAAAATCTTGTCCTGTTTCATATGCAAGGAGTAATTATTATGTTATTAGTGGGTTAATGTTTTACTATGTGGTAAGTCTTGCAGTTTAACTTGAATGTATCGGACGATATTGATACTTTTTTTTAAATTTAGAACAAAACAGCATTATATAAATACTGTTACATAAAAAAACTTTTCTCATTTTTCAACTTTTTAAATATCTTAATTTGAACACGTGTTATATTTCTTTTTAAATTCTTTTGATTTTGCGCCATTTCACATATTTTCTGTATCACAGATCTTTTCGTGTTCATTAGCAAATTACAATATGGAATGGGATATTAAATAAAGTCGTATATATGTTCGTATATCGTATGGTTCTTAGAACTTTTGTAGGCTGTTAATGGTGTTAGCTAGAATTCGTCGAAACCCCATTAGGAAGCAAAAAATTAAGGTTCCTGCTAGGGCTCTGTCGCGTATTTTACGAGTAAATTAGGACCTGATGCTCGGTGCTTATGTTGGATATACAGGATATGCTCTAAATCAATCCTTACAATTAAAGGGAGTAGATAGATGTACGCTCACAGTTCCCAAGGAGCATACGTGGTCATCATCCTGCGTCAGTGAAGGTTTCGTGGGGCGTATCTTACCAAGCTGTCACAAAACTACATTTTTGTGAAAAAGGACTGAAAACATCAGCCAAAGTGTATCAAGACACAGTCTTGGATCATGTTGAGAAACCTCTCAGCATTACAGTTTTTAAAATATACTGTGGTCAGACATCTGGTTACAAGGCACGAACTACCCCAACCGGGCTTGAAACCAACATTCCGGACCTTATAAGAGCTGAAGACTGGCCCTGATCTAGCCCAGACCTCAACCTTTTAGACTTCAAATTATGGTCAGTTTTAGAGAACATGGTTTCCTCTAAACGCCATGGCAACATTCCCTTAAAGAACCTTTGGACCAAACAGTGGCGAAATTTCACTTGAAAACAAAGCGTAAATTCATAGATTCGTGGCCAAACAAATTAAATGTCTGTATAAAATCCAAATGTTTTTAATTTCATCTGAGACTTATAAATATGTAGGTATACATTTTATTAATATTTCATTACTTCATTGCAATGCATTTTTATTTGTAACAGTACTTATGGCTGAACTAAGTAAATAGCTTCAACCATACGAAAAAGATATATTTTATATCAAATTAATCACGTTTCAATGACTTCCTATATAATTTGCAAGTACGTTAGATAAAGAACGCGTGCAACTTGATTTTATGTAATCACGTCTTTATTTTATAATCGGCTTGGCGACTTGACGACATGTCTCTTGTTAAAATCAAAGAACAAGGGAGATTATCCTATAACGAAAATACATTTATTTATTTATTTATTCACACTTCATTGCTAGAAAGAAACACAAATAACGCAATATATATAAATTACAAGGGTTGCAACGGGCGGCCTTATCGCAATTTATATTTTTCTTTTACTTAAATTTTATTAAATCTTAGATTAGAATTTCTTGCAAGAAACAGCCCTTACTCCGTAACTTCTAATTACAATATTTTTTAGGCTTTATATACACGTGTTCTCAATGTTAAGATCAGCGCTATGGCTATTTTGAAATCCACACCGATATTGCGCAACAAAGGCGTTAAGACCGTCTCCTAAAACTGTTCAAAGTTTCAAAGTACGCGTACGAAGCGAGAACTATACGATAGTTTCATCAATATTTCCTTAACGGCATTACTTATTATAAATAAAAAATATTAAATTGTTAAACTGGCCAATTTCCCATAAAATAAATAATATTTTATTTACATACATTAATAATATAATAGTTGTAACTTGTCATGTATGAAGTTTTGTAAGTTTTTGTGAGAAAATAAATAAAGATTATTATTATTATTATTAATATACTTTACTACACGAAAGATGCACATTCACGCCTCCGTTTCATGTTTGATACTATAATACCTCAATTTGACGTATTCTAAATACGTGCCAAATATATCTGTTCTGTCCGTGGTAAATCTAATCGAATTAGCTAAAATGATAACAAAAAACCTAGGTGAATACCCGAACTAAGTGACAAACAATGCGACATCAATAATTGATATGAATTATACTCTTTAAACTTCAAACGAGTGTTTGTTTTGATGTTAATCAATAAAAGAGATGTAAACAAATGACAGTCGCGTTCATAAACCTTTTTCACACTATCTTGTCTCGGATGTATGTAATAATATTAATCTGAGGGGGCCAGTAAATACAAAGGCTAGGGTGTCCGCGACCAATTTTGGCTTCTATATGCCACCCTTGTGATCGCGGGTTTAAATCGCGGCTGTGCACTAATGGATTCGTTTGCAATTTTTCTCCTACAGTGAAGGGAGATTTAGAGAGGAAACTGGTACTAGACCCTAAAGTCGACTACGTATTTTAGGTACACAAGTAAAATAATTACATTAAGCATAGACAAAACAGGTACAGAAGTTTGAGGCCTAAACGAGCGTTAAACTAGTCATATAATTATTAATTTTAAATTTTTACGGAGTCATTTTTTTTTATATTATAGAACAGGGGGCAAACTGGCAGGAGGCTCACCTGATGTTAAGTGATACCAGTGATAATATATATTTTAAATTGCGTACCTTTCTTTTTAATCGCGTTTTCATATTTGTATACATTTCTTTTAGGTTCAATAATTTAACGACATAAGGACTGGAATCAAAGTTCTGAAAACCAAGATTTGTACCAAATTTCATTACGCCAAAAAGAGAACTACGTTATAATATTATATTATCGTTAAACAAGATATTTTCCTGTTACAGGATTCGTGGCGATGCAGAGCGAGACTTAAATTCAAATACAATACTCAAGACCCATTCAAGTTAAAGAAAATGGATAAAATGCCAACTGGACATGAAAATGGGAAAACTGATGCACCCATTGCGCCAGTTCGTAGCGTTCTTGACCCGTACAGCTCAAAGTAAGTGTTCCTCGTTTATCATGTCTTATAAAATACATTTATTTGCTAAGAACTGAAGGTAAAGATAGTATTAATCTTAGGACTGGCCGCGGTTTGTTTTCGTTTCGGCGATCATTTAGATTTTTTCATAGACAAGTAGAGAAGCAGCCTCATGCAATGCAGCTCTAATGCATCTGACAGATGTCATCGATTGTTAAATTTGAGTAATGGCGGTTTCTTCACGATGTTTACTTTTACCCTAGGAGGAAATGTTAGGTTCGCAAATAGAAAAATCCATTAGTGCGCGCCGTGATCAAACTGCCTCAGGGTTAAAGGCTTCCTTCTTCACTCCTTTTACTGAAAATAAAGATGTATGTTAATTTATGCCGCCTTATTTGAATATTAGTACCATCTTTGTTGAGTCTTAATAGGTAAAATACAAGTTAATTAAGTAATAATTACTAATGTTTAATAACAAAACACACCGCAAAACCTATTTTCGAGTTTACCCTTAATAGTCTTAGACCATTAATTTGTTGAATGTTCTGACGTAATCAGACATATCCAATTCAAATAACATTCCCTTTAACGAAACTGTCGAGTTCTCTTTGATGATATATTTTCGGGGCTTATATAATAAGTGTAGCTAATAAAGTAAAATAGTAAATAAGTGACATACTTCATATTCAAATTTTTTTAAGTTATTTATATTATTTTTTATTTTATTGTAGATTTCGAAAAATACAAACTATTCTAAAAGGTGAAAACTCTTTTCGGCCTGATTGTGGTTGTATAGAAATGGTTGCAAACCTTATAGTTCTTTCTTCAAAAATGTTGTATTGTTCGGGACGATAGCGTTCTGGACTTTGATCGATAAGTTAAAAAGTAGCTATAAACGTGAAAATTTACCCCAAAATATAGTAAAGGCTTTAACGAACGACTGTCATCGAGGTTTATGTGTTTGAATTATGCCTATGTGTGCATTTAATAATCGTTCGTAATGAAAAACAGCGTGAGGCAACCGGCATGTCCAAATAATCGAACTGTCTGGCACAGAAGACCGATCAAATCAAATCAGAATACGTTTATTCAGTTTAAATGCGTTCAGCGCATGCTTATGAATGTCAAAATTCCCATAAGAGCCAGACTACGCCATCCGTTTGCAAAACTACCAGGAGGCTTTGTTCTGATAAGAACGGGCAAGAAACTCAGCAATTTTTACCCTCCCTCTACTATTAATATATTACAATTATTCAAAGGAAAATGTCTGACCAACCAGGAGGCAATTAGAAAACATCTTAAGAAAAGAGGGTGCATCTCCACTGTTTTTTGTTATTTGATCAAATGCCTTTTTCATTGTAATTTATAAAATGATCACATAATTATAACGATTATATTTTACGATGATATTATCTTTTATTATATCTTTTTTATTTTTTTGTTGATTCCTAAGCAGTCTTATTTTTACGTACTTTATTTATTATATATTACACTTTATTTCTACGCACCAAGCTTTTCTTACTATCGGTATATTGCATATTATGTATTTATATATGCCCAAATCTCATTACTTATAAGTAATTGATCTTAGCTTGTAATAATTCTATGCTGAATATCACACGGCATGCATCATTATACAAACACCCAAAACTTTTTATTTCATTGTAGAAATATCTACAATGAAATAAAAAGTTTCGACCGTTAATATTATGGTTATATTTTTATGTACATTAGATGCATAGGTAAAAAGTAATACTGCTCAGTTGCAACAACTTAAAAAAATAGACAGTAAAGGTTTTTTTTCCAGCGTATAGAATAAAAAAAAACAAATCTTACTTCTACAATTAATATTCAACAGACTGCGACCCCCTTTTAAAACTAACTCGCCCTTTGCCCGTTTGAGCGACAATGGTCTAGAGAAAGATGTTTATTTTTCATATTTTTAAGAAGTTACGAAGAAAAATACTCTCGGCTTAGGTTGTACTCTTTTTATTAATTAAGTCAATTGCACTCATAGAAGCGTGTTACAAGAAATTAATTAGAATAATAAAAATGCAAAATCACACGTTTTACATGATGCAATGAAAAACATTTGTTTCATCACCCTACGCGCTAAATTGGGATCAATTTCATTCAACATCAATGATATATTGTCACGTTTAGCTTAACGTTTGGAATATTCGACATGACAACTGAAGGGACTGCTCGTAGGGAAAACATGGATTTAAATAGGTTAATAAATGATAGCAAAATCCTTAAAGAGAATAGTTGAAAAATTTTGCTTGTCAATCATTTCTAACAACGAAATAATACGCTAACGGAACCAATAAAAATGATAATACAATTGTTCGTTTAAATAAAAGTGTCATAAAAAATGCAATAAATAAAATAAATCTACAATTTATTCACTCTTTGTTAAGTTTAATGCGTACACGTGTTTCTAAATGAAGTTGAAGTGCAATTTTTTAAAATCACGGAATTCCTATCAACCGTAATTTTTATTGATATAAGTAAATAAAACATCAATTACAGCGTATTGTTAAAATATAAAATAATTGTTTATGGTTATAAATTTGTTCATATGTATTTTCTTTTGTTCTAGGATAGAGTTAACTTGCAATGGCTCTAGAGAAGACTTGGACCCCTACGTACCTGCACAAAACAGACCATTGGAATCGAATACATCGTAAGTATAAAAAAATCATTACTAATTTCAATAACGATTCACATGACGTCATTATACGATGGTTGTTAGAAAAACCTCAAACGTCAACTGTTTTTATATGTCAAACAAAGGAAATAAGACTTTTTAAATTAAGGGAACGTCAACGACCTCTATCTACTGTCACCCCGTAATATGCACTTTTGTATTTTTGAGTTATTTTAAAAATTCCTAAATTGACGTAACGACATTCTGCAAAGTCGATTCTTATCTGGATCGCTTGGTAGTATTTCAACTTTGATTACATGTTAGTTACATTTAAGATATTGCAAGTTTTCTAAAGCAAGCTAATTTAATAGTACCGGGTCAAGGCTTTAGAAGTAGAAAAATATTCGTAGTCTATGGTAGGTATATTGTCAGATACAGCTCGTCGTCAGACATAAACTTCTATTAATTATTAAGCTTTCAGAGATAAGGCCACTAAGCGGGATAAAGTTTTACTCAAATTGAAAGGCTTTTAATTTTATAAAGCAATTATTCAATGGGAGTTAATTATCATGCTGCTTTTGTACATTAATAAAACAGTGACACTTGCTCACTGTATAATTTTAGAACTATTAACTAAAAGATTAATTACTTTTTTCTATATAGAAAGTTTGCAGTTAACTCTGTAGTTAACTGCATTCAAATGAATATAAATTATTATAAGAAAAATAGATGAATAAAGTCCTATTTTTACAATTTCCATTATGAACATTTATTATATATCTTATCAAAGAATTTTTTATAACTGACGTAAAATTACGTATTGCAGAGGCCTTTAGATAAACATAAGATTATACATTACTTCGTGAGCCAAATATGTATTAGATTTCACACGAGCATACTTAGGGAGTTAGGCTGAGATTAAAAGACATTCTTAATATGGTCAAAGTCCGGGCCAAAGTAAGATACTATCAATCCATGTTTATAATTGTATTCAGAAATATTATTCTTGTCATGAAGAACGTTCATAGAAGTCTGATGTCTATAGTTTTGCAGCCATATAAAATTTATTACCTAATGTTTTCGTTGCAAAAAATATTAAATTAAAAATACATAATATTAAAAAAAATTAACAAATAATCTAAGTGTGATCAAACTTGAATTTACAGAAATTTTAATTAATTAAGTTAAGTTAAATTTTAATTAATTAAAATTTAACTGGATATCAACATTGCCTATCCTGCCCAACGCTGCCTAATGTATAAAAAGTCTGTATTTATATGTATGTTTTATTAATTGATTGTTGGGTGGCACATTTTTGTTAAAACAATGGCCGTTATGGACATTTCATTCAAAATAGTTACTTGTCGTTTAATTTAAAAAATCAATGATGTATCATAAACAATACTATGTGATGTTTACTTTCTAGTATAGTGGTACTCAATGCGAATAACTTATAGCCTAAAAGCGTGGATTGGTAATTTTGAATAGATATTTTTTACGAAAGGAAGAAGGCATGAAATTAATAATAAAATATATATTTTTTTCGAATAACAATTCGTGTCATTTAATACGCGTAACCAAGTAGAAAAACCGCTGAACCGCAGTTATTAGAACTTTCAGAGCTTCCTGCTTAATGTTTAACGTTATATAATATCTAATTCTCTCACCGAAGCGAAATAAATCTATCTAATTAAATTGTGCTTTGGTATTCCAAAATTCGTAATCAAAAACAAGTTCAATACTTAATCAGCAATCAATCCAATTGATTGATTTCACTTCATTTCCGAAGTTAGTTGCCAGGAAGTTTATTTGACACAAGCTTCGTATTTTGATAATCTCGATTGTAAACTCACCCTACGCGGAAGTGATTTTAAGTCGAAATACGTACGATTTGATAACGAATAGCCACTTAATTAATTTCATTACGTTTCAAATATTTTACAATAGCACAAGTACATTTATTATGCGACACAACATTAAGTACATTAGTATACGACATCTATAATTTCCGCCCACAAAACGATATCACACCCTGAAGCGCAAACAAAGGTATTCTAATAATATGTACACTTCTTCACTTTAGTCGCTTGGGCCTCAGGGCTAATCAGTGGTTAATGTTCCCTCCTTCATTCCTCAAAGTACTGAACTAACGCGACACTGTTATTGGTACCGCCGTAAGATATTATATTAGCAACCTAATACCTCGCTGAAGACATAGAATATCAGCCTGTGGAAGATATTAATTAAACTTTTGTTGCAGGAGTTTCGGAGCGCTGGCTCATCTTTTGAAGGCTTCACTTGGTTCGGGAGTACTTGCTATGCCCTTGGCTTTTAAAAATGCTGGGCTTCTTGTTGGATGCTTTGGAACTATTATTATTGGCTTTATTTGTGCACACGTCATACATATTTTGGTAAGTATCATTGTTTCATTCATCCACGGCTTGGGTTATCTCTCTGCCTAAAATATGACTGACCATGCGTCAAACTGCTACAGCTTATGGTGACTGGTCGGACTTAATTGTTGTATTGTTGCAGTATTGTTAGTTACTACGACTATTTATTTCCCGTGTTGTTGCTACGAGAATGTAAGTGAGTGCTCCTATTTCACCATGCCTCCTGCTGATAGAGGACTAATCTTTGTTTTTAATTTATTTTATTATTATTCATTAACTATTATTTACTTAAGAAGTCATATGTCACTATTTTACCATGTGTTAGTCATGGCACATAGTGTAAAACAAAAAACTTGGCGATTTAAAAGAGTGGCGGATTGTATATTATCTCTTCCGTTCTACACCCTTGATGTGAAAACTGCTAGTAAATGTAATATTAGAAACAATAAAAATATGTATTTCTGTTTCGCTTATGTAAACTAGAAAATATTGACTGAAAAGTTGTAAAAAAACATTTTAATTTGAATAGAACTAGAAATTCCTACGAAGGACTACCAAGAAACAGAGTTATAGAAGTAGACTTATATTATTATGTTCAGGACACAAGTACTAAAGGATTACACGTCACCTTCACTAGTTTTCTTTGAATTTACTGTACTAAGAGTCGCAATACAAGGAAAAGCAAAGGTTGAGCACAAAAAAAACACAGTTCCAGTAGCATATACAATAGCTGTTCTATAGTTAGTTTTTAGAAAGAGTTCTGGACGTTTCACGTATTACTATTTAAAAAACGTGTGGCAAACGGGGACTGCCGCGGTTATAATTATTTATTTAGGTTTTTTTTTCTTTGATATTAATCCTATCTACCACTATACCAGACTCGGGCTAACAGGCCTATATAGTATGTCTCATTCTAACGCGTAACGGCTGCACCGACCGCGCTTACGCTACGTCACTGAACTCGTCAGAGAGATGTGAATACGCAGTATGAGTTCTGTCCCACTCTAACGCACCTGCGCTACGTCACCAATCACGCCAGACCAATGTCAGACGCAGCATGCGTTTTGTCCCGCTCTTACGCGTATGGACCGCAACTATTTTACATCATCGTGTGTTAGGTTAGGTTCATGATGCGGTCGCCACGCTCAAAGCGCAATAAAATCTGTGCAATAGCTTTACATATTATATTAAACTATCAGGAACTATAGAACTATCGTATGTGCTACTTAAACTCTACACCACTGCCATCGGGTCCACACGTTTGAAATTTATTTTATTATGCATTTTTAATTGTTATTGTAATAATATTATGTTATAAATAGTTATATTATCTTATATTGCATAATATTATTTTTACAGGTTTAAACACCGTACGAAAAAAATTTGACAAAATTCATCGTTTAATAACAGACTTAATTAAGGAAAGAAATATTTAATTTTAGGCAGTGATTGTGAAATATCATTTAATTTGTAAATTTTAAGTCTGAGCTTTTGTCTTCGTTTTATCAAAGTTCCTTAATAGAACGCACAAAACAAGCTTACCAAGTATTAAACATAGAGTACAAAAACAAATATTTCCTTTCAAAGTTACTAATTAGATAAACTGGAAGAGATTTCATTAATTAAAACTCTCTTACAGGTGAAAACGTCACAGCAACTTTGCATCGAAGTGAAAAAGCCATGTTTGGGATATGCCGATACTTGTGATTTAGTATTTCAAAATGGGCCTAAATCCGTTAGACGTTTTGCACCACATGTCAGGTAAAACTAATTATTAACGTTATAATGATATGAATAATCTTTGTGTACTTGATGGGTAAAAAACGGCGTTATAAGATTATCCTGTAACTAATAATATCTATTTCGCCGAGAATCGAACTCTAGAACTCTATTATATGGTTAATCACAGCATAAACAGCATTGCAGGAGTTATCTTTAGGAACAAGCTAATCTAGAACTTGTCTCTAGAACAGACTTTACCTTTAATCAGTTTGCTCTCAGTCTTATGCATATTTGAAATTTACTATAGTAAAATGTATAGTAGACATTTTTGCCATTACATCGTGTATTGAATATCGTATTTTCTACTACATTTCTACTATTTTTTTTTATTTGGACCCCAAAATTAGGACAAACACATGCCAAAATTAACATACATACAGAAATATAAAAAGCGGCGTCGTCCCTATAATATTTGGACAGGACCAGCAAAATCAAGTAGATACAATAGACAGTGTTAATACAAAAAAAAACATAAAATTAAAAATACAAACTATAAAGAATTAAACTATTTGAACTAAGAAAAGAAATTATCGGTAACAGTACCGATAATACACAGGTCCCAATTCTACTCTTAGCTGAGGCCAGCGAACCATGAAAAATGTCAAAACTCAGTCCAATATCATTATGGTGGCGACATAACCTATTAATTGGAGCGTTTCTGCCAACGTTCGACAATGTGGGATGTGAAAACATATTTGATTGTATAATCGACTCTCGACCCGAGGAACTCTAAGAATAAACATTTTTTTTCTGTTTTTCAGAGAATTAGCAGATTGGGCGTTGGCTGTTACGCACCTTGGTGCTTGTTGTGTGTACGTTGTTGTTATTTCGGAATCATTTAAACAGGTTAGTATATTCTGAATTGATCGTTACATTTTTTAATGACTAGCTGCCCCCGTCAACTTCGTAACAGTTTCATATGGTTTTTATCCATATCCTTCTAAGTAGCTACATACTTACTAACATATGGAACATTTTGCTGTGCTATCTGTAGTCTCGATTCTCAACCACATTTAACGCCCGACACCAATAATTAATCACCAATCACAGTGACAGTCAATCGATTTCCTATCTGCATCCCAGTAGCTAAACCCTACGAAGACAATCCATTTTCGGCGATGGATAGAATGCAATGTCTTCGCTCTTTATACTCATATTTGATTATGAATATAAACCAAATAAAATAAATAAAACCGTACAAATAATATTAAAATTTACAAGTATATGTTTAAAACATATCAAATAGCTTTTTAATTATTTTATGGTGTAAGTTAAAATCTTAAGGTAGGATATTGGCACAATTGAACTGTCATTTTCATACAAAGGTCTATCCACATACACCGCATCCGACCTACCGCTTGTATCGACAGATGGCTATTATTAATACACACATACGCACACTTTTATTAATATTTGGATTCAGATGTGTATCTCAGATGGTCAAAAATGGATTGAGATAGGTTATTGGGTTTGAGCGTAAGTCCAGACCCACAAAAAAGGCAAACAGTCTTGCGACCGCGTCACTGTAAAATTATAATAAATATATTGTACATAGCGCGCTTATGGTAACGAACCTTCTGTATGTAGTTTATATTTATTATTTTTCAACAAATTGCAACTAAATTTTAACAACAATTTTTCATTTTCTAAACATTTTCAGTGTTACCTAGGTAAAGACTATTTACGCATGAATTAAAAATATTTTTTACGAATATTAAATTTCATAATTATCTGAACGTGAATAACAATATCATCATAAATTATTTTTGAATTTTTCAAGTACAATACACTTTGCGACTTTTATTAATAGAATAGAAATACGGTTCACAATACAATATAATTAAACTAGCTGCCTCCATGAACTTCGTTTCTCCATAATTTGATTTTACTTAGCTTACTTTTAGTACATGGAACTTTTTGCTATACTGGGAGACTGTTCGGTTTTCCGGAATGAAAACTTTTTAGGATATTCTGTAATTTTTTTCTATTAACCTCCAAGTTCAAGTCATAAGTTTTTAATTAACAAATAAAAAATAGGGGTAAATTGTAGAAGAGGGGTGAAAATACAGCGTTATATATAAAATTTTGTATATAAAAAGTGTAATAAATAAAAGAATATGTTAAGGAGTAGACCACCCTTAAACATTTGAATGAAAAATAGCGCACACGTAACCACACGATATGCACACAAAATTTCACGACAATCGGTCGAGCCATTTCAGATGTGTTTAATTACACAAACGTAACACGAGAATTTTACATATTAGAAGTATATTTTTATAGTAAATTAAAATTAAATTTAGGTTAATTATGACCTTTAATAAAGTCTAAACTAATGATGTTTTAGGAATTAAATAAATGTATTTTTAATTTTATTTTAATACTACTATTCCCAAGAGAACAATTTACAAAAGCTATGATCTAATGAATTTTCTAGTACCTTTTAATGTATCCCCGGCGGAATTAAAATCAAACAAAGTAATTTACGTTATTATAAGTTTATTAGTTACGTTTGAACTGAAAGAAAAAACAATTCGTATGGAAAAAGCAGATCTTGAACACTACCTTCAAGAAAGTGAAAGTTGATACACAATAAAGACTCTAAAATATCGTACTAATAGTAAATATATAAGCGTACAAAAATCGACTTCTTTTAATAATAGTAAAAGTATAATTTTAGGTTAAAGAGATGTCGGTTTCCTTAGGAAAAGCAACTAAGCCTTCTTCCTTCATATAGAGGCAAGGGTAGTTAATCTTTATATATGTACATAAAATGTTTGAAGGTTTTCGAACACTTAACCATTAGTCCAGAACCGCAATAAGGCTTTATAATATGATTGGCAAAGAGGTGGCATTAATTCCAAATTTTCTTTTAATTTTTTTTTTAATTTCAGATATCAGATGAATACGGAGGTCCCAAATGGTCGGTTTCCGTCTTCTGTGCTCTTTGCCTCATCATCCTGATACCACTAAATCAAATCACGAAACTAAAGTACCTCGTTCCTTTCTCAGCGGTTGCCAATTTTGTATGGCTTGCTTCCATTTGTATATCCATTTACTACTGTCTAAGAGATCCCCCACCATTATCATCAAGGAATTTGTCTACATCAATTGCTGGGCTGCCAAACTTTATAAGGTATTTACAATTTCACCTAATAAAAAGTAAAATAATGGCTATAAAGCTTATAATTACTTTATTCTTTTACTTTAATGTTGAACGAAATATTAAGCCGAAAGCAATTTTTATAAATTTGTATATTTGTGTAACATTTACACTTTTAAATCTTAATTGAATGAAATATTAATTCATATGACAAATTAATTAAAACTAAGTGCTTTCCCGTCAGAGGATTCAAATACCGATGACAAGTCACTCTATATTAAAATTTATTTTTCTTTTGAATCTTCTTTGATTTAATTTTTTACAGTACATCCTTATTCGCTATGGAAGGGATAGGCGTGGTAATGCCAATAGAGAATGAAATGACAAAACCCCAACACTTCCTTGGTTGTCCGGGTGTATTGAACATTGCCATGGGCGCTGTAGTGGCATTGTATGGTTTTGTGGGCTTCTGTGGCTACCTCAGTTTCGGTGAAACTGTAAGAGGAAGCCTGACGCTCAACCTACCGCAGGATGAAATGTAAGTCATCTCCATAAACTACAGAATTGTGTACCCATCTCAGATTATCGGGTAAACGATTCAAAGCTCTAGGTTAACTTTACCTAACGATGTACACCGCCATATCCTGAAATTTATATAGGCTTTGACAAAACTTTTACGCTGCCTTTAGCCTCAAATTTCTTCTGTTTCTTCAATTATTTTTTATAGAAAAGTAGACTATGTCTGAGACATGACTTGCATTTTTTGGTTTGAGATATGCCTGTTTCCTCACTATGTTTACCCTCGCGAAAATAGCACACAAAGAAGAAAAATGGTGAGCTTTAGCCACTAGGCCAACACTACTCCATACCTTTGTAGTACTCATAATTTAAGTTAGGTATTGAACTCATTTTCTTAGCGTTTCCACATAATAGGAATAATTTAAAATAATTTATTACAATGATTCTAGTGGAAGTCAAATCAATTAATCAATCAATCAAAATTTATTTATTCAGTTTAGATGCGACTTAAGGCATGCTTATGAATGTCCAAAAACGTTTACAAAATTCGCGAAAGAGCAAAACTACGCCATCCGTTCGCAAGACTACCAGGAGGTCTTGTTCTGAGAAGAACGGGCAAGAAACTCAGCAAGTTTTATCCTCCCTTTACATACAATAATTCAAAAGAAAATGTCATAAACCACAACGTCATTTAAATTACATAAGTAAAAATAAGATAAAATCTGTTCTGTGATTTACCACATTCACCATTACATTATATTACATTCCATTACATTACTTTACATTCACAACACTTCCAAGCGAACAAAGCAAATTATAACAAAGACCTAAGTACATTTTAAAATCATTTGACGAAGTTAGTAACCAGTAAAAAAGTAATGTGAGTAGTTTTTTTATAACTTATTCATTCCACTGGTGCAGGTGGTTTCCGGCGATATTTAGACTTATCTATGATTATTTTAACATGGATCTTCTCCATGACCAGTCCAAGAGTGCCTTATAACATTGTTTATTGTCTTTTGCAGCCTTGCTCAGACCGCTAAAATTCTGGTGGCGTGCGTGATGATCCTCTCCTACGCTCTCATATTTTACGTTCCAGTTGACGTCGCTTGGAGGCGGATATGTGATAGAATACCCGTCAGTAGTCATAGATGGGCTCTGGCAGCTCTAAGGCTATTTGGAACTTTTTTAACAGGTAAATTTACTGTTGATAGATTTATACGAAAATTGCTTTCTCAGTCTTTAACCTTGCGCCGTCGCGAATACGTGATATATTACTTTGGTCACATAAGTTCGAAGCACCTATGGATAATAGCAGATATACCATTGATAGATGTCAGAAAAGATAATTTTGTCTATTTAGATGATATCGACTTAGAACATTTTTTTTACTAGATATCGATCTCCTATTTGTTTTAAACATTGTTTTTATTATATTAATTATTTAGACAAACAATTATGCAAATTCACTCAATTCCGAATTTATTAAGATCGGTAAAGGTCATTACCGAAGTGTGTAATTGCATATATGCTGAATGTATATTGAGCACATTTACAAATATTAAAATGTTTAATAATTGGCATTAAATTGACTGTTACTTGTGCTTGAGCACAGTTCAGTTCACATTTTAAGATAAGCAATCTTAAAAAGTTTACTGATTAACTTTTATAATTGCCATCAGACTTTCAAGACTTTCAAGACTCGTCAAGTTGACGCGGTTAATCAATAATAAATACCTAAGCATAAATGACATCTAAACTTCGAGAGATATTATGATATTTTTGAACCAACTCAAAATTTTTCAACCTTTAACACATTAATACTTATACAATATCGTGTTTTATAAGAATGATGTTTATTTTTTTAGTTGGCCTGGCCTGTGCTATACCAAGACTGGAGCTTTTCATGGAGTTAGTAGGTGCCATCTGTCTGTCATGTCTTGGCCTGTCGCTGCCTGCCATAACTGAAACCGTCTGGCGATGGGGCAAGGACCTCGGCCCTTACAAAATAGTGCTGATAAAAAATTCCATAATTGTTGTTATATCTCTGATAGCTATGGTCTCTGGTGTGACTTTCTCTATTAAAAGTATGATAGACAGCTTGTGATATTAAGACTTATTTATTGTTAGGTGTAAATATTAAAATATTAATTCCGTAATTATTTTTCATTTATTTATGCTTTGACTTCACGCGATATCGATTTTTGTGTCTTATCGTAAGATTCAGTCCTAACTTAAAGTTTAGTATGACACCTTATGTCAAACACAAATACGTTTTTGACATATGGAAGCCATACTTATCTCTAAGTCTCGGTTCAAGCAAGTATTTGTATTTATTAATAATTGCATAACAAGAGTTGATTATTAAAAAAAATAGCAGAAGATGAGCACTCGTCATTTATCTTACTAGTTAAGATTCAAGACATTAAACATAAACCCATACGTAAAAGATTTTCATATAAATACAACGCCAGCGCCATCTTGACCTAGAAACTGCACATACGTCATTAAAAATAAGAATGTTTACTACAAAGCCAATGTTATTTTCATTCCTCGTTAAATCGTCAAATTATTTTGATTGCAATGAATAGAGCAACGGAATTTAATAGGACCGGAATGTTATGCTGATTTGAGCATGCAAAGGATCAAGTGGATTATTACATTTCGATAATGCGGTTTCCGCAGCAACGTGCTCGAAAACAACACAGAATAATGCATAGAATACAATTCCGTGGGTTATTATTATCGTTTATAGGAATAACTTGAGCAAAATAGATATCTGTGATTTACCGCAGCCCGATTTTCTTCTAAAACTTTTAATAGACAATCAGCTATTCCGTCCGGCAGAAGAATCACAAATCCAAATTATGTAAATATAAATTATTATGCAAATATTCAAAACCAACGATTAAAATGACAGGAAATTGTTTTTAAATTTACAAGATGACCGCTTGTTAATTTAACATTTGTCATTTTTAACCACATATGTTTTCGTAATTACTGCTCACATATTATCTTAAATTGTAGTGGCCGACGGAAACATTGCTAATGGCTAGCCTTGATTTATGAGAATCATTCCGAAACATACATTTTTCTACCATCACTTAAAGTTATTATGTTTCGATGTTGTGTTGTTATGTATTAAACAATTAAAAGCAAGAAAACCACATCCCTTACGATAAATTGAAACGTCCATAAATAGTTTATTTTTTATTTGGCATATAATCTAGCAAATAGATAAAAACAAAGGTTAAAACATACAAAAATGACTATATTCTATTGGGAGAGTCACTCAAAAGGTATATGTAAATCAATAATATAAAGATAATATATAAGTTACCTAATATCGCTAAAGAGGAAATTAATAAAATAAATTAAGGCGAACGTACAAATACTTCAATCTAAGAATTATTTTTCATTATAATAATTGCGTTTATAATCCAGTATTTTCAGTTATCCAGTCTCTCAGTAAAGGCGAGGCAATATTAGCGAACGCTGATGGTGAAAGCGCCTGTCCACAGCCTCGGCCAAAGGACACGATGCCAACAGCCATGCCATCTTGAATAGCAGCACCACCTGAATCACCCTAGAAACACGGAAAATTTGAATATCTGTCTTTCAACATTTTTATGTGTATCATCATCACAGCTGTAGATGACAGATTAACCAGCCTTCCGGTGGTGATTAGTCGTACCTTGATCAGCGTTTATATACACACTATTTATGCCTTCATTCACCTTGATAATAAATGTGTGTGTATTTTTAATTTAACTACAGTAACTGCTTTAGCATAATGTAGTGAAATACAAAAATAAATTATATTTTGCTATAATTTGATTTCATTGTTAATCCTGTCGTACATGAGATTGGGTAATAAATTAGGTGTTTTTAGAGTGCACATTCCATGTAGAACTGTGTTTTATAACATAACTAGCGGCCCCGGCTTCGCACGGGTGCAATGATAAGCACGTTTTTATTAACTATTGTTATTTTCCTCGTTAGAGATCTCCGGTAATAAACGCGTCCGATCGCTGCTAAATTCAAAGTGCTATATGAAGAACCGCTTTATTTGTCGTAAAAAGTAAATGACAAAAAAAAATATTGTGGGATATCCTTAAAAGATAGACATATGCCATCGCGGAGTTTTCTATAGACCTTCTCAATGTGTACAATACTTAGTACATTGATAAATCAAAATAATGTACTAAGGTTTATCTCGTAGGGTACAGTGCCTGCTTTTGCAATGTAAGCGGAACAAATGTACTCCTTTTAATAATATTTTTTAATTATTAAATTTTAAGGTTAGTTATTAGGTATATTTTTATGTATTATGTTATTTGTTCTGAATAAAATCTCTCATATTTATTACTTACGACTTAAATCTTTCTCTTCAATTACTTTATCTACTAAATCTATATATAAAAACTGCATGAAAATCCGTTGCGTAGTTTTAAAGATGTAAGCATACATAGGGATATAGAAAGCGACTTTGTTCCTACTATGTAGTGATTTATTAATAAATAGTCTATCGTGGGGGTATGAATTTGTTCCTTGTCCGTTTGTAAAGTACTTATGTTACATTGGCTATTATTATACGAGTAATACCTGGCAAGTACTTTCTCCTCCCAAGAAAAAGTTTCCGGCACAGAACATATTCGTAGTGAGTACTGTAGGGTATACAAGGAAACATTGATAATAGTTCACTACAGGCAATTTCACGGACATAAGACGATCTGGGATAGATGATGCGCCTTGCTGTAATAAATACATTTAAATAAATACGATTTATCTTGAAAAACACTAGGTATAACTAAAATCTATAAATTCAAGTGAGCGGCTTTCTTTATTTTTTTTTAATATCATGAAAGTGGTTTTCAAATGTTTCAAATGTTGTTAATAGAAGGCAAACGAGCTAAAGTCTCACCGTCAAAGTCGTATTAGTTTGGCAATACTTCAGTGGGCAGCTGGTTCCACATAATGGTGGTGGCAAAAACTGCCTTAAGAGGTAATACGGATAGTGTTTTTCTGATCCTGCTTCTGAGGCTTTTTGGAGTGTCTTCGAAGTGAGGAGTAGCGGCAAATGGTGTTGATTGCTTGTGTCTTATTGTGGTTAAGGTGGACTAGATTTACTCTACCTAAGCTTGAGACTCCAAGTATTAGAGTTTAGATTTTAGACACAAGTTTCTCAGCAATCAACAACTGCCCTAAGAAAGAGTAGGTGCTGTCGATCGCATAGCAATGAATGTTGTTATAATATAATTAAATGTATAAGAAAAATACCAGACACCTTTTGGTTTAAGTACTTGTTCTTGACATATATGATGTTCAATTTTTATTGTAAGAAAGCTGTTCTGATTTGCCGAAGCTTTAATAATTGAAATAAAATACATACCCTTGTCCTTCCCCAACCACTGACAACTATTTCCGAATTACCACGCACCGCCCTATTTCTAGGAGGTAGAGCAACAGGCTGCATTGTTTCGCTGAATTCAATAGGTTTTGCCGTTTTCATAAATGCCACATCTTTGTCAAAGGGTGGATCGTCATATTCTGGGAAAGGAGTGACTTCTGCTATTTCTATAACGGTGCCGTTCTTTCGGTATGAACTTCCGGCTCGTAGGACTACTGTTTTTGGATCCACGCTAAGAATTAAATTTGTAACTTAATTAAAAAGAACTCCATATTTACTGCGTAGTTTTCAAATTAAAATTGTTAGCTTAAAACTTTAATTAGATTAAATGTATAGATTAGATTAAATCTTGCTCGTATACATATTAATATTAAGATTCTCATGTTAATAAAATATATTATTATTATGAGAAATAAAGTTCTTTAAACATTAAATAACTATATATTAATTAGGATAAATTTAAATTAAATGCACATTTTCTTCACTGATTTGTATGGCGTAAGGTATGCGGACGTGTTTGACACTTTCACACGTCAGTGATTAGATTATGCTAATGTAGACTGTTTTAATCCTAGCAGCCATCCGAAGTCACGGGTCACCTAGTATCAAAGAGCAATGTACAATATTCTACTATCATGAACATTCACTTACTTTTGTGCACAGTGTGCAGCTGTCATAATATAATTTTCGCTGACTATGAAACCTCCACAAAAGTAGGAGTTATTCACAATAAACGAAACTTGGTAAGGGTAATCCTTTATGTCAGCTTCCTGTCCATTCACAATTCTATCATCAGTCACACTGGGAACGGAAGCGATATCCTTGCCATTTACAGGAACCTTTTCCGATAATATAATATCGGACACAAAAATATTTATCCCTAACACTGAAAAAGGCAATGCAAAATTGTATATTACTGGTAACCGGAAAGAGGTAAATATCTTCTTTGTGATCCACTAATAACAGTAATTTTATAACAATATATACATTCATATAAGTAGTATAGATCCCCATATAGTCATTAATAGAACTCACAGACATAAGATGCACACGATAAATTAACTTTAAAGTGTTTAAATTATATTTAACAGTTGTATTAATATGGTTTTGAAAAATAAAAAACAATAAATTTAAATTTTATCTTAAAATAGTAGTTATGTCAGGGTTCTAGGTTCCCGTTGATTCTGATTAAGAGAGTGAGAATTTATGAAACCTATATTTTATTTTGTTCTATTTTTCTTACCTGTTTGAGCACAAACAGCCGAAAGCGACACAAAGCACATAAACCACATCGTTAGGGAGTTGGCAAGAAAGTGTAATGCTTCACTAAGTGTACGAGAAATGAATTACAATTAGAAACTACCTTTTTATATTACTGTGTCTCATTTGAATATCGCATTGTATGGCCCCTATAACCTATGTATGTGATAATAGCACAACTAGACAGTATGTCATTTTACGATTTATAATTATTTTTTACCGATTAAATTAATTTGTCGCGCATTTGTCACGCTAACTTAAAGATATTTTACAGATCATAATAATTTATCGTAGGAAAAACTAATATTTTACTTGCTTTTCTTTTAAGCCTAGGCGATTAACTATCTGTTTGTCATCGTATCATAATGACGTAATTAAAATAACTTAAAAGGCTGTCAACACACTCGCGAATTCTTTGGCATTGAGTGTCCATGCATGCCTTGTGGCCATTTTTACACCGTTCTATTAAAAAAAGTGCAATTTTCCCCGTCCCATCTGATGTTAAGTGATATGCGGCTTATTAGACGCAACGCCAGCCAAGAGATGCCTACTTAGCCACTGTTTGACCCATGTTGTACACTTTAGGAGAGGTCGAAGTGGGCAAGAACTTACGAAAAGTAGAACAGAGAGGTGCTTATAGTAGGGAAACAATTAAGATGGATGGATCAGTCATTAAGCGTTCAATATGATAATATAATCAAATAAATAAAATATATTATTATAAGGGTAAAAAAGACTGTTCTGAAATCATTTTGTGTACTTATTTTCTTATAGGCAAGGCCTCATTGCCTGAATTGACAGCTTTATGCGTTATGGTTTTCTCTCTACGCTGTTTAGGGACTATAACTATCAATACCAATAGTGTATGCAATTCTTTGCCTATAAATAAGCCCGTTTTATTTTTTTAATACAAAACTGCATCGACGTTATTCCAATAATCCACATGAGCTATTTGTTACCACAATTAGTGTCATACAAATCTCAAGGTGTTGTACATCAACGCTACGGATAGCATTCCACGAACGTCCATACAAAGGTTTGGGAAAGGTATCGTCATCAACTTCTGGTTTGAAGTGATATGTGGCGTATTGGAGAGATTACGAGACTGGATTTATTTGCCCCTTATAGAGTTCATGCTATACTCTCTATCTATCGGTACCTAATCGAGACAGCAATTTCAATGTCATCGCTTTAAAATTTGTGACGATCCCATTTAATATTAAATCTTAATGATGAAAACCGGTATATTCCGAAGAGAAATGAGATGTCATAAAGGAATAAATCATGTTCGACTACATAATACTTTTAAGAAATTTGAATAATTCAATTTTGACAACATCCCCTTTTCTCAACTAAATGATGGTTTCATGGTTAAATTAACATAAATTATCACTTAACTTTAGTTTACGTGAGCAGAATAATCTAATTGCTACCCGAAATTGTACTTAGTTTTTATCTAGAATAAAATGTTGATAGTGCGTAGTTAACATGGATGAAAAAAAAAGGAATACTGAGGATACCTATTCAAATTTTATATTACTGGTATGTGTTTTGTATATGGCTGTCGTTAATACAATTATTCTATTATTGTCCTGATAATAAACCATAGGACCATATTTAGTCATTTGTTTTTTGTAATAGAAACAAATTTAATGACCATTCTATAAACTTTGTAAATACTTAAATACTTAACAATTATAGAATTTTCCAAATTTCGAGACTAGTGATAATTTACTACTGTAACGATTAGAAAATTCTTACTCCATTAGAATGCCACAATATCCCAGATAAGCAAAGGTTATAGTACATATATGTATTTAAAAAAAGTCAGGGAAGTCTTTCACTCACACTCCTTCGCTATCCATACATTTGTATCACAATCGATTGCGCGTCGTTTACACGCTTATTTAAACGTTGGTACGGGATATATTGATTTGAAGCCATTCCAAATTCAAATTATTTACTATACGTATAACAGATCGCTTTTTGGTCGTTCGTTCTTCAATAATTAATACTTATTAGTAAAAGTAGGCCAAAGTATTCTTGATGAATGTCATACTTATACCGGCCTGGACCATACCCATATCATAAAGTAACCAAGGTCAGGTCTGTAGTAAACAATAACTATGTTTCACTGAAGGCTTAAAATAAACTACGCACTAGGTGATTCATCTTCACTAGATATTAATTGAGGGAAATTTATTTTCATTTGCATAAGCTATTTCATATTACGGTAACTAAAATTTATATCTACAGACACAGTAAATTTATATTTCCCATCATGCCTAAACACTTTTAAATATAGGTAGGTTCTATCTAGCGAATTTTTAATAAATTTACAATTCATGCAATACGATTCTTGATAAATTTAATCATAGCCTGATCATATCTTATCAACTTATTATAACATAATAGCAATAGTACTCATATTAACGATGTATTGGCTTATGGCTGGCTCTCCCCCCTGGGAGTTAGACGCTGAGGTTTTTACTTCTATATACAATTACCAGACGGAGAGGAGAGCTGAAGGTATTTACCCCGGTGTTGAGGAAGTCGAGAATTTGAGATGTTTGGTACGAACAGCCACAATGCAGAAATTATACCAAGACTTAGCTGATCCAATAGCGGAGCATGAAACAGTAGAGGCAATTTATCCAGTCATGGAAATCTTGAGGGATATTTGTATGACATCGTGCGGCGGGAACGATTTAAATACGCGTTTTATTAACGTTATGTTTTTCAAGTTCTTTAAAATAGAGAATATTATTACAGATTCCAGAACGTTTTTCTTGTTTTGATTTAGTCAAAGTGACTAATCATTGTTTAAAAGCACTTGCTTCCATACTTGAAGTAACCATAATAGATATCAAGAAGCTCAAGCCGAAGAACCATCTGCGCACTGAAGTATGTCTGATCAATTCGACTTAGGCTCTTTCTAAACGTAAGAATTCCTAAAAGGCTGGTAATGCACCTGCGAGCTCTTTGGCATTGAGAGACCACTGCCCAATTAACATTACCTGAGCCGGCCCGTTTGTCCCCTATTTTATAAAAAAAATACGGTAGGGTACTTATAATATAAATACAATTTTAATTTATTTATTCTTAATAAAAGTTTCAATTATTAATTATTTATTCGTTGTTATATCTTATGTATAACAAAGAAGTATATAATGTTTAACCTCGATCAACAATATGTCCTTAAATATCTCCGAGTTATCAATTTATCGTATAACACGGTTCTTCATTCATCTCACCAAATATTTTGGCAATAGGCCTCTTTTCTTCCAAAATGATTTGATGGCTTTTCTATACCTATTCATCGGCCCACACAATTGTTGCGAACTTTTCATTAAGGAGAGAATTTCCATATCGGTTTTTCCCGTCAATACTTGGAGCTCGTATTATGCGACATTGACATACTGTGAACGGTAATTTAAGCATAGTTAGTTTTATTCGATAAAGTCAATTTCAATATATTATTTAAATTAGGTGTCTAGACTGCGATTTATCACCGAAGTCTGATTGTCTACTTGTCTTACACACAGCTGTTTTCAAATTTGACAGAATATACGTAATACGAAAAAAAATAAACAGCTCAAACGGGTTCAAGTACACAGGCGTTAATTAAAGATTTTAGTTGGCTGGGAGCTAGTGCCGGTGACCCGAGAGATGGTGCTTCCGAAGCTTAACGAATAAGTATCGCTTACATGGAGGAAATGCTGCCAGCATTAAAAGTACACTGTCACCTATAATAAATAATTATTACTATGTAGGTTAAGAATATTGTAATGCTGAATTTTCTTGTTAATAAATATTATAGTAAAGGTGACTAATTCGTTCTTGAGATTTATGAAGTCGTTAAAGCGTAACTTTAATTGGTAAATTTTAAAAGGAATTTGATTACATCATTTTTTTTAATAGAACAGGGGCGGGCAGGTGGCTCACCGGATGTTAATACCGCTGGCTATGGACACTCTCAATGCCAGAGGGCTCGTGAGAGCGTTGCCAGCTTTTTATGAATCGGTACGCTCTTTTCTGAAGGACCCTAAGTCAAATTGGTTCGGTAATCATACTCATAAACCGCAAGCTTTAGTTACGTACATTAAATGACAAAGACGAATAACAAATGTTCTCCTGAGTAATCAGAAGAGATATAGAGAGAAAGAGAACAAAACCAAATGCACCTAATACATGAGCTGCTTGGCGGCTAAAATATCTCAGCAATTATATATTAGCAAGATTTAACTTTCAATGGGAACGGTACGGATTACATCACTGCGGCCACATTGGAACTTACGATTGCAAGAGTCTGTGCGGAATGAGAACCATCGTTGGATTTTTTTGTTGTTGATAACACTGTGACGTCAGTCTAGACAGTAATCACCTTAATACTTCGGTATAATTAGTATTATTATTTTTTTCTTATGTATCCAAGTTCACATTTTAAGGATTGTCATGCTCGCTTAAATGTCATTGCTTTTAACGGCTTCCGTGCGTCGGGTTGTCTTTCTCCCTAAAATATGGCGAGGGGTATACTTAGACTCATAATTGGTCCATTGCTTGAGAGTCCTGGCTAATTTAGCCAGCCTAGCTTCTTCCAGAAGCACAGAAGTCTTCTGGGCACTTCACATTAGAAGCATTTCATATACATTTCTGATTTTAACATTCATAAGTGTACATTGTGTTGTGTGTGTCCGTGTATTTGAATGAGAATATATTAAAAGTATATTTATGAATTAATGATAATGAATTTTATTAGTTATCCGCTACACAGTTTTCGCCACAGACTCTAATGATACAGGTTCCGATTCTGTATACAATAGCACCACCCGCAGTGATGATGGTGCCTTCATAAAAAATGTTTTATTAGATGCAACGTACCTAGGCTCAAGATTAAACAATCTTTCGTTTCGTTTCTTAATGAGGAAAAAGAATCTCATTGTAAAACAAACTTGCGATCTTTAATCTTTATTGTTGAATGTCCCACTTTAATTATTACCATATCTATAATAATAATTATAGGCATAATTATTTTACATTCATTATTTAAGTGGCCTTGTGTCATTATAGTTATCAGTTGGATTTTGATACGTCCCATGGGAAAATTGTAACTGTCTGTTGCGTAGTCTGGAAAGAATGATTTTCTTTCAGAATAACGTAGTCCAGCTTAAGCTTCAGACTTCATAAAAGCAATAACGAGAAAAAATAATTACCAAATTTTCGAGGTTTCTTAACTGTTGCGATAGTGAAGCTAATCTATCATGCAATAAGCAAATAGTTGAAGATTTAAGATATACATATATTTGTTACTAAGATGAGTGGATAAGTGGTGAACGCCTTCCCCACTTTTTTATAAAATTCTATATATCTTTCTTTTGAAATAAATATAAACTAGATGTAGATTGTGGACCTCCACTTATATAATAACCTTTTCATCCATCATCGACATTCGACAAGGAGCTGAAGATATTTCCGTGTTATCAATTAAATAATTATATATTAGTATTACCTAGATGAAATAGACATAACTTAACCCAAAATGAAAGTTTTTTAAACAACTTAGAACAAGAACTGACAATTTATTAAATTTTCCCACCCAAAGGCAAAAATACCTACTTAGTTCATATATATATAAATTATACCGTGAATTTATTTATAGGCCTTTTAAGTGGAGCCAAAATAGATAAAAATTATTATTTGTATTAATAAATATATCAAACAAGTCTCATATAGATTCATCAGGTTATTAGGCAGCAAAATTCCATGGATTAACCCGCAATCTCAAATGATCTACTACTTACTGTGGGTTTGGGTTACATGGTAGACTAATATCTGTTATTAACTGGTAGACTATAATAAAGTATATCGAAATAACATAGCTTTTCAGAATATATAAATTACATACATTTCCTAGACAAATCGAACTTATTGAATTAGTATTGGAATACGTAATACAGTTGGACCGTTGCTACGTACTCCGCGTACGAGTTTAGAGAGTTCGTACGTACGACTTATGTTTTTGTGACAAGTTAAAGACCCATTAGGGCCTCTCATGACGATAAATTATAATAATAACAAACCTTACAATTACCATAGATTATTTATTGTAATGAAAAAAACTCAACATAGTTATAAACTCCGAAATATATTAATATTTAGCTAAGTACTGTATCAAATATATATATACTATTTGGTTCATATTGTTGTAAATGTTTGTCCATGTTTTGATAAAATAAAGTTAAAAGAAATATATGTATATACTAGCGGATCCGACAGACGTTGTCCTGTCTACACGTCTTTAATTTCAAAATTTCAATTTTTAATAAGCCATTTTGATGAAAATTATTATTCAAATGTTATGACAATATCTAACGATCCAGCACATGGTCACACACGATATAACACATTGATAACAAAACTTTTTTTAAATTTCGGGACAGACTAAAATTAAAATTCGAATATTATTTAAAATTTGACACTGCGATGGTAGCGCCGTCTGTCGGACCCAATGTAAAACATTCCAAAATCAACAACAACTAATAAATTGAAAATTAATTAAAAAAACATTGTCCAGCGGACAAAATTGTGAATCTAAACCATTCCCAGATCCCCTTGAACACACACAAAAAATTTCGTCTAAATCGGTCCAGTCGTTTAGGAGGAGTTCAGTCACATACACACGCACACAAGAAATATATATATTAAGATTAACAATTCATTGCAAGAAATACAGTACAATTAAATTAAATTATTAGGAGGAGGAAAATATCCTTTCCGAGGCATCAAATACTTCGCGATGTGACGGCAAGGATGAAGAACCAGGTAATCTCCTCACATCATAATTTCAGATAGTTCAGTTAAGTACCTTATTATACAATAATATGAATCACTAATAACTAAATAAAAATATTAGAAAAGGATTAAGTTATTTTTCTTGAATTTGTACAGATCACAAATCATTCTCAACTCTATAGCTCTTTGATATACTTTTATCATATTGCAACGGTTTTAGGACATTACAACGGTAATGGAATAATGAAATGTCAAAATGGTATTGTTTCTATATTTTTGCAATATCGTTGTTTTACGATTCTGTGGATTTTTATTATTTTAAACGTTAAATTAATGTTATTTTTTTGAAGCAATCTATTAGATTAATTAAGTAACTAAGTGCGTAAATCGTTATTCGTATAGAAAACTGTGTGGTTACTGATAAAATCATGATTTTCCTTCACTAACGTTAATTTACACTTTAAATTAATTCAGAATAAAAGACCTGATCGTAATTGGTAAGGATGCATAAACCATGCTTAACAAATTATCATTAAATATGTATAGAGTATATATCATTGTAACATGTGTGGAAAAAAGTAAGATACGATAAAAAATTATAGAAAATTATAATAAATGACGATCTGCGGATATAAGTACTAAGCGATGTAAAATTTAATCTTCGTGAACGGTCTAATCAACCATAATTGTATCATTATTAATGTCATTTGCGTGACGATGACAATTACCGGTTGATAGGTGGTCTAATTGTCTGGAACAATATTTTCATTCAGTTCATCCGATTATGTCCATTGTGGTGTTCAATCTATTTGAGTATAATACATTTTTGTTTACGCATACAAGTGGTCAAACAACATTTAGAATTTTTAATTTTGGAACTGTGTCCGGTAGTTAAAATATAAATGTGTTCCTTTTTCAACATTTCAAATTTGGAATTTCTCGCATAACTCGGGATTATGTAAAACACTGTATACGTGTGGCAGTAAAGCAAAATAGCTCTGCCTTTTATCCGCTCCAGCTTAAACGAGTAGGCGCTAAATTTAAGTACTAAACGTTTCCCGTGGACAGACGCCGCCACAAATGCAAATCACCAAATTTGCCGGCTTTGTGTACGTTTTTATTTTAGTATAAAATGCGCTGTCGATTAAAGGTGTCGAAAAGATATTAAATAAAATTAAACTTCGAAACGTTAACCTTCTCGAAAATCGAAAATATTGATTCTAGTTAAAAAAACAATCCAAATCGATAAAATATATTATGATGTCCGCTATTATAATATTGTTGATATAAATGCTAAATCTTTTTTTGTGATAGGTTTTTCTTCAATTACTAAGTTTTTAATTTTAAAGTGTGGGCCTGTCGCTGAAATATTTGCGTATCGTAGTACTGAGTACTTTGGTATGTACATATAAAAATTGCTTTATCTTAATAGATTTCATCGTTCAAAAAACTAAAAACAGTCCCAATGTTGATGAATATAATGCGATATATATTTATGTATACATATATTATATAATGTGTATTAACGCCTCCAGATGGAAAACGATGGAATCTGTGTTTTTATAGAAAAATCATTTATGTTGACAAGTTGATTATAGATGGGCTATAATCGTTTTATTAATTTAATGTTTTCCTGTAATTGAGCCTTTTACAATGCCAAAGTAATCTGCAAATTACCGTAGTCTCTACCTTCCCTCGATTTAAAGTAAAAAGGCCGACTGCTGTCATTCTTTTTGTTTAAGTCTTATATAAATAGTCAACGAAATGATAGTCTTTCTACAAGCAGCGCCAAGTGTATAACTGACAAAATTAATGTGACTATTACAAATAAATGGTATAACTTAAAAGTTTTTGCTAACCATCATTCTGTATTATCCAATAATTACCTAAATAAATAAAAGAAATAACAGTGACACTGTGTAGACAATTTTAAACTCTAAAGAGGAACTTTTAGAGTCTTTTTTAAATATATACAAAACAATTATTAATAGAATAATAATAATGATATCGCCTACAAAGTCTTCAATTTTATATAAATTGTTATTTATTCAGTTTAATATTACTTTTAGGAATTTTGAGTCATTTTCCAACAATAAAACAGTATTGCTGACTTTATATTTTATTACGTAATAAATGATTGTATCATTATAAACTAACGATACAATCTTAATAAAACCTGTACTTAAAATAATACATTTAAAAAATTTGATCCCCATGGTAGATTTTCCTTAATGCTGGCAGCATTCTTTCGCTTTATTGTGGTATTTATATATTGAGGGTAGAATGCGCCATCTCGGGGGTAACCGGGTAAAGTAATAATAAACTAAAATATTTTGGGTCAAACCCGATGTTAAAAATGCGTCGTATTTATGTTTGCAGATTCCCAGGGAGTCAAATAAATCGGGCTTCCTCTTATCTCTTATTAAAAAAAAATATTTATTAGAGAAGAACAAAAGACGGGGTAAAAAAGTAAGACTTACTGTTTTTTTATTTAATAGTTTTAGATATGTTTATTTATCATGCTAAGCCCTACCTGCCGCGCTAATATTCGTATGCCGGAAAACACCTAGGATTGGGTTTTTAATTTATTAAAATATAAGTAAATTATACATAAAACTGTTTAAATTATACATAATATAGTTTTTATAGCGTTAATAATACATGATTTTACTAGCTTAGCTTTTTATGGTTTTTTTTTGCCCGCCTTATTTTATATAAATACATTATATGAAAAGGATCCTTCTTTTTTATACTCAATTTTGTTACATCAAATAATTTTCAGTTCTTATAATTAATTCCTTGCAACTTAGAACTAATATTCAAAAACATAACGTTCTCATTTAAGAAGTGCGGCAACGTCGCATTTAATTAATATTAAACCTATATAATAAGAAAATCAAATTATATACAAAGTTTTAGTCATAACTTCTCCCAAATCCTGTATATCTTGCTCGTCAAATTCCACTCTATGTAGCAATCGATTCATTATCCATCTTCTGCTATTCACAAAACTGTAAAATTGACTTCGAGTCTGCTGATTCACTTTCAGAAGTATAGAATTCAGAGTCGAATGTTAGCGCTAAATTTGACTTCCATATAATACACAAAACAAGGGCTGATCAATAAAAAGTGAGTGTGACGCAATTACCATTTATCACATTGTTTTTTCGACGTAGGTATATTTTGCATATCTTTTTATAGATATAGTTTCCTTTGATTAAAGCATTATTCATATTTAAGAACATGTTACGATTCGCATTACTACTTATTATTAAACCTGAAGTAGGGGAGCCATAATGGGGGTAAGATTCAGAGACTTAGGTATCTCTATCTCATCGCATACTACTTTTTGGTAACGTCATCAAACTAGAGTATTTAATAAACTTTATATCCATAATAAATTCTCAGCAATATAATAATTCAAGTCATTCCAATTAAGAAAACCTACCGCATTTTTCTATCAAACGTGCTTTAATAATTCCGATGATAATTAACTGACCTTATGATCGAATCACAATTGTATGTTATTACTGTTGTAGGGTGTGTACGAAGTCGTTCTATTGCAAACTCACCATTAATAATGACAGCTACACTGAATATTAAGGTTTCATATTCGCGTTGAGATTCAGAGATGTTATTGTAAAGTAGTCGAAGTCAGAACTAAGCAAAGTTTACACAATCGTAATTAGAAATACTTCGCGAAGTCTGCAACTATTTTTGGTATTACAAAGAAAACTTTTTTAATAACTTTTTTCTCTTAATTGAAAAAACATGTTTAAACATTAATATAATCTGACTCTTCAGGACTGTAGAACTTTCATGAAACTAATTTAAACTTCAAAAGTAGTTCTTTATTTAGAACTGTAAAATATTGTTTTAAACATTTGTTTTGTTGACAAATTGTAATGAACATACATCAATGTATGCGTTTTTGTTGTTGCATAAAAAAGTCTCTCGCAGATTCGCAATTTAATCTCGAGTCGCTGATTTTTATCACTTCGCGTATACTTAGCCTAAGTTTTTGACCGTTTTTAGAAATCTGGCGGTGAATTTTGACAAACGAGAGACATAATTCATACAAAAACGTTTCTGAATTTCTTTAGCGAGATCTACGGGTCGTATATCAAAGTCTAATAAGTTTTGGACAAATGTTAAATGAGCCAATATGGGTGCTGCCATTACTATTCCGATATCATACCGTAATAACCAATAATATTTTTATATAACCAAAAAATTTAAAAATATTTTAAGCTATTGCATAGATTTTATCGCGGGCCTTGAGCGTGGGGACCGAATCCAGAAATTCCGTAACGAAAAAAACCTAACACCCCCCACTCCGACCGGCACAGCGGTGATACTTTTTAGACACGAGACAGACTATATAGGCTTGTTAGTCTGAGTCTGGTAGATTGAATTAATGGCAAAAAAAAAAAATTCTGCATAAATAAAAAATAAATAAACAATAAAATTATAATTGCATAGGTTGATAAAAAATACTATGCAATAGCTTTATCGCGGCAGTCCCCGAGTGCCACACGTTTCTTTTAATATATACTTAAACATCTTGACTACAATTACTATATATAATATTAAAACAATTAAAAATATGACCTTCATAAATATGTATTACTTTACTTTCAGAACAATGTAAATAATGCGAATTGATGCATACATAACAGACGAGATTTTCATATCATTGTTCCATTATCTTAATAGATGTTATCTTAAAGAATAAGAGAATGGGATTATAAACTTTAATCCTAACAATAGAATGTTGTATATTTGATCACAAAATATATGCAATGAACATGTGTTCTTAGATTTTTTGAAAACGCGTTAATCGCATACAGCAGTCATTATTAGCTGATAAGCGATTGTTAGTACATAAGTCGTGATCGCTCAGCTGACCTTCTTGTTTGCATTACGCATAAATGGTTATAGGCATTTGTGTCTGCAGGGGTAGGCGCTAGTGGTTAGTTTGAATATAGCAAAAATCTTCTATTGAATGTGGTATAAATCACTTCTCTCGAAGCTCCAACTTTCTAGCCCATTACAGCAACATGGTCAACATGGGTACCGGGAACGCTGGACCCGCGTTGACCCCAGTTCACGGATATTTCGATATATTGGTGCGTTTACAGGTCCATGCCGTTCTAAACATCTCCAGCACCACATTTCGAAAGCGTCAATCCTTTGCCTTGCTCGGGTTTGATTCTTTCACGTATCTATACAGGAAGATAGGAAATAGAAGGGCATAGATCAGTCTTATTTTGGTTTCGATACCAATTCCTCCCCTTTTCTATATGTTGTCTAAACGTGTCACACCATCTTTCGCCATACCAATTCTCTTTTTATTCCGGAGCTGATTGATTGCAGATTTGTGGTCCTAAGTACACATAGCGGTCGACAATATTTCTGCCTATGTGACATTTTAGATCGGCTCGGTCCACTATAATCATTTTTATTTAAGTTCTGTTCACCGCGATGTATGTACATGAATGTGTCTTTTTATAATTTTTATCTCTATAATGGCGAAAACTTTGTTCTTTTCTTTAGTATTACACCGTTTAAAAAGATTTTTCGTATACTCGAAGTAATGTCATGTTTATAACAAAATACTGTAAAACTTTCTTTAATGTAGATTTAATTTTTGGCCCATGGCACGTGTCTCAAAAACTTTTTGTTTTTGAATAGAGTTAATATAATTAATAATAATTAATATTTAAAAAACAAAATTACATATGAAAATACCGCAATTTATTTATTTTAATTCTTATAAGTAGCTTTTTTGTATTAAACAATCTAAAGACATCGTGCTACAACCAAATTAACGCATTTTAGTAATAATAATGTATTTATTTGATCATAAGTTTATATAATGAGTATTTGACAACCACGAGATACAACTAGTAACGATAAGCGCAAAATATTAAATTAACTAAAACTGTTATAGCACAAAAAAGGCAATAAAATTACGTCATATCTTCAGTCAGGCGTTGTGTTCTTATAGTGAAAAGTATTACACATGTGCGCCGGCGCAGGCTGTATTATTGTTTACGTAGCCACTGAGGACGGTCCGTTTAAAATTAACAAGAATTTAATTATTATTTCAAATAATTTGAACCACGTCGGAAACTTACAAATCTGTGCGTAAAAGTGAAAAATGTTGGGTAAAAATGCAAAAATGTTATTTGGACTGTCAATATGTGCATTGATAATATCAGTGTTGCTAGCTGCGTGGGGCTTCCCGAAAATCCTGAAACAGCAGATCCAAAAGGTTTGTAAAATCTGTTTAATGTTTACCTCAAAATATACAACAATATGTTTTAATTATTTTACATACCATGTACTGTTAATTGCGCTGATAAGAATTCAAAGCATTAATTTGTAAATATCCAAATATATAAACGTGGTTATTAAAATAGTAAAGTCAATGGAAATATAATGCTCAACCTTGGTTAGAGATAGCAATAGTTGATGGTAAATGGCATGACGTGACAATCGAAATGGGGTCAATAATATTATTTCTAGGTTGTTCTCACGATAGTATATCCTTTACAAATAAATACGTTCTGCACATTGTTGGTTGAACAGTCTCTTATAAATATCCAGAAAGGAAATGTCACCCTCCTGCTATCTGAAACTGACCACACTGAAGCTACATAATAGAGAACAATATCCATTGAATTCTCCCCGGAAGAAGCGAATTCGACAAGATTGTAAAAAATATTTTATTTATTACACTTACCTTATTACACTAATACAGAAAAAATTTATTTCTCATTACAAAAATGTATTCCTCGTATATACATATTACATGAGGAACGTAATATCTATATACGAGGGAGATACACGTCGCCACTAGCCGTCCCAATTTTAGTCTACTATGTTCACCCTAACATGCATTTTTAATGCCTTTTTTAATTTGTCTAACGCGCTGTTTGAATTTGTAAAATAATCAAATAAAACGGAAAGCAACCTTATCGCTTTCAAGCAATATCTGCATGGCAACCATCCGGACTCTAATAAGTCAATATTCAACTAATATTTACAAAAGGGTTCTTAGCTACAACTACCACATTGCCAGGGAAGAACTGAATGGTAGGGACTCCACCCTACCATTTTGACGATACTATTCAGGAGATGTCAGGAGAAGTTGACGTATATCGCCACGGCCAAATTAAGACAATGATGGGTCTCAACATCTCAGCGTCATTAAAAAAAAACAGTGGCACTGCAACCTCTTGGCCTCAGATTTCTGAATCTATATCATGATCGTTTTTAAATCTAATAGGCAAGTAGGTGATCAGCCTCCTGTGCCTGACACACGCCGTCGACTTTTTGGGACATGTCGGTTTCCTCACGATGTTTTCCTTCACCGTTCGAGCAAATGTTAAATGCACACATAGAAAGAAACTCCATTGATGCACAGCCGTGGATCGAACCTACGACCTCAGGTATGAGAGTCGCACGTTGAAGCCAACACTGCTTCGTTATTAACCTCTATAAATATAAAAGAAAAAACTTATAATAAATCCCGAGTCTGAATACCACTTAACTAAAACACATCACAGCTATTGTTAACGAACGATCAGGCGAGGCAGCGATACTCCACAACTGCCAATAACGAAAACCCGATTTACATATGATTTTCGTACCACGTACCACCCTAGGTTACAAGAAAGTAAGGAATAATGAAACAACTTCACCGAAATTGTATATAAAAATGTCTGGTATAAACCCTGAAAGGTCTAACTTATTTAGTTTAAATATTCAAGGTGATCGCCGATCGTCCTTAGAAATAATTAAGGTGGAATTAATTCGTGTTTTTATATTAGTTTAATATAGCTAAAACACTCCTGAATCCTTCGTTTATTTTACATGACATGTGTCTCGGTTTTTATCTGTATTTGTGCGCAATGTTCAAATGTTCTTGGCTTCATGGACTGTAGAACATTATGTCCTTACCAACGACTAATTTAGTCACTAGAAGAAAAACAGCTTATCTTACGAAGTAATTTAATTTAATTTAACGACTTCCTTATTCCTCAGTGGGTATCATTATACGTTTTTTCTATGAAATAAATATATTAATATGAAGTTGAATAAATTTTCAGTATGGAAATTGTTATTCTGTATTCAAATTATATTTTTGCAAATTATTAATGTTCTTTTTATTCAAAAATATAAATATTGTTTGAAATTCGAACTTCGAACGAATAAAATCAATAATACTGTGTAATACTGATTTTAATCGTTTATTCGTTCGTTCGTTCGTTGTTTATACAAAGTTATATTTTACCAGCGGCATACGGTGTAAATCGATGAAGCCGTTTAGGAGGAATTCAAGTAAGTTTTGCTTGTACTGAAAATATAAAATATTTGGTTTACCCCTTGTAATGGGCTTCTAAAAGCTCTAGATAGCAAACAAAAGCAATTCCTTTCGTTAACACTTTTGTCGAATCTAAAAGCTTTCAATTACAACAAACGCATCATGAGAAAAAATTGTAGCCAATTTCCAAGTATAAACTCGATATAAGTAATTAGTTGAATTGATCAAATTAGTGGCCAATTTGGTTATTATAACCAAATTTAAATGATTGTGTTATATTTTATATATTTTTTGTTTTTATACTACAGATGATATTCGATTTAGATTATAAACATAATGTGCAAAAAACTTTTACTTCATTAATTCTGAGACTTAGACATTAATAGAGTTAACTGTCTGGTTTATTATTATTTATTGTTTGATGATTTGCTTTTTTAAAAGAGTACCTAGAGTTTTTTACGCCGGCTTTTTCTCTCGGCCTACACCCTCTGTCTTTGCCGATGAGTAGGGGTGCCTACAAGTTCTAATTGATTGACGTGGAATAAGTGATACCTAGAAGATCTTATGTTCCAAAATAAACGTATTTTATTTTTTTATTTTTTTTTTTAAAGTATGTAATAAAACATTGTAGGACTACTTAATCAAAAGATTTAAACAGTTGTCCCTAAAGCAAGGAACATATGTTACATAGTTTCATGTTGGGGTGAATAAAAATTCTTAATTTGAATTATAATTAAAATTTTATTACGAGTATACATTGGAAATTGGACTTCCGCCATCATCACTTGCTAACATTGCATAGTTATGTTTTGTTCGCAATTGGACGTTATATAGCCCAGTCATATTAGGTAAGAAAAGGGGTCAACCTCGGAATGAAAGATAATAAGCTGCAAATTGGTATGAACCTTTGTTTTGTCATTCTAAATGTTGTCTCAAAAGTCACAATCGTTATCGTGTCCGCGTCTCAAGATATTCAAGGTCAAAGGTCACAAAAATCGGTTTTTCGCGAATATCTGGCTTCCTATCGGTTAAATGAGATTTGCATTTATTATAAAAGTTGTAGGCTATAAAATTCCCTACAACTTTTGTTAAAACTTTTTTTTCATACGACCAACCGTTTTGAAGGTAGAGCGCGAAGTGCACATCGTACAGTCATAAACCTGTACAACTGTCAACACTTCCACCAACAAGTGTAGCAGCTCATCAACACATGAAACGTGTCTACTACCAGATTCTAACGTGGTTAGGGAAGGACTTAGAACCTCAAGAATGGGGCTGGATGCTTGAAAATGAAATCCTGGAGCCCATACGAACGTTATTACCTCCAGCACCAGCCGAACTACTAAACGTAATATTTTGCAATTGCAAAAATGGTTGTGGTTCCCGCTGTGGATGCAGAAAATCAGGGCTACAATGTTCTTTAGCTTGCGGCCAGTGCAACGGACAAGCTTGCCTCAACGCTTCACTGTATCCAAGTAATCCCGATGAAGAAAATACATATGATCCCGATATTCTGGAAGGTTTGGAGATGGACATGACAGATAATGAGGATGATGACAATGAATCGAACATTTTTGAGCGACAAGAAGAAGAAGAAGACGAAGAAGAAGAAGATAATTAGCTTCCATTTCCAATTTCATTACAATTAAAATCAACAAAGATACTTTTGATATTTGAACTCACATTTTGATAAATGTATATTATGCCGTATTTAATAATAAATCAAAATATGTGTAAAATATATACTCTTACTATCATTTTAACTTAAAATAAAACTAAAATATATAATCCAGAATTAATAATATTTTATACTTAAATAGTTAAATATGAATAATTATATATAAATAATCAAGTTACTTACTTTAATTAAATATAAATAATTAATAGTTAGTACATAAATAATAGGCATTGTTTAATAATTATAATTATTGTAAATAATTGACTTTATAACGTACTGATAACCATAACTCACGCTTGACCTTGCATTAGGCCGTATATGACTGTACGATGTGCACTTCGCGCTCTACCTTCAAAACGGTTGGTCGTATGAAAAAAAAGTTTTAACAAAAGTTGTAGGGAATTTTATAGCCTACAACTTTTATAATAAATGCAAATCTCATTTAACCGATAGGAAGCCAGATATTCGCGAAAAACCGATTTTTGTGACCTTTGACCTTGAATATCTTGAGACGCGGACACGATAACGATTGTGACTTTTGAGACAACATTTAGAATGACAAAACAAAGGTTCATACCAATTTGCAGCTTATTATCTTTCATTCCGAGGTGAAAGCCCTAATATGACTGGGCTATTATGTGTTTTGACCCACACAAATATCTCAGCTATTTATAGACTGAATATTGGATGAACAATAACCCACTAAAACAACCTCAACCAAACTGTTACTAACTAATATAATACATACGTAGTTATAATCTATTAATATAATGATTAAACGTTTTACTAATCTGTGAAGCCATATTTCAAGAACGATAAAATATTGAAGCTCAAATATGTAGTTATGGCCTAATGTAGAAAGTTGCCAATAGTTTTATTGTTTTTCTCAGTTAATCTCAGTTCCTTTCCACATAATGTCGCTATTCGCGTTCGATGGAACCAGCCCATTTTTTCTTAGGGGTCTCTTCTATGGCATTTTCGTACGCTTTCACCGCATCTTCAGGGCTCGTAAATCGTAATTTGTCATTTGTTGTTGTTTTTTTTTATTGAATTGTTTAATTATAACCTCATTAGGTTACCAAAGAGTTCTAAAATTAAAATTCAAAAACAGTTTTCAATAGCAATGTTTGTAACTGGCCAGTTCTAATCATTTTCAGTGTTACCCGCGTATTAGTAACATTGGTAATAATAAAATAACACATTCATTTTATGCATCTAGTGTCATTGTAAGTAATAATAGTGACAACACATTCTGACTATGACGGTATATCTTTAAGGAATTAGACTAACAGTTTATACCAAAGTTACCTTTCATTTATGATTACTAAAATAAATAACTATTTTTATTTATTTACATTTAACCTTGACAGCTATAAAGAGGATTATTAAATTATCCTTATTATTATATATTTATTATTACAAATAGTACTCATATTAATTGTGGGTTGTGAAATGGAAATGAGTTTTAAAAGTTAAAAAAAAATAGTTGCAATCGAATACCGACACTTTTGTATATGACATATAAATTTGAATATGGACATAAGATTCATGAACTCGTCAGATGATCGCAGTTAAAAAACAAAATATTTACTTAGCTTAGCTGAGTTGGTTATTTTTATTTAAATGTTTGTGTTTATTTTTTGTTGTTCAACTTAATATTTTTCTTTGAATATTTTATGCCAAAAACAATTATTATCTTTATTTCAGAGCGTACAACTGGATAACGACTCGATGACGTTTGAGAAATGGCGCAAAATTCCATTTCCGCTGTTTTTCAAAGTCTACGTGTTTAACGTTACCAACGTTGATGCCATCATGGCTGGAAAGAAGCCTGTGCTCCAGGAAGTTGGACCTTTTGTATACAAGTAAGAAGAATATATTATTCATGATGGCATTTAGAACATATTTTTGCAGAGAAATCAAAAGTATTTATACATTGTTAGTTAAGAGAGTTCAATTGCATTGTTTATCTTTCTTGTGCCTCATAGATCAACGTCAAGCCGAAATCGAGTGATAGGGTGGGTACTGCCTTAGATGTTGATTTATGGGACACCTGTGTAATCAAATTATTACTAGCCTCTCCAGTAACACGCGCCGGGTATGAAAGTCGTAAACATGTTCGCCTGACTTGCGTAACGCGTTTTTTTATAAAATTTATTCAACATGTTATGGAAGACGAAATAACGACACACTCGAAACATTATATTAAACGCGTAATATCTTCTTATAAATTTGATAAATATTTTCCATTTATACTTAATTGGGAATTTTTTGCTAAGATATTCTTTAAATAAATTGTATTAATGTTTACGGATATTCGAGATAAGCTACAAATTTAATTAATAATTTCGGGTGGCGAATCTTTTTTTTTTGCGGAAATCTGTATTCAGTTAAAACTCTTAAATAATTTAATGGTTCTATTGTTATATATCAGTTTTAGTTGTAAACTATCTCTTAAATAATTTAATGGTTCTATTGTTATGTATCAGTTGTAATCTAATTTTCTTATAATGGTGAAACTACTTTCAATGCAAGAGGGCTCGCGAGTGCTGGCCTTTTAAGAATTAGTACGCTCTTTTCTTGAAGGACCCTTAGTCGAATTTGTTCGGAAATACTTCAGTGGGCTGCTGGTTCCACAAATGTCATGGATTGTTTTACTTTAAAGATATTGCATAGATTTTATCGCGGGTTTTGAGCGCAGCGACCGAATCAAGAAATTCCGTATTGTACATAAAAGCGTCGCGTGTTAGGTACACGCGATGACGTAATATAGGTACGACCAATACGCGTTAGAGCGGGACAGAACGCATAGTGCGTCTCACGTCAGTCTGGCCTGAGCCGAGAGCCTTAGTGCAGGTGCGTTAGAGTGGGACAGAACGCATACTGCGTATTCACATATCTCTGACGAGATCGGTGATAGCGTAAGCGCGGCCGGTGCAGCCGGTACGTGTTAGAGTGTAGTAGAGTGTTAGAGTGGTAGATTGAATTAATATCAAAGAAATAAAATACTACATAAATAAAAAATAAACAATAATTGCATAAGTTGATAAAAAATGCTATGCAATAGCATTACCCCGGCAGTCCCCGAGTGCCACACGTTTTTTATTTTTTTAATGCTCCGTAAGAGCAAATGCTAATTGTCCACATAAAATTCTACAGGTGTATAGTAGTTATTCGATCTCACGACCTCAAGGATGACGGTCGCCACTAAGCCTACACTATTTTAACATTCCTTAAAATTGGTAATTACAACATTAAGAATTCAGCAAACTTTAAATGGAAATCGCCTATGAGAGCATATTTCAACTAAGCGAAACTATTAATTTTCTTAATGAATACAGCATCTTACAGAAGACAATACAAATCTAAAAAATCTTGTTTTACGTGATAATTATTGTACCTATTGTATGATAATTACTGTACTATTTATAGTGTTAAATACTTAATCAATAAAGAATATATTTTTTACGACTTTATATAAAGGTTTTCTGCCATGGAATTTAGGAAATTTCAGTGAAAAAAAAATAGAGAAGTTAAAAATAGAAGTTGTCTAAGTTCTAAAGTAAATATGCTTAGAGGTCAGACTAACTTTGTAAGCGCCTTCCAAGATATGACGTCATGATAGTAAAGTCAGCAACGTGACCATGGGCGGCGGTATCACTTAACATCAAGACGCACACATTTTTTTTTTTTGTCAAAAAGATGTAATTTTCTTATTCGTTATATTTTGGCTAAAATAAAAGGATTGACATAATAAAAATATAAGGCACTTTCTGTTTCTTAATTTAATGTCCTACTTTACTGGATTAAAACAAAAGAAATGTAAAAAGATTATTTATTAAATACAATTTAGCTGCAAGTAAATTTAATAAGTAGTTACAGAAACAAAGAGACCGCTGTAAAGAATAAAATCTAAAGAGAAATGGTACCGCAAGCTGTAAAAAGCCAGCCATGTAAAATTACATAATTGTAATAAGATTGGGGGTAAATCTAGCTTAGCTCTACTTTATTATAAATGTTTTCATTCCACCTAATGTTATTTATCAAATAATAATACAAGTGGTACAATCGTAAGTCGTTCGCATATTTTACAACACACAGTGGTGTGCAAATTTATCTTAATTTACATTTTACATTATTAGTGAGAGTCAATTCTTATATTATCTGTATCGTATATATCATACTTTATTAAATTTGTATAAATTACAATGTCTCACACAAATAATAATTTATTGAATAGTACATTTTTTCCAAAAGTAATGCACTAAGTCGCTTTTTAAAGACTAGTCGGAAGCTCTTTTAATTGTTGGTAAAACAAAAGGTGTTTTTCCGAAACAGTTCTAAATTTATTTTTGGCACAGCTAATTTCTCCCCATGTCAAAGTCATAAGAACAACTAAAAAAAATGATTATTGATAAGATTTATTATACGAGTGTTTAATTCAAACATTTCTGTTTTTTAAAGGGAATATCGCGAACGGACTATTCTGGGATACGGTAAGAACGATACCATCAAGTACACCTTGAAGAAATCGTTTGTGTATGACCAAGAAGCGTCAGGGTCTCTTTCTGAGGACGAAGAAGTCACAGTTATAAACTTTTCTTATATGGTGAGTTTATTACAACAACAAATTCCGAACAATTTCTGTGAATTTCTCACATTTTCACATGATTGTAAAATTTTATACTTCAATATTTTATCGTGACATTAACGAATAATTTTAATTACTGTTTTAGATATAATGCCAGTTTTTTGGATTAATTCTTTATTTAACTCACACGCATCGAAGATTGATATACATTTTTATTAATATTTTCGTAACCAATATCTAGATAGGAATGACAACCAATCTTTGCGATGTCTATGACACGCCTAACGATCTTGACAGTATGTTGACACGATTCGCGAATTTATGAATAGACGACGAGGAATTTACGAAAAATTTGAATAAATTTAGATATAAATGTTGTTTATAAAAGTAGATTCCCTATCTTTGAATATATAACTTATATACAATATATAGAGCAATGTAGACCTAGTGGTTTCCTCTCACACTTGAGTTGAGCGTATTTAACAGTCGGCCGTATTCAGAAGGAAGCCGGCAAGCCTTGGACCTAGAAAAAACAAATTAACACGAAATTAATAAAGAAATCTGTGGCCTTTACAACTTGTTTTTATTTTATTATTCTTTATTACTCAAGATGTCATATGGAACATGGTATAATGGTTGCTGCTCCTTACAAACATTGTGTAAAAAAAACTTGGCGAATAAAAAGTGGCGGAGAGTTTATTGCCAGTTCTTCTCATCCGTTTTACGCCCTTGATTTGAGTTTGGTAGTAAATGTAAAATTTGAATCATTTAATGTATATTTCTTTTTTTTGACGTTCATAAGTGTACATTATGTTACCTATACGAATAAATTATTTTTGATTTGTAGCACCACTGGCATAATTTATATGAATCACTTCAGGAATTTCAAATTTCAATTCTATTGGGAGCCAATAGACAAAAGCGGCAGCGTTAAGTAACATGAATCAATCATGTTAAATCTCGCCACGTAACAGTTGAATGCGATCGGGAATTTGATTTCCAAATTTGAATTCTTGTGATCTTCATTTGTTTTTTACAAATTCAAAATTTTTATTGATTAGACGTGCCCAAGGTTTTCCTAAATTACGTAATGAATAATAACTCTTTGTATCTGATTTTCCCACATTATTTACCTTATATCCTATGAATAATTTATCTTAATTGCCAATGCAAATTAATATTGTTGAACATATAAAAATGCTAAGTTGTCTATTGTATGATTTTTTTGTGTGACTAACATGTGAAAGACAAACACAGTAATAATATATAACCTCAACCATGAATGTTCTTTGGGTCTTTCTAACTACCCACCACCATCTTCCTAGGTGTAGTATGACTCGATAAGTCTGTGTGTGTTAGCCTCGTTAGCCTTTAAAATTGTGGTATGCTCTTGAACGTCCGTAAGCCATCATGTGGTTCTTCGCAACGACAACTGTTAGACTGAGACTGATATAGCGCGTTGCCGTAGAACGCTAGGCATGAAGATGAAACGGACTCTCCATTGCTGTCTATAACCATTAATTATAATAATTTCCAAAATAAACATTTCAAAACAAATTATGTAGAAATTTTTATTGATAAAAATAGGCAAAACAGCTAAAACAAATAATAGCAAAATTACAATTAATAGTCTGTTTTAAAATTATCAACATTATTACAAGTTTATTATTGTTTTAATAATTACACAATTCAAATATTATTTCAGAATGCTATTCTAACAGCACATGACCTGATGCCAGGAATTTTGCCGATGCTGAATGACGCGATGTCTGGCTTCTTTAGCACTGATGGAACACCATTCATAAAGATCAAGGCAAGGGATCTTTTCTTCGATGGAATGTTTTTAAATTGCTCACTAAATCAATCCGCTATAGGTGAGCAATAGTAGTAAATCTAAATATCAGTTGGGCATGCTGCATGATACAAATATCATGCGTCTGAACATTTCTAGAACTCAGGTCATGTACGTTACTAATTGATTGATATTTAGCCAGTGTTGTAGTACCTGACTAATTTGGATTCAGTAAAAAACGCGAGAGTTAAAAGCCTTTTTATTGTTGTTTAACTATAAGATTTTTCTTAGATTTAAAGGTAAGACGACAAAGAATACAAAATTGTACACATGTGTATAGGTCAGAGATATATCACTTAGCATGATTTGTGTGGGAAATGCAATATTATTGCCATACGGAAATCATAGTTTAAGTCTCAATTTTGGATCGTATAAAAATAAATCAGGGACACAATCTCTTTAGGTTAAGCTCAGATTTCTGAATCTGTTTCATGATCATTTTGAAATCTAATAGGCAATTTGGTGATCACACCTCTGACACACCGTTCACTTTTTGGATCTAAGACATGTCAGTTTCCGCACGATGATTTCCTATAGCGTTCGAGCGAATGTTAAATGCGCAAATAGAAATAAAGTCCATTGGTCCATATCCGGGGATCGAACCTACGACTCAGAGATGAGAGTTGAACGCTGAAATCACTAGGAAAACACTGCTCTAATCCTATATAAGTAGTAATACAAGACAGATCCAGGCTTAAAATAATCTAAAGCCAAGATAGAATGAACGCAGTTTTGTTAACACTTCTCTGTGTGGAATGAATGACAAATAGAATTTTATTGTCAATTCAGACACATCCGACACGTTCTTCAAATACGAAAGTATACTTATTCTCCTTTATTGCATTTAGATCAAAAACTTCGTTCCTTACGTGTACATCCCATTGTCTATAGAAATCCTAAGATGCTTCGGCAATCGCGTGTTACTAACGATTATCCTTTTCCAATAAACTCGCACCGCGTATCGAATAGGTGATAAACTTGAAACGCATTTAATAGCTCTGTCATATATCTTGTAGAGTAGATAAACTTCTAGAATAAGTATTCTCAAACAAGTTAGAATCTATGTAGATTAAGAATCGTAAATAGTTTACATACTTCAAGTATTGACCATCTTTATGTAAGGGTGCCTATAATAGGACAATAGAAGTCTTATGGTAATAGGTTACCAGCCTACCAAGTGGATATATAGAGGAACGGAACCTACCTTATTTAGTCTAATAGGTAATGCCATCGATTCAAAATCCTAGCCAGGACACCTAAGACAATTCACACACAATGATATACATGGCCTGCACCAAAACTTAATTTTCCTACTTTACTCGCTTAGAAATATCATTCGATGTTTTATATATATATATCAAAAAACTCAAATTTTCTTTAAAATCTTCCAACTTGTATTTAAATGAGGAGAATCAGGCGCGAAAAAAAGACATTTTCCATTACGGAACGATTGTTCATCTCGTTTTGCGCCCCTGATTTGAGAACTGGCAGTAAATGTTAATTTAGAATCATATTTTATACTGTTGTAGTGTACATTTATTTACCTACATAAATTATATATTGATATTTTTGTGATTTATCATTTCAGCTTTAATATGCGGAAAAATCAAAGCAGACACACCTCAAGTAATGAGACCAGCAAAAGAAGAGAATGGATTTTATTTCTCCCTATTCGATCATGTACGTATGTAAAAAATACATTTTTAACCATAAATAGCGCTCTCTGAAATCAAAAAATTACAGAACATACCAACAAGAAGGCAACGTTTTATTTATGTTTAATTATATGTATAACCATATGTATAAACCGTCTCAAAAGACGCAGAGCCCTGTAACAGCAACATTGCCTGAGCTAATATTAATATGGGAGATATGAGGAATATCTCCAACCGCAAATCCTCCTACAACTCATCTGCATATAGTCAGAAGACTGATTGCACGATGCGCTCTAAAAAAAAGCTAGTGACCATTTTAAGGTTTCCATGATTACAGGGAATACTAGGGATAGACACCTGTTATTATGATTTTGAATTTTTACTCACGAACTTAGTTCAATATTTTCAATGCAGAGATACTATCAAGGAGTACCAAAGAAATAATTCAAATGACGATGTAAATCTGACACTGCGATGTGCTGAAGCTCTCGTGACTTGGTCACGGTATCATATTGGATTAACTAATCAGCTTCTAATACTGTTAATTAGTTTATCATTGATAATCTGAATTAACTTTGCGGCATTTAATAACATTACGTTAGTCTGTAATCACTATGATTAAAAGTTTAGAAGATGCACATTTTATTCACAATTGTTGCATTGAGAGAACTTTGGAGGTCAATTCTACAGTTCCGTTATTATTATGTATTGTCTGATGAGATTATAATCGTACCTAATTGTAGAGGTATTTAAATTATTCTAGGAACTTTGCTATTAAAATACAGCTGTGACAAATGTATATGCGAATATAATAAATTGGGCTGACATCGAATACTAAAAAGCATTTTTAAGATGTATCGAGTATCATAAATCGTAACAAATTCGAAAAGCTTTCTTAAAATCTCGGGTTAGCGAACCTATTTTTCATAAATCTCATTTTAGTTAAACAGAACAGAATCGGGCCCATACGAAATGGTCCGAGGCACGGAGAACATAAACGAACTTGGGCATATCGTCTCATACCAGGACAAACAATCAATGGACCAATGGATGGATGACTACTGTGGGATGATAAATGGCTCAGATGGCTCCATCTATCCACCGATAAACGAAAACAATGTGCCGAGTAGATTGTATTACTTCGAGCCACAAATTTGCAGGTATTTTTATCCCTAATTATTACTTTTGTTTCCTCTCCGGTGGCTGATTTTTAAAAATGTTATACGAATCGCTATGCGGTCACTTCAAGTGGTTGAACATCTTTCAGGCCGCTAGTTAAACGGCGCCTTTAGTTAAAAGGCTAGTCTGTTTATTGAACGCCTAATTAAGCTAGTTGGCTGTGACATATATAACACTAAATTCTGCCAACCTACATACAGAATATTCCATCAATTTACCATAGAAATATATTCCATCAATTTACCATAGAAATATAGTCAGTACAGGATTTCGGTACAAAAATCCGTATTATTTAATGCAGTGTTCTACAAAATGTACACAATATTTTAATTATTTTGTGTATATAACAATAATTTTAGAAATATGAGTTTTAAAAGATGCAAACTTAAAAGCTAACATTATCCGGGGAAGTGGTTACTTATATATTAATCTAACATCCGGAAAGTTTGATTTCCTTTTCATATCTTTGAGATATTTGATCGTTAGTTATTGAAAAATTCTTCCTATCATTAAATACTCTCACGCTGAATTTTATACTAATACTGGTTAGCTACGCTGTTTTGACATATATAAAGATTATTATTTTAGCTTTAAAAAAGGTAATATTACTAACTTAACACAATAAACTATATTCATATATTAAGATGCTGTACTTTTTATCCAAATATTTTTAATCATAAAGCGTAGTAAAAGATCTTTTGCATGCAGCCTTAAAAAAAGTGCTTCAACGCACCAATATGGGTGACAAAAAAATATTAATTAACTAAATAACTTTATAAAAATTTTCAGATCAATTTACGTGTCCGTAGTCGGACAACGTGCTTTTATGAACATGAGCGCATACTACTATGAAGTAGATTCATCAATGCTAGCTTCTAAAAGTGCCAATCCAGATAATAAATGCTTCTGCAAAAGGTAAATAGAAATATAAAATACTATTTTTTCTGCTGCAATACGAGAGCTTTTCTGCTTTCACAAATTTTATTAAATTTAATTAGCTCGACCATAAGTTCACTATATTTTAGCGCGAAATGATTGACAGGCACAGAACATTAACAACCATCAACTTATTCATTTAAAAAAAAATGAAACAACACACGAAAGTGCCCGTTTCAGTTTCGAGCTACTTGCCTATTAGATTTAAAAATAATCATGAAACAGATTCAGAAATCTGAGGCCAAGACCTAAGGAGGTTGTAGCGCCACTGATTTATTTTCATTTTGTATTGGCCATCCGGGATTAGAACCTTTTCTTAGAAGCACTAACTAATCAGTAGACTTTTTACCCTTAATTAAAAAAAACTCACGTGAAAAGTACATACTAAACAAATGACTTTTTGTTTTGGTGAGATTTCACATTGATTGCAATTAATCCCTCGGGAAGAATAGAGGTGGCAATTTTCTTGAGAAAGAAGGAGTTTTGTCACTTGGATCATGCCTCCAGGAGACATTTCAGATTCTTCCCAAACAAATTCGTTTGTTTTATTTATTTGTTTCATTCTCCTTCGTATTTACACTTAATGTCCTTTAACCTATGTTATTTTATTTTTATGAGTAATCAAAATCTCCATTAATAGAATGTATACTATTAAATTATTGTGATAATATTGCGTAAGACTTATTTGAATATAGTATATGTATTTTTTGCAAAGTTGTCTGGAAAATTTATTGAGTATTTGTCAGACACTGCGGCCTGAACGAACAGCTGGAAAGTCTCGACTTTCTAAGTAAGTACTTATGAAAGTAGTAAACAACATTGTTGTCGATATATTGTTGTCTGGTGTTTGTGCTTCTGTTTAGTTCCGAAGACGCCAACGAAAGGCTTCTTAACATATGTTTTCTATTCAAAATTATTTATAGAATTCCCTAAGTATGCCGATTAAGTAATACTTCAACGCAGTCTTTTTATCTTTTTTGTTTGTTTTTTTAACATTCACTCCTAGGCCCGAAGCAAGTTTAGGGGATGGTTGATTTGGATTCACTTTCACTATGCCTTCAACTACGTCGTCGTCAACAATGGTTAACAGCCGATGGTGAGGCTCGTTCAACTCAAAATTTGCACATTTAAATCGATCTAACGAATAATGCGCCGTGTTTATGTAAGCAGTGCTGGGCCAGTGCACATAGTTAATTAACATTTGTAATGTTCCATGTTGTTTGCACAGCGGTATTTTAACGTTGGAACTCAAACTGATATTCAGTTTATCCATGGCGTTAAACAAATCGACTAAAACAATAGCTATTAATACGGCTTTCGAATAAAATTTATTTGAATTTTGAATTGCGCGCATTGATTAAATCCGTAGCTGGTTAAAAAGACGTTTTATTATCGTATTGACGTACGAATATTAAACATAACTATAAAATAGGTTTTGTTTACATTTTGATGGACCTTATGCGTAATGTTGCTTATCATAAACATCAAACCAATATCGAATAAAAGACTTCTGTGTGAGTAATAAAAATAGCGCTCAAAATACCATAGGAGAAAATTTATTCTGCGAAGATTTAAAATATGCGTCGTTAACTTTCACCCTTTTAGCAAGAAAACAACAAGTTTGCGAAGCTCGATCGTTACAGTCCTTTTATTAAATAGCTGAAATTATAAATTTACATGAAATTTTATAGAATGTATTCTTTTATATTTCATTTAAGTTCTTTGATTTATTAAACCATTTGGTTGGATGATGATGATGTTGGGACCTTTAAATCTTGTATTTTTCTATTACATACATGTATTTGTATACACCAGTTTAAATTAAAACGATATATTCTAATTTAATTAAATGTATATTTCGCTTTAAACTCTATAACTATTTACTTTACAGGAATTGGAGTAGCAATCATGACGGTTGTCTGCTTATGGGGACATTTAATGTAATGCCATGTCAGGGTGCCCCCGCAATTATCTCTTTACCGCATTTCTACCTCGCTTCTGATGAACTACTGGGCTACTTCGGTGGTGGAATCAGCCCGGATCGTGAATCACATACAAGTTATATATACATTGACCCTGTAAGTAATTCCAAATCACAAATTTTAGAAGTGTACTTTAAAAAAAATGTTTATTATTTTTATAAACATAATTATCAAAACCAGAATTCCAAAGCAAGATTTCCGGGTTGAGAATCTCACGTTTTACAAGTAAAATATGTACAACACGTAAAAATAAACAGTGTAACGTTTTATATATTCTTTTCTAAATAGTTATCTCATTGAAAGTGACTATTGCAAAATCGTACGAGTACAAGTATAAACTGTTAACCTACTTAAACAGTAACTGTGATGCTTAAAACTCAGAATGAGATGGGTTTTTGTCAATGTAATCGACCAAGCATAAACATTACGTAAACTCAGACCCGGGACCTTCTTGCTTCAATTCGTATACGGAAATTAGTTCTTGGCTGATAGTTTATTATATAACATCATCAAAAATATAAAACAGTGGCGAAGAGTTTTCATCCCAATCTTCCTTTCTACGCCCTTGATTTGAGAACTGACAGTAAAATTGGAACAATTTTATATAGATTTCGTTTTTCACGTTCATAAGAGTACCTATATGAATAAATAATTTAGAGTTTTAGTAGGTAACTTTAAACAAAAGGTAGTAAAGCTAATATTAATCTTTCTTTATTTTCTCACAAAACTTCATACATGTGTAAGTTACAACTATTTATTAATGTATGTAAATAGTTGTCATTCTGCTTTTGAGGGATAGTTATTGTTTATGTGAGGCTGATGCCTGCTAAAGGTTGAGCACCTGTGTTACAGGTCATCAGGCCTCCACCACTTCGGATCGATAAAAGATAATAAATAATAGAGAATAGACAATTATGGTTATAGTAAGTAGGTTGTAACATTAACAAAATACGAAAATATATACATTTTACTGACAAAGCTGACTGCACCTTGAACTTTTATATTTTGTAGTTACGATATAATGAAGGTGATCCATTTTAAGTCATTATTAAGAAAAATTCAAGCATCGTCTCCATGTGTGACCTTTCCATCTTTTACCACATTTGTCGCCTAAAAATTCTAAATGATACTTTTTCGTCATATAACGGCGAACTAACTAAACAATACATTTTTAATATTTTTTTTTTATCCTTTTCAGGCTACAGGAGCCATGCTAAGTGGAATACAAAGGATCCAGTTCAATGTAGAATTAAGGAATATTCCTAATGTGCCCCAGTTGGCAACTGTTAAGACTGGCCTATTTCCTCTACTTTGGGTTGAAGAAGTACGTATATTGTAAATTATGATAGTAATTTATAAACTGTTTTATAGTTTTACCAATATTTGATGTTTATTATTATTGTTCAAAGAAACGTCAATTGTCATTTTTACATGTCAAATTTATGTTAATCAGTATTATTTTCTTGAAAAGCACGCAATTTGTATAGTATATTAAAAATAACTATCTTAATTTTCCTTGGTAATAAATCCTATGTCAAGCGAATATTATTATACAGGCTTTTTTATGTAGGAAAATTCTATCAAAACTTTACATAAGTATTGTAATTATAAACTAAGAAAAAACTAAACAATGAATTTAACTCCGAAAAAGATTCTTTCACGAAAAGTATTTCAGGCATAGTATAATAACTAAACTAAAATAAAATCAGTTCTTTAAAACTGTTGGCTTTCTTATGTTTCTTTCTATAAAGAAATGCCTATTATAACTTTGTGTATAGTTAAACCATAGACATGTTAACTCCCAGCCCCCTAAAGGCAAATTTCTGCACATAAGTATTACTATAAATAAAAAACTGTTTGTATTTTTATTTAGAGGATGAATGGAAGAAAGGAAAGGATGGATAGCTAAGTCGTCGCCCCGGTGATAAAGTAGCCGGGGAAGGTAGGCTTACTAGGATAAAAAAAACGTGTCAGCTTGCAGTCGTAGTTCGTTCGTTTAGTTGTCTTAACTAAATATATCTGTCCGTTTTCAGTCGGGTTACGGGCTATACACACTCGCGTCGGCGGTCGCTTATTTATCACAATATTTTATTTTAGGGTACACAAGTAAACCGTTTATATGCTTTCAGGGTGTAGACAAGTTACCAGACGATATTGTGAAGGATTTACGCGATGCACATACAACTATAGGCTATGTGGAGGCAGCGAGGTGGTTAATTGTAGTCATCGCAGCATTTATGTGTGTTGGTTCAGCGGTCTGCGTCGTACGATCAGGCGCTGTAGCCGTGTGGCCCCGAACGAATAATTTTGTATTAAACGCTGGAAATCGTTTGGATATTAATAAAGGACGAAATTAGATTATAATGACCCACTAGGAACAGTCATTTGAATATACACTTATTGAATATTAGAGATTATTTCGTGTGGGTTATTTTGTTTTTTAGGAGCCTACAGTCATTTCAATTATGCTGTTATATTTATTAATATGTCAACGGTACTACTTGTATATGTGTGTTAGCTTTAACAATTAAAAATAGTCAATACTAGTTAGCAGGAATCTCAGTATCGTTTCAATGTCTATAAACAATCTTATACTAGCATTGGACAAATGAAAGTCATACGGCATTTACATATTTATCTTATTCTGCGCTATTTTGTTGCTTTCTACTCATCCAAATTTATGTCTGTAGAGACCATCATATTTTTTTAAATATTGACGTAGATATATAATATGCATAAAAAAATTGAGTTAATTTCTTAAAGTATGACTTTATTTTTTGCGAACATCGATAACAATTTATTAAAATGAAAATGGGCTATTTTTTAGCGAAAGGGTGGGGAACTGATATTATGAATTGTTAATATCTTTATATTGTTTATTTTAAATTATATAATGTTATTACCTGTATATATATTTTTGTTTAGATTGCTGTGAATGTAACATTATTATTTGTAAATACCCTTTAATTTTTGATCCGTAAAATTTATTGTAGAAAATAAGGTACAATTGTGTAAGTTTATATGTTTACGTGATATATTAATAAAAGTTTACGAGAATCAACTTATATTTTTATTTTATTAATTAAAATTATTTTTCATCAATAAAAAAATGAACTTCGAATATGTTTAAAGTAAGTGTAAGAGTCCTAAAACTGGCCATATCTGAATTTAATTAATGGAATGTGATTTGATTGAGATTGTGATTATTGATTAAGGTGCTTCTCTCTGTAATCCATGTGATTCCTTGGTATCTTAGCCGTACGAGGAAATATCAATTAGGTAGAAAATAATTTTCGTAGGAATATCCATGCGTCCTGGAGTTTCAACGGCAGCCTGACTATGGCTAATTTTCTCTATTTATAAAATCAACTTAATTTGTATAGCAAGTAAGTTGTAACATGTTCGAATATCTTCAATACATACATGCCTTACCCGGTGAACAAAGTCGTAAAACACTCACAACTGTTACTGACAATACTTAGTTGCAATATTTGACTTCCTTTGGTGATAATGACTGGGTATAATATTTTTAGGAATTTTTGTAAAACAATTTATTATATTTGTATAATATAATTTGTAAGACGTATATATGTAAGAGACGAAGATGTTTTATTTAACAGAAATTATTTTGTGCACAATATCAGTACACGTAAACTTACTTTCCTGAAATAGATATTAACAACTATAAAGATAGTGTAGGGTAGGCTAGGTAATAATCATAAAACACGCGCATTAATGCGACAATTTAAAAACAAATACTGAGTCAGATTAATATATGTGTTTCACCAACGTCATATTTCCGCGAAAACAGTGGTAGGTACATTATGACGTTTAAGACATTTGGAAAAATGTGCCGCCATAATTTGTGGTTACTGTGTCTTCCATAATTACATTTAAACAGTGAAACAATCGTAAACAATTTTGCCCTTCAGTCTAATTAGTTATTTTACACTAATTATATAACAAAAATGTTTTAATCGCCAAAATGATATTTATATTTGTTTATGTAATGTACTTTATGTACGTTTCATTTAAAACCATTTCATAAAAAAACCTGTGTGTACACGCCTTAGAAGTAATACTTCATTGGCGTACAAGAATAAAATCTTTTTATAAATATTATTCTACGTTGTAAACGACTGAAACAATAGAAAATGGGTATATAATAGAAAGGGTATTGAACATTTTTATTATAATGCATTATTTAATTAAACAAAATTTATTTAAATATTACAAAAAGATCTAAATGTTGACTATGCTTCAGGGTGTCGGTTGTTTGTGACGATGTGCGGTGTCGGTTTTTTTTGTGACGGTGTGCGCTCGCATCGTAAAATTTACTACTTCAAACATAGATTTTTACGACTTTATTCCCCGGGACACGCGACATATCTAAGTCATCAAAATCAGTGTAAAATGTTACTGACGACCACTCCTGAAATAGGTGCAAATTTTCCAATCTAATAAATAAATGAAGTTCTCGACGCTCGGCTATACGTCACTGTCGTCACAAAATGCACGTGACTCGTGACACAACTATTAGGTCCTCTAAATCAATGTCAAATTTTTTGTCACGAAATTCCTTATAGATTTTCCCATTACACGAACGTGACAAATACTACGGCGGAAATTATTTCGACATATGAAACGTTCTGACCACAAACAGTAATTAAAAAAAACATTTTATTTTATTTAATTTATGTTATTTTAAGTTTCTTTTTGGTAATTATATATCCACTTTACCCTTTGTGGGTGTCTTTTTTATTGTTCCATAGTAGAAAGGGTTCCCTGGAAGAAATCGCTTGTTAGCGATAAAGCCGCCCATTGTCTAATAAATTATGTTACCTGTTTTTTTTAAATTTATGATTTTGTATATTTTAGTAACGAAGTGTCATACTTTTGTCTTAGCGATAACTATCTACGTTTTTGGCTTACAGAAATCATACATTTAGTCAAAAACGTAAAAAGTTTTAGAATGTTTGGATATGATGCTAACGAAAAAACCAATAGAGACTTAGGTCCAACTCCTCGATTTAATCAGTATTGGAATTTAACAGTTCGGAGTGTTCGTTCGAGCTTAATCGCAATTCTTAATCTAAAGCGTTGCCAGTAATTAAAGGAAGATTTATTCTAGCATCTAATAAATAAGAAACAAAAGTCAATGTATAAATGTTTATTCATCTGAATCAGACGCTGTGCCTAATCCACTAGACGCATCGCTTTCCATGTCCACATCTTGCTTAGGAGTCATCTCACTAACCCCTTTAATACATCTTATTGTGTATTTGTTGAAATCGCATCTGAAACATACATATTTAATTATATAAAGATACGTACAGAGCAAAGATTAAATGTTTGTATAACAATTTTATCCTAGTTTTAATAAAGGTTTACAGGTCCGTTCAAGATTTCTTAATTAATTTGTATTTAATTAAGAAATTACATACAGCAATGAATAGCTAATACACAATAAATAAGTTATGGGAATAGCAAAGTGAGTACTAGCGAACATCTCTTGGGTAATTCCAAAGATTTATATACATGAGCATTATATTGTTACTACAATTTTCCGGAATGTGATGGAGCCTCTCCTAAACGGTCATGAATCACATTTCAGCTTGCTGAAAACGTCTCTAACTTTTGGAAACCCGTCTTCATAACAAAATTTTGCAAAACGCCTGGTGATCATCAAATTCATAACTCCCCTTTAAGTTAAAGACCCTTTCAGTGTGGAATAATAAAAACAAGGAAAATAAATGGATGATATAGGGCTACATTAAATGTACAAAGTATCGTATTCTATATAAATATTCGTCACAAGAAAATTATTGTTTAATGCTGTCCCAGCTATCGATATCATAAAGGTTTAGAATTTGTTTAATGTATTTAAGAATAGTGAATATGTGATACTATTCGTTTTTTCGTATTCCTCCGACTGTATTTATCGTACATTTCTCGTAACAAAATAGATTGGAAGACAAGAAATCAAGGTGATCAGTGAAATTTTTAAATCGTAAAAAAATTTATTAAACAAAAGTCTCCCAAGTTAATTTCTTTTAATATTGGATTAAATGATAGACAATGATGATAAATTTAATTTCAGGTGATTTTTTTGTGTTAGTCTAACCAAACATATGTGTTTAAAGGTTCTATGAAGAGCTAGAATCTTTGAAATGAGAGCATTATGCGTATTCTACACATTCAGTAGATGTTCAGTTGTGTTGATTATTAGTCAAAATTTATTGTCACTCAGTTCGGTTAAAATAAAAAAAAATATTTTCATAAAATCCAACTATTTTCTTAAGGAGTTCACATCACGGGGATTTTCCAAAATATCTATTCCATTCTCCGAGTATAAATCACAAGTTATTCAAGATTACATAAGTTCATAGGCGTCAAATACACCTGATAGCATGACGTTATCTGTTATCAGTCACGATAAGGTCAAGTGGATATAAGATAGTGAGATGACTATGACTTGAAACTGCCTTCTCACAAACATTGCCTATTTTTGGAATTAATTAGCTTTCTAGGTCAACCCCGCAGTTCAAATTGATTAATTCTAAATTAATTTATGGTGTTATAAATATAGTCTATTAAATAAATTTAGAAATTGTTCCCAGCACAGTTCCTTACTAGGAGGTTTCTGACTGATTATGATTTAGGTTCGATTAACATAAAAAATAAGGCAAAAATGTATACGTATGTGTAGAATTTTAAAGTCCACGCATTCAAATACAAATTTGTATATGATTCGAACTTAAATATTACTTTGATTCTAAAGGTCGCTGTTTTAGTAATAACAACCGATTGTCAGATTCTCTTCACGCCAGACAGCTACTGCCAGAAATATGTATTTGTAATGTCATCAGAGAAACATAATATGTATATATAAATATAATATAAATACTACTAACCCCCTTATTCAGCCTCTTTACTTAACTTACAATTTGACGATTTGGTATACGACATTGATACGATATTTATAGGAGCCCGCTACACGTCACACTTTTCTTTAGGATAACAAATATATAAAATATGAAATATATTGGATTAAATTAGATTCATAAAGGCTTAACTTTTTTTGTTTAATCGAGACTACATTTGGAACATCTAGGATCTGAATACTACGTTATATAAGCGAATATAATAATAAGTACATGGATGGCCGAGCTTTGATCGGTATTTTTATTTTTTTATAAATTGTGTTTTTGGAAATTATATATAAGTACGAATTACATACTAATTAAATGATGAAATATGAACAATATAGATCATATATGCTGGAATAGCTTTAGTGTTGTTGTGTCGTTAAAGCAATTAAAAATAATAGTATTATTATTCCCCGATAGATGTCAGGAAGATTCATTTTTCAGTTTAAATTGGGACTACTCAAACACCACCTTTTTGTTATTTTCTATCATTTATTTCTAGCTAGATCGATTCATCGCTCCCGAAACCCCCCGTATACTAAATTTCCTCAAAATCGTTGGAGCCGATTCCGAGATCGGCCGGAAATATATATTATATATATATATGTATATATACAAGAATTGCTCGTTTAAAGATATTAGATAAGATAATAGTCAGTAGTATAGCATAATATAAAAATATTTAGGTTAAAGTAAAAAGTAAGTAAAACAATCTTAAGTATCTGATGAGTGTAAGACAGTGAACTTATTTTTTAATGAAGAAGAGACATACAATAAAGCGAGAGTGAGTCACGGGACGATGGGAAATTCAACAGTGCAACAGTTATCTGCCGTTGTACAAGGCAATCTCTGAATCAGCCGATTGCATAAACAATCGCAAGTAAAGTAAAAACTTCGACGAAAGGTTTTACGTTTACTGCCAGTTCTCAAATCAAGGGCGTAGAACGGAAGAGAAGAACTGGCAAATAAGCTCTCCGCCTCTCTTTTTAATCGCCAAGTTTTTTCATTTACACAACGTTTGAAAGGAGTTGCAACCATTACACCATGTTCAATATGACATCTTGAGTAATCAAGAATAATAAAATAAATTAAAAACAAAAACTAGTCCTCTGTCAGCAGGAGGCATGGTAAAATAGGAGTACGCACTTACATTCTCGTGGGAACAACACGCAAATACATAGCATAAACAACTAATATCACCGCATACACGAATTCAAGTACGACCAGTCACCACAAGTAGCACCCGTTCACGAGTATGACGCATGGTCAGCCATCCCCCTCGTCATATTTTAGGGAGAGAGACAACCCGATGCATTGAGTGTCCATGGGCGGCGGTATCACTTAACATCAGGTGAGCGTCCTACCCGTTTACCCCTGTTCTATAAAAAAAAAGATTGTAAAAAATACTCACATCTTACTAAGCTGTCCATATTTCACCGTCAACACCTTCTCCAAAGCGAGAAGAACAGTTTGCGGGATTTTCTTATTCCTATTGATGAGACACTTCACCCAAATGAGTAGATGCTCGATATGTCTACTGTCTTCTAGTAGACGGGCGATGGAGTTTAGTAGACGGTTCGAGTAGTCTTCTTCCAGGTTTGATACGGTTAGTTCGACTGTGAAAATTAAAAATATGGTTTAACGGCGAGTGATAATTAAATCCCTTTTCATCACAAACAGTAAAAAGGCACGAGTAATGAAACATTTATTTTAAAGGTTTACTAAACCTGGAATCATTAGGCAGTAATGTCAGCTAAAGAATAAAATAAATTATTTAAAGTTAGTCGCTATATTATAATTCGAAATATGTATTTGATATTTCTGTATTAGGTATATTGAGTAAGTAAATACAGAAAAAAAGTAAATATTAGGATTTTATTTTATTGCATTTGGGTCAAATTTGTCCCTTTTTCGATGGAGAACTTTTTTAATAGCAACATTCATGCAATGTGAATATCAGTCATCAGTATACAATTCTACGAAATTAAAATCTTTTTTTTTTTAATCTGGGACAACATTGTCCGTTGTAATTACAGCTATCTTCATAGTATCTATTTAACAAAGACCAAATTAGACAAGAAAATATTATTCTTATAAAAAGGTATGCCCTTGCCTCTGGGAGCTTTTCTTACCGAACACCATTGTGTGACAGAACGGCTTTAATATGATCTTACGGGTGACGATAGTTCTAATCATATTTTAGTGCAGTAAAATATGTTCCTGAATTCAATAATACCAAAAAGACAAAACTTTCTTCAGTATAATTTTATTATAATTTACGTATAAACACAGGTTATAAATACATACTGTCGCTAGATGGCACTGCTTCCACGCACTCCTGTATAATACTGTGTTCGTTCAGTTGCAAAGCTCCGATGAGGGCAAGACCCCAAGATTTTTCTTCTAACAGTGATCTCACTGCGAGTGGAGTAGATCCAGTTTCAAGGCGATAGGGTCTGAAACATAATTATCATCTTAAAAACAAATTTATTTTTTTCCTATTTAAATATTTCATTTTAGGGAACAAATAATCAAGCTGATTTTACGAAATAAATCGACCACTTTTTTAAATCGCCATGAATCAAATACCTATTTGGAATTACTTTGTAAAGACTTATTAAAATATGGAAATTTACCTAAATGTCCCATCGAGTCCCGCATTTTGACTATACACCAGTAATCCCTCAGTAGCGCATACAGCGAAGCTTTCGCCAGTTGGTGAAAATCTTATACTATGTACTCGAACCTATGAATATGTAAATATTTTGTTTTAAGTAATCTCTTACAGGTAACCCATTTAACCTTGCTTAAAATATTTGTATTAGTTTATCCTATATTATATTTTTTAATATTATAATAATTACTTTAATATCGAGTAATTAAGATAATTAGAGTAATATTGGTAAAGGAGGCTTAGCACTAAGTTTGACTCCTGTATGTCAAATTTACTTTTGTACTCCTACAGCTAACACAAAATACATATAATAGCAAACAAATACACCGAGAACATAGCCACAGATGGAATACATACATTATACAACAAAAAGATTTACAAAAGGGAACAAACAAACAAAGTATTTAATACAATTAACTAACTGATTAAATTTAATTAATTAAGCCTAAATTGGTTGCATTGTGTAATGGTATAAAGTGTGGGTGTGACAAACATATGTCATAGTTCGCGCTAAATCTCAGACCTCCTCAAAGATGCGCAATTAAATTTTACTTACAAGGAACATAGAGAAATCTAAAAGCTTGTAAATCATACCTCGGGTTTGACTTTCCTATCAGCCATATCACCAGCCTTAACCCCTGGGAGACGCACAGTGACGTCACCGCCTTCGAACTCCGTACGATGCTCCACTAAAGCCATGTTACCAAACTCCGTCAGGAAACGACGATTTATAAAATCCTGGAAACGGAATCGAATTTATTATCTGTATCAAGTTATCGAATCCTGTCTACATCGACACTTATATATAAATACTAGCTGACCCGACAAACGTTGTATTGCCATGTTTTTGTGCCAAAAAATTAAAGTTTATAATTAACAAAAAAAACATAAGGGATGATTGTAGAGGGGTGAAAATTTGAAGGTTGCATGTATTTTTTTATGGTGTATCGTAAAAAAAGAAAAAAGAAAAATTTTGTCTAAAAAATAAATAAAAAAATGTAGGGGTGGATCACCCTTAACATTTAGGGGGATGAAAAATAGATGTTGTTCGATTCTCAGACCTACCCAATACGCACACAATATTTCATGAGAATCGGTCGAGCCGTTTCGGAGGAGTTCGGTTACTAACCCCGTGACACAAGAATTTTATATATAAGATAGATGACTTGGATTATTACACAAGATGTCGTATGGAACATGGTGTAATGGTAGCAGCTCCTTACAAACATTGTGTAAAAAACTTGGCGACTAAAATGAGTGGCGGAGAGTTTATTGCCAGTTCTTCTCTTCCGTTCTACGCTGTATTTGAGAACTGGCAGTAAATGTAAAATTAGAAGCATTTAATGTATATTTGTTTTTTTTTGACGTTCATAAGTGTACATTATGTTACCTATATGAATAAATGATTTTTGAATTAAATTTGAATTTGAATTTCTATTCTTGTAACGAACAATAAAAAATTATATCAAGAATAAACTTATCTAGTAAGCGATATTTTCGAAGCAATACTAATTAAAGAAAACAGTAAAAATTGTCAAGAAGCAAGAGTGAGAAACTTAATTTATGATACAGTAAAAATAATAATAATGATAATAAAGTAAATAAGAAAAAATAAAATATTAGTGGAATTTTAGAGCAAATGTAATTATAAAAAAACCTTACATTGACAGCGTCCAAGGATCGATTTTGAGTGATAACAAATTTTCGTATTAAAACGGCTTCCTTTACACTGTACAGACAGACATGCTTTGAATTACCAGCACCGAGAAGACATGAGCCATCCGCTGAATAGCATATTGTTGTGAATGCTCTGAAATAATACATCTTCTTTATTATAATAATTAATTTACTCCAATATGGTAAAAACAATAGTTAAGAAATTAATTTCAGTAGGTATAGACTACATCTTACTGTAGAAATTGAAGTTGACACATGGCAATTTAGACAATAACAATGGTTAGATGGTTTACCTAAGTTTGTTTACATATTCTTAGACATAATCAATAATAAAAAAAATAGAATAATAAACTATATCCTGGTGAAGTTTGATGTAATAAACATTAATTTTTATTATATTTCATTAAGTACATATACTCTTGTACATATATTTTATATTTTAGCTCTATGTTGCTGGAAGTAAAGGAAAATTTAATTTTACCGAGACTATGCATGATTAGTAGAAAAAATAAACCTTTTACTTGAAATATTAAAGTGAAAAAAAAATCTTGCAGTCATATAAAATCTAATTTCAATGAAAGAATTTCTTGTATTAACTTACTTAGTTTTCAACATTTTTTCAGGTGTTATTAAATCTGTGTCAGCTCTGCCTGAACCCAGGTCATTTCTGCCCTCGACACTTCCGGTTTGGTCACAAGTAGTCACATTGAAAAAACTGATATTTCCATCTAACGTTGAGACTGCTATCTATAAAATTATGAAGCTTATTAAAAAATCTATTTTATTTGATGCGTTTTGTTCTGGATTTGTATAACTTTTAAACACATTGGTTTTGAAATGTCAGTCCATAAATGTTAAATAAATAGCAGATAAAAACACACTTATTTATAAAAAAATGATTTTTGAGGGAATAAAAATTTCAAAATCCTACCTCTTCACCATCTGGCCTAAAGGCAACTTGCAGGGCATCACTAGTCAACTGTATCGTGTCACAATCAGAACTAGTTTCTATTGAGTTCCACAACTTGACAGTTTTATCCCAGGAAGCGGATGCAAGTCGAGAACTTGATAAACTAGGACTGAACGAAAGACTAGATACTGGCGCCTCATGACCTCCTAGTACCTAAATTAAAAAAAAATAATAAAATATGTAAAATATTTAGTATTGTCTTTTATTAACATAACTTTTACACATTTACAGAAAAACACTTTTTAACGGATTATAGTTATGTATTATGGAGGTCAATGGTCAATGGGTAATGGAGGACACCGTGAGCAATTTCTGCAAAAACCCTACATCTTTTAGTCGATACCAACTCCGGGGAAATAAATACAGATAACACAACATTTTCTGCAGCTGTAATACTTTTTGACATTTAACACCTTTGTCTTCAGTCACCATGACCACGCACGCTGTAAAGCACGCGAAACGTCGGTTTAAATTTAAAATTATGTACAAATAATTATAAGTTTAAATACAATAATACATAACTATAATCCGTTAAAAAGTGTTTTTCTTTAAATATGTAAAATATTTTCTCAACAAGTAAAGATTGTTTTTATTCAACATAATTGTTTCATAATAAACTAAAAAATAATAATTAAATTTGTCCACAGAATCATAACCACATAATCAAATAAGTCTTAAATGTTTCTGCAGCTTATACAAAAAAAAATCAGTGGCGCTACAACCTCTTTAGGTCCTGGCCTCAGATTTCAAGTAGGTGATCACCCTCCAGTGTATGACACACGTCGTCGACTTTTTGTGTCTAAGACATGTCGGTTTCCTCACAATGTTTTCCTACACCGTTCGAGCAAATGTTAATGCGCACATAGAAAGTCTATTGGTGCACAGCCCGGGATAGAACCTACGACCTTAGGTATGAGAGTCGCACGCAGAAGCCACTACTGCCAACACTGCGCAGGTTTTACACCATCAGCATTTTCTATCGGATTTGAAGGAATGAAATAAATAGAGAAAATATATTATAACCGCAGTCATTTGTCAACAACAATTTGTCTTCAACACATACGTTGACCCAAATACTCTTGCTGACAGGATAATAGATGTGATAAAAACAGCTCTCCTTCTTAACACTAAAACCAAATCAGTTACCAGCTCCAAGCGTACTTTAAAACCCTGGATATCTACAGGGGCCCTAAGATGTATCAGGCTTAGAAATAGAATGCAGTTGCAAGCCAGAAAGGATCCATTTAATATTATAATAAGAGTAACCTATAAGCGCTTTCGTACGTTTTGCTCTAACCTGATTAAGAAATTAAAAAGAGATTATCATAAAAAACTAATTGCATGTTCTATAAAAAATCCGAAAAAGCTCTGGCAAAATATCAATAGTATAACTCATTTTAAAAAACCGAAATCATCTAATGTACGTCTTCTTCAAATCACACCACATCCTCCAGATTCCTTAAACCGTGTCAATAATTTTTTTGTCACAATTGGTAAAACACTAGCAGAAGACATAATGACTTCGACTGGGTTTCGTCCTAGTTCAGTTATGATTTCTAATTCTGGCTCACAGAACTCCTCTTTTGTATTGTTGGAGACTGATCCAGTGGAAGTGGACTGCATACTCATGGCTCTTGATTCGGGAAGTGCATCCGGATGGGACGATATACCTATAGGCTTCCTTAAATTGTCTAGGGACGTCGTAGTTCCTCTTATATGTCAACTGGCCAATTTATGTTTCGAATCGGGAATATTTCCGAAAGCATTGAAGCGTTCCATCATTACGCCCGTGCACAAGGGGGGGGACACGGGTGATGTCAACACCTACAGACCCATATCTGTCTTACCTGCTATTTCTAAAATTATAGAAAAACTATTAAATAAAAGACTTATTAGCTACTTGAACAAATATAATATACTTTCTGACTCGCAATATGGATTTAGACAAGGACGCTCGACACAGGACGCTATTACAGCACTGACAACTGAGATTGTAGGTAGGGTAGACAAAGGATATAAATGCTTGACAGTATTCCTGGATTTAAAGAAAGCTTTTGACACCGTTTCGATCCCCATCCTCGTGCAGAGTAGTGTTGCCCAAAATCGGTCTTGGTCTTGCAGTCTTGGTCTTGTTCTTGCATTTTTGCAAGACCAATACCAATACCAAGACCGCCTTATCGAAGCAAGACCAATACCAAGACTGAAGCCTGCAAGACTTGAGCAAGACAATACTTAAGCCTGCAATACTCTTGCGTCTTGCAGTTAGGACAAACTGAGATTTGGGCGTTATCAAATTTTCAACTTTATCACTAGAGAAATAAGGTTCAAGGTTGATTGGGAAAATGTGACGTTCTGCGAATAAACTGTTGGTCGGTCGGTGTATTATATACCTACATATTTGATAATTTACCGACAAAGACGCCGCGGTTTGCAACAACTGTATCACAGCATTTGACACGCTGTCTCGATAGTGGGTGATTTGAACAAATTTGAAACGTGGAAAAACTCCAAATATGAGCGACGTCATATTGCTTTACGCATTTGGTTTTAAAATACATTTCCAAAAATCGAGATATGCAGTGTCGGTTTATCAACTTCTATCGTATCTACTCTAGTAGCTAGTAACCTCCATAAAAACAGCAGGCAACGTATAGTTCTAATAAAAAAGGAACATAATAAACAATATTATTTGCATAATTATCTACACTTTATTTTTGCGTAGGCACAAAACCTATTTGATTTTGATTCTGATACTTCTGTTTTTTAATCTTTCAAAGATTTATTCTATCTATCAAAGAATGCCGCATTTTTCTTTGTCGGTCTTCGGCTTGTGTGCTTATAAATATGAGTTTTTATTTCAATTTCAGTCATTTCTAATTGAGTTTCGCTTCGAGTCTATCTTATTTATTATTCTCGCCCATTTACCTAGCTAGGTACTCTAAATTCTTATTGCTTTCGGAGTGAATGTTTACAATTTGATATGAGTGACGAATAAATAGCAATAGGCTAATAGGTATTTGCAAGTCTTGCGAGACTTGCGAGACTCTTGCTGCAAGATCAAGACCAAGACCAAGACTGAGAGCGCAATACCAATACCAAGATCAAGACCAGGTGTATTGACGCAAGACCAATACCAAGACTGGTCTAAGTCTCGTCTTGGTCTTGCATTTGGGCAACACTAGTGCAGAGACTTGAGGCGATGGGTATAAGAGGCACAGCTCTGTGTCTTTTTGACAGCTATCTTCGAGATCGGACTCAACAAGTTAAAATAGGAAACCTTTACAGTGAAGAAGAAAATGTTTTATTTGGTGTGCCGCAGGGGAGTGTGCTTGGCCCAACGCTGTTCCTGGTGTACATTAACGAACTATGTAACCTGCTGGGCAGCGGAGGGAAAATATTCTCCTATGCGGACGATACAGCTATTGTCTTCCATGGAGAAACTTGGGAATCCGTACGCCAGAATGCTGAACGAGGTCTTGCCGTTGTATTTGACTGGCTAAAGGCTAATTTGCTGACCCTAAATATTCCAAAAACCAACTTCATTTGTTTTTCTCCAAGTCGGAAATCTAAACCGGGTGCTACTTTTGGGCTTGGGATACATGAGTGTGCGGACCACTATACACAGAAGTGCAACTGTCAAATTATTCAGAAAGTTACCTCTACAAGATACTTGGGCATCATTATTGATGAATGTCTATCATGGCACTCACACATTTCTACTATTATATCACGAGTCAGGAAATTGATATGGATTTTCAAGACGCTACGCCATGTGATGTCTCCTGTGATACTGAGTAATGTTTACGTTGCATTAGCTCAATCAGTAATTACGTATTGCATACCAGTATGGGGTGGTGCCACAAAAACTAAACTTCTTGAGCTGGAAAGAGCGCAGCGGTCTCTAATAAAAGTGATGTATTTTAAACCATATCGATATCCCACAGTTAACTTGTACAGATCAAGTGGATTGTTATCGGTAAGGCAATTATATCTTTTAAATGTCACCTTATATCTGCATAAATGTGTTCCTTTTAATTCTGCTAGCCAGGATAGAAGTCGGAGTGGTAATGTGGCCCGCTCCGTAATGGTCCATTCAAATTTTGCCAGCCGTCAGTACGTGAGTCAGTCTGCATATATTTACAACCAATTGAACTCTAAACTCCGACTTCATCATAGAGTTTTGTATGATTGTAAAAAGGTTGTAGCAGGGTGGCTGAGAACTCTAACATACGAGGAAACTGAGCACATTTTGGTGCGAATTCGCTAGTTTGAGACGGGCCGTATTGTGAACTTGACAGCGTGCACACTCACTCACACACAGCACACACATGCACACATACACACACATTCACACATTCATAGATTAAGTTAATTTAGATTTAGATTTAGTTAAAGTTTGTTTAGTTAAGGGAAGTAGCGAGCCAACCCCAACACAAGTGTCTCTTGACTACTTACGGGGGTTGTCTCATACTCATTTAATGATGTTAAAAAATTTGAGAAACAATAAACAAAAAAAATTTTATTTTTTATTATTTTATTATTTGTTTCAAGCAAGCAATATCATTACTTCGCTTATATTCTATTGTTGTACGCGAGTGGTTCATATAGATTTAAAAAAATCCTCTGTTATTTAAGGCACCAATGACCCAGGAACCATACAGATTCTTATAACCTGCTTACACTTAACAACACATAGCTAACACTGTTCCGTCTTTTTCCATCACAGCGTAAATATAATTTGTAAGAAAGAGACGTAATGGAATTGATTTATTTCTTGAAATAGACAAATAATACTTAACTTCCACAGATAGGTAATGTCTAATTGCCTGGTATTTAAAATTTAAACTACCTTTTTATATTCATTAAAATACACTAGCGTCTTTATTTTAACGAATTACCATTAAAGAATACATACCTCCAAAAGTTTCCCAAATTTGACAGACCAAAGAAATATCTCGAAGACATCCTGTCCACCGGCCGCACACAACTCGCTACTGGAGTCTATCGCTACACAACTGAACTGTACCAGACTGGGTGATGTTAGCGTCCTGAAGTTTCGGTACCTAAGAAATGCCCAATACGATTTAATAAAAGCACAACAAACAAACTATTGACGAAAACTATTGCTGTAAGAAACTTGTTAAATCATGGCATACTATATACCAAGACCGTCCACTGACAGATCTATGGAAAACCGCATGAGAATCCGTCCAGTTGTTTTTGAGTTTATCGCAAACATATAGACGTCCTCCACGTCTATATGTTAAACATAGACCTCTATGTTTTTATAGGTAAATCTGAGCACTAATATAAAATACCTGCTCTGGGGGGGACTAAATTATGATTTTAGCAACACTAATTATAAGTATATGTGTATCTGTATATATTTAGAGGTTAACAAGACTAAAAACTCTCTTTCCCACAAATACTTCATGACATTATAAATAACTCAATGTTCGCAATTTTAATGCCTAAGAACTTCCAATACCTAAGATTTAACACACTTTGACAGATGATGACAATGACACTCAATAATGACATGTCTTAAAGATTGTTGCCATTTCAAAAAAATATTCCTATCATTTTCCGTAATGTTTTAGTAATAAAATTATAAAAATTTAAAATATTTTAATACATATTTTTCTTTTATATAGAAAACATTTTACCTTGTCAAGTCATAACACCTTACAGTCCCGTCAAGCGAAGACGACACAAAGAATTTCTTATTTGTACTAAACACAACATCTGTTACAGTCGACTTATGTTCCGAAAATGTAACAAAACAGAAACCGGATGTCGTATTCCATAATTTGATTTTACCGTCATAGGATCCAGTCACTATATACAAACCGTCCGGAGAATATGTTAAACAGGTCATATCTTGGGAATGTCCTTGCTGTTTCATTACATACTGTTCACCTGGAAAATATTATGATAGTTTACAGAGGAGACATTTATTAGGTTTTTTTGTTTATTGTAGTGCCGAAAGCCTGAACTGTGGTTAAGCGAACTAATATTATTATTTATCTTAAAAGTATTCCAGACTCTTCTCTCTTAGTTCTCTAAGAGTAAGAGTAGAGAGTAATGTCAGCTAGTTTTGCTAGCAAAGGTCACTGAAAACCTTATGTTGTAATGAATTCGTAGATTTCATATAAAATGCAATATTTTATTATGATCTTCTTTATAAAAAAATACATACAAATAATCCAACGTAAAGCACAGATATATCTGCGATGTATATATCATAATACAACGTTGTTTAATTGAATTATTTCAATGTACCAAAAATGCTTCTATGAAAAATGTAAATGGTAGGCATGCATGAATCGTATTTAAACAAAAGCCTAACATAGATCAACTCTTTGGTTTTATAAGCAGATTATAAATTCATAATTTTTCGTCTAACAAAGAAATTGTTAACGCAATAATAAAAGAAACAGTACGTTTCTTTTATTGTTGCGTTATTTGAGTATTTTAATATTATTAGCATTCATAATACGAATATCCAAAAGCAAATTAGCCCTACTAAATTATGATTTTGAAGTATTTTACCGCAAAGTATCGCTAAGTACAATAAATACCACTGTATAATATCACTTTTATGAGTTTTTTTGCACTGACATTAGTACAATTAATAATTACTATTTACATCCTAATAATTTCACCCATTCTAGCTCTACCATGCGCTTTCACTTTCATTATTTTGATCGTAACTTGGTGTTTATAAAAAAACACGTCTGGGAATAACCTAGCGGTATTAAATATAGTACCAAACAATTTGATAAATGAGCTGTATCGCATATTTTAGATAGAAGAATAATAATTAACTTACTCTGCCATTCCCAAACAAGCAACTGTCCAATATTCGGGCAACCAAATGCTATCCAATCGCCTTGAGCAGAAATAGAGACACTACTAATTCTATGTTCCGATATGTTCAGTGTATGAATCAAATTTACATCTGGCATCTCATGTAGGAAGAATATACCATTTGAAAATCCTAGAAATCCGAAGAAACAATAAACATTTTTTGTAATAAACAATAACAACAATACTAGGATGTTTAAGAATTAATTAAATTTCCAATTGAACACAGACATGTAAATATATTATAAATAAAATATTTATTCTATATTTCATACTAGCTATGTCCCGGCGTTTTTGCCTTTATTAATTCGCTGTGTTAATTATTAAGCTGTCTCAATTAATTAAATATATTAGCGCCACAAATTGTTAGAGTCTGAGCCGAACAGAAAACAGTTTTTTTTAAATAAGTGATTGTTTCTAGGTCGTCGACTGTTTCGGCCGGTTGGTTTCCTTCCGATACTTTTTTTCAGTATACTGTGTTAAATGTGCACACAGACAAAAAGTACATTGGTGCACAACAAAGGTTCAAACCGACAAAATCAGAGGGGAGAGTTGTTTTCTAGAATTTCCTTATTATATTTAACCTGTAACTTTAAAAAAAAACTGTGTGCATTTTTTTTATACAGGCAAATCTTGTCCCGACGATTAAGACAAACATCAATTTTAAGCAGTCTTCCGTATGTTATATTATTTAACTGTATCTACTTATTCTCCTAATATTCAAACAACCCTTACCTGTGACTAACATCTTATTTGCTTTATGATACTGTGCAGCTGTCAACTTCACTTTAGAATTTGCGCTACGTATCGCATCACCAATGTAGTGCCGTGCTAATTTTTTATATTGCAATTTTTTTACTTCGTCCTTAACTTCTGGCAACATTTCTTCATCTTCATCACTCACCTTTAAATATTTAAAATCTTTTAGTTAAATAATCAAGCTAAAATATCTGGACTTTAACATGTGCACATTTAATAGTCGCTGGTACATGGAACATCCTGAGGAAATAGATGCGAATAACATCGTCGGCGCGTGAGAGAAACAGAAGATTATCTCCTACATGTATCATTATTTAATATTATTTTTGCACATATTTCTAACAACATTATTAAAGTGAAACTTTTATTACATCTTCTCAAACTTTTTGGTCTGTGTGGCACATTTCACGTGACGGTCGACAGTGGAGTAGGGATAAAGTGAAAATTAATTAACCTTAATGGAATATTATTCCAAAAATGTTTAGTTAAACATCTGTAATGTGAAAAAAAGTTTCACTTTTACCGTGGTTTCATAAAACCACACAATTTTTTATTTTATTAAAGTCTTGCTGTTTTCCAGTCAATCTTAATCCAATAAAGAAAATACAAAAATGTCTTGTCAATTTCCAACATATATTATTTTATATTTATTATGGTACAACAAATGACCTGAATCATTATAATAAAATAATTTTTTAACTAAAACTTACATATTCCTTGTCTTTTTCTATAACATCCTTTTCTTCAATATTATCTTCAACAAGATCATCTTTTTTGTTGATCTTTCTTCGTTTCTGGTGTGAAATCTGGACCTCAGATACTATAAGGTCATCAGGTTCAATACTGGCATCCCACAAACAAACTTGACCATTTCTACTAACTGTTATCAAATCAAGACTTTTCTTCTCAAAAAATACCCCAATAATCTTATCTGTATGTCCACTTAACGAGAAAATGTTGATATTGTCCAAATATTCTATTGAATATACTTTTGTTGAAGTATCTTTTGAACCAACAGCCAAAAGCTTGCCACAGGAAGACCAGTCTAGGCATGTCACATCATCAAGTGCCTTTTTGAAAACTCGCTTCATTATAAAGGAACGGAATTCACCAGTATACACACTTGGTGCTGTCATAATGAAAACTGTAAAAATAATGTCATAAAGTATATAACTTTGGTTACATTTCAAAATAACACTTTGAAAGTTTTGTGTCATCTATTAATATTTTCCATTTAATAATGTGCAACATTTTTTATCTTCATCAAACAAACAAGCTGAATGAAGTTTGTGTATGTAAAATTTTAACCACTAACAAAAAGTTCTACACAGTGTACTTTGTTTTAATAAAGTTACTAACACACTTGTCCAAGCGTTGCTGTGGCTAAGGTTTTTGTTAGAATCATATCAAATAATAAACAAATATATGCAAGAAAATAAAATTGAGCATATAAATTGAAATGTAAGGTATCTTATCTTTTTAGTTCGTATTTAGATCAAACTGAACACGCAAATTTGATTGATATCGGTTCGGTAGTTTAGGAGTCCATCGCGGACAAGCAAAGTGACACATCATTTATAGTTATTATAGTAGATACCTTTAATATTTAATACACAGAGTAAAACAATAGAAAATTATATAATATCAAAAGTAGCTGTTTTAAACAAATTAGAAATTTTATACCTGTATTATCACAACAGGCTGCAAAATGTTTTCCATCAGGACTAAATTTAACTGCATTTACATGCTGTTTAAATTTATATCTGTGTACTACTGTACATGTTAGCAAACTTATCATTTGTGCCTCACCCTCTGAAAGCAACAGATGACTATTACAGTATAATAATAAATCATCTAAAATGTTTAATCTTCACTTCACTGAATAAATATTATATCAGCCAAATGTTGTTTTTAGTTAAAATAGGAAATATATCAGTATGAATAATATTCAACCATTAGGTTAAAACATATTTTAAGTGCGAAACAATCTCACAACATTAATATTCAAAGAATGACAAGTAGTACAGTAAGTAATAATTTTCTAAAAACAATATTGATATAATAAATTACTTACGCTCGTTAATAGCTAATAGAACTGTTCCACTAGGAGAAACATCAAGTGCAGTGTAGTTATAGTGACTCTCTATTGCTAGAGTGTTACTTTTATTTCTGAAAAAACATTGTATGTTCCTTTGAGTTTAAATTCCTAGGTCTGTATAAGAGAAGGCAACTTAAATGATTCATGATTTAAATAAAGGTAAACAGATATTATTAAACAGTAGCTTATATAATAAAAATAAACAAATTATTTATAAGAAACTTACTGTTTAAGATTGTAAACTGTTAATTTGTTACCCACAGGACTTATAACACTGTTTCCATCATTAGTAAATAAAATATCCCCATGTCGATAAACGGTACCTAGTAGGTTTTGAAACTGAAATGCATAAGTGTATATTGAATATCATTTATTTTATTAATATTCTACAGCCTTAATTAATTCAAAACCTACCTTATAGTTATATTTCATGGTTACTATACTTTTTTTAACTTAACTTAGTTGTGAAAGTTAACTGACAAATTATATCATATAAGCTTCACGATTTATATAATTAATAAATCATTATTGACATACAAAAAGTAATGGTCAATGTTTAGTTCAGTAATTTAAAATATTTTATATCAACGATTAAATAAACACATGCATACGCGAACACATGTTTATGACAGTGACACTGTAATTGATAATATACGGGTCATATAACTCGTATCTATGATTATTGTGGTTAGTCGCTGATTTAAAAAAAGGTTCACATTTTTTATTAGGTTTCAGTATTTTAACGACGCGATTTAATTTCTGAATACAAGTAATACCATTTAATAATAAAAAACCAGAAGCATAATCAGAATTAAATGAAAAAATATTATTTATTTTAAAAATCCCGCATTATTTAAATGGCAACATTTTTTAGTCATAACATATCCTCTTTTTTATTTTATTTATATAGAATAATATTTAGCATAAAAAACATATAACTGTATACTTAAAAATTCAAATAAGTACAAAAATTACAGTCTAAAAGTTTTTGGTTATTAATATCAGATGATATTTATCTAATAAAAGGAGTCAAAATTTTATTCGGACATGCGCAGAAGGAATTTGCTGGCCAGCGATCCACATCAATGAAATGAGTAACGTCACTATAAAATTCCCAGCTCAGGATTGGTTGCGCATTTCGGAAATAGCGTCACAACGCCAATCAGAAGTTGAGGCATATCGAGCTCTGCCTTGAACATCAATCGTCATATGACCCATTCTATTGAGTCGGCAAAGCTTGAGCCATATTTGTCTGTGCTAAAATAGTTTCGTGGAGTGAGTGTGTGCAGATAGTCATCACATTTTTGGGACCTGTAAATACTTCCACACAACACATTCAAAATGGCCGAAGCAAATCCCGTTTATGGACCTTTCTTTGGAGTTATGGGGGCGGCGTCAGCTATTATCTTTAGCGGTATGTATAGTACGATTGTTGGAATGGCTGTTTCGATCTCATCTTATTTCTAAGTTACTTAATTTTTTATTCGTTTCTCAAAGTTTATCTCAAGGAATATCAGCTCATTCTTGTATATTATTCTAATGATATAAACTATATAAATAAGAACTCAGCTATTTTAGGCGTCCTAAATTTAGGAGCAGCCGCACCTTGTGGCATATGCTAAATCGTCGCTTACGTAGGCTCTCGGAATAAGCTAATTTGCAATAGAATATGACGGTTATTGGTATAAGGGTGTATGTAGTAGGCGTTGCAATATAGGGTTAAAACTTGGGTAGTTCAGATTAGTCATGTGATTATTGATAAAGTAGTAAATGAATGTTGGTAGCATTGTAGTTGACGTTAGTCCAGTTGTGCCAGTTTTTTATTTTATATTATGTATCTAGTTGAGATATCGTTTCTTAAAGATATCTTGCATAATTTTCGTAACTGGTAAATTGGGTTGTAATCAGTAAATATGATTTTCTCTTTAGCTCTACTGCTATGGGAAGCCATTCTGATAATAAAACAATACAAAATTGTCCATCACATGATTGATAACTTGAATCATGTGATTGATCATGGGTTCATAACCTGAGTTTATTGAGCCATATATAACAAAATAATTTATATTCTATTAAACTCCAATTATCAAATGCTAGATCATGCTTAATGGATTTTGTACATCTATATATTTGTTTCATAAATTATAGTGAGAAAATTATTTAGATAGCAGTTAACAGATTGTGTCAGTTAAAATACACAGTAGTATCTTTGATTAGATTAGCGACAGCATACAAATAATTTAACTACTTAAAATTATGTTACTTAAGTGACCAGTTATGTCACATGACTATTGACATAGTTATTAAGTCACATGTTCACATCCTTACACCATCACCTTACTTGAAATTATACTTCTTGATCGTATTATCCTTAAGAGGACAAAGTTCTCTGAGCAAGAGAAACAGCAAGTCAATTTTCTTATTGCATTTTGTTTTTTTATCTAAGAACAATGGATTTGAACATGCAGTATGATAATTAAAATACATACTTTCATTTAAAGTTCTTGCCTTGAACTTTTTTCCAATTTATATAAGATTCTGCAATGGTTAACTGATTATCTGTCTAAAAAAATGATTATTCTTTAAACTAGTAATAATATTTAGTCTTAAGTATTATAGTGTTTCATTCTAAACCAATTTGAGTTTATAACTCAATCATTCATTTAATTTATGTGTAAGAAATCATTAAAATTTATATTCATTCATAGTATATAGAGAGATGAGATGTTTGACCTGTTTTTCATAAATTGGGTCACTATTGATTTAGGAAATTGCATATTTTTGCAATATTATTTATTTGATCTTAATCTTATATTATTACTGTTAAGAAACATGAGAGTTACTTAAATGTCATTAGTTATAATTCACCACTAGTTATTAATAATTATCTACTTTATCAGCTCTTATTATATGAATACCATGGTTACCTTATTTCCATTGGAAGTGCCTATAACTTAATAAGACTTACATTTTTTTTGTATTAATAGAACTTGTACCATAGTTAAACAACTTTCTGTCCTTTCCTATTAAAATTATAATCATTTTAAGAATTCACAAATGACTTTGCTAACTAACAATATATCTATATTTAAATAACATACTTATTCTTGTCTTATATGATTCCAGCGCTGGGAGCTGCATATGGAACAGCCAAGTCAGGCACAGGTATTGCCGCCATGTCGGTGATGAGGCCTGAACTTATTATGAAGTCCATCATTCCCGTTGTCATGGCTGGTATTATCGCCATTTACGGTTTGGTTGTGGCTGTCCTGATTGCTGGTTCCTTGGAATCATCAGCAACTTACTCTCTCTTCAGGTAAAAACAATTACAGCAATTACAATAATAACTAATTTAATCCTAGTTTTACTAGACTTTGATTTTGATATCTGAAACTTCAGACTCACTGAAGAATCTAAGAATATGATGCAGAATACTTTATATAAATATTTATATTTTAAAAAGTTGTCATGTTGTACACAAACTAAATTGTGATTTTACCAAGCTAGCAGCATCTCTAGTTATATTAGTTGTAGTTTGAAGGACTTGATAAATTATCTTATTTATACAAGGTCAAAATCAAACTCTTTGGAAATTGTCTCGATAATATAAATATTCAATATTTTATCAATAAAAAAAAATGAAATGAAAGACAACTACACTTGGCACTTTACTTTAAATAATGTCTGAATCATACATTGGATTGTTTTTTTATTCTAGGGGATCAATTTTATTTACAATTTGTTTTAATTTTTCAGAGGTTTCATCCACTTGGGCGCAGGTCTCGCTGTCGGTTTCTCAGGTCTAGCTGCCGGTTTCGCCATAGGCATAGTGGGTGATGCTGGCGTGCGTGGTACAGCCCAACAACCTAGATTATTCGTCGGTATGATCCTTATCCTCATTTTCGCTGAGGTATTGGGTCTTTACGGACTTATCGTCGCCATCTATCTTTACACGAAACAATAAATTCTGCGCGCACACTCTCCGCAACATGCCTCTGAGCTCTATGTCTCAACTCCTAATCTATGCTCAGTTTTCGGTCTCGCGCACATCGTCGCCGGTAGTATACGCTTTGCATAGTGCTCTGAGGCATCTTCTGTGTAGAACTTATCCCAATTAACTCTCCCATTCGCATATCTCCGGCTCGACGCGGTTTCGATGCTGCGACTGCGCCGCGCCCCGAGACGCGAACTCTTTAAACACAATTACACCTGGACTACCGAGCGACATCTAAATTATTTATTCTTAATTTATTTGCCTTTATCCCATCTTATTTTGCGGCTGATACAACATATCAGTTGAGTTGCGTGACCACCCATCGCGAACGACAGACGATATCAATTTTAGATTATTTTAGCATTAAGGCGAAACTAATGTACAGTTAGAGTAGAAAATTAAGTCCAAACGAGTTATATTGATATAATTTATAAACTGTTGAACCTGCAGGGTACTGTGTACCAATGTCTTCTGGGCAGTTAGGTGTTACCTGGCTTGTATAACATGCTGTCTACAGCTTTGTCACAGTGGGTGTACTTATCCATTCTGTTTAATGTACCGCTATTGTATTATCCAAAATGAATGAGCCAGTCACAAACAATGTATTGCCAGGGATCAGTTAATAAACATGATTTGTACATTCCATACTATTTTGTTTCTACTTAATTGTTTGTGTGTTTTATTTACCTTGATCTTCAAAATGAGCGAACAAGATACTTAATGTTAAGAAACAGATGCTTCATGACACCGCACTGTCGTATTATATTTAACAAATTATATTAATAATTATTATAATGTTTCTGATGACTTACTATGTGAAATATATTCAAGATATTTTTATGTATACCTCATAGTCGAAATGATGTTTGAATGAATTATAAATTGGTAAGTAAACTAAATACAATTAGGTAACATTGTATTTTATTTTAGGTTCCATGTTAGAGAATGTTATAATCTTCGGTGTTATTGAATGAATTGTGTTAATAAAATATTTTGAAAAGTACTGTAAATTATGAATCGAGTGTTTTAGTTGGCTCATTTTCCTTCCCCTGTAAAAAGTGATGATTCAATATTCTATAATAATTATCATTTATAAGCCATTACTTGTAAAACTTGTATGCATGAATAGGACGAAAATACTAATATTGACATCTTCATTCTGATACAAAAATTTAAACCGCAGATAATCATTTTTCAAAGCATACTACCAGTATGTATGTACTGTTTACAACAAAGATAACTACCCTCGACTGGCATTAATTTGTACAAAATCTCTGGACATTTAACACTATAATCTATTTAGTAAGAAATATAAATTGTAGGAATTTATTTAGCATACCACATTGGCGATTTGAAAGCGACGGGACTGCGTGCGTCTTTTTGTATATTCAACCACAAATGTAGATCGTCAACATTAACACTAAATTAAAGTCCGTCTACCAAAAATAAGCTAAAACTATGTTAGTGCTAGGACGTTGAATTAACCGGACCTGATATAAGAAGAATTGGGCCAAAAAGAGGGAAGAGATTGCATTCTTCTATCTGTCGCCAAAAATGGAATGTCTTCGTAGGGTTTGGTTATTGGGTTGCAGATAGAAGATCGATCTACTGTCACGGTCAGATCTCAGATTGTTTTCAATCCGAGACGATTAATTATTGGGTTCGGGTGTATGAAGATGTTGTAAGTAATTTTGTATCAACCACAACTGGTTAAATGTAGAACTGGTCATTCGTAGATAGTACCAAAAGTTTTAGGATAACTTTTAACTCGTTTGTAAATCAATGCATAGTGGCCGCTGTCTCCCAGTCGATGGCTTGATAATGGATCCTCCCATATTCGTCGTTAGAGGTAAAATGGCACTTTTGAACGTTTAATCTACACCAATATTATAAAGAGAAAAACTTGTTTGTTTGTAATGAATAGGCTCAAAAACTACTGGACCGATTTTAAAAATTCTTTCACCATTCGAAAGCTACATTATCCACGTGTTATATAGGCTATATTTAATTTTGAACAAAAATAGGGTTCCGTAAGATATTAGGGTGTTTCGGACACAAGGTGTAAAAAATCAACCAAAAAAAGGGGGTAGCATAGCAAAATGTTCCATGTTGGCATGTACTAAAAAGGTAGGCTAGGCATTAAGAAGAAACGAAGTTTGCGGAAGTAGCTAGTAAAATATAAAGATGATTCTGGTTTCGCCTTCCAAAAGACCGTTTCGTGTGGAGAAGATTGGTCAAGAAACTCCACGCTCACTCTTTTAGAATAGGATTAACACTATTGTATATGTACATTAGTTAGGTAAATAAATATATGTGAAGACAATGTACTCTTAGAATAAAACTACTTTACAGGTCAACTATTGTATTGTTAATTAATTCTAATTATTAAGAAAGGAAGGAAGCTGAGCGACCACGATTAAAGTTTTACTGACAATCACGATCGGATGTATTGAAGAGGGCTTTCAGCACTTCAGGATAGTGTCAAGCCAACTCTGAAGCACAATTGGAAAGAGGCTCGCAGGCTCGACTTAAGTCCAAAGAAGATAGACGTTTAAGGATAGCCCGTTGTCAGAATATGATTCCCGACTTCGAAGTATCACACCGAAAAATAATCAGTAGTGTTCTTCCTTGGTCATTCAATCGAGTTGGACACAGGAAGACAGCTCAAAAGATCGGCTTTCTCCTTCGTGGTAAGGGCTAGCGACTAGCGAGTCATCTCCCTATGCATCTAATATTCTATAGGCTTTATGGGGAGGAGAACTGGCAATTAACTCTACACCATTCTTTTAAACCACCAAATTTTATGTTTAACAAAATGTTTGTAAGGAGCTGCAACCTTTACACCATGTTCCACATAACATCTTTAAGTAATTAATAGTTAATAAATAATAATGAAAAACGTGTTCCACTCAAGGACTGCCGCAGTAAAGTCCTTGCATAGCATTTTTTATCAACTTATGCAATATTTTATTTGATATTAATTTACCACCCAACATATTTATATTATAATAGGCTAGCTTTACTTTTGATTTGAACGATTTGAATTTATTTATTGAAAAGACTTGCAGCTCTTGGAAATAATAACTTGATAGATTCTAGCTTAAAATCATGTGATATTTACAGCCCACTGTCTATAGATAAAGAAGAAGAAGGTTGACGTAGACATTGATTATAGAAATAGCAATCATTTGACATTGACATATTTTGTAACGTTTACGAGTTGGCTGGCTGGCGAGTATTAATTGGCTGTGTGTGTTAAGAATTACATTAATTTGTTTATTCGTTCCTTTTAGACATTTTAGTGAGAGAAAATGAAGTTTAAACTTTTACTTTTTGTGTGTGCCATCCTTACCTATTCTAAGACACACGCTCAAAATCGAGTTAAGGTATGTGTGTGCTCTATTAGTTTCGTAGGGCCGGTAAAGTTTCAACTACTTTAGATAACAATTTTGTTGTATTTACAGCTCGAAGAAAAGGTACAACAGCTTACAGATTTCACAGCTAAGACCTCAATAATTCCGTTGAATTTGAACAGATTTAAGGAGTATGTGAAATCACCACCTAGAGACTATTCTTTCATAGTAATGTTCACTGCTATGGCACCGTCGCGTCGCTGCGCTATATGTCAGCACGTCTATGATGAGTATCTATTAGTCGCCAACTCCTTTAGATATTCCCAATCTTATACAAATAAACTCTTCTTCGGCATGGTTGATTTTGATGAGGGATCTGATATTTTCCAAATGGTAAGTGTATAATACCTCCAATGATAAAAGGTATCATAACATTTTGCTGAGTACCTATTTCATGTTTCAGTTAAGATTGAATACAGCCCCTGTAATTATGCACTTTCCTGCAAAAGGAAAGCCAAAACCTGCAGATTCTATGGATTTTGAAAGAGCTGGTATTCATGCTGAAGCTATAGGCAAATGGATAAATGATAGGACTGACGTGCAGGTATTTTTTCTGTTATGTCTTTGAATCTTATTGTTAATAGTCAATAAAAGAAAATATTAGACAACATACTGTCCATTATGTATTAAAGGCACTTTATGTAACTCTAACTTAGTACCAACAGTTTCTTTGTTGTTAATTAATTTAAATATTATGATTTATCTGATTGTTTTGCTCTGAAATAATTATTTATAATAAATTAATGATCACAATTTTTTTACAGATAAGAGTATTTAGACCTCCAAACTACTCAGGTGCAGTTGCATTTACTTTACTATTTGTGCTTGTGGCTGCATTCTTATATCTAAGGCGCAACAACTTGGAGTTTTTGTACAACAAACAAATGTGGGCAGTTGCTGCTCTATTTTTCTGCTTTGCTATGGTTTCTGGACAGATGTGGAACCAGATCAGAGGCCCTCCCTTCTACCATAGAACCAAGAGTGGACCAGTTTACATTAATAGTGGCTCACATGGACAGTTTGTGTTAGAAAGCTACATTGTTGCTGCATTAAGTATCCTTTTCTTTTTGTTGGAAAATCCCACTCAAAATATTATGGTTGATAATAAGTGCCGTGTAAAGAGTTTTAAGACTGAGTAGGCTGCTACTTAAATAGCAAACAATTTTTTTATACATATATAATATCAACTGATATTCACAGGTACTCCGTGATTTTTATTATTATTTATATCCAAATTTTTAAAACACATTGAACACATTTTTTTTACGTTTATAATTAATGCATTTAAAACCTAACTAAAATAATCTATATTTTCAATCATACTATTAGTTTCAATCAAGTGACGCTTATTTATATTACAGTATTTTTATGCAGAATGGGACATCTATATTTTTTAACATTTCAGTTGAGTAGACAACATCTTTTTACCAATTTAAAGTGCTTCAAAATAAAGAAGTTTAGAATTTTCAGTTCTAAGTCACAAACTAAAATAATATTTAATATCAATGAGTTCCTTAATTCCATCTTAGATGCTGCTGTAGTGGTTGGTATGATCTTAATGATAGAATCGGCTGGTGGAGTAAAAGGCACTGAAGCAAAAACTCCCCAAGAAGGAAAGAAACGGCGGTTTCAGTCTGTAGTTGGACTAGTACTTGTTTGTGTTTTCTTTTCATTGCTGCTGTCTGTGTTTAGATCAAAGACCCAGGGGTACCCTTATAGGTAAGATAACTCACATAGTCGATAACTTTTCATTATGACATCAAATTAATTTAAATATAGTATAGAGAAACCATGACCAGTACATCAAATATTAAGAGCTAAGTATGTCAAATCCAATATGTATTTGACATAAGGAAGTAACACTCAGTGTAAGTTTTGAGTCTGCTACTTAGTTTCAAAGTGTTTGTTATAACAAAACTGATAATAAAATTTACTATATGAAGATATTAAATCTCTTTTAACAATTATTATATTGGTGTGGTTAACTATAAAAATAAATACATTAAAATTTTATGTTTTCATCCAGTTAATCTTTTGCCGCATACAAGATAATCTAATTATAAATCTCTACTTACCTTTTTTTCCAGTTTCTTATTCAGATAGAAGATAGAAGTTTACAGTGTTTGTAGTCACTAAGGTGGCAAGATCTACCTATTTATTACTACTACTATAATTTGTAAGTAAATTAAAGTGTTTGTTTTAAATAAATTAAACAAATTATTTGATTTGATGGTATTATTTTAAATCTATGTTATCAGATTATTTACATAAAAAATAAAATAACAAATGTTATAAAACTATATTTTTAGTTTTCAATATATTATATAAATAAATCTTTTACTATAGAATTCCTGGAAAAATAGCATCTCGCTTTAAGGGATACTCTTTAAATGTATTTTTATACCAAACATGTGCATGGATTGCAGTCTGAATCTGAAATCAAAAACTATTATTAGAGCTGTGTTAAAAGTTAAATTTGCAAATACATTAAATTCATGATACTGATTTAACTTGTTAGAACTACTATGAGAACAAGAAAAAAATAAAATGTTAAGTTAGCGTACCTGATTGCATAAGACCCACACATAAATGCAAAAATATGTTTTTGTAGGTATTAAGGCTATTAATACTGTATAAATTATAATTTCACAAAGTCTATGTGGGCTAGAAATGTGATTAAATAACCGTCCATGGGGAATTTTATGGGTTTCTGTTATAACATTTCCTGATTTGTCTTTTCTCAAATTTGCAAAAATAATGTTTGTTTTATACTGTTCATAAAATGCCCATGTAAACATCAATATGCATGGGATTGCCAACAGTTTTGTTCTTTTATCAATCCACACAATTTTTTCTCTATCTTGACTACCTGGAAAAAAATATTATAAGACAATAACAATTTTAATTAATTAAATGTTTCTTCTTCTTCTCTAGTTATTAATGTAACATAATAGGGTCTTTTCTTACCACAAAATAAAGGACCTTGTCCTACAGCTGCAATAATCACAGCAAAATAATGAACAAGCCCAGCTATGTAGTGGCTTAAGTTCATCTTGCTCTCCTTGGCAAAGACTTGAAGGAAATATGTTTCATAACACCTTCTAAAACATTGCAAAGTCAGTAGGGACAGTGCTATGCATACAGCTGCAGCAGATACTGTAAACAGAGATAACACAAATACATATCATAGGATCATAGGCCCATTTCGGTTTATTATGCAGGTCTACCTAGGCCACTATGTGAATTTTCTAAAAGCCTAGAACTTGGAATAGGTAATCCAGCCTCCCTTTTGTATAAGCCAATGTTTAAATCTAAAAATTTTAAGACAAATTCTGTAAAGATAACATTATATGGTGCATTATCTATATTTTTAAAACTTAATTGAACAGAGAAACCTACATTTAGGCAATCTTTTAAGTTTTTAGTATCGGTAATTAAAATTTTATTTAAGTAAGGTATCAGTAGTTAACAAATAAGAATTAATGAGTAATGTAAATATTTTTTTCATAATATGTTGGTCTTACTTGATATAATAATAAGTGTAACTTAATTTAATGATATTAATTCTTACCTGATGCTTCATCCTGTTCTAAGATCAGCTTCAGAATAAAGAGTAAATATTTATGGACAGTAAATTCATAGTAATATACTAAAACTGCATACACTAAAGTTGAAATACTAAATATAGAAGAGAAAGCATAAAAATGTCTGTAAAGTGCCTTTGGAACTTCAATTATTTGTAAGTAATTAGCACCAGAACCTTGATACGCAAAAGCACCGTATTTAAATCCTTTTATGATAAATGCCGGGACGTGCTTCTCATAATGATTAATAAGGAAACCGGTAAAGGCAACCATAAAGGCTAAGCTAAGAAATCCTAGGTCGAGAATATTTAACATTTTTAAAGAATATACTGGTCAGTGGTCACAAGTATTAATTCTTGGTGTTTTGAAACGGTACTGACGAGAAACTGGGACATAACGGTAAGATAAGGTGCAGAATAATAATTAAGTTGATGTGATCGCCTTTCTAATTTTCTTAAGAATTTCTTGTGATGTTTACTTTACAATTTACATCACATTACCACAGATGTCTGTCATCTGTCAGAACATCGCATTAAAAGTACAGAAAACAGACTATGTGAGAAAGATTCTATACATAATAAAATAAGAAATATATAAAAAAAAAATTTTCTACAGATGAAAAATTAATGACTAGTAAATGTAATGGCTGATGAAGTGGAGAAGAGTGAGCCTTCTGCGGTCGAAGTAGGCAGGTGGACCTTAACGGAATCCTTAACGGCTGTAACGAAACTAACCTGTTATAGAAGGATACGAATCCGAATTGCGCAACATTTGAAAATCTTATTTAAATATGGACATTTTTTTAATCAGTAACTTGTAGCAGTATGATCAACAGCAGCAGTATGATTATGAGGCAACGAAGTGGTGTGAGACAGGCGCAAATATTTTTACCATTTTGTTCTTTTTTCTTTCTCAACGCAACACTAGAGAATTTCATTCAAGTCGCACTTTACCAAGAGTTAGGGCCTTGTATTAATATTAAGGAAGCGAAATAATAAAATACCTCAATTATTAATTTCTGATAATTATTAATATAATAAAATGCGAAAAAAATAGCAGACTTTTTTAATAGCGATAATTATACGATAAGGAATAATAAGGACCACTTCTGCCACCATGGTAGCGCTGCGTTGTCAATTGACAGCCACTGAAAAATGAAACAATGAATGAAATGAAAAAAAAGGAAGACATCTAGGATTTTGACTTCTCAAATTATTAAGTATATAATTCAACAATTTTAAGAAAACAAAAATATAAATATGAAATGTTCGCTTGGCAGATCTATATTTATTTTGCGTTCGTCCAAAAACCTTGCGAACGATCGCAGAAAAATATCCTTCCACGATCGTAGCACTGCGTTTTCTATTAATATAACTTCAAAAGTGTTACAAACGCACTAAAAAGTGTGATATATGATTTGCTCTTATGTGTCCCTTTGACATTTCATTTCATTTTGACATTTTATTTCTGTATAGTGCGTATAAAAAAACCATAAATGAGGCAGACACCCAAACCACTGATATTCCGAAAGCTTTGGATTTTTTCTTTTAAGTGACGCTTGGGTAAAGCATTAATTAAAAGGTTTACTAAATATTAATTGAAATAAATAATTTGCACACACAGGCACGCACACGCCGCATAGTCATTAGCTAAAATACCCAATACTCCTGTTATTCGCGCGGACTTCAACGAACTGTAATGTTTAAGGTCAGGGGGTATTCAGGGGGTTCTAATAAATCGAAAGGACTCATTTACAACTACGAGCAAATGATTTAGTATAGCAATTTTTTAGATTTCTTCAACTATCCCCTGTGATGTCAATGCCTTATAGACACGAGCAAATTATTCAGTATTGATGTTTTTTTAAAGATTTTAACCCCTAGCTTAAAATCGCCGACTTCGAATCGACCTTAATTCACTAAGAAAATTTTGTCGTATTGATCCGAACTTAAATTTGTAGTTATACGAAATACGTAATCGAATACTTAAATACTCACCAGGTCCCTAGCTGATGTCTATGCCTCTCAAAAATTTAATCATACTCAAAATAGGAAAACATTTCAGTACAAATCAATGTACAGTTGGCTACACAGCGTCATTTCAATTAATTCCCTCGTTTCATTAAACACGTCAAACGCTATGAGCTTTATGTTGATAGTATATAGATAGCATTTAATAAAATTCTACCAACATTGTGGAATATGAAATTTAATAATAAAGAGACAAAACAACGATTTTGATTTTTGCTGCCGTGTCTTTAATAACATATCTACACTTTTAGGATGCATAAAATAACAATGCAAGGTTGCTATTTAATTAAGAAGTTCGGTTATTTTATTAATATATTGTATGTAATTTATTTAATTATTAATTAATTTAATATTTATTAATTAAGTATCGAAACGTACCTATTGCCTTAAGTCACTCAGTGACATAATAATATTTTCACACATTTTTGGAATTGAAAGAAGAAAACGGTAGCTTTAAAAACGAACACTACTTTTTGGTGATAGATATATAAAACTTTTAACCTACAAACAACTTAGTGACATCATAATATGTGTAACTTTTACAGTATATAAAAAAAGTCCTCCGCCACTTCTATGTCTCTGTTCACCATAAACTCAAAAACTACTGCACGGAATTTGTTGCAGTTTTTACTGATTAATGATTAAAGAAGGTTTAGTCATATGATTATTAAGTTTAGGGTTGCCCGTGTGAAGCGGGCTTGTTAGTCTAGTAATATAAAGATCCAAAAATCTTCAATTATTTTGGACAACACTACCAAATAATGGAAGTCTGGCACAACTACCCACAATTTTTTTAAATATAATAAGGGGGCAAATGAGCCTGTGGGACGCCCAAAAGGGCAGTCATCCCGTTTTTAGTGGGTGCTTTTCCGGCCTTTAAGGGACTACCCTCGAATTTTGAATAGTTGGAGGTCCCATCTCTCTGGGTTTTTTCAGTTGCTCAGTTCGCAAAAGAAAATGCCTTGTAAAACGGACTGTGGAAGATTTTCAGCCATCAAGGTGATGTTGGTGAAATTTAGAATGATAAATTCATTTTTAATTAAAGCAACGGCTTCTTAGACATTGACATTAAGCTATCAAGGTTGATTTTCATTCTCATTAGTCAATTACTCGGTGATCCAGACGACATGAATATTAATACGCCACCCCTCATCAAAGAGCGTATAAAATAGCATAATTTCACACGTTACCTCACATTTGAAAGTGTTCTCTCGTCTAAGTCACTTCAAAGGAACTGTGAGTATCAGAATTTGTCTTGCATATATCTATATTTAAATTTGCGTTTAATAATAATATAATTTTTTTTTATTCTATAAAACAAAATGATTTACAACACGAGTCATTATCAGTAATAAAAAAAGTATTTATTGCGGGAAAATCCCTATAAGATTAAACTTAATACTTAACTTCTTAAATTGTATTATAATTAACGTTCTTATACATAAATCTTTATAAGTAAGTATATTTTATATGCTTTTCCTGAGAATATAGACGTTTATCTATGAAGTAACGCATAAACATATTTAATAATTCATTTAATAAATAATTGCGATACGAAATATTTGGTTTAAAAAAATATACAACGAAGATGTGATATTTTCCCCTGTTCCAAGCGAACAAAACAAATTATGAAAAAAAGTACAAGATTTCCTGCCTTTAATAAGCACTTCAACCATAGGTTTCTGTATCTGTTTTGTGGTCTTCAGTTTTTTTATTGGCATCATCTATCCGTGTATGATACACGTTGAGTTTTTAGGCCTGTTTAGTTTACCGTAAAAATATCAATTTGCAGAAAAAGGTTATTGGTATTTTAATATAGTTGTTTTTAGAATTCAAGATGCACCCTTCAAGCGTAGTTTTCATTGCGGCACTAATCTCAGAGTGCTATGGTCATATTGGTGGTGGAAGCGTGAATCTTCAGGAGGTCAGTTCCCGAATGTACTGCGGACGTACTCTTGCAAGAACATTAGCTGTCCTCTGCTACGATGCACCATCCAGCCTTAAAAGATCGGAAAGCGGATCTATGTATAGTAAGTGGTCGTAATGCACAAAGATCGCCTCACTTCAATGTTTATTGTACCGGCACTCTGGGGACTAGATTCAGAAACAAGACTTAGCGCTGAATTTGTACTGTTTTATGGAGGATCAGACACTGAGAACTAAGTGCCTCCTTTAAAAGATTTTACTGGCTTGGTAATGAGGTAACCTTAGACTTATTTTCAGGCGAAGTTTATGCTCAAGTATATTTGTTTTAAGTCACTACTTTTGTGTTCGTAATATTTTATAATTACATAAGCTGAATTTAGTCATATACTAAGTTCAGCGTTTTAATTATTCGGCTAGAAATTGTTAAAGAAGCGTTATTTCTTATTAGGATAGAAATAAGACTAAAATAAAGACCCCGACAAAATCCATTTTTGTGACATAGTGTATATAGTTAGTGAAATTATTAATACTATTTTCAGATGCAATCTTACCTCCGTACTACAAGGACCAGGCTACACAAGTCGATTGGCCCTGGATGACTACACAGAAAGCCAAGGCTTTTGGCCTATCGTCTCGTGGCAAAAGAGATTTTGTCGTTAGCGAATGTTGTGATAAAGCATGCAGTATCAACGAATTGCTGTCCTATTGCTAAATCGATAGATCTCTGAAAGCTTTTAATGGTCGAATATAGGTATAAAACTATTTTATTATGGTGTATTAAAATATACATCATACCTATTAAATAGTTTATAAAATAGTTAATATTTTGTAATATTTAATTGTTGAATATTTTAAATTCTAGTCATATTTTTTTGTGATATTCTTGTGATTATAAAGAATGCAAATTTGTTGTTTTATTTTATTAAATCAATATTATTAAAATAATAATTTTGATTTAGAGAGTAAATAACCCAGCATCTTTCAAGAAAAGAGCGTACGAATTTAAAAGCCGTAACGATTAACGAATTAGCGAATGCATTAAGTGTGCATGGGCGGGCGGATTCACTTTACACCACATGAGTCTTCTGCCCGTTTGCCTATGTTTTAAAAAAACTTACATATAATATATTTCATAAAATTTTGCTTAGAGAAAATCCGTGGAAGCAATTTTCTTATTTGATAAAATAGTTATACCTTTAAAAAAAAATGATATATTATATATAACTGGCACTAAGTTTACAAAAACATAAAACAATCGAGTTAAGTGATACACATAAGCCGAATAATTTAAATACTTACATCACAACCCATAACGCAAAACTAGAATGAAATAACAAACAAAAAATAAAGTAAATAGGCGATCTTACTACTAATTTCCTCCAGCCCAGACAACAATTTTGTATACGATAAATATAACCTATATAGAACTTGAAGCTACACTAACGATTAAAATACAAATTCAAATAATAAAGGCTTTTGGTAATTGTGCCAAAAATGTTTACAAAGTAACAATAATCCAGTCTCTACCGGATGGTTTTACGAAATATAATGAAGAAGATCAGCAATGGACCATTAATCAATTTTTATTTTCAAAGATCAGTAGGAGTTTAATCGCTTGATATCAAGATGTTTGTCACCATACGAATAAAGAAAGTGATAATTACCTATAATCACCAAAAAAATAAAGTGATAATTGTAGACAAAAACATCCAAAACCGGGATTTGAACGTACGACCTGGATTCCTCACCCGCACGGTCTTGCCTGTAGGCCAACACTACTACTGCTACTCAAAGAAGTTCAAATCGGTTTTCTTAAATTGCGTAAATCGATTTTCAATAGCGAAGTAGTTGAAATTTTTCAATAACGTACAAACTTTAATCTTTCAGAAACAACTCGAAACTTGGACAAAGGCTCTAACTGATAATAGATCACTTGTTTACTTATCTTGTTCATCGTAAATGCTGTAGACACATTACTGAACGTTTTCCGCATTTAAGTAGAAATATTTTTTTAAATATGTACATAAAATATACAAGATAGTTTTGCATTGAGAAAACCACTATCCGAACTGACTGTAGATTATGTTAACTAATGTTAAAAAATATAATTTGTCAAAAAAATAAACAACTTTAATGAAATCTAATTACATTTATTCATATGACTAATACAGCGTTATAACATTTTTGTAATAATTATTTTACAATTGCTTCATTATGTTATAAATTATTTATTTTTTTCAGTAGACTATATAAATTGCATATAAACTTAATTATTTATAAAGGCTAAACAAAACTACCCCTTGCATTCTTTTAAACTATTTGTTATTGTAAATCAATAATCAAATCATTAGGATAACCACTATTATATTATCTATGAATTTAAAACTATGAACATAGTGTGCACCAGTCCTCGCAAACTTTTCTCATAACACAGGCATCGACAATTTAAAAACCAATCTAATATTTCAGTAACTTTTCCTTATTGTTTTTTTTGCTCAAATTGCTACATGTTAGTTGTCAAAGCGTATCGTTTGAACAAATTGATTTCTTCGTCCTTCCAAAGGAACTCCAGCTAATGAGGTATAAGAATACTAGAATTTATTTAACGAAACATTTCTTGTTAATTGGTACTTACGCAAATTGATATTCATTATGTAATATGTGAAGTATTCAAAGCTCCTTTGAAGGTTCTTAAGTAAGTTAATGTTTTGAAATTTCCTCCTATAATTGTAATTATAATTAATTTATTTTCTAATCTCGACCTTAATGTTGAGGCCGTCACCACAGTAACAAAAATACTTCTGGCGCTCTTGAACATAAGCTCTACCATCATGTGGATGTCGAGGCTAATCAACTCCCTGACACCATGGGCCTAGTGAAAAGACGGCGCTCCTGAATACAACTTTGAGCATATCGCTCCCCACGTCGACGATGGACTATCTGCACCACATATGTCCTACACTCGTCTGTGAACAATACGGAGGCTCATGTGTCCAATTTAGGTGATCACGAGCTTGTCTGTGAGCTACAGACAACTTTGGACCATTTGCTGACGTATAAGGGTTGTAATCCACTTCCTTTAACTTTCTTCTTATTGTTCGTGCACTAATGTTTACTCCACGCACTTCATTAAGTTCTGTTTTGAAGTTAACTGACGTGAGGAAACGATTTCGCAGGGAAGTTCGAATCAGCCATCACGATACCTGGTTGCTCGAGTTCTGCCTGTATCACGTCTCCTTTTATAAGAACCTGTCTCCACAAACCATCTATATATACTAAAAGCCATAAACCGGTTTAAATTTAAATTTCTACTGATCGTTCCTTTTAATTAATAATAATATATAATAATTTAATTTTCTTTTCCCGACTATATTCATTTGTTTTACGGCAGGACTATTTTTAAATATATATTTTTTAAAGATTAAGGGCCAGCTCTTCATATTTATATAATTTAATCTAAGAAGGTTGCATAGTTAATAAAAAAATATTTTGAAAGTAATCCTGAAGTTTGATGCAGTTTATGAGTCCGTCAGTATATATAATATACATATAAGACATTTTCTTATGTTAATAAGGTAAACAGTAAAGCAGTTTTCGCGGGAAATCTTTTTAAAATTCGAATAGATAATGATGCGTCTGAGATAAGAGTACATTTATCTGACTGACAGGCTGAAATTCAACTTGGGTTACCAAATGTCTAAGCTAGGCGTGTAGAAGTTATACGGGGTCAGGTTACATAATTAAGAGGTTTTGAAGAGCTGGGAAACAAATTGGTCGGCCCGTTGACTGGAGGGCGTCCGTGCCGTGTCAGGGCAAGGCACTTATGGTCTTCGTATTACTGTAAAGAGTGAATATTTTGTAGGTGGTATAATTTTAGTAATATGATTTACTAATATGTACCCTCGGGAATTCTACTTCTAAATGCAATTTACTTTACGAAATGTTTGAGGAGTACTAATCATTACTTTTACGTTTTTTCGAGGTTTGTGAAGTTTATGCAGGGTTTCTTTAATTAAAATATCTTATCGTATTACATGAATAGTTTCCGCAATAGAGGTTTTTATGCCTTTTTTATGTCGTATTCAAGAAGAGAACAATAGATTTGGTAAATACTCTATATTTGTAGACTCATTTAGGCTCAATATTGTTGAGCCTTAATGAGTGTACAAATCAATCTCTAATTATTCCCTGAAATAGAATGCCCACACGAACCTGGGACCTACCGATGGAATCTAGCTCCGCGCCTGTCCCGCCCTAAACCAATTAACGAGGACATTTTCCTGCCTTCACTTCTAAAGAAAAATCAACCAGTCGTGGGGCTTGTAAATAAAACTGTTATTTACAAAACTGCATTAAATATACAAAAATTTTATCTATGTTGAGTAATCATAATGTAAGATATTAAGAATAAAAATGTTTACTATAACTAACTTGTATTTAACAAATTGAATGTGAATATCACCGGATAATGCTGAATAAAGTGTACGTAAAGAAAATGAATAGAACTGGCCAGTTAGAAATATTGCTAATCAAATGTTTTTTTTTATTTCAATTTTCAATTTTAGAACTCTTTGGTAACTTTATGTAGTATATTGCATTCATTTGTCATTTGTTTTTGTGAGTTGGCGGCAAATCTAAAACTCTTGTTACACGTGAAAATGAAGTTAACGCGAGAAAATTAGGCCAATGATTTATTATGATGAAAGTCAAAAGTATTGGCAGCTTTCATTATCACAGACCAAGTGGTTTCTGTAATTGGCTAGCCACTTCGCCGAAAATATTAAGAACAATCGTGAGGCCTACAATAGAAGTGTTATTTATTTTGTAATTATTTAATACAATAAGTACATATTATCAATTGTATTGATATAAACTGTTAAATATTAATTATGGTAGATTAGTATTATAGATAGTAACGTATACATTATGAAATTTTATTGAGTATTAATATACCTACAATCAAGTCTTAATGGACTCTTATAATTAATTTACATAATTGGTAAGAATATTTTATTACAGTTAATAATCGTTATCTTAGAAGGTTATTATTATTATTATGTGTACTTATGTACATGGGTTGGAAGGTATACTTTTTTGTCGTAACAAGATAACAATATTTTCAATAAATTTATCATTCACTTTATTCTAAAAAAATCTCAAAGGTTGACTATAGTATCTGGTATACTATCTAGTAGTAGTATAATATCTTTAGGATGTCGGATTTTTATGACGGTGTGCACGCGCATATTACAAATTTCCTCTCATCATTTTTCCCTAACGCGCTAAAGTCACTTTAATAAAAACATATTCGAATGTAATTGTAGATTACAAACATTATATTACTGTAAAATCAGACAACACTGAACACTGTTTTATAAAAAATCCTACTATACGAAACAGGCTCGAAAATAATAAAATAATACGAATTATGAACGATCTAACGGTTAATGCGATTAAATAAATGATCATTACATATACATACATTAATTTTGTAACGCACAGATACTGTATTTATAAAATTAAACATTATTCTTTTCTCTTCTATTATCAAGAACGTATTTAAAGGGTCTAAGACAGCATTTAGAATACGCCGACTAAATATTCTGTTACACACCTTGTTTTCTTCTCACATCCATGAAAACAGGTGGAGTCGATATTGCCAGTACTCAGTTCAAGATATCCGTGCCTTATCTGTGCTAGCAGTCCTTCAATTCGGCTTGTTTATTTTAAATGTACAGCTTGCGGTTTCATAATTATATTAAAACCAAATAATCTGGACCGAATTTCAATTAACTGATTGTAGTTAATGGCTTGTCGTTGACATGATATGATTACTTATATATTGAAAAACACCACTAAAATAAATAATAATAATTTATTTATATTTCTCCCATATAACATTTACAACAATAAATAAGATTACAGTTGTGACGGTATTGGGAGACTAGTTTCCAAACTAGGTGAATGAAGGTTTAAACATTTTGCTAACTTCTATTATTATTTGTTTAAAAAAAAATTTATAATAATCATTGTAATCGTGTTGTGTTGCGTCATTTTTATTTAATTTGTAGTTCGTAGACTATGTAGATATAGACCTATATCTGCTTTACTTTAGTAAATCTGACATAATCATCTGTCATCAGGCAAAATTAACCAATTTACGTGCACTTTTGAGGCATTTTGCGTTGGAAGGATCAATAAGTATCATAAGACTTTATGAGAAATGATATATATTTGTGAAAGATAAAGTTGTAAAATTATAAAACATAGTATTTTATTTCGATGCCGAAGCTAAGCTTAGTAATCTGGGAAAGAATAGATAGATTGAGACTTGTACAGTATTTTTCTTTCGTCAAAGTAATTGCTATCATATAAGTTAATGGCTAAGCATAGACAGAGAGAGAGAGAGAGAGAGAGAGAGAGATGTAGATACAAGTATAATAAATAAATACCTATTTTAAGCCGATTTAAGGCTTGAGTAATGTCAAAAACCAGTTGTCAACATCAACTTCATACTCGTAGCGCATAATTAAGATCTAGGATCAATGAGAAGAAATAATTATATGCAATTTAATAACGATGCCCCATTAATGTATAAGAGAGTATGAATTTATTTAAGCACAATGATATATATGCACATTTAACAAAAATGGACAATGAAAAATTTAAAAACAGAGCGGAGTGATATTATACAAATTGCCGTTTTTCAATCACAAAACATGTTATTGACAGGAAGTTCAAAAAGAAATGAACTTGATGTCAATTTCCTATTTTTCGACCTGTAGTAAATCACAATAATTTGTGACTGTTTAAGAGTGTTGATAGTTGTAGTTTTTAGGTCTCTTCTATGTTTAGGATTATGGTTTAATGCTAGTTAACGTAGCAAATTCCAAATGGATTTATTAAATATCACCTAGAGCAAACAAATCGGATATACCGGAACGTAACTAGCCGCAATTTTGCGTACCAGGTAAAAGTTTGTGCCCGTACATTTACAATGACGTATATGTGTCGTGGGGGAAAAGTATACTATTTATTTATTATTAACACACAAATATACCGTATTTGCAATATTCCTAACATACATTGTGTCGAAGAAAACCTCGAAACTGTTTAGCACGAAGCTCCGAAATTTTGAAATACACGACCGATTTTTAAATTAATTTTTTTGGCTTTTATTTGAATTTTACTATTTTCAAAAATCTTTAATTACCCACTCAAAACTCAATTTACTTCGAGTAAGACATCTAAAATGTGTTAAATTCAATATAGTTTTAATATATAAAATGTGAATAGTCAATCTCACACTGACATTTTTTCAACATTAATCAAAGTAAAATTAATGATGACAAATTCTGAAGCTGTACCAGCAGACTTTGTAATACAAAAACGGCTTACAATTTGTAACATAAGCCGTTAAAATACCTTTTTATAATTAAGATATTCTATAAAACCCATCTATCAATGGGAACCAACCCGAAACCTCCATCATCACACTTAGAAGAAAAATAAGTAAACAAAGTTGTAGTGGACCGCAATTAATCATTGTCAAGAGGGCTCAGTTGCAACAAACTTCCATCAACCCTTTTTTTTCCAAATAATTAATTTGCCTCAAAACATGTTACAATTCATCTTACCTTGTGGGTAATTAAAGCTATAATATTACAACAAAGAAATGTTTAGTTTTGATGTTGTATAACATAACTTACAAACTTATATTTCCCGCGCTGCCTCAGATTATTTCAACCAATCAGGACGCGAGATTCGTTTAGAACTTAGTTTGATTGATGTTTTTTTGTTTTAAAATTGTATTAATGTTGAAATGCTGTTTTTCTTGAAAATATCTATATAATGTATTTTCAATGTGAGCTGCTATGAAAGATTTCAACGGTTTACAAGTAATGTATAAAATCTATCATTTATAGCGGTTCACTACTTATAATGTAAAAGCCATGCCTATTGTTAATGGTTTGATCGTTTAAACATAATCTGCACAGATTATTCAAAATTCAAATAAACCCCTGATCGGAATGTATCTAATTTTGCAGTGAAATAAGTTTGGTGAAATTCAATATTCCCAAAACAATATCGCAACACCTGCGGGGCTGATTTCCATTCCCTACCCGATCGGCTTCTGTATAAATTTCCAATTTAGACACCTTACAATGGACCCTTGTTTGACATAAATAGTGGCTTATGGTAACCAACTATGTGAGCAACTCTTACATTGAAACGTAGCTTGGAAAAAAAAAAACACCCGACGATTGGTTTTTCTCTGACAGAACAAACTAGAATAAATTATTACAAGCTTTTGTTTACTATTTTAGAAGCTTCCAGATACAAAATAAAATTTATTGGATTTGCATATCGACAAGATTTTAAAAACCATTTCAGATTATTTATTACTAACTATACGAATAGTTGTTTTTAATTCTATATGCATTGACTTAAATTTAAAGAAACAAAACGCTTATTAAATATATCGTCGCATGAGTATATGACGTACCATACCTTTAAATCAAGTACATAAATGTCACTTTTATTACATGTTAAATATAATTCTTAAATTATTTAACATAATATATCGATAGTCTCCGTTGAAATGAATCTGCAGAACAGTGTTAGGATTAGACAGGCGAAAAAAAATTTTTTTCAAGCACGCCATCGTTGATTTTACAAATCTGTGACCGTTTTGAATCACGTGACTGAAGTAAAGAAATCCACATAGATTTTTTATAAGGTAATGATTATTTTGAAGTTATTTTACTCTCAATAACACTTTACGTTTCATACTGTCAAATAGCCGATTTCACTTCGCGAAATATATATTTTTTACTCTCATAGAAACAATATTTGTAACTCGTAACTCAAGAGTAGGGAGGAAGTTTGAAGCGCAGATAATATGAATTGAATTAGTATTAAAAATAACATTAAGAAGGCGCGAAATTTAAATTAATATGTTCGTATTCTTACATTGTGTATTATAGAAGAAATACGTTCTTGTGTTTACACGATTGAAAATCATTCATAATGTTACACAGTCAATAAATTTGTTATTATATTCGTTAATAAAAATATTTTATATAATTATTACTATAATTTATTATTTTTGGTTATCTATGACATTTCGCTAATATAATGATGCAATGACTACAGCATTCGTTCTAAAATGATTACAAAACAATAAAGATATTCCGTGCATTACTAAAGTGGTAGTTAAATTACAAAATTTAAGTATTAACGCAAAAGTTCAAACCACAAAAATATATTAATTTAGTCATATAAGATAAAATTTTCAACTATGCGAAATAATTCCAACTGAGTTTTTAAGTTACAGAGAAAACTTTCCTCTCACAGTCCAGCTTGTGGCCAACCATTGAAACTTCGGCATAATCGAAATTCTGCTGTTGTGTGCTTTCAACAGCCTCTGTGGTCTACGTTCAAGTTAAATAAGTGAACAATTCCAGTGAGACCTCACTCATGTAAGTTACGTGTTTCGTAACTGTGTGTTTGCAATATAATCGTTTGTATTTTTATAATTATTCTGGGTATGTTTTGTTTTATTTATCATTACTTTTTATATTAGAGTAATATTCTGTGATGGATTTCTATATGAAGGGTTAAGTTCAACTGAACTCCATTAAATCAAATCAAATCAAAATATCTTTATTCATTTAGGTAAACATGTACACTTATGAACGTCAAGAAAAACAAATTAAATTAATCGTAAATTTACATTTACCACCAATTCGCAAGTCAAGGGCGTAGAGCGGGTAAGAAGAACTGGCGTTTAATTAATCGTATGACATCACAGCAAAAGCAATTTTAGAAGACTGATCCGGGCTGCCTTGATATCTGCAAAAAATGAGGGAATTTAATATCTACAAAAAATCAGTTTACTAGGATGATCCTGATAATGCTGCTAATGATGACGCCATCCATTAAATTGTCTTGTGTCACATAGAACAATAAATAATATTACCAAATTCTGTATTTGTAAACATCGCGGAAAGTTCCGTGTGTAAAGTGAACGACGCGTGTAGTCGTAGTATGATTCTTGAATACTGACAAAACAATAGCGTACGTGCATATACACATAAAACAACCATTTATACCATTAATTTTATGAATAAAACGCTCAATGCGCTAGTTAAACCTTATTTTTACGTGAACTGTACACATATTCACTTTTCTCTAAATAAAATTGGAAATATGACGATAAATTTAAATCATTCAATTCGACTTAGGGTCCTTCAAGATTAGAGCGAGAGACCCTTCAAGAGCGTACAAATTCTTAAAAGGCCGGCAACGCACTCCCGAGACCTCTGGCATCGAGAGTGCCCATGGGCGGCGGTATCAGTTAACATCAGGTGAGCCTCCTGCCCGTTTGCCCCTGTTCTATAAAAAAAAATTTAAGTGTTTTTCAAACATACCAGAATTTCAATGAAGAATGACCGATGGTATAGGAAATGTTTTTAATAGGTTTTCGAGGTGTTGTAAATTTGTTTTTTTTTGAATAACTGTTATTTGATATGCAGAAAATGTACTGCCACTTCGATTATATGTTTCATTTTGTTTCATATGGACAAAATATAACACTTTCCTATTGTAGGCATTTGCCTAAATTGACATCACAGCAATGCATGTGAATTCGTCAAAAAATGAAATTAAAATTAATTCCTATACAGGCAACTTCAATCAATTTTCATTCAAGATTAAATTAAAGTAAATATGTTAAATTGAATAAGTATTAAAAAGTAATTTAAAAGTGTAAACTTGTTAACTATCGAGGAGCGTTCTCATTAAATCAATTCCACTTCATACTTTGATGTTCTCGTCCGTCAGGCTTTGTAAAGGAAGTAATAACTCAATGAAACTCTATTTAGTTAATAAAATTATAATTTCAAACCAATCTTACAATTTCAAAGATACTTCTTAATTCCAGTTGCTATATTTAAGAGTGCGCGGAATACAAGTGTTATATCCACATGTTTGATACGAATTTTATGGTGTATCACGAGATTCTTTCTGTATACATTTATTAATTAAGATTTTTGTTTGCACAAAAGTAATAAATAGTGTCAGGCAATGTTGTTGCCAACTACAAACATACTGCCCCTAGACCCAGTTGATGGGTTACAATTGGCCTTAAAAGTACAGTGGGCTTAAAGCCAGTGTCGTGTTGTCAAGACTAGATTTCTCATGAGAGGTATGATTGAAACTTTTCTTGACCCAAATTCTGGTCTCAATGATTCAAAAATAACGCTAGTTCTGAGCAAGGTTTTTTTACAATTGTAATGTTAAAAAGAGGATATTGAAAATTTAATTACACAAAGCTGAAGTATTTCCGCTATAGTTGTGCAATACAATGTTATTTTCATGACATCCTCTCATATCATATGAGATGGATTTAATCTGAAATAGTCTAAATTAACATTGTATTATGATTAAAAGGGATTATGATAGAATAGTTAACCAAAGGGATCGTTGAGAGCTCTTGTCAACAACTACAAATGATAAATCAACTTTGAGGAAACAATGTGCTAAATTTAGTTAATGTTAAGGGCTATCCCAGTGAGAACACGGAGCTAATGTGTGAGATCAAAAGTTTCGCTTTAGTTTCAAGGTTATATAACGATCGAGAGAAAAGGAAACTTTAATACTAAATTAATTTTTATTTAACAATCAATTATTGTATCGACATAGATGCAAGTCAAAGTCAAAGTCAAAAATCATTCATATACACAATCTACACTTATGAACGTCAAAAAAAGAAATATACAATAAATGCTTCTAATTTTACATTTACTGCCAGTTCTTAAATCAAGGGCGTAGAACGGAAGAGAATAACTGGCAATGACCACTCCGCCACTCTTTTTAATCGCCAAGTTTTTTCTTTTACACAACGTTTGTAAGGAGCTGCAACCATTACACCATATTCCACATGACATCTAAGTAATAAATAAGAATAATATAAATTAAAAACAAAAACACATTATCAAAGATCCTCTATCAGCAGGAGACATGGTGAAAGAGGAGCACGCACTTACATTCTCGCGGGAACAACACGCAAATACATAGTCGAAATAACATCACCGCATACGCGAATTCAACTACGACTAGTCACCACAAGTAGCATCCGTTCACGAGTGTGACGCATGGCCAGCCATCGGCCCCCTCGCCACATTTTAGGGAGAGAGACAACCCGACGCATGGACGCAGCCACAAGCACATTTAAGCTACCATGACGATCCTTATAATGTGAACTTAGCTATATAAGTTGTGCTTTCCAACCGTCAAAGTGTAACATAATCGTACATACATTTGATTAACAATGGATGGAAATATAAAGGATTAAAAACGGAAGGTACAAGATATGGGGTTCAATTTATTTGATATGCAGCTCAGTATAACAGCTTTGAGTGGTTGACCGTCTCTAGGTGAGGCTATGAATTAATCAAATAAGCCCAAGTTATGACACGGACCGTGATTGATGTGGCCGGTATGGACATCTCAGCCTCAGGGCTCTTGATTGTCCTGGTTGTTTCATTGAAATTGCGTCTTTGCTTGACTTTAATTGAATTTTACTGTTAACGATAACTTATCGTTGATTCCTAAACAAACTGATGTTGTTACTATTGTTCTAATCAACAGAATGAGCTTCACAAATAATATTTAAATAAAATCTTGATGTGACATTAAGTTACTTGTAATGGAAATAAAGAAACTTTTTCGAAATTGATGAGTAACTATAGCCTAGTATATGTAATGGTATTTTAAAGCGATTCTGTGAAACCATCTATACAGTTGAAGACCACGCCCGTTTCATGTTCGATTGATACTATCAAGTCCAAACTAGACGTATTAACTACCACTACCTGGTCCGTTAAACGTGTAAGTATTTTAATTCACCTATGCTCGTATCTTTGGACTGGCTAAGCAAAAAGTATTTAAGTTATATTTTTATAACATGTAGATGGTCTACAAACAAAAGTGCTCGGAAATATCCAACAAATTGTTGAAAAATGTTATTTTAATTTGAATGATGTATTTATTTATTAAAAAAAAATACTTATATTCCAGTAATAAACTAATGCGATAATGTCGAAAAAATAATAAATAATAAATATTATATGAAATACATAAAATACACAATATAAGTTCTGTGATCAACTTCAGATGATCACCGCCCCTATATTGTGACCTCGCCGTTTTTTCTATAAGAAAAAAATGCCAAATTAGCATGAATGGTCGATTATTTTTCAAATTCTGTACGTCAATAGAAAAGAGCAAGAAATCGTTCCATTTATCTATTATCTATGAACTGATAAAATAATTTAATTTGTATTAATTGTATGTATTGTATTAATTACTCTAACATGAATGACGTTTGATATTTTCCTAACACCTCCACAAAGTTTTGACTCATGACAATACAAAAATAACAGCATCGGTTGTTTTCACGGAAAAAAAATTAAATTACTTAAAATTATATTTAATCAACCATGCTCTGTTACTAGGGAAATAAAAGAGTATTGTCATATTTTGTATTCATTGACCTTACGAGTAATATTTATACAGTCCATAAAAGCCTAAGTTCAATAACGTAACGAGTGGTACTAAAGAGCCATTGTACCTCATAAGTTAAATATTTACGATGAAAAATCTCCGTAACAGGAGCAATTATAAAATGCGTTTCAGTTTCAAGTAGGCTTTGTCAAAGCTTTTGTCGGCGCCCATTATATAGTACTAGATAGAGCAATTAGTTTATTTCCTTCGTTTTTTGTTTAAAATAAATGAAATAAATCAGTGGCGCTACAACCTCTTTAGGTCTTGGCTTCAGATTTTTGAATCTGTTTCATGACCATTTTTTAAATCATCATTTATTGTTTATATAAACAAAAAAAAAACTCAAACTAGAAACAATGTTTGGCCACGATAATAAGTGTTGACGGAGTGCGCAAACATGTTTATTATAGAATGTTTGTATGTGTGTTATAAATTTTATATCTTGTTTTGTATTTAATGTTTAGATGAATTATAAATCTGATGAGTGATAAAAAATTACCAAAAATCTTTTTTTTAATTTAAAATCGATTTCGATCAACGAATCCTATTAGAAAATGCATCTGAACTGCCGTCAATTAAAATAGAGTAATCTTATGGATAATTTTCTGTTAAATACATTGTGATTATAATGTCATGATGTCTTCAATCTTTGTTATATGTATATTTTTGTCGGATTATATATAATAGTATTTACGAATTAAATGAATAATTCGATCAAATTCAAACCAGCTCTGTCATATCTATTAGGCTTTGGTGGATTCGAATCGAAACTGTTGATGATTTTCCTTTCGATAAAGACAAAGGTTGTATTAGTAGTTATTATTCAGTTAATGGACAAACTGAATCAAAATCTGGACAAAATGGACATCAAATTAGCTTAAAATAAAAATTTATTTATTTAATATTGTACATGTTGATCATAAACATTTTATTTTTAGTTTATTTTATTTATGCTCTCAAACATCACACATGTTAACCGGACATAATATATTATATGTGAAAATAACATGAGAACTTATGAATGAGACGCAGGACGAACCAGATCCATGCAACTTCTTCGCGATTCTCTATCGTACAAAATGCACGGTAAATCAATAAGTCACACAAAGCGAGCAATATAACAAAGCAAAGGAAAATATAGCACATAATTAAGCATTCAAGGTGAAAAAATGCATAATATACATTATGGATTTTTTTTACTGATGCTATTTCGAGCAAATATGCTTAATAAGATTTGTAGTTGAGTAAAAATCACTGTTACATTTTAAAACGTTAATTATTCCTTAATAATGTAGAATATAGTAAGGCTATATTAGATACTTAAAATATCTGTGCCGGTACTCTGTGTCTTTGCCATTTTTGTATATAATTTCGATGTAGTTCTCAAAATCCGTAGTCGTCCCAACCTAGGGACCGTACAGCACAAAACTCTTCAATCATCGCTCATTTTAATTGAAAATACTTACTAATAATTCGATTCTGGCATTAAAGCTGCATTAATATGGATATGTTAAAGTTTTATTTTAGTATCCATATTCTGTATTTGAAAATGTTCCAGTAAACAATTATTAATCTAGGGATTTATAATCTGTGTAGTCGGTGTTTGTTTTTCATCATTCTGATGTCAGTCTAGTGTCATTCCCTTGAAAACATAACACTTTCATTTGCTTAACAAGATATTTTTTTTATTGTAATTTTACATCTGTACATGATTTTACATACATTTTTTTCTCTAACGTGCTTTAGAGTCTATGAAATGAATGAATGTGATTGCATATAATTGTATATGAAAATATAATTTTAGTTATATATATAATTGGCTATATTTCAGTACTTTTTTTCCAAGTAGAGCATGTATCTAGTAATAGAAAACGCAAATGAAAATATAAATTTAAAAAAAAATGTATTGTATTGTTCTTTCATATGTATAATGTTATAACATTAGTAGAATTGTATGTTACTACGTCACGAGGAAATAGTAGGTTTTATTTAGTAGTAATATATTAAATTTATGCATACAAAAGTTCCTTTGTAAGCATATAACATTACTTACATTACAAGCTATTGTATTTAATAATGAGCCTATCCCCTAACTTATATTCCCGTTTCTCTAATACTAGTTTGAATTACAACTTCACAGTAAATACCAGTATTAATTAAGAACTAGTGAAACGCGTTATAATTTATGAACTGTGCACAGATAAATAAAGGTTTAAGAAATAGCAACCCTAACCCGAAAGCATCGATCACATTGTAATGTTCCGTGTCTGACGAATTGCGGATACGCACACAAATGTGGCCGTTTATCACACGGTTTGATATCGAAGCTATAATGCTGTTAATGACCGATACTAATTATTGCATACTATCTACAGTTAGGGAGCTTCACATCGAGGTATATTGCAGTTTACATCAGTACGAACTGGCCAGTCAATTAAAGGCCTACGTCGCTGCGTTTTCGCGATACAGCCGATGGAAGTTGCTCAAAAAAAGGGGATATTTAATCATTTGCACATGCCTGTAGGGTTCTATATATAATATGCACTGTTATCTGTATATTCATCTTGTATGAAATACCCGGTGGGAACATTTATGTATGTTTATCATCATTAAGTAGACATAAATAGTTGTTTTAGGTATGTAATTTTAAATAGCATGTAAACTTAACATCACTAAATATTTATCACCTAACATCAGGTGAGCCTCCTGCCCGTTTGCCCCCCGTTCTATAAAAAAAAACTGTAAAAAATAATAATTAAGGGTCTATTGGTAGAGTGAGTAGTATGTCAAAATTTTCCCTAAAAAACAAATACTTTTTCAACCGCAAAATTATGTAAATTGTCATTGACAAAGCTGTTGACACAATCGAAACGTACGACATTCAAATTTTAACCGCTAAGTTGGTATATACACAGTGGTAATGTTGTGGCTACATATGGCACGAGCAAGCACATTATATTACAATATTGTGAATATATTATTGTAATATAATGTGGCAAATAAATGTTATTTTTTTAAAGTTAGGTGTAGGTTTAAAGACTTTATTTTCTCAAAACAGACAAAAATGCCACTTACATGAGATACAATACTTCAGGTAAACATAATATTATAGTCGTTCAATATTTACAAAAGTAAAGTAAAGTTAACCAAAGATATACGAATAAAAACCAATAATAGGAAAATAAAATTGAAAGTAATTTTGTTTGACATATTCACCATAAAAAAGTGATAAGTATATTAGATAACTAAATCTGAACTCTGAGTTTTACTTAAAGGTAAACCACTAACAGCAACTTCAAACTAAAGATAACAAAAACTAATTGTTCATAATTCATTGAAAAGTTAACGAAGGTAATGAAAATTTTGCGCTGGAAATGAAAAGTTTTAGTGAAAATAAAGTCTTGACTTCAGTCGTTTTGTTACTTTGCAACTTCAAGATATTTTCCTATTTAAACTCTCATTTTGGATTTATCGCTTTTCTTTCAACGAGTTTATTTATTTATTAATAATCTATATAATGTGTAACAAAATTCAACCAAGCAGATTTAACGACTTTTATGATTTTTTTGTGTATATTATACTGTACTTAATACACTATTTTATGTATAATATATAACTTTGCAAAATATTTAATATACACAAACGTATATTTTATTATATACTATATATTTACTTCAAAACAATTTTTTATGATTTGGCATTAAAACATACCAATAGGACTCTTAGTTTTTGCATTTATTGCAATTTTTTTTTGAAGAGCATGTTGTAGAAGTTATAAGGTTTTTGGAGTCGGTTTTTGCACTTAGCCTATCACTAGGTCCGTTGTGCATCTTTCCAGAAGCACAGAAGTCGCCTTGGCACAGCCTTCAAGCGACCTTACTGTTCCGACCATTTCTGTACGTTGGTTATTCTCTACCTCGCATTTCAGGACTACTAATAGGGTGACTGATTCCTGCGTTGTTGACTCTAGGGCATCGTTTATAAAGTACAGCACATTACTAGTATCTGGTAAAACAAAAACTTGGCGATTAATAAGAGTAGTGGAGAAACACACTTGATTAGAGAACTGGCTATAACAGCTAGTATTTTTATTTGATATTTTTCATAAGCGTACGTTGCATTTCCTAGATTAATTATATTTTATTTGCTTTTTAGCAATAATCGCAATTCTATATAAATTACATAATTCATTGTTTCAAGTACAGCGAGAGAGGTGTCTTGCTAATAGAGAGATTGTCATAATGTCACAAATACGCGTCCTTTTATCAAGGTAGTATTATAAGTGTTCAAAAGACTTTAGCTATTTATTTATATGTACATCTCATCAAATACAGAAATCTGAAATAGTAGCCAAGTTTAATATGACGAATAAGTTGGTATCCTTGCTGACAAAACAGTTCTATGTTTATATCACTATTTGTGAAGATTTATAATTGACCCATGTTGTTATGTATATATTCATCTATTTTTGTATTGTGCTGTGAATCTTCTTATGAATAAATAAATGAATAAATAAATATTATATACAGTAGTTACTATATGTTTAGTTAATAGTGTAAATTATATTAAAAATTAAACAAAATTTGTTATGAATTAAAATATAATGTTTAAAAAAATTGGAGTTTTATTGCTGGCAGCATTTTCCCGCTGCAGGACCAGCTCAGGGGTCACCAGGCGCTAACTTGAATCTTTAATTTGCTGTGCACTTCACAAGTGTCTGCTTCAAGGGCATCAAAGTTGTGGAAAAACTGTGTCTGCAACACACAAAGTATTAAACGATGTATATTACTTTGATGCCCTTTCACTTATAGTGCTTTAGTAGGGGCAAATGCCAATATAAAAAATTAAAAATAATTACAATATTTGGTAAATAAATTAAGCCTATACTCAGACAAAAGCAGAAGTGAAGTGAAGTTTTCTCATAAAATCTTATTCGATACTGAGTTATATACAAATATTTCCTTTGTATAATATCAGTATTATTATACATAGGTTTATAAAATGTATAATTGGGTATAGTTGGGTAAGGGAACCCTCGTGCCACACTTCAATTAAGCCGTAATGATCCTATCAGCCTGTCAATGTATTTAGCACTAACTGCCCTATAGGGATTCTCAACGCCTCTAACTCATGGATGCACCAAATGTGCTAATCACCTTCCCTTGAGGATATGGCAACACGCCTCAGTTATAGGCATAATACAAGCATTTCAAATGATATCAATAGGAATAACAGCACGAAACAGCGATTCTAATAGAAACCAAACAATGGGGTAGACCTGACATTGGGTTTATTTTATTTTATTTTTATTTATTTGGTGCACAAAACACATTATAATCTTTACAAAAATAAACTTAAAACTAATAGTTATGAACAGGATTCTAATGTAAAACCATGTGCACACTGCAAAATTAATGTTACATCAATAAAAGGCTCATAACTAACAAAGGTAACATAGTAAAAAAAAAACAATAATAATAATAATAATAAGTTCCTCGACACCAATTTAACGTAACGTTAACCAGGACCACAAGGGTCAGCACTTAACCTACGATGGAGGATGTCTTTAACGACACTAATGAATTTATTGATGTTGCGACAGAATATGTCCACAAGTAAGTGGTTGCTCTTTGCCATCTCGTTATATTGACGAGCCATCCTGGTCAAAGGGTTGTAAAAAGAGATGTTATTCTTATAAGTTTGAAGGGAAAATAAATTGACTTCGTTAGCTCTACGGGCACTAAATCTAATGTTAAGGCTAATGTGAGCTAGTAGTTCGGGAGAGTCTATAATGGAGTGGGTGATTTTGTAAAGGTAAACTAAGTCGAAGACTATGCGTCTGGATTCTAATGGTTGAACTTTAAATTTCAGGAGTCTATCGCAATAATTTAAGTTAGACCGGCCAGGTTTTATACGATAACATAAAATTCTGAGAAATTTCCTCTGAATTCGTTCAATATCGTCAATGTGCACCTTATAATTCGGCGACCATATAGGACTACCGTATTCTAATATACTTCTTACGAGGCTGAAGTATAAGTACAAGGTGCTACGAGGATTTTTAAAACCTTTTGTGGATCTAAGAATAAAACCCAGTAGATGGTTTGCTTTAGACGTGATGTGACTATAGTGGGCACGGAATGAAAGCTTGTCATCGAACAGGATACCTAGGTCTTTTGCAACATCTGATCTGTTAACTAATTGACCATCTATGACGTAGTTCCATACGATTTTGTTTCGTTTATTAGTAAACGATATGACAAAACACTTGTCTATATTTAAATACATGTAGTTCGTCTTGCACCATTGTGATACGGTATTGATATCACGCTGTAATGTTAAGCAGTCATCTAAATTAGTAATAGAAGTAAATATTTTTAAGTCATCTGCATATAAGAGACAATTGCAGGACAGTTGTTGAATAAGGTCATTAATAAAAACTACGAAGAATAATGGCCCTAAGTGGGAACCCTGAGGTACTCCCGATGTAACTGCGATAGGTGCAGAGATGAAGCCCTTTAACGCAACCAACTGAGTTCTAGAGTCTAGGTATGAGCAGATCCATCTATATAAACTGCCGTGGATACCATGTGACGCTAACTTATGACAGAGCAGATGGTGATTTACTTTGTCAAAAGCCTTAGAGAAGTCAGTGTAAACAGAGTCAACTTGGCCACCTGTGGCAAACACTTGACAGAGATAGTTTTTGTATTCCAGAAGGTTAGTGACCGTAGACCTGTTTCTAACAAAACCATGTTGCTTGTCTGAAAGAACAGGCTTAAAATGACTGAACAGATGAGTATACATCACTGACTCAAATAATTTAGCAGCGCAAGATAAAATACTTATCGGTCTATAGTTTTTACAATTGGACTTATCACCACTTTTATAAATAGGTATTATGTGGGCAGTTTTCCAGCGCTTAGGAAACACACCACTAGTTAACGATTTATTAAAGAGAACACATAATGGAATGGACAACTCCTTTCCGCAACTTTTTATGAAAATAGGAGGCAGAAGGTCAGGACCCGCCCCTTTGTTAATATCCAAACTATCTATTTTACGTTTGATATCTGTAACCGTAATAGAAAAGCCAGATAATATATTAAAAAACGTGTTATTTACAGCACCAGATTGGTCAGTGTATATAGTTTTATTAGTTTTATCGTCAAAAACTGAACCAAAGTATCGCGAAAAAAGGTCACATATCCCCTGACCGTCTGTCTCAGAAGTATTTTCAAGTGTCATGGTGTGAGGCACTGAAATATGGCCTTTACGATTATTCACAAATCTCCAAAATGATTTTATGTCCTTGACCAACGAGTCCTCGATGGATGCGATATACTTGTCGTAACAAATCTTGGTAAGAAATTTGCATCTCTCCCTCAGCAAAGAGAAAACGTCGTAATCGCGGGGATTCCCAAACCTCTTAAACCGTTTATGATATAAGTTTTTTTCTTTATTACATTTAATTAAGGATTTGCTGTACCAGACTGGATAAGATGAGAATTTGCTACAACAACTTGGTGTATTTCTTGATATTATTTCAAATAAAAGCTCATAAAAAGCTTCGGTGCACTCATCAATACAAGGGGACGATAAGATTTCGGACCAGTTCACAGACTGGAGTTCAGATTTAATGTTTTCAAAATTACATTTAGCAAAATTAAGCCGTTTAATGTTAGCGCGTTGAAGCCCTTTAGAAATCTGAATCGGAGAAAGAGTAATCAAAATTGCGGGATGATTTTTATCTAACAAACTTAATGCAAGTGTTTCATTGACACTTATACAATCTATATTAGAAAGCACCAAATCCAACAAGCGAGCGTTTGCATTTGTGATAAAGTTATGCTGTTTTAGATTACACAGTGACATTAATTCATTTAGTAGAAGGAGCTTCTTACTCGGGTTAGGGGAAATTGACAGAGAGGGATTAATCGAATCAGAGTAATCAGGTGTGTTAAAATCACCAATTAATAAGAAATATTATAATAATGATAAATTATTTACTAAAACGCGTTTTTTTTCTTTAGAGAAACGACCATGCATTGGTTCCTTCCTATAAAAAAATAAAATAAAATACGTTTATTTTGGAACATAAGATCATCTAGGTATCACTTATTCCACGTCAATCAATTCGAACTTGTAGGCATCCCTACTCATCGGCAAAGACAGAGGGTGTAGGCCGAGAGAAAAAGCCGGCGTAAAAAACTCTCGGTACTCTTTTAAAAAAGCAAATCATCAAACAATACTACTATAGTCCCCTTATAAAACAATATCAGTTTACTTGCACCGTTTTAACTGTAGACTTTGTCTTTTTTCATTAAAGCATAAATACTATTTGACGGAAAGAGACGAATGATAACTTCAGTCTGAGAGAAAATGTCTTTGTGTAGACCTTTTCAATGAGTGCAATACTTAGTACATTATTTTGATAAAACTCGTAGGGTTTTCACAGCCTGCGTTTGCAATGTAAGCGGAAAAAATGTAATTATTTACGACATCACATTAGAAACCTCAAAAATAACAGTACTTCTCCATTATTTAATGGATGTTATTATACATATCAACCTTCCTCTTGAATCACTCTATCTATTAAAAAAAACCGCATCAAAATCCGTTGCGTAGTTTCAAAGATTTAAGCATACAAAGGGACATAGGGACAGCGAAAGCGACTTTGTTTTATATATAATATGTAGTGATGTCTTAAGATATTCTGATTTTTTTAATATATTACATATTTGCTATTTAGCATTACATGGAATGTTTATGCCGTTCCATAACTCATGTCTATTTCATCGTTATTTGTGGCTTATTTACTTTAAGTTGAAATTTAATGACCTATGCAGTGTGCTTAAGTATAGGGTAACCATGAATATTCTATATCTATGTAAGGTGCATAGAAAAATCTGGATGAAGAAATTTAACATTAAGACAAGCTAAGGTCAGTAAAACTGGATGATGTATTCAAGAACTATCAATATATCATTTTTCTATTAACTCTTTAGCAGAGATACCTTTTGGAATACTTATAATAAAAACCAGTTATCTACCTAACCATTTGTACCTCATCATTCATTTACCTAACCATTGTACCATTATACCATACATTTGTATGTATGTTTGTGTATTTTATAACCACATGGTTTTCAATAATTTGGTTGGAGTTGCCATAGGCATTTTTCAATTAAAAAGGTATGTAAATCCAAAAATTCTATGTGTTACGAAAAAATATATTTATATTTTACTCGTTAACAACATTCATTTATTTTCCTCGATTTAATCCACTCAAATATTATATTTCAAAAAGCCAATAAATAAATCAATTTTTTACTAAGAAACATTTTAATTGTAGTTACCGCTATGCCTTGTGGCCGACATTTGTAAAACATGCTTTATTTATTGTATACACAATCTTACATAGAAAGAAGTTCGTGTGGTTTAAGAGTTAGTGATTAATGTATGTATGTACAGTAGAACCTCTATAAGTCGAACATCAAGGGAGACGCTAAAAATTCGAGTAATAGAGTTTTCAACATATCGAGATACAGGTCAAATTTAAATTTCTTTCTGTTTATCTAACCGCGCGTAACTTCATGCAAATAAAAAAAATGTTTAGGGCCTGTTTCACAATGTATGGATAAAGTGCCAAATAGCTATGCAACACATAAATTATTCGAAAGATAAAAGTTCCAAATAAGATACTACACATTTCATGACGTATAGCGCTATCTGACAGTCGTGAAACGCAAAAATACTGTTTATCCTACAAATCAGTAACAAATAGCTTATTTGGAACTTATCCGGACATTGTGAAACAGGCCCTTAATATTACATTAATTGCGTACAATCAGCGTGAACAAGCGTTTAATCATGATTAAAAACTAAAAAGTGCGTAATTAAAATCTGAAATGAATGTCTCTAAAACTATTATAATATTATCTAATATTGTCCCCCTACCGACGGACGGAAATACCCGGAAGTGCTTTCAGTAATTTAAATCTGCACTCGAGTTTCATTAGTTACTATTTAACATCAAAACTAAGCTTATAAAAGAAGCTTTACAATTCAAACAAACCTTATTTAATTCTATTTCCTTTTAGCGTAGCTTATGATTTATTTAATTTAGTCATATTCTGTTTGTTTTTAGTGGATTTTTCCTTTTCTGTTCTGTAAAATGAGCGTTCTTTTTTTAGGCTAATAAAATGGCTGAGATGATGTGTTTTATTTGGAACATATTGTAACTTGAAAATAGAATAAAAATGCTGTACCTGTCTTATTATATTGTATAGATTATTATTATTAGTTGCAGTAAAAACAGTTTACGTCACTTAGGACGGAATCAAATAACTCTAACAGCAGCGTATAGATACCGGCCAACTTCTTGAGCATTAAACGAGGGAGTGGGGGAAAGTTTGTGCATAATATCGCAGCGCGGGACACAAACGTCACTCACAATCGTCACGTCACTCTTCCCCCCAAATCGTTTCTTCGCAGGCAAGGACATTTGTTCAAGATGTTTGCCGGTATTACAGTGTACAGAACGAAAAACCCTTTAATCAATAAAATTGCTCAACAATTGATGACACATATTCCATTTATGTTTTCCTTTACATTATAGAAAAGGGTAACGTAAAATGCAGCGGAACATAGGTAGTTGAGTTTAAATAGCGTTAAATCTAAAATGCAAATGTTACGGCCGGCGCGCTCAATGTCCCTTTGTAAGTAACAAGAGTGCACAAAGAAATATCTCGGCTGGAAGGATGTGTTTTCTTCTAAGATTATTTACAGACATAATTAACGTATATGTATTAAACATTTGCTAAAGTTGAAGCTGCGGGAAGGCGTAGTATTGAAAATTGTACACAATGAAAACTATTATCCTATACTCAGATTTTAATTCTTTAGCATTCTAACAGCTATCATTTTTTGACATGTCAGAAGACAGTTTCTTTATCTTCAATACGAGTCTGAAGATTTGAGCCTATAATACATTTTATTTGTTGTACAAACAGTAAAACACGCACAAGTAATGGTAACATTTTATTTTATTAAAAAGGTCTACTTCACCTGGAATCAGAAGCAGTGCTGCCATGTGATATATGGTAATATTGAAATATTTGTTATTTTTGTTTTAGGTACCTTACCTAACCATAGGTAGTTTAACTTTCTGTAGGTAAAACGCAAAAAATACATATGAATTAATTTTTTATTGCCCTCAAATGAGTATCATTTCGGTGGAGAACTTATTTAGTAAAAACAATTATAAAATGTCAGAATTCTAAGAAATAAAAAATCAGAGTATATATACGTATATAATCAGAGTATATATGGTAATAATATTTTCTTACCAATATTAAATATTTCGTCACATCCAGCATTTTATATTTGTATTATGGCCAAGATATTTTCTAAGTGCCCGCGCTAGAACTAATCTTCTAATGCATCTAAATTTAGTATCAATCGATTGACATACATATAATATTACATTAGTATGGGAAATAAAAGCGGTGGAAAGAATTTTTTCCCAGTTCTACATATCCGTGACGACCTCGACCGTCAGGCAGTAAATGTAAATATGGAAATGTTTGAACATTTTCAAGGTCGTAAGACTAATAAAGGGCAACATCAATTTCCATAAGCTGAAGAATGGAATTTAAATAGCTTTTTAATAGCCTAAATAAAAATTTAAAAAAATGATAAACTCACTTTTAATATCCACAAGATTTATTGACTGTTTATCTTATTTGCTTTTATAAATTTGTCTTTAATACTTTGTGGTTTATTAATATAATTATTCAATTACGACTCTTTCGTTTCTAACATAATGTCTGCTTGTCGGACTTAAGTATAAGGCAGTAAAGGCTTATCGTCTATTCCTTACTAATATTACATGGCACATTTTCCTTATAATTTAACCTTCACCGAATTTTGTACAAGAATTACATTACATCTACATTTAGAAACCAAATATTGATTTGTAATGAGTAGTGTGTGTCGACGTATGGATACCAATGACCATCGCTGGTAAGTTGAAGAAAAACTGTAGCCGGCATTTATACCGCAAAAAAAAACGTTGGAAAAAATATAACGAAACAGATACAGATCTCTGTATCAGTTTCGCTAGCGCTATTTGTTTTAGTTTGGCATGTAATTACATTGAACGAGATCATCAGCCCGAATTGTTTACAACCAATTTCCACGCACAATTAAGGCCAAAATTCCACAAAATACTGTAATAAGTTATCATATATATTTCACGCTTTTTACATAATATATTTATTTTATAGTTTGTACGACGTCTTTTCGCAATAGTTAATAAATGAGAAAGCTTAGTTAAAGGCTGCAAAATCAGTGTTTTTATTTTTGTTTGTTCTAAGTTGAAACTTTTATCGTAAGTCGTATTAGCAAACCTATTTCACAGAAATAAGTTAAAATAGAAAACCTCTCAGCACTCGGCTTTAAGCTTCTATTGCTTTTTATACCTTGGCTGTCAGCGCTGACGTCACACTAAAATCACTCTACGGAGTGTATTTAGTGGGAACCACTAATATGAGTTGACAAGGGATCGTGTGTAGAGATTACAACACCAGTCGATTTCCGCTCCACTCGCCTCGGGATGTTTGTAATACGTTTCAAAATTAATCCTCTTCTGTTTAGGATGGCACAGTAAAATACGGTACGAATTTCCCCTTTCCATGGTTTAGTGGTTAACGCATCTCGTCTACGTTAACTTTAAACATTTAGACATAAAATATTATTATAATTATTTTATTATCAGTCTACAGTCGTAAACGCCAAATTACTTTACAAGTACAGTAAAAGTAAAAGTACTTAGTACATTCCTACGACAAGGCATTTGGTATACTAATGCGTATATATTATTACCTGTATAATTTAAATAGATATAACATATTCGGGGTTTTAATGTGATAAACATTATGCGGAGAATTATAGAAGTATGCATAGAACGTACATATACGTTACCTTGGATAGTAATTTAAATTATCTCGATGTATTATTGTATGGAGATATGATTGTTAGGCGAAATTATACAAAGTTAAATTACCCCAGATATGCGCATGTCTCTATATGCAAACATTAAGTAATCATAGAAATCTCAGTCTTTTATGAATTATTACTTACATATCATGTATTTATGATGTAGGGATAAGCTTACTATAAACCTTTTTGTATTGCGCTTAGCAGATGGAGCAAGTTATATATAGTTTTTGAATCGTGTTCTTAACCCTATAGCGAACAACTACAAAAGCGAGGCACCAAGGCACAGCAATTTAAATAAATTTAAAAGACCCGACACTACTGTGTGGGCAGATGTGAAAGGTTAATTACTTTTCGTTTTATAGAAAAACTTTTTTACTCTTTCATCAAATAGGTTAATAAAAATAACATTAAAGGAACATATATTTATAATAAATTCTTTATTGTTCAAAACAAATAACATAATACATAAAAATATATCTAATAACTAACTTTAAAATTAATAATTAATTAAAAAATATTACTATAAGGAGTCCCTTTAGGCAAGGTTCCGAAGATACTGGCAGCGTTCCCCCTTTGAATAGCTAGACTAATTCTCTGTGCGAGGTAGCTTTCAGCTCTTCGTTCTTCTGTAATAATTTAAATGTACAAATTGATAATAAATAAAAAATACACGCCATATTGAAATCGTTTGGAAAATGAATAACAAAAGTTTATATTTACAACCAAATTACGAAGATGCTAGTTATAATTCAATCGTAAAAGTAACTACTATTTTGTTAATTTCTTATTGCGTTCTTATAACATCTCTCCATTCAACAGTCGATTTATCTTACGAACCTAACGTACCAACGGTAATGTACTGAGAATCAATTGTTAAAAGCTTTTAAAATCTTATTTTACCATCAATGTATGGCTCCCTGAGGTACTCTAATTGAATTAAACTTTTCACTGTTTCCTTTTATAGGTCTAATGTACCGTGCTTCTCGCAAAGTCTTACTCAGCACAGTTTTTCCTATTAATTAATTCCTTACATTATAAAAATCAGTAACCTCTAGTTCAGATTTCTGCATCTGTTTTTTAATATTTTTTGAATAGGTCTGCCGTCTGTGTGCTACACTTTGATTTTAACGTGACAAGGTTATATATATATATATATATATATATATCTTATAATTCGATGGAGCCGGCTTCACGCACGAAAAAACATGACGTATGCGGCGTTACCTCACTTATGACGCACGCGGCGTTACCTCTGTGCAATATAAGGCTTGAAGTGCAAGCGAGAGCGCGCATCGAGCGATAAAGAGGCACAATTGGCTGCGTTCGCTCGTTAAAAAATGTCTTAATTGTATTTACAAATTAATGTAATTTGAGCGATTCAATTGTGATTTCTATTTATTCCATCTCTATATATATCCATACAAAATATCTATAAAAAAAATGTTCTTTTAAAAAATGCAACCATTCCATCAGTATTTTCTTATGACGTTTTCACATTCAACTATCGTCGGTTTTTTTTAGTTCTGAGTCAGATATTATTCAGATTTCCCTCGATGTTATTCTAAACATAAATCTTATTCATATAAATTCAGACTTACATCCGTTTTAGAAGATTTAGTGCTTCAGTTAAATGAATATATAGATAATTAAAATCTTATATGATATTGAATAGCAATAAAAGTTAAACAAGACTGTAGCGTTAAAGAGATCTCCGTCATTCACACTTAAACAAGGTCCAGCCGCAGGGCAAAATAGTTATACGACAACAGAGGTACCAGGATATCATACAACAGCAGGCAGTTTAACAATTCACGTGTGATCCTCCGGGCCTTTGTTCTGTGTTTGCATTCAATTAGACAAGGTTTGTGCTGCATACTTATGTCTGCCTGGTACGTAGGCTTCTAGTAATTGAAATTTGGTTTCAGTTAAAAGGGACTGTTAATTAGTTCATTAGTGCATTCGGTCTGGTAATCGAATCCCAGTTACATGGATACATAATAAATTAAGTATAGGTTATATTTTTGACATAGAAAATTAAATTTTTGGAATAAAGTAATATGAACACTTGTTGGTTTAACAAGAGTTTAAATACTACCGAACTCATGTTTAAATAAAAAAACCAACAAACAACTTATCATCATTTAATAAATAAATTATGTAAACGTATACATTGGGTGATACTTATTTTTATTTTATTTTATAGAACAGGGGGCAAATGCTCGCGAGTGCATTGCTGGCCTTTTAAGAATTGGTACGCTCTTTTCTTGAATCGAATTGGTTCGGAAATACTTTAGTGGGCAGCTGGTTCCACAAAGTGGTGGTGAACGGCAAAAACTGCCTTGAAAAACGCGCAGTTTATATACTTAATTTCATATTTATTTTAGCGAAAACCACTACAAACCGAATAATACTCGATGAAACTAGACAAACGAAGTGACTCTTTATCCTCAAGAACTACGATATCTTTAACAAGATTCTGGCGTCCCATCATATAGACTCTATTTCCCAAATAAATAAAACTTGGATAAACTTTCATATCATCTCATACGCTACTCCAAGTATTTTGGGTAACTTTTAATTGCATTTGCGGGTCAAACTGAATGCCCGAAGGCACATTGGAACACGCCCCTAAAAGTTTACTTAACCGAAATTATGTTACGGAATTTTCAAACTTACGCATCAACTTATATACGTATATAGGAGTTCTTACATAAATTGAACGGACATATTGTAGTGCTTTATCAAAAGCTTTTTTTAAATGGCATTTTTTTGCACGTAGGCCGTGAGTGTCCTGAAGCATGTAAAGCTGTGTAAAACTGTTCCCGATCCACTCTGTAACGTTATATTATATTACGTAAATCATAATTTTCATTCTACGTAAACCAACACGCTGTTTTCCCAGGATTTTTGCAATCATAATTAATTGAAGGAAAATTTAGCAACTCGTTATCCAGTATACAACTTTCTGTTGTTCGATAATATTTGTTGTGTTCAATTGTTTTATAAATCTTAATATATATATTTCTTGTGTGCGTGTGTATGTGACTGAACTCCTCCTAAACGACTGGACCGATTTAGACGAAATTTTTTGTGTGTGTTCAAGGGGATCTGGGAATGGTTTAGATTCACAATTTTGTCCGCTGGACAATGTTTTTTTAATTAATTTTCAATTTATTAGTTGTTGTTGATTTTGGAATGTTTTACATTGGATCCGACAGACGCGCTACCATCGCAGTGTCAAATTTTAAATAATATTCGAATTTTAATTTTAGTCTGTCCCGAAATTTAAAAAAAGTTTTGTTATCATTGTGTTATATCGTGTGTGACCATGTGCTGGATCGTTAGATATTGTCATAACATTTGAATAATAATTTTCATCAAAATGGCATATTAAAAATTCAAATTTTGAAATTAAAGGCGTGTAGACAGGACAACGTCTGTCGGATCCGCTAGTAAATAATAAATAAAATGTATATAAAAAAGTTTTATTTGAATTTAACATGACTTAGCTATTACTCAGCAAATTACATTTATTTCAACCAAAGGACCAAATCCTAAAGTACCTTACATGACGCATCAAAATTAGTTCCCTAGAGGCAAAAAGGGTAGCTAATTCGATGTCGCTAGCTTGTACTCTGATATAGTTCAGAGATTTCTGTTAAAATATTTTCCTTTGAAACTTAATGTTAATTGTCGAGTAGCTTTCCGGAATTCGCTTTTTATTTTAAGTAGAAGATCGCCTACTACTACTTTTGTCAATTTTCTTTTTTAAAAATCCGTTATATATTTTTATAACAATTTCACAAGTATTTTAAATAAATACAATGTAGTATATAAAATGGAAGCAAAACGACAAAGTTTTATTCATGAAGCAATAGCAAAAATCACTGACCCGGAAAGCGCAATGCATTCTTAGAAAAACAAAGTTCGTAGCGGTCGGTTGCGCTACGCGATGGCTACGGCGAAGCCGCGTAGCGTTGGCACTTGTTCAACATCTCAACTATCACTTCGGTTATAGGTGCAGCTTTTCAGTTGCATAGTTAACTATTGTGAACCATCTAGTTTATTTTTCGCGCTGTATATTGTACACTAACTCAATAACGCGACGACAAAGATGATAAAATAAGAGCTATATCCTATGTTTATTTTCTTTTGCCCTTTGTAACGTAAATACTTACGCGAACTTGTAGTGTAAAGTATCTGAATACTATCGCTTGTGCAGAACAAGAGAAAGCCATCCATACTTTTGAATAAAATATATCTTTCCAAGCAAGGAAAAGCCGTCAATATGTTATTCAGTCTAAAAATATCTGTCCCGTAAACTGGACAAGTATCTTCAGGACTTGTACAAGACTTGTACACTTCATAGGTATGAAAAAATTTATTTTTGGTCATGCATTCTATTAGATTTGAAGCAAATACTTGGAACTAGGCACTCTCGAATTTAAAGAGGTGCATTCGAAAGCTAGCGTTTATTTAATATGTGTAAACTTATGGAGTAAAGACCTGGAATGTTTGAGAGTAATAATTCGATGACGTCACTAAGATACTCGTAAATAGAGACCATAGATCAATGAAATAGCAAAATACAAGTTTTAGCATTTCTTTACGCCGTAAGAGAGTTGTCGGACTTTATTTATGTTACCTTCCTTATAGGTATATGGTAAGTATGTTTGATTCCAGTCTAGGGGTTAATACTAAAATGGCTTTTCGATAAAGATGTTACTAATACCTCGAAGATTAAAAGTTAGCGGCATTTTAAGGAGATATTCAAAAACAAGACAGCGTATTTTAAAACGTATGGGACTTCAACATATGGAAGTATAATATAATTAGTCTGGTTTCTTCCTGTCTGGTGCTTTAGATGTCCGAACGTTGAAGGTCCTGCTGCTGAAAGAGTGTGTCTGGCAACCGTCCCTTTGTAGAATGAGGTAATGGATACAAATGAACTCTGAATTTGTTTTCTAATATTAGACGATTTTTTTCAGAAGCTATATAATATTAGATATGATATAGAAAATTAATATTAGGTATATAACCGTAGGTATATTATTATATACCGTATAATCTATATTACAACAGATTACATCGTAATATCGGAGTAACAGCCTGAACAATCGTTAGGAGGCGATTCCTTATTCAGGCAAACTGTTATGCCTTACGTGACTATGGTATGTTTCATTTGTAATTTTTTCTTTGAGAATCTTGTTCCGTCCATAAAAAGAATATATATTGAGCAATTTAAGTAAAATAGTTTTTGAAAATTTAACTAGGTGGCAACACTATATATGAAGGTTGATTGTAACTAAGTGTTCTTGCTGTCATTCATCTTCCTACCAAATAAAAGTTATATTTGTGCTAATTACTATCGTTTCTTTGATAAACGACCCATAATCCTTCAGGTTATGGGCCCAGTAGATTCTGCAATTGAAAGTTTTAAGAAAAATAGCAAAGAAAAAGTTACAATCGTATTGTGAAGAAATTGACAAAATAACCTCAAAATGGATTCAATGCGGTCAATAAACTTAGAAAAATTTGATGGAAATAACTTTAGGCAATGGAAATTCCAGATAAAGTGTGCCCTAAAAGCAAAAGGGATTGATATTTCAGTGCCTAAACCGGCTGGAAATAATGTTGAATGGACAAAGAATGATGGCATGGCCATGTTTATTATAACATCTTCGATGGACTTCAAACAAATAACTTTAATAGAAAATTGTGAAACTGCAAAGGAAATAATGACAAAACTTGAATCAATATACGAACAGAAGAGTGAATTATGTAAAATGTTGATCCATGAAAAGTTTTACCAGTATAAAATGTCTACAAATGACAGTGTAGCTCAACACATTTCTAAAGTGGAATCATTGGCCAAGCAGTTAAAAGAAAGTGGCGAAAGTATTAGTGAAATGGCTGTGATAACAAAAATACTTGGAACACTGCCTCATAAGTATAGATCACTCCGTCAAGCGTGGATGTCTTTGGATCCAGAGCAACAGACTCTTGTCAATCTCACTGCTCGTTTGTTAGATGAAGAAGCTAGTTTACAGTGTGAAGAAGAACAAGAAACCGCTCTTCTTGTGGCTAAGAAAGGATGGAAAAATAGCCCAAAACAAAGTGAGCTGAATAGAAATGCTAGTAATTCAAATCAAAATAAAAACAGTAAACACAGATTTGAATGTTATAATTGTGGGAAACGAGGACATTTTTCTCGAGAATGTCGTGCTCCAAAGAAATCCAAGTATAGAAAACCTCAACAGGAAGGTGCAGACTTGTTAGCGTTTAATGTAGAAACCAAATTCCATGAAGCTGAAGACAATGTGTGGATTTTAGACAGTGGTGCCTCTGCACATATGACCTATAGAAAGGAGTTCTTTGTAGAACTATTGGAATGTAACCAGAAATCATTGACATTAGGAAACAAACAATCAGTGGAAGTGGCTGGCATTGGCAAGGTGTTAATAAAGAGATGTGTCAATGGACAGTGGGAGAACAGTGAACTACATGATGTATTGTATGTTCCGAATTTGCGACGAAATCTGTTCTCAGAAGGTGTGATAATGCGTAAATCCTATATCATTATCAAGAAAGACTCTGGTGCATTCATTTACAAAGGCAATGACTTAGTAATGTGTGCAACAATAACAGAAAATAATTTATACGAATTGAAAATTAAAGCTGTGGTCTCAGATACCTGTAACTTAGTTCAAAGTGATCAAAATAACATTAAAATGTGGCATGAAAGACTGGGACATGTTAACCTAAAACAAATCAAGAGTATGAGTACTGATAATGAGGTAGAAGGCTTGAAACTGAATAACAGTGATAAAACTGATTTTGTTTGTGAAGCATGTGCATATGGAAAGCAGTGCAGATTTCCATTTCACAAATCTATACGAGGAGAACTACAGCCAGGTGACCTTGTATATAGTGATGTCTGTGGACCTATGAGTCATACATCTATCCAAGGTATGAGATACTTTATATTATTTAAGGATGCTGCTACAAGTTACAGGCATGTATATTTTGTCAAACATAAAAGTGATGTGATGGACATATTCATGAAATACAATGCTATGATCAAAAATAAGTACATGCATAGTGTCAGAATATTGCATACTGATAATGGAAGAGAGTATGTGAATAAAACCTTCAATGACTATCTCAGCAAAGAAGGTATAATTCATGAGTGTACTGCGCCATATACACCAGAACAAAATGGGCGTGCTGAAAGAGAGAACCGTACCATTGTGGAGAGTGCACGTTCAATGTTGTACGCGAGGGATGTGTCACTGGAATTATGGGCTGAGGCTGTGAATTGTGCAGTATATTTATTAAACCGGACTTCCTCCAGCCAAACTCCTAAGAAAACACCATTTGAATAATGGAACGGCATCAAACCTCATATAGGCCATGTGAAGGTGTTTGGAAGTATTGGATATGTCCATATTCCTAATCAGCTAAGAACTAAACTTGACAAAAAGAGTGAGAAAATGATACTAATTGGGTATGATAATAACAATTACAGGATGTTCAATCCAGAAACCAAAAAGGTTAAAATATCAAGAAATGTAATTTTTTTAGAACATAATGTTCCAGAGATAAGGAAGAATATTACACAAATATACATTGACGATGAAGTGAAGACATTAGGACAACAAAATCAAATGCAAGAAACAAATGTAGAGAAGTTTTGTATGAGTGATTCAAATCCTGCCAGTACCCCTGCAGATGTAAATGTTGTTATTTCAAAGAAAATGGATGAAAATATTATTAATTTTCCATACAGAGAAGCTATAGGGTCCTTGTTATTTTTGAGCTCTGTTTCAAGGCCTGACATTTCTTTTGCTGTAAATGTTTTGAGTAGATATGTAAACGATCCAAGTCAACAACATGTAAATGCCATTAAACGTGTTATTAGATACCTAATAAATACTAAAGATTTATGTATATGTTATGGAGAAAGTAGTGATCTCACTGGCTATTCGGATTCAGATTTTGCAGGTGATGTAGATACGCGTAAGTCTACTACAGGTTATATTTTTAATATGAATGGGGGACCTATAACATGGTGTAGCCAGAAACAGAAGACTACTGCTCTCTCCACAACTGAAGCAGAATTTGTAGCTGCTTGTGAAGCTGCAAAAGAGATATTATGGTTACAGCAATTATTATTAGATTTAGGTGAAAATATTACATCTGTTCCATTGTATGTTGATAATCAGAGTGCAATTAAGTTAATTAGCAATCCTGTTTATCATAAGAAAACCAAACACATAGATGTGAAATTTAATTTTATAAGGGAAAAGGTTGAGTTGGGTGTAATTAAACTAAATTATATTCCTAGTAACAGTCAATTAGCAGATATGTTAACTAAAGCGTTACCAACTCAAGCTTTTATCTATTTAAGAGATCACATTTTGTTTTTCTTTTCACAACTCTAATTTCAGTAGGAGTTTATTTTTTTTATATTTGTACCTAGTTTAAATTTTAGTGGGAGTATTGAGCAATTTAAGTAAAATAGTTTTTGAAAATTTAACTAGGTGGCAACACTATATATGAAGGTTGATTGTAACTAAGTGTTCTTGCTGTCATTCATCTTCCTACCAAATAAAAGTTATATTTGTGCTAATTACTATCGTTTCTTTGATAAACGACCCATAATCCTTCAATATACAATGTATATGTACTTCAGCTTAATTTATTAAAATAATATTTTAAACTTTATTCAAAACAAATAACATAATACATAAAAGTATACCTAATAACTAACCTTAAAATTTAATTATTAAAAAATATTATTAAAAGGAGTCCCTTTAGGCAAGGTTCCGAAGATACTGGCAGCGTTCCCCCTTTGAATAGCTAGACTAATTCTTTGTGCTAGGTATTAAACATTATTATTATTATATTTAAACTAAAGTGTTAATTTAAGACAAAATAATACATATTTTGTAAATGTAATCCAAATCATGGTTTACCACACTGCAAACATTTATAGTAAGTTCTGTGATTGCCATAGCCTACTTGCTCTTTGGTTTTAGACTTGGAAATGGCTAACGAACTCGAACACCTAGCGCCCTCTCTACGAGATTTGACTACAAATATTATAAGGGTTATTTAGCTTACAAATTGCTATTTATTTATTACAATGGTTTTATTCTAAGCCTCCTAATTAGTATGATTTCATAATAATTAAAAATTAATAACTTGGATTTGATTTTTATATGTTTTCATTCCTCTTTGTAAATGTTTAAACCTTTTCGTAAACATTGTGTATTCCAACTATGGTTATAATTTTAGTGTTACCAATGAACAGTTTTTATATATTTATTTTGTTACAGCTAACAAAATCTTTTAGGATTACAAAATAAATACATATCTGTTTAATTTGATAATGCCTCTTTTCAATTTAGTATGGAGACGTGAAATGAGGATATTTTTTTTAATCAGGGCATACCTCACTCACACTGCATGAAGGCTCTCAAGTGCGGTGCCGGCTTGTAAATATAGTGTGAAATAATCTGTTTCAATCCTACCTTAGAACGTATTCGAGTAAAATGTTTTTGTTTATATAACCTGTTAGGTACAAATTAACAAGAGGAGAATAATACTGGCAGCAAACAAGTTTCTTTTAGCAATCCTTGTCGTTTGAAATGGGGAATATTTTATGAAAAAGCCATCACATGCTTAGGCTAATACCGGGTGCATTGTTCATTAGCATTGTATCAAAGTGTTGAAGCGGTACAAAGTTTTCGTTTCATTAAAAAACTTTCCCGTGGGCTATTGTTCTGAAATAAAATGCCAGATTTCGCAGCGTCACAACTCTTTTGTTGCTCCTGTTTTTGTAACAGCCTTTTTTATTAATCATGTTTTTGTAACTTGATTCCTTTAATTAATTTTTGATATATTTTCTGAATTAATATGGATTTTTATATTCCTGGTGATTGGAGTTTTAAAGATTATAATTTGTATTTAATTTGAATTTGGAATGTGTCCCACGGCTAAAACATAATATTTCCGAAACATTTATATTCATAAAAAGAAATAACGTGTTCCACTTACTAAGCTTAACCCATCTTAAGTCTTAGAAACGAAGAATAATTTTAAGAGAAAAAAAATATCTGCACCTTGCGCTCTGTTGTAAAACAATTGAAAATCGCATGTTCATGCAATAGACAGGTAAAATAAAGTTATTGAATTACAATGATGTAACATACATAGTAATAAGCATATTCATCGCCGTCCGTCATTGTCCGAGGTGAATATTTCAACGCAAGTCGAGCTGATATCAATAATTCAGTAACCAAGCACCAGCTACATTTGTCTCTACTACACTAGTAAACGTCTACACAGACTACTGACAAATTCCATTTTCTCTAAATGTTTATTACTTTACACAATGTTACATTTTTTCATTACTTGAGTAATAAATTAACTATTCCTAAATCTTTTAATGAACAAGAACGTTATTTGTATTATATAACTGGCTGTTATTACACAATTAAAAGAATATAAAACGTTGTTCTCTGATGGCGCCTGCGCGGGTCTGTGTTAATTTAATAAACACCGTTTAAAGTACCACCTTTATCAAATTTCTATACTTTTCTTTAAACTAACTCAAAATCAATATTTTTTTAATACTAGTAGCACCATCTATGTGACAGTCTACGAACTTTTCAGCTTATTATAATAAAATCGTAACGATCTATTAAAATCTTTCAAGTAATAAAAAATATATTATACGTAGATATTTTCATATCCTGACAAAAAATGCCCTGCTACTGACACATTAGTCAAAATTAATTATTTAATATAATTATCCAATATGTGTTTTGTTTAACAAATACTCATTAAAGTGCATGCTACACGTGAGGCTTTATCTAGGCATTACTTCTTGTTTAATTTTAATAAGACCAAACTGCGAACATGAGTTAAAATGTAGGGTTCTGTTGAACAATTTCGTTTGTCAAACTAAAAGTTTTCTTTGTATTAAAGATCAAATATATAACACATATGATATATCTTTAAAGAACTAAACTAACTTAAGACGATTTGAATATTATTAGGTACGATATAGGTCACCTTTCAAAATAAATAGACGAGAGAGTGATTGAACATGACCATAAATAACTAAAATTAAAAACAATGACGATTCAACCTGTAGATTTCAAGATGATGATTTTCATATAACAAGTAGTTTATCAACCTACTGTGTGTGCCACAAATAATCGATTTTTTCCTCATAGAACAAGCTTTGATGATTAAATTCATCAGCATCATTTGTAACATCTTTAATACATTGTCAACACTATAGATTATTTAAAAAATATTTCGATGAATTTATCTGCAGCAGGTTATTCAAGTTAAAAGTAAACAGGGTTTGTACAGAATCAAAATAGTAAAGAACCGATTCAAACTTAACTTTTTTTTAAGTTTAAAGTTGTGGCAGGTAATGAGAAGTTAATGTTGCTTCAGTAAAGAGGAAATATTCCCGGGGGAGCAAACTTCCTGTATATTGAAAACTATTATTATGTGCTTTGTAGCAACTTTGTGTTGAGTGGCTTGCGTCTTGCACTGATTTTACTAACTTAGACGAGACTAGTATATAGCTAATTTATTGTTATATCCTATAAGTAAAGAATAATGATATTCTATCTATGCCCAGACATTTTTTTCGTTACGCTTAATTATCTTGTATCTGTTTTCTTGTGTCTGTCCCGGGCAAGTGGTTATCTATTTACCTGTCGGCGAAGCGTTGAACGGCTAATGTCCTAATGGGCAATATAATGGTATTGGTTCTTATAATTTACATTTATAATTTCTCTTTATGTTTTGTTTTCCTTTAAGAGGTTGTCACGTCAAATCTAGTATTTTATATGTACCAATGCGTTGACGTTACAAGATTTTGTAAATAAAATAAAACGAAAATACATTTATCGTGATGGTTATTTGACGGTGTGGGAAATATAAAAAAAAATATGAATATTTTTTTAATCTCAAAATTTCTCGCACAATCGAATAAAAGAATCTTCATTCAAAAGTACCCGTTTTCCGAATACACACCAGAGCATATTTCATGTTAGTATATGTGTAAATCATGAAAATGCGTCGGTCTGTCACCAAGTGACAAATGTCCTGCTCCACGATTGATAAATAACCTCACTTATAATTGTATTGTTTTAGAATTTTAATTTTTCCGAAAGGTGAATAGAATCAATCAAAATGTTGATTGGATTTTATTGTGCGATGTTATCAGGAAATTGAAATCACTGGAAAAATACGGAAATGCCTGTAGAACACAATATAGGAAATTTTAATTAAAAAAGACTCGCAAAAAATAATTGTAATGGTAAAGAATTTAAGATTTACGAAATCACTAGCTTTGTTACTTTTTATTAATAACAGACATTTCTGTGCGCCACTAGTTTTAAGGAGAAAAATAATCACTTTTTTTCCGATTGGATATGCCTTAAGTAATATTTTCTTTATGAAGTGTTCTTGCGACATACTGCGCAGGATAATTTAACAGTGTCCGCAACGCTTCACGCTCACTGGTTCGTTCCATTATATATTTTGGAATGCTTTATAGTTAATAATCCGACGGCACTTTTCGAGGTCGACATAATGCTGAACGAGATGGAATAGACGGAAAGAAGGAATAGGGTCGCCAATACGATCTTGAATAAATTTTGTCCAAGACTTGATATATGTACTAACTAAACTAAAACTAAATTCACTTTAATAATATAAAGAAAGTTATGTAGTATATTGCAAACAGTTAAACAAACATATATATTGTCAAAGACATGACATATGTTAATAAGTTATACTAAATTCATGTTATTAAATATAAAGTAATTAGTTATTTATAAATTATTTTATGTTTACTGTAAACCTTAAAATATAGCAATATTTTAAAATATTTTCCTCATTGTTAAATGATTAGTAGTCAGGCAGAAATGTGCTAAATCATTATATCTTTACAAGAGCATAAAAATTAGACGCTTAACTAAGAAACATAATTGCCATGATCGGATTCTATATGAGAACTAAACAGTAATTAATAACCATCAACACCTACTTTCCTTAACGGGTGTAGAAGAAACAATCCTTTATTCATTTATTAATGTATAAAGGTATTATTATTAAGGCAGTATTTAAAATAGTATAAGTGATCGAAGTTTCTGATATAACCATGTCAGAGTTTTTAGTATAATTTCAAAGAAACTACGATACTGATTACATATTTAGGCGTGTTGTCAAACATGTCAACTGTGTATAATAATCTGTGTCAGTTTCGACGCGACGCCTTCATAAACTATTAAGTGTAACTTTATGGCCGCGCGCGTCATTTAAATTACATCAAGTGCTTTTAGTGTGATTATGTCAATATCACGTGAACTCAAGTGAACAAACTGTCAAGAATTTAATAATTTCTGAATATCATAAATATTAATGAGATTAAAATTACGTACTAAATTGATATTAAGTTAAAGGCAGCTCTACATATTTCTATAAGCATTCAAGCTTCTAACCCGAAAAAAAGGTAAATAATTCTACGCTTGCCAATAGCTATGGCATCGGGAGGTCCAGAATACTGCTGCAGATCTTAATAGGACAGACAGAGAATCTCCCTGCTTATAGAATTTTATGATTAATAATACATATAACACATGATTTATACATGTGATGATTGATGCTTGATATAATGGTTACGATCTATTGTAAAGTCGGGATTGAAACCATAAGTTAGCCAAATAAAACGGCAATATGTTACACAAAATAATACAACGATATATCTGGCAACTTGATCCAAACGTTTTTCATTAGCTGACGCATTGCACTGGCAACATTGCGCCATTCCTCACAAAAATGGTCTGTTTTATTGCGTCTTGCAATAATAACATTTACTCTTGTGTATGTGTCACTAATATTTTGTGCATATGTGGGAAATTTAAAAATATGACAGTATTCATGTTGTAAATTCGAGTATATATTTCACTTTTTGGGGTTAAAATATTTTCAAAATAATATCGTCATAGGTTAATTTTGATTATGATTTTAATATCAGTTTCTTGTTACATTAATACCTTCAGCTGAGTTTTAACAACGGACGTCAAGGCAGAATACAAAATTCCATCAGTACCTCGCAGTCAGTAGTTTCATAATTAGGTGTTATATAAGACTGATGCGCTGATGATGATGTTTTAGCAGTAGGTACAAAGACTTAACATTAATAACAAAATTAAGATATATGGCATCGGGAGTTCCAGAATACTGCTGCAGATTTTATAGAAGAGAGACAGAGAATCTTCTTGTTTATATATAATTGTATCATGATTTTATCAGAATTACTTATTAAAATTATTTTTATCAAAAAATATATTAAAACCACACTGTATCGCTATACTTATTTATTGAGCAAGAGCTAGGCTCCGGGGTCACTGGTGCTATGTACCAGGTGCCTACTTACATACTAAATTACCTTCAATACATCGAGAAAATGCTGCCGGCATTAAAGGTACACTGCCACAGGCCTGCCTTCAACATTTAAAATGTCCATTTATTATTATTATATGTCTTGAATTAGATTATCATGATTCATGTGCACTTTTTATGTATCCTATCAGTTTAATTTATTTTTATTTTTATTATTTTTGTTTCTGTTAAGTATATTTTTTCCTTCTTATTGTATTTGTAATATGTTCTTGCCTACCTCATGTAATTTACTCACAGTGGTTGTCTGGAAGAAATCACTCTAAAACGATAACGCCGCCAGTTGCTTTTCATTAAATTATGTTTAATCTTTTTTTCCTTTTATGTAATGCAACGAAGTGTTGATAAATAAATAAATATAATTAAACTACTACCACATCGTTTCATTAAATATTTTAAGTAAAAACCTTTTTCAAAACGTTTTAGACGGAAATGAAAGCCTCAACATGTTCCGATTACGTCATTTGACGTCAAAGAACTTTGACGGGGCGAGAAAATCTGTAATTTTTAAGGAACAATATTTACGAAAGAAATATAAGTAACGTTTGTCAATCATCTAATATTTCCTATAAAAGCTTACTGAACCTGAAGCAACAAGCTTTATTTTAAAAATAATATTTGATAGGTTTATATGATATCTTTATTCAAAACAAATAACATAATACATAAAAATATACCTAATAACTAAACTTAAAATTGAATAATTAAAAAATATTATTAAAAGAAGTCCCTTTCCGAAGATACTGGCAGCCTTCCCCCTTTAAATAGCTAGACTAATTCTTTGTGCGAGGTAGCTGTCAGCTCTTCGTTCTCCTGTGATGTCGACTAACCTTTTTGATAATTCCCTAAAAAGCTTTAACGCGCTGGGACCCCACGACATTACATTACATTCGGTAATTCGAATGTAATGTTTATTTTGCTTTAGTTTGTACAAGTTTATGTAAATTGTGTAGTATTTGTGTTTTATCATGTATCCTAGTATAGAGGTCCAGAAGGTATTTCGTGCTTTGTATATATGTATATATAATAGAGCATCTATCGCATTAAAATAAATGGTATAATCAGTCTGTCATCCGAGCCCGCCTACTAGGCTCTCAGATTTCTGAATCTGTTTCATGATAATTTTTAAATCAAATAGGAAAGTGGGTGATTAGCCTGATATACGCTGTCGACCTTTTGGGTCTAAGACATATCGGTTTCCTCACCTCACACATGATGTTTCCTACACTATTCGAGCGAATGTTAAATGCGCACATAGAACAGTCCATTAGCGGGGATCGAACCTGCGACATCAGGGATGAGGGTCGCACACTGAAGTCACTAAGCCAACACAATTATCTTTTATAAAAGAAATAATCATTGTAGTAATAATTGTAGGTTTTTAAATTAAACTTTCAGACAGGCTTACTTATACTTCCAATCCTTACGTAAATCTCTTGGTTCTTAACGTTCTGTTTTATTTATAAATCAACACGAGCGCAGTTATTAGTACAAAGCAATGCCATTGTGCAAGACAAGGGGAATAATATAAAGAAAACCATTGACTAATCTTGGTTTTGATCTCAGATTTCTGTATCGGTTGATCTATAAAGACGAGTCTGTGCCTGTCACACCCCTCCAAATTTACCAGTGCAGATATTCTTTTCATATTCTATCACTGTAGAGGTATTCTAACAAGTATTAATTTCACAAAAAAAAATCCTATTCGAGAATCATATATAAAATATTAAATCTTAAAATGCACCATATAACATACGTTGCCATGTTTATTTAAAATTTGGATAAGCTTTTAAAAAATGGCAATACAAACTGGAATTTAGAAAGCAAAAGGCTGTGTATTCAACAGAATCTAACGTTGTAGGTTCCTTTCACGTCCATCACTGCAAGTGTTGCACCTGCTAAAATATATCACTGTGGTCTGGGTTAAGCGTAGTACACACTATTACATAATATTAATATTATTTTTAGTAGCAATCAATTATACATCCAACAATAAATCAAAAATGAAGATATCATTTCTTTCCAACACGCAAATATACAAATATACAGTATTAGCTTAAAACATAATTGTGTTACAAATAATATCAATATACGTAGTTAATAAGTTTAGATAATTTATGAAAAGCATTTACATAAGCGAGTGTTGGCCTAGTGGCTTTACCAATGGACCTTATTTTTATGTGATGTGAAGGAAAACATCGCGAGGAAACCGGCTTGCTTTAGACCCAAAAAGTCGAGGGCGTGTGTCGGGCATAGAAGGCTGATCACTTACTTGCCTATTAGATTTACAAAGGATCATGAAACAGATACAGAAATCTGAAGCCCAGACCTTTAAAAGTTGTAGCGCCATTGATTGATTTACATAAGCGACATTTAAATTTAATTTGATTAATATATATATATTAATCAATATTTATAAATAAAAAACATCAAACTTGTCAACTTCGTATAGACAGAAATGTTATTCTAAGTATATTGAATGCTGCTAATATCTTCGGAACTTTGCCTAAAGGGACTCCTTTTAATAATATATTTTAGTTATTACATTTTAAGGTTAGTTATTCTATTTTATTTAATATTAATTTGTGGAAATCATTTATATATTCTAAAGTTCTTATATGTAACTACTAAACGAAGACATAAGTATATTTTATAGAATTGTACAATCGTATATTATATAAATAGGAAATAATAATATCTAAATTCAACTTTACACTTGCTTGCTCACTCGAATGCAACTGAACATATCTGTGGAGTTATCATGATGCTACGTAAGGCGAGGATTCTCGCCCATTCAACTGCCGACTGGTCCGAAGGCCGCAGTTGCTATGGTCGACTGTATTTATCCTGAGCGGACGAAATTACGTAGGTGTCGCTGCAAACCGAGAGATAATATTTAATTTGTTAGAATAGGAAAAGCACTCAAACAATATTTGACTTAAAAATACTATTAGTAGAACCGATGCATAAAATATACGTATTGTATGCAACCTCATACTACTATAGTAAGGTAATTAATTTTAAGGAATATATTTAAGTTAATTTCTAATATAGTAAGTTAATCTGATAGTGTGTTCCAAGCTCAAGTGCAAGTTTATTCCCGAGCAGTTGCGCTATTTACCGGTCATTTGTTAGCCGCTATTCCGCACTCGGCGCGTTCTGTGTCTAAGTGTTTGTGTCACTCCTTGATAATACCATTTAATATCCGAGATTGTTTTACTAATAACTAGTTATCTTGACGATACTTATTTTTACTGTTACGTGTTTTAATTAACTTCGCTTTTGGTTTAATAAGTGTAGCAATAGCCATATGTAATAATATTAATAAAAATCTACATCGTCTATATATTGCCTTAGGTTGGCAGATTGAAATTATTAAATTTTAAACCGAAACGTGCATAGGCCATTTCCAGATTAGGTAACTCTCTCCCTAATGGTTGTGGGCCTGTATGCCTTCTAGAAGAAAATTATATTGCTATATTAATAGATTGCAGTTTAACGACAGAACTTAGACTCAAACTCAAAATATCTTTATTCATATAGATTAACAAGTACACAAATGAACGTCAAAAAAATGTAATCGTAAATTAGCATTTACTACCAGTTTGCAAGTGAAGGGCAAAGTGCGGGCAAGAAGAACTGGAAATAAACTTTCCGCCACTCTTTTTAATCGCTAAGTTTTGAGTCGTACAAATTGTTTGAACTGGCAAAGCAAATCAATCCTGAGGATTAGGATCATTTAAGTCTTTTAACGAGGGCTTGGAATTTATTTACTGGCAATTCTCTAATTTTGCTTTGGAGTTTGTTGTGAACACGAAAACAATTTCCATATAAGGAGTGGTTTATCTTCTGGAGCGTGGTTGGTTCTACACATAACTACATAATGCCCAAAACTCCTTCTTTTCTCCATAAATAATGGCAAGTTTATTTGCCATTATTTCTTGAATATTTTTACTTTGATGTAGAGCCAAAAACATTATGTGACTTTACAAAATACTTATTGAACATGATTTTCGCAAATAAACTAAAGAACTACATAAATTTTTACTCAGCCTATCTGTTTAGTAGGCACAGTACAGTAACATATTAATAGTAAAATATATCCATTCAATATCTAAATAGACCTTACCAACATTGTGAACCGATTTAAACATAGTCTGCTCGTGCTATAAACATTCAAGTACATAATATATTATTCAATGTAGTTTAGTACATCGTTTATCGAACGCATACTAACAATAAACAGAAAGACGAGACGTTGGACGCTCCTGGGATAAACGTCGCAGAGATAAAACAAGTTTTATTGCTTCTACTTTTGTTAGACGTGTGCATAATTTATTGGAAATAAGAAGCCGCATCAGAGGATTATTGGCTAATGCACTTGAAGTATTACTACTATGCTATCGTTTCAGCTCCTTTTTTATGAGTTTTATGTAAGCAAGTATTGTACCTAGATTTAGCCGTAACATTACCGGTGATATACGCTCAATTGAGTCGGACTGAATTGATGGCGAGGCAAAAAAAAATACATAGTCTCATCTTATCGTGATGTGTTACAAAATAACAAAGTATGAAACATATTAAATATTAAAAATAATCTTACAACCAACTTATATGAACTTTATACGAAAACTATGAATATTTTGTCAAAAACATAGTTAAAATCAATGAAACTAAAATAGCCAGGCGATGAGGAGATTTATACGTTTTTTATTAAATCCTAATCTACTGAATTGCTTACTGTCCACTTCAAATTATATTTTTTTACATTCATCTCAATTGTCAGATTGTTTGGTGGAGGTTACTTGGCTTTTTTAATCTACGATCGACTATTTTTATATATATAAATATATTATTTATATTTATATTATATATATATTATATTTATATTTATACCCTATTTACGCATTTCAATGTGACGATCCACCATTGACCGACTGATAGAATGCCTTCTTGCGGGTGCTGTTCATTAAGTTAATCTTGCTCATAACTACCACTTTTCGTGTCAACACCTGGGTTTCGAATAAAAAATAAAGAAGGAAAATAATAACATTACACCATATAATACTGTGAAATGAGTCATTTCCCTGTGTCGTGGCAGTTTCTTCCGTTTGACATCCTTTTGATTACAGGTACATAAAATTCTATATAACACTTAATAAAATTTATATTTAGTTCAGGTCGGGCATAGAAGATGTCGCTTAAACGTGTACTATAAAGTTTTGAAAATAAAAATTTCATTTTTGAGAATGTGGTTTAAGATCCGAAAGATGAATCGATAATAAACCCTTTATTATCGGTTTGGTTAAGCTTAGCTAATATTAATTAAACAATATTTAGATTAATGTTACTAATAATTTGATTCACATGTGAAGCAATGTACGTTTTTGTCAAGCTAAGTTTTTCAAATCTCTTTCTTCAGTCATTAAAAAATACTTATAAAAACCTACTCCACACAAAAATAATATTATATTCAGTGAGTATGACCAACATAGATCAATCGATAAATTAGTTTTATTTTCGTTACCACTACACATTACTGTTTGTAACTGGTCAGCATTTATTGTCTTTCGAATACAAAATAATTGAGAAAATCTCTACAAAACTAGTAGGTAGGGAAAAAGTTGGTAAATTCGTTTACAGCTTTTGCAACAAACATCCCGGGGGACGCACGTGACGGAGAAATAAAAACTAAAGCTCAACTTAGATAGCAATTGTTTTATGTACGCTTAAGGTGAGGTCACACTGTGCTACAAGATTACACCTTAATGCTTTGTTCCAGAACCTGGAATAGATTTGAATTTAATTATTCATGCACTTGTAGTAGTTGAGTATTCCAATACAATAGGTTACAATTATGTTTTAATGCCTCTTATTAAAAGCTGATAAATGAACTTTTCTGTTTCTATAAGCTATTTAAAAGTAGACATTTAAGTAGTGATCATGTGAGTATATTCGGTAAAAAAATTTAAGACTACCAAAACTCATATTTTTGGACGACAGTAAGATCGTGACATCGACGTGACAGTCGAGGTCAGAAACTTGGCGAGTAATAAATTTAAAAGTAGTCGTTTCTACTTTGACCGGTCCTAAACATGACAGGTGAACATAGTTCGCGTTCCCAAGGTTCCAGAAGATCGGAAGATGAAGTTTTTTACTTAATGCCACTTATTTTCTATGTATCAGAGATACAATATGATTTTTAACTCTTTTAGGTCTTGTGACTTTTATTGTATGACTCGTTTTGAATAATTGCATACTGATCTTGAATGATCAATTATTCACAACGAAATGTCATATAATCCAGCAAGTTGACCATTATTGAAGCCTCAATATTGATGGTGTATTAGGACGATTAATCGATGTTGGGTAACCACAAGTTCTCGTGCCCCTGTTTCCTTAAACCTCTAAGACGATTCCATTTATATTGTTTGTTAGATGCATAATTTATAAACAAATTAACGTATTCACAAGGGAGATGCTTTCCCTACATTGTATTACTTGATGATCAAACTTATAGCATGTTTTAGTCTTTGGTCTTGGCCACAAATGTCTGTTTGATTTCTTGATATTATCTGTGCCTGCCACACATCGAATTAGTTAAGATACAGGTGACAAGGTACAGGCTAATGTTAATTGTACACAAAGAAACCAACACGTTACGTTAGTATAAAAAGCGTTTATATAAATTCCAAGTTAAAATCACATTCTAGTGCTACCTTTAACTGCAGATTTTCTCAGACCACAAGTTAGAACAACTCGTTTACTGTTAACTTGCAAGATAACCCACAGACTGCATTTAGTGACTACTTGAGAACTATCTCTGATTGTTTACAATACAACTTTCACAACGCTTTGCTACTAAGTAAGCTATATAAAATACTATAAAACATTTTTATTTATTTTATTATATAGTAATAACATAACAATTATGAATAAAATAAATAAATAAAATACTGGTCTTAGGAAAAATGTTTTAATCGCAAATAAAGAAAAAAGAAAATATAATAGCATCTTTGCTCGCTATGTTCATGTGTACTGTCCATATCATATTTACATTTACTGAGTTTTCATTTATTTTTCATATAAATATTTATATATATAAAAATATTTATTTTTCATATAAATATTTATATATATAAAAATATTTCCCTAAAAAAACCCGGATGCTTAATATCGATAATACCTGTTCAGATTGATATAGAAAGCTTTAAACATTTTTCAATGTGAGTAATATCAAGCAATGTAGGCTCTGCATTTGACCTATTGCCTGAAAGTTGTAATTTTTTTAAATAATACGTCAGTATTGTATATATGAGAATATAATAAGTATTTTTCTTCTAATTAAAATTATATCTATTTCTACTTTATCCTATTAAATATATATTATATTAGGCTATAAAACCTCCAGGATATTTATCTTTTCTTAAAAAAAATCATATCTATTGTATTCTATTTTTTTTAAATGTCATGCTATATATGGATATGCATACTACACTTATAAGTAAAGTTAAAAAATACAAACGTTTATCGATTATAATAAAAGTTTTCCTTCTAAATTTCTTTTTTCTTTATAGTTACTTCAGAATATACCAAATATAAATGATTTTAAGAGAAACAAAGGCAACGGCACGTCCACATACCTCTATTCATTCTCACCTGTCATACAGTAAATTCAATTTCTGTTGAACGTGAACGTTTTGTAATGCATATATCAATATTATCACATGAAAATGCAATTTTATATCTGAAGGAATATAGTTAAATAAGATATTTGTATTTGCGTAGTCACACACAGGAAGCTTTATTATTGTTTTATTTTTTGTAAGGAGTAACACGAAATTACTACTTTTCTATATGTTTTTTTATTAGGCATTTTACTTGCCCCGGCTAATATAGTTGTAAAATACTGTTTCGACTGTTTTTATGTTTTACACATTTTTTCATACCTTTCCTTTTTTTAGAATTTTTGCAAAACATTTTATAATGAAAAACCAGGAGGATGTCTTTATTCCACGGAAATATAAAGGTTGTAATAGTTTTTATTGTAAACCTACCTAACCGGCAATTTAAAAACAAATAAAGAGTTGTAATAATATATCTCTCTTTCAAGGTCATAATATTTCCAAAAAGAGTGGTAATACATGATTACGTTGTTTCATACCCGAGGTATCTCATTCGTAACAAGTAAACTAATTAAAGATATAATATTTTTAGTTTGTATACGCTATTAGTCAAGATCTCAAGCCACTCAGCAAATAACACCAAAAAACCCAGTTCTTAACTGATTATATACTTATATTATTTATTTACTTAGATTATACTTATATTATTTGTAATATAAGTCCGAAAATTATGCTTAACTATCGGAAGCTCGAGTCTTCATATCTAAGAAGGAAAAACGAGCACTATTAACTATGATTGATCACGACTCTAATCAGACCGGTTCCGATGCAAACTTGCGAACAAAAGCAATTAATAATATCAATTATAATAACTTTGTGTACGTATCGGCCATTAAAAATGCATTCGTTAGTTCCTATTATCTTTATAGCGGAACTTCCAGCCGTGAGTTAGCATACTACTTGCTACTAACGAGCAACTAGCTATAACTATATTTTTGTTGTAAATGGTAAATCGATAGTCTTATGTACAGAAATGAAGTAGACTTTAAAATTCGAAAAAATTACTAAGAAAATGACTCAAAAATTGCGATGGTAGGTCTATGAGCGTAAGTTGTGTTTAAAATTAAAAAAAATCTATTTATTCATGTAGGTATTCATTATATAATGTACACTTATGAACTTCAAAAAAAAGAAATATACATTAAATGCTTCTAATTTTACATTTACTGCCTGTTCTCAAATCAAGGTCGTAGAACGGGAGAGAAGAACTGGCAACAAACTTAGCCAGGTGTCAACAAAAACTTATGGTTTGCCAACCCAGTATGGCTGAACATGAAACAACATGACAACTGAAAGTACGGAAAAAGACAAATGTAAATTGTGTTATAATTAAATAATTAAATCTCTTATTACAATTAATTATAATAAATAAAAAACGATCAATTTAAAAACGATTCAAGGAAAGGCAACGAGGACGTCTACTTACAAAATGTTAAGCCGATCTGCCGAAAATATCTAAAAGTCTAACCTAATAAAAATTGAAAACAAATACAGTCTGGGATTTAATGCTATATACTTAACTTAGTATATAGCATTAAATATATATATATGTAGTCATTTTGTGCGTTAAACAGTAATTAATAATACATTAAAATACTACACTTTTCTCAATTAACAAGTTCAAAAGACACTTCAGATTGAACAGAGACGCAGATCTTAGTGCCCTATTAAAATCACTGTTACTTGTATTTTATTAAACAAATAGACAATATTTTTCGTTTCATTAACTTCTATGTGCCCAGAGGAGCATGAAACCAACTGATAGATGTCACATTTGCTATTTTTGCTTACGTTCCAATTCAGTGGAGTGGCGAAAACAATTTTTTGGGAATTTACTCTCGGATGGAAGCTGTAAAGATGTTTGCATTAGTTTAAGTGGAAAATGTGTAGCTTTGATTCGTAGCTTTTGATTGTATTGAGTGTGCTTTAAATAGGTTATCTGAATAGAGAAATACCTATTCTGCTGTAAATAAGTACAAACTACTGAACGTATGTATAAAACCAAATTGTTAGGTATAACAAATATATTATATTTAGCCATAAGTTATAATATCTTGCCAATAAAAAAAAGAGCTTGTGTACTTATGTACACGCGTTAGAAGTTATACTTCTTTGGTGTATGGAAAAAAATAACTAAAGTGCAGTAGTGATTAACAATAAATGTTAAAATTATTCAAAAAAAATTATTTAAACAAATAAATTATTAGTAAATACTATCACACTGTTTAATTGTACTGTTACGAAACACGTGTTCTACATATAAAAATACAAGAATATACCACTTGAACATAGTTATCGATTTTCATGCCACCTAGACCTAACTTTACGATGTCGAATTTAGGTGTTGGCGTGCGCGCGCATCATAAAAATTCACTCTCATCATTTTTCTCTATCGCGCCAAAAATATAACTTCAAATATATATGTGATTGTGTATTGAACAAATGTGTAATACCCCTAAAGGTCAAGTGTGAGGCTGGGACAGCTCAATTAAGGCGCGTGGAGTCCCCTCACGCCTCTAATCAAGCAACTCGACCAACTTAAATGGAGTTCCCGTCAATTGCTTTCATATAACATGCCACGATACATGACAGAAATATATTATCTGTATTCGCAATTGGTCAGTATGTCTTGCAGGACCGTATTCGATTTTTAAATTGTCCTGTCCGTGGCCTACGTGAGTTATTATATAAATACGTATTTTAACACGAGTCGAAGTTTCTAGATAGATATTAACTCTTTCGTTGTCTTTTATAAAAGAAATCGCATCGTTATATTTTGATGATTATAATTTTGTTAATATTATTAACCAGTTCTTTCACTAGATTTTTTAAATTGTCTCATTTAAGAGTCTATATTATGAAGCCATCGTCCATAGTCCGTTACACAAATTTCATAAGAAATCCGTTACAGTACAAGGTACAATGTAGTACATGGAATAGTACAAAGTGCAAAGATTTATATTAAGTAACGACTGACGCCTGCGATTTAGCCTCTTGGCTTTCATCAGATTTTATAAAATTACAACTGTTGTTAATAAGAATCTATGGCGAGTGGAGTAAGACATGCCACACCAACACATTCTTCCATAATGAAGAGCGCCACTAAAGAGAGAAAGTAGGAGTGCACCCTTTCTTACGTTATAATGAAATTTATCTATATCTATTCTGACATAAGTAACTCTTTATTCATTTCTTCATAACTTTTTATTTCATTTATATACACTTGTAAGCAAACTCTCAATTAAAACTTATTTCTTCTTTTTATATTTCTATTTCTTTATTGTATTAGAAGTTAGTTACATAAATATAAAAGCATGTCCTCCCGTGTAAAGGAAAATTATTGGGTTTCCAATTTTACTTATCTTCGCTTAGAAAATGTAATGTGATAAAATCTCAGAATTTAATGTAAGAGGTAGACAAAGACGGTAGCTTTTGCGCATTAACTTATAGCGAGTACTTTTGTTTGTATTTCATCCTGACATCAATTATATATTATATATTTTACGGGCTAACTTTATTGAATATTATTTATGATGTTGATTATTTTTGTATATATTTATTTATTACTTAAAATTTATAGACGTTGAAATTACTAATAATGATTGGAATTCAAATTTAAGAATAAATAAGATATTAATAGTTTAATTTTTAATGCATGCGCATAGTATGTTACCGCATCGTGTAGACACGCTCTTACAGCATTTAAGTGTGTCTACTGTGTATAAAAGGACCACTTTTTCTTCAGCACCTGTGTATCTCAGCAATGATGCAGCCGACGAAGAGGATTCGGAAAGATGTCGGCTGGCCCGTACCCGCTCCTTCGCTAAGCCTTCTCGCAAGTGCGAAATTTGATTCGCCAGATGGACAGAACTCCAATCAGCCATTGGTCGCAAAACGCGTAGGTACTGACAGCGGTAAACCCGCTAGTGACAATGCGACTTCTAAACGCCAAAAGGATAAATCTCAAAATAATGACAGCGACAATTACAGGCCGTTATCTCCGTAATAAACATCTCTTTGTGCTTGGTACAACACACAGCCCTTTGTGCACAGGTTGTTTCAGTGCAGAGGAATCAGTCATATACGTAAGCTCGGAATGCATGGCTGTGACTTTGAAATCCTCGGAGCAGATGCCTGATACACGCCATTGAATTTCTGGCTCTAAGGCATTTATTCACAATCGTTTATTTCGCCATATGAACGAGTGTCAAAACCGTCTGCAAATAAGAAAGTCGGTTGGTGCACAAGACGAGGATAGCATTTACTACCTGAGGGTTACCAGCTTAAGCCACATACCCAACACTGCTCATAGTTTAAGAGACAAACCAGAAATAAATGATAATTACTTGGAATATAGAAACTTTCTAGGTAATACTATAAGATTGAGAGTACCGTTTATACTGACTTAATGTTTGAAATATACCGACGTTACAGACAAGGTCTTACGAATTAAAGTTTATTCAGAATTTTTTACTTTTCTCAAAGTTTTATAAGTGTTAACTAACACATATAAAATTTTGCTATATGCTTTTAAAATAGAGTAAAACATTGTTTATACTCAAATGATTATATTTTTGTATAATAATATACAAAAATGTTTGTATTTTGTTGTTGTGTATTGCGAATAATATACACTTAAATGTTTATTTCACTTTAATTTACAAGTTTTAATTTGGGCGGCCCAGATGTCTGGAATGACGCAGAGGTATGAGTTAGGGAAGCCGCTGAGCGCAGTAGCCCAAGGTATTCGAGAGATATACATTTATGTACTTAAATTGAGTTTTAATTAATAATCATGTAGTGATTCTTGGCCTTTTGTATCCATTTCCATTATTTTTATAGACAAATAGATGATCCAACTGTTTCACATATCATCTGTTTGACATACATCATATATTGTATCTTACGAGTTAATTGCTTGATCAGTTAAAAAATTGTTGCCCAGATTGAAATGCATGATCTTCTGGTTGAGAGATTTCATAGCCTTTAGGTATAATTACAACTTAAACTATGTAGCAATATGATACAAAATCAATTCCCTTATAACAATTTTTCCTTATTCTCTCAACTAACAAGTGTGGTACAAGAAAACCCGATTTTTATTACAGATCTATTGAAAAAATATTCAAATAAGAAGGTTGACGACACGATCAAAACCTCATTTTATTATAATTTATTGGGGTTTAGCGGATACTGGTAGGTTTCCTTACCAAATTTCCCGTGTTCCGATTCAGTAATTACTTGTCTTATGCTTTTGTTTTTCCTTTACTTTATATTTGTCGTAAACGTCAGATTTTCATATAAATTCTGTTTTATTGAGGAAAGTCAAATTTTGCGGAAATCAGCATTACAATTGTACTGTATTAATGTTGATGATGCAATAGTATTCATTCTTTAAATCTTTTTACAGAACATATTTATCTAATAAGGTTATCTGTTTTATTTTAATTTAACTGTATTATAATAACTACTGAGTTTCGATTCAGCTTTCTGTTAAATAAAACTCTATCCAAAGTATACGTCTTCCACATAAACAGTCATCGGGGTGCGTATCAATATGACAATTGTCGTACAGCGCAAACAACAGTTCAATAAACTTAAATTTGACCACCCGATTAGTTACACATAGTTCGATATGAATTGATAAAACCCAGATTCTGACAACGAATATGTCACAAAAATAATCTTCACAAGTTGTTGTAGAAATGAACCTCGCAAGATAAAATATTTTCCAGTAGGTAATACCATCAATGTCGGATTATGATAATCAGGGTTATGGCGGTGACCGAGACGTTTTGTGAATTATAAGATGCGGGGACGCCGGGCAAACTTCCAATACGCTCGATTTACGAGCTGCCTTTAGATGGAAGATATGTTATAAGGACTAATATTTATGGATGATGCAGATTATAAGTTCTTATTCAAATTATCACTGGCTTAAGCTGTCAAATGCTTTATATATAGCATAGATTTTCGTACGGTTTTAGTACGCGCATATTCGAGTAGGAACGACTAATATATTTGGATTTGTTTATGATATTCAATAGTTCAAGTAACCTGTAGTTAAATAGAAAAAGTGTATTTCGAAATCATTGGATTAAAAATAACTTGATCTTGCATCATACTTTACTATAGTAAAATTTGGTCTTAGATGCTCCTTCGTTATATTTGTGTGAAGTTAAAAGAAAACGTACTTTGTTTTATTAATATCCTGTAATTTGATAATTAAATATTATTCTATAAATATTACTGCGACGACTTCTATTGTTGTCGCACCTATGTGGAACCATATGCCCCCTGATGTGTGTCCGAACCCATTCGACGTCGGGTATTTAAAAAAAAAGTGGTATATAGATGTAGATGAGGTAGTGTAGACTTCCTAGGTATTGAAACTTGCAAATAAACAAAAGGCAAATGAACAGACAAACAAACGACGTACGACGAGTATTCTTATGCCGCATTTACAATCAGCCGTAGTGGGCAGGGAAGTGGGCAGGACGAGTGTGTTAACGCGATACTTCTTTGTAAGTAATGTAAATGCGGCATTAGTAGTCTGGCAATGAACATAATAATCTCCATAGTACAAGATATATAATTAAATTTAACTATGGACATAGAGATAAAGCTTCATCGATAAAAGTAATTAGTTTTCCGTAACGGTTCGTCGTCACTCTAAGCGGTACCGCAGTCACCTCGCTTTAATTAAATAACTTCAGCTAAAAGTCAAACTGCGGGTAGTCGAAAAACGATTAAGTGAACGCATAGTTTTAGCAACCAACTTAGATAATGTAACTTTGGGATTTACTGACAAAAGTTCGACTTTGTCATAGCCTGATAAGTTATTCGAATGTGAAAAATATGAAAGATTTAAAGTGTTCAACAATTTTTCATAAAATTCAAGTGAATATGAATGATGCTACATTGAATGTGTAGTTTATATTCATATGATACTTAACTTCAAACATCAAAAGCTTAATAAAAATAAATCGACTGCTGATGAACGCTAATATAAATGTAATAATAATTAAACGTGAGGTGGTGCTGCAATTCCATATGAGTTTTGGCTTCAGATGCACTTAATTATTTATTTCCTTTATAGCCGGCCTTTGAGATATTTGTTTCCTCATGCGTTATTTTGTCTATTGTCACTATACAGGAGAATTGTGCACATAACAATATTAAAAAAAAGTCGTTGTCTGTAATCGGAAAACGACGATAGTCATAACGTCATAAGAAAATAGTGGTATGGTTGCATTTTTCAAAAGAAAATTTTAATTTTATTTGTTTGATAGATATTTTGTATGGAGTAGAGAAGGTGGTAAATGGAAATCACAATTAAATTGACAAAGTTACATTTATTTGTACGCATAAATACGCTTGCACTTCAAGCTTCACAGGCATCAAACGCATCAGAGGTAACGACGCGCCGCGAGGTAACGCTGCATGTGTACGAATCAAGGCTGTACATTTTGCTCGTTCAGGTTTCCTTAGTTTTATAAGCGTGATGTTTCCATATGTACGTGCAGTCATGTTTTTTCGTGCGTGCAGCCGGCCGTCTATTGAATTATAAGACGTTGTCACTTCAAAATCACGACTGGGTTGAGTAAGGCACGCTTAAACCACTAGGACAACATTAATCTTAACTTAAATTAATATGAGTGATATTTGTAGCAAACAAATAAATATTTTTTATTTGAGGTTCACTTTAGAAAAACAACTGTAACGCTCTAGACCCAAAGACACGAGAATTCGCTACATTCAGTGAAAGAAATAAATAAAATGGCAACAGAAAACATTTCCTTACTTGAAATAGAGTCGCAGTCTAAGTGCACTTTGCGGCCGGCTGTTAAACTAACACACTAAACCAATAAGTGCACCTACAGCGTCTAAGTGTTATGTTATACAATATATGTTTACATTAGAAATTAAAGGAAAAGTTCTGGACTATGTCGAGTATTGCGTGGGTAAAATGCCTGATTATTTTTATAATCCAGATGGAAACAAACATATCTTTATAGCAAGATTAAGTTAAAAGTTTATTTAGTGTTTTGGAATGTATTTAAAAATATTATTAGTATTATTTCTTTCGGTCCACAAAATTATTACAAAAACATAACAAATAACATACAAAAGTACGTAGAGCTGTGCCGTCCGTGCAACATGGGGACACGACCAGCGAGTACGTACAATAAACAGTGTTTATTTTAACAACAATAAAATAAAATAAAAATGTATATATTTGTATAATACAAAAAATATTTTCATTATATCTGCAGGAAGATAATTGATAAAATAGAACACCAAGAACCGACGCTAAAGAACTGTGCGTTTTAAATAGTAAGTTGCCAGATCACTGTTCCAAATTCAAATAAATGGAATTCAAATTATTGGCCCCACGTCAGTTCCCTTAACATATTCCAAAGCGACGTCGCATGCTTTGGGCTAAAAGCGTAACATTTGAACAAGCGCTCGGGGACGTCGAAACAATTGTTTATTCAGAACAACGCCTTTGCAAGTTAACTTGACTCTTCATAAAATTAAACTTATTTCGCGTGAATCCGAATGTTATTTTGAAAATCTGTTTATTTACACGGCGAAGTGACACGTACGGTTTTATTGCAACCCCAACATGAGTACGTGATAATTTTATGTTATTTTGCTTGGTGAATATTTTGAAATGCATATTAAGCTATTTATAATTTATATAAAATATTTTCAAAATTGCTGTTAATGCGATTTCTTTTTGTTTTTTTATATAATAGGGGGGCAACAAGCCTGCGGGATGCCTAAAAAGGGCAGTCATCGCAGCCCATAGACAACCATTTTTAGTGGGTGCGTTGCCGGCCTTTGAGGGAGGAGTACGCTCGAATTTCGAATAGTTGGAGGTCGTATCTCTCAGGGAAGACCTCCACCGGGAGTCGATTCCACAGTTCACTAGTTCGCAAAAAAATGCCTTGTACTGGACTGTAGAAGATTTACAGCCATCAAGGGAGTAGGTGAAAGGTGATTTCGATAGGATATTAATAATATATATGAATATAATATTTAAAGTGAATTAAAAAAATTAAGAATACGCTATCGCTATTAGAAATTTCACAGTATGCAGAGTACTACACCGCTTAGGAACATTTTTTAATTTAAAATAAGAAATTAATCTTGTAAAAGCCCTTTCATATGTGACAAAAGGTTTTCACTTTAAAAGCTTTCCATTGAAAAGTATATATCTTAGGATTTCTTTTAAAATACTTGTTGTGTCTCCTTCTCATATGAAGCATTTGGTTAAATATTCTTAACTTAAAACCAGTTGGTTTATAGAAGTAACAAATAGTACATTTAAATAAAACTACTCAAACATATTGTAATAGATTCGTGTACACATTACACATTACACATTACTATATATGAAGCGTCAATGTTTCTATTGGTTTTTTTGCATTTTTGTGCAGTCTTAATGGTTTAATGGTAAAAATGTTACAGTGTATATGTGGCTGGTAACTGGCATTATTATATAATTTAATTATTTAAATATGTCCCACGTCCTGGTGAACAGAGAAACGTTGTCCAGTTTGTGTTGCCACCACACCGATTTCTTTTCTAATTAAGATGTATACAATATATAAATTAATAAATAAGTGTCAAATGGGTTCCAGCGCATCTTGAGTTATCAGGAATTGTCAATCCTTCGATTTTCTATTATCGATGCCCCTGCTTAGGTACATCCCCATCTCCGGCATAAAGATTTTCAAGCACTTTCACATTCTACTACTATTATTGTAAGGTTTTCGCTTAGTATAAATCAGTTTTAAGTTACAAAATTACACAGCTGTGTAAGTTACTTGAAGCCAATTTGGAGCAAGTTGGAACACGAATAAACTCTTCGCTCAAGCTATATTTACTTAAGCGCGGTTTAAGAAACTGGGCCACTAATTCGACACTCGGATTCAACGCTTTGAATATTAGGAAGCTGATTAAAAGTTTAACGAATAAAGAAAATTCATACATAAAGTTACAAAAAGCATTGTATTGTGATATCCATAATTGCTTTTGTTTTTTTTAGAACAGGGGGCAAACGGGCAAGAGGCTCACCTGATGTTAAGTGTACAGCCAGCCATGGACACTCTCCATACCAGAGGGCTCGCGAGTGCGATGCCGGCCTTTTAAGAATTGGTCGGCTCTTTATTTGTTTTCTCTTTTTTATGTCATTTTGTTTTGATTTCAATGCGATTTTTAACAGCTAATGGGATCTATGGGTAAGTGCGAAGAATCCATAAGTGAACATCGAATGTTTTTTTGTATGAGAGTCATACTTAGCTTGACTTTGAATTTCATGGTGGGCCATGCTTCAGAAATATGTATACGCCGCTTCATTCATCATTATTAAAGCATGTGGCGCCAGTGCCCACATTAAACTATTATTAATATGTACATATAAGTGTTCACATGGTAAAATCTAACTTAGAATTGTGCTGAGATTATAATATAGAATAAACTTTTTTTTGGAATATCGCTATTGGCTGAGTTGGGCTGTTTAGCATATAATAGTGCTAACACTAATTTGTTACTATTAAACAAAAATATAGTCCTAATCAAAAAGCTCAAACTCCTAAGATACGCAACGGGAAAAATACGGGAAAGGTATATTGAAAGTTCGCAATAACTTCACTAACAATGGCTTGAGTGAGGTAACGCTAGTGGGTAATAATAATAAATTCGCTTTTATTCACGTCTGTACGAAAAGGCTGTACGGGAAAACTTTTAAAATAGATAATCAAATAGGAGACGAACTTTTACGACGAGCCTCGTACACTTGAAATAGAACCAATGGATCTTCTTACTACTGCATAAAATATTATGTAAATCTATTAACAAAAAAACTCAGTTTACAGTTATTTTAAAGGAAAATTTTCTTTAATACATTTTTAAAAATATAATTATATTAATCATTGCTCAAGAGAAAATTGACTTAATAATTTTATTCAATTGTTTTACGTTTCTTTAATAATATTATTTAAGCAATATTTCTTCCAGTTGCGCTTTACATTGTAAGAGTAGCAGTTACAAGCTCGGACATGACAGAAGGTAGGAAATCCTCCACAGATTCTGCGAAGCCGCCATGCGCCATAAAGAATAGGCGGAGAGGTCCAGGGAGGTCGATCCCGCAGCCCATCCGCGTCGCCGTAGGAGACCACAGCTTCGCCGTTACACTGTGCAACTCTGTGTATAATCCTGGGCATGCAGTCGTTTCAACGGGGGAACAGGGGTTCATGCGTCTAACAATTGCCAAGCCAGGTTATTTGTAATATTGTTTAACGTTAAATAATTATGTTGTTAAAAATATTAAAAAAACGTTAACTTCTTTTAGGTATTAAGAGAAAGCTGCTTAACAAAACAAGGTATTATTAGTGCTTCTAACAGTGAAACGATCCCTGCTAAGATGCATAACTGATCCATCGTAATGATACCCAGTGTATTAACTAATTGAGAATTACAGCCTAAGTGGGTAGTTTCTACTACTTTATTTCTTTAACCAGTGGTTTTACCCACACAAACTTTTACGTCTGGGCCTTATTCTTTATAGTCTTGATCAGCCTCCTGAGTGACACACCGTCGGCTTTTGACTCTAAGCTAAGCATGACAAGGCAAGGAAGTAGAGTACTGCGGTGAAGATGAAAAATGTGTTACGTGCATAACCGAATCTACGACCTCGGGAATGAGAGCCACAAGTCGAAGCCACTAGGCCAAGCTCGCTCCCTTTCGTTTTAATTCCTTAAGGCTTAAGAAATAAATATGAATGAGTTACTTAATACTTAAATAACCTCGCCTTCTCCAAAATTCTTACTCCTCGCGACATGACATCTTGTTGAGTTCACTTTGAATTTTTAAATAAATTGCCGAGGCATTTGAGATGTTCTAGTACATTCATTAAACCAAAGCTACTTTTAATTTTGTCTCAAAAAGTTGTATTTTGATAGTACAAATAGAAAAATTTATTTTCATGTTCTATATGTTACCAATACAATACCTATATAATAATTATTAATTTTCTATTTATTTTTTTTTAATTTTATATTATATTAGGACATCGATGCCAATATGCAACTTAAAAGTACAAGGGAAGTGTAAATAATTCAGAAACCCATTTTCCATCCAAATTTAGGTAATATAAGTCAATAAATTTACCGAACACCCATAGTAAATTAATTCATACTAGACGACGGTAAAAATCTCTGTGGATGAGACTAAATATTGCACATACGTACATAGTAGTACCTATATGGCAGACATGTTTCTCCATATATATTGTCAATATATAGGGGGAAAGTCAGTGAAAGTTAAGACAACAGTTACTAATGACTGACTTTGGGTACTAAGCGATTCTGGATACTATTATATATTACATAAATAGAATATGTAATACAAAGCTACAGTTTTAGCTCTTTTCTCAGTGCTTTTATTGGGATCAAAGATGGACCGCCACACTATACAATTAATATATAATTTTATTACTAGAGCAATAAATATTATGGCTCAGTAAATACACAATATTGTTTAACAGCGTGCAGGGCCGAGAGCAATCTAATCATCATAAAAACGATGTGAGTTCGTCTATTATTTGTAAAAATGTGTGATTTCATATCCTCGTAAAAAGTAGGATAACATCTTCAATAGGCCATAATTCCAGAATGTACGTGATTAAGTTTTTTTTTATATTATCCTTGGATAATTGTCCTACTTCTCCGTCTATGGATGGAGTATATATCATCATTAGCAAATATACATAGTATTATTTATATTCTGGGAAGTGTGTCTTAAAGTTCTATTTAACAACACACACAGCAGCAGTATTTGCTTCAACAGGCGTTTAGTCCCGATTTCACATGGCCGAATATTTTTTTTTAATCATGTTATAAACAGACATACAATATACTTTTACGTCTATTAAACATATGTTTGCTCTATTGTCAATAATTTATGCAGCGTACGTGATTTAGGGTTTTGTATTGGAAATTTTTCCATATGTAAATTTATTTAATTTACCATGAATTCATAACATATAGTATCCTATGTTCATTAGAGATAATGGTATCTAAGGGTGATTTGTTCTGGAAAGCATTCTTCAAATCTTTCCAGTATCTATATATTAATGCTGTTATTATATGCGTAAAGGACATGTACGATGAGAAAACTAGAGAAAACAAAAATGCATCTATTTACTACATCGTAAACAACTCTAAAATATTAATAGAAATATTTTCTTAAGACTTTACGGTATTAACGTTTAAAGAAGACGATTACGAGGTCAATGAGGCTTTAACAATAAAACAAAATTGTACTTGACAGCCTTTTATTTCGACTCATAAAATAAAATGAACTTTAAAATATTAAAAGGTAGTCAGGAAAGTACTTTATGCTCAATCTTCTTTACACCATACGATTACGATAATATTAGTAATTTAATAAATTAAATCGACTTCAAACACCTGTCAATATTATTTAGCTACATTATAAGCACTAAATACAAATCTGAAAAAGTACTGAACTAATTTTAAAATTTAAACCAATCTGCTGTAAATTAGAATATACCTTTCTTAAAGTATAGAAGTCTTCACTGGTATAATCATCTTTTGAATGAAACAAATCACTTCGATATGAATTTTAGTTTGCGATTATTTGTCAAGTATTTATACAAATCCTAAATCCAGGACGCGTTATAGGATACTTCAATTCAACCACATCAAATACATGTAAAATCTTTAACTGTTTTTCAGTCGGTTAAAAATAATATACTGATTTCTACCTTTATAAATTAAAATAAGGTCTTCGTTGTTAATAGTTATAATTGTATTAGTTAGAAGTTATATTTAGTCTCATAGGCTAAATATCAGACCAGGATAGAAATTTTGAAGTTTAACAAGACGATTAAATAATACATTATTATAATTGTATCGTAGTCGTCCATTGTAATACTATACAAGCTATGTTGGGGATCCGGCACATTTGTATGAATTGTACGGGAGGCGGGTAATGATTGTTGATATACCCGGTTTTATTTGCACCGGCCTATCCGGTATAAATATTGCCGCCGATAAGACACGCTCGAAACGTTAATTGTTTGTGTTGCGATAGCTGCGGGCGATAATCAGTTTTAGGTGGTTTTAACCGGTTATAACCGGAAAATTAATCGGATGTTTTGCTTCGTAAGAATTGCAATATAATAAAAGCGAATGAGACCACACACTGATATGCTGAAGTGATTGAATTTAGGGTAAATGACCTTGCATTAGAGCATTTGCTTTTATATCAGATTTTAATTAAGATTTTCAACTGCAGTTATAATTTACTAATTATAACTGCAGTTATAATTAGTAAATTATAACTGCAGAAAGAGAGACTAAATAATTCAAAAAGTATTAAATTGAAGTTCTATTAACGAATAAGTATCGCAATACAGTGAAGAAATGCTGCCAGCGTTTAATACATAACCATTACAAGGGTACATTACCAAAGGGACCAAACTTTTTAAGTTTGTTTTGATTTTCATTTTAATTATTGTTAATTGTATTATTACTATGCAGGTTAAGAAAAATGTAAATACTGTATTTGATGTTATGATTACTAATAATATTAATTATTGTTTTAAAGTAACAAAGAACTGAGTGAAAAGTGGCGGAAAGATCATTGCCAGTTCTTTACGCGCTCTCTGGATTTGGGAACTGGTTGAAAATGTAATTTAGTTCTTCCGTTTTGAATATTGACGTTCATAAGTACCCACACTTTAGTACGAATTTTGATTTGATTTTAATGGAAGGAACGAAATGAAATGAGTCCTGTATACTAGAATAATATGTATGTTATTTCTATTTTATTTCGATGTAATTTATAAATACTCGTTTAAACAAGAAATTTACCTTTAACTGTATTGATTTTATAGAAGTTCGTTGCATACGAGCTACTGTGTAAAAATATCAATTCGGCATATTTACGTTATTCAGGAATGAATTATAGAATATTCAATATCACTCACGATACAACCAAGAAATTTGAAATGAATAATTTATTTCTTACATTATTTATACAAATCCTTATCCATTTAAATTCATTACTTATAGCTTCTAGAATTCTAAAATTAATTTGTTTGGAATTTACATAATTGGAAAAATATACACAGAATTTTGCTAAAAAAAACCGTAAGTAATTCGAAAACGCGTTTGTACCGTTTCGTTTCGATGTTCATAATAACAAGCAACAATTAGATTTAATCCATATTTTTCGAATTTTATGTATTTTGCATTATATTATTTAACTATGTTATTAGTTTTTCTAGTGTTTACCTGGCTGAATCGATCACGCACAACGGACCTATTAAGAGTCTAATTGCGGAAACGGAGTCCCCCACATACTGGCTGAATCGATGACAACTGTGCATTGAATTTTATATACTCAGTTAACATGTACATTAAAGAAAAACATGCCCAGGAAGGCATGCCGGTTTTATCGAGATGTTCTAAAACAACTTGTTCTGCCTTCTATGCATTTTGTGTGTATGCACTTTGTGATACATAAATCTGACACCAAAACCTAGAGGTTATATACCACATTGCTTTTTATGTGCAACTGAGTATTTTACCTTAGCCAAATTAGCTTATCAGAATGCTCGAATCTATCTCCCCTGGTGGTTCTAGGTATAATACTCGAAGTAATTCTTAAGCAAATAAAAAAGATTGAGAATTTAGAAGAATTTTATCCGCACACAATTCAATGAGAATTTTAAATAAAGTGAATTCCAAAATGTTAAGTTCTAAAAGTGTAACGAGTGCTTATTTAAAATATCTAGCTGGCTGGCGGGCAGGTGTGGGCAAACATTTGCTTTGCAACCGGCGACTCATCCCAAACAAGAGATAAGCGCTTTGGATTTCACACCAATGTTTGTGTTTAGTTTCGCTTATGGAATTTTGTTAGAGGAATATGGGTTCTTGATTTTGTTATTGAAATACTTGATTGGAAAATATTATCCGTATCCGTTAAAGGTTGTCGATTATTTGCCGTTGAATCCTTTGGTTTGATCTAACTTCGACACCCATTGGTCGATATTTTACTAATCGGTGTCTCTACTTTGTGACTGTTTCAATGTATGCCGGTCTTTCTTCACCGTACGAGGAACTGTTTAATGCAAGAAATTTCAGTTTCAGCCGAGGTTTGAGCTGATGACCTGGTATTAGTCGCGAGCTCAAGCCACGAGGCCAATATAGGCCTCTCTCTACTACATAGCTTCTATGTTTTATTAATTTAATACGATAATGTGAAACATACTTTAAACTCATTGACATAGTTAAATACAGAACAGAATGATGTTGGTGTCATAAACAAAGCAAACAATCAAAAAGCATTTATTCATATAGGAAACATAATGTAAACGTCAAAAAAAGGAAAGAAATATACATTGAATGATTCTAATTTTACATTTACTGTCACTTCTCAAATCAAGGACGAAGAGAAGAACTGGCAATAAACTCTTCGCCACTCTTTTTAATCGTTTTTTTTACACGATGTTTGTAAGGAGCTGCAACCATGTTCCATATGATATCTTGAGTAATAAAGATAAATTTAATACTTCGTTATATTGAGTATTACTAGTTAAAAATTCAATCAATCCACTAAATTGACCTAATAATTACTTTAAACATCAATGAAATAGCCAGTAAAGCAATCATTATGTGTGAAATTTAAGCAAAAATCAATTTCTCATTAGCAACATCGATGACATAGCATGTGATATTAGTTTCGCCAAACAATTTGTCTCGCTGCGGCCATCGCGGTTCGATCTATTTTCATAATTGACACGTGCGTTGTATTTAGAAATTTTAGGCGTTTGAATTTTGAATTACCTATTTTGGTGGGAGGATATGGAAATAAAAAGTACTGTTACACAAAAATCTTTCTTATTTACAGGAAAAGCAATATACAATATCTTTCAGAATTAGAATTTGATAAGAAGGTGCAAAACTTGTTCTGTCATCTATTGCATAAAATAAGAGATTGATACAAAAGTCTTGCACAGTGTTCCGTTTATAAATATATTAAGCCTACTAAATGCTGTTTCTGACGTAATTTTATCATCAGTTTAAATTAATACTAGAACGAAATATTAAGTTTAACTCATAATAAATATAGAAATAAATTCACTTAGAAACCTTATTACTTTTAAAAATATTTCCAAACCAATTCGACTCAGGTACAAGAAAAGAGCATGCCAATTCTTGAAAGGGCGATAACGCACTTGCGAGTCTTCTGGCAATGTTAGTGTCTACTAAACATCAGGTGAGCCTACTGTCCGTAAGCTAATTACATAAATAAAGAGTATGTGTACTTATGTACACGTATAGTTTGGCGTATGGAAAATAAACTAAAATGCAATAGTGATGAACGATAAATATTAAAATTAATCAAAAAGATTTAATTTCAATAAAATTTGGTTGTTATTATAAGATTATAATAAATGATTAAAAATATCAATATCAATAAATCTAATTTTAACAAATAGTTAAGATCAAAGATCGTTTAAACACTCAGAATTCTGAACTCGGAACTCATTAAATTTAATGGTGTAATAAATGTATAGAAAATTAATATATTTTTTATTTACATAAAATTTGTAAATACACCAAAAATAAAAAATAACGAAATAAAAATTTTTTTAGATAATAATGTAATAATTTTTAAGTAACGATGTACATAAATTACACATTCAGACAATTAACCTCATATCTATAAATGCACTCAAAACAGTTTATTCAAATCACTTTTATTACTGGTAAATATAGATATACTAATAAATACTATCACAATCGTATATAAAATTGTTTTAATAAACACACCAAAATAATAATTCACACTGTTTAATTGTACTGTTACGAAACACATGTTCTAAATATAAAAATACTGGAATATACAACTTGAACATAGTTATCGATTTTCATTACACCTAGAACTAACTTTACGATGTAGAATTCAGGTGTCGGTGTGCCTGCGCATCGTAAATTTCACTCTCATTATTTTAGTTATTTGATAATATTCGGTTTAGTCAGTGGGATAGTATGGTTAAACAATAATGGGCGATTATGGAGACCTTTTTGTAAATACAAAATGTCTCTTTAGCAAATACATTGATGTGGTCGCAATAGCAGGTGGCACGCAGAGGCATGTCATAGTCAACTATATAAATATGTTTATATATTGTTACATTTCTAATAGCCCCAGTTGTATTATTGACGTCCAGCTTGCTCTACGTGTTTCTTCGACTATATAAAAATAATACTATAATAAATAAACCATTAGCATCAAAATCTTTTCACTTGTGCTTTGCTTGCGATGATTTCTTTTTTAATGAAAAATTATTATCATCTGATCAGCCTGCTGTGCCTAATACGCCGTCAATATTTACTAAGCGATACCGGTTCCTCATAATGTTTTGCTTAACTCACAGACAGAAAGATTATTTGTTCAGCGACACACACACTCACACACACGCGACTACGGGCTACGAACTTCAGAAATGTGTGCCGTACGCTGTAACCATTAGGCCTATACTGTTTGTTTCTATATTTTTACCTGGTCTTTTATTATGAATAAATAGAACCTGGCTACAAGCAGTTTACAGTATATGAAACATCACTCTACGTCTACATTAATACTGGCTATTTCAGCATTTGAATATTTCTAGAATTTCCAAGACCTTGTTCATGGTTAGGCATATATATAAAACAGTTGCCATGCAAAAGCAGCTTTTCACCTAACCATTTATGAAGCGAGTGTACTTTATCTCCAATAGTTAATCGCATTCTTCTTGAAGTAATTTAATTCCTTTTAAGTTCTCTTAGAGACACAATTTCCTCTCACAATTTATAGTGTGCTCGCTAGCTGAGGATTAATACTTACTATGGACACGTATCTCTTAGAAAATAGTATTGGAAAGATTTTTCCCGACTCACATACCGAATTATTTCAGCTTAAGTCATGTTAAATAATCATAAAGAAGGATGAGTCTTGTGAGTATATGTGTATATAAGATGGGGATACTACCGAGTTTTGGAATCAATCAAAATGATCCGTTGGCGATGTTTAAGTATGTGTTGTTCTTTTCTAATAATAACAAATAGTAGAACTTTTGCTAATTCTTGTTAACCTATGCAATCCGTTTACTAATACATTCGACTTATAAGTGATTTACTCATAAAAAGTTTTTATTCGATTTATTGCTCAGGGCATTCATTATAAACGACAGATGAATATTGTAGAAATACATGTCCTTCAAGAAAAGAGCGTACCAGTTCTTAAAGGGCCGGCCACGCACTCGCCAGCCCTCTGGCATTGAGAGTGTCCACGGGCGGCGGTATCACTTAACATCAGATGAGTTTCTAGCTCGCTTGCCCCATGTTCTATAAAAAAAAACAGTCACTCCGCTCCCTCTGCAATACAAAATGTCTTGACCTTCAAAACGAGATATATCCACCGCACCCTGTCCTGTGCGACTTTCCACTAATTTCTGGATTTCAGCTGTAGCAGGTCACTAAGAAATTGACAGGCATCTTACCTTAAGTTGAAATATGTTTTTTTTGTTGAAGTTTTTGTTATCCATTTTTGTAGTATTAATTAATTTTTCGGGTCATGTCTACATACAGGGCTTACAGGGCAACATTTATTTGTTTGTCATGTCACGTTTATCCTAATTTATTGGTCCGAATAAAAACAATCACTACCTAATTATATAATATGTCATATTACTGATATAATTAATACCTAAAAACAAGTTATAAAGAGGTTAAAGCTTGAAAAGATAGACCTTTATAGGCAAGTAATGTTTTTAAAAACGTTTTTTATATTGTAATTGTAATGCCAAGGATAAAAAGTCGCGATCAATTTCATTATGCTTAATCAGCAGTGTCTCCTTAATATAAACCTTTAATTACCGTTTGAATTCTTTTGTTCCTTGAAAAGGCAATTAGAAATATATATATACTAGCGGATCCGACAGACGTTGTCCTGTCTATACGTCTTTAATTTGAAAATTTCAAACTTTTTTTAATAAGCTAAAACATTCTGGACCATTTTGATGAAAATTATTATTCAAATGTTATGACAATATCTAACGATCCAGCACATGGTCTACAATAACACAATGATAACAAAACTTTTTTTTAATTTGATCGCAGCGCTAACTGTCGGGACAGACTAAAATTAAAATTCGAATATTATTTAAAATTTGACAGTGCGATGGTAGCGCCGTCTGTCGGATCCAATGTAAAACATTCCAAAATCAACAACTACTAATTAATTAAAAAAAACATTGTCCAGCGGACAAAATTGTGAATCTAAACCATTCTCGAATCTCCACAAACACACACAAAAAATTTCATCAAAATTGGTCCAGTCGTTTAGGAGGAGTTCAGTCACATACACACGCACACAAGAAATATATATATTAAGATATGTATAGAGACGATACATAAATTCATACAGTAGCAATTTCAATATGCTTCCAGTAGCGTCAGCAACAAAATTATCTTAAAAATAAATGTATGTAAGTCGTTAAGACAAAGATAAGAACCCCCACATAGCCGCAAAGCGTTTGTGAAACGTCATCACGTTGTGAGTTAATTCATCGGCGTTTACGGAGACGATTACGGCCTTCTATCAACTTTCCACTCCATAACCCTCCCCTGGGCGCCATCGATTGTGACTCAGCCGGATTTGCATTTTATAATTAAAGAATTAGATACGCCCTTTAAGAAGCTACGCGACCCGCTTATTTATTCGGCAAGTTTTACATTTTAATGACGACTGTTTAGATTGTTTGACATTTGTAGGCGTTTGTTCTAAATGTGAATGGACGAGTTTTGAGATAAAGTTGGCCTTTATTCATTCTACAGGGTTTGTGATTACAACTTTTAATTATCAGATAATGTATCTATGATTCTGGTTTTTAAAATACGGTATACCATCCTATAGGATTTTATTATGGAAATCTGAAAACGGGAGGTTTATACATCATTTTTTAAAAGTAACCTGTCATATTAAATAAAGAAAAATAAAATTTTAATCAAAAAGTATAGTGAGTAACGCCTTTTATAACCATTAGGTCAAGTTAAAAGCATTGCTGTATGAAATATCATATTAAATATTAAATCAGGATCCTGGATCGTCCCTGAGGATGGGGCGGACCATTCATATGCACTTAGGCACAGAATAAATTAAACAGTTGCGCGTTTAGCGGAGCGTGTTACTGCATTAAAACGGAAATTTAACAAGCATTTATACTATGTTTAGGATATAGATTGCTCAGATCCTTATGGTCTAATGTACTTGTTGAAGTAGCAAGGGCATTTTTTTTCCTTTTGGGTACCCCCTTTATAAGAAATCCATTTCTTAATACACGCAACAAAAATCTAAAATGCTATGTATTTGCTATAGCATTCCATCCGTCAGCATACGCGACTGCTTTGGGAAAAGGGTGGTATGGTAGGGCCACGCCGCTTTTTTGCTCGAGCTGATAGGCTCACTGCCGTGCGCCCAGCTAACTACCTAACATATTAGTGTTGTATTAACCAATAGGTAATGTGAAGATAATTGTATTAAACTGACTAAAATGTGACGAATATTGTTATAGAGGTCACATTCAAATCTTGCCAAGAATAAAACGCGGGCGAAGCTGCGCATGGTAGCTAGTAAGGTAATAAAATTATAATAATTAAGCAGTTAATGGTGGGAAGATGGGTTGCTTTTATATACATTATTGTAATTTCATAGTGGCTAAAAATAGTGTGTAGTGTCGGATTTATTGTGGGTATGTGTTTGAATTTTGCTTGTACATATAATCAAATGAATTGTTATATTTAATTACACTAACCCATAATTAATATAAATTTCAAAACAATATACTTATTCGAATACTAACACGATAGTGTGATAATAATTTAGTGACAACTTGCCACTAAATTATATTATGCTTCCAAGTCTAAAAAATATAATGTAAATTTCGTACTTATAATGAATAAAATAATTATTTTATAGGGTAACTGTTATTCTGTAATCTAATCATCTTTATTAATAATATTTATAAAATTAACAGATAAAAACTGGGTTTTAAGCTACTTTAGCGTTTATTTAAAACCAACTGTTCACAATAACTGTAGCAAAGTTCTGAATAATACATCTTAGCTCTCCAGCGACGAATGAAATTTTTTGGGAAAAGTTTATTGTACATTGTTTCTAGGAATCTCTCTATTGTTATGAAACTTGATGAATTCATATTTAATGAAGTATTCATATGACAAATTAACATTAATAAGCATGTTGTCAGTAACATAATATTTCTAATTATTGCGAGGAAAGTGTAGATAAAAGATACAGGAAAAGGTAAGAATTTCTATTTCCAAATAAGGATAAGTTGATAGTTTTTTTATAGAACAGAGAGCAAACGGACATTCATAAAATAATACAGGTGGTATGGCCCATGGCCACTCATACTGCCTAAAGGCTCGCTAGTGCGTTGCCTCCTTATTTTTGGGATTGATTTGCTCCAGTTCAAAGAATTTGTATTACTCAAAACATGGCGATTAAAAAGAGCGGTGGAGAGTTTCTTACCAATTCTTCTTGTCCTTGCTCTATTGATTTTCAACTGGTGGAGAGTTTCTTACCAATTCATTTTGCCCTTGACTTGCGAACTGGTATTAAATGTCAATTAGAATCAATTTAACATCTTTTCTGTTGACATTCATAAGTGCTGTACTTGTATATGAATATAGTTATTTTGTGGAACCAGCTGCCCACTGAAGTATTTCCGAACCAATTCGACTTACGGTCCTTTAAGAAAAGAGCGTACCACTTCTTAAAAAGCCGGCAATGCACTCGCGATTCCTCTGGCATTGAGAGTGCCCATGGGCCGCGGGGTGGTATCACTTAACATCAGCTGAGCCTCCTGTTCTATAAAATAAAATAAATTTTGAGTTTGAATTAGATTTTGTACGTTCTTTTAATGTAGATGTGGTGCGAGGTGCATTCTAATGGAGTACGAAAGGTGGTTTTTATATACGATTATACATAGCTGTTCACTATAAGCAGATGAATAAGTCGCACGTTCTATATTGTATTTGCTTGCAGATACTAAATCTATAAAGCATGCTGATAGAATCGTTAAAAACACTAAAGTATGGCTAAGCTTCGTTAGTTTTTAAAGCTCACTTCTTACGTTGAAAGCTTTTAAATTCTTAAACTATCAAAAGATGTATTAAAAAAGGAGTATCGACTTTTTAAAGTATTTTTTAAAATAGAATTATTCTTCCTACTATCATATATATCTTGCATAGCTAACTTGGTTATAAAAAAAAAAACAATGTGGATTTTTAACCGACTGTCATTGTGACATTAAATACAAGCACTCATTCAGTCCGGGACCATGCCATGTATTTGTGACCTTTTAACTAATCTGACTGAAGATAACAAATAAATACAGGCAAAATTGTTATAAGCATCCTTACATCTTTAATTAGACAGTTATATTACGTATATGACGTCAGCCTCATTAAGAAACACATTCTGGGTTTATGATGGACGTAAATCATGTTAATTACATTACATAGCTTGCTGATTATGAGCCGAAAACGTATTATATTACCATCAAAATGTATCAAAGGATTGTTGCGAATTTGGTACGTATTTCTAAGTATGATTTTAAGGTTAATATAACCTCCACACATAAGGGTACAAAAGGCGCAATGCCCGTCGATATGGACGAGAATGTCGGAGGGATACGTCCATAGATAGAGCTAACAGAATGGCTGATGATGATGATGTAAGAAGTAGGATAAGTCGCGAAATAAAAAAATGAAATCATTAAAAATAATAAAACTGGGGTACAACGATGAAAAAATAGAACGGAACATAAAAATAATACCAAAAAGTATGGTTTTTGTATGCTAGCAGCGAATCTTTTAATTAATTTTAATATTGTCTAAATGTTGTTAACACAATTATTTAACAATATTTAGACCGATAACTGTATCTAAGCTAAGCCCTAACAATGATTAAGAATAAAGAAAGAATTCTTTTGTCATGAATACTGATTTGAGTATTCGAAAAATTTTAAATTAAAGCGAGAGCTCTTAACAGCGAGAATATTCGAAGGGTACAGTCACTAAATAGTTAATACGTTGAAAAGTCACTCCATGGCAGGATGACAGTTAAGGTTGTGTAAACGCGGACGGTATATGCAATAGTATTATAATCTTTTATTAATTCCGTGTATGGGGCTGTTGAAGTATGACGTAACCATGACGTGACTATAGGCGGAGGGGGGTTCTTTTATTTAATTATTTGGTGATTACGTCAACAGTAATTATTTACTGTAGTATTTATATTTATAGTGGTAATTAAAGAAAATAGTTTGTAAATTATTAGACAAATAATAAATAAAAACGTTAATATTTAGATATTTAAACTAAAGCGTATTAAACTGTAAAACTATTTAATGTGTGTTTAGAATTGACTGCTCTACCTTCGCAGAAATAAAATGTCCGTATTAATACGCGTCCAAATAGTAGCTCGTCTATCGTTTACTTTAGGGTGGAAACGATATCGCGCATATCACAATGTAAGGGGTAAAAATATAGGGGTGTGAAGATGAATATCATTAGATTTATTATGTGCGAAAATATTCGAAATTTGTACCTTCGGAGATAAGGGTGTCTTCTAGATTTGGGGGAACTCGTATGACTCCTTTGTGATAAAGTTATCTCACCTTCGTTTTTATTATATGTTAAAGAGAAACATTTATACAAACTAAAAAAATATCCATATAGTAGTGTGCTACATCACTGATGTAAATACGAACCTATAAACATACAAACAAACAAATTATCTTACTATTTAGCATTTCTTGTTTATGGGTTCCCGGTTCTTATAAAAATTCTAGATTTTGAAAATATTTCTGATGAAAAATATTTTTGAGACTGGATTTTCCATATGGATGACCTATATATCTAAAAGTTTTATTAAGAGGTATTTTTTTAACATCATAAACTTAAATGTACCTTATTTACACCAGTCATGGCATTCTACTACCATCGGGATACGATTATAAAATACACAATTACGTATGTTTATCGATTTAACTTAGATATTTTGATTAAAATCAAATTAAAAACTGAATAGAATTAGAAATCAAGTTCAGTAGTTATTATCCAGGGCGGAGACTGGAATCAATAATCTAAAATAAATAATCCTCTGTCTGATGGGCGTTAGCAACAGGGTTGCCGTGAGATGAACTGCGTCGTTCGAGATAACGCGATGGCGATACTGAAACGGGTATTTCATCTAAAATCATAAATCCAGTATTAAAATTCATTATTTAAACCCACGTATAATTATTACTACTGACAAGTAAAAAGGGGTATACATTATATGATAAATACCCTTCTTTACTAGTAAGTAGATGCCTGAATCAGCGTTTAAAAATTCATACTAATAATATTTTTATAACAATAAGTGACATAAAATCAAAATATGTCATAATATAATAATGATACGAATACAATTTCATTGAATTTCTCTTCACAAAAACATTTACCAACTCAAAGCAAACGTTTTTCACACAACATAAATACGAGAAGTCTTTTCTAGTCACCACTGCTGTACTGGTTTTTATTAACTTAAGCAATGTTTATAGATATATACCATTTTGCCTTTGAAGTGATTGTTGTCACTAAAAAGAATATTTCAATGCCGCAATGTGTTCACACAATAGAAGCCTTCCTACACACGCTGCCAAAGTCAAATAATGCGATAAAAACGTAAGCTAGCGGCTAATTCACTTAACACAAACAAGCTTGTTGGATATGTTCAACTTTCTTACAAATAATAACAGAGCCACGAACATAAATCACCCTTAAATTGTTGCAATAAAGCCTTTAATGGTGTAACTGTGTGTTAAGTAAAATTTGTTGGTTCCGAGATGTAGAATTCTGGTTGCATTACGCATGCGCAATGGTCATTGCAGCTTGGCACTTCTTCGGGCCATGTGTATCCTTTATCAGTCGATAGGAAACCGTGTCGGGGACCGGTTACGCTCTTGCTCGCGATACTTGCTATCGAGAACGTTAACATGAGTTGCGACGTATTTTTTTAACGACGCAAAGTTGAGTGTTTAAACATCAGATGTGATATAAATAGGGAATTGGTAAGTTACTTCTTAAATATTTATTTTGTTGTTATTTCTATGTTAGGCTTGAAATTATAGGTAAAGTTAGTTTAGGCGGCCCGCCCGCCCTATGTTATGGTAACGGGTTTCATTTGGAAAATAGATAAAATTATCATAAATATTCTCTTAATCTTAATTTGATAAAAAAGTATGGAGCACAAAGTGCGGAATTCTACTTTAAATATTTTTCTATATCCCAAGATATGAATGATAAAAAAATTATTTCTCTTTAACTATTTAAGAATTAAAAAATAAGTTAAATACTTATATTTTAATTTACTGAAATATTGTAATTACATAATGATAATAATAATAAATGCATAACAAAAAACTGAAATGTATATAGGTTTAGCTCTTGTGTAGGATTTCCTCGTTTTATTGGGATTAAGAAATGTTAAATACAAAAAAAAGATTTAATAAAGTATGTTATAAAGTACATAATACTGGAATGAAATCAATACACTCAACAATTCGCTACCGAACTCGTAAATTTATATAATGTAAGTATTATTAAAAAACGTATCAAACATTTTTTTGGAACACAACACAACGGAATTTTGAGTCCTGAATAGGCGAAATACTGCTTTCTAATTCGTGTTTTTAATCCGGTATATTTAATATTAAGGTAACATTACCTTTGAACATCATTTTCTTTAAAGAGTACTCGGTAAATATGAGTGAGAATTCTGAAGGTGGAAGAATAATTTAAATAAATATAGTCTCTACGACATAATATGAATTACCTTCGTTGATGCATTAAAGCATCGATTGAAGCATCCAGGTTCTCATGAAGAAAGTTTGGTTTGTTTAAATAGCACGAACGGAAAAAATCGTGGAAGAGTTAACTGCCCAGTAATTTGTAATATTCTGTCTCATCAGAGCATTGGTAGCTAGGATTCCGTCTATCAACACTAAATTGTTTGGTTGAACGCTGCTTCTGCATAATCGTATGTTTTAAACTTTATCATATGGCATAGAGAAATATTGTGATGAAGCTAACGGGGTATTACTGAAAAGTTGTCGTATTAAACTTATAGAAAGAATTTACAAAAAAAAAAACAGAAATAAGGGGAAAAAGCAGGCGACTATATTTTTTTTCACCTCATAATTTATACATCATTCACGGTGATTGTAATAATGTCCGAAATGGCTCGATTGTGAAATTTTGTGTGCATATTGTTTAGGTCTCCGAATCAGACATCTATTTTTTATTCCCCCATCTGTTTAGGGTCATCCCTAAATTTTTATTTTTAATTTTTAGACATGATTTTAAACATTTTTTTATACATACAAGGCTTAATTTTCACTCCTCTATGACCATTTTTATTTGTAAATTAAAACTTATGATTTGAACTCTGAGGCTTTTATAGAGAAACATTCACAGACAAAACCTCAAAAGTTTTGATTCCGGAAAACCGATTAGTCTCTGGGGTAGCATAGCAAGTTCGGATGTACTAAAAAGGTAGGCTAAGTAAAATCACATTAAGAAGAAACGAAGTTCGCGAGAGCAGCTAGTGTGTTCTATAAAAGTTGGAATTATTATAAAACAATTTCGGGAAATCAAAACAAACTTATTAAAATTGAATTCTTTGAATTGTTCAATATTTCTCAGCGAGGTTTTTTTTTTCTTTGAAGGATGTATGATTGAGATACAAATAAGAATAAAATATTTATTTCCAGTTTTTACAATATTCTCAGCCTACATAGTAAGCTTTATAATAAGTAAAATATAATAAATATATTGTATTATAAATTAAAACAATTAATTAGCTCATATATAGTCTAAATAAAAGCTATATGAAACCGCATGCAGCTTGGTTTTGATTCCCAATTAAAAGGTAAATATTTCATTTAACATATGTAAAATAGTTAAATTGATAAAATCTAATCTTATTGTAAGGTATATACTCACAGTATTATACTCATATTCATTATAAACATACATACAGCCTGTTAATAATATATAATGGAATCTGAAGAAATCCACAATAAATAAATTTCGTTCATAGTTGTACTTTTACAAGTTATATTTATCTATGGTCTGGGTTCTCGTAGATTGTAATTACGAACAAGTCTATTTATAATAGCCGTCTGTGCTACGTTGTCAATATTGGCGACGTTTGAAGCAAAAAGCGTTTCGGCTTACCAAATACCGGCGAAGTTGCTTAATTATAAAGGTATATGAAACATGACTATCTATCCATACTATCTCTAATTTAGAGCTTAGATCTACTAGATGAGAGCCTAGTTGTGTTATAGGTGGCTCTTAAAACGTGGACTTAAAAAAATAATACGATTATTTTGGAACATAAGATCATCATGGTATCACTTATTCCACGTCATTAAAATTCGAGCCTGTTGGCATCCCTACTCATCGGTAAAGAAGACAGAGGGTGTTGGCCGAGAGAAAAAGCCGGCGTTAAAAACTCTCGGTACTCTTTTTAAAAAAAAAAAGAACAAGACAATAATAATAACAATTAATACATGCAGAAGGTAGGTACACATTCCTCGCGATAGTCTACAACATTTAGAAGCCTTCAGAAGGTACGGCGTAAATATTATATCATAAAGGGCATCTTTCGAATAATAACAAAAGGCTACGGTTATATAAAAACATCGTTACGGTTTTCCAGGTAAACAAATGAAATGTTTTCTACGTAATATCGTAATCATTTTTGTATCATATGTTTTTGAATTGTTTATTACTTAGTAAATCCATCTGTTGGAAAAGCTGCTAATTTGAATTAATTATTATTTATTTTAATTGTCAGTCTCATCTTCATATACATTTGTTAGTTTAGTTAAAAAAGGTGTATATTTACAACTGCTTCAGAAAACGTTGCTGCACTCATAATAGCGGCGTTTTTCTTTTGGCGTTTACTTTTTTCTTCTATTGTATATATACAGTGTATATACAATGACCTATTGTAGTGGTGGAGAGGCTGGCTATCTGTCACTCAGGTCTCCTGTTACAGAGACCAGTCTCTCACATACACTTTCAAATGTTATCTTAGTTTTAATCGTTGTAACCTTGTATGTATATGTGAGAGAAGAAAATAAAGATTATTATTATTATTAATAAGAACTTATTAGGACTGACTTTTCCACTTTTACTCAGAGGAAGGCATTAACAAACATTTTATCAATTCTAACTAGAATAAACATATATATCTCTTTATCAATCCACTACATCTTTATAATACTGTATATATAATATTTAATATACTATAACGGAGCAGTGTTGGCTTAGTGGCTTCAGCGTGCGACTCTCACACCTGAGGTCGTAGGTTCGATCGCGAGCTGTGCACCAATTTTCTTTCTATGTACGCATTTAACATTTGCTCGAACGGTGAAGGAAAACATCGCGTGGAAACCGACATGTCTTAGACCCAAAAAGTCGAAGACGTGTGTCAGACACTGGAGGCTGATCACCTACTGATTTTAAAATTATCATGTAACAGATTCAGAAATCTGAGGCCAGGACCTAAAGACGTTGTAGCGCCACTGATTATATTATTATTATTAAACTATAAGGACATTCCATTCCACAGCTCATTAGGTAATGAGTAATTTATCACTAACAACCTCTCGAGTCATCTTCACTGTAATTAATGTACCATAAATAGTTTCATCATTAAATTTATATAATATCAAGTATATAATGTTCCTATGTTAATTTTTAAATGTTTAAGTGCATATAAAAGTTTAATTTATATGTATAGTGTCGCACTTACCAAATAAATCTTATGTATTTCGTTTTATTTATATAAAGAAATCTGTTTGTAACGATATTTATCTACGAATCCGTAATTTTTAAATTAAGTTTATGTAAATGATTTATGAATTTTAAATATAATCAGAACGAATTACTTAAATAAATAAATGATGTTGCAATTGCTGTAATCACGGAATACGGGATAAATAATAAATATTCAATTGATAATACTTATTCGATAGGTTATTTACTAAGCTTAATTGAGTAAAGGTCTAAAATAAACCTCCAATAGATAAATAGTTAATTAGGGAGAGTGTCCGGATTGAAGGAAGGATTACCTTCAGCGCCTTAAGCCTCTGGATGCCACGCTCACTGTTCACAAATACCTTTCTTTTAACCGGCTTACTCTCTTATGTTTCCGATTTATTTAGCTAATGTACGATTAGGACAGTTCTTAAACAATGTATAATTTCCTAAGGGTCTGTTTCACAATGTCCGGATAAGTTCCAAATAAGCTATTTATTAGTTACTGGTAGGATAAATACTGTAGTTGCGTTTCACGACTGTCAGATAGCACTATTCGTCATGAAACGCGAAGTATCTTATTTGGAACTTTTATCTTTCGAATGATTTATGTGTTGCATAGCATATAGATTTGATTTTATTTGATTAAGGCTGTGGGAAGAAATACACAAGTAAAGATTGATCTATTCGTGCACCGTTTGGGTGGGACCTTGGGGTGGTGAAGCACTTTAGCCACTAGATTAATACTACTTATTGCTTCTGGCATGATCAGGTTACATACGAAGAAAAACAGTAGAGGAAAAAAATATTTTAAAAATTTATTTTTGTATCAGAAATCAAGATCTCCACAATATGTGAATTGTAGTAATCAAAGGATGCATCAAGTGACAAAGTTATCTGGCTTAAAATGCTATGTTTTGCTAAGATTCGAACCCAAAGCAAATGACTGTTGCGTTCTGACGGGCTCAGTCAGGAATTATCCCTTATTAATTATTAAGCCTTATTTGAAAATACCAATCAAAATTCTCATTAAAGAATGTAATACAATTTACTTAATGAATATTTACCCATGTTTGTGATACATATTTTGATTTTGATGAGTTTCAATTACCGCCATATTTTAGCATGTGAGTTTATTTACATAACTTGTATTTCCTGTGACTGAATAATTTTGACCCAGGTGATCTATATATTGAAGTAATTACATATCAAATACCGTTTCAATGTGTACAGTATGTATCGAACCTCTGCATGTAAATAGATTTCGAGAAATATATAAATGCGGTCGAATAGTAAAACCAATTATTGGTTAACCATTTCATATCATTTAAGCAAACATTTTGGAATATAATAAATAATATTGAGGTACTCTTTGCTATTTATTGGGTTTTTATAGCTTAATAAGTGATACAAACGCCCGTGAATACTCATACTCTTCGGAATTTGTAAGGTCGTAAGTGCCTTTTATTAATAGTGGTAGTAAGCAAAATGTTCCTATTATAACACTTTGAGTATTTAAGTAGCCTGGTAACGATGGACAACGAGGTAATGCTGATGGAATTTAGTTTTAGTTTTATGGTATATGATAAACATGTATCCTTAACCTTAATATATATAGTATGAACTTGTCTAACTTAACTTTATTTAACAGCTAACTTACAAGGTAATGAGGCAATGATGTAGACGAATGGAAGGACTGGAAAAATCAGTTGATTAAATGAATTTGAATGGCGTTTATTGAGACACACTAACATTACAGAGTATGCACAACAAATGAAAAATTGTTACTGCAAATAAAATAAGAAGTACGAAAAAACTTTATAGTAAGTTTTTCTGAAGTCAACGGATTTTTGTCGCGGCCATGGCCTTGGCTAATAGCATGTTCCACTAAGTTACGCAATCGCTGACTATGCTGATTTGTGTCAGTCTATTCGGCAATATGTTTTATTATTTCTGAGTTCCATTTCTCATGCTAGCGCAGTGCTAAACGTGCGATCCTCATTCCCAAAGTTATTCGAATGTGCACAAACGGAATTTCTCTTCTATGCGCGCAACTTCATGGTAAGGCCAATCGTGAGGAAACCGACATGTCTCGAACCTAAAATTAATGACGTCTGACAAGGTCTATAAAATAAAAGAATCGAAGTTACAAATGCAATCTAAATCCAAGTCTCATTTGTGTCTGTAGCGCCACTGAACTATTATTATAACGTTATGTGAATTTTTACATTAAAATGTGCTTTATTTTTTGTATATACCTGCATATACAAACACCTTGGTTTATCTTCTTAAGACAGGGTTCATCTGTCCTTGAAAATTGTTAGTTTTATTCTTTAAGATACTTAAAATATTTACTTCACTTTACAGAATAAATTTCATTGTATGTGTAAAAAAAGAATATAGCTTAGTTATATTTTAAACCGTTATATACCAAGTAATAGAGAAAATGATTTGAGTCATTAACCTCTATAGAATGGTTTTAAGAATTACCATAAATTATAACGGTAAACTGTAATTAAATCGTTCGTACATAATCTATAATTTTGCGTAGCAGTGCTACGACGAACTACGCAGTTTGGTTTAGTCATATTTTAGTATTGTGTTCGGCTCTTATTAAATTAAGAAATTCATTGGTGTAGCCGCAATTGAACCCAAGTCAAAGTCAAGGTTAAGTATAAACTGACTTTAAAAGAAAAAAACAGAAAATTCGTTTATTTTGGAACATAAGATCATCATGGTATTACTTATTCCACGTCATTAAATTCCAGCCTGTTGTCATCCCTAAATCATCGGCAAAGAAGACAGAGGATGTTGGCCAAGAGTAAAAGCCGGCATAAAAAACTCTCGATACTCTTTTTCAAAAAGCAAATCATCAAACAATTGTACAATATTCAAAACAAATATGGCGAATTAATTAGAAGTAGCGTGCCCAGTACTAGTCCCAGGCCCTTTTTTTTTTTTTTTTTTTTTTTTAGAACAGGGGGCAAACGGGCAGGAGGCTCACCTGATGTTAAGTGATACCGCCGCCCATGGACACCCTCAATGCCAGAGGGCTCGCGAGTGCGTGCCCTCGTAGTAGTGATTATCAACTAGATAATCACTAAATTTATAGTAAGCTGTTTTACACAGCTTTTCTTTAATACATTTCTTAAATTTAATAATTATGTATGCATTAAGTAAATTATAACCCTTATTACATGCTTTAAAATCTATGTGTACGTGTATTTTTTAAATTATTACTTGCCGTAACTGATGAAATGTAGAATCAAAATTAAACATAAATTTATATAATTGCACTCTTGCGACTAAACTACACTTTCGTCTCCTTCTGTTAAATTATGTTTACGCTGTGATTATAAAATTTTGAGTTCTAGCACTACAATTGATTTTTCCTACCCCTATATAATTATCAATAAAGGGGTAGGTATATGAGATAAATTCAAAGTCCTAATCGATACTTTATAAATGCATTTCAAAGGTTTTACTTAATATTAAAAATTAACAAATTAAAACCGATAGTTTTCAACTGCAGCTAATTGAGTGTAATCGATTCTCAGTAATGTCGGTACGCCGTAATAAAATGGAAAACCAGCAAAATATCGCTTACAAACAACTCGAAAATAAAACAATGTATTCAGTTCGGTATTTGCAATCGATCGTGAACAATGCGAGCTAATTTCAAGCATAATAGTGGCGGAAAATTGCTACTAGCCATTTAGCTGGCGCAAGTTTGGCATTTCTATAGCCTTCGACTTAATTTGTATTTAGAATTTGCACACTGCAATTATTTTTTGCAAGCCTTATTGTGCCCTTATAATCAAAACTTAGCACATGCACACTTTATAAGAATTAGACTTGAATAATATTTTAAATAGGTTTTTGTTGTTACACTTAGAATATTAGCCTGCGTTTTTAAGTCAGGTCTAGGGCGGGGTTACAATATTTGCCTTGTATATTTTAATAAGAGAAGTATACCAGTATTATACGAGTAAATGGTAGCAGCTACCTGAGGAACGAAGGCATGCCAACCTTCATACCTCGGCTGAGTACGTCAAGGAGAGGACAGGAGAATGTATGTACTTGCTTGTACTCCTGTCGAATAAAAGACTACTAGCATGACAGTGTATTTCTTTCTCCTAGGTAGAAGAGAAGTCTTAAAGATACTTTACTTTTTAATATATATATATTAAAAAGTTCTCCTGTCGTTATAACTTAGATCTTGATAGATTCAATGCAAGTTTTAGATATTAATTTGCTAAAATTAGCTGCTATTTTGTATAAATGTAGATTATCTTTTTAAGATGATTACTTGAAGTGCGGGATAAATAATTATTGAGGACGTCAGCCAAAATTCTTAGCAGAAATTTCATACATTGCTATACCTTCATTCTTATAATAATCGCAAATACGGGAACAAAGGCACAGTAACCTGCTAATATATTTAAAAAGAAAACTTTGAAAAGGTGCATTAGCCTAACAAAAGGCTATTTTCATGAAAATAACTTTGAAAATAACAATGAACAATTCTTTCATAACGAAATCTTTCTTACTTGACTTATAGTTAACTGTGTTTTTACAGGTGATTTAATTTATTCGTAAATTGTTTTTTTTTGTGTTAATGGCTAAATCAAAACAGTTACGCAAGCGAAATAGATTAATAATAGATCCATGTTTCATATATTTGTATTACTTATAGCTTAAGTTTGTATGTATGTTTATTTCAATGCAAGTTACTATGACGCTATCACAATTACTTAACATTTTGTACCATATTCTTAAATAAATAATTATTATTATTATTGTTATTAATACTTGTGGACTTATCCTAGGTGGACTCACAGTCTGCCTGGAAGAGATCGCTCGAAAGTGATAAGACCGCCAGTTGCTTTCCTTTTAATTTAACTATAATGTAACTAGTAACCCGCCCCAGCTTCGCACGGGTGCAATGCTGATGAAAAGCAGGTTTTTATTATGTATTGTTATTTCCGTCGCTGGAAAGCTCCGATAATATACGCGACATATACCATATAGACATATACCATCACGGACTTTTCTGTAGACCTTTTCAATGTGTACAATTCTTAGTACATTATTTTGATAAAACTCGTAGGGTTCAGCCTGCGTTTGCAATGTAAGCGGAAAAAATGTAATTATTTACGACATCACATTAGAAACCTCAAAAAACTTACTTACTTCTCCACTATTTAATGGATGATATTATCCATATAAACCTTCCTCTTGAACTTCCACTCTATCTATTAAAAAAACCCGCATCAAAATCCGTTGCGTAGTTTCAAAGATTTAAGCATACAAAGGGTCATAGGGACAGAGAAACCGACTTTGTTTTATACTATGAAGTGATGTAACGAAGTGTTAACACATAAATAAATTTCAATTGTTTTAAATGCAGCAATGTATCATTAAATATATAAATAGATATATAAAAACCTAAACACGTAATTTGCTGTAGTCAAAGAACCGTCCAATACAATATGTGACATAATTAGTGAACAATACACTTGATTACAAAGCAGAACTCGGAAAGGCTTACACGCTTATATGAAAGGGTTAACATAGGGTTAGTAACGCGTATTTCAATTGTAATCAAATATGTCGGAGGGTCGCCGTCTGACTAAACAAGATAAAGCTCAGCGTGTCGGTGTGTAAACGTGTAATACTCGCTTTTGACAACCCTAGTCTTAGGGAGAGCGCCCAAGTTATAAGACATTTTAATAATGTTTTATACGATAGACTAGCGGACCTGGTAGATAGGTAGTCCTGATCTGACTTTGACACTTCTGATCATCTAAACCTCTCGAATCCACTGATCGACACGTACAGAAGATTTATAAATAGAAAGCAAATCAAACACAGCCTGAAATATTTAAATATTTGTATTAATTTCAGTTCTTTTTTAATTATCTCTTGATTTCCTCAGGAGTATTAAAACGAGTTGAATAAAATACACATACAAAATGATCGGAATTAATTAAATTTAAATTAACTTTTAAAAATTAATTTAAATTTAAAAAATTAACAAACAAACAAAAAACAAATGAATGAATGGCGATAATAATGCCTTAGTATATTTGATTTGAATCTTTTGAGTTCATTTTAGCATCGCATTTAGCAATAGTAACTATTTATTCACACACCTTAAACACTGAAGTAGGAGCTTCAGGGGTTTGTAGCTTCAAGTGGATTAATACAAAATCCTTTAAGCGTGTATAGTTATACACAACAAATAGATACAAAAATACAAAACAAATGTATGTATTTTACTGGTTTTTAAGTGTTGCGTTCAGTGTTTGACTTATACCACTTAACATCCTAAGATTGTGAACAAGGCCAGATTCAGCTTTCTTAGTAATATTACTTTATTATTAATTAGTTGATTGCATGGTGGAAGTTATACTGCTTTGGCTGCGAACTCCATTATGTATTGTAGGGTAATTCTACTAGATTTAACTACTCTATTTATTAGATAATTATGAAGAGAACAGTTATTTAACTTATATTGTACAATGACTTTTTATAGATCAAAAGGCAGAGGAGTTAGGTAATTTTGGATAGTGACCATAGACTGCAACGCCGGGGCCTAGCGGGTGTGTTTCCGACCTTTCAGATAATGGAATGCACTTTTCCTGAAGACCCCTAAGTCGCTTGGTGATGATTTTTTTAATATCTTTTAATTAAAATTGTTTAATTAGTGAACCATACTATTATACCAAAACGTCATTTGATGTATACGTAATAATTTTGATAGAATCATTAAGATAACCGAACAAAGGATTTTATTGTCCCTTCATGAAAGATTATGATTATAAAGCTAGGTACACAAAATAGCGATGTAGCAAATATGAAAACGGGTCATCTTATCGTGAACATTAAACGGGAGGTTAAAAGTAAATTTATGGGTTCATCTGAGCTTAACCCTCGGAATTAAATGGCAAGCTCGGTAAAGCTGCGGTTTTTAAGGGGTTGTGTTGAATAAATTCATTTAATTACGTCAGTATACTTCTGTATTTGTCTCATTAAATTGATTATTTTTTCACATACGCTGTAATTAATTTATTTAATAGAATTTAAACATTAACATTAGCTGAGAATATTCGTACTTACTGAAGTAATTGAAATTATCATATTCTTTTTCATTGTCTACATATGTTATAACTTCTTTGTTTTGTCTATTCCATATGTTATTGCCTACCTTATCTAATTTAATACATTTCTTTCCTTTATTCACAGTGGTTGCCTGGAAGAAATCGCTTTAAAGCGATATAAAGGCCGCCAGTTGCCCTCCTTTTCATTAAATTATGTTCAATTTTTATATTGTAATGTAACGAAGTGTTAGTAAATAAATATATCTAAGTAATTGGAATCTAGCAACTCTTGCACTTACGAAATTAAATTTAAATTGCAACGAAGCCTAAATAAATAAAACTATACTAAAATAACGCTTTATTTGTTTGTTGTATATGTACTTATCTTTCCAGAATAATATTTATTTTAAAGTTCTTTTTCCGAGAAACACTTCGTTTGTAATAAATATTTTGTTTTCTCTATTACTCAATATAAAATATAAATTTAATTCTACAATATAATAATATCACATAGGTACATATATAAATCATTGATTATTGTTTTATTTTTAATTAAATATATAGTTGGTATGATAAACTGATTTAATAACCTTTCTTCAATAATCTTATGCTATTTATAGAAAATTACTTTCTTCAATCAGTTTTGGTTCTTTTAAATAATAATTATTTAACAAATTGATATTGAATTACATTCCTAACTCGATGATTAGGTTTTTTATTTTTATTTATGTAGTAGGTACGTGGACAATCTTAGCCCGATAAATGCGGAAAAAACCAATTTATCGAGCTCTATTTATTTAATCAGCTCCATATTAAAACCCGATTATTAACTATATGCTGACAACCCATCATTTCGTACTTTGGTCCCACAATGCATAGGGGTGATTCTTGTTGCCCTTTGAGGTAAGCCAATGAGATGAACTGATCAAGTCAAAGTTATAGTTGTAAAAGATGCGCAAGACTAAAATATACGTCAAATTTTTCGCGCTAGATCTTACGATAATCAGTAAAATATAGAATAAATAAGAGTAACCGACCCAGAGACAGACAATAAAAATATCATATAAAATGCTTGATTATCTTTATTTCATTGTCACAAGTCCAATAAAACCCTCTAAAGATCTAAAGACTTAGGTCAGTATGATTTTATATTCAAATTAAAATCCAAAATTATTTATTTATTTAGGTAACTCAATGCACACTTATAAACGACAGTAAAAATAGATATGAAATGCTTCGAATTTTATGTAATGCAACAAACTGTCCGCCACTTTTTTAAGTGCTAGGTTTTTTGTTTCACTAAATGTTTGTAAGGAGCTGCAAGCATTACACCATGTTCCACATTATATCTTTTAGTAATTAACTATACTAATAAAAAATATATTAACAAAAAAAATATTTATCGTGTAGCAATAGGCATTCACTACGTACATCACCTAGTAACAACGGAATAATACCTACTATTATTAATGAAATATACAATGGCCTGATGTCTAGTTTTGTAAGTACATAAAATGCTTAGCATTGTATAAAACGATTTATTGATTTAAAAGATACTAAAATACAGCTTTAAATACAATCGAATTTAAAAAAAGAACAAAATAATCGTCCACCAATCATTTCTAAATGCACCTGCTAATTGCCTTAACGGAAGCACACGACTTCGATCTTTATCTTAAAGTGTTAACGACTAAAATAGCACGTACCTAATGGCCTAGTCATGTCAAAGAAAATAAGAGAATAACAATGAATCGTTATCGTTAATAAGTCGTTTGTTAAATGAGTTCTTTTATTGTCGACTTGACGTAAAAGTGACGCTTATTGTCGTCGACATAAAATTTATAGTCGAATGTACGTATAGTAGTGCTTAGAATGTGTTTTATTTAGTGACAAAGCAAAAAGTATGGAAATATTTCAGCCGACTCTCAAGTGAAGGTTAAATTATGAAGATGCCATATATAAAGAGCGTACAAATTCTTAAAAGGCCGGAAACGCACTCGCGAGCCCTCTGGCATTGAGAGTGTCCATGGGCGGCGGTATCACTTACCATCAGGTGAGCCTCCTGCCCGTTTGCCCCCTTTGTTCTAAACAAAAATACACAATACGTGACCATTTTTAAGTTATTTATATATCTCAGTCAAAAGCTTCGCTGACTGCTTTAATTAAAATCTTTTTTCGCAAAATACACAAGAAATAAAATCACAAAACGAGAAATAAAACATATCCACTTTTACTGAAAGCTCTTTTGGCCTAGTCATTAAGCATAGGGTTCTCAACTCTCAGGTTATCCGTAAAAAATCTGGTTGGGCCAATAAATGTATATATATGTATATACAATAGCAAAATAGTAACAAATATGAGACACATTTAGAACATTAAGAACTTAGAGAAAATTTTCAATCCGTTAGAGGTTGTTTACTAATATTAAATATAACTACATAACCTTAATGAAATATAGTGTGTAATATAGCCTAATAGTATTCGAATACAGTTTTTATTTTTATTTCATATGCGCATATAATATCAATAAAAGTATTATTGATTAATAAAACATCATCTTTAAAAATATCAAAGAACTAATCTTTATCCCATTGATATTTGTAAAGTAATTGGGTTATGATTATACGTACCAAAAAAATCGACATTGAACTAGATTTAACCAGTTGACTGCACAGTTTATTTAAGTGAACACAGTAAACGTTTCCATCCACCGCAGCACAATCGCAATGTCAAATATTTGTCTATTTGTCCATCGATTACCTCGAATCGGCCGCGCCTATGTCCACGTGCACTCGATACGGCTCATTTGCCTAATGGTTACAGCGGTTATGCCAAAATGTTTGTCTTATTTCAAATTTGGAACACCCAAAAGTTTTTTCTTGCCCTGTGTTTGTGGCGAGTGGAGGTATCTGTTAAACAGACGAGGTGCGTAAAGATATGTTGTATTAGTGGAAATTTGTATGGTATATTAATATGCAATATTCGTGAAGTGATATCCAAGTATTTTTACTGGTCTTAAATTTGATTGAAAATAAGGGATGTTGTAAAGTATGTTTAATAATTTTAATAAATAAATAATTTTGCTGGGTTAATAAAATAACATTAAAACCATTCCTAGTATACATTAAGAATAGTATTAAACAATATTATTATATTTGTTTTAATTAAAATATACTTTATTTAATATTAACGTTCAAGTTACGTGATTATAATTAAAATTTATGAAAGACTATAATGGGCCAAATATTAATAATAGGTTAATGATTAACAATATATATATTATTGTTTTTTACATAAATACAAAGTTTTATTCCAAATAGGCAAGAACCAAGTTGTAATGTATATTTCAAAACGATAGGCGGTTAGTGTCCTTATTCAGACCACTTCGCAACGCAGGTAAAGCCAGGGTTTTATTCAATAAATGACCAATTAATAAGTAAAAATCTTTTTTTTAACTTTGGCCTTATTCAACGTTTGTAGAAGAAACGACTGTAACATTAGAAAAAAAAATACTCGCATCATTTTTCCCTAATTAATCCGCCAAAAGAAGTATAACTTCAAAACTAAAATGTTGACTATAACTCATTTCTGGGTGTCGGTAATTTGTGACCGTTTGGGCGCGCATCGTAAAAATTTACTCACATCATTTTTCACTAACGCGCCAAAAGAAGTTAACTTCAAAAAAACGCCTTATATTATATTTCTAAGCCCTAAGCAAAGTCAGATTCCATTGAAGCAATGTCTCTTAATTAAAACGTAGATGAAAAGCTTTAATCCAAAAAAATATACAAGTTCAGGAAGTCTAGACTTTAGTTTCTTTGTATTTTTGTTCAATTACTTAAGTATTTTTACAGTGTTCCTGGCTTTAAAAGAGCTTTTCCGGGAAAAGATCGAGTTTCGATATTTTAGTTACTTTAGCTTTGCACTGATAATGAACAGTTACAATAGTAATTAGTTTGTATTTTAATTGTATTGTTAATAGTAGTAAGTAGATTTTCTTAGAATAAAGCCAATGGCGCAACAACCTTCTTCGCTTTGGCCTTCAGATTTCTGAACCTGTTTTGTAATCATAATATTTTTATTAAGTAGGTGATGAGCCAACTGTGCCTGACATAAACCTGACTTTTTGAGTTTAAGGCATAACACACGAAGTTTTTCTTCACCACGAAGTTGTTACAACACTTCAGGGATGCGAGTCGCACAAAACTGAGCAATCATCAGCCAAACCCAGAATACAAATTAAACATTAAAATATGTTTTATACTTAGTGGTTTTTTAAAACACATAAGCTTGTTTGACCATAGTGAATTCGTTATAATTATAATGAGTGAGTTGTCGACGAAAAATACGCAGATTTTCACATATCAAACTAAAGATAAATTTATAGATTTAAAACCTTAAAACCCAATTTTAGCCCCAAATAGTAACTGGATTTAGAGATAGCATTAATAGTCATAAAGTCAATACAAAATCCTATAATCTATTGTTTATTCATGGCACTGTCCAATCTCTGTAAGCGTTTAAACGATTTTTAATTCGCGTCGGAAAGTTTAACCTCATGACATATGGATTTATTTACTTTTTAAATGGCTTTGTAAATGGGTTTTCAACGAAAATATCTGTTAACAACTTTTATATGTTTTTGATTATGTTTAATTATTCCTTTATGTTCCCCCGTACCAGGAAATAATTTTAGAATCCTTAACATTACTAGCAAGACTGTGCTGTTAGGCCATTATATTCTTGCAATTCACAGTTGAGTCGTAATATTATGGTATATTTTTCAATGAAATATCAATTTTAATGGTCACGCTAACCTGGTAATGTCTTATTGCGATACGAGAGTCATACAACGAATTATTAATGCATGTCAATCAGTTTGACATATTATATTTTTTTGTGTTTTTTTTGATGCAATTTGACTCTCTTCATAGTATGGTGAGCTAATGATGCAGCACTTGGTTGTCCGGAATATTTATTTGAGATTCATGTTTTTTATATATAAGTAGCGACCCGCCCCGGCTTCGTATGGGTGCAATGCTGATACTAAATACACTACAGAAAACTGTGAACGTTGTATATAAAAATGTGGGTTATCCATAAGAGGTAGACATATACCATCACGGACTTTTCTGTAGATCTTTTCAATGTGTACAATACTTAGTACATTATTTTGATAAAACTTGTAGGGTTCAGCCTGCGTTTGCAATGTAAGCGGAAAAAATGTAATTATTTACGACATCACATTAGAAACCTCAAAAATAACAGTACTTCTCTACTATTTAATGGAAGTTATTATACATATAAACCTTACTCTTATCTTGAATCACTCTATATATTAAAAAAAAACCGCATCAAAATCTGTTGCGTAGTTTCAAAGATTTAAGCATACAAAGGGACATAGGGACAGAGAAAGCGACTTTGTTTTACACTGTGTAGTGATGTGGCCCAACATTGAATAATACAGATCACAGCGGACATACTGCAATTAGACATTACATTAGTCGTAAAAAATATTTTTCTTATTATTTCTACTTGATGTTAATTGCTAAGATAACTTTGCACTAACGAAAACATTAAATTAAATACACTTTATCACACAAACTTAACTCTGATAAGGCGTTATAAATGTCTTAAATAATGTAACCACAGTTGAAGACAGGACTTAAATTACAGGCAATAATTACATCTGCGACGACTCGTTAAATTTTCACCCTCATTGTAAAGTTTTTTAACGCGGTCAGATTCACGATGTTTAAGCAATGTATAGTACATTATTATTTGGTTTGTCGACTTCGAAACAGGATAAAACAAATATTAATTATAACGAAACATTTTGCCCAGTAATGTAGCTTTCCAGTGATGAAAGACTATAAATTTAGAACTGTGTTTGTAGGGATTCCTACAAACAAATTCACTTTTTTTGTATATAAATGAATAATTAATGCTCCTTTTTTGGCAAATTGGTTTGAGTGGCAACATATCCCGCTTTATATATACGATTTAGCGTCTTCCACGTAGCTTTATATATATATCAGCGTATGTAATGTATTTTTTAATATGGTCCCACTACTTAATTATTAATATATTACGTAAAGTATACTTTTACCTTTTTTATTAATAATATAGTTTGCAAATAATAGCAACCTTACTTTTTGTTAGGGTACGTATGTAACGAATTATATTTATTATAAGATAAAAAATAATAAGGTTTTAAAAAACCTGCTATTTGTTTATCCCGAAAACTAAATTGATTACGAATTTCTAGATAACTTCGCTAAGCATCGTTTGGACGTTGCCTGCAGCTCTGATCCAGAATAAACAAAGTTAGAAATTTCGTGACGCAAATATATCGTATAGAAACCAGTTTTTTAGGTACAAATCTGTAGCGCTGATACAGTTTATATTTACTTAATTCATAACATATAAAACACTACGAGCATTTTGTGTATATTAAAATTTTATCAGCTGTATATGCGATTTTAGCATATCTTTCTGAACACTGATTATACACTTTATTTAATAAACAAATAGTTTTAAAAGTTGTGATTATTACTCAATATTATTACGATTTTGTATTCACTTTTAGAAGGTGAATATAATTTCAGTAAATAACATGTATTATATTTTTACTATTCAGCGAATGATATTCAACCCAAAATGTTCAAAGCGTGACTGTACTGTTTATATGCACTAACACTTATTCAGAAGTAAAACGTGAATTAGCATATCTTCATAATTAATTGCAAGTTATTATTTACAGCCTTAAATCAATACATACATTATAGCTATTGTTTTTTTGTTGTGTATGATAACTGATTCTGTGTGCCCACTGGCAAAGTAAAGTAAAAATGGGGGAGGCCTTTGCCAATGGGCACACAGAATTGCAAGTTATTACTGCTAATAATAATACACTAGATTTGTTTTATTCCGCATAAAAAAAAGTTCAATAAAGATAAACAAAAATCGATGACGAGTGCACCACGCCACAACATTATTACTATATTAATAACACAACAGGATACACAAAGTGTTTCATGTACTGACGTTCCATAGATACCTATGATCCAGTCAGTTCTAAGCTTAGCTAATCCCAGTACAAAGAGAATTTTAGTGAGTAATCTCTCGCAAACAGCATTGGTGAGCAGACAGTTGATTGTTGACTTATTGTGTTCACTTATCAGTGAACTACTTAGAAGTGGTTAGTAACACGAAGAATTGTTGTCTAAAGAATTAATTACAATGTTGAATGGGTCATAAGGCAAATTAGCAATCAAGCTTCTAACAGGATTCGAATAAAAATATTAACACCAATGAATCTAAAACTTCTTAGGCATAGTATTATAGTATTAAAAGTCATTTTCCGCCGTCAACATCATGTACGAGTATTTTAATGTGGTTCATTTCAACATAATTTGTAAGCTCTCTATATTATACAAAGTAAAAACTGAATTGCCATGTCTGTACCTAAATATTATAACGCTTTCATATGTTGACGCGAATGAAGTCTACATTGTCAAGTATATTTTTTAATTTAGAAATATTTTATGTCATTGTAATAAAAGCGAAGTTAATCCTTTCTTCAACGTGACATGACAAAATTGTCAGGGAACATGACATTTTACCGTAGCAACCATAAAGTAACATTATTACATTTTTATTGGCAAGGCATTATTATACAGTCTTCATTTCTTGAAAACTATTTTTAGACCAGCACTGACATGTAATTGGTACATTTGACGTTTATAAGTAGTTATATCCACGTTTGTACAATTAACTAATACAATATTTTTTGCTTTGAAGTTTATATTTAATAATACATGAACTTTTCTTAAATTACTAAAACCTGTCAGCATATAACAATGATATTTCAATTCGATAGTAAAAAGTACCATACAACTAGTAATATACGTGGGTAATACTGAAAATGATTAGAACTGGCCAGTTAGAAAGATTGCTAATGAAAACTTTTTTGAATTTTAGAACTCTTTGGTCACCTAATGTTGCATTATTGCTATTGCCTTCATTTGTCATTTATTTTTGTGAATTGGTGGCAAATCTTAATTAATCTAAAACTCTTCTTACACGTGACAAGTACATAACCTAACCTAACGCGAAATAATTTTCGGTTAATGATTTATTATGACTTTCGTTAACAACATTCGTTTTGTCATTCAACACAAAGCTATGATAGGCTGTGATTAGCACATTAATGAAACCCAATCTCGTGTCACTATTTACTATTGGTTTAACGAGTTTAAGCGTGGACGTAGCAATCTCAATGATGATTTTCGTGAGGGTCATTCTTTAACAGCGACTACTGAAGATAACATCAGTGCTGTGCGACGCATGATAGAGAAAGAAAAGCGAGTGACCTATCAACAGATACGGGCAAGCCTAGGCATTGGTATGAGTCAAATTCAAAAAATATTACACCAATAATTAGCGTCAGAAAGCACTTTGCACCTTTGCACCAGATGGATTCCCTATACTTTAACTGACGACCAGAAACACCTACGCATGGACTGGTGTCGCCAAATGTTCGGTAAGTTCAACGGCGGTGACTCAAATGCTATATTTGACATCCTCACGGGTGATGAAAGGTATTATATTGCTACGAACCCAGTGTTACCTAGGTATAGGCTGTCCAATCCGACGATTAAAATGTCTTTATAAAATTTAGTGATATATAAAATTATTTATTTTTTATTAAATAATTTACAGATCACCTATTTATTTAATTTAAAATGTTGAGCCACCAAGTCAGTCATCATACATATAATCGTTTGAGCGCCTAATGTGCATTTTATGAGAGGCAATAAAACTAACATTTTACATACTATTACTAAACAGAAACACTCCCTGTTAGACGAAACACGTGAAAAATAAATTATAATTCAAGGAAAAACAACATAAATGTTGTCATTACGGCCTAAACGTTAATTCTTCATTTCCATAACAAAACCAATTAGAAGCGAAAAAACCTTCGAGTTAATTACAAGACTTACGGAAATGTCAAAATAACTCTCATATTTTATTTACATATAAATTAAAACATTTCTAATGTCGATGCCTGCTGTTTTATGGCTCATGTTTTCTTAGAGTTTCCGAGAAACTAATGTTTATCCAAACAATATTGTATTTGAGATTGTCAATTATGTATATGTGTATAGTATTTATTTATGTTATAATTTTATTAAATTATATCTACTAAGCCCAGTATGACATTTTTTCCGTATTTGCGTAACCAGATGTTTATTCTTTAATAATCATGGTTATTGCAACACTGGGCAGAAAATTTCATATTGTCATTATAACTGTATTGAAATGTTGTTGGTTAAATTTTTTGATCTACAAACCCTAATAACGTTCGCCAGAAAATTACCTAAACTCTGTACTACACTATGTCTATAACTTTTAATGTGTGAAATAATAAATAAGGAACACAAATAAAACTCCACGTCAAATTTAAACTTCGAGAATAATCGATTAAAATATATAGTTAATCGCGTCAAAGCGTACATTCCCTCACATACTTTTACATACTTCACATAACGTAATAGTCACTTCCTGACAGGAATTTAAACCTACAAGGTTCAAAGCTCAAACGTACCACGTATCATTGTCACACGACTCATAAGAGTCCAATTATCATTAGACAAATATCTCCAGCCGCACATCTCACAAAGAATAGGATAGGTAGTCCCCATCCCCACCCTAATTTACTGGCACATAACACCCGCAATCTCGCTCGCAACACACCATTATACGAGGCTCAAATTAAGTGGGTAACTGCTTTATCAAGCCGTGAGCTGCTGTTTTAGATCTTAGTGGGATCACGTAGGGTAGAAAAGACGAGGAAATTAATAGGAATGAATTAAAAACGAGACTCTTGTGATGGTCTAGATAGGATTGGTAAGGTCTTTTTATCTTTTAAGGATGAGTTTAACGATCGAGTTGGGTTTTCTATTTTCAGTGCTATATTTTATGAATGTATTAAGGGTAATTTTGTGGTTGATATTAAATTCTAGTAATAGTATATTTTTGTATATGCGTAAATAATAATTTAAGCTCATAAATTCCTCGTATCTTAACGATAATCGTGTATATAAATGTTTTTTTATCTCATCTTATATTCAAATTATGATTCATTGCTTATCTAAGATTGTTTTCTTGAGCCGTCCTATACAACTACTGATAAATTTAAATGATAATTTATTTATTTATCTGATATATCCATAAAGCATCTTTATTTACTAACCGTTAGTAGTAATCCAAAGTAATCCAACCATTAGAAGATGAAAATAATATCCAAGACATTTATTTTCAACTTTAGTCAAATATCATTTCTAAGAGCCTCGTTAAAATCTAAAAAACAAGAAGACAGTCGATAAAAATCTAAAATATTAAAAAATCTAATTCTTAAAGGAACAAATAAATAAACATTTTTATTGAATCGCAATTCAAGGAGAAATATGACATCCACTCGATCAGATAAATTGAGTTTGCGATCACCAGCGACCTTCTGAGAAGTCAATTTGCGCCTCTTGCCTCTTCGATGGTTAATAAAAGACTCGATTGAGGCTAATCTGAATTGCTAATGTTATTTTTCTTAAATTACTTTCCTGGGATGGATTGCGTCCAATACTTTGTTTAGATTTATAATGACACTTCGCTTACGATATAGTTTAAAAATGAGGGTAGCTTTAGCAGATTACATTTAGTCTGGCTAGCCGTGCGGGCGATTATAAACTTAAAGTCCTGTGTTCAAATCCCAGTTGTGCGGATTTTTATCTCATACAAAAAAAGGCATATAAAAATTATTATATACAATAGATAGACAAATAACACTCAAGTTAGATTGATTATTTAAATCGATCTAAGTAAACATCTTGTCACGTATAGTACTTATATAATATAAGTATCAAACTAGAAACTCTGAATAAAATAGAAACCCACTAGGATAATTAAAATATTACTTTTCATTCTAACAGACCATACCCTGCGGCGGTTTGTCATATTGTCTTTGATTTACGAATACTAATTAAATTAACCATTGTATTATTTACATACGAGTTATGTGCCTTAGAGTAGTCGCGTAAGCGAGGCGGACACACCTCTTTTTCAATATAATTAAATCAGTCTAATTGCAGTCTTTGAAGTCAAGGACTCTTTCAAGTTTCAGTCTCTCTTAAAATGAAATAAAGTGTGGTAGAGTGCGCAAATCACATTTATATTTTTATGGCATACATACGCTTTCAAATAAGTGATAATATTGGGAAGTTGTTAGAATAATTTTGCTGTAAAATCTTTATTGTTAACCACAAATAAAGATTTTACAGCAACTTTATCTATCGAATTTATCACTTGTAAGCAATATTTTATTTGAAATTATAAGCCTAAAGCTATATCTGCATTACTGTATCTAGGTCATTGATTAAGGTCGATCTTGGAATTGCACTCGACATTGTTTTATGATTAACTTGTAGGCTTTGTAACATATTGGAAGTGAATTAATGATAATGCCTTTATTTAAAAAGCTATTAAAGCATTTTTTTAAACAAAAACTTACTAGAGTATGCGTAAGGTTTTGGTTTTTAAGGTTTTGTAGACATCTACCTAGACAAGTTCTGTAATAAATTAAAGTGTTTTTTTAAATGAAGTAATTTAATATTATTAAACTGTATAAACTGTATACCTATTAAAGTATGAATCAAAAATATCGTATTCGAAATGGCCACTATTTCTATCACTGTCGATCATTGGAAAGACCTCAACATGTGTCTAGTACATGATTATGTATTATTTAAGCGAGTACCAGAATAAATTGTTATTTTGTTTGAAAACCTGTTTTGTTTGCGATACAGAAATACTATGCGCGTGTTGAATGTCAAAACAGTGACAGGCGTTATAATTCTAGCGTTGTTATTTGGATTTGTATAGCACGATGTTATAAATGAATTGGTTAATCTGTTGCTAGTATTAGTGAGTATGAAATATTGTAATATAGCGATTTACATCTAATCCACCAATTTATAGCGGACGTACATCTCAATTTTCTGTAATCCCTGGAAAATTGTGAACAAATAGATAATATTGACACGTGAAAATTAACGGATTTTCAGTTGAGTCGATATAAAAATAATCGCGAAAGCCTAGGACTTAAATGCGGAATATTTTTCTGGGCTGATATATTATCGAGTGATTTTGTCACTGAAAGGATGGTATGATGTTGAATTAGCTTAGACGACACCACAAAAAGCATTATAAATAGAGCCTCGTGTATTGCACCGCCTCTTGCCTCTTGCTTGCATCATTGGGCCTCTAAGAAGTTTTAACCTTTTAGCTCGCTTAAAGTTAAAAATTAAAAAAAAGATTTATATAAAAAGGTATATCTTTCGAACACATTTTCTTTAGTTGCACTGAAGACTTTTTATGCAAAATCATCATAGAAACAATCGAGTTATTTCGTCACATAATAATCTCGTTATTAAATAACATTATCTATTTTTTATTAAAATAAGAAAACAAATTAAAAAGCAGATTAAACCTTTGATAAAATTAGTCGTTCCTAGAATAAGCCCCATTGATTTACGAGTGACAGCCGGGAGTTATTAAGATATCCACTGTGCGCGATAAATCACACTTGGCTGGAACATTTGCACTATTCCGTGCAGTTTAGTTTTTGTCACTCGAACGCTACGAGATATTTCGTAGCGAAAGAAAATCTCATATAACGCGTGGCTAATAAATCTTGCTACGTCGTAGTTCTAAGTGGTGGCTATACTTTCATTACTGTAATATAACTATAAGAAAGTTAAGCAAAGATTTCTTATAGGTGTGAGAATACTATCAAAATTGGTTGTTTACAATGTCTTATCTAAGATTAGCGTCATGCGTGCGTGTGTGGTCATGGTGACTGAAGACAAAGGGGTGTTGAATGTCAAAAATTCACAGCTGTAGAAAAAGTTATTTTCTGTATTTATATCCCCGGAGTTGATATCGACTAAAGAGGTTTTATAGAGTTAATTTACGGTGTCCTCTATGTTCCCGGATTAAAAAGTACGCGAAACGTCGCAAAAAATTTAAAATTACGTAAAATAATTATAACTTTATAATAATAAATAGCATCAATCCGTTGAAAGTCTTTTTTTATCTAAGATTATTTATGTAAAAAAATATAATATATAACTATATTAATCTGGGTTGTTTTAATTGAAACTCGAATATATGTTTCAGATTTTTGTTGATTTATACAAATTAAAGTCAAACGAAAGGTTAATAATTCTTTGGCAAAATCGCCTCTCTTTACCTTATTAAAATTTGGGGAGCCGCGACTAAAACTCACATATCACATCTTTCAATTGCTCAAATTAAGTAGTTAAATCGCTTTTCCATATCCCATACTTAACTTCTACACAAAAATCTACAGAAAGACAAAACTCATGAATACAAAACAATTATTTTAATATTTATAAACAACAACAGCTTATTAAACAACAAAATTTTAAATTACTGTATACACACTAACATTACTTTCACTTAAATTTGTCAAATTCAGAAGCGCAGTTCGCGATGCCCTCATAATTTAATTCTACCTAAGTATAGAACCAATTACGGCAAAAAAACATTGAGCGTTGGGGAAGTGCTGCGGTGCAGACAGCCTATTAATATTTAAATTAAAATACCATCTATTTAATGATCCCAGTTATGTACGTAAATAAAAGTCCACCCAAGTTCTACTTCGCTAATTCATCCTTGAAGCTATTCAATGACCCACGACGTGATAAATTGTATCGTTAGGATTTAAGTTATCATGTAAGTGAGTATTGTCTGTTATGAGAAAAAATGTATTTAAACCTAATACTTCAAATTTAAGCATTACGTATGCCTACAGTTTATATGAAGGTTTCATGCGTTCGAGTAGGTGTAACTGATATTATGTCAAAGAGCAAAAACATTCAATAGATAGAACCTATAACTGACGAGGCATAATGTGTCTAGACGATCCAACGTTTCTTCGTAGGATTTTACCAAGAATTCACAAGATTCTCACAGAAATTATCGGAATCACTGAAGCGGGAGCATGATAGATAACATACTTTTTGCAGCATTGTCTTTCACCGAGAAATCGATACGTCTTCACTTATCCTAGAAACGTTTTAGCTCTTAGAATTTATTTTAATCTTGTAAAGTGGAGATTTAGCGCTCAAAAGTGATAACACAGTTAAGGTATGCACTTCTATTTTAAATAATGCAATTAAAATTAAAGTCTATCTGATATGATTTAAACCCAAGTAACGATAGTAAAAAAAGTATTCCAGAAAATAACGGAAACATAAATTTTATTTTCACAAATTAGTCTGTAATAAAGCTGAAAACTGGATTTAGGTCGAAACTGTGATTTTCAACTTTTAAAGATTAAAATCGGCGTTATTTAAAATCAGATTGCATTTGTAATATTTCAATTACAGTCAATTATAATGTATCCGGTTGGATTTTATGTACGGATTATTTTATCGCCAAAGTGTCTTTCATCACGGTAAATGCACTCTTAAAATCGAACTAGCGAATTTAAGAAGTTATCTGATATGGCTGTCACTTCTGTCGTTATTTTAATCTTCAAGTTCTCAAATCGTAAGAGGGGTAACTAATAAAAATAGCTGGGGTAAGTCGGTAGATTTGTGTGGCCACAACATGTCTCCAAAGCGGCTTATGATTTTTCCCGAAAACATCGCTTTTTTCAGCGACCCTTAATTTCTTAAAAGGCCGGCAACGCACTCGGAGCTCTCTGGCATTGAAGTGCCCATGGCTGGCGGTATCACTTAACATCAGGTGAGCCTCCAGCCCGGTTGCCCCCTGTTCTATAAAAAAAAATAGCTGTTTGAGTCCATCTTGCTGAAACTATACACCTGACTTGTGAATGTTATCTGCTTGCAGCTGCGGAACAAAAAAAATGTATCATGTCATTGGTATATTGACTCACTCATCTCTTCACCTAGGTCATTCTCGAAGAAAAGTCGGCCCATGATTTTTTTTGCACATCATTCCAGGTGAAAGTGTGACTCATGACTAAAATAAACATTGTCGATTTCATTTTACTCAAAAAAAACTGACATCTTCTGACAATAAATTACTCGGTGGTAGTGGATATTTTTATTTTCAGTGAATAGCTATGTAGGTCCTGAAATATGTTCTTGGCGTAAAGTCAATTAGTGATTCTAAAACAGGTTCTTCACAACGTTATTCTTCACTATGTAACTACACACTGTACGCAGTCAAAATTAAATCTCGAAGGAATTTATTAGGAAGGCATGTAAAGGTTAAAACATTGAACAATGGCAGGTTAACCTATTTCTTTTCTCAATACTCACATTAGTTAAACCCCTATCTCAAGTTAACGAGGTGAAAAAGGGACAAGTTATCGCATTTTTACACGTCCTGTAATCGTCAGGCCAAAACGGCTTCCTGAGTGGGAATGAAAATGAAAGTCATGGGTTTTTGTTCAAAGATAAGTGTGTGACGTTGCGATTTTAACCCCTACAGGTGAGACCGCATTGTGGAGATCTGTTTGAGTGCTTTTCCACTATGTTTTGTTTGAGCGATGTTTATGTTTAACTTTAGTATGACAAGGTCCATTCATTACATTTCAAAAGGTTAGGTTAACAGACATTTACTTTTTTTTGACTTGAATATAGTCGCATACAATTTAATAATGTATTGAGGCAACACATAAAGTAATTTTAACTAAAGAGTACGTGAAAATCATCCGCAAAACTTAATGCGATACTCTGCGCGATATGCGATGTATTTACTAGAAAGGCAAATACATATACCTACAATAATCTGAAAGCTTTGTTCCTCTAGAAATTAAATAAAGGTAGAATTTTGTGAACAAGAGTTACTTAATACGTTCTTAATTCTTTACGCCATTTGTCCAAAAAATACAAGTTTTTTAATACAAGACGTATTTACATTTATGTGTACGAACGCACGTAAATCATATACATGTTACAAACGAATTTTTTACTAAGATATCATTTGGGAAATGATAATATTTCTTGTATTGGCTTAAAGAAATAAATGCTGCTACAGTTTTATCCTTGAAATTGCTTTGATTTATAACAAAAAACATCATTTAAAAAACCTACTCCCAAACATTTCAATAGTAAATTGGAGAAAATAAGTACAAAAAATTGATTCAATTTTATCTGAAATAAGAAACACTTAACAAATGCAAACAACTACTAAAGATTAAAGGTTGGTGGAAAAACTACGGTAAATAAATCGTAATCCTTGCACTCCAGTTAAGAATTGCTAAAGATTATCTGCCTTTTAACGCCATTTATACGTTCTTTTATAGTAAAACTCAGGTAAATACTAGAACAAGGATCACTCAATTTTTCAATTCTATTTATACTGAATGAGATTTATATTTTTGCTTGTAAAGAATTAATTTAATGGCTGCTGGAAAAATCTATGTATGGATTAAATGCGAGCGGTATCTTAAATCTGTTGTGTAACATTGTGTGATAACGATTGTGGATACGAAGGGTGGTTTGGCTTTGTACCGGCATGACATGGTCAGATCGGGTCGGATAGCTCGTCTTAGTTACCCGAACCAAATCCAGGAGAAGGGACGAGTCAAAGGTACCAATTATCGATTAGCATGCATGGTGGTCAGGAAAGTGCCCATTAGAAGAGAAATATGTTAACAAGCGAGTTAAGTAAAACATTCTTCGTCCTTTTCTTCTTCATATCAGATGCGACTTTACCAAACATTGGATTCTAACTTGTGCCGGGTATCGTGCGCTTATCTAAACAATTCCTTAGCGGATGTGGTGCTTGACGTTTTACTTTTACCAGCCTGTCGCTTGCCACGAATTTTGCTCATCATTAAAAGCTACAATAAATCAATGATATGACACAAAATGTCTCCGAGATATGCGACTTTCCGTTTTAACGATACAAATATTTGTTTGTAATGTCTCATAATTTCTTTAGAGCTGATGCGAATCATGCGACGGAAGTACCACCTCTCAAAAACTTTGAGGCCTATCACTATTCTAGAAAAATTATTGCGGAAATATATTGCGGATTTAGTTCTATTAGTTTTATAATCGTGTATTGTCGGAATATGGCGCTTCGTGGCCTTTGCTTTTCCAGTAGTTTATTTACGTACTTATAGGAGACATCGAGCTTTTAAGCCCTAAGCTAAGAAATCTATTGATCTTTATATTCGCTCAGGAATTTACTCTTACGGCGCAGGGAAAAAGAAAGAAATGATCATGTAATAAACCCAATTTAACTATAAGTGAAAACCGATCCCTACTTACCTATGCAAAATACCAATCTAATATATACAAACATTTTTGGTGCCAGTGAATGTTGTTATGAATTCGTAAAGTTCTATTAGTAAATAAACTAAAACGTAATCTAATCAGTATCTAATCGAATGCAAATTGATTGTTATAATAACATCCTTCTAAAAACGTTCAATCAATAAAAATTGGAGCGATGTTTTGTGACAATTTCATTCCCATCTTATTGCTAACACCGTTCCTTTGAATATTAATGAGAATTTTTATACAGCCTTCCAAATATCATTATTTATTCACGGCCTCGGATTTGGATGTTATTAATTCGAATTTATTTACTTCTTTTAATGGGGTATTTTGTCGTGACTTGACACATTTCAATGCATAAATTATTTATTTCGATAAGGGTCAGAGATGTTTGAAGTGTCAGAATGATGTTTATGTAATATAAATAGTATTTGAATTTCCTTATTTATCGTCATTATGAATGCAGCTTTATGGGTCTTCACCTCCATTAGTATTTTCCCCAATTGCAATCTAACCCGGCTTCTTTTTCCTAATTACCAAGTCAGTTGAGGTCCTGGACAAATCCATCTCACCAACGCAACCTCAGTCGTTTCTGTTCCGCAGTTTCCGCGTTCCGCAGGTTTCTTTCGTAATCGGCATTCAGTAAGGATCTTGTACATGTCAACTTAAGACTCTTGCATTTTTGTATTTGACGATCTCGCGAAGTATCGTCATCACGTATGGCCAAATACCGTCGTTATAACGGGGCAATTATTCTGAGAAGTATTGTGATTTATAATTTAATGATTAAATAAAAACCCTTAAGGGTTTTAACGTCTCTCTAATTTTGTAAAGCCAAATAATTCATTATGCAAATCTGTCAAAAGTTGATTGAACGCGACCTTGTACAGTCGCGATCACAATTGTATAATGAATAATTTTATTAGCGCTGGGAAAATTCAATAGTAACTGTTTGCCAGTTGTTAAGCCTATACATCTGTACTTAATAATGCCGGAGTGACGGGAGGGAACAATTGTTTGCGTTGAGTTTGTTTTTGTTTTACTTACGTTCATTTGTCGCGGTGTTTTTCCATTAGATTATTATATTTTAATTGGGACATTTTAAATTGGAAAAAAAATTGGAAATAAAATGTTCAGGTTAGATGGTAGGTAAGTATGCAAAAAAAGTGGATAATATAATCAGTAGGTACGTGCAAAGGATTAGAAATGCAAGCATGGGTGCGATCATGTGCATTTCACGCTTTTCGATGCAATGTATATTTTTTGTCTTTTAAATTAAATGTGTAATGCAAGCAATGTTTATAAAATCTTATAAAATTAAAAAAAAGGTAACTCCATCAGAATAAAAAGCTAAAGGCTTTGTTATTTGTAAAACGTTAATTTTTGTTTCGTCATCTATTTTTGTGTGTGTAATTTACTCGTTAGGTTATTAATAATTTATAACTAAAAATATTATAAATTATAAGCAAATAAAAATAACGTTTAGGTACAGGTGTATAATTTATTGTGATTTTATGTGAATTTAATATAACGATTATTGTTGCAGAGACTCTCAATATAATACTCAAAAGTAACATAAAGAATATTTAAAGCCGTATTTAAAACGTAGACAAAGTCTTAAAGATTGCATCTGGATAAAGCAAAAAGTGTAAAAGAACGGACATTGTGTTGCAACAATGCCGCATTCCCTGAAAGAGTTACATCTTTTCAATTATCTAGCGTTCAATGTATCGCCTTCAATACAATGGGTCGTTTTGTTTGTTTCTTCCTAGACACAATGTTACAAAGAGATAAAGATGCTTTTTTTATGAAAACTAGGTTAAATATTTTATCAATCGCTTATTTTGTCATATTAACGGTTAAGCAATTGAATTTAGGTTTAATTACAATACTATCTTATGTATTTTTAAACAAATTGTATGAATGAAGTGTCAGACAAACGAACAATTATTGAAAGAATTGTATGCGACAATACTGGTATTCAACAAATTTGCCAAAGTTCGTTCGAAAAAGAATAATAGATCAGGTTATTTTCGTACGAAGAAAGATTGGTTTTTATACAACAGGGTAAAACGGGCAGAATACTCATCTAATGTTAAGTGACCTACTGCCGCCCAAAGGCATTTAAATATAATATGACCTTTTTACCAAATACCGAAGTATTCTTTTCATTATAATAATAAGTACGAAATTGCTAATATTACCATGTACCACTAACCCGGAAAGGCTCGGTGGCCGTCGATACACAATCTTATACTAGAATAATGACTGCTGTCATGAGTACCTCGTCATAATATCATCTTACCAGAAAGAAAGGCAAACAATATTGTCAGCCGTAAGGATTTTGAGAAATTCTTTAAGTTCAGGAACAAATAGAGGTTACACGGATGTGATGATTGTGAGGCAAGGTATCAGTACCTATATAAAATTTTAAATATTTGATGTAATTATTGTCAAATAAAGTATATATCAATATACAAATGCGTCTAACGTAACTCAAATATATCTGAGATAGACGACAGCACCTCTGTTACTATAAAATATGTCTGCTTATTCAACAGTTGAATTGGTTTCACGTTTGAAATAATTTTGTTTCATATTCACAAGTTATATTAAAATAACAGACTGGAAAGGCATTTCGCAACTGTGTTGAATCAAATAAGGACTGTAAAAATACGCATGGCGGCATCGAACAAACAATCAAATTAATCTGGTTTCGCCAAAACTCGTATTTGCTTATTAGAATGATCAAAGGTACGTGATATAGGATTTTATGAGCTTGCGAATTTACTCGGTTGAAATTCCTTTAAAGGATGTAACAAATCGTCCATTTTGCTAAATAATATTCAATAAACGAACTTTGCATAAAAATAATATATTTATTAAATATTATTTATAAGTTCATTTTTGCTATATATAGTAACAAAAGAAAAAAATATACTTATATAATATATTTTATTGTTTATTCAAACTTTGAAATCGATATTGGTCAAGTTTTTTTTAGTTTTGTTTCGGTTTTTTGTAAATTATTATTTTTTGATTATGTAGTTGTTTTGTTTAAAAATTATTATGTCTAATATTTGTATGAGCTCTTTGTGTGTCTTGTTTGTTTCTAAGTGCTTGTCACATAAAAAAATGTATTTATATTAAAAATTGTAATCAGATTTCAGGAAAATATAACCTAATACTTCCTCATGAGCTTAGCCTATTTTTAAACCGCGAAACTTGTTTAAGTATCTTAGATAAAAGTGAGGGCCAGTCTGAAAAAAATACTTATTATTTGATTGATAAATAATTTTTATTTGATTTACCATTAGGTAAATTTTAGTTCAGTACAGTATCGAGCAGATAAGACGATAACCAGTCAGACGATATATAGTCAATATTTGCAATTTTTGTTTCGAACAATGAAAAGCCAAAATAAGCTTTAGATAATACGTTGATCCTTCAGTATCTTGAAAACGCGGTATTGTTATATGAAATGCGCAGTCTTCAAATATTCAAAGCCGGCAATACCGCGAGTAACCACGTTTTGTGCCACAAATTCAAGTTATTTATATTTAGTGCTTCGAGTTCCAATTTTTTCCCCAAAATAATATATTTGGAGCACGTTCAGCGCGGAGTGGGCCAGACGAAAATTCATAACCGATATTGCGGCTGTATTGAAAATAGATTAAAGTTGGATTTTTGCTTGACACAATCTAGAACAATATTTTAGGAAAAATTGATTAGTTACTACGTTACTATGCGTTTCAGAAATTTTATATTTATTGTAATTGGTAATATAAACCGTTATTATGCAGTTGATTTGTAAACTGTATGTTCTTATTCGGTACACCCTTGACAGCGCGGTCGTGTTTGCTATGTAGTGGTGGTCATAGAAGGTGGTTAGAGCATCATTATATTCATTACATTGTACTACATGAATAATTTGGCATTCTAAAGATTTTTGCAACTTTTTGATATTTTAAAACATTTTTTTTAATATTACCATATAATTATTTTTATGTGTAGTTCTTCTTCATACATAGTATTTAATACAAATATTTACTATCAAAACATTACAGGCCACTCCATGAATTTTAATTCATGAAAATTGCGCTAAAATATTCAATGGAGAGTGGCAGAGCTTATGATTCTATTAACATTGTGTACAAGCAGTCTGCATTTGTAATGTGCGAAGTTCTAACTAAATATTTTGCGAAATTCCAGAAATATTTTGAAAAAGGGGTATGTAAATATTTAAATTAAGTAAAACTTGAATGAACATAGCAGATTGTTACATGGCGTGTCATGAGATTTGTTTATATAAAAAATAGTGTTTTCAGGTTTCAAGGAGTTATTTTCTATACCACTATTTCAATAGAATACCATACTGAGAATTATATTGGGCACCAATTTATAGATAACTTTTATATTTCTGATCGGAAAATATAATATAGTAATAAGATCGTTTTTTGACATAGACGTTAAATTAGATTTAATTTTACTTAACTTGCCTTCATATGGCCAACAACCTTTAATTCTTAAAAGGCCTCCCGGCACTCGCGAGCCCTCTAGCATCGAGTGTCCATGGGCGACGGTATCACTTAACATCAGGTTGCTCATCTGTTCTGTAAAAAAAAAACACGCCTAAATGTCTTCAGCAATGCAATTCTTATCCCTGAGGTTGTAGATGCGATCCTCGGCTGTGCATTTCTCTTTTATCATACTGTCTGTTATTAAGTCGTAATATATATAATATGCGCGCATTTAACACTCGCTCGTAGCGTGAAGGAAAACATGAGGAAACAGATATAGATATCTAAGGCTAATCCCGTAAAAGGTTGTATTGTCACTCGTTTTTTCCAAATGAATAAAATTGTAAAAGCAATTCAGTATTAATAATCGTTTAATTGTGTGGAGGCTTACCGCTGTTAAGTGATATCGTGATGGACACTCTCAATAATGCGCGACAAAAACTGTCTTAGTTATGTCAAAACGCTTAGTACTGCAATGGCAGACAGAATACGAAATTCTAAAACTCGACGTCTAACGATGAATCTCTGTAGGTATCCGAGCAACTCCTCTGAACACTCTTCATAAATTAGCCCAAGAAATATCAGCATGGCGAGTGTAAAAAGTTCCCTGTGCTGTAGTACGCATTGCAATTATTGCTAAGTTTTTTGCCATTAATATAAAAAGAAACAGGATCAAGGATGTGTCGTACATTTCCGTGGGAAGCGATCATGGGTTTAATCTCTGTCGATAACGATAACCTTGATGCTGCGTTCGACCTGAGAGCTGGAGTTCCAGTCGCAAATTTCCCGGGAAGAAATATTTAAATATAAGTTCACTAGTGACCCGCCCCAGCTTCGAACGGGTGCAATGCTGATGAAAAGCAGGTTTTTATTATGTATTGTTATTTCCGTCGCTGAAAAGCTCCGATATACGCGACATATACCATATAGACATATACCATCATGGACTTTTCTATAGATCTTTTCAATGTGTACTCAGTACATTTTTTTTTGTTGATAAAACTCGTAGGGTTCAGCCTGCGTTTGCAATATAAGCGGAAAAAATGTAAAATTATTTACGACATCACATTAGAAACCTCAAAAATAACAGTACTTCTCCACTATTTAATGGATGTTATTATACATATAAACCTTCCACTTGAATCACTCTATCTAATAAAAAAAGCGCATCAAAATCCGTTGCGTAGTTTCAAAGATTTAAGCATACAAAGGGACATAGGGACATAGAAAGCGACTTTGTTTTATACTATGTAGTGATTATACGCACTCAATCCTTAATAAAATACATTGTAAAATAATTTACAATACTATTAATATCGTTGAATTGAGACGAAATATTTTGAGTACTCTTCATAATATTAATGAGGTTCTCGCTTCAGTGGCGCGCGCCTGTAAATTCGTCAAGAGCGGACATTTTCGTTAATTATATTTTATTACCTCAGGATATTATATGAGCCAATTATCGATAAGGTTTTATTAAACTATATTTTATGTACAAATAGGTTGATTACGCCTTATTTGACGTATAGTTTATCTGATAAAAATACAGTTTAAAATAAACTTAATCAATCGAAAATATCACACGTCCATTGCGTACAAGTAGCCGAATGTAATCAGTCCCATCATAACACATCCCATGATACAGTCAGCACGCAAATGCCTTCTAAGTATAGTATAAGTACTTGCGTATTAGCGGTGTCTCTAACAAATCTAAGACGTTACATACAAAAAAGAAAGACGCATAAGATCCTAATTTTTAGATGTTGGTTGCATTATAAAACATTTTTAAACAGCCCTCTGGCATTGAGAGTGTCCATGGGCGGCGGTATGACTTAACATCAGGGGAGCCACCTTCCCGTTTGCGCCCTATTCAAAAAAAAAAAACTTCCAGTGGCCCAGGAACCAATATTTGTGAAACTTTTTGTAGATATGTCCAATGAATTTATTTTATGTTTTACTTCAATTTTTATACTATATAGAGATGTATCTGCTTAGTTTCTTTCATAAATAAATATATTTTAATATATAATAGGCTCCACCTTGGATAGTTTAGATTCACAAATCAACCCGATAGATGGCCCTGCAGTTAGTACTGTCATACATTGTGAATATTTTAATCGCTTGAAATATCTATGCAGGACAACGTTTATGTAGTGCGTTAGTACCATTACGAAATTGTGTATAATAATAAAAATAAAAGTACTATTAAATAATATTGATATATTTTCGTTTCTTATATACAGATCAATGTTCCTATTTTCCAGATAAATGCCGTGTAATCGAGGAATGCATTTATTTGACATTCCATTAGCCACGAACATCTCTCGAAGATCGGACGTGTGTCTGAACGTTTCGTATCTAGAGTGTTCAGTAAAATGCAAATATCTGGTATTGCTTAAATGAAAAATGTTTTCGTACTTGGTGTTAACAGTATTATCAATTATTCATGCAATATATACAGTAGTATAAAATATAGTAACAGTTATTTTGTACGCAATCTACTGTAAGTATTTTATTTAAATCTAGGAATTTTAGGATAATTTTTGACATATTTGTCCCATAAAAAAGCGAGAATTTTTCAATTAATTTTATTATTACGATAAATTAACAAACATTTGTGTACACTTGTAGCACTACTTATTCTTAGACATAGTCTTCTTAATCCAGCCTTTGTATTTGTAAACTCTGTTATGAAGGGCTGGAAGAGTTCCGAAGAACTGACTGAGTATGCCCACTAGCTTGTTGTTCTCAACCAATGGACCACCGGTGCCATGCTGTAAATATTTAAATTTAGTCTAATTTTTAATTTATATCTTTAGAGAGATTCATTTATACATTAACAGTTTAAATAATTATAATTACAAAAAATACACGTTTAACTGATAATCTCTTCCTTCGGTCGGTTTGTTACATATTTAATTGATAGCCCCAAACGTTAATCCATGTCTGGTAGTGGTATTGGATACTAATCAATAATTTATTAGAAATTGAAATATATCTACATATTCTAGCAGTTTAGTATGCCAAATATGTCATAGGGTAACATAATACTAATAATAGAGATTTGCAAAAATACTTACAAAATATTCGGCATCACCGACGGATTCTGACTTATCTTCCGAACAAAGGTTAAACTCGTTAATGAAACCAAGATACCTTTTACATTTCTTATTACTTATAGAAGTAACATATTTCTCTTGTAAGTTGTTGGTTACAAATTTATCCTGAAAGAGCATTTTATTACTTCAAATATAAATCTAAGAATATATTATCTAACGCTGACGTCATGCGTACAAGTCTGTCATCAAAGTGTTTTATTTAACAAAGCTAATATATGTACTTTAAACAAAAGAACGATGATTTACTATAGAACTAAATGTTAAAAATACTTTAAAAATAATGAAACTGTATGCATATGCATGCACAATCATCATTTTCAGCAAATCCTAGAACTTAAGGTACAAAAATTTAAATTACCCTTGCTGTTTTAAAGCCAGTGACCACCATATTAGCACCTTCCTTTGTGTCAGATTTGGGTAGATCTATAGCTTTAACCTGGGATCCAAACTTGATAGCCTTATCGAGTTTTAATAAAGCCATATCAAATTTGACAATAAAGCTTGAATTATATTTTGGGTAGTAAAAAATTTTTGAGACTGAGTAACTATCCCCAGGTCCGTTTAACTGGTTTGTGCCAACGACAACCTGAATATTTGCGTCTTTATCTTGTCTAGAATGATAATATTTTGAAAGTTAATTAGAAGAATATAATTGACTTCAAATACTGTAAATAAATAAATAGACAAATCAAAGTTCAAAATCGTTCCTGATACAATTTAGTTTCCGAGATATTTCTAATCAGTTAAAAATTTAAAATAATTAAAAACATCGTAAAAACTAAAATATTATTCAATTTAAATACTTTCACAAATCTCCTTTATGCTTATGAAAATTGTAATAGTAGCAATTATATTTTTTTAAATCATCATTAATTGAAATTTGTCAGCAAATACTTTTTCCTTTCTTATAGATCACGCAAACGGGCAGGAGGCTCACCTGATGTTGAGTGATACCGCCGCCCATGGACACTCTCCATGCTAGAGGGCTCGTGAGTGCGTTGCCGGCCTTTTAAGAATTTGTACGCTCTTTTCTTGAAAGACCCTAAGTTGAATCGGTTCGAAAATACTGTAGCCATTTCAAAGATCAATTATGCCTATTATGTTCAAATCAGTATTGGCCCGGCCCTCGGACGGACAAGTAGACTGAACCTGCCTTTCCCATATAGTACTGCAGTCAGACTGTAGGAGTAATACTTACTTTGTCAAGATATGAGCGACCGTGGCAATCCATTTCTCACTGATGATTGCTCCTGAGCAAATATGACCCTCATCAGTCCTCACTGATGCATGATAAGGAACGGGTGTTGTCACATCTTTTGCCGAAGCTTTAACAAAAAAATCACTCCTTTAAAAAGTTTTTTTATTAAGAATTCTTATTTGTGAATTGCGTTTCCATTCGAAGCAGTAGTATAGCCTATACTATTTATTACACCAATTGGTTTTATATGTTACAAATGTTGTTTGTCGCATAAAAACAAATAAAAAATCCTACGAATAATGGCATATTTAAAATCGACGGTTTGTCATCATTCAAACGTTTTAACTATTAAATAAATATTATTAAGAATTTTTTTTTAAGTACACTACACTTCATATAATATATTCCTTATATTATTAAGAATATAGTTTATATATTATATATAATATATTCTTAATAATATAAGGAATATATTATATGAAGTGTAGTGTACTTAAAAAAAAAAACTTATAAACTCACCAAAGACGTTCAGAAGAAATACACCTATTACTACAATAGAATACATTGTCAATGTTTTTCTGCCTAGTTACACCTTTTTATATGTTCACGGAAGAAAAATAATAAAGCACTATATATAGACTCAGCAATATAATGTTGTAATTACTTTTCCCATTTACTTGTTTACGCGACGACTACATTTAAATTAAACTTTTATTTTTGCACTTAGAATTAGAAATCGTGGTAACCGAAAGACTGCTACATCCCCTTGGAGATATATCGACCTATCCGTAGAACAGAGTCCGATGTGATAATGGAGCAAAAATGAGTTTAGTAGCGTAACGAGATAAGGAATACGAACTCTACAGATGTACGTTTTTAAAATTTTCGTATCTTGTTTAGTTTCGGAGATATAGAATTGAATAACGTACTATCTGACATTAATTCCGTATAAAAACGCACGACGTGATCAAGCGACGGCACGCGGTAAGCGACGGCTGTGCAGACGCTCCGTCCGCTTGTCACTCCGGCCGCTGTTTGGTGGAGAGAGGGTGTATTTGTGTTATGCGCTCAGATTTTTTTTTGGTTTTATGTACAAAATAAATTAACTACTTTGCATGTAAAAACATATTTTTAAAGATGTCACGTTAAAAGAAAATATTAGATATACTACAAAAAACTGATGCAGAAAGGCCGGAACTTAGTGCACCAATTTCAAATTTTCGATAAAAAGTGTAATTACTGGTATATTGACGGTTTCAGCTGTATTATTTCGCGAAACACACTAATGAATTCTTATATTAACAAACATCATATCTGTATTGCTTTAATATTGCATTTTTGACTCAGTAAAGCATTGTGGGTGATTGATTTTAATATAGGACGTTTCTTGCCGGAGAGGTATAGAAAAGCATTTGTAGTGCGAAAATCATGCGAAAAAGCAATTGGCATAATGCTCAGTCACAGAGTATTCATTTTTTCTATAATAATAAATAGTAAAAAGTAGAAGTCTTATGAAACATAAGGACGATTTTATACGAACATTTTTGGTATTTTAAGCGTGTCATATGAATTTAAAACGTTTTTCTACGTAATCTGTAATATGATTTCTTGGTTTGATATTAAGATAGGACGTTGTTACTGGGATAATGACATCAGTTAGGACGTTGTTCATTTTAAAATATCGTTAAATAATAATATTATAACGATTTTTTATTTAGGGTTTGTTAACTTAAATTCTTAATAATGTTTTATGAATAGCTATAATAATACTATACAGTATTTTTTTATACTACAACTCTGAACGCTGATGACAACGATATTAGACAACAGAGCTCACCTTTGCCCTCCGGTGAAAAAAAAAATCAGTAAAGAATTAGCTGATATATCTAAATAAGTTCTGCATGAACATATTACCTGACCGAAGAAATTACTTGTGATAGCTTCATACCCAATGTGTCTGATCCGTCTGCCAAAGATGCTTACAGAAATCAACCTAGCACATTTTCTTTGCAAGTGCCTTCTAGTTTCGAGAATTGTCACTGCCAACTTCTATGCCATCTCCTACTTATATTCATTCGATTTGCGATAGCTCATTCTGCCCTAATCATGCAGACTTATTACCTGTGATTTCTTCGTCGTCTTTTAGCACCACGAATTCACCTTCTTCTTCGCACGTAAGCGATCCCACCGTGAATCCTAAAACGACTAAAAAAACGTAAGAGGTGCCCAAGAGAATGGACAGACCTTAAACGCAAATGCCTTAAGAACTTAGGTAAGAAATATGTCACGATAAAAGGAAAAGCCGTAGACGAAAAAACGATGTGGCCGTCAGGCATACCGTTACAAATGTCCTAATAAAATATCTCAACAACAGCGGTTGGAATGTTTCACAAAATTTTGGCAACTGGGATATCAAGCAGAAGAATTTCATCATCAAATATTCCGATAAAATGAAGAAGAAAAGATGCCTGAGTCAAGACACTCCTAATAATAGAAAGCATACTTTTAACTATTATCTGGCGCTGCAAGAAATCGAAGTATTCCAAACATTGCTTATTAATACTCTTGCCGAGATACGAGTTGAAAACTCGTATCTTAAAAAATGCATGGAAGAAGTACGATGGAAGTGCTATTTTAGAAGAGGAAAGACGGAGTCACGATAATCATAAGATTGTTATTTGTTACAGATGACGCAATGAAACAAAGTGTTTGTGACCATGGTCGCATTTGCATTGTAGGCATTTGCCCGAACATGGTTACATGCAAGCGATTCAGCAACTTTTTTAATTAAGCATCCCATCGTATCGAATACGCAAGAATAGCCAAAAGCTCTACCTACAAGGAGACAGTATCGCCAAAATGTTCAAATTGTATCTTGAATGGTTCGACCCCGAGAAATTTATACATCTCTTAGGCTACAAAGAAACGCCAATATCGTGACATTGTCAACTTAAACTTCAATCTAGCTTTTCATATTCCCAAAAGGGATTAGTGCGACCAATGTCACGTTTTTCGATTGAAAAATAATCCAACAGACCAAGAAAAAGAAACTTTTCAACAGCACCAGACTAATAAGAAGATCGAAAAGGCTAAGATAAGAATGACGCTGAGAAGTCAAATGGAAACATGGTTGCTGCTGTGTTTGATTTTTAAAATGTATTGCAGCGTCCTCATGGCAATATAAACATATTTTACTATAAGAAAAAGTTTTCTTCATTTAACATCACAGTTTTTGCCATGGGTAAAAGGTAGGCCGTGTGCTATATTTGGGATGAATCTGTGGCAAAACGTGGCTCAAATGAGGCCTGACCTCATTGTCTGTTAGATTTTATTCAGGCTAATGTTGACCGTGGGGTCAAAGAGTTTCGCTATTGGTCAGACAATTGTGCTGGCCAAAATCGTAACCACTTTGTATTTTCAATGTACGTTTACGCAGCAGAAAAGTTCAATAAATGCATAATACACTGCTTCTTACAGAAAGGACACACTCAAAATGAAGGGGACAGGGTTTGTGATACGAAATGCCATTTAAGTTTTAACAAAAAAATAGTCTTAGCTATATTAATTTATTTATTTTTATTTATTGTAAAATTTTATTGTTATTAAGTATGTTTGTTTGAACATAATATTGTTGATTATATAACTAATGCGAAGTTTAAATTTCTCCCTACGCGTCTCCTGTAATTTTCCTATTCTATGTACCTATCTGTAGTTTTAGACTATGTTCAAAGTGATGCCTTCTAATAGTTTACATATCTATTTTAAGATTTTATAATTAATAAACTATTTTTAATAATATTATTAATTTTTATTTAGTTACATGGGATCATATGGCGAACATTATGTTTAAAAATTTTAAGATGTTTATTTACATAGGACTCATAAGGGATGGGTAATTCCAACAAAAAAATACCCATGTTAATATAGAACGTCACTTAATTCATACATCTCCGTAAAAAAACGTACAATATTCACTACGGGCACCCGCTCTTCCATAAAACGTCCTATGTTTATATAAAACTCACTATCTCGTGAAATAAGAGGGTAAGAAATATACACTACATGGCATTTAACTAGGCTGGCGTATTGTCATATCATACCAAAAAATCAAAATCTCAAGTCTCACTGTTTAAGAATTACACAAGTCAACAACTTCTCTTGCCTCTACTGAAAACTATCAATCCTGCAGATGGGACTCTGTTCTACGGATAGGTCGATATATTCCAGATAAGTCTATTGAAAATTTGATGGTTGTTAACGCTATCTATTGTCGTGTAGTGTGTGTTTATAATAATTCGCTGGATGCATTACTGAGTGATTGTATCCACTTCATTAAGTCTCATAAACATTACGTTATTTTCTAAATTTAATTCCCCTAACGACTTAGTTTACGAAAAAACTGATTTATTAACAGAAATTTCGATTATACGTTTAAATTAATAACATTATAAACTAGAGTTTATTCGTATATAATTATAATCTCAAGGTTGTAATTAATTCGGTTTCTAAGAAATTTTCCATTATCATTACTAAAAGTCATTAAATTGTTTTGTTATAACTAATTACATATCTTCATTTCGTTGAAATAAATGTGTTTCGAACATAAAATGTATATAAAATGTACAAAAATAAAATAAAATATCCAAAGTCAAAAGACAAAATCTGAAGACCTTTGCCCTTGTAATATCTAGGAGAATTAAGCATACAAAGACTACTTATGATAACTTTTTACATTATTTTGTAATAACGCCTCTATTAACGTCTTGACGATTTAGATACTAGCTGACCCGGCAAACGTTGTTTTGCCATGTTTTTCTGCCAAATAATTAAAGTTTAATTAACAAAAAAAACATAAGGGATGATTGTACAGGGGTGAAAATTTAGGGTTGCATGTATTTTTTGTATGGTGTATCGTAAAAAAATAAAAATGAAAAATTTTGTCTAAAAAATAAATAAAAAAATTTATGGGTGGACCACCCCCACATTTAGGGGGATGAAAAATAGATGTTATTCGATTCTCAGACCTACCCAATACGCACACAAAATTTCATGAGAATCGGTCGAGCCGTTTCGGAGGAGTTCGGTTACTAACACCGTGACACAAGAATTTTATATATAAGATTCCTTACCAAGGATACTGTTCTTTGTTTAAAAATTTAAATGAAAAAAATAGCCTTTATTTGAGTACACTAAAGTTACACTAAATCGAGGTCATTTAAGTTTTCACGAGTACTCGTCCACTGACGGAGTGAAGATTTCCTCCAAATTCTTCCACTTGTCCCTATTCCTCGCGACATTTTTCTATTTTTCCCCGCTATCCTTTTTATTTTACCTTCCCAAGTTTTTGGTGGGCATCCTCTCTTTTTTCTTCCCACTGGCCCATTTTAATAAAGGGTTCTTATTGACCCATCTACCATCACAATTACGACCAATGTGACCGGCTTATTTCCATTTCATTTCCATATTTTTCTACTGTTCTTTGTTACGATTCCAAAAAACCGAAGGAGTAAGGAATACGTATTTCTGTAGAAGTAACTTCGTTGTAATGAACACATGTTTGTATCTACGTTTCAGAGCAAGGCGACAGCAATAAAAAACCTATATGGGATGTGGCTTTAAAATCTGTTTCTTAAGTTTATGTCCAAATAAAATTATACATTAATATATTTCTACCAAACGCGAAATGACGAATAGATTATTAATGAGGGAGGTCGTTCTATATATGTCAGTGAGGATCGCGCTGTGCATAGCACGCTTTTGTTGGTGTTAGTAATGAATAGAATTGAAACTAATTTCTAGGATTAACTCTTTTGTGGTAAAGGAAATTATTTATCGATTCGTATTATTTCTAACTGAGAAATTTCAAATTGAGAAATTTGTATAACGTTGGTGCACGTATATAAAATTGTTTCAATGTATGTAACCGATTACCATACTTTAACTATAATAAATCAGAATTTGGCTTAAAACAAATAATAAAAAACCATTGAATATTCTTATAAAACTAAATAAAAACTAAGTATTAGCAGTAACGTACAAAAATATAGTCAGCGCACGAATTTGACAACCTTTTACTGGCCACTTGTCATCAAATAAATGTAAAAATTGCTCTATGGTCTGCAGACCTTTTAAGTCTGCTAAGCTACTTAGACCATGCTCCGTATCTTTTTCGTGATGATTAGTATATTTTTCTAATGGGCAAGCATCCTTCCGCGCCTGAAACACGCCGTCGACTTTTTGGGTCCAAGTCACGCCGGTTTCCTCACGATTTTTTCGGTCATCGTACTATTATCAATTATTCATGCAATATATACAGGACAGATGTTATGTACGCAATCTACTGTAAGTATTTTATTTAAATCTAGGAATTTTAGGATAATATTGTCATATTGACAATATTTGACATATTGTCCCATAAAGAAGCCAGCATCTTTCAATTAATTTTATTATTACACTAAATTAACAAATACAATTTTGTGTACACTTGTAACACTATTTATTGTTAGACATAGTCTTCTGAATCCAGCTTTTGTATTTGTAAACTCTGTTATGAAGGGCTGGAAGAGTTCCGAAGAACTGACTGAGTATGCCTACTAGCTTGTTATTCTCAACCAATGGACCACCGGTGCCATGCTGTAAATATTTAAATTTAGTCTAATTTTTAATGTATGTCTTTAGAGAGATTCTTTTATACATTAATAGTTTAAATAATTATAATTAGAAAAAATACACGTTTAACTGATAATCTCTTCCTTCAGTCGGTTTGTGTCTACATATTTAATTAATAGCCCTAAACTTTAATCCATGTCTCGAAGTGGTATTGGATACTAATTAATTAATTGGTAGAAATTGAAATATATCTACATATTCTAACAGTTTAGTATGCCAAATGTGTCTTGGGGGAATAATAGTTATTGCATAGACTAAGAAAATACTAATAATAGAGATTTGCAAAAATACTCACGAAATATTCGGCATCACCGACGGAGTCTGACTTATCTTCCGAACAAAGGTTAAATTCGTTAATGAAACCAAGATACCTTTTACATTTCTTATTACTTATAGAAGTAACATATTTCTCTTGTAAGTTGTTGGTTATAAATTTATCCTGAAAGAGCATCTTATTACTTCAAAAATAAATCTAAGAATATATCTAACGTACAAGTCGGTCATCAAAGTGTTTTATTTAACAAAAGCTAATATATGTACTGTAAACAAAAGAACGATGATTTACTATAGAACTAAATGTTAAAAATACTTTTAAAAAAATGAAACTGTATGTATAATAAATACATGCAAAACATAAATAAAAAATAATATACATTTTTTTATACCTCCTATCACTGATTACTTTGCATTATGTATATTGATACAAAAATATGTTTTGCCAGAAAGCAAATCCTAGAACTTAAGGTACTAAAATTTAAATTACAGTGACCACCATATTAGCACCTTCCTTTGTGTCAGATTTGGGTAGATCTATAGCTTTAACCTGGGATCCAAACTTGATAGCCTTATCGAGTTTTAATAAAGCCATATCAAATTTGACAATCAGTCTTGAATTATATTTTGGGTAGTAAAAAATTTTAGAGACTGAATAGCTATCCCCAGTTCCATTTAACTGATTTGTGCCAACGACAACGTGGAGAATTGCGTCTTTATCTTGTCTAGAATGATAAAAATTTGTAAGTTAAAGGATTAAAATTGACTTCAGATACTTTAAATAAATAATTAGACAAATCAAAGTTCAAAATCGTTCCTGATACAATTTAGTTTCGTAGATATTTCTAAATAGTTTAAAATTTAAAATAATTAAAAACTTCGTAAAACTGAAATATTATTCCATTTTTTTACTATCACAAATCTGCTTTATGCTAATGAAAATTGTAATAGTAGCGTTTATGTAGCTACATTTTTATAAGTAATCATTAATTTGATATTCGTTAGCAAATACTTTAGCCATTTCAAAGATCTATTATGCCTATACATAACAATACATAACAAATCAGTATTGCCCCGGCCCTCGGACGGACAAATAAAGTGAACCTGCCTTTTCCATATAGTACTGCAGTCAGACTGTAGAAGTAATACTTACTGTGTCAAGATATGAGCGACCGTGGCAATCCATTTCTCACTGAGGATTGCTCCTGAGCAAATATGACCCTCATCAGTCCTCACTGATGCATGATAAGGAACGGGTGTTGTTACATCTTTTGCCGAAGCTTTAACAAAAAATCACGCCTTTAAAAAGTTTTTATACGAGTTTTAATTGTTATTTCTTAAAGTTATTTGTGAATTGCGTTTCCATTCGAAGCAGTAGTATAGCCTATACTATTTATTCCACCAATTGGTTTTATATGCTACAAATGTTGTTTGTCGCATAAAAACAAATAAAAAATCCTACGTATAATGGCATATTTAAAATTGACTGATTGAGTTTGTTATCATTCAATTCACACTTTGCCTACAAACTCTTTAGAGCCATAACACTTATTGGAGGCCTCCAATTATCCTATTTAGTACGAAGATATAGAACCATAAAGTAAAACTTTGGCTTATCTATCATTATTATAATATCTTGGTATTTATATAATATCTGTGAAAATCGTACCCATAATCTCTTGTAATAATTAATAGTAATTAACTAATTTAATGTATGTGGTTATCATATTTAAAGAAATAAAATAGTATTGAGTAGGGATTTTTAAGTTAAAGTAATTTAAGGACTACATTTCTTAGTGATTGATTTATATTCCTCTAAAATACAAAATAGTAATGCCAATAAAGTATAATTTACAGCCTCTGTACACCGGAAACAACCTATATTATAAAGTAATTTGCGTACATTTATTTTGTAGGTACATTTTGTTTAAAAAAAGATATTTAAGCTTAATTTCGTCAGTATGGAGTTAGTTATTTTTTTAGAATTTAAATTTTTACCTTTTTACTATTAAAGTCGTTCTTAAGAAATATTATTAAGAATTATGAAGTGTAATTATTTTAAACCATTTTAAACTTATAAATAAACTCACCAAATACTTTCAGAAGAAAAATACCTATTACTACAAGAGAATACATTTTAAATGTTTAATTTGCCTAATTTACTTTGTTATATATTCAGATTCAGTAGAAAAATAATAAAGCAAAAATATAATGTTGTAATTAATTCTCCCGTTTGCTTGTTTACGCAACGACTACATTTAAATTAAACTTATTTTCACTTAGACCTTAGCATTCGTAGTCACCGAAAGACTGATACATCTCCTTGGAAGATATATACCAGATAAGGCTATTGAAATTTTTAATGTTCGTTAATGTGCGTATTTATAATAATCGACTGGATGTTACATTAATGAGTGATTGTATCTACTTCTTAAAGTCTTATAAAGGTCGAATAAACATCAGGTTATTTTATAAATTCCCATAACGAAAATAACCATGATTTATTGACAGAAATTGCGATTAACCGTTTAAATTATAACATTATAAACTAGAGTTTATTCGTATATAATTATAATTAATTAGGTTTCAAAGAAAATTTTCCATTATCATTACGAAAAGTCATTAAATTGTTTTGTTATAGTAACTAATTATATATCTTCATTTCGTTGAAAAACAGTCTTTTGAACATAAAATGTACTTAAATAAAATAAATATGGCTATGAATCCAACATGTTTCTGATATACTTGGCATGAACTGTTTTCACAGCAGCTTGACATCAGCATGACAGGCTTACCTGATGTATACCGCCGCCCATGGACACTCACATTGCCAGATGGCTCGCAAGCACATTGGAGATTAGGATGTTCTTCCTCCAATAAGAAGATATCGCGCTAAATCTATTTTCTCAATCTTACCCTAAGTTCCAGCTACATTTTCCCTTGTAATATCTAGGGGAATTAATATCCATTAACAACTGGTTGTCAGTCTTACCACGTACTCGAATAGTGACAATTTTAACTCAATAATAATCTTGGGTTATGACCCTACATATGTTAATCTGTTAATATTTTAAATTTCCTTAGCATGATAAAGTCAATACTAAAATTTGTCTCTTTCTGGGTGGATACACAATAATATTATATATTCATTAAATATAACGGATAATCAATACACGTATAGAAATATAAGTGATTTTATTTTTGTAAGCGGCGATTATTTTGAAAAAATGCGTCTGGTTAAATGTCTTGACGATTTACAGGATATTTGTTAACGTGGCAACTTAGTGTAACGGTATGAAGGCTGTGCTGTTTGAACACAAATCGCAAAGCTATTATTACTCCAACCAAGGTACCAAGGATACTGTTCTTTGTTATTAAAAAAAATAGACCTTATTAGAGTACACGAAATTTACATTAATTCATTTATGTTTTCAACAGTACTCGATATCCGACGGAGTGAAGGTTTTCTCCAAATTCTTTTACTCATCCATCTTCATCGCGATAATTTTTTATAGATAATTTCTGTGGAAGTGATATCATTGTAAGAAACACAATGTTTTTATATACGTTTCGACAGCAATAAAAATGTGACACGTGCGGCGGAACCGATAAATGTGAAGGTTAAACCATAAATAACCATATATGGATGAAAGCAATAGCTATAAAATCTGTTTTTTAAGTTAAGTTCAAATAAAATAATATAAATATATTAGAAATTTACCCAACGCGAAATGACGAATAGATTAATAATGAGCGAGGTTGTTCTATATATGTCATGTTTGTGGAACGCGCTGTGCATTGCACGCTTTTGTTGGTGTTAGTAATGAATAGAATTGGAACTAATTTCTAGAACGAACTCTTTTGTGGTAAAGAAAATATTTATCGATTCCTATTATTTGTAACTGGAGCAAATTGAGCAAAATATGGTACCAATTATTCTAAGACTACCCTGTGAGCATGACTGTCTCGTCGTAAAAACGAATATTTCATTAAAAATTGAATTAATTTTGAATAAAAGAAAATTTTTAAATTATTTCAATGTATGTAACCGATTACCACATTTTAAATAAAATCAGAATTTGGCTTTACATAAATAATAAAAAAACATTTAATATTCTTACAAAACTAAATAAAAATAAAACCTTTTACTGGCCACTTCTCATCAAATAAATGTAAAAATTGCTCTTTGGTCTGCAGACCTTTTAAGTCTGCTTAGCTACTAAGACTATGCACTGTATCTTTTTCGTGATGATAAGTATTCTAACGGGCAAGTAGCCTTCCTCGCCTGATACACGCCGTCGACATTTTGGGTCCAAGTCACGCCGGTTTCCTCACGATGTTTTCGTTTATCGTACCAGTGTATCTTGTGTTCCTAATTTTTGTATCAACCCTCATGTACATTTTTTTGTTACAGATTACCAATGTGCAGATGTAGGAACGTCACTGTAAACAAAACCAGCCCCAAAATGAAACGCCGCTTACCGCCAGTGAGGGAAGATATTCCCCAACATAGTATGTGCAACAGTGACTTAGTTGTGTATACTATGGTGACTACTACAGCTGTACTCAGTTATATTAACAGCCTCAATGGTGATTTTGTTCATGATGATATACCTGCTATAGTGACGAATAGTGATGTGACGGGGAGTAGCCTGAAACAGCTATTTTTGGATGATTTTTGGGGTACACCGATGGTTGATCCGCACAGCCATAAATCTTATAGGCCGCTGACAACACTGTCTTTTAGGTAAGTTATAGTTTAAGTAATTTCATACAATGCTACATTTATGCGAGTACTACACACTACGTATGCACTCATTACGTTATCTATATAAATTGCTCTTTAGCAAACGTGGTCTCTCGCTGGCGGTTTATATCTGTCAAAGTTTGAATTCATTGCATTTAATACACTGGCAAAGGTGTTGACGTCATTAATTGAAGTATTCAATATCTACGTCTACACACGAAACACGTTGTGTATGTGTATATTATATAAAATATGTATTAAAAAAAGTTGTGTTTTGTAAAGCATAAAAAATGCTTCAAATATTTACAATACCTGTATGATATAAGCTGCTTCTCAAGTCGAATATATTAATTAATAAATTAATTTCATTGCAGAAAATACGAAAAAAGCAACAACTTTTAAACATATGTATATATTATATAGCAAAAACAAACCTACCAAATATGACAAAATAATAAATTACAATATACTCGAACATTCATATAAACCAAACAAGTACCAAGCACGATCCAAACTTAAATTCGAACAGGATTTACACAAATCCTACAAAGTTGGATATCAATTTCATATGAGTTATGCAATTCTAGGAGTCGATTGCTTCCGGAGCGCAACATCTTCACTAACTTTATATAACTAACTATATCCATATTTGCGTAGTTTTGGGAACTAATAATGATTAATACTGCAGTTTCACTATGACGAGTTTGCACTCGTCGATTGCATATCTAAGTTTCCTCTAGGTTTGCGTTAAGTTTACCGTCTTTGTCTTCAGTATAAGTACAATCTACGCGAACATTTAATGAACATTAAGCTTTTTATAAATCTAGTGTTACAAACATCAACAAATTTTCTGTAAAGCAAATAAGGGCTGCTGTCTATTATGTAAAATATTGTAAGTAATAAAAGTAGTGTTTGGAGTCCCTCTAAGGAGGTAAAACTTCGTAATGAAAATTGGAAGGGGTCGAAATTGATTTTTAGCGAAATCCTATTGTTTCTTTAAGACGGATTTTATTAACATTGATCGCATCTTAAACATCATTTTCGAATGAAGAACAACATACATAAAACATTTACAGTGGGATTATGATAACTAAAGTAAGATACGAAATGTTTGAGTTTTATTTTATCAACGTTTAATGCAACAGTGCTTCATACTCCCTCAATGGCTATTTTAAACGTTTAACGCAACCCTGATGGAAGTCGCATTAGAAGTAACTTCAAAAGTGTTCATCAAATATCACAGTTAAAACGATCAATTATGACAACGATTAATGATTTCCCACATAAGGTTTAACAACATTTTAATTTAAGTATTAAATATCTACGTTACTACACACGAAACATATTGTGTATATTATATACAATATGCATAAAAAAGTTGTCTTTTTTAAAGCGTAAAATTTATATTATATATGATATAAGCTGGAAGTAAAGGTATTTTTAGGCAAAACAGAAAGTATCGCGTTCCTATAAAACTCTCTTGAAGCAAAATTTTCGATTTTACCAATTAATTTGGTAAGTTTTAGCATTCGATTAATAATTATCACATCTTTCGAATATCATATTATACTCAAAACCTTAGATAGTGTATGTTCTCCTTACTGATAAAAAACAAATCATTCATACTTGCACATAGAATGTAATGCATTTAGAAAATAACTTATACAAAAAATGCAAAACTTATACCGTTTGAAACCGTAATACGATTGATGGGTTGACATCTACTTGGACACACATAAATGAATATTAAATTCGCTTGCCATTTAGCCCATCAGTTTAGTAATTATTTTGTATGCTGTTACAGGAAGTTATAGTCTTCTACTAGCTTCTTTTCATTTATTTAGACACTTTATCGGTTTAAACAGTTTCCACCAATTACTTATTATTGGGATTTAAAAAAAACATATTCATTAAAGTAAATAAAACGAGCTATTTGTTCAAAATTTACCTTTTCATTAAAGGGGTGAATCTTTCTCCGGAATGAAATAAATGTGTTTGATATATTAAATTTGGCGTCCACACGCCATGTGATAAATAGAGGCTTCTCCGCACAATTTATGAGCGACTTCTAGACGTTGGAATGAATGTTGAAAACACAACATAATGTGTATTTACCTCTCCTTCCTTCCTTTATAAAATAATAATGTTATCTCGCTTGGGTCTATAGGGTAATGATGTTGACAGAATACGAATGTGCCACGAATGTTTGAATATGACATGGCGCTTTTCTTGTTAAACTTTGAAAGATTTGTTAACGTATGTTTTGGTGTTATACATTATTTGGAATTAAGAATCCTATACAGAAATTACGTATTTACGGTAAATACATGGGTATTGGCCTCCTATATGTTGCTTTGATGCCAAATAATCTAGTAATCTTTAAATCAAATTCCATAGATTGAGGTCCAGTGTCCCGTTGTTAAAATACATAGTTATAGAGAGAGATTTTTATATCGTATAAAATCCTTGATTTTGCTATCAGCTTCCGATGCTATCTCGCATACTGTATGTTATTATTATGGGCTAAGTCCTATCAATTGTTGCGTATAATTACATCGGGCCTTGTTCCCGAGAACAATGGCGCAAATAGGATTTGAAATAACGCCTCGCTAATGTGTGATTGAACAATGTTGCGTATGATATTGCCTTGCTCTACAGATTGCGGTTGTTAAATTAATTGAGAAGCTTTAACTCGATAAAGGGATATTATGGTTTCCAATTACTAATATAAAAAGGTACAGGCAATCAATAATTAGAGGTGCTCAAATCCTTTGTTCTTTAGTTTTTTTTTATAGAACAGGGGGCAAACGGTAGGAGGCTCACCTGATGTTAAGTGATACCACCGCTCATGGACACTCCCAATGCCAGAGGGCTCGCGAGTGCGTTGCCGGCCTTTTAAAAATTGGTACGCTCTTTTCCAAGAATACTAAAGTTATTATTTTAGTATTTTCCTTAAGGCGTAAAGTATGCGTTCAGCCTCTTGTGTCTAGCATACCTCGAGTATTGGATATAATAATAAAGCCCATTTATTTCCAACAACCTTAAATAACATTTTTATCTTTTAACTATTCATCTAAGACTATGTTATTGGAACCCCGTGTAGGGTAAAGACCTCCTCTAGTTCAAAATTATCATATTCTCCATGCATCCGAATTTCCTTACTTCCGCTACACCAAGTGTATCTATTTCTATTTTTTGTAGTGAGTGTGTTAATAGAGTTTCATATTTTTGCCTAGAGTGTTATGGTCTCTTTTCCCCACGGGGACCAGCCGGCTTGGGGAAGGATTGGATATAAGGCAATTTTTTCACAATAGAAGTGTTTGACAGGTAGAAATTGTATTCAAATTTTCCACATGGCCCACCAAGGAGATTTTAATAATAGGCTACATATCCTCTACCTACTCTACTGTAACACGATTAAAATAAAAAGAAGCATTGGAATTTGTGTGTTTGTAGAAAGTAACTTCAAATTACAATTCAATAACAACCAATTACGCAAAGCACAAATTAATTTTAAAATTATATATACATTACACGTTGCCATATTGAATGGAATATATTGACAATAAAACATTAATGACCAATCGTTAGTAATTTCAACCGTTATTAAAAATTCATTTATTCTTTGTCGTTTCTGTACCGTCATTTATTAGACTGGATTTGAATATAAATGTGTAAACTACCATTTACTTGATGCCACCCAATACATGTTTTTTTTATTAAATTTGCTTAAAATAGAAGACGGCACCTTGCATTCCAAACTTCAGTATTCTTGGGAAATGAGACTTAAAATTTATATACACATGCGACACACAGTTTGTAAAAATCTGTGTGTCAATTGTGTTCGTCATATGAAATCCCATTCGGGGTACTTCACTTTTTATAGATTTATTTATTTATTACAGATAATAAAATAGATATATGGTGAAGTTTTTTATACATTACTATATAAAATAGCTTAATAACTCGTCAATTCCTATGAATGGCTGCTAAAGTATATGCATGTCAAATATAAAATTACAGGTTTCTATTATATAAAACAATTAGTATTGTGTGACTGTGTGAAAATACCACCTGTTATAGTATTTCATTCTGTGATTTCATATTGTAAAATAGGTCGAAAATCGATCGTTAAACATAAATATAGTATGTTTATTAAAGTTTGATTTATATTTATTAATCAAACCAGTATTGGCCTATTGGCTTTAGCGTTCGGTTCTCATGACTGATGTTGTAGGTTCAATCCCTGACTTTGCTAATGGTATTAATGTATGTGTGCATATAACAATTGCTCGTATGATGAAGGAAAACATGCTAGACAAACAGCATGTCTCAAGTCCAGACAGAAGGCTAATCAAACTATTAGTCTTTGAAATAAGTATGACCAAAGAAACGGAAAATCTGAAACGAAGACCCAATAGATTATTATTATTATCATAACTATTATTATTTAGACATAAAGTCATAGTAGGTAGTCATAGTCATTAAAAATAATATTTTTTAATCTTTGATTAGAATTATTTCTATTTTTTAATCTTTAGGTTTTATGATGATAAATTGAAATAAGCAATGTGTAAATAAAAAATAATTTTCAAAGGCATAAAGGCTGTTTTGTTTTTACTTTGTGAAGAAATTTTGAGCTTGCCCATACTTTAATCTTTCCGTAACAAAACAAATGCATACAAAATATTGTTGTTTGTCTTCCGGCAAAGGTAATCTGATTGCGCTTTCATATTTCTAGAGCACGAACGAGTGGACGATTCAACTTTGCTTTGCTGTATTGAATTTCAATTGTTTTGTATGTCAAAGATTTTTTGTCGAACTGGGTTGCCTTTGAAATGTTATGGTTGATAGGTTTATATTGAAGGGAAAACTTATTGGTACGACTGTGGACTTTAGTTAGCTTTGTTTGTTGTTGCTTTAGTAATTTACTCTTACTATATAAACTAAAGTTAAGCATTTATGATCATTACTAAAAACCGATTTTGATAAAAAATGACGCGATTAATAAGTTGTGAAACAAACTTAATATTATAATCTTATATTATATGGAAAAATATAAAACTTGATCCTGTTAATAAGCGAGAAAAAGATATATATATATTTTAATAATTATCTTAGATTTTATAAGAGAGAAAATAGCTTATTATCTAACTATTATTAGACTAACTATTATAAAACACTAAAACCATAGCAAAGTATTTTTCTCCGATAATTTCTGATTTGTTGAATCAGCAATGTTTGAAAAATAAATCTGTTGTTTTCTCAGCTAATATTTACTCAAACAGATCTCTGCTTCTTAAGTTAATGTTTATATTTAAGTAATTATATCATTTAGGTTTATCAGAAAGTACTCTGTAACAATTGTGATAGTCAATCTGATCCGTAGCGCTGAAGGTATGTTTTTTACTATGTAGTTATTAGATTGGAGGAATTTAAGAGGAAAAATAAGATGATAAGCAATCAAGAAAAAAGTTATAACAACGCAAACAAAATTACGTACAAGAGGTTTTTCCGAAAGTTTTTGCAAGCCCCAGCATCAAATACTAAATAACAACCGTACCTAAGGTTAAGGAAAGAGGTTACAACGTATTTTTACTTAAACTGTGTCCTTGGGATTGCGCTCATATATTATAGATGCATTCAACATTAAAGTATCATTGCTTAGGTTGAGCTTCTTCTCAGGGTTTTTTGAAATTCAATAAATTTACATTAAGGGACAAATTTATTCGTTACTCTAAGGGCCTGTTTCACAATGTATGGATAAGGTACCAAATAGCTATGCAACACATAAATTATTCGAAAGATAAAAGTTTCGAATAAGATACTTGGCATTTCATGACGAATAGCGCCATCTGACAGCCGTGAAACGCAAAAATACTATTTATCCTACCAATAAGTAATAAATAGCTTATTCGGAACTTATCCGGACATTGTGAAACAGACCCTAAAACTATTAATCTGTCAGCCAATAGTATTCCAATTGGGCAGCTTCTTATAATTATTCTGGTTTTCACAATGTTTTTGGAAATGTGTACTTATCAACACACAGAGAAACCCTTATAAATATTAAACACGTAAAATAGGAACCACACTTCTTAGCCAGTATGAATATCGTTACAGTTTATAAAATTTGCTGCCTCTCCCTTCACTTCTCAAGGCTGGATGTGTGTTTTTCTAATACTTTTAAACTGGCCTTTTTCAGCGATAATGTAGCATGATGAAATAAAGTTTAATCAGCACTGTTTTGTTTCGTTACAAACATAAAATAAATATTCCTGTTTAATATTACTGGAGAACATAAATAAATAAAGCTTTCATTAAAATAGCTAATAATAAAACCTTGTCGAGGATTCTTCAAATCGTGTTTTGAAGTTATAATACTTTGTTGAATCATCTCGTTCCCTAGGGATCAAAAATTAAATTAAACTAAGATCTAGACACTGCAAATACGAAACAAGAACAATATTTATGTAGAGCTTTAATCAAAGAACGGAAATTAACAGATAACAACAGTGAATTGAATTCAACTTATAAATACAAATTTATTTTACTTTATAAATATATTTTTTAATTTCAACACGCTGATACAAAGAGTAACTCGCCACGTTTTCTTGAAAATAGTTTCAATTTAATTTAAAAATTATTATTTCAGTTGATATTGAGGTATTATTAAAGTTAAACACGTTTTCATTTGGATTTTCGGAAGTTTTTTTTTTCTTTTTTATCTATCTGCAATCAGCCTCAAGGCAGGCAACAGGCAAAGGCATTTCTATGTAAATAATCAATTTTTCATATCGCAATCAAATGGAACATTTAATTTTATAATATGTTATAGCATATTATATAATTGATGAGATGTTATTATAAATTAAAATAATGAATTTGTTTGTTAAACAAGACTGAGTCTTAACTAGCTTAATACATTTAAAAGTGATTTAAGAAAGGCTATTACAGATAGGAACATTCCGAAGGATAATTAAGAAACAAAAATAATACCATATTATTATATTTAATCGCGACGTATAACGATAATAACGTCTCCAATGGTTTAATAACATTTGTTATGGTTTGTTCTTAATATAATTTTAGCCATAAAGAATGCTGAGATTTCGTTCGTACTATTAGGAAACAAAGTTCTAGAGTAACTATACAAGAAAGGCTTTTAGCTACCGAGCATTGTTACAATTTGGAGCCGATCCAAGCCGTGTTTATAAATTTTCATTTGGACAATGATACATGCCTGTGTAGGGCTTACATTTTTATTTGTTTCTGGACTCTAACAAATAGACATATTTATTCATGCTTATATAGTGATACTAGCTGACCTGGCAAACGTCATTTTGCCATGTATACAGTATATCATTTATAATAAAAAATAGGGGTTGATCGTAGAGGGTTGAATGTATTTTTTAATGCTGTTGATACATGAATAAAAAATTTAAAGGTCGACTACCCTTAACATTTAGGGGGTTGGGTAGATGTTGTCATGATGAGACATACCCAATATGCACACAAAATTTCATGAGAATCGGTCAAGCCGTTATGAGTAGTTTAACCACAAACAACGCTGCACGAAAATTTTAATATAAGATTGACTTTAGAGTTACACTTATGGATATTGAGGGATCTAAATCTAATTGGCATATGCAAACGTTGGCACTGATATGGCTATAACTATTAAAAATTACACAATACTGTTGTTGTACTTAAGTAATATAATTAAGCCAGCGTTCCACTGCGTACAGGTACCAAACTTTTTAAATTTCTTTTGATTTTCATTGTATTAATTTTAATGATTTCTATTTTTACTTTGTAGGTTAAGAAAATTATAAACACTGTTTACTTGATTGTAAATAAAAATTTATAGTAAAAGAAATTGTTAAAATTTAAATACAAATTTGGTTCACTTTGGCCAACATATCTATAAATATTTCTTTGTCTTTAACAGATATATTAAGAGATATAATACAATGTTTTTCACGTTTATATCTAACTGTATATGATTGAATAGAGTAATTTCAAATATGGCACAGCCTAACCTCATAATAAAAGTTACATTAAAGGTTCAAACACGTAGCAAAGTTACGGATTCATAAAACTTGGTTTATTCTCTATCGTAAAAGAGACACCCTGATTTTATTTTACGTTCTATATCAAACGCATTATTATTTCATATTTGGTGCAGCCTAAATAAAATAAAGGCTTGGGTAGGTCAGACAACACAACAGTTCTGTTGTTTTATATAATTAATGAAAATGTTTTCGCATCAAACATCGTTCCATTTATTCGTAATTTGAGTAAAGTTTTAAATGAAGGTCTCTGGACTTTATTTAATCAATCAGGTCTTGACAAGATAGTACTTGATTTCAAAGGAGCAATTGGTTATATATATTTTAGTTTTTTTTCCTTGTGATAATAGAGGCTCGTCGTTGTTATTCAGAGTAAATTTGATGCGAATTGCGTTGGAGTTACAAGCCAGTATTTACCTAACCCCAATTAGGCTAGAGTTAATATTGTAATGTTAAAGTACAGTTTATTTTTACGTTATTTATAAACAAGGTTGTGAATTTAAAGCCTAAAGTTTTAAACATTTTAATGGCCAATTGAGTGGGGAAAGTTGATGAATTCAACAAATTATTATATTATATAATGTGTAAGGATCTGCTTGCAATAAAACCGTGAAAAATCCTAACAAACTACAATGGTAAACGACCCAGGATAGAAAAGGCTAAATGGGAGAACTTTCAGTCTAAGCTATAAGCGCAAATTGAGGGAGATAAAATAATATATTTTTATTCGGAATCTTACAAACTCATACGCGTTTATTAATCATAAAACTGCCTAAACTAAACACAACTTCGTCTCTTAGAATCACAGTATTATCACCAATTAGTTAAAATGATACTAAGAGTGTAACAACTAATTTGGTTTAAATAATGTATGGTAGTCATACATCTTATTGTGATATCAAGAAATAACTTTGCAAAAGGCACATAATTTATATGTTTATTAATATTTTATGGAAACTAGTTTCATGATAGACGTTTCTAGAATCATTTTTATAAAACAAATTAAGATTAACGGTACACTTAAATCTTAATATATATATTTCTTGTGTGCGTGTGTATGTGACTGAACTCCTCCTAAACGACTGGACCGATTTAGACGATTTTTTTTGTGTGTGTTCAAGGGGATCTGGGAATGGTTTAGATTCACAATTTTGTCCGCTGGATAATGTTTTTTTAATTAATTTTCAATTTATTAGTTGTTGTTGATTTTGGAATGTTTTGCATTGGATCCGACAGACGGCGCTACCATCGCAGTGTCAAATTTTAAATAATATTCGAATTTTAATTTTAGTCTGTCCCGAAATTTAAAAAAAGTTTTGTTATCATTGTGTTATATCGTGTGTGACCATGTGCTGGATCGTTAGATATTGTCATAACATTTGAATAATAATTTTCATCAAAATGGCTTATTAAAAATTGAAATTTTGAAATTAAAGACGTGTAGACAGGACAACGTCTGTCGGATCCGCTAGTATTTATATATAAAAAGACTTAATACACGGACTAAATTTATAATGTGTTTGTTGCTATGGTAACGATGGTATTACTTTATTATAAATAGTACACACGGTTTCTAATTTGGCCTAATGGCCTGGAATGTATTTTAATAAAGGTTACCATGGTTACTAGTTACGAAAAGTATACTTTTTTAGTCCTTTAATGTGTTTTGTAATGCATGGTTTCTATAACTTGAGCCACCCTTTGTAACAGACCGCAAAGCGCTTAGATATATAATATTTTTATTGCAGACCCGACCCCGCTAAGGAAGCAAAAGAGACCTTCTAAATAAAATATTCTTTGGAATGTAATTTTGAGTTTATGTAGCACAATATGACCCTTACGTTTTTGCTTAGGCTTTGTTTACGTTCAGTTCTTAAATCTACTTAAGCGTAAAAGCTCCAGTAAATTGTGAATTGTTTATTTCGTTATTCTACCTAGAAATTAGTCTGTTATTTGTCAATGTCAAAATATGGGGTGATTTTTATATTGTATAAAGCTTGTTCAAGCCAATGGTTTGAAAACTCAGAGTTTTATGAAACCTACACAATTGTATTAGTAATTGTGTAACTTACAATAAGAAGAAATTTAAGCCATTTTTCATGTTCATTTATAAATTCAAATATTAAATGGGGTGTTAAAGAAATAGCAGTGCCGTGGAGCCGTCGGTCACACCCACTTTATGTACGGCAAAATTTTCTAAAAGAAAAAAAAAATCTCGATTAAAGAACACTACAATAAATAAAATGAGAAAATACAAGCTACGCTCACAGTTCGGAAGTTAGAACGTGGTTATTATCGGTGATGGTTTGGTGGGGCGTGTCTTATCAAGAAGTCATAAACCTACATTTTTGTGAAAATGGTGTGAAAACTTCAGCCAACTTTAACATACTCCTTCCAGCTGAACACTGGTCCGTCCCTCATCTAGCCCAGACCTCAACTCTTTCGACGACTTCAAATTAAGGTCAGTTTTAGAGGACATGGCCTGCGAAACGAAACGGCGACATTGAGTCTCTTAAAAACTTTTTGAAGCAAACAGTGGCGCAACTTCCCTTGGAAACAGTGTGTAAATCCATAGATTCGTGGCCAAACAGATTAAAGGCCTATAAAAGTCAAAGGTCGCCATTTTGAATAGAATTTACTCTGTAATAACAATGTTCGTTTAAATTTAATATTTTATTACATTGCCTTATTAAAGAAATGCATTTTTAGTGATAACAGAACTTATGGCTAGACTAGGTACATATATATTATTAATTATTTAGCAATAGAAAGAGCAATAGCAGGAAAAATCGTTAGGTACTGTATTCAATCTGCTATTGCAGACTGAATACAGTACCTACCGATTTTTATATTTTTGGAAGATTCAGTAAAATTTTGTAGATTATGGGTAGTCTTTAAAATTTCAATGGTTGCATTGAACAATTTATTCAAAAATATAGAATATTTACAAGAGGACGTGCATTTTACGAGGCTCATAAAGAGGTAGATAGCGCACACTAAGATAAGACTCTGATGCAATTTATGACCTAAACAACATTCAGGAACTTAGATAATGTTCTGCGCTCTTTATGAATTCTAACATTAACAAATATATTTGAAAATACACAGTAGGCATTGATTTCGCAGGAGGATTTTATTAAATAAAAAAATCCTTCGAAAGACCTCGCAAGCCTCCTGTATTGGTATCCATGTGTTAGCACTTAAATCTAAGATCAGCCCATTGGGTGCTGTCTCAGAAATGATTTAGTTGATATTAATAATCTTCATATTAGATATGAGTGCATATTTTGCATACTCGCAGAGTGGTCAGTCAATTAAGTGGATATTACGTATTTCAATTTATATGGTAAAGTCTGGCCTGGGTTCCAGGTTAAATTGGCGCAGTTATTGCTTTATATAAAAAGACCTACAAGCCATTAAAACCTAGATTTACTAAATGATAAAGTATAGCAAGTTTGTATTGAACGTAAAAGAGAAATATTAATAAAAATGTAGTAGTGCCGTCGCGTGTCTGCTCGCAGTTAGAATTCATGGTACGCTCAAATTTTGGCTATAGAACACAACTATAGATTCTAGATGTGACATTAATAATTACATTTTATTTTCCTTTGCGATATTTTTTTTTTAGTATTTTGTGATGTATTTAACCATGTAACCTTCTTGCGTTCCCAGCTTAAATTTCAAGTACACCTTAATTCACTAAATAACTATTTCAGTTTCTACAGAACTATAATTAAGGATCATCAAATGTTGCTGAAATTAAATTAAATTTTACAAAAGCGGATAAAACATCTGCTCTTCATTTAATATAAAGAAATGCTTTATTTTATTTTAAGAAACACTTACACTCTCATTTTGTATATTGAAGTAGTAATTGAAACATAATGGAACTTTTAATTATTAATTAACAAAGTTGCTTATTTAATGCGACACAAGTACCATTACATTGGTGCAATTCTGTCGAGTTTAATGAATTAATAAGTATGCAATTGTAGCGACAATGATTGCTCACTAATTAATTATGGCATTCACGTTGAACATTTCACTTTTCATTTAATTTTTTTATACGGACGGCCTTCTGATGTATGACTTAATAGTAGCTTTACTTTGTCCTGTATATGAAATGGCTAAAATAAACGAGGTTCAACAACATCTTTTGAATAAATACACATTAATGCATTTATCGTAGTTAAAACATGTTTAACAGCCATGTATTTTAGTAAAAACTAACTCATAATACGGTATCAAAACAATATTTATCTAGAGCTTTATATCTACGTGAATAACATTGGTACAAGTTGGTACGAGGCATAAGCCCGAAATTATAATTATTATGAGTAGTGAATATAACGCGTTTTGTGAACATCTGCTAATCAAGATTGTCGCGAAATTGGATTTTCAGCTGAAATGAAACTATATTAAATGTTATATATTCTTAGGTAAATATCTGGAAAGTTATGGAAAGGGTATTTTTTATTATATTATATATTTATAACCGTATCTCGTATTCATTTCATTTTACACACAAACAAAATCTATGTAGTATTTAATTCTTCAACTATTATCAACACTGCTAAGAAAATATAATAATAACTAGCAGACTCGGCCAAGTGTTATGCACATTATTTTATTGAGACGGACTTCACAAAGCAATTAATTTAAACAACCAAATGCCACACAACTTTTTTATTATCACCTATAATAATATTATAAAACGTAATTTGGGGAGTACTTACTGTAATTTAAAATATATTTTAAAAACAAAATGTTACATTATTTGTAAGTTTTGAGAACTCAAAGATTCCTTCTTATCAGATATTATATTAATTTACGGTGGCCCGTGCGATGTACTGTGACCAAATAGGCCATCAAATGAGCCAATTTTTTAATAAGGAAAAAAATCTTTTAAACAGCTGTTACCCAAATGCTACTTTTGGATATATTGTGAAGAATATTGTAAAAGAGTCTATAAGTAAAACTAATAATCTAATTATATTTATAGGCAATAGAGGGAATTTAAACAAAAAAGAGCTAATTAACTGCTATGAAAAATTATGCTCACTTCATACAAAAAATCTGATTATGTTTACATTCCCTTATAGTAAAAACTTCACTCAACAAGAAAATAATGTAAGACATATTTTAAATCAGACAATGCATACATTTGCTATGTATAATAAAAACTTTACACTAATTGATACCAATAGGTACATAAGTTGTAATAATTACTTTTTGACGAAGGATAGATATAATCTACCTATGTATTTGAAAAGACAGATAGCTGATTCGCTATCATATTTATTGTTTATAACAGCCAAGAATTTGGCTCGACAACCAGCTTCTATTGAGCAGGTTTTAGTTAGTAAGACCTTGGAAGATATTCCAAGACATAGTATTTATAATTTAAATTAGTTACTAAGACAACAGAGAGTCTCTCTGGCAAAGAATTAGTCAGTAAGATAAGTAAATTTAAGAATAATAATAATAAAACTATCAATCTGGTTCACCAAAATATACAAGGCATGAAAAGTAAATTACTAGAAATTGAGTTGTTTTTGAGCAGTGAAAATATTGACATATTGTGTATTTCAGAACACTGGTTAAAGACATGTGAACTTATGTTCAATTTTTGTAATCATCAGATTGGTAGTTCGTTCTGCAGAGGAAATGCAATACGCGGTGGCTCATTAATATTGCTTCATAAAAAATTAAAATTTAAAGAAAGGAAGGACATAGTGAGCCTCTCTGTGGAACGCCTTATTGAAGTATCCTGTGTGGAGCTGGAGCAATTTATCATTGTTAGTTTGTATAGCCCTCCTTCAGCTCAATATGATAGTTTAGAAAAAATATTAGAGCAAGTTCTGTACAAATTGCAAAAATCCAAGAAAAAGTTGGTCGTTAGTGGAGACTTTAATGTAAATTTGCTTGACAACTGTAATTCAAGTAAACGTATGCTTAATCTGTTTAAATCATATAATTTAATTAATAATTTTATTGTACCTACTAGGGTAACAGCCACCACGGCAACATGTATTGACAATATCTATAGTAATATAGTTCCTCTCAACACCTGTATTATCAACAAACTTACATCTGACCACTCTGGTCAATTGTTTGAATTTCAAAATATACTTAAATGTAAAGATCCAAAAAAGACAATATGCACAATACCTGTAACATATGATCGGTTAGACAGATTTAGAAAAAAAATTATATTTAATACGCCATTTTTGCGTAGTAACCAATGCCCTAATAACTTATATAACACATTCTTTGAATCATTTATTGATGAATTCAAAAATGTGTTCACTCCAAAGACTTTTTTGGTCTCGGAGAAACCTACCTTTTGTGACTGGGCACCTCCGGAACTACACAAAAAAAGGCTAAAATTGTATGAATTGTATGATGAAAAACAGTATAATGACAGTGAAGAATTTAAAACTCATGTTAGGACATTTTCAAAAAAATTTAGGCAAGAGTGCAAAATCGCTAAGGCAAAACACTTAAGTAATAAAATAAACAACAGCTCTGATAAGATAAAGGCTACTTGGAAAATTATAAACGAGGAGACTGGAAGAACCTCCAGAAAGGATTCTGAATATAAGATGAACATAAACGGTAAAGTAATTAGTTCCGACCTCGAAGTAGCCTCTGCATTTGAAGAGTTTTTTACTAATATTCCACTAGATACAACAAGCGTTCTGAATTCTTCGCCATCAGCCGCCCTTTTATTATTGCAACAGAATGTTCCTGTATGCAATCGTGAGTTTATATTTAGCCGCATTAGCTGCAATGATATTATAAAAACATTTAAACAGCTAAAAATTAAAAAAACTAAAGATCTTTGGGGTGTATCTGTTTTCATTGTACAATCAGTAATCGATGCTATCAGTTCAGAGTTGGCTATAATATTTAATGAATGTATAGATTGTGGAGTCTTTCCAGACCAGATGAAGTTCAGTAAAATCACACCGTTATTCAAAACGGGCAGCACTTCTGACCCCACAAATTTTAGACCCATATCTGTGCTGCCTGCATTGAGTAAAATTTTTGAAAAAATTATTCTAGATCAATTACTGATACATTTTAATAATAATAAACTTATGCATAGCCAGCAGTATGGTTTTACAAGAGGTCGCTCTACAGCCGATGCTGGCCTTAAATTAATTTCCGAGATTTTAAATGCTTGGGAAAATTCTCATGATGCCATTGGAGTTTTTTGCGATTTATCAAAGGCTTTTGACTGTGTCCATCACGAAATCCTTATCAAAAAACTTCAACACTATGGCATTGGCAAAAAAGCGCTAAATCTTATGGAATCATACCTGAGCGATAGAATTCAGAAAGTAAATGTAAATGGAGCTATATCACAGGGATCGTCTGTTACGATGGGCGTACCGCAGGGCTCCATACTTGGTCCCTTCTTATTCCTCGTCTATATAAATGACCTACCATTTCTTGTAAAGGAGCTTCACGAGATAGTACTGTTTGCTGATGACACTTCGCTTTTATTTAAAGTGAAACGACGAAATCCATCACTTGAGAATGTAAATAGTGCCATCTCCAGTGTGGTTCACTGGTTTAGTACAAATAATCTTAAGTTAAACGAGAAGAAGACAAAATGTATTAAATTTGAAACTACAAATGTAAAAGGTAGTCCTTCTCAAATAATAATTAAAGACGAGGAAATAGACTTTGTTGATAGTGCGGTGTTCTTGGGAATTACCTTAGATAGTAAACTCCAGTGGGGCCAACACATAGAAGGTCTTTCGAATAGGCTAAGTTCTGCAGCGTTCGCAGTGAAAAAGATACGCGATCTTACGGATGAGAACACAGCAAAGCTCGTTTATTTCAGCTATTTTCATAGTATCATGTCATATGGTGTTATTTTGTGGGGTAATGCCGCCGACATTAGTTCGATATTTGTAGTGCAAAAACGGGCTATAAGAGCGATCTGTGGGTTGTCCCCACGGGAGTCAGTCCGAAATAAGTTTAAGGAATTAAATATTTTAACTTTGGCAAGTCAATACATTTATGAGAATATTTTGTATGTGCGGAAAAATATAGATATCTTTAAAAAGAATAGTAGCTTCCATAATTATAGTACTCGTAATAAAGACAAAATTAGTGCACCAACCACAAGGCTGCATAAAACGAGTAATTCTTTCCAAGGCAATTGCATACGTTTTTTCAACAAAATCCCTAGTGAGATACAAATATTGTCAATAAATAAATTTAAATCGTACACTAAAGTAAAACTGCTTGCTAAGGCCTATTATAATATAAATGAATACTTAAACGATCATAGTGCTTGGATATAAATTGCTTCAGTATAAATAGGTAACGCGACAGAATCTCTCGGCTGCATTTTCAGACTATGGGGCGATCGTCGACATCTACGACTTTTTTTAAATGTAAAGTGGGAACAAACCGTGATTCATGTGGTATCAAATTATTTCAGTATAATTAGTATTATTACTATTTTCTTGTGTAGCCAAGTGCACATTTCAAGGATCGTCATGCTCACTCAAATGTCATTGCTTGTGGCGGCGTCCATGCGTCGGGTTGTCTCTCTCCCTAAAATATGGCGAGGGGGCCAATGGCTGGCCATGCGTCATACTCGTGAACGGGTGCTACTTGTGGTGACTGGTCGTACTTGAATTCGTGTTTGCGGTGATATTAGTTGTTTATACTACGTCTTTGCGTGTTGTTCTCACGAGTACGTAAGTGCGTGCTCCTATTTCACCATGCCTCCTGCTGATAGAGGTCAAATCTTTGTTTTTAATTTTTTTTAATTTTTTATTCTTTATTACTCAATATGTCATATGGAACATGGTGTAGTGGTTGCAGCTCCTTACAAGCATTGTGTAAAAAAAAAACTTGGCGATTAAAAAGAGTGGCGGAGAGTTTATTGCCAGTTCTTCTCTTCCGTTCTACGCCCTTGATTTGAGAACTGGCAGTAAATGTAAAATTAAATTCATATAATATTTCTTTTTTTGACGTTCATAAGTGTACATTGTTACCTACATGAATAAATAAATTTTGAATTTGAATTTGAATTTGATGCAGGAGCGGGATGTTAGTTTTATATACAAAATTATATTTAGATAAATTTAACGCAATTAATAAAATTTAAAAAAAAAACGTATACGAGTGGTTACTTTTAGTCTATAATTTTAAGTTACTTTTATGTATTTTACAAGTTTTAGTATAGACGAGAAACTCGATAGTTTAAAAAATATATCGTTAGGTTGTCGGTTAATAAATGGGTTCAACATTTAACAGCGCTGTAAACATAATGATATCTAGCCTTAATTAGCTCGCTCTGCCAACTACCTCCTTAACTTGACTATAAATCTGCTTTGAATAAACATGCAATTAACGTTCATGTTTTATTTTGTTAAACTTTTGATTAAAAATTTTACCATCAAGTTTTTAACTGATAACATTTTTATAGATATAATAATAACATATTTTATAATTTTCACTACACTTTTCTGCATTGGTTTTGTGGTGAAAGCACAATCAAAGACTTATTTTTTCCTGACTAGAAGGGTACTTTTTGGTTTAAAAAAAAAGCGGTTGTCTGTAAAGTCGGTTTACTGACGATTGTTAAACGTGACAATGTCATACGAAAATACTGATGGAATGGTTGCATTTTTCAAAAGAAAATTTTAATTTTATTTGTTTGATAGATATTTTGTATGGATATATATAGAGATGGAATAAATGGAAATCACAATTTAATTGATTAAGTTATATTCATTTGTACTACAGTTATGTCAATTTTTTAACAAATGAACGCTGCCGAACGCAGCTGTTCTGCCTCTTTGTCGCTCGTTCCGCGCTCTCGCTTGCACTTCAAGTCTTAAATTTAACAGAGGTGACCAAATGCGTCATAAGCGAGGTACCGCCGCATGCGTCATGTTTTTTTCGTGCGTGACGCCGGCACCATCGAATTATAAGACGTTGTCACGTCAATAAAATAAAACTGCGATATACATCAGGCTCAGAAGTAGGCGCATCACCTTGGCTATACAAATAAAATTTATCAAATAAACGAATATAATTACGACCTTAAATACATTTTAAACAACATTTTACTTAAGTATTATATAGCCTCTACCTGTGTTCCGGGCATATTTAAGAGCAGTACCAATGAACTAATTACATATGGGTCGTAGATGTAAGTATTCATTGACAAGTTGTAGATCATTAAAATACTAAAAAAAGAGTTTTCATATTCGTAACTAGGTTAGAATACAAAATACATGAATCACGTCAAATTGCAGAAAATTACATCTGCTGAGCGTCCTCGACCGATTTCTAGGTAACGAGTGCACTCATTGAAGTAATTCACTTGTTGTTATAATGAGAAATGCGAACTAGAATATACTTTTCATTGTAAGTACCGAGGGTAGGAACAATACTTAACATGATATAGCTATCTGTGCGATTAAAGACTCGAGTACGGATTATAAATGCGCGCATATGTTAAATAAAAAAGGACTGCTCTTCAAATAAGCTGTTGTTAAACAAACTTATTTATTAGCAGTTAATAAAAGTATATTTCTACCTAAAAAATCTATGTTCATTCAATTTAAAAAAGATATTGTTCTTATTTTAAATTTAAATTGTATGAACATAGATTTTTTTATTGGAAAAATACTTTTATTCCTGTGTTTTAGTTTTCATGGCTTCAACGTTAAAAAAAACGTCAATTTAGCCAATATCACAATACATCTGATAGTAAAAACCTATAATATCTTAATATATATATATATATAAAACTTGTTAAGCACCAAACCTGTTCCTTGCAAATCATTATTACTATTGCTAAAAGTTGAATTTTATTAAGTACCGGAAAAATTTAAATAAAACTAGTACCTTAAGTGCATTTAAGATTCCCCTCACAAAGTCGTTAAAGTGTCTCGAAATTCGGGAGCGGGGTTGCATAATCTGATTTTGAAATTAGATTGCGCATCTCACGCACAGTAACGTTTGGACGAGTGCCAGAGTACGCCATATCGAGTTATCTTGGAATTTATAAAATAAATGTGATAGCAAAGAAGGGGTTTGAAATCATGTGTTACATATACCCTAAAAATAAAATATAAATAGTATTAGTAGTTACAGCGTTTTTTGACATGACAACCTCTTATAATTCGATGGAGCCGGCTGTACGTACGAAAAAACATGACACATGCGGCGTTACCTCGCTCTGAGGCGTTCCATTTAAGGCTTGAAGTACAAAGCGCGGAACGAGCGACAAAGAGAAACAATCGGCCTCCGCGCTCGGCAGCTTTCGTTCGTTAAAAATTGACATAATTGTATTTATGCGTACATTCCCTCTCTATATCCATACAAAATATTTAACAAACAAATAAAATAAAAAAATACTTTTAAAAATGCAACCATTCAATCAGTATTTTCTTATGACGTTGTCACGTACAACTATCGCCAGTTAACCGACTATACAGACAGCCAGTGTTTTAATGTGAAAATTAACTTAGAAACACACATACATTTCCTATGCATACCGTTTAAGTGCGGGCTATAACCAAATCACCCATCGTAGATTTTATTGGTTTAAATTAAAAACAATATATGTATTGATCGTTTTCTATAATTTCAATGGTACATTAATTAAGAAGACATATATATTCCCTAATAAATGAAATAAAATAAAAACTTATCTACTAGATATAGTAAACCATGTATGGTCATTCCCAGCGTAGTTATAGTTTGGTGCTTGATAATTGTACTGAACTCATAAGAATATTATTGTTATTTCCGAACCAATTAAAATACAAAATACAATTGGGGCCTTCAAGAAAAGAGCCAATCAATTTTGATTAACACCACACTTTGAAGCCTTTTACTGAGTATCCATAGACGTTGTATTCCTTATATTAAGAAAGAATTCAAAATGCACCGCGACACGAAACTAATTACATAATTTTGCTTTTCTATGGACAAAAAATAAAAAAAGGTTTTTATTCAATGACATTTAAAGATCCAATTAGCAAATTCTATCAATTAATATAGATAAACTAATACGTAACATATTAACGATAAACTATTGAAATTCACATCGAAATCCACCCATTCAGTTAATTTCCCTTTGTTTAGAGAATCTGTTTTATACATAATATGACCTAGATTACAAGTAAGCGTTTATTCCGGGATGCAACTAAAGCGAATTCACTGAGAAGCAGACAGGTGGCAGCTATTGTACTAATATTTGATACATGAAATAGGTTTAGTTGGTTTGTGGTGAGGGAACGTTGCATTGTCTTAGATTTACTTGGGTTTTAGCAATTTGATGTGTTTTTCATGTAGCTGGTCGTGTCCACGTGTTTTAGGGACGACACCGTTATTTATATTTTTGTATGTATGTTAATTTTGGAATGTGTTTGTCCTAATTTTGTGGTCAAAATAAAAAAAAAATTGTGCGATATCTGGTTATATTCGTATGCTTGTAAAATGTTAGCAAGGGAGGAGTATCAGGAGTACTGCACCTAGGGCCTGGACAGGATCTAGACCAGTGTAACCCAACTATTTTTATGCCATGCCCCCCCACCTTAGCCTACCTAAAATTCTTGCCTCTATGAAATATAGGAAGAAATCTCTAGGAAATTGTTAACGAACAGTTACAAGCAAATTTTCAAAATCTATTAAAAACCGGAATTAAAATACTACATAGCGAATGATGCTTGCTGCGTAGATATTTTACATTGAGCTACAAATTGGTTAGATTCTCCCAAGTCTTCGCGTTGTGTCCAGCTGATTTACATTGCCCTCCTTAACAATCAAATTATCCCCTATGGGGCGTGCTCCCCGCGTTGGGGGAACATTGATCTAGACGGTTCTAAAACGGTGACTTTCCTAAATCAAAAACGGTGTACACAGACATATTCATACAAATGTTTAAACTGTGACTGTCCCAGAAAAAATTCTGATCGGCCTTTGCTTGTAAGTTTCCAATCACCTAATATCAGGCAACTCTTAACTTCACTTGTTTTACAAAAAAAACTGTACATCATCTCATTATTCGCAAGTCTAGATATAAACCTTTCTCGTTACACCAATTAACGACGAAAACCTTTAGAATTGCTGTTTTACTTTGTGCGATCTTTTAAATTCCGGGGTCGATTAGAGGGGTACAAAAGTGCGTGACCCAAAAGTTGTAAGGGAAGCTTTACAGGTACGCCATAATTCGCGCACTGAAACCTATACATTACTATCATTCAAGGCAAACCCTACGAGCTCGGAGCGATCTTTTCACGCGGCAAATTAATGTCGAGCCGCACGCGAAGTTTTTCATTTTATATCGTGTGGCTTAAGAGTAAAGCTTAGGAGTTTTGAAGCCTATAAATTTCGTTCCATTTTTAAATATTTTCCAAAAAAATTGTTAGTACTTACTTACTTCACTACTTACTACTTACTTAACTTAGTGTTGTTTTTTGTCGGAAACAATTTTAAGCTCAAGCATTACGGTTATGTAGTTTATTTAATATTGTCTTAAACACCGCTCTAAGTTTTTAATTTTTACTAATATTGTCAATATTTAAGTAATATAGATGACTCACTATATAAAGTACCTATACTACAGAATCTAATATATCAGGCATCAAGCATCGAATATATACTGTCTCTTGTCTTATAAAAACTAAAATATACAAGTACATTTGTTCATTTGATATTTTATATGTGTTTTATACGTGTTTTTACTACCGAAACTCTTCAACACTGAACTAAAACTAAAAGAAAGTGTTAAATACTTAGGTGTGATTCTGGACAGTAAACTGCTATAAACAAACACCTTGAACATAAACTAAACAAAGCAACGATCGCCTTTTATCAATGCAAAAAGATGCTAGGCGTCAAATGGGGCCTATCACCCAGAATCACCCTATGGCTATACACTGCCGTAATAAGGCCAATGCTAGCTTATGGTGCCCTGGTATGGTGGCCGAGAACAGAACTACAAACGACAATAACGAAACTTGGGCGCTTCCAAAGGCTCGCTCTATCGGCTACCTGTGGTTGCATGAAAACAACACCAACTGCAGCAATGGAGTTGGCCCTAAAAATTGTACCCCTGGATCTACACATACAGCAGGAGGCAGCATTAGCAGCCATTAGGCTTATGATATTGGATCTATGGGGCAAAAATCACTATAGCGCACACACAGCGATTCTCAACAGGGCAATAGAGTACCAACCTCTAATAGCCGCGCCATGCGATAGGATCGTTAACCAACATATAATAAACAAGAAATACCAGGTCCAAATGAAAGAAGAGAAATGTGATCGATCGATCCTGAATGAGCTTCGAATATATACTGATGGCTCAAAAACAGGGCGTGGCTCCGGCGCTGGCATATTCTCCTTGGATCTCAACATTAACACACACTTATCTCTAGGCACGCACAGCTCGATTTTTCAATGCGAATGTGTCGCCCTGACAGAAGCAGCCAGAGTCGTGCAGCGACTAAGAGTAAACAACTTTTGCATTAAGTTTGTATCCGACAGTGCGTCTGTGCTGTTGGCACTAGCAAGCAAAACGACAAATAATTTGCTGGTACTAGAATGTCATAATGCACTGGAGGAAATAGCCCTGACAAACAGGGTTACCCTACAGTGGATTAAAGGACATAGTGGATCTCTTGGCAATGATGCTGCCGATGAACTTGCGAGAAGAGGCTCGGACATATTGCCTGCTGGCCCGTATCCTCTCCTGCCCTTGCCCTTCTCGCAGGTGCGAGCATGGATTCGCCAAAGATCAGAAGAACTCCAGCAACAACGCTGGTCACGAAGTGAGGACTGTAGGCAATCCAAAATGGCTATGCCGGCAGCTAACCCAAAAATGACAAAACAGCTACTAAACCTTAACAGAACTAGTCTCAGAACAATGATAGGTACAATCACGGGCCATTGTCTCCTCAACAAACATCTTTTTGTCCTAGGCGTGACAGATAGCCCCGTGTGCAGAGGCTGTCTCAGCGCAGAGGAAACAGTCACCCACGTAGTCCTGGAATGCGAGGCTGTGGCTAAACAACGTACAGATATCCTCAAAACAGTGAGGTCGCTCCGAGAAGCCTGCGAAGTGCCCAGGAAGCTTCTGTGCTTCTGGAAGGAGTTAGGCTGGCTTAGTTAGCCAGGACTTCACGCACAACGGACCTGCTAAGAGTCTAAGTGCGGAAAAGGAGTCTCTACATTCTACATTCTACATTCTATACGTGTTTTTGCAAATCATATCGAGTAAAAATTCTCATACGCGTCCGCTTATAACATAAGCCACAGCCTAAAACAGGGTAGATTTTGTCATGCTTACATTTCCCCGTGTGCCATTTTGTGACAGTCGCAGGGACATAATTTCGTTCAGTTCAGTAGCGACAGCCGTGTTACCCTTTAATTAGTTATACAATGAGATCGCTACGGCTTGGTTAATTAATATAAGCTTGATTATTAGATATTTTACTGATGGTATATTGTACAGAGCAAATTTTCCTCAAACAAATGGATTAGAGATAGGGAAGTAATAATATTTTTTTATTTTATATTTGTCAGCTTTTGCAAACGTGGAAGCTAGCATTAATTATGATTGATGATCCTTTAGAAAAGCTTTCAGTTTTTTTATTTAAGTATAAATTTACATTATTCCTTGTAATTTAAATTAGTTATGTACTTAGTCATTCTTTTTCCTTAGCCCGGAAGATAGCTTGTTAGTATAAGACCGCTCATTGCCTTTTCAATAATTTATGTAAACTACACAACACAAAATAAAATCTAAAGTTGATAATGCAGGTTTATTAACCAGTTAATAAAAACATGTTTTAAGTATACAGAAAGTACATCTATCAATCCATAATCATTATTTATATCTGTATTGAACAAAAGTGCCGCACCGTACCAATCTCGGCAAAATCGTGATCGACCCTAAATTCATAATTGTCGTGAAATTATGACTTTAAATGCTTAGCCGTGCGTGTATTGTTTGTTTTTCGATGTTTCCTAATTTTATGGGCGTATAATTTCTGTGGTTTACGGCCTAGCGGAGTTATTAAAGCGAAAATTAACCAAACCAAAAGCAATAAAATTCATTTGAACAACACTCAGCAACTATGTTGATCTGATGTCTGGTTTAATCGGCCAAGTAATGGAAAGAGTATATTATGGTATGATTATCGTATGTTAAACACAATAAACTTTTGATATACCAGAGTATTGGTTTATATCTTACAATAATACCCGAAAATTGGCAGAGTATGGGGTAATTTATGGCCAACCCCAGGTGTGCTCGTGTTTAGCTCTATAAATTTAAGATAGTATATTCTATCAATAATTTTTAAATTTATAATGGTACAAATATTTTTTGTCTCAGTTTGTTAATGTTTTCGTTTTTGTATTGATTGTATTTCGTTACGCTTTGGTTAAGGGAATTTGTACTATTGTGGGCGACACGCTAGCATACATTATGGCAACTGGTATATGATGTGTATTGAAATTAAGTTCACTTTTACGAGAAATTTTACATGAACGTTTGTTATGCCATGAAATATCTCTAATGTCTCTCCTTTTTGCTTAAGACGCAAATATTTTTTGACCAGAAAAACGTCACAGAGAAAAAATAAAAGTGCATACTTATTAGCAAACATATTATTTCTAATATTTCTTTCCATTATTCGTCTAGGAGTCTCTTAATACAAAACATTTAGATCCTATAAACACATTTGTTCGTGTGTTTACGAAGAGTGTACGTAGACGTCTTCCATACATAACAAAGGCTTATATAAATAATAAAAAGGGTCGAATATAGTAAATAGAAAACAATTTACCTGATGGTTATAAGACCCTTGCTCGAAGAAATAATAGAAAATCCATTGAATAACCTCTGGTCAAGGTTTCATAATAAATGGCACAAGTTGGTAAACCAGTTGAAGCCTTTACCAGTACCCATTAAGGGGCTTATTATTTTGGGCCAGGGTTCAAATTAATTTGGCGAAGCCCCAATAAAATGTTAGGCAATAATTTATTTATCGGTCCGTGTCGTTACATTATAAATGAACGTAAATAATTAATGTCGGTAATTGTGTTTGTTCGCAAATCGTTTGGTTGTGTTGCGAGGTGAATCTTTATTGGGCAATAACGCTGTTTAGAAGAGGAAAATGATTTTATATTCTTAGCGTTTACACGTGCTATTAATAGCTACTGTTAAGGAAAAATTGTGTTTTAATAGTTGTCACCAGCAACGGGTATAGAGGGGGGAGATAGTCAAATATATATTTCCGTATTGTTCAGAAACAGAAGAATGTGATATCTCTTGATAATCAGGTATTTATTCTTTGGTTTTGAAATTTTCATTCGTTTATATTCTGTTGAGAAATTTGCTATTTAGTATTGTCTTTTATAAACATAACTTTTGCACATTTAAAGAAAAACACTTTTTTAACGGATTGAAGTTATGTATTATTGTAAACTTATAATTAAACATAACGAAGTTCAAACGAAACATCGGTTAAATTTAAAATTATGTTTAAGTAGTTATAAGTTTACTTACTTAATTTTACTTAATTGCATAAGATACATATTATGTCTAGGTAAAATATTTTGCAAATCGTTTATTTTTATTACAAGAACACTAAAATCGTTAACATGAAACAACCGTATAATTAATTTAACCAGCAAAAATTATCTACTAAATATTAAAGGAAATTCCAGTGGTGGTGGAAAATCGATCAAAGTCTGAACTTAATATTCATTTACATTCGAGAAAGTTCCACATAAGCCAATATTAGCATACTCAGCACGAAATTAGTCCTGCTGATTCGGCCACTGAAACCGCTAAATGTATACATTTACATCGATATATGAATTTCTATTTTATATGTGGTTATTACGTTCGTTTTATGGCCGGTTCTCATGTTAATGTATCGACTATATTTTGATATGAAATGCGAAAGTGAATTTTCGTTTCAATAAACCAAATCAACTATGATGATTTATCGTCCCTGTCGAATTATAAAGAAAAATGCCAGAACTATCATTTACAAAGTTTTGATACATGTTCAGTGCGTTAAATATCTATGACCTAAGCGAAATTTAATTTTATCTTACTGCATCATAAAAACATTTTCCCGCCACAAAATTGGAACGTGGAGTTACTGGGAAACACAGCGTATAAAGCGTAACACAGTTTTCCGCTCGACTAAACGTCACATCTAAGATATAGCCTACGTGTCAACCTTCATTTGTGCTAAGTAAAACCATTGATTTAATCAGAACATTTTTATATTTCCACGGGTGTATGTATATTGGAATTTAATCAGAGCATTAAATCGTCATCATATTTTGTTCGGCTTCTCCACTCTACTTTTGAATTATTAAAACATTAAAACTAACAACTTTTAACTTTTCGCCACCTTTATATCCGTGATTATAATTTAATATAAATTATAATTTAAATTTATTTTAAATTAACAAAACGAGGCACTAATGATAACTTAAAAACTTCCTAATTAAACCCTGGTACATAATAATTTGTGGTCTAATTTAAGGCCCTATCCCAGCACGAACAGCTCTGTCAGTGTCTCGGGGTTGACTGCGGTGCACAATGGAGAGCTGGAGCACTGAAGCCCGTAATAATAATTAGTTATTCAAAACATTAAATTAATATAATTTTTTCATTTTTATTTCTGAAATGGATTACTTGGCTTGCGATATAATATATTGAGTAAATTTCAAAATCATGTTCTAGATAAATTTTCGTTATGAAATGAATTCAAAGTATCAATTGGCTATTTTTTATTGGATAATTGGCTAGTTTGGATTTTTTTCTATCGAGCGAAGTTATTTAAATCGGGTATCAATCTTTCAAAATGGATACATAACCTATTTAACTCCACTAAATATTTTTTCCATTCGCCTTTCTTTAAGAAACACTGGAAAAAATGGAAAGTTACTTTCCATTATTTCAAGTGTTTCTTAAATATATTCTATAATATATACTCATAATATATTTTTTGTAAGTGTGGCGGATAAGTTCCCGACGCATCCGGGACGCCTTGGTTTTAGGACGAACGGATCGACGAAGTGTTTTATGCTTAATACGAATAGCATGAAGATTTACTTTACAACAAATATTTGGAAGACGCAGAAGGCTTCTTGCTATCCAACCTGCACTGAAATTGACGCACTTTTGTGACTGCCGCGCCTAATGTCCTTAAGGTAAAGGGCTGAAAAATACTTGTTAAAACTAAACAAAAATACTAAAAACTAGCCAGAAAGAGCGGGTCTCGCGAGGAATTGCGCCCGGGCTCGCCCATGATTATTATTAATCAAAATATTGCCGATGTAGTCAGTGCGTATTTCCCTACGCGTAACACATCACACTATTTCACAAATAGTAGCAATTAAATGTATTTTTTGTTTGTAGAAAAAATATCAGATAGATAAAGTCCCTGGATATAATGGCAGGGGAGTAGAGTAAAATATTTAAAAAAATAAATACTTGTTAAACAAATACCTGTAAAAACCTTACTAAAAACGCATTAGATAATAAATTTATCTGCATAAATTAATGTTCTAACTGTGTATATTATAGACATTATATCATTCGATAAACTAAACTACACTAATGTCTATTGTCCGGTCCGCAGGTTGTGGTTTAGTGCAATTTTGTGGCACATTTGCGGTCGGTCGGGTCAAAATTGAACACTTTTACGCTTGAAATCATTTTGTCCTTTCCGTTTTATATGCTTTGTTATTTCTACAGAGTTAATGGTTTAGTTAGTGTAAAGTTTACGACACTGAAACGTAGAAGTATCTGAGATTATACACTGTGACATCACAATAAGCGAGACGAGATTTTATTGGCACGAGACAAGAATGTAACATCTTGTATTGTGCCTTATGTTTAGTAATTTATCCATTATAGATCCAAAGAAGTAGGGTTTATATGTGTCTTGTAAAAAAAATATGTACTAATCTTAAAAAACTAATCTTGGTAAGCAAGCTATTATCGTTTTCAGAGATATATTAAGTATTTAACAGAAAAAAAATAAAACAATCGGGCAATAATCTACATTTATATGTATGTTTGTGTTCCAAGATTGCTAAAAATTTTCAAAAAACAAATCAGGAAAAAGACAACGTAAGATTGTATCTGCATATTAAATAATTCATAATAAACCTAGTCGAGGTTAAAGTAATATTAACGAAAATAAATGTTTATTTAAACACATTATGAAACACAGTAAACGAAAGTATAATTTGCGATATTTCTAAAAAAGACAAAACAAAGTAAACATCTCCACTACTTAGACAAAGTTCTCGATGACACGTCGCAAACTCTATCAATATTTTACTCTTGAACAAAAAATAACTTCAGCGAAACTAGTATCAGGAAAAAGCCTTGGAGATAAAATTAAGTGGCCCAGATGCCGCCTTACATTAGGGTTGCACACTTCGGGAAAAAATAAAAGTTGGGAGTAGATTTTATCAACGGAATACTTAATATTGTGTATTTGTATTCAATAGTTTTAGATATAATACTATTGTTTTAAGTTCCCTGACGTAAGAACACACATAAACGTTTCCACTAATTATATAGATGACATAAGCAGTAACACCACACAACGCCACAAAAATTATAAATAAATAGTATGTACGTATCTATTTATTTATAATTTTTGTGGTTTAAACATGTTTGTTACCTTAATTACCTCAAACTTCAAAATTGAAATACAAAAAAGAATAGGCAAATTTATTCAAATTTAAATATTACACAATTGCAAAAAATTCTTTGAATTCCAAATTAAATATGACTGTAAAATCTAGTCCTGTAAAAGACAGGCTTTTAAACAATTATATATCTTTTCAAAGTTCGAGATGACTATGATGTTACCAGCTGGCGTAGCTTAAGAATTCTTTTTAAAATGTCGACTAACTTCATAACTATTTTCTTGAATTTTAAGCGATGCTTCATAGAGCTTTTCTTCAAACGTAACGTACGTTAAGTTTCACTGAGCTTTATTGTTGGTTTTTGTAACGTACACATAATTTTAAATTATACAAATAAAATTACTGCAAATCTTTTAGAATAAAAAATACTATTGTAATGTTTGAGGTTTTTTTGTACAAAGCCAACGGCTGGAGGCATACTTGATGTTAAGTGATACGCCGCACTCTCAATCAATGCAAAGGGACTCGCGAGTGCGTTGCCGGTCTATTATGATATAGTTTTATTAAACAAAGAAAGCTATTATTTACCACCACCATTATTTCTTTAAAAAAGCAATTGATGAAAGGATATAGGTAGAAAATAGGAATTAAGAACCTTAGCAAATAAACGATTTCATTTTTTTCATTTCATCGAAGTGGGAGCCGTATATAAAATTAGAAGTATGTATATTCTTTTGACGTTCCTATATGAATAAATGACTTGAAATTTGAATTTGACAACTAATATCAGGTTTTATATAAGCAAAACAACGAATATCCACCTAAACTGCAACACAAATTGAGGGTGAATGGAAAGTAATTGAAATGATATATGATATAGAAATCTATATTGAAAACATTTCTATTTCAACAAAAGCTTTTTGAATCTCTTACCATATTTTAGAGCAGCAATCTATTTTGACATGGTCCTATCATTAGTCATTCGTGGAACACGCGCCGCGCCTACGTGTATAGATGGAATAAGTGCTGTGAAAAATTCCACCAATTCTCGATAGAGATTGGGCCATACATCGACTTCAGTGAGTATATTCAGATGACATACGTGAGCTTTCTAGTATGATAACGATCTATATAATCTTTCTGTATTGATTCTAACCGCATCAGTTTTAAAACTCAAACATTGAGACAATATTAGAATGAATTCATAAAATTATTTCCGAAGCGTAAATCTGTCTAGTTGTCGCATAATAAAGATGTTTTAATTTTATTTATATGTTAAATAATTCGATGTATTTAAATGCGGGCTCATTCCGAATACTTTATTACCATTTAAATTCATTTACACGTAAGCTACCGAAATCTTGTGAAAAAAGTTTTTAACATGATTAATAACGAAATTTTTATGTTTAAGATTTTCCCTGATTGCAATTATTCAAAAACTTAATGTCTACATCAGAATAATTAGCATAGGTGATCTGCCTCCTGTACTTGACACACGCCGTCGACTTTTGGGTCTAAGGCAAGCCTTACGATGTGTTCCTTCACTGTTCGAGCGAATGTTAAATACGCATATAGACAAAAAGTCCATTGGTGCACCGCCGGGGATCGACCCTACGACCTCCGGGATGAGAGTCGCACGCTGAAGCCACTAGGCCAACACTGCTGAAAAACAAAACACAAAAGTAAATATAATTATCGTAATTTTCGGGATCAGGAATATAACGAATGTGGTGTACTATAAGATCAATTACTTAGAAAATATTTATTATATGCAAATTTAAAAGGCAAAAATTATGAACTCCAATAGCGGCAAAGCCAGTGAATTATAACCGCAGAGTTTCAAGCTGCAATTTAGTTTTAAGTAACACAATTTCTCAACTTCGCGGTTCAAATGTACGCGTTTACTATGACAAGTGCGCTGTTTTGTTCCCGTTTTAGAGACAGGAAAACTTTTACAATACCTTCATGCTGAACTCGATTTTGTGTCCTCCCCGATAGAGGGTAAATTTGCGTGCCGCTATTAAAGTGGTGACGTGGTGTGAATTTTAAAAAGTGCCGTCTGTTTCTCGGCCAATTAGAAGCGAATGTCGTATTTTGCAGTGAAAAGTGGATTTTTGTTTTTGGTTTGGGAAGTTTGTCTAACACAAACTAGTGCATGTAGAACTCTTTAATGTCACTAATGTCAGTTAAATGCATTAAAATTTGGATGATTTGAAACGATAAAATAAATTTTTCACAGATTCTAATCTTAAAGAGGAAATAAATAGCATAAACTATATCAGATTGTAGGTTTAATAAATACAGAGATAGCACATTAGCAATGAGTCCATATAAAGTTTAACTTTTTCTTATGTATTTATGTCTACTACGTATAGTTTCATTCAGTTTTCAACCAGTTGGGCATAGTGGCTTCATAGTGTAGCTTTTATCCCTAAAGTCAATCGATGCCAAGGGATTTTCTTTCTTACCTTCTTTTGGCAACTCACTTATATGCTGAAGGAAAATACGGATATACCTTACATTAAAAAAAACGTCGATGGCGTGTGTCAGGAACAAATAATCATGACGAAATAGATTGTATAATTATACTTTATATATAGTTTTTACATTATATATAAAGTATAATTATAAAATTAATACAAAAACAAACTTCAACCAAAATAAAATATATATACATTATAAGGCGTACGAAAATGGACTGAATTAAAAAAACCAACGGTTATCTCAAAATTATCAGAGAATGCTCCATTTCTTCAATTCGTTAAAAGTCTTCACAAGCCTCTCCTAATCATTCGTCCCAGTACAACTCTAACTAATGCTAATTTCACTGAGTTACTCGCGTAAAAGATTTCTCTGGGAGCGATTGAACGGTTGGAAACTTTAGCGAGGCTTCGTTAGTTCGACGCGTGTCGGGAATCCTCTAATACAAATTCTGATCGAATTTGCACTGCATTACGTTGCACATAACGAATTGCGTTTGTCATGAACTTTAGGATATCACTCATTATTATTTTATATTGAGAATTAATGTATCATATTCTTCAATTGCCTCATCATTTTTGGATAGAATCAAATATCATGTTCTCCTTCAGTTAAACAACAACGTGGCGATAATAAGAGTGGCGGAGAGTTTATTGCCAGTTCTTCGCTCCCGTTCTACGCCTGAGAACTGGCAGTAAATTTAAAATTAGAAGCATTGAGTATATTTTTTTGGCGTTCTTATGAATAAATGACTATGAATTTGAATTTGACAACTAACAATATATTAAACGTCTAATCATGTGAAACTGTATTAAATGACTTTATTTTTAAAATAAAAAACGTATAATCTTTTTGGTGTTATTCTCCGCAGATTCATCAAATGCCATAGTCTGTGAATTCACCAAAGCTCATATGAATAGAATGAAGAATTCACAGCATTAATAAAAAAGGATATAAAGTTGCTACGTCTATAATTTGCAGTTTTTCATTAAAACATGGGATTCTCAACAATAGCGCCACTCAAACAGAAAAATCCTACTTTAATATATCATTTGGATTCTTTAAGCGTTGTCAGCTGATGAATGAGTGAATGCATTGAATGGATTGATGAATAGGTGTCTATTTACAGAAGAAATTTAGTTTATACGGACTGAGCTTTGAAGATTTTTAATGTTTTAGTTGTTTTAACTCTAAATCATTTTCTCAAAATAACTGCTGTTTCTACTGATTTAATGATATTAGTTATATACTTTTAATGACGGATATGGCGTATAATCTGGAAAGTTCAGAGCCTGAAAACAAAATTGTGTTGGGTTAATTTGTAAATGTGTTTTGTTGAGTCTGAAAAGATTTTAAAAGAATTCACGTGGAATACATTACTTTCTTTCGATGATAGAAATTAAATTAATTTCCTATATACAATACTAAGCCATAACTTATATCACAAAGCGCTGGGAAATGGGATAATGGTGACCCATAACAGTCATGGATAATAAAATATTAAAAGGCGAATGCCCAGGTGTTGCCATAATTCACTCTTATTTCATATTTTTATATTCAAATCAAATCAAAATATCTTTATTCATTTTGGTAAACATGTACACTTATGAACGTCAAAAAAACAAATTAAATTAATTGTAAATTTACATTTGCATGTAGTTCATGTTGTTCATGTTGTTCAACAACAACAACAGGGACAACATGGGGTAGAGTGGCCATAGAAAGGCCAGAATGGAGAAAATTCGAGGAGGCCTTTGCCACCTGACAAACGGACATGGAAAAGTGGAAGAAAAAAACAATCTACGAAAAAAAAAATTAAAATAATAATAATAATGTTATGTCCGATAAAAAGGCTATTATCTATTATGTATATGTATATTGTGCATACTAATCATTATTGTTACAGTTTTTTTTTAATTAACAGTTTAAGGTTTTTTATTGTTCTAGAAACTTTCTATGTATAAATTTTTCAGAGTATAATATCTAACAAGTAATTTTAGTAATCTCGTTAGATCAACAAACATACATTTTAATATGTAATCGTTGAAGATTTTTCAAATTCAAGTAAACAAGATAGGGATTGTTCAGAGTTTGTCCCGCAGTTTTTGTCCCGAGTGACAAATGATGTGAGAAGCGTGACAACGGGCTTTTGAGTTTGCCACTAAATATGCAACGACATCCCTAAATATTTCATGTTAATACTGGATTTTAACTCACCTAAGCTTCCCTTTTTAGTGTTAATATAGAGTCAATAAATTCCCATAAGATAAACAAATTATACAATTGAAAATATTATATAATAACAACTTGGAAAATTGAAATCAAATGCATTTATGATTCGACCCACAAACTTTTACACTTAATACAAAAATCAACTAATTATATAGATTTTTGCGATATCATAAAAACTCAATCAGTCAAATTGTACTATTTAAATTACGTATAATGTACTTGTCACCTATTATATTGCGTTAACGCTATGATAAAAGGAAACAGAATACTTTAGTTCCAATGGTGTTAATGTTTGATTTTTATCTTGTGTAATTTAATGTTTTGTATGGAATTCTCATCAATGATTCGCCCAAGGCTACTCTTGAAGCTGGCAATTTAAAGGACAAGTACAGTGTACAAGTGTTAGTAAACATACGTGTAGCATAACATTTCACAAACACAAAAACAAACTGCAAAATCAGGTGCAGGACCGACAACCAAGTTTGTCAGTCACACAAACACTGTTTGTGATTATTATCCAATGTTGTCACTAACTACTTTTCTTAGGGATATGGTTTTTAATATTTTAGTCCGAGACATTAATATCTACAGTGGCTTTTAGACCATTGACGGTATCATTTTTGAATACTAAAACTGTAGCAAATACAGTAAAACTTTATAAAGTGCACGCGAAACGATTAAATAAACCGCAGAGGTTTCATTAGCGAAGACAAGCGGACGTACAAGAACCAATTTTAAACTTAACATCGAAAGGTTGAATGCCTGAGGTAGACAATTTAACTTTATCCTATATCAGCCAAATATATATACACCGTATAAACGATATATCTTTACTGTACTTGTTTTTTTATTATAAACATTCTGTGCTCTGCGGTTTCACATAGCGTACAATTATACAGGCTATTAAAACCAGTACAACAATTTGGTCTAGTTCTCAGATTTATCAATCTATTCTAAGATCGTTTTTTTTTTAATAGGCAATTAAACAACGCGATCAGCCTTCTGTGCCTGACACACCGTCGATTTTTGTGATATTTTCTTTCAGGGAATGAGTGACTGCCCGGGTTGTAAGCTACGATTTTAATTATATACTTGATTAAATAAGTTAACTACAAAATATATATTCTATTAATGCCTTGAACTTCAACGAAGAAGATCAGGATTAGAGAGGTTCATATAAAACGGCATTTGTTTTAAATATTATTCATAAATGTATTAAAAAGATAACAAATAAAGTGTTTAGATAACAACTTAATTTGAATATATTAATTTAAATAAAATTAAACGTTTCTTACCCTATTTGATAGTTTTTACAATTGTTCATCTAAGATAGTTTTATAATCCAATAACCTTGGAAAACGGATTTTACAGGATGTAATTCACTAAGAGTAACAATATGAATTTATAGTATTACTAGCGGATCCGACAGACGTTGTCCTGTCTACACGTCTTTAATTTCAAAATTTCAATTTTTAATAAGCCATTTTGATGAAAATTATTATTCAAATGTTATGACAATATCTAACGATCCAGCACATGGTCACACACGATATAACACAATGATAACAAAACTTTTTTTAAATTTCGGAACAGACTAAAATTAAAATTCGATGATCGAATTAAAGATGGTAGCGCCGTCTGTCGGATCCAATGTAAAACATTCCAAAATCAACAACAACTAATAAATTGAAAATTAATTAAAAAAACATTGTCCAGCGGACAAAATTATGAATCTAAACCATTCCCAGATCCCCTTAAACACACACAAAAAATTTCGTCTAAATCGGTCCAGTCGTTTAGGAGGAGTTCAGTCACATACACACGCACACAAGAAATATATATATTAAGATTATAAAGATGCAAGGTTTCTTAGGCGTTATTTTCTAAGTACTATTTGGAATGATTTAATTATTTACGTGAAGCTCAGTTAGCTAGAACAGTTACGACTAAACCGCGGTTACAGCTAGAGAATTATTAAAAATCCTGATAATAAAGGTATATTAAGACTTATTTTAACTTGATGATATTATAAATATCCTGGAGTGCTAAAATGAAAAACTTTAGTTTATTATTAGAGTTTTTGTTAGATCGAACTCGAACTGGCAGATACAATGCTTAGGAAAAATTGTTCTATTTACGTCAATACAATATTATCAGTAACCAGTTGTTACTTTAGTGAGTACTGACATCCATGAGTGACGTCTGAAAAATATATATAGACGATACAATGGCATTCACTCCATTCTAGGTATAGAATTTCAGCTGAAGTCGCTTGTTAAGCTTTTTATTTATTTTTTGCTACATGACATTTCGATATTTATAGACAAATGTTTTAAAGGTAAGTTTTTCATCAACAACTTGATAATAGTTCATTGTATATTGTAAAACTTATCTCTATAGATTTCTCTTTAATTTAAAAACACGGCTTCAAACGCTGATAGTAACGAAGTAATGAGTACGAAGATTTTGTTTTTATTTTACAGATGGTGTAAAAATATTTTCTTTACCAGAGTCTTCCTGGGTTCCAAAAGTTTGTTCTTTCTATATGCGCATTTAACACATCGTTACACGATGTTTAACATCAAGAAGATTCTTTTAAATATCGACGTGTATTAAGAAAAGTGTTCAAGATTGATTTGTGAAGCCAGCGCCACTGGTTTTTTCAATATATCTTGTTCTTAAAAGTTCAAGAGTGTTTCAGTTGCGAGTAAAATTGCTTTATTGTATATTTGAAATACATGATGCTATCTATAATTAACACTTTTATTGATTTTTGCATATTATGTATATATAATTTACTGTGACCTACTTCCTAATGCTTCATAGTACATTCTATTTATAATTAACATAGCTAAAGCTAACACGACATTATCTTTATCATGTCTCGTTTTTACTACAGTATCATAATCAAGATCGATTTCGTATACCGTAGAGCTTTTATTTGAATTAAAAACTTTGGTTCAGAAATTGTTTTAATTTGAAAACTTTCAGTGGGTATTTCGAACTATATAAAATTTAATATAAGTTGAATTTATACGCGAATGGCAATTATTATTATTTCCTGAGAGTCTGGATATATGAAACCTGATCAATTGTAAAAAAATAATATAATATATTGTTGAGTTTATATTAAATTATTAATATATTATTGGGTACTTCAAGAACAGAGCGTATAAATTCTTAAAAGGCCGGCAACGCACTCGCGAGCCCTCTAGCATCGAGAGTGTCCATGGGCGGCGATATCACTTAGCATCAGATGAGCCTCCTACCCGTTTGCCCCCTGTTCTATAAAAAAAAACATGATGGTTTTGGTACTGACGAACTGAGTTATTTTACCCAACTTCAAGAAGCGAGCCCTCTAATATCGAGAATGTCCATGGGCGGCGGTATCACTTAACATCAGGTGAGCCTCCTACCCGTTTGCCCCCTGTTCTATAAAAAAAAATCATGATGGTTTTGGTACTGACGAACGGAGTTATTTTTACCCAACGTCAAGAAATAAATGTTGAAAGTTTTTAATACGACGTGTAGTTTTTTGTGTATGTTCAAGCAAATTTAATTCGATCTTGATGCTCGAGGTGTCAAATGATTCCAATTTGTAGCGCATAGGTCCCAAGGGTTTAGTGCTGATCAAGTGAATTATGGACTTGGTTCTATTAAAAAAAGGTATCAAATAAAACTCATAACTTAAGTGACAAACATATAATAAAACTCGCAACACTTAAATTATTATAACTACTCTGTATAATTAAGTACGAAGTCTTACTATAGTTTGAACATAGTTCAAGGGTAATTCATCAAATATTCAATAGAATTTTCCATTAATGTCACTATAGTAATATATTAGAGTGCTCATTTGTACTCGTATTGACAATTTGTAGATATTCGATAAGAAAATAATTATATAGAAATTATAATTAAAATTTAACTAGGAAATTGCCATATAATGTTGAATTACATAAATAGTTTCAAGTGGTATATTTTAGTAAGTTTGTCTGAACCTTAGCCTAAAATTATTGCGAATAAAACGTAAGATTTTGCTTAATTTCTTACATACTAGCACTAAATAGTATTAGCCCGGAAGTAGGTTGTACATTTCACTTCTGAATTATACTGACATCAATTCTTTTTTATTTATATAGAATTATGTACCTATGTAATTTTAATACAATCATATACATAATGTATTTTATGTAAATAATATTACAATATTCGAGTGCCAAATAAGCTGAGCCAAGTTTATTGAATTTTGATGAAACAAATATTTGATTTGCATTTAGTAATTATAATTCTATTATTTTCGGTTCGTGCAAACGAATTTAATTATTCACGCTCTAATCAATTGGAAAGTGTAAATAAATTAATTTATTTAAACCTCTTTACTTATATTATTTTAAATATAGGTAAGGTAGGGTATGAGGATCGTTGACGATTGGGTAGTAGTTATATCGGTGCGGCGTAGCATAAGCTTACTACATATAGATACTGAAGGATGACTACGTATGTTACATGAACCAAGCTACGTCTATCTTTAAGCGGAATGTTGAGGCATATACCTAGTCCAGCCGTTCCGTTACAAATGAAAATACATTTTTTTAAAGAAATGTAATACTATTAAAATTTATACCAAAATATTTATCATAAATTCTAAATTCTATTCAAAATGGCCACCTTTGGCTTTTATATAAAATAAAATAAATAAAAATAAAAAACCTTTTATTTCCAGTATTTAAAGTTTACACTTCTTACAATTTATTTTAGTGTTAGTTCATGTAGTTTAATCTATGTTAGTATAATTTCTCTTTCTTACTTAATTCTTCTTACATAATTTAAGGTTTAAACTTTGGCTTTTATACAAGCCTTTAATCTGTTTAGCCACAAATCTATAGATTTACGCACTGTTTTCAAGGGAATTTCAGTCGTGCAAATTCCCTTGAATCTTTGCGCCAAAGATGAAGAGAAGGTGGTGAAATGCGATCGCTGCAATCCTATTTTCTTTAATACGCCAATCTATCTTGTAATCGGATCGGATTCGGATGTAAAAACCCTTGAAAAAAAACTTTTTCCCCACAAACAGCCTTGACTATAAAAACATAGATTATGAACACTTGATTACACACATGTGATTTGTTTTTAGTAACAAAAAATCCTCAACATTTCATTAAAACTTTTTTGAATGTATGATACTTTTGTCACTTAAAAAGTTACAAAACATAGGTATATAGTAAAGGTATAATACGCTGGCAAGAAGCTATTAAAACGCAATCAAGCGGCCTTTGATAGGATAGACCGTGTGTGATCGTACAGAGTGGCCATTTGCACTTAATAATTCCTGCGGTAATACAGATGGTTCGTCTAAGTTTGAGTAGAATTCCTGATATTTTACTAATTATTTATCGTTAATATTTTTCGTCTAACGTGGAAAGTTGTTTGAAATCCTACAGCTGAGTTTTATCACTTTACGTCAAGGCAAAATACGATATTCAACCCGTAACTCCAAAGCTTCCACTGGGAATATTAAGGCACTTTTCCTAGGTACTACTATTCTTTCGCCTGTTTGAGCCATATGTATGTACATAAAAAATTAAACTTGACTGAAATATACCTGTGCGTCTACGTCATACGTCATAGAGGATTGTTGACTGGACCGTTTTATCATTTAAGAGATTTATTAAATCGCTTTTACAGCGATACTGGGTTTAAGTGGCAAAGAAAATAAAGTACCTACTCGTGTCCTGTGTAAATAATCTGTGGCGCTCATCGAAGTTTCATATCGTCCGAGGACACGTCGAACACGATGCTTGATTGCTTTTTAATAGCTTCGTGCCAGATATCTCGTACCAATCAACACTCTTTTATCTTTTCTCATACCTTGTTCCCAGTTTATTTTTACGAAGCTTAGGTTTGAAGGCTTTTAGAGTTGTATGTGACAAGATCTTTACTTGAAATATTGAAAGAAATCGTGGAATCGATTGTAATGTTTTTCATACACAATCTGTACAAATAGACTTGTTGAGGCATTTAAATATATATATATGGAAAATATTTTGGGTAATCAGCTACTGCTACTCAAAGTAATACCCGGGTCAACCCTAGGGATGACAATTGTTTGCAACTTCTGGTTACTTTGTTTAGTAACTATGCAACTGCGAAGTGTTTCTGGTGGTCAGTTAAGGTATGGGGAATCCATTTGGTACTAAACTTACTGACGCCTAAATGTACGTGTAATATGTTTTGAACTTGACTCATACCAATGCCTAGGTTTGCCCGTATAGCATTGTTGTTGAGTAAGCCCACAATAAAAGTCATAATATATCATTGACCGAGAATTTTCTCACGTTAGGTTCATTTTCATATGTAACAATAGTTCTAAATTTGTCGCCAATTCAAAAAAACAAATGACAAATGAATGCAATATATTAAAATTCTATACTTTTTTCACTCTCTCCAATTCAATGACATTTTGGTTCCTTCAGTTTTATTTTAATCTGCACGAGATAGTACGTAGAAAAGTCCATTGGAGCACAGCTGAGATTTGAAAATCGCGCGTTGAGAGCACTGGACCAATACTGCTAGCACTATTTAAAAATATGAATTATCCCTGGACAATGCTGAGCTATTAATCAATATTAAATAATATTCGAAGCGGCGCCATACTTCGAACTTTATAATATATTTATTCAATCGGTTGGCAAAATGCGAAAATCAGTTAACTGTCAACCATTACATGCTTCCGCGAACCTCGCGTGACCAGACCACAAACTAGCTGTCAGTTCTAAACCATTAATATCGAAAAAAAATTGTCCTATCGTGCCGTGCATTATGGCAATTCAAAGTCGCATGTCTGATTGTCATACTATCTAAATAATACCGATATTCAAATGTAAATGCCTATCATAACTTTACACACATTTGCTTTTAATCGTTATGAAATTTAAATGCAATTATCATCCTTTTATACTATTAGTACCAGGAATACCGAGCTTTGCTCAGTATTTTTTTTATAAATTGTGTTTTTTGGATATTATATTTAAGTACGAATTACATACTAATAAAATGATGAAATATGAATATGAACAATTATTGAATAAAGATTATTTTATTCATATTTAAGTTTTTATTTGACTGACATCTTTTAACGAGCAATTCTATGTTAAAGTCGATAAATCGCGAATAAAATGACATTTTCTAGAAATTGTAGCTAGATGATTTATCGCCTCCGAAACCCCCCGTAAATTTCATGAAAATCGTTGGAGCCGATTCCGAGATTCCAAATATACATACAAGAATTGCTCGTATTAAGATTTAAGATATTAAAACGAAAGCGTGCAATTTGCTAATAAAACATTCATTAACTAATAGTTTGTTTTATATAAAGCTCTAGTTTTAATATAATATTTTTGGCACTAGGTTTATTTGAATCTAATAGAGAACATACAAAAAATGCAAAGTAACAACTATATTCATAAGTATCGTCGTAGAATTTTATAAACTTCTTGGAATAATTTTCGTCGTTAAATAAATGTAGATTACAATAATTAAACATTCTTCATAATTTGTTTTATATAAAAGTATTTAACGTGTATTAAAAGCTCACATAACGTATATGTAAGTTATTTCGCGTAAGTAAACTACGCAGTAAGAAGACCTTTTTCTCACAATTTACATCGCTAGGTGGAAAATATCTTATAAAATTCTACGTTCATTCTGCACTTTATTTCGCCCTCATGGTTTACTTTTTCTTTTCTTTATTTTAAGAAAATTTTCTTTATTTCTATATTCCAAAGTAATATTCAGGTTATTATGTTAGCTATACGATGTGGACATGACTTTTACAGTCGAGATTTATAGGAAGATAGAGAAATAGGCAGTTGAAAGTGAATTCCTTACTACTAGTTTATTCAAGAACTATTTTAATTATCTATTAAAAATCCATACATATTTAGCACCTCCAATAATCCATTAAATATTTTAAAGTTTAGTCCGGAATTAATAAAATTCATGCTAATACATAAAAATATACCTAATAACTAACCTTAAAGTTTGCCCTTTAGGCAAGGTTCTTATATATTTAGGTTATTATATATTTAGCTATTTAATATTTAGGTTTACGTTTTCTTGGCATAACTTTTTATTTAAATTTTTTTTTAAATTAATTTAAACTAAACTACTTAATAAGGATTAAACTGTCACCTAAAACTGCTATATACATATATATACTTAACTTTTGTATTATATACAAATCCAATCAGTGTTGGCCTAGTGGCTTCAGCATGCGACTCTCACACTTGAGGTCGTAGGTTCGAACCCGGGCTGTGCACCAATGGACGTTCTTTCTATGTGCGCATTTAACATTTTCTCGAACGCTGAAGAAAAACATCGTGAAGAAACCGACATGTCTTAGACCTAAAAAGTCGACGACATGTCTCAGGATTTAAAAATGGTAATGAAACAGATTCAAAAATCTGAGGCCAGGACCTAAAAGAGGTTGTAGCGCCACTGATTTATTATTTTTTATGTACAAATCCAAACATATTTTTGATGTACCTAATTAAATTTAAAAAATAACAACTGATATAATCGTAAAATAAATCATAAAGAACATGACATGTGGCGTCATTTAAAAAGTTTTAACCTATAAAGTCTTCTATACATGAGAGCTGTCTATTACACACTCAAAAGTGTTATTTCAATACAATTATCGGTGCATCAGTTTTAAAATTACCCAATAAAAAGGGTCACGCGCGACAAGCATCGAAAATATAGGGGGTGACCCAGTTAGTCCGGCCGATGGAAACGGTGGAGACAACGATGTCTTATTAAGGCATTGGAAGTGCATACAAAATCCAGTTTATTCATTTAATGGGTCCGTAATACTTTATTAAACCTTTACCTTTGTAAAAAATAGACTCGACATATTATACATACAAGATACAATTTTTTTACTCGCACGCTTTTCAAGGCAAAATATTATGGCTTCGCGTTTATTAAACAAGAATTTCTAATTTTCTCTCGTCGTAGTAGATTTAATAAAATATCGTATATGTGGCATACGAAATCCATGTGTCAGGAATCGTTTATTAAGATGTGAGATGACAGTGGAAATGACGATTAAATTGCGGCAGAAGAAGTATCCGACAATGTTGAAAGGTTACGAAAAATTTAAGTAACAGACTGACATCAACGTCTAGATCATAATATTCTACGAAGCATTCGCGTTCGGTTAGCCATATAATTAAAACACTATAAGTAAAGTAAGTCACCCGTCTTAGTGGGTATGATATGAATATTTAAAATTGATGTGTAGTTGAGGGTAGTTAATAAAAATCAGCTATTAGCGTGTAGTGTTTCAATTAACACAAAAATAAACAAGACTTTATTATCTATACAACTTCGTCTCAAGCCTTCGTCGCCAGCTTGAAACAGTATATCGATTATCGTGGCTGGATGCGGACAAGGCTAAGCTGTTACCGTGTCCTGCCTCTGGCGATTGTTGGTGGCTCCGAGGGGTTTATTTATGTATTTATTTATTTATTTATTCGGAAACCAAACAGAAACATCCTTACAATAAAAACAAAGTCAAAAATAAAACACAAAACAAACACACTTGATGCATCCACAATAGGTTACACTTAACGTTTTAGTGGGTATGCACAGTGGCGAGTCCCACATATTTGCACTCGTGTAAACCAGACGTTTTTTCGCTTGCAGGTTAAACTACGCGTTAGCGGGGCTAAGACCTTGGTGGTGGCATGCAAGTAATGTGGTTCTACATGCGGCTTGCAGCGCCCTCGTAGCTCGTACGTGTGTTACCATAGCGCGATTGCAGCGACCATTTGCTGCACTTGCTGCTTTATTATTCGCTGTACATCCTATACATACAGAAGCGGTAAGATGTAGTTTTAGAAATTATTTACCAACGCAGATGGTGTGTCTACAGATACAAAAAGCACATAGTCCACAATCATCTTTATCGGGTGACAACGTATTTAAATCTCCTGCAAGTGTCATAGATTAGAGGTCTTTTGAGTGACCCGACTGCTCATTTTCCTTCTAAGCCGAAAATGGTGTGATTTAACAATGATGTGCCTTGGTATTATTATTATGATACAAAATATTTAACATACATATTTTTCAAAATTTCAAAGTAATTAAAAAAAATATATTATATTTTAATTGCCGCATGGGTTGCGAATAATATGGTGTTATAGGTTTGGATTCGACTCCGGGCAAATAAATCATTTTGGTTTGGAATACAGAGCTATTTTCTAGAGAATTAAGCAAATTTTCTAGAGAATTATCAATAACATACGAAGCAAAGTATGTAATTGTGTTTAAAATAAATATTGTCTTCCTTATTTTGTTTTATAGGTAGCAGGTGTCGTTGGCAGAGCGGATGTACTGGCCTGTATCTTCTTTCTATCATCTTTGTTAGTATATCATAGGTGAGTAAAATGTTAATGACATTTATGTGAAGGAAAAAAAACCCATAGATGCCATGATTCAAATGCAAATTACTCCTAAGAACCGCTTTGCCACTAAGATAATACTTTAAAAAAAAAACTGATGCGTTTGAACGTATATTGTTCGATCGAAATGAAATTGTTTGTTCCATTTCAGTTGAAATCCTAAATTCATTGTAAAATTCAATCGAAATACATTTAAGTGATTTCACCACTCCCATTCCGGCGATAATAACAATAAATGGTAGACTGTTAACTTGTAAAAGTCCATTACAATCATTTATAATTTGTTCATATTGAATGGAAGTCGAATGTTGGAATTGAATTGAATTCAATTTAAACTCTTTTATTCATTGATTAAATTTTTCTAAATTTTTAAAAAAAGGCTTAAAGATAAAATAATATACTTATAATACATGTTTTAGTTATTGTTAAATGTAATAATAATTGCATTAAACTATAACTCTTACAATAAATCTTGTGAATTTATTTTCCTTAGCATTTTTCCGCGTTAATAGTTAATGAGATTATGTGAGTAAACTTCTGTGTAAAATTGAACAGTTACTAATTGTTACAGACCTACTAGTAGCAAGAAGAGTGTGTGTTTAAGTGTGGTGCTAGGAGCTCTAAGTATGTTGGCTAAGGAGACAGGTGTTACAATATTACTTCTCAACCTGGCCATTGACTTCTACAGGTGCTGGCCTTTTGTACGGAAGTAAGTTTGTTGTACGAGGCTTTCAATACGTTTACACACTCATATATGTTCTTCTTAGTTTATAAGCTCCAGTGTAGGAAAACCGTTGAATAATTTTTCTATAAAGCAGGTCTCACTTTCTATGCCTTACAAAACAATTTTTTCGAGAACGAAGGACTTTTGGCATCAACGTGTTATTTAGTGCAATTAAAGCATTACATTACACTGTACAGAGCCCTTCTAATTACGTATGATTAAATATAAATTTAGTCTCTTTCCCAATTTCCTTTATAAGCAAGAAGATAATTATAACATCCCTATGTCATGATTGGTATAATTCCTTCACACGAGAAAATGACTATGAGTGTAATATTTGTTTTGTACATGATTTATGTACAACATTTAAGTATATTATTTTGTAATATATTGAAAACTGTTTACGACGACATCATTTAGACTTTAGAACAACATACTGGTTATATTGACCAAAATATAGGTCCTGGCTGAATTCTATTGCAGTAGGTTCATAATAACAACGTGATCGGTTGTTACGAATATCGTTTCTTACGACCATAGATGAGAAGTCCATGTTGTTAGAACAGATTTTAACGTAGTAACACAAATAAATCCGTATGAATCGATTTATTTTGAATTATTTATTAATCTTAAAGCAAAGTATAGTTGACTACGGTTTAGCCTTAGTATAAAATTGTGTTATTCTTAAAAGGTTAAGAAAATAAATATCTGATTTACTCAAAACAATATTTTAAATATGTAGTTGAATATAGAGCATGCATTACTCTGCGATGCATTGTTACTGACTTATTCATAAAAACTAAATTAAGGTGTCTCTTTTCATCACATCATTAATACAAGTTGGAGAGACAAAATAGAACTTCCATTACACAGTACAATATCACTGATTGTTATTCTTTTAATTAGAGCGATTCTATACAGATATGTAAAGAAGGTGATTAAAAAAACTTATTTTGAGTGATTTATAATAAAAATCGGTTGTCTGTAAAGTCGGTTTACTAGTGTTGTAGAAGTTGAGTAGTGTTTATAGTTGAACGTGACAACGTCATAAGAGAATACTGATGGAATGGTTGCATTTTTCAAAAGAAAATTAATTTTGTTTGATAGATATTTTGTATAGATATAGAGAAGGAGGTAAATGGAAATCACAATTGAATTGATCAAGTTAGGTACTTTTATTAGTACGCATAAATACAATTGTGTCAATCTCACTCAAGTAGAATGGAGACAGATGTCAAACGCTGCCGAACGGAAGCCGATTGTGCCTCTTTGTCGCTCGTTCCGCACTCTCGCTTGCACTTCAAGCCCTAAGTGGAACGCCTCAGAGTTAGGTAACGCCGCAACACATTTTTTCGTGCGTGTAGCCGGTTCCATCGAATTATAGACGTTGTCCCCTCAAAAATAATCCAGCACTACAACCCTATATTGTAATTTACAGTGACCGTAGATTGCATCTGTTTCTTTATGTTGTATAAAATTTGGCTAAATCCAATGGGGGACAGCGGTAATTTGAACACACGATTTTGAAAGGCACGCTTAAGCCACTAACCCAACAGCTGTTTTGCCGAATTATGTTAATATATATAATATTGCCTACTTTCATGCATAGGGCACTGTTGGTTAATCTTGATTGGCAAGTTAAGAAAAATACCAAAAACATGCGCGAAAATATGCTTTATGTTCCATTAGCGACACGGGACCTTTCTTTATTGCTACGCCAAGAATTTTATTAATTCGCTCACAAGTTATTATGCTAATGCGACAATAAATGCCTTTTTGCACCTCATACCATAAATAACAGATGCAATTCGAAATACAATTATTACTTCACATTTCATTGATTTACTATTGTAATTTGTATTTCCGCACAGTCTATTTTATGACTATTAAAAGTTGAAATGTTCATAATTACATATTGTTAAATTTGGTAAGGATATAAAATGTAAATATATTTTGAAAGCATTTATATATCTATGAGCAATGAAAAATATATAAGTATATACATAACGTGTTTGTAGTAAACATATTTTACTGTAAACCACACTCTATCGCTAAGAATCTTACCTTTATGATAGACTTAAATAAATAAATAAAAGAACGATATTGATAACATGGGATAACGGAAATTTATAAAACTCACATACGATACATGGTTATATTTTTGTGTGTGTATAGGAATAGTTTTGCTTTTTGTTTGCTTGATAAGATAATTATTTTTAATTAACAGATGTTTAATATCTTTCTAGGTCAATATGCTCGATGAAAATAGAGAAGAAGTGTGCAGGGTTGTCAATAAGAACAATTAAAGTCGTCGTGTCCCTCGCATTGCTGATCAGTGTTCGTCTCGCTCTGTTGCACGGGACGTGGCCCGTTTTCTCGCCCCAGGACAATCCTACAGCGTTCCACCCGAGCTTCTTTGTTCGGTAAGAGTTAAAATGTTTTGTCATCCCACACTTCCGTGGGTAAGAAAGCACTTCAATAAATAAAGAAGGGTATTTTATAAAAGGCTACACGGACATCAAAACATACTAAAATAAATTATCATGCAGGATTACATACATATTATATGACGGGAAGCTTTTAGACTGGCCTGTCAAATATTCATATTTTAATAATTGTTTGTAATTAAGAAATTAATAAGGAGGGATATCTTTAGTATAGTCATATCGTGCCGAACAAATATTTAATCACCGAAGGAAGTATGTTTCTTAATTACTTGCAATAACGACGAAATATTTGCAATAACAAGAAACTCAGCAAGTTTTATCCTCCCTCTACATACAATAATTCAAAGGAAAATGTCATCAACCACCATGTCATGAATATCATGTTGAATGTATCATGATATCAATAGACCCATGGATCGATAGATTGAACTGAGATTCGTGGTTATAATCCGATGAGTAGACAGCTTACGAAGTAATTATTGATATTAATTATAAGCTGTGGTATTATTATAATTGACCTAACCACGATTAATCATAGATTTTATTATTCAGCATACTATTCAAATAAATTGGTTAAATCACTCCTAAAATATTAAGATAATGTTAATAATAGTGCTCTGTGACATGATTTAAAATGAAAATTAACATAAATATGATGATCATTTTATGATGAAAGAACATATGAAATCAGTCAAGTAGTTCTATTTTGTGTTCGTTCCAAAAACACCAATTTACTCTTTATAATAATAGTAAAGATAATACGAGATTAGAAGTAGAGTAGAACTATATTGAGTTGGTACCAATTCGACAGTACGAGAGATGGGAAGAGGAAATAAAACTAGTTGTCGACAAGGTTTAATCAAGAGTGGGGTCTGCAAACGCCCTTAAGTTTGATTTTAATTTTTTTTATAGAACGGGGCAAATGGACAGGAGGCTGTCCTGATGTTAAGTGATACCGCCGCCCATGGACACTCTCAATGCCAGAGGGCTCGCGAGTGCGTTGCCGGCCTTTTAATTGATTGCAATTATTGTAAGAAAAAGGAACTCTCCGAAATAAAAAGCTGTTTTATTTATTTTATTTTGTTGTTTAGGTATTAAATCCTCCGTATCCTAACTTGGCACTAATTTCACCTCTATTGTGATGCTGCCAACTTCTAACTCGCCCCAAAATTTGTTTTCTATTGTGAACCGGGCAAAGTTTGCGTTACCGTCAATGAACTTGAATGAAAATTCAAAATTTCTATAACCCTTTTGAAAATCTTGTAATATAATACGATTCAACGTTAATACATGAAAGGTTGTATTGAGGAAATTTTGAAGATGTTCATATGATGTTAGAGTATTGTTAGGTTTATTATACTCTATGAAAAGAGTTTTCATATAAAACCTCTATTTTTGCTGCCGTATGCGTCAATCAAGCAAGGCTGTTGAGTATGATGACGATTAAAATATTATTTAATATTTAATAAACAAAATCATTACACTTATTTTGAACTTTGATTTATTTTAATGCAGAAGAGCTAAAACACTTTTATGTTGTTTTTATACGGGTTGCGTGATTCGGTTAATGCATCAGTATTACATAATTTATCATAGAATTTGTTTGTGAATATCAAATCAGTAACTATGGTTTTGGTACAAAAATACAAACAATTTATATCAATTCTCTGGTTTAATAACGAACGCGTGGTTCGAAATTCAAAATACGCAGCTGTGTGACAATATTACCTACACATTCACATTAATATGATTACGTTGTAATAGAAGATGGTTATTTCTACAATAAGTAGAAATGGCTAATCTGTAATAGCCGCAAACACATTCGTGCGTTGTACGAGCATTGTGTTTCGCATACCGTACGACTTATTAGCTATAATAAGCGTCGCTTTGCAAATCTCTTGGATAAAATAAGTTATAATGTCTTCGCATATTAACATGTTATGGCACTTTTTCTTTATGAAAGTAATATCATTTTTGTTCATCCAAAATATTATATAAATTTAAAAGGTCTAGAGGCTACAAGTAACATTATGCTAATTTCAAAAAGTTCTCAGAATTCTCCTAATGAAAGAAATATACCAAGTATTGTTGTACTTCGTCGAATTGAGTACTTTTGGGCTAAATAAACGTGAAATAAACTAACCTAATTCTTCTTTATCCGTCTAAAGTTTTATTTAGTTACAGTACTTGTTTTACTAATGTAGTATTTCAGTTTAGTATATATAGTATATAACAATGTATAACATCTATATATATTTATAGTCATCTGCCAAATGAAAGTCAAATTTTCACTGTAGATTGTATTACTGAATATGTCCGATCTTCAATAGAAGGCTATCTTACAGGTCTCCTTCAATACTTGCATTGTGTAAACTTGCAGAGGCAATGCAAACATTATCATCGTTCATATGGTGTCCAGAAGTTCGCTCGATATCTCTTTACATTATTTATTTATCTTAATTTAAATAAAAAATTAACGGATATAAATGCTATGTTAGATTATTTACAAACATCTTTCAGAAGGCTATTTGTGAACCTGTTTAAGACAATATATATTTTTATTTCGTCAAAGATGTTTTATTTTAATTTTCGTATACCATTGACAACACGCCATTTAATGCCAAATTTATTTCGCTCAAGTTAATTGATATCTAGAACTGAATTTTATCCGTTTTTTCGTACTATTCTAAAATATTTCAAGACCGCTCAAATAACTTTTATCTTACAGATTAATGACATTCTGCTACCTGGCTGCCTTCAATTGGTGGCTACTTTTGTGTCCCTGGACCCTGAGTCATGATTGGCAGATGGGCTCTGTGCCTCTGATCACCAGCAGCTGGGATCCTCGGAACCTACTTACTTGTGCTGCATTGGGCACTCTTCTTCTACTCTGTTATCGGTGCTTTACAGATATGGAGGTATGAGATTGAAAATCGAATCAAAAATAGGTTCTCTAACAAAACAAATATATTTAATATATGTAATGAAAATGTCTACAATCCAATCGTTTCTTCTATTCATATAAGTTTTATGTATTTAATAATTCATTTTGTCCCAGGTACAAAGACACTGCCCAGTCTTCGTGGGTCTCCTTTTTCTGGTCATACCTTTCTTGCCTGCCAGTAATTTGTTGGTCACCGTTGGATTTGTCATCGCAGAACGTGTACTTTACATACCAAGGTAATTGATCTTTACTGTAAATCTCTATAATAAATCTAAATCTGCTATAACTATCATTTTTTTTGTTTATTAAGGCATCTTAGTTTTTTCGCAAGAATAATGAATATTATTAAAAAAACAATAAAAAGTATTTGTAACATTTATTGTCTTTCATATAATAGTGGAAGAATGTTTTGCTTCTTATGATATGTTTGTAGGAATTAATCTCTGGAATCAGTTCAGTAGAAAAATTGTTTCACTAGTAATAACATTCATTATTCGTGTGACAATTTGAATTGTGATGCATATTTGTGTTTACCTGTTTACACGCAAAGCCTTTTGCATTGTAGACAGATGTGCTACGAAAAATATTTATTTCAAAGAATATATTTGTTTTTTTTGTGAGGATAAACGGAAAATTCATTATATAATGAGAGCATATTTACGACTTGTTAAACTAATGAGGTATCTTGTTACTAGGGTAAAAATTTACCCCCCGAGGGTAAAGTAATAAAATACTCCTTATATAATACTCGTTCGTTAGAACGGCTCACTTAAATCGAATTCTTAACGAAAACTTCACTGAGCATGATTGAGAAAAATCTTCTGGCAAATTTAATAAAATAACGAATATTTTTATAATGTACATCAAACTTTTGTATCATCTAGATATTATTGGTTCCTATTGTTATAATATGCTTTAAAAAGTGATACAACATTCATACTAATTTGGCTAACGAATATGGTTTAAGCGTTTAGTGACGATACAAAAGAAAATACGAATGTTATAAGAATGTTATAATATGTTATAAAATACAGATAATTACTGTTTAATAGGCTTTATTTTTCTTTTGTTATACATTTATTTCCTTAAATGTTAATCTATTTCGATTTTGTCACAGTGTTGGAAGTGTAATAATAACTGCGTATGGTGTCCAATTGATGTGGTATTCAAAACCGGGATCAAAAGTGTTTCTGGTTGTCGGTCTGGTCGTACTAGCAGCCAGTGGAGTGGCCAGGACACACAGACGTAATGCGGACTGGCGCGACAGGGCCACATTATTACGGTGTGTAATACAAACATTTGTTATTTCATTGTTTTTTTTTGTTTTGTTAAATTTTAATATTGTTTTTTTTATTGTGCAAGCTACTGTATACATAATGTGACAAGCACATATAGGCAAACATGACATACACGAAGAGATCATACAAATATTAAAAAATTACTTAACAAACCAAACAAAAAGTTAGTTATAAAAAAATAGAAAAAACCAAAACAAAAATTGATTTGAATTATTGTTTAATATAATTAGAAAATTATAAATTCCAGGTTTTTTAATTATATTAAAAAATAATAATAATCCAGTGGCGCTCCAAAGCTATATAGGTCTTATCATAGACAAGTAGGCGACATTATTTTGTCTGACAAATGTCGGATTTGAGACAATCTAGTTTCCACACCGTGTTTTCGTTCATCATCCAAGCGAGTATTAGATGGGAATCGAACCAACGACCTTTTGGAGGAGAGGCGCATGCTGATACGACTAGGCCAACACTGTTTTTAGTTAATAATAATACTGAAGCATATGACACATATTGCAACGTAATTTTGCTAAACTTTTTTTTGGTCTAATAACGTTTAACATATATGTTAAACAACACAATTGAATATGGTCAAAGTTCTGTTAGTACTGTTCTGTACTTATACCTATATGTTATAAATCATGTAGCGCAACAAAAAGTTCAGGGAATTTGTAATGTATTTAACGTATCACCCCAAATATTAAAGCTTAGTTTTAATGTGGAAACTCGCACTATCGTGATAAAAACCGCTTTATCTAGATTATTGACATGAATTGCAGCTGGATCTGATATACAAAAATGCACTTAAAGTTTTATATTTCTTGGCGCAGAATACAAGGAATGATAAATCGGTTTACTTTAATGTGTATTGTTGTTAAGTTATAGTCAACCAACAAACTTTACAAACATACTGCGTGTAATTGTCATTTGTTTTTAAATTTACAGTTTAACTTTTTGAGTTTAAAGTTTTCTTTACAATTACTACTTTTTATTCGTATCATGGGTATAGGTACAATTGCATTATAGTTTTTATTACATGTTTTACAATGTACAAGTATTTCAATCTCAATATATACATACATATATCTCAGTATACATTATATAAATTTACATTGGCGGATATAAGTTACGAATATATGAAAACGAAAAATTATATCAAAATAATTATAACACAATCATATGAGTTTAAATATGTTGAATAAATATTTGAGTTAAAAACCCTTATTGGTAACTAAATATTTAATATTTATTCTAAATGTACGTGTTCTACGGGTGGAATGAGGGTAGATATTTACTTACTGTTGTGCCTACCCTCTTAAAAATATGATGCAGCGGCGGCCATTGCAGTTACACACGTCACTAATCCAGGGCCAGGCGCGCAGTCTGCGACAAGCTTTTCCGTACTTGAGTTCTAGATGTACATTGCTTTACTGTAACTAATAATAAATATGTGTTATTTTTATATCTAGTGCGGACGTTGCAAGCCTTCCACAGAACGCCAAACTTCACTACAACTTGGCAAACTTTCTACGAGAAACAGAGCAGCCCGACTTTGCCATCAAGCATTATAAGGAAGCTTTGAGGTTTGTGAATATCAATAACTTTTTACTGCTAATTTGTAAATTACAAATTATATGTCTCCAACAGAAAATCATTGTTTTTTTTATAGAACAGGGGACAAACGGACAAACGGGCAGAGGCTCCTGATGTTTTCTCGCGTTTCTATTAATTAGAGAGATACGTTGATAACCGTACCAGTATATTATATGTATACAAAATTGTAAATAATTGCTTGAATTTTTTTCCTTTTTGTCAACGGCGTACATTCTATGATTGATTTACTGATTTCTATCACGATCTTGATTCATAAAATAGAAGTTTTACGACTCGCTTTATTATTTATTTTAGATATTTTATGAGTCTCTCCAATATGATAACATTATATCCTTTTTATAAGGCCTTGTCACTAAAAAATAAATAAATAGATACAGTTAATACCGTTTGCGACGAAATCGTTCAGAACAACATATCCGGTATTTTGACTAAATATACTAACTTTTTTGTGGACTTTATAGTTAAAAAAATAGCATTTTCGTCTATGTTATTTATTTTGTACAGCAGTGTTCGTCATTCCGGTCAGAATTTTAATTACAATTAGCTCCTACAGTGACGGCAAACATGTGTGTACTGATACCGGCTAGAACAAAAATTAATGACATTCTCAGACACAGAAGGCACCTATTTAATCTGAAGCTAAGATAGGGTTGAAGCGTCATTAAATTTTACGATTTATTTTATTTTTTTTGTAAGTAAACAGCTCTTTATCACCATGTAAACATATTATCACCATACTTTTCTGGATTAAAGTACACACACGTAGTTTATCTTTATTTATTACGACATTCTAAGTTGTACAGTACTGAGCTAGACAGGTATTGCATTGCAGTACTACGTGTTGCAGATACGCGTATGAAACTCGCAGAGAAATGTAATTTCTTGAAATTAACATATTTACATAGAGTAATTTCCTTGCTCGAGAATATGCAGTAATAATTTCAGATGTCTTTTGATCAATAAATTAGTTTAATTAATAGTTATCATAATTTTTTGCTGTCGTAACTAGTAAATATATCAGGGCTCGTTTGGAACTGTTTAGGTAAATAACCTAAAACCTTTTTTCATGGAGTTTAGGGTTATTCGAAGGCATTGACTTTAAATGATAAAGAGTGAGAGTTTTCCATTAATACTTAACATGCTATGTTAGGTATTTACTCTTGTATATTAAAACAAATGATTGTATAGGAAAACTGTTGGTCTTGTACCTACTTATTTTGTATTTTAACTGAAATATTTCATTGTGGGCATTGAGGGCCTGCATTCTAGAACGTTAAACCATTTTTCTGTATGAAGTTTGACATATACGAACTAAAATATTTAAGATTTTTCCTGGTTTATAGCCTAATAAATTAGACAAGGTTAAAGGTCTATAGAGCGGATAAAACCACCTACCTCATTTTTTTTCTTCATTTTCATTTCATTTTCATTTCTTCCCAAGGTTGTGGCCAACATACGCAAGCGCCCACAACAACATTGGGACATTGGTGGCGGGCACAGAGAACGCCGAGCACCATTTTCTACAAGCGATAAGATACAACAAACAACATGTCAACGCTCATTACAACTTGGGAAAGCTTTACAAGTAAGTCTTTGTATTCCTTAATCTCGAGTACATAAGAAGCGTATAAGTGTAAATTTATGTATTTTAGTCAGCGAGGTCAGATGCTCTCTAACTGGAAATAATAATTTTGACCCGGGAAAGAAATCAAGCACTGTCTGTGTCGTGGAAAGTGGTTTTATAAATTAAAGTGGTTCCGTTTTAAAAACAAAATTAAGATAAAAACGAAGTAATGATAATGTTTCTTTAAAAGACCGCATAGCTAACCATTTTCAAGAAACACCGAGAAAATCTACACTAATTTAAAATAAGTATAAAGTATAATATAAGCAAACTTTTTAGAATCTCAGACAGCAAGTAGTAATCATTCTAAATATTTTCAACAAAGTTAAGGTAACTATGCTGAACGTTAAGCGAGCATTCCCAGTTAACTCTGATAGTTAAAAGCACGCCACAACTCCAGAACAATAGAAGCTTGTTAACTTTATTTCATAACATACATACATATAATATATGCTTATAACCTTAAGAGGTAAAAGTTCCATTTTCCTTTTTCGGAATTACGTTGAAATGATAAAAAATCATACGTAATCAATACATAAACGTATTAAGACATTAGCATTCATATCGACTTTGGACATATAAATAAAAGAATATCTAAAATTACCTATATCTATATCTATAACATAAAATAAAAGCAAAGTACAGTAGGTTTTTAAACACTGTCATGCAGTCAGCAGCAGTCATGGAAAAGGGATTTCAGCCTGCGACTCTCATCCTTGAGGTCGTAGGTTTGATTTCCCGGCTGTGCACAAATTGACTTTTTTTCTATCTGCATTTAACATTTGCTCGAACGGTGAAGGAAAACATCGTGAGAAAACCGGTTTGTCTTAGACCGAAAACGTCGACGGCGTGACAGGCACAGGAGGCTGATCACAAACTTGCTTATTTATTTATTTATTTATCCTTTATTACCTTATACAAAAACATACATATAAGGCAAAGGGCGGCCTTATCGCTTAAAAGCGATTTCTTCCAGGCAACCCTAATGTGAAAATGTAAACCTTAATGTAATATTATTAGATTAACAAATGATCTCTGAAGCCCAGACTTAAGAGATCATGTAGTGCCACTGTACGCGATATTGCGGTCAGCAAGAGGCTGAAAGAGAAATTATAGAAGTTATTAATTAAAAACATTTTCTGACTGTAAATTTTCTTCCAGAAAAACAGGTCGTATGGAGCAAGCTATAAGAATGTTGGAACGGTGTATCATGTTGCAGCCTCGATTTATTCAAGCTCACGTTGAACTGATGTCGTTGAAACCAGAAACAGAAAAATTGAGCATTTTGAGAAGACTGGTAGAGTTGGAGCCTAATAACTGGGAACATTATATTTTATATGGAAATTGGCTGAAGAATAAAGGTTTGTGGACAATAACAATAATATTCATTGTGGATTTATTTTCTACGTGCAAGCGACTAAAATTAAATTCACGTATAATTCTAAATTGAAAGTATTAATAAAAGAAACACTCGTATAAAATATTTGTTTTTTTTATTTATTTATTGTCGTAACTCAGTTAAGTATGAAAAGTATGATTTCTGGTAAAACAAGTAATAGATACGAAAGAGTGTAAGGCAAATTATATGACTGTAAAATTTTAAAAGATTATGAATAAACTAAAGCTAACATTCACAGGTCTACTAGGTCCTGCATCCAAGTACTATTTAGAAGCAACAAGAGTTAGTATCCGGTCGAAGTCATTACAACGCTCAGTGCGGGCTGATCTCATCTCCTTAAGATCAACAGCACTGGTGTATCGAGCTTTAGGGCAAAAGTCTAGAATTTTACAGCTTTTGACACGGTAAGGACTTTCTTTCATCCAGGTAAACCTGATTTTTTCATTATCAAGATTTTGTATACACACACGAACACTATTCTAGCAATATACTTATCTTATTTTAGTACTAAATTTAATGCAGTATTGACCTAGTGGCTTCACCTTGTGACTCTTGTCCCTAAAGTCCTAGGTTTGATCACCGGCTGTGCACCCATGGACTCTATATGTGCGCATTTTATCATTCGTTCGAACGGTGAACGAAAACATCGTGAGGAAACTGGATTGCTTTACACCCAAAAAGCCAACAGCGTGTGTCACCTACTTGTCTATTAGATTGACTAATGTTTTTTTTAATTTATTGATAAAGCTTGCCAACGCTCGGCACACTGATACATTGGTAAAAACAAACACAAAATACAATGTTGAATGTGACAAGCAATTAGAGGCAAACATGACATTCATTTAGAGCACATACAAATATCAATCGAAACAATTCAATATACTAATGTTCTCTGAGGCCCAGGCTTAAGAGTTAATGTCACTGATTTATAATATTGAACATAGAATAAGACAACGAAAAATAATTGCAGTCGCTATGACATTGATTTTCAATAAGCGTAGGCTACGAGCTGCTATTGTGCGAACGAGTATCGTTCTTTAAATAAAGCCCGGAAACGCGTTAACAACGATATCATCAATCAATATCGGTTTAATGGTGGTTTTAAAAAGAAACGTGTGCTGGTTTAATGGGAGTTTCCTGTTGTAAATTGGCCCTGTATCATTATTGAACATAATGCATGCTGAGATTTTGAATGATTTTTGGTTTCACGCGTTTAATTGATTTTTTGTGAGACTATTTCAGTAGGGTTTACTTCAGGTACACATTAAATTGAAACGCTGTATAATCTTATTCTATTATAAAATACGAATGTTTGTAAGACTTTTCTAATATAATCAAGATTTTCTGTTAACTTCGAAAACACAACGGCATAAAATAATTTCATTAGGGTTACTTTTTTAAAATACAGTAAATATGTAATGAACAAAAAATCTATTCACTATTTGGTTTTTCCTCTATTATTTTGCAGATGGCACACATGGAGAAGAGGGTGGCCTAGTAGCGCTGCTGCCCATATGTATTGGAGAGATTGGAGACTAAAGATGGAACTGGAGGGGAGAGTTCAGATCTATACCAAAGCTGTGAATCCTACCGTAAGTAAACTTATACATTCGATGCCATGTGAATTAGTTCTATAAACATTGTTAGGTCCATAGATGGCATACTGATACCCATTTTTCTCAATTTTGTTCTCTTTCATATCTTAATATATATATTTCTTGTGTGCGTGTGTATGTGACTGAACTCCTCCTAAACGACTGGACCGATTTAGACGAAATTTTTTGTGTGTGTTCAAGGGGATCTGGGAATGGTTTAGATTCACAATTTTGTCCGCTGGACAATGTTTTTTTAATTAATTTTCAATTTATTAGTTGTTGTTGATTTTGGAATGTTTTACATTGGATCCGACAGACGGCGCTACCATCTTTAATTCGATCATCGAATTTTAATTTTAGTCTGTCCCGAAATTTAAAAAAAGTTTTGTTATCATTGTGTTATATCGTGTGTGATCATGTGCTGGATCGTTAGATATTGTCATAACATTTGAATAATAATTTTCATCAAAATGGCTTATTAAAAATTGAAATTTTGAAATTAAAGACGTGTAGACAGGACAACGTCTGTCGGATCCGCTAGTATTATTATATAAAATTAGGACGTGTTATAATGCTTTACATACAGTGTTATTGGTTGAAATTTGCGATCTTATCACTAATTATTACCAGCCATTAGTTAATTACGTGAATATAATTTGTGTTCAGTTATATAATTATAAGTTAGTTAATAATATAATTAATTTTATATAATTTTAGATTATAACATGGATGTAGACTTTATCGAGTCTATCAATTATTTATTTAACAGGGTTTCCAAACTTTTCGTACACTTATTACGTTTGGATTAAAAACCCACTAAGGAAGGATTTTTAATTTTTTACAGTTTTATTAAGGCATTATATACATGAATATCCATTATGTTAGTTAAAATCCTAAAACTACCCTCGAGTTAGTACCCATCTAGTTGTAAATTAAAACTAATATTGAAATAATAATATTATTTATAAGGTATTAAAAAGTTTGCGTTTTGTCTTAGAGCGTTAAATCTGTCGATATTTATTCATTTATTTATTATAAGCCGCAAAAAAGTACCATTGTAAGGGCTCCTTGAAAGATCCTATTACGATAAATTAAGAAATGTTTTCCCTCATCTTTCTATATACATTTACTAAGTGTATTACCTTTTTCACAGAAATCAAAAACATGCTTTGACCACAAACACCTGGTAGTCGAAGCGGTTAAAGAAGACATTCCGATTAAAACCAAGAACAAAGTTAAGAAACAATTAAGTGATTGTGAAAATGTTAACTGTGCGTGCACTTCTTGTAATAAGAAAAACCTATATCTTTCAACTCAAATAAAGAATACACACAACAAATCAGAAGTCGGATTAAAAGATAAAAAATGCAGACATAGAAAGGAAAACAAAGATAGCGATCTAATGCCGAAATTTGGTGCATTGACTGAACATATTCTAATGAAAACTTTTTAATATGGACTTAAAGTAAATATGCTGACAATATCGCGAGGTTAATGTAGATAATGTTTTTGAGGTTAGGAATTTTATGAATAGCTCTTAAACTATATTAAGCTTTTATGGAATTTAAGTTCTTACATCGACGGGAACTTCAAGGGAAGTTATTTATATTGTATATCTGAAATCATTAAGTCTAGGACAAACATAACTGAACATATATTTACATATTTTCTAACCTTCATAGTTTTAAAAATAATTCCCAAACATTAAAAATTTCCGTTTTTTATAAATATTCTATTATGATATTATTTTATTCATGAAATATCTAACCTCTGACAGATAGATAGTCAACTAATTTAGGTAAAGATTTTGTAGAGAAAGAAAAAGTATATTTTTGACAGACGGTTAAGCATAGACAATGCACGGTTTTTATGCTAGTTTAACTATTTGTATTGCATTTTAACTCTTTCTCTTACTTTTCCTTTCAATAATAGATGTCATAATGTCTAGCAGCGTATTATAATAAACTTCTTTGTATGGTCTTTTATACTTCACAGATTTTGTTTTGAATAATTTTATAGTGACTTAATTACTGACATGCCCATGATTGGTTGTTTAAATATCGTGGCCATCAAATAACATAATATACTAACATGTTCTTACAATTCGAAAAAAGTTTTTATGAACCTATATAAAAAAATGTAAAAATGTTAGTGCATCAATCATGGTTTTTTACAAAACATTTAATTCTTAATAAAAGTTGGTTGTAAGAAAAAGAGTTAAGTGAAGGAATTGATAATAAGTATAGCATAAGCTTGGCTTTCAGCGCACGTCGGCCGAAAGCTTATACCTTTGTTATAACATATATTATATAAGTTGTATATACTAGGATAACAAGCACCTGATAATGCTTTCAATGTAATAATAATAAACTTTTTCGACATATTACTAGTATTATTTTATATTCTCCCCTGCATAATCCTTAGGGTCACTTGAACCAACTATTCCTATTGTATTATAAAGCAGCAACAGTGAATTTTATTTATTTACTATTTGGTAGTCATGAGAGCTTAAAATTTGACTTATTAAATTAAGGTGCCAGTATCAATCCGATTTATACAAATTATGTGTGCTGATGTCCGTACTACAAAGCTTTAGACGCCACTATTTATCGGATCGCAATATTATCTATTAAAATACTAGAAGCAATTAGTGTTTAACATACAATATATGGCCGTTATATATTATGTTGGTACTAATTTACTTAAATGGTAATTTTAAGAAAGATGTAGTTTCTTGTACTTGAACATAGCAGCTGATAATTTAAATAATAAAAAAATGTATTTAAATTATGTTCCACTTTCATTTCTAAAAGCTATTTAAATAATATTATCGTTTTATTAATCATAGAAAAATTTGAGCGCACAAAGTGTCCAATGATTTCTGTCCCGTTTTATTAATTTTCTTCGAATTTATTTTGACCTAAAAGGGACGCCGAAAGTGACCTTCCGAAAATAATACTCACAAGAAAATTATTGACGCAGTAATCTGACATTTATAAAGGTTAACCTTTATTGACTAGTTCCTAATTAAGTCTTAAGAATAATTACAAACTTCTTAGCGTGTTTCATGAAGTTTCAATTTATTAGAGTGAAAATTGAGGTTTACACATAAACAGTAATGAGACTTCTTTTTTATAGGTTTTTGAATCATAAACCAGTTTTTGGTTTTGCGTTAAAACACATTACGAAACAAAAAAATGACGATTAAAATGAGGGACGGAGATTGTCTTGCTGGTTTTTCTCGTCCAATATACACGTACTACATGTGCTCAAGGATATATTTAAAAAAATCAGTGGCACTACAACCTTTTTAGGTCTGGATCTCAAATTTCTGAATCTGTTTCATGATATTTTTTTTTAATCTAATAGGCAAGTAGGTGATCAGCCCTTCAGTGCCTGACACACGTAGACGACTTTTTGGGTCTAAGACATGTTTCCTCACGGTGTTTTCCTTCACCGTTTGAGCAAATTTTAAATGCGCACATAGAAAGAAAGTTCTTTGTCCTTTGTCATTGGTGCACAGCCCGGGATCAAACCTACGACCTTAGGCCACTAGGCCAGCACTTCTAATAGGATAAGGATATATAGATTGTTCAAATACATACATTCATACTACTAATATATTAAATTTTGATTAGTTCCATACTGTCAGTATTGAAATTTATTAGTTTATTGATACATACAACATTAAAGTTTGTTATACAAATAAGCGACGCATCAAAAGGGTTGGTAAGCGTTTTAATTTGTACTTGGGCATTGTATATGTTGTACTTTTTTATATTACAAAGGGATCTACGTAAACTATTTTTTAAAATAAAATAGAAGTATATTAATAAATTAATAAGAACTTCTTTTGATTTTTTTATTTTTTTTGGACACGAGGCAAACAAGTATGGGTGGATTTTTAAAATTGACAAATGCAGCTGTGACAGCTGAAGTTATTGTTGTTAGCGAAAGCCGTTTTCTCGAAGGATCTATTTAGGGTATTATATTATAAAGGTATTATTACAATATCTGAGGTCTCAGAGAACTGAATCCAGATTTAGTAAAATTTTAATTATTATATGAAATATAATAATTTCAAATGAAATTTTAAATGAAAAAATATGTCTGTCGTTGCGATTAACCTAAAAGTATGTGTATATAAGTATAATATAAATAAAATAAATGTTCAACCTTGTGAAAGAACCGGTTACCATTATATTACCACAGGAAAAATTTACTTTCACTAGACGTAGTATGAAAAAAGATAAGCATTTAAATTAAAGTCGTTGTCATTTAAAAACCAGAAGCCAAGTGAAAAAGCGTTCAAACGGTTGCATGTCAAAGAACGATAACGCATAACTGAAAATCGGAAATGTCTTTGCCTCGTACGGCCCTCATTTATCATCACAGAATAAGCATTAAACTTTGTCTTTTCATCATTTCATTAAACGATTAAAGCCGTATGACAGTTAACTTTCAGACCCGAAATTAGCAATCATAATGGAGTTTTTAGTGCAATTTGTTTCGAAACTTTGCAAAAGCAACACTTTAAACTTATTCAATTCAAAAAATTCAATCTAATGTTTATTTTCTTAGTGGCAGTGGACATATTTAGGCATTTAAATATAAATTAAGTTTTAAATTAAAACAACTTTGTTACTGATACCATTGCTTTAATTATTTTATTTATGCGTTTAGTTTTTTTTTCTAAAATGTTTAATACCTAACATAATTTGCTATTAATTTATGTTAGAAGTAAGTATAACACCCAGTGGCGCTATAACTTCCATGCCAGGGCGTCAGATTTATGTTTGTTTCGTTATAATCATTTTTTTCTATTAAGAAAGCCCTTTTTTATATATATTCGAGGTGAAAATGCATTTGCGCATCCCCTGCCCTAGAAAGTTGCAGGGGAATGTGGGACTCGACTACTCGACGACCAAAATCTCTGCTATTCAGAGACTGGGTGGACAATACCCACTAAAAAAACCTCGACAAATTCCTACAAAGCCGCGTTACAGAGGCTCCGGGATCGCTATCGCATCCTACTGGGACATCAACGGCAAAAAGGAATGTTGAATTACTGACCACTGTAATTACCATCCTCGGCCTAGAACATATACGCTACGTCCTAAACCTACAAGGAGACTGCTCCTTTCTATAGTTCGATGCCCTCTGCGTACTTTAGAAATTCAACCATGCCCTCCATGTACGGTTTAAGCACTCCTCCGGTACCGTACAATCCTTCCAAAGGCCGAGAATAAATTAAAAACTTACTCTCGAACCGGGAATCGAACCCAGTACCCCTCATCATAGCAGCCACATATAAAGACCGCTTGGCTATGAGGCCCTTTATGATAGTGGTGCTAACATATATAGGAATTTAATTATAAATAAAGTTTTAAATGCTTTTACTTTATCCAAAATGTTGGAGTTCATGCGACGTCAAATAGTTCAACAAAATTATTAAACGAACTCATTTATGTTCGAAGTAATTATAACAACCAGTGGCTACAATTTCCATGTCACGGCGTCATATTTATGTGTGTTTCGTAATAATTTTTTTTTCTTAATAGGCAAGGTCATTCTTATGTGCGTGACACCGTCGATTTTTGATTTTAAAGCATGCTGGTTTACTGTAGATGTTCCTTTACCGAAGTAGTTAGTATCCATTATGCACATAAATACAAAGTGCATAAGTCTTGATTTGAAGGAACAACCTAAGGATTAGAGGCCGCTCAAGGCAACAATGCTCATCTAGTAACGGAGCCTATGATTTTTTTTAAGAACGCATTATCTTCACTACACTCTTTATTTTTACCATTTAAGGAGGATGGAGGATTAAGAAAAACTTAATTAATTATTCCGAGATTCCGAGTTTCTTCTTCAATTATAAGTCCGTTATCCTAATTATTTACATGCTTGATTATTAAGCAACATACTATTTTATTCAGCATTACACTAAGGAGCAATTTGTCTTGGGGAATTGGGCTACTTATTTTACACCTAAGACACCTAAATGAGTTTACAAACAGTGGAATGTTACTTTAATTCTGACTGTTCCAGAAGAAAAATAATCAGAATTTATTTGAATATAATTTTATAGAAAACACTTTTTACCGATTTAAGTTATGTATTATTGTAAACTTATAATTATTAAAACATAATTTTAAATGAGACGTTGGATACATTTAGTATTATATTTAAATAATTATAAGTATACAATAATACATAACTTCAATCCGTTAAAAACTGTTTTCTTTAAAAATGTAAAAGTTATGTTAATAAAAGACAATACTGAAGTATTTCCAAACCAATTCGACTTAGGGTCCTTCAAGAAAAGAGCGTACCAATTCTTAGAAGGCCGGCAAAGCACTCGCGATGGCCGCCCATGGATCCTCTGGCATTGAGTGTCCATGGGCGGCGGTATCACTTTACATCAGGTGAGCCTCCTGCATGTTCGCCCCCTGTTCGATTTAAAAAAAATACTATATAATTTTATAGTTCGTACCAATTACCACGACTTTAACCAAACCTACGTTATTTAATAATAAGGGAACTTGCTTAACTCTAATTTTAATTAACTTCGTAATATGTTTAAACATCAAGGCGTAAAATAAAATAGAATTAAGATGCTTAAATTAAGTCTTATTAAAATTTGTCTTAATGTAATTCTTTAGAAAATTTTCTCTTCTTTTCGAAAAAGGGAAAAATAATGTTATAACACAGATTCCAAGCAACTATCTCTTTCCATCATAGCGTAAACATAAGTTGAAAATTTCTGAGGGTACTTGGAAAAAATTTATTTCATTACATACATTCTTATAGAACATATAAAACTATTTCTACTGGCATATGCTTCCTTATATCTACGATACTTTCAGGTTATTTAGTAGCTGACTCGAACCGACTTTTAAATTGAATTCTTATATATTTTAAAGTAAAATTCCTCACGGATTTTATAAAATTTTACCCATAGTGAGAAAGGTTTATTAACACATTGAATGTTTAAACAATGGATATAAAGTTATAGCTGGAAACCAACATTTTTTACGGTGAATTTTGATTGATTTGAAGTAAATATGAATGTTTAAAAATATTTATGAATGAATTATAATTATTATTGAATTAGAATGTTATAATTGAAAAAGAACTACAAATATAATCGAATTAACGCAGGTGAAATTAAATTAAAATTTATTTATTTTAATAATTTATTTATTTAATGATTTAAAGTATATCTAATCTTGAATAATATTTAACAAGGCTGAATTTGCCTCTTATATGTGATATATGGAGGTTAATGTTTAAAACACAAGTTAATTTCAAAATCAGTTTAATGCGATTTTCTTCAATACTGGCGTCAAGTTATTATAAATTTAGTAAACAAAAGGCAAAACTAGCATTTCTGTTACGACTGAGGCTTTCACTATGAAGCCTCATTGTCAGTTCAGCAATTAGCCTCCATTGTGTTGAATATGGACGAAATAGACAATTAGATCTGTTCTATCTCAGATAGTTAATTTTGCCGACGTAACATTGCATTGTTTGGGAATTGTATTTTGCACATAATAAATGAAGATGATTGGCATAAAACTTCGCCTGGAGACAGGATTAATCCATGTGATGATTCGTAGATAAACAGTATATCACCGAGAGAGGTGCTCGGTCCACGGTGCCGGTGTCAGTAATAATTCTAGAATAGTGTGGAATCACAAATAAATAATATTTAATGTCAGTAAATAGGTGCTGAGTAGTGAGGCACTCCCTTTATCGCAGTGGTTTCAAGGGAGCGAACCACCTGGTATATACAGTGTCAACACCTGGTATTCAGGGCGAACATTTCGCTTCCGAGCGGTATATTATTTAAATTCGGAAAAGAGGTCAGGTTTCCGGCACAGAAAGCTAATCACTTGCCAATACAGTTAAGTGGACGGCCACGGTTCTGTATAAGTAATAAAAATAAATAAATATAAACTTGCTAGATGCTATCTACGCCACATCTAGTTAAAAATAAAATTCGATCTATGTTTTGCTTAGTTGACTCATCGAGATTATTATGTCTACCCACATTTTTGTTGCTGTTTTGTTTTGTTTTTTATATCTGTGCACTCTAATTATTATTCTTAGTTTTACATATTGTTACTCAGTAAATGTTATGTTTGCAATTTCTATGAGAAATAAAATTATTCTTAAACCAAAAAATAAGTTATTAGAAATCAGAATAAAATATAATACTATAATATATATATATATAAAAATATATATTATATATACTATAAAATATAATATTGTTACGTCTTTCTTGATAAAATAATTTTAAATACATATAAGTATAACAAAAAGTACATGAATATATTCGAAATTCAAATGAATCCGTTTAACGGAAGACAAACGGTTGCTTTAATGTTCAGATTTGAAAGACATCCACGCTTATACAGAAATGGAAATGCACTTAATGCATACGTAATCAAATTATGTCGGCGTGCGACTCGACTCGCCTACTGTTAGACCGTAGTATCTATTACTTGTAATTTTATAAAAGAAAAAACAAATCTAGTTAGTTTATTTATGAAAAAAGAGCAAATGATTTACTTAATTAATATCTACAGAGATTTGTGTTATTAACAACACGTCTAGACACCAATATCTCATCTAAATTTAACACTCTCACTGTGTTACATTACAGTGTAACTCGGCCCTCGGTTCGCTGACTAATGAGGTGTATGACATTACAATCGTACATTTTTAATGCGACTGCCAACACACCTTTGTGATTCCACACTATTCTAGAACTAAGCATATAGAATTTCGTTGAAGAAACACTTCGTTGCATGTACAGTAATACAATATAATTGACGTAACTAAATAAAATGGCGGGTAACTGTCGGTCATACCGCCTTCGAGCGATATCCTCCAGGCAACCACTTATTTAGTAAAAGCCATTAATGTTTTATAGAGTTGCGTTAATCCTTAATTCGATTTAGGGTCCTTCAAGTAAAGAGCGTACCAATTCTTAATATCATCTTATCACTTAACATCAGATGAGCTTCCTGCCCGTTTGCCTCCTGTTCTATGAAAAAAGTCCTCATAATTATATCTACTATTCAAATGTTGTATATACATTTAACTATAGTTACGTGTGTATAGGTTTATCTAATAGAAATCACGTATTGTTAAAATAATGGTGATATTATCTTTCAATGATCAATGACCATTTCTTTAATTATCAATTTGGCATTAAGTTGTTGTTCGGAGAGTTTGTTTTCAGTTCTTCTCTTTCGTTCTACTTTAAAATAGAATAAAATAATCATTTAATGTGTATTAAATAATTGTAAACATACATGAATAATTTTTTTTTTAAATTAAATTTGTTTCTTTCTTCTCTACTTTTAAGTGTAATTTCTTCCAATCAACACATTTATTAACAGAATTACAGTGTTAAATCAATAGAAATATTTAGCAGTCTTTCTAGGTTTATTGCGAGCGTAAGGTAAAATGAATGAAGTTTTATGTTAGCGCAATATAATTTGACAGTTAAATGCGACTTAAACTACTTTACCAAACATAGTTTAACTTGGAGAGCTGCTTATTATTGCATTTTATTGCCACCATTCAAAATACACATGAAGTGGGCAGTGTGTTTAACGTTCGCCTAACAGGATTTATGAAAACACTCTACTTGGTTAAAATGTAGTAAATCTAATAAATACATAAGTCCGCCAAATATATTCAATGTAATTGAATAATAAATAATAATTGTATTTATATACCAGTGGTATAATTTCTTTAAATTTCAAGTGTAAATAAACATTAAATTTTATTTAAAAAAAATACCGTTGTCGCAGATGTAATATATTCTGATATATATGTACTTTCTTAAAGTTACAATCAAGTAGACAGGACAATTTCTGCCGATACTTTTGTGTTTCGATAATCAAACGCTCATTCCAAAAATGTGTCACAAATACAACAACATTGAGTAAAATATCTGCTAGAATACCAATGGTTATTAGATGAATATTAGTTGTATAACGGATTAACGAACATATAGAATATACAGATGTCAGGTGCGGTTTAAGCGTATATTTTTCTTCTCCGAAGTCATCATTACTAAATCCCTAACCGATACGTCTACTTGCTAACTTCAACAGTGCATTAGGGAAATTGAGACCCATAATTGTCTTGATTTGGTAAGAACGAGTAGGCAATCGAACCGAACTTCTCCTGCCAAATAAATCGCGATTTGGTGAATATTTACTTCTCGGAATTAAATAAACTGATCCACTTCTTGATGTTACGATCTCCAGTACGAAAGTTAATATTAAATTTAGATGTTTAATTTGAACATTCATTTGCATGCATTGATTGATTTTCATGAGGACATATTATGCACATGGGCAGTAAGTAGACTTTGATGTTGAGTGATTCCGCCGCTCATAAACATGGACAATGCCATAAAACGAGTGCGTTACCAGTTAAAGAAAAAACACTTTTTTAACCGATTGGAGTTATGTATTATTATAATTATTTAAACATACACTGAACAAAGGTGACTGACAATAGGTATTGAATGTCAAATAAGTATCACAGCTGTAGAAAATGTTGTATCTGTATTTATTTCCCCGGAGTTGGTATCGACTAAAAGATGTAGGGTTTCTGCAGAAATTGCTCACGGAGTCCTCCATTTCGCGGATTGTTTGTGTTTGATTGTTTTTTTTAATAATACATAACTTCAATCCGTTAAAAAAGTGTTTTTCTTTAAATTTGTAAAAGTTATGTTAATAAAAGACAATACTATGCGTACCAGTATTTAAGAAATTTAACCTATGTATTGAAGAACCCTCAGATATGATATTTCCGAATTTCCCCGACCGGTGACTCAAATTGGTACTGCTGCGCGGAAAAATTCAAAATGTTCAGTTGTGTAACGACGGAAGTCCAGGTGAATTTTGAATTTCGTTTCGAAGTTCGATGATGAAACGACATGCGGTAGACACATTGCAGCGTTTCACTGATCATTTTTTAGGTTAGCATCTCCTATAGGACTCAACCGAAAGTAAAAAAACGACCATGAAGTAAATTTTATACAGTCTTACAAAACAAATAATTTTAACCTCACAGTCAAAATGGTATAGGTACCGATACATAATTAAGGTGTTTATTGAATTTTCCTGCGACATAGCTGCGTGCATAGCACTCACAACTTTCAATAAACACCTTAGTTATGTATCGGTGCCTATACCATTTTGACTGTATTTTTATCAATAAGAAAAAAAACGAAAAATATTTCAAAACAAATTTTGAGTATCAATTGACTCTTTGATATCAAAGTAAAGACAATAATTTCAAACGATGACTAAGCACATTTATAATAAGAACTTTTCACCAAGTTGTTTCACGTAATACAAACGTGACTAAATTTCGTATAACGAAAGACTTGACACAAATGTCGGGTTTATTTTAATCTCATTACAAATTTCATTAATTTTAATTAAACAGAGAACATTCTCATTATATTATTTTCGAGTATGTTAAAACTTCTAAATCACGCTAAAACACCCCAAATCAAAAGTTCGTATTTCAATATCAGACTACAGACAATGGCAGACTTAAATTACTATTTATCCTTGATTAAATTCGTTTAAAAAAATAATGTCAGCACTTTGTATATTTTTATGTTTGTTAATTATAACTCATTCCTGTGTTAGAATGAAATATAAATAATTAAATACTGAATTAAATATCTTCATTTCTCAGAACATGAAAGTAATGTAACATCTCTGCTGCAGCTTTTGACTTACTCAGATAGATTAAATAATATAAAACGAGGTTCCGAACAAATAAAATTGACTAAGACCAAGCATTTAAAATTCCATGCCAATTAAGGGACGCTAACTAAACCAAATAGTTGTTCCAGCTACGTTTCATTATGATGAATACTAAAAACTAACTACGGTAAACTAATATCTAGGTAAACTTAAACATTTTTTCTCCGATTTTATTTCTTTATTCTATTTACATCCGAATATTCATGACCTATTTTAAATGGTGGACTAAAACCGCGCATTAAAAGTATGCATTTCTATCTGCATTTTGTAACAGTTTCTTTTTAGAGTCGAAACGGTTTGAAAATCAACGATAATTTTATGAAACAGCGACTCAAAAAAGAAAATGTACTGAGTAAAAAGCGGACTTGCAAATCAGTATAATTTTAACAGGAGATTTGCATTTTTGATTACAAAAATCGTAACGAGGGGTCGACGGTATTTTAGCAAATTTTACGGACAGAATGCCTTTTCATCAAGTTCCGGTCTTGTATTTACGCGTATTGATTTTTTAAGTGCACAGCGTAGTTATTGCAAGCTCTATAAAATTAAAACTAAAACAACATCTGCACTTGAATTTAAAATACGTTTTACTTAGGTAGAAATGTCTTGATATTTAATTTACAATGTTATTGTTGAATTATTTGGTTCAAATTCAAAACGACATAAAAAACCAGTGGTCCAACAGCCTTTTATGTCTTCAGTATTATATTTTTATACTGTGCTTGACAAACGACTTAGACATTTTCAGCATAAGACAGCATGATTTCTATAGCGGCCCGAATATTTAGCCCTAACCAACGGTACCTCATGCATGTACCTAAGGCATTTTAGTGAAGAAATTCTATCAGCAAATTCTAACAGGTTAAGTACAATAACAACTATAAATGTATTGAACAACTGTAATTGTAGTACTGTAATTAATACAATAGATATCCTTATTTCAAAGTCCGTTATACCGAATGAAACGTATTTCATTAGCAGATATCTAAAAAACGATTGTCCTGATATCTTAATATTATTTTTAATAATCCACCTTTGTTTATAAACGCACAAGTAGGTTAAGAATAACTTTATTTCTCATAAGAATTAACGCACAAGTAAGAGAATTCTACTTACTGCAATCAACATGAATATTGATTTTTTTATTTTATATATTTGATTAATAATAATATTTGTTTTAAATACTGTATTGTTTGATAATTTGCTTTTTTTAAAAGAGTATCGACAGTTTTCTACGCCGGCTTTTTCTCTCGGCCTACACCCTCTTCTTTGCCGATGAGTAGGGATGCCTACAGGTTCGAATTTAATGACGTGGGATAAGTGATACTATGATGTTCCAAAATAAACGATTTTTTTTACTTTACTACTAAGATTTGCTTAGTGTACACCTACGCCTAAACCCAATAACCTACCTCAATCAATTTTTGGCCGTCTGAGATCGAAAACTTTATCCAAATATTGATAAAAGTGTGCTAATAACAAATCAAAGGATTGAAATAGTAAACTGTCGATACAAGCTATCCATGGTAGGTCGGATCGGTGTATGTGGGCATTTGTATGAAAATGGCATGCATTCTATCCGTCGCCAATAATTGATTGTCTTTGTAGGGTTTGGTTATTTGGATGCAGATATCAGAGACCGATCGACTGACACGGTCTGATCTCAGTTTGTTTTCAATCTGACATAGTGGATTCATTATTGGGTTCGGGCGTTAGTGACCCCCCGAAAATGTAAAATGCAGAAGTGCACCTGTCCACAATTTCTCTTGTTTCATAACAGGCAATTTTTAAAGAGACTTTTTGTCGGAAATCATAAGTAGATCAATGCACGTATGATAACCATTACGGTATGTAATATATAACAATACTATACACAATAAAACGTTTAACACTTAAGCTATAGTACCTAATACAACTAGTTTACTGTCTCTTATTAAGTAATAATATGAAAAGTAACTTGACACTTAGAAAATAGTAAAAGAAAACATTCCTTAAACAGAATAAATGATGCCTATAAAATATGTTTCAATCAAAGTTATGCGTCTTTAGGCATCACCAGTTTTTATTTTAATTGATAAAGTTTGCCAACGCTCGGCACACTGAAACATTGGAAAAAACAAACACAAAATACAATTTTAATGTGATAAGCACTTAGAGGCAAAGATGACATTCATTTAGAGTACATTCAAAATATATCTATCGAAACAATTACCAAACAAAACGAACATTACAAAAAAGAAACAATAACAAAAAACTAAACAAAAATAGATTTTAATGTGTGAGGGCAACTATGGATATCCAATTTGTGATGAAATGACACCAAAAATTGCAATAAAGTCTAACATACTAAGGTATATTTTAATACAACTTAACAGAAATTATAGCCCGTATATGGATATATTTTGCTTATATGTAACGTAGCCGCTAGAGGATAGTATTTATATGTAAAAATTCTGGACCGCAATCTGCATCACAAGCGTGTGAACAATTTTTTTTACAACTCAACACCGATCCGCATATATTTTCATGAAGTTTTGCATTTTTGATGAACTACAAAAAGAAAAGCTCTCCTCAGCTTTTGATTTATATTTGTTAAGTTTTACCAGAATTTAATATTAATAGACTGTGTTTACTTTGAGTTCGACTTTAAGAGTTCATGAGGTTTTTTTAGTTCTTTAGAAATGTTTGAGTAATTTTAGGTACTAGGTAGGACAGACTGATCTTTCAGTTAAAGGATGTGTTAGATTAGTTAATTATTTTTTTTAGGTTGATAATGGGTTTAAGTCAACGACTATAGTTTAAAAATATAGAAAAGGTGTGTTTTACGAACACGCTTACTTATATACGTAGATACGTATACTTCTTTGGCGTAATAAGATAAAAATCTTTTCAAACATTTTATTCTACGTACTACGAAAAAAACGAAAGTGACAATAGTAAAAGGTATTTAATACACTGACGGTTTTATTATTTAAACACATAATCTAGTTAAATAAACGTTATTTACTATAGCTAACTTCGTTGACTATAGCTAACTTCAGGGTATCAATTTTTTGGACGTTGTGCGAGCGCATTGTAAAAATTCACTCATCATTTTTGCCTAACGGTCCAAAACAAATATAATTTCAATCAACAATCTTTCTTTCATACAAAAATACGCACCAGGGATACCTGACGCATGACATCGGCTGGTTCCACATACCACTTATCAAAAGATTATTAAATTTGTAATATCCACAAATAAATATAATAGAACACTTTTTACTGTAAGAAAAACAGGAACATTTCAAACATTTAAGCATTTTATTCAATGTATAAATAGATTCCAGAGCTTTAATGTAAATTTAAACAAAGTTATAATGATGATTTATATTAGAAAGACGAAAATATTCAATCCTCGGGGATCGCGCGGGATAATTAGCGTCGTTTTTCACAATGGGACGAATATAAAGCTTTGTCAAGAGTAGATTAAGGATTGGTGAAGAGCGTTCTTGCGGTAGAGCCATGGAGTTCCTTATGTTAGAATATCAGTTTTATTATTTGCCGTCTGACGGCTGCAGGCATATCGTGTTAAATATATGCGTATACTTTTTTATCAGGCCACCTTTGTCTAACATTTTTCCGTAGTTATAAGTAAACAACTCTACCTTTGGCAGTTAATTTTCAATTTAAAGAGTTTGTGTGAACAACTTCCTTAAGATTATTTTGTCACGCACTAATTAAATATTATTGTTACATTAAATATTAAATAATTACAGAAACATTACCAATTTGTAATAAATATATAAATGTATGAAATAATGTTTTATTTACCTAGTATAACTGTGAAAATATCAATTTAATTTTAAAAACCAAACACCATATCAATTGTGCGTAACAAAAGCAACTACGCACAGTGATAATTATTTTACGTATCAAAAATCATTGGATACTGTCAATTGTAATAATATACATAGTAGGTACAATTTAAAATAATAATAATAATGCACAAATGCAACAAATAGAGGAACAAGCGATGTTATTTATTTAGTTCGAATAATTAGTTTTTACCCAGTTAAATGGGTTTGGGTTTGGTGTTTCAATTTACCATGAGTTAAATGGGTGGACTGCAGATCGTATAGTCTTCGGTTGAAAATATGGCAGACACATATTTAAACAATATATTTTAATTAATACGCTTGTGTATAGAGTCCAAAATATTTTTATCGTGCATAAATTTGCCTACATTAAATTTGACGTTAAGATTACCCTAGTTGTAGTCAAAAAAGACCTAATGTTAACGCCACCAGATTGTATTAACAATGATTTAGTACGAATATTGTATTACACACATACTTTGCGCATACTACATTCTTACAGCGATTCTATGTTTTAGGTTCCTTTGAATCGTGTTTCCTTTGAGATTTTGAAGTTTTTAGACTTTGAGTTATATAAAAGATGTTACGAACAAACTGTGAAAGCAGCATGAAAAGCTTTTAAAGAGTGAGAGAATGAATAGCTTAAATTATTCTATAGTACTAAAAAATCTACAAGAAGTTTTTAACATCATGGTGCAACATCAAGTTCAGTAGATATTGTAAAATAAAATTATGGTAAATTAATTAATATTAATTAATTAATTTCATATACTATAAATGTAATATCAAGCCTGCAATGCAAGTCTCCCTTCTATAGCTTAGTTTATAAGCTTATAAAAAGCGAGCGCTTGAAATCAGCACACGTACCTACCAAAACTTCAATATAATATGGCATGTGTGGTAAAATTGACATATTGAATTTATTACTTCAAATAAGCCAAGTCAGATTTTTTTAGTTAATACGGATCCCTGGGTGCCAAGAGACGTTAATGAAAATGATTAGGCCTATTTACAATTTTCACGTCGCCCTCTGTTTCTAACTGCAATTAACGATATTCTATTTAAATGGAAATAAATTAGAGTTTCTACATCTTTATACCAGTATAATGTTTCAGCCCCTTTTTCATATAACAAATAACTCTAATTACACTGTTTTTACGAAATTACAAATTTCATGACTGAGTAAATACAATTAATGTATTTAAAGAAAACACTTTTTTACCGGACTGAATTTGTATTGTAAACTTATAATTATTTAACATATTTTAATATTTATTCGACGTTTCGCGTGTTTTACAGCGTGCGTGGTCACGGTGACTGAAGACAAAAGGTGTTGAATGTCAAAAAAAATGTCACACATACAATACATAGCTTCAACCCGGTAAAAAAGTATTTCCTTTTAATGTGTAAAAGCTATGTTAATAAAAGACAATACTACAATTAATGAAGTTGACCGATTTTTGATAAACTATTTTCACACAGTTCAAAACTAATTTATTTATTTCCAATTCACACAAAATTTTATTTTCAATTTGGAATAAACTATATAACATTAATTGTGACCTGGTTAATTTCTGCTTATTTACTTAATCAGTTGTACTATTGGCGAATAACAAAACTCTCTCAGAGATAAAATACAAAAAGTTAAAATACAATTCAATTAATAAACATTCGGGTCAAAGAAAATAACGTTTTATTTTCTCTTTGAGCGAGTTTTACGTCGAATTCTTTTAAGTAATCTAGACAATTAGCATAATTACTTAATTAGCTAAGATGAACTGTGAAGGGAGACGAAATGAGAAAAATTAAGAGCCGGAACAGAAATCTGTGGAGTTGGGTATACCATTTAACTTTTACAATACAGTTTCGCTCATTATTTGTGGAGCATTTGCTTACATGATAATATTATCTCTTTTAAAATGTATTTAATATCGTACTCGTTTACAATTCGTTTAAGTTGTAAGTTCTTTTACAAAGAGTTGAAGCTAAGCCCAATTATTATGGTAAGAAAATTCACAATATTGCACAATTACTTGCGTAGCGTCAAGAAAAGAGTGTACCTATTTTTATAGAGCCAGCAACGCATTCGCGAGCCCTCTGGCATTAACCTCGGGCGTACGTATAACATAGCAAATTGGTCTCTTTTTGTTCTTCCACCAGCCACAAAATAAAAAATAAAAAAAATGAATAAAATAAAAATGAATATTTCACAGAAACAGATGAAAATCGATTTTGTGCGCAGCATTGAAAGTCATAAAAATAAACAACGATTTTTCGAATTCATTGTAAAACCCCGTGTAGGATTTTTGTTAAAATAAAGATAAATTTATTTGGCAGTGACACACCATCAAGCCAACTTGAATTATAGTCGGTGTGTGAGGGCCTCGTAAATATTTCACATTTAAAAGAGGTCACAACTCACGGGGCAAAGAAAAAATATTATTTTAAAAGCCCACGAGTTTGAAACGGATTCCTGTCATTCTTTTTTAGAGGAATGTCAAATACGTTTCGTTGAAAATTTCAGCTTAGTCCTAGGAATTGAGCACGTTTCCTAGGACTATGTATTAAATAGTTTTCGGAACAATATAATAATTTCTTAATAGCTTTGGAATTATATAATTTTCCGAGGATTTGTATACAATTCCTAGATTTCATACATTTCCGTTAATATATACAAAAAATTATCTGTCTTAAGGTATAATTCAGACGACTTAGTGCTATTAGTAAGTATAACTTCTATAAGTCAGAAACATATTAGATTATCACTCTGTTAGATTTGCTGAACATATGTCTTGACATTCAATCTTATCCCTATTTACAACAGTTGTTAAGTTAAACTACTGTTTACTCTGATACTGATTACAGAAAAAAAAACATACGAAGGCATCTGGGCTACGGGACTTCACATGGTTCGTATCCACAAAAAAAGAAACAAAAATTGCTGATGTGTTGGCGGTTAAAAAAGAGAATTGAGTCAAAGCACGTTCTTCTCGAATCACGAACTCACAGTAAAAGTTAGCTGGTTTTTTAGCCTTTTGTTTCACAGTTTAGTATGCAGCCAGTGTTGTAGCTAATTGCAGCTGGCGTGAATCCAGCCTAGCTAGACTATCACACTATTCTTAATCAACTCATTTTACCTTACTGAAAACATAAAATAAAATTGTATCGTTAATAATCATTTCAGATATATTCAAAAGTTCTATATTCAAATTCAAATTTGGATTGTATTCTAAAGAATACTCGATGATAGATATAATATTTCTTTTATTTTCGTGTATTGTGGTATTGTATTGTAATTATACAAAGCGAATTTATTAATAAGGATGATTTTACGGTCAAACAACTTTGGTATAGGAAGCGTTCTAATACAAAAAATCCGAAAACTGATGTGAAAATCGGCTTAAATACGTAAAACATCTTGAAGAGGCTATGGGAAAAATAAAGTGTGAAATTAAGGTTAGTTTTTACAGAACGGGTCACACGGACAACGCAACGGCAAGCTCACCTGATGTGGTTGCTGTGTGGTTATAATAGAGAGACTGGGCCCACGGGTACCAAGTCAAAGGCTGAAGCGGGTTCTCAACTTTTGGATGTACCGTGCGCTTACTCCAACTTGGTTGTCAACCCACGCTAGCAATACGACTATAATAATAATAAACGGAAATTCTATCGAGATAGACCTATTTGTTTATACACTGGTTGAGTTCACAAGAGTTGCTTGCTTTATTGTTAGTTCTAACGTCTAGGTATATGTATGTATAAATATATTTATTGAATTTCTTTTAATGTAAGATAGTCGTTGAAGATATTATTGTGTCGTTCTATCATATTAGTAGTAACTTTTAAGTTATGTTAATATGTGGAAATAAATAAATAAAAGTTTAGAATCACAGCCACTATCAGGCTAAACACACATTGCTTGAATACTTTGTAATAAGGATCTTTATTCACTATATAAAATTAGTTTACAGTCGTAGGCAGCAATGTCTAAATGAAGCAACATTTCGCCAGCCAATTAACTTACACGAAACTCCAAACTAGCTTCGCATATATATTGTTAACTCGGCCTCGGAGTATTAAGATGAAACTTGCCATATTGTAGTTAGGCCAATAGTATCTAAATGTACATGAAAATACAATAGGTGAGAGATTTCACATAAGTTACAAAAGCTTTTAATAAAACTCAACTTAAACTAATTATTGCAGTAAATAATCAATCTGTCTACCGATATAAGCTCTATTGTGATGGTTTTGAAAGAAAAATAAAAATTGGGCTCCTTGTTAGGTTCAAGTTATTACCTACTAAACGGCTGATTTTATTTCGAACTAACACTTATAGAATTATTTCCCAAGACTCTCTATACCAAACAAAAGAAGCTGCATGACAGATTTGTAATTTTGCTGCCTTGTAACTTGTTACTTTGCTACGTCAGCTTGTGAACTGGGAGAATAGATTACTAAATCATCAAAGGATCAAAAACATCGTTCGCCTACATCCCTGTTTGATTGATTCAAACAGACAATCAAAATAAAAAAAATCAAAAGTAGGAGGACACCGACGAATACCATTTCGTAATTTTATGTATGGATTCACAAAGTATAAATTGTAAAAATTTGCAGAGTGAAATGAATACTTTCAATTAAGGTTGATTCCCGTTTCTCGTGATTAAATAATAAATCATTGATACGGTGTCGTCATATTGTAAAAACTCTGGAGTCACGCCAAAATCTCGTGTTTGCTTCCTACTGGTTCTCTTAATGCTTGCAACTTCCATCTAACTTTAAAAAACTGTTTGTCATAGTTTTTTTAATTAAATTAAATTATATTATTAAATAATATATTACTTAATTGAATTAAAATTATTTGTAATTTTAAATATTAAAAGAAAAATGAAATCCTGAATCAGTTATGCTGGCGGTCACGATTTTAAGATCAGATTTCACATATAACTCGACTTATACCAGCGAAAAATGAGTTTTACTGTCCAAAGAATAGAGGCTATTAAAGTGTGAGTGAATAAATGCTGGCTGGAAACAATTTATGTGTTTGTCTAAGTTGAGACTTTAGGGTCGTTACTTCGCTCAAGAGTTTAAGGTGCTGAAGTATGCTTGAGTCGATACGGGATGTTTAAGTTGAACGTGTCATAAGTGTCGTTTCTAAACTTTTGAGATTTGAGTTGAGACTTTTTGGTTAGAAGTTTCTATGCACTATGGCGACTACGTTTACATTTTTATCACTTTAAGTTAATTTTGAATTTAGAACGAAAATCAATAAGCACGTCGAAAAAATGTGTTTACGTTACATATGATAATATTACCATATGTTTTACTTGCTATAAACTTGATTAGAGGCTCCCGGGAGCGTGTATTCTAAAGGGATCAGAATGAAAGTTAGAGGAGGGACTTTTGTTTCGCGGCATATTATTATAATAAATATCCTCAAAGCAACAACAGGGAAATGTTTACAATTATTTTTACTAAAATAAAACAAAAGGTTTCCATTTCGTCAACCGATTCTTTCAAACATTACCAAAGAATATAAAAGTCGTCATTTATCAAGTTACCAAAAAAACATCTGTTGTTTTCCCTTTTCCATTTTCTTGTAAGGGAATTTCTCTGAGCATGAGGTTTATATAGAGTTTACCTAAATATTTAAATAAGGCAACAATCTCAATAATTTTATGTATTAACATTATATATATAAAATATTAAAATTTAATTTTAGGTAGACTCGATATGGGAAAGAGAGATTTTAACATATTTTACAGCGAGTAAAAGCTGCCAGACATATCTTTAAGTTTTTAAATTTTCTATTTATCAATTTTTAATTAATATTGTTTTGTAGGCTAATAATATTGTAAATACTGTGTACAATGCTAACATTGTATACAAATACTAAACTAATAGCTTAACTAATGTCTAAAGCTCATATATATTGTTTGTTATTAACTTACATTCTGATAAACTTGTTAAGATAATACTTCATTTGATTATTTTTAGTTTATTCTTTTAAAAGAATACAGGTAGACATAGAATTCTAAACAATACTTTATTTGTAATCATCAAAAATCCCGACAATAGCTTAGTGTTTCCCAGACGTTTCGCCCAGCCAGATCGCTCCTATCGTATTTCTTGATTTCACAAGGATGTAATGAGTCGTTGTTATTTAGTGTTTTAAACCTTTTTGGCTTATTAAAGGGCAGACAGAAATCTACGCTTTACAAAACTTACGTAGAAATATGTCCCTTCTATGCCTCATTCGTATGGGTCTTTAAATAATGTTGAATGTTCAAAGTGTGTTAACTTGTCTTTGATATGACGCAATTTGATAATCGAACATTCGTTTAGGGTTCATAAAATCCAATTAATATGCAACAAAGGACCTTTGGCTATAAAGTTAGTATAGCCTAAAGGTAAAAAAAATATTCATACAGTACAATTTCACAACAAACAACGTACTATTTAATTATAAAATAACTTTTAAAAAATCCAAATTAAAATGATCACATTAAAAATTAAATAGCTATAAAAAATTACAAATTCAAGTAATCACATTTAAAATTAAATAGCTATAAAAAATTCCAAATTCAAATGATCACATTTAAAATTCCCCTAAACAACCGGCAATTTTTTTCACTATTCAAAAGTTGATTGACATGAAACAGCGGGACTTTCTTCTCATTAAATACTGAAAAGAACTTAATTGCTGGGGTTCCGAAGTGAATCAAAGGAATAAACCACCATTAAAGGGCTTTTAACGAACTTAGGGGAAGTTTTCTTAGACCTTTTGCACTCCATACCGCTAAACGGGTTTGTTATTTAGAACGCTAATACGCGAATGTTCTAGAATTTATATAGATTTTTTTGCTTATTACCGTCTGTAATTGTGACTGGCTATGCTAGCTATAATAATATATTGTTAATGTTGGGGTAATAATCCATTTAACTTATATGTAATGTGTATATATGTCTGTTATACAAAACGTCCTAAAGTTATGGAATATGAAGGGAAAGTACCTTTGACGATGTTAGGTACTACATCGGTAGTCTAGGTAGGCTAGGTCGGTGGGACTGACAGTATATTTTTTTTTTAAAGTTAGTAATTCCGCATTCAAAGTTTTTTTTTTAATACAAATATATACACATTTAGAAAATCTAATATATTTGTATATATTTATAATTTATAAGTAGGCTACATATTTGTGGCAAAGTTGTGAGAAGATATATGTAATCATATATTTTTAAATAATTAGTTAATCAAAAATTTGTAATATAGAAACGCAGAAATTATAACATAGACTATAGAATTAGTAAACTATTATTAAAATAATTAACTTATAATATTTTTTAATCTACATATTACACATAAAAATAATAAAAGTATTTTATTAAAAATATTTATATAACAGTAACACAATTAATCCAGTATCATATCTTAACAACCAAGTAATTTGTTTCGTCAAACACAGCTCCTCTCCACGCGCAGACGAATCTACAAAGCCTAAACTTATAGCTTGAGAGCTCTTTAAAAACACCAGCACAAGTTCCCACAATAGCCTTAAAGTTAGTCATAAAGTAGAATCCTTTACTAGTGCACTAACCTAGAGGAAAGTTAGACATTTAGCTCGTAATATGGCCGGAAATTGAATCTTGGAACTCGCTTCTGACTTTAACTTCAGCTGAATGTTTTACCGGTAATGGCTAATGCGTTTTGTTAGATTTATTGTAAAGATTTCATTTCTATATGTGAGGAATGTTTGTAACGTGCTTGTGGCTTTTTTGAATTTATCTGGTTTGTACGTTTACCTCATATGCTTCAGCGGTATTCACTTTTGCGTAGACGACTTTTTGTTGGTAGGTAGGTGGAGTATGACTCCTGATTATCAAAAACTATTAGACATACGGGAGTCATTCTTAGCGCTTAATTGCAAATCAGAATCATAGGCTTAGAAAATTCAAAAAAGAAAAATTAAAAAAAATAAATATAACTAAAAATATAAATATAAATTTTCTATTAGATTTTAAAGCTGGTGGAACACTACGTTAAGCCTTCGGACAAGTGTCTCATCTGATGATATGAGAGTGGATATGTGTATCTAGAGTGAGTTGTAATATCTCTCATTTACTGTCATTGTCAAACTGAAATAGAATTGCAAAATAAGAACATGAAAACAACTTCTGTACTAAATACAAAATATTTAAATGTAAATTAAAATAAATTGAAATTGAAATTCGTTGTATGCGTGACTTCACGAATAATACAGACATTAAAAATGAATATTTGACACTGAAATCTTGACATATGACAGGCGCGAATGAACTCTTTTTAAATATACTTTTATTGAATTATAAAATACTTAAGCGCCGTTTGAAATGTAGAAATGCTATAAGTAGAGAACATAAGTACAGTATATTTTTTTTGTAATATATATAATACAAATACAATATGTGGATAATAATATAACCATATTGTACAGTACAATCAACCACATGATTATTTGTCAATTATTACCAGTAGATGTTTACCGGAACTTGATTAAACCAATTTGCAGAGTTAATTGCATTACAACATCATTATCGCGGACTATTCGTATGTCAACAGTGGTGGTTACCCTAGGCTGGTTGGATACAGACAACAGAGATGACATAACACGGCATCAACAAGCTTACCAAAAATTCAATCGAATAGAAGCACACCTCGAAATTTAATATTTTGCTCCATTATAACAATTAACTATGTTACCCATGCGACCAACCTTCGGGGAACACTTATTTTATGTTCCTTTTAAACGAATCAAAATACAAAACAGCTTTAAATTCATATGTTTAATAAATATATTATATTCATTTTGTGACTGCTAAATATTTATTCTTTATCAGGACTTTCGGTTTGACCCAAAAGACCTTGGAACTCAGCCTTAAACCCTTTTATTACAAAACAACGGAAGAAAGTAAATACTAATTAATCCTAATCAATGTTTAAATATTTTTTTTCAAATTAACTCTCTCCATACCAATCCTCGATACTGTCCAACGAAAGAAATACTTGTAACAAATTTCTAAATGTAGTATGAAAACTAGTATATTTTATAAAATAATCATTAGAGAATTTGCCCAAAAAAATTGATTTAAATCAAATTTAAAATCATTTATTCATATAGGTGTACACAACGTATGAACGTCAAAACAGAAATGGATATGAAATGCTTTTAATTTTGCATTTACTGCCAGTTCTTAAATCAAGGGCGTGGAACAGAAGAAAAGAACTGGCAATAAACTCTCCGTCACTCCTTTTAATCGCCAATGCTACTCAACGTCTATAAATCTATCTTCAAGTCACTTGATCAACAACAATCAATTACTTCATATAATATAACAATTTGCATGGATAATTTAAACTACATGTTAAACGTTCTAAAATAAAATGTAATTTATGTGCAAGACATAACTTATGTAAGCTTTTATCAAATATAAACAGATTTTGTACCCATCAATCGTTGATCGCATCAACGTCGTAATAACCGAATTAGTAGGATTAATGACTCATTACGCGTTCTCGTCAGAAACGAATGGATCACTCAACGCAAATTGCTATTGCCGCCACTAACTACGATTGTGGATAGTCCTCGAATTCGATGTTCCAATTTCAATTGCCTCCTAACTTATGTAATCCTAGTACTTCAAAGTAACTTGTAGAGAAAATTAATAAATAATCTTTTTTTATTGCTATTTTTTATGAAAAAAGATGATTCGATTAGAAATTCATAAAGTATTTTTAAAATTTATTTTAAACAAAAAGCAAAATATTTATTAAAAGGAGTCCCTTTAGGCAAGGTTCCGAAGATACTGGCAGCGTTCCCCCCCTTTGAATAGCTAGACTAATTCTTTGTAGCTAACAAACTAAACCACCGAGAACGAAGTGCTGGCAGCTAACTCGGACAAAGAATTAGTCTAGCTAATCAAAGGGGGAACGCTGCCAGTATCTTCGGAACCTTGCCTACAGGGCTCCTTTTAATAATATATTTTAATTATTAAATTTTAAGGTTAGTAATTAGGTATTTAAGAATTACTATATGTACAATTTGTGCAAATAGCTAGCTACAAATATTAGTTTTAAAATATTTTGTTATTGGGTTTGGCTTCATTCTTTTTTACATGCTGATATTTGAAATGCTTTTTAGTACAAATATTTTCAATAATAATATTTTTAATATATTTATGTTGCATTTGTATACATTTTGAACGATCTTTTCTAATGCTTAAGTCGAAATGATTTGACACTAAAAATAAAAAATAAAATACGTTTATTTTGGAACATAAGATCATCTAGGTGTCACTTGTTCCACGTCAATCAATTTCAAGCTTTTCACTACTTTAGTACCTACTAACTGCCATAAGAAACGCTTAAGAAAACGGAGGTCGAATTAGAATTACTTTCTATAAAAGAGAGAGATATATTATAACTCCCTAATAGTTTTTAAATCAAGGACCAAATGCGGTTAGAAACAGTGGGTTTTCGTAACTCTACCCTGAGTTATTATTTGGATATACAGTACAAATACGACCCTTACCAAGTTTTCTGTTGTATTCAGAGGGAAAATAAACAATATTTTGAATAGGGACATTGTGTAACCAATGCTTTATTCAAACAAAAAATATTGACTTCGCAGAATCGGAATTCTGTTAGTAAATTTTATTTTTATTAACTAAAATAACTTACTGTGTGAAAAAAAATAACTGTTACATTATAATCGTCGTAGATGTGTTTGTTTTATACAGGTCCATAGATCAACAAATATCTAGTGTTTCTTATTCATTAGTTCTGTGTTAACCATAGCAGAACTTTAAAACTCATTCAGATGAATAAGGCATTTGAAAAGTACGAATAAGCTTCTACCTTTTAACCATGCCCTTTCCAACTGTTTAATCGTGTTTTTTGTAATAATACTAATATTTTTAAATTGCAATCACATTATTTTTATTGTATTGTGGAACCTAGTTGTGAGTCATGATTCTTAAAATTGACTTTTTTATTTTATTTTAGACATTAATTTTGAAATTGTATGCCTGGTATTGCCTATTCTATTTTTGTTCATTTCTTACTAGGTTTAGTTTTTATTTATTAAGTAGGCTTGCCTGGAATAGATCGCTGATCTTTCTGCTTATAAATTAATAATTAATATATATATTGTGAATATAACAAAGTGAAAAATTATATATAATTGACGGACCAGACGCCTATAATTGTTTTAGCAATATGCCAAAAACGGTCCATGGAAGTATTATTGTTAGAGAAATTCGTATTTCGAAAATATCAATTGAAAAACGACATAAAAACTAATATGATTGACCGCCCAACCGTCAAAAAGGCTCGAACAATTCTGATTGCGCAGCCCTTTCATAGATATACCGATTATGCTTACAATGGCTTACATCTATGGCGTTTTATGGAGCTTGTAATAGATTGGCAAAGCGGTATTTTTATAAAATAACTGGATTTTACCTCGTATAACGTAAATAAATTTATCTTTGTATTAACTAGATGTTAGCAAAAAATGTAAATTTAGTTGAATATATTATTTATAGTATACCTAGACATAGAGATAACATTTATTACTAACATTCTTTTAAATAACAAAAAGTGTGTAATGCGTGTGTGCTGTATTTGTAATTGGCCCTGAATCAGCATTTTGCTGAGGAGCAGAGTGTTCCACAGTGCTGTTCATTCTGCCAGAGAATGCTCAGTCGCAAAAAAAGAAAAATAATGTAATTTGTTATTTTTATTTTTTCTGCGAAGTCTTACAAAGTAATGAAGTCTTGTGTAGTAAATTAAATTAAATTAAAAATAAGAATGATTGTTAATAAATAGATAAACAAATATTTTTAGGCGGTTTAAAATCTAGATTTCGGAGGATTTTGGTTTTTATATCTTGATCACAGAAATAAGTTGAGATAAGTTAAGATTTCGTTTCTTTATTAAAGATTATTCAATTTATACTTAATAGTAAAATGAATGAAATTTATACAAGAAAATATGACATCACAAAAATTAATGACACAAGCAACTTCAAAATAAATATAAAATAATAATTAAAAAATGTAATAATAACTAAAACAAAAAATAAAATAATAATAATAAGTAAAACTAACGACAACTTACACACCATAAAGAGTATGTTGTAAAATATATCAATAATTTCATCATAAGTAATCAGTAATGAAGTCAAAAATTAATGTCTTTTATTTCAAGTCAAGCTATAATACTCTATCTATCATAAATTTTTGAAATTATAAAGCTATTTTGTGTAATATCTAGCATGACCACCACATAATCGTATTTCAAGCGAAATGGAACTAAATTAACAATTAAAGCAGCCTTCGTAAACCATAGCTTAAGTAGAATAAGAAGTTTATACCTTACTTAACTCATACTTAAGTCTTTAAAGCTTATTAAGGTTTCTTAACACCCTAAATGTAGCGATGTTAAGTGGACTAACTTAATCCACTGTTTAAAATAACAAAAGACTGTTTTATATATGGGCGCTTTGCATATTTGATAAATTAATCATATGTTTTGGAAACCCGTTTGAGCTAATGATGATAAAATACAGTGGCAACTAAATGAGTCTTGCCTTCAGATTGATTTCAAAGCCTCGTTAAAAGTAAATTGATTAATAAAGCTTTTTATAAATGTGAGGAATACTTAAATGATACTGATCCTTGGGATTGATTTGCTTCAGTTCAGTTCAGTGCCGGAAAGTTTTTTGCCAGTTTTTCTTGTCCGCTCTACGCCCTTGACTTGCGAAATGGTAGTAAATGTAAATTTACAATTAATTAAAAAAATTTTGACGTTCATAAGTGTACTTGTAAATGAATTAAGATATCTTTTTTTTTTCTTATTGCATCCGTTTCGTTGATCATGTACGAGTGAGTGTTAGATACGCACATAGACAGAAAGTTAGTTACGGCTGGGGATGAAACCTACGACGTCAGGGATGAGAGTCGCACGTTGAAGCCAACAACTGCTTTGTGGCTATTAGAATCTTTTGCTCAAATTTTTTATATTCATATACTAGCTTATACGGAAAGCTCAAACTCAAATATCTAGGAAATTTGTATGCGGAAAGAGAACCGACATGGCCATAAGTTCCGTTACAAATTAAAATGCATTTTTTAATGAATTAATGTATTATTAAAATGTATACCTACATAATTATTAACGAAATATTATATTCGAAATGGCCACCTTTGGCTTTTATGCAGGCCTTTAATCAGTGCGGCCACTAACCAATAGATTTACGCTCTGTTTTTAAGAGAAATTTCGCCACTTCTTACAAAGATTCTTTAAGAGACTCTTTAATACATGACGTATTGTTTAGAGCAAGACATGTCCTCTAAAACTGACGATAATTTGAAGTCTAAAGGCTTAATGTCTGGGCTATATAAGGGGCTACAGGGGGATGTCTACAATTATTATAAAACCTTAATAAAATTTGTTTAATATCATACTAATTTTACCATCAAGATGATTTTGTTTCATGTTGAGGTTTGACTATGACGCGGGCCAAAGTTCTTCAGACTTAGAAATGGCTGAATCTTTCTATATGCTTACTTAAACTACTCCTAAGAGTAACCATTTCATAAAAATAAAATAATTTACCACTGATGTAGATAATACAAGATTTAGAGGCAGTTTTGATTATTTAGAAAGGTGATTGATGTGTTTAGTTTATAACGTTATCCCTATCAGTATGTAAATGTTTTAACTTTGCCTCGTTGTGTAATTGGTACTAAAAACATCATAAGAGACTGCACTATGTCCTTTTGTTTAAAGTTTACTGTATATATTAAAATATTATCAGTTTTTATCACTTAAAAATTGATAACTTTTTCAATACGTTGCTACTACCAGACGACAGTACATTTCAATAAAAATATAAGCCAATTTCGCTTTTCTAAATTACTGTCCTCATTAAACTGTGGCAAGGTACACAAACTAATAAAGAGCATAATTCAATAGCGACTGACAATATTGTTCCCGCACGTCTAATAAAATTATCATCGCGAGAAGTTTTAGCAGCGATTTACAAGGAAATCTGGCTTTATACTAAAACTTGTGTGGAATTAATTTTCATGAGTATTAGGACCTAGGGTTGTTACTAATCCATATAAGTATCTTTTAAAAGTCAGATATATTCTTAAAATTTATAAATAAGAATGGTATATAGAAGAATTTAAATATTTCAATACTTGTATATTAATACATAAGTAAGGTAGCAGATATTACAAAAATAAATTTACTTAAGTGGAAATGAGCGGAGAACATGGCAAGAAAATTGGAGCAAGAAGTAACTACACTGATGCCCAACTAAAAGGAGATCGGTTAAATAAAGGAAAAATCTGGTGTTACATACCGATATAGAGAGTGGCATAGTGCAGACATTGTCTGGATTTGGAGGAGGCTATTGCCCAAAAATTTGTAGAAGTTTAAGTGTATAATAATCTGAGGTGAAATCCTATTATTATATTATTCTTTACTGATATAGCTGGTGCTTTGATACTATGTAACATCGAATTGTTATCCCGTAAGGTTGCATAATCTTACATCAGCACTACGGATACTAGGAAAACTACTTCAATGGTCTAACTACGTCGGGATCTCTATTGTTATTGGAAGTTGGAGTACTGACGCAGTAGTCTAAGCCGATACATTGTAAGGACTTATTCATCATCAATTTGTAATTTTGGTTTCAAAACCAATTATCGCTTGCATTTAGATTTGTTATATGTATCGCGACACATCGAGGAAATGCTGCCAGCATTAAAAATGGCTAAAATTAGCTACAGCGACCAAACTTTTTCAATTAATTTTAGTTTCCTATTTATCAATTTTTAATTAGCAATTATATTGTAAATACTCTATATTTAAGTGTTATGGCGACGAATAAACTGACTAAAGTGTCAGAAAGTAAGAGAAATCTCGCTAACAATCGATCGCCCCAATTCATCTCCTTTTGACAAAGTGTCAGAATGCCGCGTTGAAGCGGTAGAATGGCATTTATGTTGAATAAACATGGTTGAACTGATTTTGTACTTTTTAATACGGAAAATAAATTAATAATAAAGTAGGATAGAGGAGAACATAAGCTATACTGAGTGTTGTGAATTTTACATCAACATGTTCAAGTATTCACCCATATGTAAAAAATCGATTAGTATCTTTATTTTTATAATAATCTTTATTGATTTTCTCACAAAACTTCATACATCATAAATTACAACTATTTATTAATGTATGTAAATAATTGTCATTCTTATTTTGAGGGATAGTTATTGTTTATGCGAGACTGATGCCTGATAAAGGTTGAGCTGAGCACCTGTGTTACAGGTCATCAGGCCTCCACCACTTCGGACCGACAAAAGATAATAAATAATAGACTATAGAGATTAGACAATTATGGTTATAATAGGTTGTAACGTTAACAAAATAAACTATATCTAAAGTATAGTTTTAATAGCAGAAGCAACCCTGACGCTGCGTGCAAGCAGGATAAGTGGTTTTAACGCTTAATAATAAGCAAAGACACACGCCGGATTAAATTTCGGCAGCGCACTTAACAATGTTTACAGGGACGCTATATGGGCGTTAATTTAATATTACACCCGTTAATTTTACCAAATGTTATTCATTAGGTTTCACGTTTGAAACTTACATTTTAACTCGTTCCATATACGCTTTTATTACACATATGATTAGAACTTTTAACTCCAGGAAGTGAATCATTAATTCCTTTTAAAAATATTAACCTATAATGCCCGGAGGTGATGAGAACTTGGAGAACCTGATCGTGATTGGTGAGACAGAAGGAAAAGGATCGTTTGGCTGTTCACCAATTAGCTGGACTCATCGTCCTCATAAAAGAGTTGCTAGACAGAGACTGGTAAAAACACATTCTCCGCTACTGCCAATACTGGATGACTGAAGATAGGGAATTGAAGCGGAAATATGCGGTGTTATGATACTTAAGGAATTACTTTTGGGAGAGGGGTAATTGAGGATAATTAAAACCCAAAAAAAAAATATAATTACGCTTAATGATCATGTTTATGTTATATTAATAATATTAACGAAATATGTTTGGTGAGGATATGTAACATGTTTCTTCTGTTTTTTTAGTCAGTTAAAAATTATTACACTACTTAAAGTGTAATCAAAGGAAAGCAGTTACTATTTATTTCCAAATAATAGATGTTTTTCCAAGTGTTTCAGTTTTAAATTTTATCCGCTTAGCGTTAGTAAATTCTTAGGTCCTTTGAGTTGCGCATTCCTTTGCTCATTTTGTTGTCAACTTTAATGTGATATATTCAAATCTTTTAAAATGTTTAGATGCAGTCTGACATTGGTTTTTATTTATTACATCAATTGTTTTGATGATTTTGATGATACACATTTTTTAGCAGGTTTCATATTTAATTTTATTTAATTTAACAAGAGATATTTATTTACAAACAATACATGGGCAAGGTAAGGCAAATAATCTTTACGTAATTTTAGATAAATATTGTATTCGCATACAAAACATTGTTTAATTTTTATGAATATTTTACAGTCTTCAGTATGATGCAAAGTCAAGTCGGGTGGCTAGTTTTCAATAAATTATTGCATCGGAGATTCGCTCTGCGTTCACAAAAGAGCATTTCAGGCAAAATATTTACGTACAAAGAATCTTTTTGAATGCTAAAGCGTCAGTAACGGCGGTCTCAGAGCGGTTTACAAAAGGAATTCTTCATACTTTGATATCTGACGTGCAACGGATCGAGTCTATTTTCGAAAATATGCAGTTTCCTGAAAGAAAACAGAGAAGAATCTATCTATTTATTTCTAATTACCTCGCATATTACAAAATTTATATAAAGTTATAACGTCGTATGGGCATCACGAGAACAGCGATGGACAAGATGCAAAAGATATGGGGAAACAGGAATATAACAAAAGCCACGAAGACCAGGCTCGTGAAGATATTCCCCATATTTCTGTATGCAGCCGAAACTTGGACCTTGCGAGATGTGAAAAGGCAGAAAATAGACGCTCTCGAAATGTGGTGCTGGAGAAAAATGCTTGGGGTATCGTAGACCGAGTTTCGTACAAACGTTTCGATACTTCAGTTGCCACGCAACTTCTCTCGCTCATTATAATATTTGTTAAGGTTGCATATCGGCCAACTATCACTTCTTTGGCCACGCGACATATTTTCAAATGAAATTACGGTCGGCGATTGTATATCGACTGATTTGTATTCTGGTTTAATTACTATTTTATTTTAACTCGTACAGTAGAAAAAGCCATCTGTTAAATTTATAAATATATGCATTAAACTTAAAAATTTATGTGTAGTCACTACAATATCATATATTCAAGCAAAGAGCGTACCAATTCTTAAAATCCGGCAACGTACTCGCGAGCCCTCTGGCATTGTGAGTGTCCGTGGGCGTCGGTATTACTTAACATCAGGTGAGCCCGTTTGCCCCTTGTTCTATAAAAAAAATACGAATTTTGTAATAATTCGAAGTTTGAAAATATGAAATAACACCACATATATATAAAGGTATACAGCAGTTCGTAAGTTAATTTCTTATATGTATACGATAAAAAAGCACAAATGCTATCATAACACCAATCTGTGGTTGCTTTGAACGCCAAATCATCAACCGGAAATCCCATCAACAATCAAGCGCGAAATTCAAATAAAAGATCTATATTTTCGTCACATACATATTTACCAATGAATAATACATTAGAGCGATATTCAGAGGATTTCTTAGGAATGTTAATCAGACGAATATTGGGGCGTTTATTGAAAATATCATAGACGAGACGTGAATTGATTTTATATTACATTGGTCACGTAACATCAAGAAACAGTTATGAAACATAAAGATTTGTGTCCTTAGTTAAATATAGTGTTCAATTAAAAATGCACAATAAATATTTTGGTAGGTATTTGAAATAAACTATTCTATAAACGTATATTTTTTTTATGAAATCTATCATAATATACAATGAACACTGTTTGGGCCTCGGCTCGTTCAATCGTGAACGAGAGATATATAAATGTTTTAAAGTTTCAGTTTCATCATACGCTATATCTTTACTGTAATTGTTTTTTGTTATATATATTTATAATTTACGTTGACCTCCTCCCGAATAAGAAGAAGAAGAAGAATTTACGTTAGCTATAGGAGTACGAAAAAATTATTCAATTCAATCAGTTCAAACATATCGTTTCACGAATTTACAAATTTCACGACTACATTACCATTTAGTGCTGTGTAGACAGACTAGCTCGGTTTCTATATGCAAACCCCATACCCCAAGGTGGTATGTCTCAGACAGGATTTAGCATCATTTGTATTTCTTTGGCAATTTTTTTAATACCCAACACATGATACTAAGCGTTAATCACTATAAGATGACGGTCAATTAAGGAACTATTATCATATTTTACTAATTGTATGACGGATAGTATAAAAGGGAAGCAGTGTAGGCCTCGTGGCTTCACGGGGCCTTCGTCATTGAGGTAGCTATACCCCAGACTGCACCAAAGAACTATTATATATCTATATATCTTCCGCTCGTAAGTGAAGGAAAATATCGTGAGGAAACCAGTTAGATTCAAAGTCGACGGCAGTTATATGGCACAGATGGCGAATCATCAACTTAATAAAAAAACAAAAGAACACTAAACAGATACAAAAATTCGAGGACATGACCTAGGATTGTTGCGCCACTGTTTTTTATTTTTATTATAAATAGGTAAACCTCTGTGAAAATAGATTCTAAAGATCGCTTATAGTCTAACCACGTTTGTCTTTGTCTAAACTCTGATGTCACCAAGCATACATTTATTCAAATAATCTAAGATAGTATCAGTTTTAAACAGTTGAATCCGCGCAGCTTTATAAATATCTTGGGCACTTTGAGTGCACATTACTTTTCTTATTCTGTCAACTTTTATGTCGTATGCATTTACATTTTCAAATGTTTGAGAATGTTATCAAGATTTGAATTACAATATTAAGAAATTTACATTTTAAATAACATTAACATTTTCGACTGCATGCTCTTTTCTTGAAGGACCTTTAAGAAAAGAGCACACCAATTCTTAAAAGGCCGGCGGCGCGTACGCGAGCCTTCTGGCAGTGCGAGTGTCCATCGGCGGGGGTAACACCGCACTTCAGATGAGCCACCTGCCCGTTTGCCTTCTATAACATAAAAAAATGTATTCAAAATATTATATTATACTACGATTATTTGTAAGCATATTTTAATTAAACTAAAATTATTAATATTAATATGTAAATATTACTATTTGTTTGACTAATAAAATTAGATTTAAACTAAATTGTGGCTCAGCCTATGCCTTCCAACCAAAAGATTCACATTTTCATTTAAACTTTGATCTTAGATCAGCAAATATACGCATACAAAAATACAAAAAATATTCATAAGTTGGTATTATCAAGGTCGGAAATCAAAGGTTAAAACGAATGAAAATAATTGTATTGCATTGTAATTAAATAAAAATATCTATTACCTAATTATAGTTTGTTTATTTTTATTAATTGAGTTCAATATTCAACCAATGAACAGTTTTATACTTGTAGATGAAATTTACTTAACTTCTTTTTGCCTGTTACGTACATATTTACCAAAAGGATGTCATAACCTTAGAATCCTTCAGTACTTTACCCCGTTTCCAGAATCCTATCAGATACTGCATTAGAAGCATTACATCTATTATGCAAGAGCCGAGAACACGATGCGAACACGGTACAAAAAGTGCTCACATAAAACCTAACAACGCCTACATAACCATTTGTACGCGAACTCGTTTAAAATTGAAATAAAAAGGGAAGTGGCTTCGAACAAGCTTTGAACGGACTACAGATTACTAATTCTATTGATTTCTTTACACGTAATAGTTACTTAGTTGTATCTATTCATATAATTATACACACTGTAGTGTAGTTTTCATGCAAAATTCTGAAAAGTATTTGAATGACCAGTGCAGATTGACTTCCGAATTTGTTTTGATATTCTGTTCCATTGTTATTCAGTCTTCAATTGCTCCAAATGATTAAATCGAACCTAATTTACAAAGACAGTAATGTAAAAAAAATTTACAATATTATGTGATATTAGTATTTAGGATAATTTATTGTATTTATATCGTCTATAACTTTGGATCAATCTGGCATCATGTTCCTAATAAAACGACAGTAGTTTTTAAATTTTATTAAATAAATAAATTAATTAATTAATACAAAAAAACTCTTAGTTGAAACAGAGTTCAGAAGTCAAAAACCGGTACTAGACATGCTGTGATATCGTATAATCGGTATAACTATGCAAGACCACTTTTTAATACAACTAACTATCTACCTGCTTTGACCGATTGCTATGGGTTTTTAGTTTTACACTCGGTAGCGATTACCACACTCTGTACAAGAAAGCAGTTCTTCTTCTTTCTGTGAAGACTATAATAATATAAATAAAAATTGCGATTAATCAATGTCATTATTCAAAACAATTCCTACAACTATTTAGATACTTTATCTTTAAATCATCAGATTTACAACACTAACATTAACTATTTACACGTATTGCAGCGATGACTTTCAACTCCCTTTGTTAGTTCTAAACACTTTATTCTATCAATGGATTTTCTATTCTATCAACCACAAAATAGGGTCTGAATTGTTTTAATAAATACGTTATGAATTCTAGATGAAGTTATTCGTACTGTGAATTTAACATTCCGTTTGTATCGCGGTCCGGGCGGACTTCAGGCAAAGTGTAGTAGTAAGAGAAATTAAAACGCTGTTTTATATAAGACATGAAACCCTGAACTATATAAAAGTTATTTACGTACTTTGAAAATGAACATCGTGCAGTAACCGACGTATTAAGGGTCTAATTCGATGTGTGAGAGACACAAAGAATAATGTTTGCAAGAGGACTCATTTCAGTTATCAGCGTTATACCATAGAATATTCGAATTCATATAAAAAACTAATGGATCCATGGTAAAAATATATCTAAGGATCTGTTCATACCTACTTCGCTCCGAACGCCGGGCATTTGGAGTTTCGTATGACGTCGATTTCAAAAAGGTATTATATTTTATAAAACATGCTAGAGAATAAATGCTGAAATGTTCATTATTAAAATATTTTGTTCATAACAGGTATCTTAGTAACAGGTTGTAATTGGGTACCTGAGTAAAATACTATGTCAGTTTTCATTATCCAAATTTAAGCTATTCATAAAATATTTCAATAGAAACCTCAAATTTTAAAATATACGTATTCAAAAAGAATTATTATTATTATACATAGGAGACAATATAATGAAAAAAAGATGCTATAGCAGGCGTGCACAATACGTAAACACAAGTAAAACATAGGCAGAACTCATTTGAAACTCTACGAAAGGAATAAAGCGGTGGGAGCGACTATTATAAGTTCACCAGTTTTTAAACGCGATGCCTCGTTTACTACTATTCCACTAGAAAATATTTTACTTTGAACTCCACTAGCTATGCTGAATACTATGTTACAATACCGTTATTATACTATAAACATGCATTATATTATATTTTATTTATAAAGAAGACTCTTTTAACCCTTAATTGTATGGTGAGCTCACCCGATGCCCGCTTAGAACTTCCGATCCTACCTATAAGGCTTCATTTGTTCTTAAGGTCTCTTAGTGCAGACATCCATACTTAAATTAATATTCACTACTAAGTACAACTAAGGGTTAGGTTCTTAATTCTCGCCTTTTCATACATTTAGATTCTTCAGACACTTATAACATATACATTTAAAAAACATATCAGACATCTGAGACGATAACTGATATAAGTACCATTATTTAACCAAATGCTTGATCACAAAACTATATATTTGTATGTTACATCAATTAAAATTAACCTAATCGAAAAGTTCAATCCTATTTATGACGTCATCTATAGCAATTTACTTAATATTATGGCGCACCAATAATCTTGCATTTGTATTACAATGAAGCTGAAGAAGAATGAAGATGATGAAGTTAATGTTTGTGATTTTGTATGATTATATATTTTAACAGTATCGTATTAAGTGCATGTGCGCTAAATTGACAAAGTATATATGTCGACCCATATGGCTTATACTAATTTATGAATGCATTCAAGATTAAATAGATAATTGCAGATGTCAATGTTAGCCAGTATCTCGTAATCTTATTACGCTCCAGTCGTAAATAGTACTAAATTGACTAGCTGCCAGTGTTGTAACCAGTGTAAACGGGGCAGGCAGATGCGGGCGTTGCGTTTACATACTATTTCCTCTACTTTGCCGCCTTCCTACTTGGAATGCAGCATTTTCGTGTTTTGAATATACTATGTCGTTGTTACGTCTGATTCAGTATTTGTGATTTGTAAGCTTCTTTGAAATTGTCTCAGTAAATGTGCTCTATGTGATATTACGTACATTTTCTCCATTGTCTTGAATTTTGTATGAGCCGATTGTATCTATTTGGTGAGAGCTTTACGTAAACATTTTTTATTTTAGGTCTGAAATTCGTTGATGTATTTGTGATGTCTTTATTCGCTTAGTCCATTGAATAATGAGTTTTGGGTAATGAATTGGAAAGTCTTTAGAAATAATAACATATTCTCCTCAAATTATACCAAAATATATCGTTTTAGTACTAATTAATAATTATTATTATTGTACTCTAGATTACCAGTTTTTCGCATTTATTTTAAGAGTTATTCAGAGTCGAACTTTAGTTTTTTACTTACGGGGGTATATCTTGGTCATTTAATGAATTGAGATTATTCATTCATATAAAAAAAGCGTGTTAAATTAATTTGTGAATACTGGGTATCTTTAAAAAATTGTTGGATGCAGTAATTGGAAGAAATGAAGATTATTAGTAAATCCTCAGTTTAAATGATTGATTACTGTGGTCATAAATCAATTTCACTTAATCTCTAAGGTGTCGTCACTTAATTAAGCAAATAAACAATAATATAAATCAAAATGTAACATTAACGGTTTAAATTTAATAGAGCTTTCATGAGCGGTCATAAATTTATTACTGAAATATGAATTAAATTTCTAGATGTGATTTCGATATAAAGTTTATTTTGTTTCGATATAAAAGAATGTATGTTAGTTTCATAACCACCTATGCAGCAGGGGATGAACCTGTCTCTATTGGAAGGTTGTATTTTTGGGGTTAGACCCTCAGAATTGAGATAACCCGAAATATCTCCCGTACTGTCAAAATCCATTGTATTTGTGACGTACACTTTACACTTAGCACGACGACTAGTCCAAATGCTAACAATTTTCGCTTTCACATTCTCTTTGTTTTTCTTCATTATATAAATATGTAAACTCATAATAGCATATTTATGCAAAACTATTGGATCACAGTTAGACTTCCATTACACGACCGGTTGTCAAAGTCTCACAGTAAACAATATAATATTTAGGTCTATTCTAGTTCTCTATACTGAGATGCGCTTGCAACCAAAAGGCCCGTAATAGCCACTCGGCGTATTTCGGGCTCGTTTATCATTCGCGACGTTTCACTATTAATGCTCCCAACTTGGATCCCATTTTTAATTCTCGAATCGAATTTACGATATCTAGTAACTTTATAATCTAAATTAAATTTCAAACGACCTCTTATTCCTCCTATAAAGAGATTATGGTATTATCGCGTTACTGACGACAAGCCAATAAATAATAATAAATAAATCAGTGACGTTACAACCTATTTAGGTCTAGAGCTCAGATTTCTGTATCTGTTTCATGATCATTTGTTAATTTAATAGGCAAGTGGGTGATCAGCCTCCTGTGCCTTCCACACGCCGTCGACTTTTTATGAGGATGGAAATATTATAATTTATGAGTGTGAGAAAGACTAAAGAGCTCATGTTGGCTTCAATTGTGTGATGACGCAAACATTTGGTTTGCGCTTTTAATTATAAACAAAAATATATATGTATATGTAACTTAACTAATGTTACGTTACGTAACTCACAGCTGAACTGTATTTTTTAATCGTTTTTTTTTATGTTACAGGAGGCAGACGGGCAGGAGGCTCACCTGATGTTAAGTGACCACCGCCCATGGACACTCACACTGCTAGAAGGCTTGCAAGCACTGCCGGCCTTTTAAATATAGCCTATTTTATACCGGTCTAGTAGTTATATACGTTACAAATATACAATAAAACAAAGACATGTCTTTTCTTTTGATAATATTAGTGTACCTGGTAACAAATACAGACCAAGACTATATTATTGTGTGAGACAGTTAACAGTTTTAGATGTTATAAATAATGTCAACTGTGTCGTGCAATTTTAATTGGATTTTCTTATTTTCTAGACAGATAAAGAAAGAATACCTTTAAAGGAACAAGATACTGATAACAAAGCTTTGTTAATTAGTCAAAGGCGTAACAAAACAAAGTATAAAATTACGGACAGAATTAATAAATGGATCAATATAAGGTTAATTATCTTGGAAAAGCGATTTAAAATATAAACATTGAAAAGTTCATTAAATCTTTAACTAGACCAAAATCAGTTGACACTTGGTCTTATTTCAGATTTCTGTAAATGATGTATATGTGACTGTTTAAAAAAGATCATACTCCTCCCTCAAAAGCCAGCACTAAAATGGGTGTCCATGGGCTGACTGAGTGATGATTTCTTGAAAGGGGCTTTCAAGAAAATAATGTTCCCATATATCACAGTATCTATCGTTTCCGTTTGGAAATACCTTTGCTGGCAGCTGTACCACAAAAACATGGTGCGTGGCAAGTGCCTTAAAATCTTTCAATAGCAATACTGAACCCTACGTTTATGTTTGCAACTTCGGAGTTATATTCAAATCCATTGGCGATAATGTCACAACATTAGTTGGAATCGCAGTTACCATCGCTATTGAGAGCTTCAGATCAACGACCACTTAAATGTAGTTACTTTCATAATCTGTTTAATGACATATATATGTTATATTATTCATTGTTATATTATATCTGCATTAATTATGTAACTATACAATTAATACATATATGACACACAACTAAATATTAAATTAAAACGCTTGTCAATATTCTTAATCCTGTAGTCACAAGTTCATTTAGGACATCTTTCACAAGTTTAAAACGAAAATATATATTATTACAATAAAAGAAACCCGTAGAAAAAGCGTGATTTACGAATTCAATACAATAAATCCCGTTGAAACGAGTCCAAAACATACATTTAAGCGGAATTACTAAAGTTGCCCAATATCGTTGAGAAATTATCGCGATCCGAAACAAAACCCACAAATTGTTAGAAAAACTTGAGAGAAAGCAACTCGTTACAATAACAGCACTGTTAAGTCGCGGCCACAATAAAATGTCCGAGACAGTTTAGCGCTTAAGCTGTGGCCACGAGAATGGCGAAAAAATATTATACCTAAATCAAAAGATTATTGTAGATATGGAAATTCAACAGCGAAATTTTAAATTAAGTGCCAGATATTAAAACTTTTATAATGCTTAATGTTGTCCAACAAAAAACACCAACATCAAAATATTAATAAAATGTCCCATCCGATGTACTTAAAAAACAGCGAAGGATATTTCATCAATAGATAGGCATTTCTATAATCAATTAATCACCGAAACTTTACATCTATTCAATATGTTTCTGTGAACAGATTCAAATACAAAGCCTAAATTTGCGCACGTAAGCTAATTTACAAGTTACATATAATGCCATAAAAACCTACAACATTCACCAAATTATGCATTTAATAAAAAATATTCAGATAACCATAAAAAATACCCAAAGTTGATGTGTATAAAAATCTAACCATACTGCATACCCTAAAAGGCATACTCTAAGGCAATGCACCCTGCCGGAATTTGAGAAAACTCTTTTTTTGGTTATCTATTTGAAGGGGTTTCAACAAACATTGGTTGCAATGACATACATTTTTAGTCGTCTCGTAGGCTTGGCAAAAAAAAATTCCCTAAAACTACCACACGTTTAGTGGCCTCGACAAAGTTGCGTATGTAATGAAAAAAGTATAGTCGTTGAGTGTGGTCGCGTGAAACGGCCAGTTTTGTTGCTATTTCACACTTATGTTACCGGCACATGCGACACACGGCTGCCACCATTACCCAATAACGGAAGCTCGTTAACACCCCTGTTCATGTTCATATTTCGCCACTTTTTAGGGTTGAAACGTGTTTATCGTTTTGCAGAATTTTTAAAATTGGCACAAACTATACCAACTTTAATATGATTTCATACACGTAACTTTAAATTATAGAATACATTTACAAACTTCATAAAAGTTGATATGAGTTTAAACTTCATCAATGTATTTATTTCATTTTATTTATTGCTAAGATCCCCGACGTTTCCGATGCCTTATAATATTTATTTGATTGGGAGCTACTTATTTAGTTTTCCTAATCCTACTATATTCTTTAATATTCAAAACCGATTGGGGACTGCCATATGGCGAGTTCTGTCCCTACGCTTTTGTAGCAGTGACTTGTGCCATTGCAAAAAAACATTCAGTTGCGATCTGTCGCTCCTCCATATTTTAGGTAAATGATCAGAGTAGTCTTTTTATTTGTTAACTTACTATTTCCGGACTGATCCCCACACTCCCCACGTCCACTGTAATCTCCTGGCGCGGGGAATTGGATTTCCCCGAAAAAGATTACAGCTTATTTATGCTTCTAACTAAATGAATACATAATAAACACGCATTATGCTTATGCTGAAGACTCACTATGGTAACAATGTGGTTGAATGTTGTTGAGTTCTACAAAATATATGAAGAAAATAAAATATATATTTGTGTCTGTGTGTCAGATATTATAAGACGGCCGACCCGAGAACTTAACTTATAGGGGTGCGGGACAAAATATTGTGGCCCTTTTTCCGACCACTGAATCTTTTATTCCCTTATTTAGCCGGTAAAGGCCCTGTTTATTTCGGCACATGAAAAATAGACGATTATTGGTTTATTTGAAATACGATTTTATTTTATTGAATATATTCTTATCAGTCATCATATTTTGCAATGGCTCACCTGATGTTGAGTGATACCGCCCATGGACACTTTCAATGATAGAGGGCTAGAGAGCGTGTTGCCTTTTATGATTTGGTACGCCTACGACCCTAGTCGAATCGATTCGAAAATACAGTTGTCAACTGGTTTCATAACGTGTTGGTACGCGCAAACACTGCCTTTTAAACGAACAACACCTCTGGACAGTCTCAAATGGTATTTTTGTCATAGTTTGTACCTCTTAAAACTCTCATTAATAAATAATAGGAACAATAATTTCTATGAAATTCACTACACTTCAACATGTTCTATTTTAAATCTAATATTACACTCTCAACGGACAAAGTAATAATAGCAATTAAAATGACATAATATGTAGAAAACTAAAGTTAAAAACAATGTTTTTGATCCCCGATTGAAGTAGCATTTTTTTATAATACTTCCGGTGCGAGGAAAGCACAGAGGAATCACCGGTACTATCTATCCGTGGGCAAATTATATATTTACCTGGTGCCTGTGCTCTTGAACCCTATGGCCTACGAGTTTTTACTTTAAGGACAACAAAAGTTGGACCAGACTTGTTGTATTCTTGCTGTTTATTATTATTCGCCGCCTACTCTGCGGCTGCTTAAATTACTTAAAAAATGTGTGCATTGACGAATGACAATAAAAGGTATAAATTAATATTGTTATAGTATTTTAAACAAAAGGAATGACTTTAATGTAGCATCTATTTTTACATAATCACATACATAATATAACAATATGATCCATAGATTAATATCAGCTATTAACGCTGCAGCTAATACGAGAGTGTAAAATAACATTATATATAACAACGTTACATTGTTTATGTTATAATATATTTAAAAAACGAGAAAATATAAACACACGCCTTAGTTGAGCGAAGTTTCTTCTATTGCCAAAAATACCCTTTACCTGTATTTATATTTATAGTACCAATAAAATAACTTCAAAAATTAAAGGTACACTGCTGAATTGAAGAATAAACTGTGACATTTTGAGAGAATCTTGAAACTATTTCCCTATTAGCATATACAAAATGAGCATCGCTGTTATATAAATCATTTATCATCGTGAAACGGAGCGAACAATTAACAAACAATAAACGGTATTCAATGCAGATATTTTCCATTACCGCTTACAATAGACCATATTTATTATTAACTCGACAAAGGAATAAAATAAATACACAGCTACAAAGCTTCCTATCTCAGAATCGACGGGAGCGGGGATGGAATGTAAACTGCAATTTTCTTTCATATAAACTCTATAACTTCGTCCGGAATGAACTAGCATATTGTTAGAATACCTTCTTACAAAGTATTAAACAAATTGCATCTCAGCTTTGCGTTGGTATTTTCATAATTCTGGTATTTGCTGAATGAGAAATAGGAGGTTGCATTGTAGTTCCCGCAGTATTTTTTTATCTGGAAAGCACTGACCAAGGGAAATATTTTTTGTAAAAATATATTACCTACGTATTCAGAAGAAATCTCTTAAATGAATATAAATAAAATTGAAGAGTTCTCTGTCGTCCGTTATGTGTCCTAGATTGGAGAAGTTTTGATTAATTTAAATATCATTTTTTCATTTCTTGACGCTCATAATGTTGATACGTAACAAAGATATTTTAATATTTTCTTAAGTAACTGTCAAAACATGTTAAAACTGGGTATGAATCATTTGAACTACGCAATGGCCAATATTTTGCACTAAATTTTTCGCCTTGAGATGCCTATGCAGTCTATTCTACCTTTCAAAACATCTTCCAGCATTGGTCAGCCGTCAGATCTTATTTGGTTTAAAAGTATTTCCGATCCCGGAAGCGTTCCCTGTTGTCTAAGTGGAGTTCTCGAATTCTCCTTCATCAGCAGTCCAGTATGATTTCTGTGCCTAACCGTTTCCTTAGTTCTGCTTTAGACTGGACAGTTTTGCGATAGGTTTACGAAGACAGATTTGTTTTTTTTTATGTGAGAATAATATTTGTTAACAATTTAAAGTAGTATATATAATATATTTATTTATTAGGAATCTATGCTAAAAATAAATAACTATATGTAATATTCGATTATATTAAAAAGCTTTGTTTGTTCATAGGTCTTAAATATTTCGTTTTTACAATCAACTAACTAAGCAAATACACAAGCCATTTATATAAATTTCAACATATTTCAATAAACCAAAATTCAATTATTTATGAAAAAAGTTGTTTCAGAAACAATGTTTTCAATACTCGAAGGGATGGATCTAGCGTAAACAGAGTACCGTCAGCAAATATTTGCGATAACTATTGTATGTCGGTTCGATCGAGTGTCGATCGATTTTGACTGTTTGTTTTGTTGACGGTGTAGTTTACCAGTGCTTATCGTGTTAACGTTGAAAATACTAACATGGTGATTATGTTTACCTCTCTCTTGTCTTTAGAATTCGAAATGTGTAAAAGATTTTTAATTCACAGTAAATTTTAATTGGTGCATTCACAATTGAAAATTTACATTTACAGCAGTGATATCTTATTTGCCCTTTTCGTTCGTACGTTCCGTTCTGACGAGACCCGTTCGTTAGTACAAACAGAAAGTTTAAAACGGGCCAGGGTACTTTCTAGCCTGGTAATATTCGACTACCATACTGAAGTCCAACCTCATATCGAAACAAAAAATATATTCTCTGATATAATCTATTTGCAGAGAATCGTCGTTTGTTAAATCATTAAATCCGCTAATGAAGGAGAAACAATTAAGACTCAGGGCTTTGAAAATCGTAACCCAATATTCAATTATTATTTCAGACTTTCTTCATTTAACCAGTTAGTATCTATAAGGTTTTTATTTCCAACTATATAAGTTATAGATTAAACATATTAATAAAAAAAACAATAAAATAGTTTATTACATAGCAAAATAATACTTCTCTCTAAACTTAGAAAAATGTAGAAACATGAATTTCCCGCAAATGAAAATAATATAAGGACATCCTCTAGCTTCCGGGAAGTCGTGGAAATACAAAATATTACGTGCGAGATAAAATAAAAACATCCCATCTCCGCTAAGAAAGTGCAGCTTAGGTCTGAATGGAAAATAGATGAGAAACAAAGTTCCTTGCTTTGATAAATTACGCGTCGAATGCAGATGCAGTTCCACTGTTTATTATTTCGTTTGTGACTGTTTTTGTTGATTAGCAAAAAGCCGGTTGGCACGAGACGCGAGATAATTTATTTGGTAAATAGAAGCCTTAACACTACTCATGTTGTATGCGACACAATTAACTGTGATTTTATCGATTTTTTAATTTAGGACTTTATATAAAAGTTTTTGATGAAATTTAAATCTTTATCTCGTTGTTTTTTGACGTGACAACGTCTTATAATTCGATGGAGCCGGCTGCACATAACAAACTGCACAAAACATGACTAATGCAGCGTTACCTCGAGGCGCGTCGTTACCTCTGATACCTTAAATTTAAAGTGCAAACGTATTTATGCGTGCAAATAAATGTAATTTGATCAATTCAATTGTAATTTCCATTTACCTCCTTCTCTATATCCATACGAAATATCTATCAAACAAATAAAATTAAAATTTTCTTTTGAGAAATGCAACCATTCTATCAGTATTTTCTTATGACGTTGTCACGTTCAACTATCGTCAAACCGTCTTTACAGAGAACTAATTTTTAAATTGTATAATAGACCTTTCGATCTTTCTGAATATGACTGTCAATGAAGGTATTTATTACGGCTTAACTTGGCTTTTCAACATTGCCTTCAACATTTCCATACAGAAGACAGTATGGAGAATTATAAGATTATTTATGATTGTATAAACTGTGGTATATTAATTAGTTAATAAAGAATAGATGAACTTATGTGTACTAACAATATTATATAATCATATTAGATTTATTAACAATGTTTTACGATTTCCTACTAATCATTAACTTGATAAATTAAACGTATTATATTTAAACGTGTTTACAGTGCACAATAGTCGGAATATTTTCCTTAAGAATCAAATGATCGCTTTTATACGAGTCAGGTCGTCATATTTTATTATGTAGTTAAGCTTGCGAACCTTAACCCTGAGCTAGTGCTCTTAAGCCCCAGTTGTGCACGATTGTACAATGAAGATAAACTTCAAAAGTCTTAAAGAAAAAACACTTCTAACAGATGATATATGAAACAATTAACAAAACTAATACAATATGAAGCTTCAGGGACTTGCCCAAGAGGCCCAAGAGAGGATGCATCACTGGTTTGTTTTTTTCTGCTTTTCAGCAAGTTAAAGCCAAGTAATCTAACGTCATTTGTTCCCAAGAAATAAGTGAGCATCCTTATTGGGCCCGTCATTTCTTTACTTTGTACCATAAATCCGTATGCTAATAAGGCCCGAATTGTCCCAAACATTACAATATAACCACTGCCCTAGTAATATTCCTGCGCAGGCCTAATAGATCCTCAATCTCTGTTGGATATTAAGTTTCCGTAGATATCACAATGAAATAATAAGCTCTGAGCATGTTAGTTAGCGCAGCGATGTTACATTACTTCTCCGTCTGGGAAAATTTAATACAAGATTATAAAGAAATACTGTATATTGTATTGTTTTGTTAAGGTTTTATTTAATAAAAATATATTGTTATCTAATATCAGTATGTCTGTTTTTCTTTTTAGACGTATTAACTTATCATATGCCAAGTGAGCCAATATTAGAGAAATCTATTTTCTTGTCTTCAAAATAATTATCCATTGTCACACATCTGTGAGTTACCTTCGGCATGGAGTTAAAAGACTACTAAATATATCGTATCAAATTGCACTACCACTACTATAATTTATTCATAAGATTGTTTATCTTTAGTTCTACTGTAACCTACTCCATATTAAGTTAAGAAACAGTAACAGTCTAACTTGAATAGAAAATTCTAATAAACTGTTGAACTCTGTATGATAGTGTAATCCTTTAGATTTGGCCTTCACCCGCTTCGCTCATGAACTAGTCCTCCGTACCGAGAACGCACATAACACGTATCCGGAAATCGTCATCGAGAGGGTCTGATCGTTTCACCACAGATAGCGACGAGGAAATTATGACAATCATAGTACGGGGGCTGTCATTAATCCTTGTTTACAAATTACTTTAAACAGGAAATTCTATTTTATTTGAAATCAATCAATTTAATTGAATGAGTTCATTCGTTAAAATTTTTTATTGTATTTATGTAAAAGACTTTATTGTATTTATGCGTACAAATAAATGTAACTTAATCAATTCAATTGTGATTTCCATTTACTTTCTTCTTTATATCCATACAAAATAACTATCAAACAAATAACATTAAATTTTATTTTGAAAAATACAACCATTCCATCAGTATTTTCTTATGACACGTTCAACTATCGACAGTAAACCGACTTTACAGACCGATTTTACCGATTTTTTTAAAGCTTATCTTTTTGGAGCCGCCACAATATTAATAGTCCCAGCTATTTTAAGTACATCAATGCTTCTCCGACTCTTGTAGTCTAAAAATATACAGTCATTATCAGATTGTCGTATCGTCCATTGAATTGTCAACACAATAATGTGGAATATAGCAGTAATGTAATAATAGATCACGGCAACCGTGTTGTATGGACAAGTGGACTTTGACCTAAGTTGTACGCATATGACATTCACCTCTTAAAGTAACTGGTTGTTTGATCGTTTTAGTTGCAAGACATAATTGTCTCGTCACTAGTCTAATGTCTTAATTATGTCTAGTTACTAGACATGTAGAGTTTCAAGCTTATAATAAGTTGTTCTTTAATTTTTATAACGAATAAGGGTTGTAGCAATGAAATTAGTCAATAGTTACATTAAGTTATAGTTATTGCTTAGTGGGAGGTCTACAACTACTGGTCTACTTAATAACATTTTGTATTTGTAATGACGTAGTGATGGACTTGTTAGAGTGACTAGTCTAATAAATTTATTTTGTTTAGTATTTTCGTATTGCTATTACGATTTTTACTAGATTTACTGTGTCCAGTTTTTGTTTCCACCACTCCAACTTCTTTCTATGTAAGAAAGATTATGTTTACAATAAATAAATAAATAAAATAAAAATATTTATTTATCGTACATTGCGCTGTCTTATCGAGTGACACCTGTTCTCAATTGGACCTCATAATAAAAGCTTTTCATGTTCCCAAAGTGAAAACAGTAAAACATTTCGCTAGTAATACAAAATTTCCTCGTAAATCCTAATAAATGGAAGCGTATCAAAGCGCATTAATATGAAGCAAATGTTCTGATATCAGATTTTACACATATTGGCTTTTAAAAGTATAAGTTAGTCTCTCATTTTAACCTTTTTATCCATCACATGTCGTCATCACAAATCGACCTATCGAGCTCGATTTCCAAATATAAGAACTACCAAGTTTTTACAAAGTAACTAAAGGTTTTTTTATAGAACAAGGGCTGCTGACAACGCCAGTAGGCTATCTAATTTCAATGGAATCAGAACACATAGAAGAGCTTACGATATCGTGGTAGATATGAGTAGAATTAATTTATTTTAGTATTTAAAGTGACTTTTTTATGCTTTAAACCTTTATGTAGTTGGTAAAAACTTAATACATTATACGTAACATTGTACGCTAGGATCGTTGGCCTTGTCTATGTTTATAAATTACTAGCTGAACTGTGCCTCACTCGACATAGATAGGTATAGTGTGACCCGAACTTTTTTGTAGATATTTATAAGATCTACAATTAATGAGAACATTTTATGGTTCTATCTTTAATAGTTTAGGCAGGGTACGTAAAATAAGTAACTTTTTTGGTTGATTTTTTACACCTTGTGTCCGAAAATCCCAAATATCTTACGGAACCCTATTTTTGTTTAAAATTAAATATAGCCTATATTACTCGTGGATAGTGAAGCTTTCGAATGGTGAATATTAAAGATTTTAAAAGAATTTTTAAAATCGGTCTAGTAGATTATGAGCCTATTCATTACAAACAAACAAACAAAGTTTTCCTCTTTATAATATTAGTGTAGACAACCTATAAGTATGTTCTAGAAATATACATAAAATTAAATTTCGAACTACCGTGTACAATTGGTACAGAAATTTTCAAAGAGTCGTACGTAAAACTATAGCTCTTCTAACTTATGGCGCCGCTATCGAATAGCGGAAGTCCAACAAAGCTTACGACTCGGACAATGGTCACCACTTCCTGTACAGTTCACAAAGCTAACCCGCTCATCTATCTGTACACCATTATTACGTTTAATAACTGCATGATGCACATCTCTTCAGTTCACTAAATACTTTTAATAATATAGTCGTTCTGAATTTTACGAAACAAAGATTTTTTTCTTTGGCCCCTAATCTAATCTTTAATTCAAAACCGAAACATAACAATCAAATAAACAGTGTTTTTTTTTACTATTCTTTTACTATTATATATACTTTAACTTTTACTATTCAAAATAAATAAACAAATAAAACAGATTTTAAAAAAAGTTTAGTCCATGTAGCAGTGTACCTTTAATGCTGGCAGCATTTCCTCGCTGCATTGCGATACTTATTTGTGGAGCGAGAAAAGCAAAATCTACCGGGGCCAACATAAATCTTTAATTAACGCCTGTGCACTTGAACCCCACAGCCCTCTCTCTTTTGCCACTCCAAAGGGAATAAAATTGAAGTTGGAGGAAAGACAATTTGAGCCTATTATGTTTATTATTTTCCGCCTACTACGCAGCCGCACCAGCTTTTTTGCTTGTCCGAAGGATATGAGAAGGAGCTAACGCGTACAAGTAGCATCCCATACGAAAGCACATCTAATCCTCCAATGAACGATATCTTAGACTCTTGCCATCGTATCCAGCGATTCCTGTTGGCTCCAAAATGGCTGGAACATTGACGAACGAAGACAAGAGAGCGGCGTATTATGTTGTTGATGTTGCTAATTTCTACGACATTAATGGACCCTGATTTTTTTCTGGACTGTCTGTCGCTGACCATGACAACGAATGAACAACGTTAAGAATCTATTAAAACAAATAATCCGTTAATGAATTAATTTTAATGATATCGTTGCTACCGTTGGATAACATAATAATATTCTCCCATTGACAATTTACTCATAAATACTACAAAATGAAAATCCGAATTTCATAAACTGAGATCAATCGGCGGCTGGAGAAATTAATCCAGTCAATTCAGGCAAGGCGCATAGACGCGTAAATTTCGCCGGCTTTCCTCTTATCAACCGCTTCGGTGTGCAGGGTGTATAAATCCACAGCACTCATGAGCCTCGACAACGTACAAAATGTAGATATATGATGAAAAACTATTGATGCCTAAAATACAGGGTGACTTATGTTCTAATTAATGTATGAACCTCTCTCTTTAGGATGATGTATAATTTCTCTGTTTCCTTTGAGATGAATTAACGTGTTATATTATTATTATTATTAATTATACATCAACTTCAATCTGATAATTTGAAATTCTCCAATAGAGAATGTGACCCAAACATCAGCACTTTATTCATCGTTTATTATTTGTTCACTGTGAATCGGCGCAGTACTTCCAAACAAAAATAAAAACTACTACATACTTACTACTCAATTTAATTTCGTGGATCCTCCAATATGACTTATTTTTGCCCACCAGCTTATTGACCGCAGCCCGGAGATGCCACAAATAGTCAAGACAGAGAAATTCCTTCGTGCCCTAACATAATATTCGAGCCGGGCTTGCTAACCACAATACCGTGTTCCATTCCAATAAAATACTCAATTAATTTGATTCCCAAAATATGTCAGCTATTCAAATTATTATCATAGATGCAGTCATCTACAAAATACTTAAAATATATAGGATTCGATAGAAAAAAAAAAGAAAATATAACCTCTTGTATAATTAGTAACTTGTATTGACAGGTACGTTGTTTAAGTTGTTATATAATAAGATAATACAAAAATATAATGCGTATCTATTCTATGTACTTATTTATTTATATATACATTCTAAAACAATGTGTATGCCTAAGAAATACTAAAAAATATGACATCTCAAATTTAACACAGTTACACGTACACATCAAATACATTAGAACTTAAGCTATATATCGAAAGAAAAAACTAAAGAAACGACCACAAAATAAACAAAAATAAAAAACAAAACTAATTATTAATTAAAATAAGAATAATATAAATAATAACTAACACTAAAAGATGAAAATAACAGTAATAAACAAACAAAATGAGCCTGCAAAACAAAGTTACGGTATGTTGATAGACTGTTGTAAAATACATCAATATTTTCATCAATCGATCTGCGTAACGAAGTATAAGTATTAGTCTAAAATAGTTAAGCAACATTTTTTAAATGACAACATAGAATTGGCTACAAGCTAATGTTATTGTGTGTTTCTTATATACATTTACAACTGTCCAAGACTGGTTTCTTATAAAACTAAAATAAATCTTTGGCGCTGCAACCTTTTTCAGGTCTCAGATTTTTGAATACGTTCCATGATCATTCGTAAATATAATAGGCATGAAGGTGATGAGCCTCCTTTGCCACACGTCGTCGACGTTTTACGTCTAAGCAAGCCGGCTTGCCTTCAATCATGCACACCAGAGAACCAATACGTAGTCTTAGTTCTTTGTTTGTCTTCTAGGTGATGAGCCTTCTGTATCTGTCACACATTATTTTCTAAAGTTAAATGTATTAGACTGGTTTGCTTACATTATTATATCCATACTAATAATTTCATCATACAATTATTAAAAAAACAAATCCAGCAAACAAAGTCACGTGTATTAATTTGTTTTCATACCTAATTATCTTGTTAGCTGAGTAAGCTAAACATGTTCGCAATCCGTTGACTCGTGTACCATTAATCTCAGTCTGAAAATGCTCGAACGCATGTTTTGTGTTCTCTTAGCGAGAAATATTAAAAACATGTTAATCTATAGGCGGTTATATATTAGTCCAGTTATACATTTGCTGTTTCAAAAATGTTATTAAAAGGCCGGCAACGCATTCGCGAGCCCTTTAGCATCGAGAGTGTCCATGTTCGGCGGTATCACTTAACATCAGATGAGCTTTCTGCCCATTTGCCCCCTGTTATATAAAAAAAATCACTATTACAATATTTATTAAGCGCAAAAATGTGTATTGTTTGTGTTACGCGAGCCTTAGTATCTTACGAAGAAGTTGACATGTAATTCGGACAAACAGTTATTGCATTCCGTTTAGTTCCAAATACAAAACGCTCCTATATTTTCATACTAAAAACTATCTTATACGATTGTCTGCTAGAAGTTGTAAAAACTACACTTTGACATAAGGACTCATATGTTTGTTATTGCTGGTAGCTATAAACTCGACAAGTCTTGTGTTTGTGTTCTAAACTCACCCTTACAATGCGTAATATGAACAAGATTAATAGCGGATCGCAAGATCAAATCATTAAGAATGATTTATCGACACAACATTTAAATAACCATAAGCACATACGTATGAAGATACTTTTGTCCGGAAGAGTCTTTGTAAAAAGATGTGATTAATCATTTCCTTAAGTGTGTATAAATATTTGTTAGAGTTTAAATTATTGCTACATTTAAATATGTAACAAACAACAAAATATTACATATACTACCTATTAAATTACCGCATATAATATTTATACACTGCATTTAGAAGGTTGGGGTTTGTCCTGAGAAATTCAGTTGGTCTATCGGACTCTGCCACTACGGTACTATATTCATCTTTGGTAAGGCCAATTCTTGAAACCAGTTGCGTCATATGGTCCCCTTATGAAAAGTATTATGGGGATATGGTTGAAAGGGTGCAAAAGAAGTTCCTTAGAATCCTGTACAAACGAAGGTACAATTTTTTTCCTTACCTCTACCCTACTAAGTTCCTGATGGGGGTATTGGGGTACAATTCGTTAGAGCTTCGTAGGGATTTGGCTGTGGTAAGGTTTGGTCTAAACGTTATTAAAAACGAAACGGAAAGCGCATACTTGATGGGGGAAATCATCAGACTGTACGTTCCGGACAATTATTACCGCTGCCGGAGGCATAACCTCTTTGCTGTGCGTTCGGCTCGCACTGTCCAGCGTCAACAAGCTCCCATTCCTCGACTACTCTCGATGCTAAATGGGTTTCTCGACTCTTCACCGGAGAGTGACCTATTTGGTGAGCGTATGGCGGCAGTGTACTCTGATTTGAGGATATACTTGGAGAGTATTAGGGGTTAGAATAAACTGTGTTTTATGTTATTTAAATTAATTTTGTATTGTATATATTATAGTCTATTTTATTGTGAGTTTAGCCATGTCTGTAATTAATAAATAAATAAATACTCATAAAAATTTTTATCCATATTTTGTAACATTATTAAAGCCGTGTCAGAGAAAACTTCTAGGTAATATAATAAATATCCTAGCTGATTCTTAGCCATACATACTTATGTTTGTTTATAGATGTATTCCTAAAAGGAAATCAATGTATTGGTATATCAGCAGATTTTTTTGTGCTTGTTTCAAAACAACATTTTTAGTTTTAGATTAAAGATTTTATTGAAAAAATGCCTTACATAACTATTTTCCTTACTTAGACCGTCTTGAATCTAAATTAAAATTACAAATTATTATTAAACTTGTATATTTTAATGTTAAATGTATGGTTAAAAGTTGATTTACATATAAGTAGTTGCCATATGCAACGACTTGTAGAGTTTCTTTTTATAGAGTTCATTTTATATATAATATGATATATGGCTTATGTTTTGTTATAAAATCAAGTGATTTATTTTAAATATATACCTTTGACCCCTAATGCTAACTTTCTAATTACCATTGTCATGAATGGTAACTAGAAACACTAGGTTTTTACTGACTGGGCCTCAAAATAAATTTCGGCATTTTTAATCACGATCCCATAATTTTGTACAAAAAATAAACACATTAAAAACACGCCTTTGATCACTGAGCGGTATTATCTTTTGTAAATTATAACAAGCTTAAAACTTTTTCCTATTGACTTTCTGTTTAAAAGGTTTCTCCTGGATGTTTTTTGTTGACCACAGCGCCGAATTAGATCCATTAGAAGTTTGACATGTACTTAGACGTCCATTAGGTCTAACGATTCGACGGAATCGGGAAAAACAACGAAATTTACTTGGAAAATAGAGTTTTCCTTTTGAATGTCTGTCAAAATATTATTATACAATTTTTCTTTCTAAAAACTATAATGTACGTCTTTTACTTGTAGGACAGACATAGTTTTGATAAATCCTCGTTACACGTAGCCAGTCTAACATTACTCTTACAAGAATTTATATTAAATACAATAAGAAGGCTATAACCTTATTAATTTTACAAAGGCAATTGAAATCGTGGCCTACTTGATAACTTGAAAATGGTTAAAAAGCATCCAAAATTTCACAATCCAATCGAAAAACAATTTAATGAGATCACACGCTACCATTACTTCTTATTTCTTCTATTATTTTCAAGTAAGATACCAATCTTCTGGCATGTATTGAACCTTATTTTCTTATCCCCACCAATTGATTTCACATGCAATGGGAATGTGAGCAAGAATTTATGCCCGTGCCGAGAGCCTTTGTGGGACAGGAGCGTATTTCAAGAGACGATGCAAACGAAATTTGGAATTCACTGTGAAAATTCTTGGTGGATAAGTTTCTCGCATAGTATGAATTTTGTTGGTCTTCTAATTGGAGCATTGGTTTTTGGATTTTTGTCTGACAGGTACATATTTATACTAACTCGAATTTATTAGCGAATAAAAAAGTAATACACCTTATTTTATAATATATATTTATTAAATCTAATACTATTTGTTAAGCTTGTTAATACAATACATGTTGCCACCATAGTTTTCGGTTCGATTATCGACGAAATAACAAATGTTTGGACGATCTTGTAACTGCTCAATAAATAAATCAAACACAGTAAGGGAAACTGCATGCATTACGAATTAAATAATTATAAATAAATTTCAGATTCGGACGACTTTCAATGTTCAATATCTCCTGTTTAATATTAGCAGTATCGGGGTGTCTTCTAAGCTTTATGCCAACGATCGAAGTTTTCTCATTCATGCGTAGCTTGGAAGGGATTGGTTGTGGTGGAGCAATCATAACCGCATTTGTCCTATGCATAGAATACTGCAACCTAACACATAGAGAAGTCATTACCGCATTATTTCACATCCCGTCAAACATCAGCCACATAACGTTATCTGGAATTTCTTATATCTTCCGTGATTTTGACGATTTTCAACTGGCCATATCCATACCCGTCTTCTTTTTCTTGTGTTCTTGGTGGTTGATAATGGAATCACCGAAATGGTTGATGGACAACTATAAGGTGGATCGAGCGGTGGCTGTTATGGAAAAAATCGGGAAAATGTACGTGCGAGTTAACTAAGAAACGAATTATCTATCAAATCATTTATCATAAGGTTTATTTTAGAGTAGTCAACCTTATTATACCTAACTAACCTTACATTATATCAAACCTTACTTTCGCAGAAATGGAAGACCCTGTGAGAATGTACGAGAAGAGATGGAGCAATATTTATCGCATCACAGTGATGCAGCTAAAACGCAAATAAAGTTCTGGCATATATTTAAGCACAAACAGTTATCTTTAAATCTTGGCTGTATGTCTGTCGTATATTTTCTCTGCGGTATGGGGTACTATGGAGTGTCACAATACATTGGTAAAATGAGTGGTGATATTCACATAAACGTTGCAATATCTGGAATGTTATTACTACCTGGTACATTATCCTCAATATTTCTATTACATTGGTTAAATAGACGAACATTTTTAATGATAACAATATTCCTCTCAGGATTTTTTATGATTCTAGTTGTATGTGTTCCGTTAAAGCTACACATTTTAAGAGTTATTTTAGCTTGTATTTGTAACTGTTTCTTCTTTACATCATTCATAATTGTTTTTCTGTATGGTGTTGAGCTTTTTCCAACATCAATAAGGAACTCTGTGCTTGGTTTTTTATCTGTTTTGTCAAGAATTGGACAGATATCAGCTCCATTGATAAATTCATTACCAGAGACAGCATCAGGACTTGTATTTGGTGGGCTTGCTTTAATTGGTACTGTACTGTGTTATTTTTTACCCGAAACAAAGGATTCGGAACTACCGTCATCATTGGATGACACAAAGATTTTAACCAGGCAAAGAATTAGTTTGGTTGAAGATGATTCATCTACTACAAATGTACCGTTGGCAATTATTGATTAAAGCTTAAAATAAATATATTTAAAAAAGGATTTTCTTTAAAGCATCAACAATTAAAAAAAATAGATCGGATTTAATTTAATTAAAAATTAATTCCATGAATTCGTATGGCTTTTAAAACTTCCTTGAATGTCAAAGGGTGATTTATTTCAAACTATACGTATTTATACGTTACTAAATTTTTAGAGCAGTGGCCTTAAGGGTCCGTTCACACAGACCGGCTCGGAGAGCATCGGCCTGCTTTTTTCTTTTCACACAGACCGGGTCGTATACGCTTGGAATTGGCCGGAGCGGAGCCGCCAACTATTTCAATTTCTATTTTTCGAGCGAGAAAGAGCACGCAAGCGGAGCCGGTCGGCTCCTTTTATTACTTCACACGAAGCGCATTCAGGCATTTTTAATGACAAAAAAGGTGCAAATGCAAAAATAAACTTTACTACAATCACTCAAAACACTGTTTCCAACGTGATAAAAATCTGCTCTCCTCTCCGAGCCGGTCTGTGTGAACGGACCCTTAGGATGCAAACTCTCAAACCTGAGATTGTGCGTTCGTATCACAACTGTGCACCAATGAAATTTTATTTAGTATCACCCAAAAATTATTTTTTAATATTAAATTATATTTTAAAAATACATACATAATATAAACATTTATTTTTTCGAATATACGGATTAATCAGACTATCAAAAATATCTAAGATTGAATGTTGTGCATTTATTTTTTGACATTTTTGATCTGTAAGATAAAATTGAAAAGCCAAAGTTAGACAGTTCCAATTTAATTAATAATATCACGCTACCACTTTAATTCCAGAGTTATAAAGTACTTTTGACAAAATTGTTGAACAAGCCGATAAAAAACAAGTTTTGCGACACAGTTATTTTCAATAAGCTCCTTAACACCGAGATAATGAAAAAAGTTTTTATTACCACAATATCGGTGTTCCGTTTCAACTTGGAGCAATAAGTGGCTAAGAAATGGTTTACTTCTGTCTCAACTTTCTAAATCGTTATTTAATATTTATTCCTTATATTAATGCTATTTTGATTTATGAGATCCATTTCAAAATCATTTAATCGAATATCGTAAATTGTTCTTGGTTTTATTTATGAAACTACTACCGTAAACTATTCCATCTTAAATTTTGGGTTTTCTGCGAATTAAAGTCGACATATTAATCAAATGACTTGGCTGGTGACACACATAGTGGACCTGCTAGCAGATAACATCTTAACGTATCAGCATCTACTAATAGACTTCTCCCCAGAATTTGAAGTATTACCGTTTCAATACGCACTGCAGCTAACGTTTTTCCTCCGCGCCATGAAACTTCCCGGCTAACAAATTATTTTAATCAGACAGGTAAAAATATGTTTGCCTAAAAAGATATACAGAATAATGTAAAATTGGTTGCAAAATTCTGTGAATTTTATTAATCAGTTTAGGTTATTCGTCTTAAAGTTGATAGCAGGTATATTAATTTCCGTTGTATTAAGTAAAGCTTGATGGGATCCCTATAATCTCGGCCGGACTGCGAGTGAATGGTAAATTAACTCTTCTAGAGGTTATTATTATTATCAGCAATATATTTGGACTTTTTTTGCCAAATAAATACAGCCACATTAGTTGAAGTTTGATATCGAATATTGTTTATTTCACATTAATACTAATTATAAATTAATACTAGTAATACTACATTCTTTATACGCTGTTAGAACCTGTGCCTTCTAAAATTCGGTCCTGCACCTAATTTGTAGATGCATTAATCGATTGACATACACGTCTTCTAGCGCCCGAACCCAATAATTAATCCACAATCTCAGATTCAAAACAATCAGACCGTGACAGTCGATGGTTCTCCTATTTAATATCCATCCGTCGATTGGTTATTCGCACATTTTTAACAATATTTAGATGAAGATACTATCTCAAATTGTCAAAAATGGATTGAGATAGGTTGTTGGGTTTGGGCGTAGGTCTGTGGGAGTTATACACATAGTAAAAATCTGAGAATAATTTGTTCTGTTTTATAGTGCTCAAGCTATCGTAATTCATTAACCCAATACCAAATACGACTCGTATCTATACTTATCGTGGATATTATAAAGCATATATCAATATATATCTAATTTACTAACACATTAAAAGGTAATTCGGATTAATTTTGTGCTTAAGTACCGAGAAGCTTAATTTAAATCGTGACCGGACTCCAATAAGCGAGATTAACATTTTTTCTGAACTGTTTACCCTAATTAGTATTTTATTGAGCAAATTATAAATCGCTTTCCAATATTCAAAGAAATTTGAATTTGGTAGGTAGAGCACTGGCAGCCAGATTAGTGTTGACCTTGGCTTCAGCGAACGCCACTCAACCCTGACAATGCACAAACGAGTTTGAATCCCGGTTGTGCCACCGTGTGCACCAATGATCTCTTCTATGTGCACATATAATTCTTGCTGGTACGGTGAAGGATAACCTCGTGGTATACATTAGACCAAAATAATCGGCGCCGTGTATCAGGCACAAATCATCTACGTGCCTATTAAAGAAAATAGATGTGAGACTAAAACCTTAAGATTTAGATAAATTGATTAATTTATCCTATTCTAAATTTAATTTAATAATTACAGAAACCAAACGTAATATATTCTATTTATAGTTTTGGTAGTTATTAGAAATGCTCGTCTCTGCTTTTTTAAGTTTTGACGTACAATTTGCCCTAATTAGATGTAAATTCATCTTTTAAACGATGAAGTTTTATTTCATAGTTGTAACTTCTCCGCTTCTCTTAGTTGCAAAACTACTCGCACTATATTGTGTGTAATTAAAACTAGAGTTGCAACATCTGGCGCAGGACAAGACACGTTTCAGGAAACTGACAGCTAACCTCCAGTAATGGAGAGGCACTTGAAGAAGAAGAAGAAAACTAAATCCTATCTATTACTATCCTATTCTATTACTGATTGAGTCAAAGTTGTTTTTATTTGGCCGCATTAAAAAGCAGCAACGGTTAGAATTAAATTAATAAGTTAATTGGCTAGCATTGGACCCCCCTAACAAAGTTTTCTTCTTAGATTAGGTAATCTCGTGTCATCCAACATCGAAACCTATATACCAAAATAGTTCTCACAGCATTCGTAGGTCTGATGTCTCAAACTTAGATTAACGTAAGAAACACCCACTGAAGAAAATGCTACATGTATTAGTAAATAAAGGCAGCCTGAAAAAGTCAGTAGACAGTACTTGGTAAAAATATTTTTTTAATAAATTCCTCTAAGTATAAAAATGTAGACGTATGTTATGTAGATTTACATAACATACGTCTGCGTCAGATAAATGTTCCAATTAAAATTCTCCATTCCAAAGTAATAAGAAACGCTGTAAGCAGAATTCATAATAGGGTTAAGCTAGCGGTCGGCTGACGAATTGCAGAGAGATCTTGGTAGTGTGGTTGTAAGACCTACATCTTGAACATAAGCGTATTTACTTTGGGAACTACTAGATTTACTCTGTGAGAAACAGCAAAACTCTCTGAATCTCACTCGCTTTATTTTTAAAAGCTCTTAAAACATTTTTATTTTCTTGAAATCAAATCAATAGCATTCCTTTTAACCTTAAATATCTTTTTTAAAAGTTAGTTTTATATATTTTACTCGTTTCGATAATATTTATAAAAATTAAACGTCATTTTGTCAATCTTTTCGAGTTTTCAAATAATAAAATAGATATTAATGTTTATCTGTCGGATACATTAAATATTTTTGAGAATGACTTTAAAAATAAATTTCTATAAATAAAAGGCTATGGTTATGTATGATTAAAAGATCGTTTTTCTGTGCTTTTCAGTCCATAACAATAATTGTAAAATCAAAAGACTGCTTTTGAAACAAATGCATGAAGACAAATACAACAAATTTCAATGAACAAATAATATTTTTGTTAGCTCTTCTCCCGACTACTTTTATTAGAGAGTTACTGTTTTAAGGAATCTTTCACAATTTGAATGTTATGCATAGAAGCTATTACTTTTTAAGTCAATAAAACAAAGTATTTATAGTAAAATGTATTACAAACTAACATTAAATTAAAACATTAATTTTACATGAGATCTTTGTTATGAATAAAACTCAAGGCAATATTAAACAAAAACATTATTTACATTTTGCTGTTGGGCATTCCAGGAAGATATTAAAATTATTAGAATTACATATAATTGCAAAGTAAATAATAGACTATTTGCATTTATTGTACGAGTGGTGAGATCAACTTTGCTAAAGTCGACACGCCAAGTTAATTTCAACAAAGTTTCCTAACAAGCTTTTACTTGATCTAGACAAAGGTAAGACTAGACAACGAAAATTACATGAACCATTAACTATACGTTAATTATGAAGACCTACAAAACGTCAATGTAAACGTAAGGCAAAAAAATATTTCTAGTGACGATGTGTTGCTAACGCTAATCAAATTCCATTGCTCGTTTCATTAAAACAATTGACGACTATTTTTGGGGGGCTGTCGACTGTCCCGTTTGTAATTGACACGTGCTGATAAAATTTAAAGTAAAATAAATCAACCTTATTCAATCATTCACTGTTACATAAACATAATTTGACAACACAAGCGAGTTACATAAATAAAATATAAGATAATACAAAACATGCGATGAGAATGTGATCCAGCTGGCGATCAACGATGAAATTGACAAATGCGCAATAGATCGTTTTTTGTTTCGCAGTAATCGCCCATTTCTACTTTTTAGTGTCCACTTTTACAGTTCTTCAACAGGTTAGCTGGTTTTTGCACCTCAGTTACACAAAGCCATAGAATTTGTTACCTAAGTTAGTTAAGTTATGCTCTAAAATTGTATGAAAACTTATAGGCCAGTGATGAGTCCACACTCGCGCACCACTTGCTCTGCAGACACGGGGTTAAGGAACACTGAAAGTTGAAAATATACTTTTATATATTTGATTAGACAGAAACATGAAACACTCAACGTATCTACTTATAAAAGAAAAGAGTGATTGTATGATTATTAAAAAAAATATGATAAATAATTTCGATGCCAATGTTTTCGTTTCCCATGTTCCATTTTCTTTTTATTTCACACACACATATACAAGACGCATAAAATACACCACCATTTTAGTTGGCAATACACAAACGACACGGGTGCCTAAAAAGAATACAGCCAACCAACCACAACAGTGATGCAGATAATAAAATACACACTATAAGCACAAGGAAGGACAAGAAGGACTCCATATTTAAATATGAGCTTTTTTCTGTGTAAACCAAAGCATAAAAGCAAAGCTTTAAGCATAAGATTTATTTATTTTAGGACAGGAGACCCCTCTTAATACAAACTCCCAGTTTTTATAACGAGTATGTGTTTCTTTTTAGTTAGTTTGTAAATTTAATTTAAACAACACCACTCGTAAAAGCAGTAACTTACTTGCCCCTCCATTGAATATGTCTTGATCAGGAATTATACTCGCCGCAGCAATAGCGGCCTCGTCTAGTACGATCACCTGAAATTTATGTTTCATAAATTTAGTAAAAGTAAATAAACAATCTCACAATAGATACGTGGGATACTTGAAATTTGTTGCATTGATCATTCGATATCTATCGATATTTTCAATGAATAAAAATAAGATTTTGACAAAACTTATGTAGCGGATATAAACACCATTAACTTTATTTAATCTAGAAAAGATAAGTTCTAGAAAAAAAAATATCTTAAACCTTAAAAAAAGTCAATGATACGCTTTCTTTTCTAAGTAGCTTTTTATTTATTAACATAACAGACAATTGACAGACATACTCCTCAAAAACACTTTCTAACTTTGTTGCTGCAATCAAAGTCTAAAAATCTTCAGTAAAATTACCTTGGGGCACTCAATTATATGAGCTTCCAATCGCTCAGTCTTCTCTTGCTCTCTCCTCTGTGGCAGCAAGTCTATTGCATTGGCGGCTAACGACCAAAGATGACCAGCTCCTTGTGACGCCCGCGCACCCTTGCGGAAGTGAGGGTTGATTGACAAGTTGTGCCGAACTGAGTTTTTCCAACGCTCATCATTCGCTTTGTAGAAAGGAAAGTGATCACTGTAAATTCAAATTTATATAAAACCTTTACGGAGGTAATAATTTAGTTCTTTTCTTTTATATTTAAAAAATCAATGTATGTTAATAAATCATTTAAATGAATAAGATGTTATTCTTTCAAGTAATTAAATTCCGTGTACATATATCGTAACATCCAAGTACCAAGAAACCTAAAACTTAAATCATATTTGACTTAAAACCTAGTATTCGTTTATTATCTCTTCTTATTTAGTACGCAATTAATACCACCATTAATCCTTCCTTAAAACTATTTGTATACGTAGAGATCCCCTCATGTCAAACGCTACCCAGCCCCGCGATCAGTGTCAAACCGCAAGACGGTCCCACGCTGTGACGGGTACGGCACGATCGATTTTGCTCAATGGGGCAAGGGCCGATTTGTCTATTAACCGTAACAATCGAGGGTTGATCCCACCTGTACGATTAACAGCTGTTTAAATGGTTAAGGGATCAGTATAAGTTAACTTTTTTATAACTTAACATTTTTAGGTAGCAAATAAATTCTAGATAAAGTGAAACGCACAAAAATTAAAACATATCTTCTTATTTACCTAGAGTTCAGTTCCGGTTATGTATGACTAATTTTATAAATTATTTTGGCTATTATTAGCTTTTGTTTTTTAGGGGAAATAGTGGTATTCCAACAATGACACAAGTATTAAAATTGATGTAATAGGTAGTACTAATAATTATTTGTATAAATAAAATAATGTTTGTAAATATTCTTCGCATAAAACGATAATATTATAAACGTTAGCATTATCTGTAACGGTTAGTCAACGCTTAACAATATAGTTAATTCTCTAATCGAATTTAACAACAAGATTACCGATTCGTAATCAGTTGTGATACAGTGAGCTAAGCGGATTTGTATGGATATTAAATCTTTTATTAATTTATTATCTATGTTTGAACTAGTTATCTATGCACATCGATTACTATGTCAACGAAATAAATAATAATCTTTCCCATACGTACCTAATATATAAATCAGAATTCTTATTATTATGTTAAGATACATTTATGAAAGTGTGTGTCGAGTTAAAAATTCAAATGCCAGTTTCTATTTTTTCGATATGAGGTAAATGAGTGGTTGCCTGAAAGAGATCGCTAGAAAGCGATACGGCTGCCAGTTGCTTTGCGTTCATTTAATTATGTTCAATTTTTATATTGTAATGTAACGAAGTGTGTCTGTGAAGTGTTAATAAATAAATTACTCAATTTAATATTTCATGGGTACAATCAATGTACAAAAACAAAAGATTTAACAAATAATAACCAAACTAATTTTAAAATTGTATGCAATACTAATAACTTCACAATTTATTTGCTTCTTGAATCGTATAACATTTAACAAAACTAGCCACTCTCGCCAACTCAGCCAGAGTTACAATTTAGTAAATTAGTTCCATTTGTCAGTTTAACAAGAACTGACCTGCTCAAAACCTAATAAATGAGGTTAAGAACCCATCAATTATTCATAATGGTGTCAAAATGTATTTTTCATTTTGACAAAGAGATCGCAAGCCATCACCCCTCACAATGAAAATGTAAAATGTAATAAAAAGCCTACAAAAGAACTGAAAACCTGCAGTGTAATCGTGTTATCATTGTGTTATACCCGAATGCTTGAAAATAACGATTTCGAGCTGAAATTTAGGATTTTTATGTTTGTCCGTATATCAGATATCAGTATAAATCTTATAAGCAGATTTTATATTTTTATAACAATAAATGAATGATCTTCGAGTCTTTGATGTAGTGGTGTTACAAGCGATTCTTAAACTTAATATTATTATTATTATTAATTTGATCCCTGGCTGTGCATCTAGAGAATTTTCGTTTGTACAATAAATACTTATTCGTACGGTGATCGAAAAAGTCCTCGATTGATCGATTGATCGATGAATCGATTGGGCCTTAGTCATTATATGGAAACTATAATGACTAAGGCCCAATCGCCTAATTCCATTAAAAGAAAAATGATGTACCTTTAATAGATGCATTAATGTGATCATCATAATTAATTGCAGGATAACGAGGCTTTGTAAAAAATAAAATAAATATAAAACTTTTACCTTGCTCTGGTAGTAGGCTAACACAAATGACCACATTTAGATGATACACCAATGTTGATTTCTTAACGGTTCTCTTAAATAAATTAAAATATTTTATGCCATTATGAAGCCAACGTGATATATCTATGAGGCCATGGCTGTATACATACATACACATGAAAACACCAGTTTAATTACAAAATCATACAATAACTTATTATTACTATACTAGTATTACTATACTAAGAATTACGTACATTATTGAATTATTTCTCTAAAATACAAAAAATAAACACTCACGAAATCCATTGATAAATTCCCGAGACTGTAAGCTCCCCTCTTTCTCTCAAAGCTCTCTCGATTAGTTCGGGATATGTGTACGGTGGTTTCTTCACAGTCAGAGGTTCCTCAACGCGCACCTCATCTTCAGGCACCTTCACATTAACAAGCGCGTCCAGTCGAAAATTAAGGAGCCAAGCCAAACTAGCGCAGTCATTGTCATCGTCAGGAATCTTTGATAATTTTCTCCTGCGCCACTTCGCTTTATCGCCGACCGTTCTGGTTGCCATCACTGACAGAAAGCGAATCACGGGGGTTCAAATGCGGCGTGCCAGCCAGTGCTATCGCCACAGATAACCTCCGTGGTAACGAAAGAGGCCATGCTCGAAAAAGTTTGCATATTATTTGAGCCTGAAAATAAAATATGTATAATAATAAATATAAAACTTACTTTATATATAAATACATATAAAACTTAATTGCTTTAATGTAAATTTATGCGCTGATTGTTTGCCACGGACTTTGCCTATAAAAAAGTAATAATCACAAATTTTCCACTATTGGTTCATATTGTAAATGTTGAGAAGCCAAACCTAGAATTCAAATAAGATAAAACTTTAAAATTCTATCCACAGTTCAAAAACGAAGGTTGATTGTTATTGAGATTGGACGTTAGAGAATTCCTATCAATATTCAATCCGTTTAAACATTCCATGCATTCTAAACCATATACTATACGTTTCATTAAAGGCAATCTTTTAAATTTGTTTACAAACTTCAGTACAGTTACTATATCGATGTTGAAAATTTAGTATGACGTACAACTTCCAGTTTAGATACTCCAAAACCAAGTTATATCTAAAATCGTATTATCTTTATACATATTAGTTGTGTTTCTGCACTAGCTGCTCTGAATAAACTGAACACATCCTGAAGGCGTAGGTTCGATCCCCAGCTGTGTACCAATAGTATTTTGCTATATGTTCGCATTCACCACTCACTAGTACGACGAACGCAATATCGAGGGAAGCATGCTTTGGCAAAACGGCGGCGTATGCCTAGTTAGACAACTAAATGAACACGAAACGCATGCAAAAATCTGAGGCTCAGTCTATAACCACTTTTATTCATGTTACGTGCGTATTTACTGAATTCCTATACATCGGGTCTGTACATCGAGACCAAACAACGTACTATATGGCGAGAGAACGAGGTATTTGCTACCGCGTCTATTAATAGTCTAACCAAACAGATATTAGATAGCCTAACGCTAACTATCATAAACTAAAAATTAAAAAACTACTTTTATATGCATTTGTCGCGCTCCTAAAGACTGCTATGGTTACATTGATACAAACCTAATGGTTTCTAATGTAACATACTGTGATATATTATATTATTTTGTAAAATAAAGGAGAATATGGAATATGTTATGATGAGCCATGTCAGGTATGCACTTTAAACTCATTACTTCTTTTATAAAAACGAATCATGCAGAGAATGTACGAAATCGTTCTTGACTTATCAAATTCGATTTGCGTATTTACCACGTTTTACCACAAACAAAAACGTTGTCTATACAAACAATATATTTTAATTGGATGAAAATGAAAATGATCGGTCATTCTAGGTTTTAAAAGTTTGATGATGGCAAAATCAAAGCAAATACCTTTTTAAATCAGATTATAACGATCATGTTTCAGTTTCTCGACCACTGACAAACAGCGCCCTCTGTTCGTCTTTTGTTTTACGTCAGTGTTTTAGCTATTAGCAATAAACTCACAGGCCAGTCTGTCTGGGGATTAAGCAAACCGCCAATCGCCAAAGCGCGAGTTTTGACTTTGAAAAAAGAAATAAAAGCCGTCCATTGAACAGTGATCGTGAAAAAATCCATGAAATCCCCTCGCTGGCGCAAATTGGAAAAGTAATTGAATCGAACAATATTCGCAGTGGAATGGACAGTGACGTGGAAAATCATTACTATTTTCATACAGGGCAAATCACTACAATTATATTCATGTTTATAATCAATGTCTACAGTATTCGTTATATTGGATTTCACTCTATGGTTTGTGGTTTTTTTTAATACAACGTGTGTTCGAATAATTCATAAGTTAAAATTTCCATTGATAAATTTGTAAGAATCCAGTGTCCATGCGATGGTCTACTGAGGGGTTTTAAGCAGTATAATATTTTATCTACAACCTTATATGGTCCGAATTCATTAACAGTAATCACCTAATCTTATTTTGTTTTGAGCATTACTAACATCAATAAAGACAGGCATTTATTGAAATGATTTAAGTTTTAATAATAAATATAAAATAATAATAAATAATATATATTTAATAAAACAAATAAATTTTAAAAGATACATTTTTAGTATTGTCTTTTATTAACATAGCTTTGCACATGTACATCGTAAAAATTTATAATTATGTTAAATAATTATAAGTTTTTAATAATACATAGCTTCAAAAACATATAACATATATATAATATTTTAGTTGTCATTATTCTATATATATAGAATAATTACAACTAAAGTTTTCTTTCCGTAATGATAACTAAACTTTTTATTACATTACAGCATACGGTAAAAACCTATATTTACAATTCATCATACTAACCGTACAGTTGAAAGCAAATTAATTGGCTGTAAACAACGCATAATTTATACGCTTTCAAAATACAGTATTATAGCAATTTACCACATTTCATAGACTAGATGCGATAACAAATATTATATTCGTTAACTACGGTTGTGACCACAGATGTGAAATAACAGTTCAATTATAATTTGAATTACATCCGTGTGGTAACACCAAATGTTAAAATACATTTGACAAAATTATTCAATTTTGGTGTAGCCATTTGTGGTTTGACTCCAAGTTGTCATAATGCGGAACGAAAAGTTCTACATATTCGTGTAGCATATTGTATCAAAATATAACTGGATTCTGAAATATAAAACAATGAGGAGATGGTGTGTCTAGCTACGAATTGTGGACGCGTGTCAGGCACCACAATCGGACATATTTGCCGATAATTGAATGAATTTTGGGAGTAAGGTAAAGGAAAGGTACCAGTCTCTAGTACCACTGGACGTCGTATAAATAAATAATAATATTACTAGTAAATAACTTATATATTTCGCTAATTTCTGATTTACTTTTTACATTAGCCTTAATTGAAACTATTTTCAAAAGGAAAATCGCATTGCAATCCCAGGTAATTGAATTGCATCTCGATACATTTTGTTTTGTACTCAAGAATTTCTTAGCCTTTGTAGTTCAATTAAGGTTACAAAATGTTAGTAAAAGTTAATAACGTATTTGTTCCCATTTTTTACTATGTTAGTATAAAAAATGGTATCCATGGCAACAAATACCTAAGTACACATTTTTAAGGCTAAATTCTTTTTATAGACTGTACCTGCTTTAAGTATTGTTTCACAATATCCTCTATATTTGAATATATTTGTTGTCACCTGCAGGATGACACCCAATCAATAAATGCGTAACCACTGACCCTTCGTAGAAAGTAAAAAGTATTAAGTTCATGTCATATGCTATTTGAAAAATAACACTAACACGAAAAATCATCCAGGTAATAAGTTATTATATGTAAATTCACGTCTATATAAATATGTGTTTATCGAGAACATAAAAACATAATTAGAAGCTAAGTTGTTGGAAATATTTACCTGTAAAACCCTTGAAAGATGAATTACAAGAAAAACGGGTAACTGTGACGGCCCTGCGCAGGTGCCCGAACCGAAACATATTGCAAAAACCCTTCTTTGTGTACGGGACTAAAATGCTTACATAGTCCATTATCTCTTACTATAGGGTGAAGTGATAATGAAAGTGGTACTATTATAGCCTACGACTATTAGATACCATAAAATCGACTAACTACAGTTCGGTCGTGAAAATACCCTCATTATTGTCTTACGCTAAAAGTTTATAATGTCAATAGTAATATTTAAATTTTATACAAATTACCTATACGCCTTTACGTATAAATTTTTCATATTAGAGATAAAAGTATAATGCATCATTAAGGGTGAAATTATTGAAATCGATACCGTAGTTTTTTATATTTTATTATTTATAAATACAAAAAGACATGGTTATATTAATATAGATTTCCAGGATTAAATTAATTTCCTAGTTTTTTTTTATACATGTGGATAACGCTTTGACGGGATCGGGGATCACAAAGCATAAGTGGTAGACAAATATTATCAACGAGTTTTCGGTATTATAAAATTCCACAGACAGTTCATAATGCTTACTTCCCTTGAACTACGCTTACATATACATAATTAATCTATGACATGTTTTAGATACGTTTATATACCCAGTGCACATGCGTGCATTTGAGTGTTAATATCATTTGTCTTGAAAGCAACGCGGTTCGGTTCATTTACTTGTCTTTGAGTGCATTATCTTTGGGCGCAGCGCAATAGAGTATTAATTTATTAAATCGATGTACAATATGAAATAGTAATGTAAAGAGGTGTATATAGCTTGGTATAAGTTATCATATTTTGAAGGCTATTGGAGCATAATTTTATTCAAGTAACAGAAATTGGTATAGGTGCATAGATAAATACAGTAATTTTCCAGGGCTTGTTCGTTTACTCTTAAATAGTGCGCTATATTTTGTAATGCAGTCTTCGTCTGAACCGGTTTTTTTAAATTCAATCCTTGAGCTCGTTTTGACAGAGTGGAATTTTTTTTTATGATTTAGTACATAGGGCACTATTCCGGAAAAGGGAATAGTCTCTATAGGATATCATAGCAAAATGTTTGATATGTTGGTATGTAGCAAATAACGTAACGTATGTAGGTACGAAACGTAAGAAGTGCGCGGGGGCAGCTAGTTTAAAATAACTATTGTTTATAAAAAGCAAAATAAAATCAAATCAAAAATCATTCATTCATATAAGTAACATAAAGTACACTTATGAACGTCAAAAATAAAAGAAATGTAATATTTGTCTTATAAAGTTATTATTACTATACTTAAAAATATTCTTATGTAGTCCAGATTTCAAGGTCGTCATGCTCACTTAATGTCTTTGCTTGTAACGGCATCCATGCGTCGGGTTGCCTCTCTCCCAAAAATTATTGCGACGAGGCCGATGGCTGGCCATGCGTCATACTCGTGGGTGCTACTTGTGGTGACTGGTCGGACTTGAATTTGTGTATGCAGAACTTATGTTAGTTATTTTGACGATGAATTTGCCTGTTATTTCAGCCTATTACTGCCGACAATCCCCTTTCTTCGTTTTCAAGGAAATCTTTGTTTTTTATTAATTAACTATTAATTTATTAAGATGTTATTTAATATGATTGACGCTCCTAAGTGTACAATGACATCATACCTAAAGGAATAAACAAATTTGAATTAATAATATTTTTATTATTTTTTGCACTTCTCTGTATACTTCCAGTTGCTTGACAACGCAAGCTGGACAACTGGAAGTATACTAGATAATAAAATAGTAAGAGATAATAAAATCGTTTATCTTGGTAAATTGACCCACTCATAAGAAATATAGCCCATGGGCCACAGGAGTGCTAACTTGGCTCAAGTTTTTGTGAGCTATTCTTTCTTGTCAGTTTTTTGTGCTGTTCTTAAAATTACCTTTTTGTCGAAAAATGTAAATAAATTTCAAAAGCAGTTTAAAAAGTTTTCGTAAATGTTTAGATTATTAAAGTGGAGGAAAGAAACGAAATTTCATTTTAAAGTTCGTTGTTTTTATTGTTTAGTAGTTTTCATGATCGATTTCTTTCAAGTTGTTGGATACCGCATTATCGATCTTTCATAGTTTTAAAAAGGCTTCACGGCTAGGAATAATAATAAGATCGTAAAACCATAAGTGACTTTTAAAACCCTTTCCCTTTCCAAGTCCATTACATTTTAGTACTAAGAGACTTCGCGTATATTCTAGTAAATCGATAGGCACAAAGGCGTGGTGAAGCTTCTATCGCTTTTATCCAACCTCAATTCTTTACTCTAAACAAATTACACGTTGCAAACCTTTGGTTCAAAGGTTTTGAATAATGTAATTAGTTAGCTACATTCAGCAATTTGAAATTAGTTTTAACAAAGCATTTAAAGTGATGTCTTTAAAAATATAAGTTCAAGTCACGCAGTCATTTAGAAAATCGTAGTTTACTAAATAATATGTTAAGAAAATTATTATCAATTTACGAAAAACGCTTAGATACATTATATACGTGGGTCACACTGAAAATTTTTAGAACTGGCCAGAAATATTGCTAATGAAAACTTTTTTGAATTTCAATTTTAGAACTGTTTGGTAACCTGGTAGTATACTACTGAATTCATTTGTCATTTGTTTTTCTGAATTGGCATGTAACTCTTGTTACATGTGAAAATAAACCTAACGCAAGAAAAAAATTGGTTAATTCGGCTTAATCAACAAAGCTATGATAGGCTGCGATTAACATTTCTTAGTTAGTCTACCTTCATGTCCTAGCCCCATCTTGTGCCACTATTTACAATTGTCCTATAATATTTTGACACTTTATTAATTTTATTAAAAATCAAAAGTCTTTTGTTCTTTTTAGGCGTCTTGTATAAAGGAGTTGGATTGCCGCACCATTCACATGTTTACGTAGCCTATTTTAAGGACCGATCTGGTCGCCAAACTCCAAAAAAGTACATTGTTTCTTTCCATTCTTCTTCATCATTAATGAAGAAGGGACAAGGGAATAAATATATGGTGGAGTTAAGTAGTTTATGTATCCATTTTGATAGATCGATTTCAGATACAAACTGTTGCACCGTTTTAGGACTGTATCCATCTAAAATACTCGTGGCCATTTTCATTTTAATGTACCATAACGTACAATGCACCATGCACATTGTACCGAAGGACCAAATTCTATTATATAAAATTCTAAATTAAACTTCACAGCCCCAGCTGAATGCCATATGTCAACACAGGCATTATCAATTGTTTATAAAGAAGCGATTTGTTGAATTGACAGTGGCGAATACCTTCATATCCTATTATCTAATACAATATGAACCAATAAATGTTGATAACACCTGCCTATACCTTATATTAGGCAGGTAAGAAGTTAATATTTGCGGTGGAACTCTCTCGGAATATTGATAGTACAAGTGACAAGGATTCAACACCAGCTCTGTCTGGAATATCGAATGTTATTATATTAACCGAGCTCTGATCGTTTCCTTCGTATACTAATAAGTGTGGATGGTGGGTATTAACATGAAATATGTCATTATCCAGAAATATTTCCTGTTTGATAATACGTGTACATTATTCCACAACTCCTACCGCAGTGATCGTATATTAGTCATAAAAAACAACGTAGGAAATGTCAAACAAGTAGGCATGCCTTAGATGAAAATTCTATTAGTACTCGGCCGAAATACTAATAGTCTTCTATAAATGTTAGAAATGTATGGCTCTTTTTTACTTAAAGAGATACAGCGCAGTACTTATTCAATTACTTTAAATTAAATACTGGGAAAAAATAAAGATAAAGAAGAAGAAAGTAGTTTATAACATTTAAATATCATAAATAGCGCCATGTAACCGTTTTCCCTAGAATCTAGTTTGTCCAAGAAATGCCTTTAAACCTATAATTAGCAATTTGTTCAAGACAGGTCATTTATTTCACAATACGAAATATGTTTTATTAATAAGTTCAAAGACTTTGTACAATGCGATAGTATTTTATATATTAGTAAACTCCCACAAAGGACGGCAACTAAAATAGGTTTCCATTGATACTGCCCTCATACTCATCATCTCAGCATCCGTTTGGCCCATACCTTATAATAATTTTTTTAATAATCGATATTTTTTCTTTCCGCTGTTTAGTTAAAAATACGACCACGCAGCTTATTATAATTAACTATAATAAGCTGCGTGTATATAACAGTATATTTAAAACTGCAATAAAATGGTACTACAATAATTGTCACTAATATCAGAATTTAATAAAGGCCACTAGAAAAAAAGAGGTCACCCTCAATTGGACGAGTTCATACTATGTATATATGTATGTATGTGGACTCTGATTCCGCACTTAGACCCTCAATAGGTCTGTTGTGCGTGAAGTCCTGGCTAACTTAGTCAGCCTAACTCCTTCCAAAAGCACAGAAGATTCCTGGACATCATTCGTAGTCTTCTCGGAGCGAATACTCACACATACTATATAAGAGGATCTTGTAAGAAATAATTTATAATTAATTTAATATAATTGTAAATCTTTCAAATAATAAATGAGGCTTCATTATTATTTTTGATATATTACATATATTACTTACATTTTAAATATATTACTGCCCGTTGCTAGGTACGTATTTACGTATTTGCGTGTTGTTCTCACGAGTATGTAAGTGCGTGCTCCTATTTCATGCCTCCTGCTGGTACAGGACAAATCTTTGTTTTTAATTTATTATTTATTACTCAAGATGTCATATAGAACATGGTGTAATGGTTGCAGCTCCTTACAAACATTCTGTAAAAAAAACTTGGCGATTAAAAAGAGTTACGGAGAGTTTATTGCTAGTTCGCGCTAGCTCTTCCGTTATACGCCCTTGATTTGAGAACTGGCAGTAAATGTAAAATTAGATTCATTTAATGCATATTTCTTTTTTTTGACATTTATAAGTGTACATTATGTTACCTATATGAATAAATGATTTTTGATTTCATAGGTTTTCACTATTAAAAATTATTATCAACATCACAAAGTCCATATCAGAGCTATAAAATGTATCGAAATCTCATTGGAGTTCCACCCTGTACATAATAACCTCTTGCGAGCTGCCTTGATAGCTCTCAAGTGGCTTTGAAATGCAACCTTCCTTTTGTGCTAATTGTGAACAGATCTTATGTGTAGACAATTAGCATTCTAAATGATAAGCATATTTTGTATTATCTGGCAGTTTATCGGGTTATAAAAATTCATAATTCATAAATTCAAAATTCATTTATTCAATTTAGATGCGTCTCAGGGCATGCTTATGAATGTAAAAACCTTTACAAAATTCGCGATAGAGCAAAACTACGCCATCCGTTCGCAAAACTACCAGGTGGCTTTGTTCTGAGAAGAACGGGCAAGAAACTCAGCAAGTTTTACCCTCCCTCTACATAACAATAATTCAAAGGAAAATGTCATAAATCACAACGTCATTTAAGTTACATAAGTAAAAAATAAAATAAAAATATGTTCTGTGATTTATCACATTCACAATTACATGCATTATTTTTATAATTTCATTATTCAAATCTGCGACAAAAAGGAGTTATAGCATATTATGTTGCGACTTACAAGTTATTGATAGAATAGAATATATAAGAATAGAATAAGCTTACATATATAACTTATAGGGCAATTAACATGTTGCTAGTAATAGTAACAGAGGTCTTTGATTTTCTTATTTGGAGAATACGTCAACAGCAATTATTTACTTTTTTGCTCAAATCACCCAAACATTGTCTATACTCGAAAACAAAATGCTTTTTCGTGTATGCCTACAAAAAATTAAAACGCTTATGTACTCTACTTGTGCTGACAAGAGGAGAGGGGTATAAATTGCAAAAAATCTGCTAACGGCCCCTAAGTACATTAAAATATATATATATGTTGCTAGTAATTAAAACTGAATATATTATAATCCCAAATAAATTCCAAGAAATCAGCTTAGAATAAAGCAAAAACTCCTTGCAAAATAATTCAGTTTCTAAATATATTATACAAGGATAAATTAAGAGACGCCTCGGCGTTGCTTTGAGGACCAAGAAGCTGTTTAATTAAAATCTAAATGGATTTACTCTAAATTCATGAACCCTATGTGTACAAAGGTATTATTCTTTTGTAAGCTAAAATAATATATTAATATGCAAATATATCCTGTGAAAAACTTAAATTTTCATATTTAAATATTTATTAGGAAAATTTTGTGGCGAATAAAACCTTCGTTAACTAACCTCCTTTGTATCTTTTGCTATATTGTCTGTGTATTAGGAATAGTTTAGACATAAATTTTTTTATTAATTCATGTTCAATTAATTTTACTAATCTTATCTTTTAGTGTGTACTTGAAACCTAATATTATTCAGACATTATTTTACTTTGATGTATTACATAAAATTGTGCCAAATATGTATATATTAGCATTTGTGGTGGGAAAATATGCACATATTAGAAGAACGTAAAACTTAAAACTAGTCGACTCTGTTTCTAGACGATAATATTTTTTAAATGTTGTTAACATTCACTTAATACACGCTTATCACAGTACCAGAACGATACCAGAAGCGAAACTCCGAGCGTTTTTTCTAGAATACAAAGGCTGGCTTGATGCAAATATAATATAAATTCAGCACCTAATAATGGAATAATTAAATTTGAATACTGTATTTATACAGTATCCAAATTTATTTTGACAAAACAATTTGCTATTAAATTTACAGTAGACATGGGTCTTATTGTATTATTCCACGAATTCATTTATTGTTAACAAAATAACTTCATTTAGTGTTAAGTGGACTCAAGTTATTAGAAAACTAAGAACGTTTGAGTATTATCGACTTTATATTCTTCCATTGCTTCTAGACTACGCAGATTCTACGAAATTATGCAAATACACTATTAAATTGATTGAAAATTAATTTTCATCGTAATAACAAAGTATTTAGTAGTATAATAAACACACTTTGTAGTAGTACAATATAATTTAAATGGATCCTATTGTAAATTAGCTACAATAACCCTCGCGATTATTTAACGGCTCATTTTGATGAGAAACAAGATGGCCGACCATTAATTTTAAATGACTATCTCGTGCCATTAAAACGAGAAAGACACGGAACATTCAAAATAATTAATTACACCTTTGAGATTACGAGCCCTGATATTTGAAAGGTTATTGCGTAACGTGAAACGTTTATTGCAACCTACTTGCTTTATAACTCTTTAAAGCCTCAAAGTTCCAACAAAGGCACAAAAACCAATGATGTTTCCTTTTGTATTGGCCTCAGATATTAATTTAATAAACATGTGGTAATAATAGACAAGCAGGTGATCGGTACTGTGCCTGACATACGCAGTCAATCTTTGTGAGATATGCCGGTTTCCTGACGCCGTGAGCAGGCTTGCTCTTGCCATTTCCTCTATGATTATCCAGTACACTGTGTTTATTCGCTTTGTACTACGGGCTTATAAAAATATAATAATTGGCCTTTTGTTATTAGTTCAACAACATTGAAAAAGTACATTTGTGAAATTAATTGTATATTGGACTAAGCTCAAATACAAAAATATGTTTTATGTTAGCATTAAAGGTTAATTTTTATTTTTGAAAAAAATTTACAGATTCTTTCTTCCAATACAGAATATTGTGTTTATGCAAGAAGATGGCAGGACAGTTACTGCCAGTTAATGTCAATTCCTTTTTGCCTGTTGGCTTGGAAAAAATTAGACAGCAGCGCCCTAGACGCAGGATCCTCCTTCACCATGACAATACTTTAGCTCCGCAAAATGGGCTGTTGAATATTTGACTGCTGGTATCGAGATTTTTTTTTTTAATAGAACAGTGGGCAAACGGGCAGGAGGCTCACCTGATGTTAAGTGATACCGCCGCCCATGGACACCCTCAATGCCAGAGGGCTCGCGAGTGCGTTGCCGGCCTTTTAAGAGAGGAAGAATAAGGCCGGCTTCGCAGATTCAAGGTGAAAGTGAACCGCGCTTAGGTTTGAGATAATGAGTCATTCGCCATACAGTCCTGACCTCGTGCCCTACGACTTTCATTTATTCCCAAGAAGATGAAATTCGAGGTATTCGCTTTACTAAAATGCCATAGAAGAGACCCTTAAGCGTCCACTGCTTTTCTCAGTGGTTCCATCGAATGCGACCTTGATTAGAGATGAACGGAGATTATTTCGAAAACAATAAATGTATTGGCTGGTTTTTTTATTTATAAACATTTTTAGTATTACCCACGTATAAGTATTTTGATGTATTTATGGATTCATTGAAGTTTAAATGCAAAAGCGCGATGTATTCATTTATTATTCATATTCTTTTGGCGACCTTCGGGTTACCATAAATTTGTAAATTTTTGTAATAAACAGATCTTTTAAATTGTATGCCTCTTTTATCCAATCCTAACACGCCTATGTGGATGGATGAACTCCGAAAACAAGTCTTCGAAATTTTTATTACACGTTTTTATTTTTTTATTCTCATATTTACTGTTTAGTACAGTTGAATATGTACAGCGAAGTATTTAGTCACCCACAACACAGGGATGCTCCTAGCGTGGGAGTAGCGTCTGTTTATTATGATTCAAGTATACACTAAACTAGTCTGTTAGAGCAACCATTTATTTTATTAAATAGTAATATTATTAAGAAGCAATTCCCTAGCGCTATGTGCGGTGTCGCCCTATTGGGCGCTGTCATAAAAGTTTAAAATGGGGCTGCACTTATCATAAATATTGATAACACACAGTAATGCAAAGAGAATATGGAAATGAATTATGCAGTTTAAATGTTGTGCAAATTAACTGTTGTTGCCTCTGGCAGAAGGACCAGTGCTGTGAAACATGTCTGCTGTTAACATAATGCTGAGCTTACAACCACAACACACATAACACACATAAAATGTGCCTTATTCTTTTTTCCACATTTTTTAATTTTTAATTTTTTGTAATGAAATGTATAAAATACTGAAATATACCTCTTTTTTCGAGAAGAGCATAACACGAATGAAAGCAGTACAAATACAATTTTAAGTCGCCACGTCATATGAAGATAAATAGAATCGGTTTCCAGCGGATCCGAGGGGTTTTTGCAACGTCAAGTAAGATCCACATAAAATATGACGGGACAAAAACTGAATTAATGGATGCAAATGTCTCTTATATTAATTACATTCACTTGTGCGACTGACGGTTGATATTTTTTGAGCTTTTCTACTGAATCCGCTGCTGATTTATAAAATTTAATTGACGAGAAAGTGTTATTAATATTTACATTTAAAATCAGAATAAGGCCTGCAAATGTTTCGTTTTGTTTTTAATCAATTTAGTAATATTTATTTACTAGCCGGCCCCGCCCGCTTCGCTGGTCGAATTTTCAAAGGAAATAAAGTAAATTTTATTCATATTTTTATTATTCACTTTTTTTGTTAATTTTTATTTTTTTTTCTGAAATTTACAATATTTTTCAAGTAGATAGCTATAGTTCCCGAGATTTCGTGATGAGTAACTATAGAAATTGGAATTCTTAGCTGAATGTAAAAGAACATTATCCGTTTAGTAAACTCCGTTGCCATGGAAACAAAAGAATCAAAAGAAAACGCTTGCAATTAACGGGATAAATGTTCATAAAAGTAAAACAGCAATAAAAAAATGAAGAAATGTTAGAATTCGACAAATAAATAGCCATAAACCATGTCAATACGATCAGTGGTTTAGGCGTGATTGAGCCTCAAACGAAGACCATTTTCATTATATATATATTTATTTTATAACTAGCGGATGTTTAGTTGCAATATAAATAAATGATTTTGATACCGACTGTAGCGCCATCTTCCGAGCTGATTTGTGAATCTAAACCATCCAGTGTGAAACCCAAACACATATGAAAAATTTATATAAATCAGTTCCGTGATAAACTCACTATAATATTAATATTTCAATAAAGTTATAAAAGACACTATAAATTTGCTATCGTAACAAAATTACTGTCAGATATTTAAATTTTCTAATATTCCGCGCAATAATCTTATTTTTTTTCATAAGATGTCATCTAACAATAATTAACAGAACAAAAACAGAAATAGCAGTGCAGCCATTCACGTGTTATTCCATTACGAAGGGAAATATGGATAAATTATTATATATTATGTATATAGATTTATCGTTTGTACGAGGTAAACATACAATAATCATTAATTAGTATTGTTTCGTTTGCTTAAATATTTTCGCTAGATATGAAGAGCTTGCGTTTATAAATGGAATTAAATATCTTGAGTTAAATGACATTACTTTAATAACAAACTTGCCCTTCCAACATTTTCATTTTGCTTCCGATCGCGATTTCGCGCCCGTAGATTTCGTGCATTTTGTAAAGAAATTTTGGCACGCAGAATTGGTACGCTCTTTTCTTGAAGAACCCTACATCGAATTCGTACAATTTCATCTGAACCGTGGCTATTGAGAGAAATCGAACTTAATTTTTCTTAGTAATCAAGCAATTACTCCAGTAACAATATCTAATGGAATATCGGTCGGTTAGCTTAATGGTGTGTTAAATTAATGCCCGTTCGTTTTTGACGTTTTTCGATTAACTCGTTATTAATAATCTCGATTCGAAAATCTTTTGTGGTGTTCCCTTTGTAAGTCCTATTACTTAAATAATTAATATACTCAATTAGTATTTCTTTGATATAGTGTAAGCCGTTCTTTGGAAACTGTATGTAATGGTACAATAATAGTATATTTGTGGTTTTATTTCATATTTGTTACTGAATTTAGCGATTCTTTCAACACAAGAATGCTTTTTAAATTAGGTGATTATTTCCCGCGATATGGATGGATATGGAGTCTGTGGGGCTCGAAGCGCAGAGGGCTATTCAAAGGGGTAGCGAGACCCTACCCACTAAAAACACCTCAATTCTCACGCACCCTTACGATGGGCCTTCGGGATTCGCCAAAGTATCCAAGGGACCCGCAAAAATCATTGCAATGCTTAATCATCTTTCAGTATATTATAATTTACTAGCGACCCGCCCGGCTTCGCACGGGTGCAATGCTGATACTAAACTGACACTACAGAAAATCAGTGAACGTTGTATATAAAATGTGGGTTATCCATGAGAGATAGACATATACCATCACGGACTTTTCTGTAGACCTTTTCAATGTGTAGAATACTTAGTGCATTATTTTGATAAAACTCGTAGAGTTCAGCCTGCGTTTGCAATGTAAGCGGAATAAATGTAATTATTTACGACATCACATTAGAAACCTCAAAAATAACAGTACTTCTCCACTATTTAATGGATGTTACTATACATAAACCTTCCTCTATCTATTAAAAAAAACCGCATCAAAATCCGTTGCGTAGTTTCAAAGATTTAAGCATACAAAGGGACATAGGGACAGAGAAAGCGACTTTGTTTTATTTTATACTATGTAGTGATAATTATATTCTAAATTTCAAAAAAACGGTGCAATTTAGCCAATTATTTAACGGTGCGATTCTCATCCCTGATATAGTAGGTACGATCCACGACTGTGCACTATTACACTTGCTTTAGATGAAAAAGCTGTCTTTCAATAGGCAAGTAGCCGATTGAAAACAACCATGAAACTGATTCAGAAATCTGAGTCTCAAGCCTGAAAGATGCTACGGGTTTTATTTATTGGATCTATTCTGAATTTATTCGAATTTGCATTGAGTTTTAGTGTATGGTTCTTTACAGCTGTAAAATAAACTATTGCCTAAAAGTTTATGATAGGTTGCTATTCTTGCGCAGGTTTATAGAATAATATATTTATTGAAGCTAATTATCATAGTAAATTAGTACTGTGTTGGTTAGAATATTGATCCAATTGTGACATATTTATACGTTTTTAAAACTTTATGCAAATTTTACACACATCAAATTCACACGAAAAGCGAGGAGAAATGCATATAAGCTTGGACAAATTGATACTTAATCCTTATCAAAAGTTGAATGATATTTAAACTAAAATAAAAACATATATAGTAATTTACAGCTTAGCGAACAGTCAACAAAATGTATCAATTTGTTCAATAATGGAAATATTTTATTTTACGACACATGGACATTTTCTAAATAAATCATATCTATGCAAATTAACATTCTTCTTCTCATTCGGTACGCTCTTGTCAGAGAGGCGCAGATGTGATGCGTTTCACGACGTTCCGCCACCGCTGCCAATTTCAAATTTAGAACGAATATGCCATAGAAGAGACCCCTAAAGAAGAACGGGCCCAGTGCTTTTCTCAGTCGTTCCATCGAATGTGTTGAAAGGAACGGAGATTACTTCGAAAAACAATAAAAGTATTGGCAACTTTCTGCAGTAAGCCGTTTTTCATTTTCTAAATATTTTCAGTGTTACTTAGTAATTAATTTTTTAAACATGAATTTGTATAACTGTACATCTACACGCCTTTATTTTTCTAATAAACATTTTTAATGGTATAATTGACATAAATAAATAGTTAACCTTACAAGATTTGTATACGTACGGCTTACCTACAAATATAAATATCTTAATAAATAACTTTTATATAGATCTGTTGAAAACTAAATAACGACAAGCAAATATAGTAGATTTAATGCTCTCTATTTTGAATAATTTTCCAATAATTTCATATAAAAGTTGTTTGAAAGGGCCATAAAAGTTTCAAAATACTTTCAGTGTTACTAGGAGTTCTAGCTACACGGCGATCAGATTTACTCACTGTGGTAAATTTTCGTTTAATAATTTAATTTATCCAAACGATAATATTTATATTGGATGGCATCGGATGTCAACTTTGAAAGAACCTGTAAAAATATGTCATAAAAATTAGTACAATGATTAATTTATTATTGTTGGATGTTTCATGAACATATAACTTAAGTAAACTACTTACAAAAACTTCTTCAACGGATATAAAAACGTATTTTTTACATTATACACTTAATGTCGAGTTATGTAAACCCCAGAGCGGTTAAGAAAGGAAAGAATTCCTTTCTTAACGAATACGTATGACAGAACAGCGAGGATGTGCTCCATTTTCCACAGAGAGCAAAGTTTTTAAATTTATTTTAGTGTTATTTTTAATTATTTTGTACAGCTTATATATGAGAAAAAGATGCTGGAGTCATATATTAAGAATAGCGTGCGTCAATCCTGGGCAAATTTTGCACACTGGCTCGCCTACCATATGCCGACAACAAATTATAGTATACTATATTTCGGCCATACAATGCGCAAATCAAAGTTGTGGTTTGCCGACACCTTATTGACAGTTTGAAGAGTTTCCTTTCGAATTAGAGAGTAGCAGAAAGTGGACTTAATTTAAATAAACAGTCAATAGGCTAAGCAAGTAATAAAACATCATCGATCCAAGTTATTTACCTAGCTGTTTGATCAACTGGCTGAACATCTTTCAGGCCGTTAGTTAAACAGCTTGACTGTTCTTGACAATATGTTTCAAGTGAAAGATATAAGCTGCTACAGATTGGTGCTGATGCTGACAGGGGTCACCGTCTACTGTCTACCGCACGTCAACTTAAATATTTAATCACACTGAAAACCCTACGGCGTACTTCCTCCAAAGGGAATAAATCGAAACAGGGGGAAAGGCTTTCGTATATATGAAGTGAACTCACAATGCGAACGTATAAAGTATCAGAAGAAAAGGGCTTGTGACCGTGTGCCGCAAACTGGTTCAGGTATAGCAAACAACCTTGGCTTTCGTCGTCGCACATATCACTGAGTTCTTGAACAACACTTGGGTTGTAGTAATTATATAGTAGTTCTAGTTCTCCAGTTACCTAGTTCTCAGTTATTAGTTTTTGAAATCGATTTACATACTCTCATATACACAGTTGGTAAGCTAGCATAACACTAGCGATATTGAAGCCTGTTAATTAGGTTCATGTAGGTTGAGTGGCATTTCCTCAGACGATCAGAATACAGACGAACAGTTTTACGAGCGTTAATGGCTTTGGTTTATTGCGTCATAAAACTGATTGAAAGAGTAATCAATACAAAAATTTAATAGACAGTTAGATAATAAGATACATCTAATTTAGTGGACAGTAACGCTAATACGGCCCCGCTCCACTCGGATCCGAGAATTGAGCATTTAATGTGTTAATTTAGATAGCTAAGGAGATTTATATATATATTAAGGTATAAGATACTTGCCTTACTTTTAAACTTGTGTGATAATTTCACACACACAGAAACAAAGAAAATGTAAGGATCAACTTTAAATCTCGTAATAAATTGTTGTTGGGAAGTTCTCTTAAGCACCTGGAGTGAACTGCTGGACATTAAAGTTACATAATACTTTAAGTATCAGGTAAATTAATGATAATAATTATAGACACCACTTAATTCAAAATATATTATTATATTAAAATATAATAACGGTTTTTACAACTTCTGTGTGTCTGTAATTCCAGTTTAATTAAATTTTTAATGGATTCGTGAATGTATTTACAAAAAGATTTTTTTCTTCTATGTAAACGTGTGTACAGGACAACATACTTAAATAGTAATAAAAACTAGCAGGTAAAGTATACCTTAGCTATAAACTGTGACTTCGTTTGTATTTACAGAACTTACTATTTTATAATATACATTACTCGTATATATACCGCCGCGCGAGTGGTGAAAGCGTACACAGGCAGAGGGTCCAATTTGCTCAGCCGGGGATTGAATCAACGACTACAGGCATGAGAGTCATAGTCTAAAACCACAAGGCCAACAATGCTCAAATAGATAAACAATATCACATCTACTTTAAATTCGCTTAATGATATTTTTCTCTCGCGTGAAACTATTATTTTCAAGATATCAACTTGAATACTTCTGACCGTTGCACTTTAGACTTGCGTACGTACCTCATAAATAAATGGATATTCTAAACAATACAATACTGTCCGAAGTCAGGCACGATATAATTCGCATCGTCCATCTTGCCTGGCACTCAATATGAACACAATGCAACCGTGGCACATAACATGAAATTCAGTAATTACGTCCGGCCATGAGTCATCGTAGAATTCCTGGGACGAACTTATGCTGTTAGTAAATCACATTGATTTGTGTTTACGTTTTGGCTGAGTATTTCCGAACCAAGTCAACAAAGAGCGTACCAATTCTTAAAACCGCCAACGCAAATGCGAGCCTTCTTGCAATGATATATTACATAAGGTGTTTCTGTCTGTTTGTTGCATATTATTTTGAAAAAAATTATAACACAAAATAAAAAAATATGTAATACAAACTAAGAAAGTGAATTACTCACACTAGGATCCTCTGTGTGGTGCTAGTCGCATTCATTTGCTATATTTATTATTATATATATTTTTTTATAGAACAGGGGACAGACGGGCAGGAGGATCATCTGATGTTCAGTGTTACCGCCACCCATGGACACTCTCAATGCCAGAGGGCTCGCGAGTGTGTGGCCGGCAGAATTGTTACGCTGTTTTCTTGAAGGAACCTAAATTGAATTGGTTCGGGAATACTTCAGTGGGCAGCTGGAACCACAAAGTAGTATATGTATTTGAAGTATACAATTCTACAGATGTCTTACTATAATTTAACAATTGTTTAAATATAGTTTTGGTTTGTGCATAAGGCATGTCTAAGATGTTGCTTAAGATTGTTAGTGAATCTATAAAATTTTGTTTTTATTCAGTGATTAAAGATGAAAGGGCACATAAAAGGGCATGTACAAATATGAAGGGAAAGAAATTGCGTGATTTGTAAAATATATAATGTAGGTGAGGTCGAAATTGTGTTCCAAGTCATACTGACACAGTAGGTAGTTGTATTGTATACTATTTATAGTACTAAAAACAGTGCAATTATACACAATTTCTGAATAATGGCTATTTATTCACTATTTTATTTATTTTTAAAAACACTGCTGCGTTAACAGGTGACCCTAAATTGACAAGAGCGAGCAATAAGTACTTACAGACCAAACAACAAAAAACAAAAATATGAAATTACATAATAATAAATTAAAGAAATGAACTACTATACACTAACAAATAATAGAATATTTGCCAGTTCACTCATCGGACAATGAAAAAGGTCTGTTAACCTATGTATTTCGTTAAGTAAATTAATACACCGAATCATATGTGCCCTTTTCAGAAGGTTAGTAGCTGTAGGCACATGATGATGTCGCTTTCTGACGTACCCGTCAGGCACATTGAAGCTTTGGTACTGAACTGAAGTACTGCAGAATTACTGTCCTTGCCATGTAACAACTTTATTAATTACATCACTAGCGCGAATTCTCGGCGTACTTTAAGCTCGTTGTAGCGCACAGAATCAAGAATAAATAATGTTGGATACAGGAGTGGATAAAAAGGGTGCATATCGTACGTCCTAAAATACATGCCTCAACACATATAAAGAACTAACTATAATAAATAACTAAGAGCACTGTTGGCCTAGTGGCTCCAGCGTGTGACTCTCATACCTGAGGTCGTAGGTTCGATCCCCGGCTGTGCACCAATGGACTTTCTTTCTATGTGCGCATTTAACATTTGCTCGAACGGTGAAGGAAAACATCGTAAGGAAACCAACATGTCTTAGACCCAAAAAATCGACGACGTGTGTCAGGCACTGGAGGCTGATCACCTACTTGCCTATTAGATTTAAAAATTGATCATGAAACAGATTCAGAAATCTGAGGCCAAGACCTAAAGAGGTTGTAGTGCCACTGATTTATTTTTATAATAACTAACTATAGTAAATAAAACACATTAAACTATAACATGACAGCGGCGGTTGATTAAAAACGCATTAGAAACCATTTAGAATGCATGAGGTAATTATTGCTTATCCGAAGTTCATTATAAATATCTTTTATATAAAAATCTATATAACTTTAATAGAACCAAATCATTTACATTTATATGAAATTAATTTACATATATATTACATGTTAAATAAAATAATTTCCGTATTTAAAATAAATTTGTCGCAAAGGTTACTAAGTATGATATGTATTTTTTAATAAAAAACATAATTTCCACCTTCAGACTTTGCTTGTTGATAAGAGCAACATACCTACGTCAGATCAGAACATATTATGATTAATAGATAATATTTATTTTATTTATTATTTATTTATTAACACTTCGTTGCATTACATAAAAGGAAAAAAATATTAAACATAATTTAATGAAAAGCAACTGGCGGCCTTATCGCTTTCGACCGATTTCTTCCAGACAACCACTGTGAGTAAAGGAAAAAAAACATGGGTTAAATTACATAAGCTAGGCAAGAAGTGCAAAAATACATAATACAATACAATAAGAAGGAAAAAAACTTGAGAGGTGTCAAGGGACACTCAGATGGAACGAAGTTACTTTCGATTAATTAGTGAAGGAATTGTAATACAATTTTTTTATTTTTTATTATTAACAAATATAATGCTATTTAAACTTAATCAGTAGTAGGCTTTAGTAATAATTGGCTTGTGGTAATTGAAGTAGGAAACATATGTTTTGGATTCTATTTTATTTATGTCTTGAAAAAACTGCTTCGATGGTAGTATTATATTTTGTTGTTTTTATTTCTTATCCCTAGGAAAAGAAAAAAAAGACAACATCACGAGGTGTTCCCAGGCGGTCACCCATCCAAGTACTGACCTCGCCGGACGTTGCTTAACTTCGGTGATCGGTCGAGAACCGGTGAATTACAACAACTACAGTAAAAAGTGTCGTGACAACTTTTCGTAAGAATTTTTTCCGTCTAGCCTCCTTTCACAACGCGCGATAAGGAACTTCGTTCCAATAAATAATAATAATAAACTAAATTGATATAAGATACATAAAAAAAGACAAAAAGTAAAAAGTGCACAGGAATCATGATAATCTAATTCAAGATCTAATAAAACTAAGTAAGAGGAAGATACAACCTACCTTATCGCGTGAACAGTGATGAAGAAGATTCATCTTCGTGACATTGATTAAAGATGTATTTAGAATATATTGTGTGCAGGTAAATGCACCAGATCTTGAGTTTTGAAACAAAAATAAACACAAATCACAAATTACGATGAGCAACTATTTCCTAAGTTTAACTACACTTAAGATTCTTAGAGTAAAATTTAGAAAGGAGACAGCGTAAACCGTATTTTCCATGTCAAAATCTAATACGTTTTTATGTATAGCGTAAAATTTTGCGATAAGTGTGACGCGCATGACAAACAATTAATGTGTACTTAAGTACGGTAGTCAAAATAATGTATATGGCGAGTACTTTATATGTACTTAGTTTACTTAGGCTATCATTAATAATACATATAACTATATGACAAGATTATAACCATTCCGGATTATTTATTAGTAATTATAGAATCCTTACAATTACGATGTCCTGCGATGGATGGGTTTGGATTTTAAAAAATACTGGAATTTCTTCGAGTAGGTTTTTACACGAGAGGTCTATATAAATGGATCTCTTTTTTTTTAATTACTAAAATTAATATTCTGTTTGTATTTGTATGGACTTTAATACAGTTTTCTTATTATTAACGACAAGATACCGCCAAAACTCTTCGCTTGGCAATATAAGCGTCTATCCCCATAATATACCATGCCTGTAAACGTTATCATTCTCCAACACTTATATAATATATTTCGATTAAAAGCAATCTCCAACGAAATTAAAATAAATTTGGGATTACATAGGCGAAGACAATACTTACAACCATAGCATGGTTACTGACAATAACGTCTATGGTTTATAACCATATGTAAAGGTTTTTGTCTAATCGCCAATCTAATTCTCAATATTTTTAACTATGGATTTTTTGTTGTTGTTCTACTAACACTTTTAATAGTTTGTACGCGTCTCTCAATATAAGACTTGTGACTTGTTTACTACTTTAGGTGAAAATAAACCTGGACAAGCTAATTCTGCTTGATTGTGAAAGGGAAAGGGCCGCGGGCCGGAACGCCAACCCGCTGGTGTGACCAAGTCCCGATTCTCAGGGATCTTCCCTTAACAGCTAAGGGAAGCTATAGGCCGAGCGAAATAGAGAGATATCACTAGCAGGTCAGCAGGCAACTTACAGTGACGCGACCTTCCGTAGGATACGGCTGAGAAGCACGCTTTTGTTGAGAGTACTCAACACTTTATTTTTCGTACTGTCATAGAATACTTGAGAAATGAAAATGAAAAATGCAATTTTTTTGTGCAACAATTTCATTTCATTTACACTGTCAGAGATGAATAGAAATAATTAAGCGTTCAACTAAAGTTAAAGATCAAAAAACAATTCATCTGAGCTCTTGAGTAATGAAAAATAATAATTGTTTCGGACCATGAATATGAATCGCTATCTTATTTTTGATCATGGTAAAATATTTAATGGTCTTCATACCCTTAATAAAATTAAAATAAAACATTTAAAATATCATGTATCGTGTTTACAATTTCCTTAATATAAATAAAAATAATTTAAAAAAATACATTTAAAAAGTTTGGTCCCTTCGGCCAATATATATACCTTAGTATACCTTTCACGTTGGCAGCATTTTCTCGCTATATAAAATCACTAGCTCTGTGGTGATAATATCTCGGGGCACTTGTGTCTCGTACCCCACGGGCCATGCCCAAGAGTCTACTCCAAAGGGAACAAAATCAAAGTTATAGAAAAGACTCTTAACACGTATAGGCAAGATATTGTAATAACTGTCTAATAGAGTCAAATCGCAATTTTCACAATTTTTTGTAAAAAGGTTTTATGTTTTCTTGTTTTTTTTTTGTATTTGGTATCATGTTATATTTTTTGTATTTATACGTTTTATATTGCATTATTAATAAGTTATTGTAAGAAGAAAATGGAAAGAATATAAATAAAAACTATTAAAATAAGTAGGAGATACTAAAATACTTTAACTGTGTTGATGGGATAAAAAAAGGATTACTCTTGTAACTACGTTGTATAATTTACTGAATACATGCTATTCAATTCAAATATCATATTATACTCAAACAATATTTATTTATTGATAAATATCTAAAATTGTATTTATTGCATTTCGTCGTAACATTTACCTATATATTTTTTGTCATATGTGTATTGTCTTGTCTATGTATTAAAAAGTTAAAAACAAAATTCGCGACAGTTTTAGCATTTTATCAACCATAATATCATAAATAGTTTTTATTATTATTATTAAACAAATTACACTCGCGGTTACTGTAAGCATACCCTAAATTATTGTACAATACGAATGTCCATCTTATTTGCGAGGATAAATGACTCCGCCGTTAATGTCCCGGGGTATAATGAGAATGAATGTTCTTTACAGCACTCTCTAATTGCTTTTATGACATTCTTCGGAAAACAACATTTAATATTCATTTTTTCATTAATATACCGTCCGTATTGAATTAAGGCGATACTTTTTACATCTTGTATTTTACGGCTTCGCGGAAAAACGACTCGTTATTTGTCAGTGTTTATCAAACTAAATATTGTGAATAAAATAAATCCGTTGCATACATACAAATATTGTAATCTTTTTAGGTGGATCTCAAATTTCTGTATCTGTGTAATGATCATTTGTCAATCTAATAGGCAAGCAGGTGATCAGCCAGAGATGCCGATGACTTTTTTAAGTCTAAGATAAGCCGTTTTCTTCACGATATTCATCCGGTCGAGTTAATGTTTGATGCGCCGAAAACAAGTTCATTGGTGCACTCCGGGGATCGAATCTACGACCTTAAGGATGAGAGTTGCATAGAAGTTTGTCATTAGTTTAATACATTTTAATCGCTTGCTTTCTGTGCCTACCAATCCATATCAATGGGCTATAATGGTGTAACTTGTAAGTAATCAGTAATTTATCAAAAAATCCTTAATAAAAAAATAATATCATATTATAACTAATATATAAATATAGCTTGATCACATTATGTCCGCCTTTCTGATCAGACTAGATGTAACACTATGTTGCAGTCGTAGGAGACTTTTTTATCGAAATATAACATATATACTATAGTACTGTAGATGTTTTGTTTTTTTGCTCTCAACCATCATACATGTAACAAGGATGACAATTGACTTATGAAAATATGTTAAAGAAAGGATATTATACGTATACAGGTGTGAAAATATTTAAGAACTTAAGGAGGCACAGGGCTAACTAGATCCATTTATCTGGCGGAATTCACAAAAATTACATTATTTATAATTAGTTATAAAAAGGTTTATGGGTACTTTCATACATTATAGGTTCTTTCTTTATAATTGTTTTATATCAATAAATACTAGAATTAGGTTACTGTAAGTATAGGAAATAAATAAATAAACTTATCCCCTATACTTACCCCACAATGGATTTTTATAATTTAACACGTAAAAATCTATCTTAATATATATATTTCTTGTGTGCGTGTGTATGTGACTGAACTCCTCCTAAACGACTGGACCGATTTAGACGAAATTTTTTGTGTGTGTTCAAGGGGATCTGGGAATGGTTTAGATTCACAATTTTTTCCGCTGGACAATGTTTTTTTAATTAATTTTCAATTAATTAGTTGTTGTTGATTTTGGAATGTTTTACATTGGATCCGACAGACGGCGCTACCATCGCAGTGTCAAATTTTAAATAATATTCGAATTTTAATTTTAGTCTGTCCGAAATTTAAAAAAAGTTTTGTTATCATTGTGTGTGACCATGTGCTGGATCGTTAGATATTGTCATAACATTTGAATAATAATTTTCATCAAAATGGCTTATTAAAAATTAAAATTTTGAAATTAAAGACGTGTAGACAGGACAACGTCTGTCGGATCCGCTAGTAGATATATATGTATGTATGTATATTTTTGTACGCGACTATCGTAAGTGCTATATAGTTTTATTAGCAGTTGGGAATATTTCGTAAGACTAGCTTTTATTCCTTACCCATATCCCTGAGTTCAGCAGTCCTCACGGTTCGGCCTATGGGTACGATTCCAGGGCATAAAGGAAAATGGGATAGCGACCTATCGTTATTAGTCGCTTGGGCACTGGCTGTTTGCTTAGAATGCGACATTCCTTTAATAATAATAAATAAATAATCCTGTTTGGGCATTCAGTTCTCATTCTTTGATCATTTTATTTTATACAACAGATTTTTTTGGAATTTTTGGAATTCTATCATGCTGGTTTCCTCGCGTTGTTTTTCCTTCGCCGTACATAGCTACTTTGCTTCACTTCTTATATCGAACCTACTACCAACATAGACATATACATATTAGTAATTACAAACAAAAACACACATAAACACACAAAATAACAATAATCAAAGAGAAAAAATTAAATAAAAGATATAATAAGAGGTATATATTTTTTTTTCCTTTCGCCCAATCGGTTCGTCTCAAGCATGTAATGCGTGTGTGCTGTGGCTGCTGTAAATGAGGAGCAGAATGTTCCACAGCGCTGGTTATTCTGTCAGAAACCACATCAGGTAGTTTGCGCCTCAGTCGCAAAAACAGAATATATTAACACTTAGTAGGAAATGATAATAATAATATTCATGAAAGAAATATCGGTAATGAAGTCTTGTGTAATGCTGTGAAGTAAATAAAATAACAACAACACAATATACAAATGAATAACACTGCATTGTTCATGTGTATACTGGTTGTTCAGATGTCATTTTGAACATCAACCAACTGCTGACATGGATCACGTTTGTTCCAAATCTTAGCAACTGAAGAGCAATTTTAATTATATTTCATTTGGATTCTGATCTTCTGCTGACATGGCTCACGTGCGTTCCAAATCTTAACACGATGATGAAATGAACTGAAGATGCGCAATACACACACCAGCTCACTAGAATAATATTATATATGTGTGAATAGGTGTAAGCTCTAGATGCTTCGTTGCTGACCACGACGCTCAGACATGAGCAGCCGACTAAAGAGAGAGAGAGAGAATAGGTGTAATTAGTATTTAAGATAATGTATTTGAATAATAAATTAGAATTGAATATTGCTGTCTAATTTATTTCTCGCTTCCTCTCAAAGTGGCGAAGACTACTTCAGGCCCTTAATTATGCCTGCCCGTTAGCTTTGAGATAATCCCACCACCTCGAACCTTTGATCTTAGGTCTCTTGGTACAGGCATCCCGTACTTATTTATATATTGACTATTTATGTGTAAGGGTACATCTGTAGGGTTTCTTACGTTATTGTCTTTTATTAACATAACTTTTACATATTTAAAGAAAAACACTTTTTTAAAGGATTGAAGTAATGTATTATTGTAAACTTATAATTATTTAACATAATTTAAAATTTACGCGTGCGTGGTCAAGGTGACTGAAGACAAAAGGTGTTGAATGTCAAAAAAGTATCACAGCTGTAGAAAATGTTGTAATGTCTGTATTTATTTCCCCGGAGTTGGTATCGACTAAAAGATGTAGGGTTTAGGGAAAAAAAGCCGTTAAAAAGTGTTTTTCTTTAAAAGTTTCTTACGTCTCACCCTATCACATACTTAGTTATGTTATACATATCAACTTTAAACACACATTTCATAGTCCACTGACTAGCAAGCTGTACACGGGTAATGAATATTTAAGATTTGAAAAATACATTTGTGGAATTATTACAATATATACTCCGTAGTTGCTGTAGTACTTTTAATAAGATACACGTAGGATTGAATTATTGACGTCATTGTCATCAAAAATTTATCGGCAGGTGCTGTGTGTATATTTTGTTAAAAGTATGTAGTGTTTTTGAGACATGTTACAGGTTTTTCTTTTTCTTGCTTTGTCAACAATTAGACCCCGTCTCTGTCTTCTTCGTCCTTCCTGTTATTCACGCGCATCCTACGCGTCTTCCTGCAATATTATTTAGGTGCAATCCTCGTTCCATGCTCTTTTTTACTACTCTCTTCGTCACATATAATAAAGAATTGCGTCATACTCGTTATCGCTTTTAATTGACTATTCGCCTATATTACGAAATATTTTCTAGATGTTAAAACCGTTTCAGATGGTAAAACGTCTCAGAGGTCGTAAAGTAAGCACTCGAAACTTAGTTGAGACAAACACACAGGTATATACACAAAATCCACAAGCACCCCAGTTGTCTTTACACGCTGTATTTTATTCCGGATGCAATTTCCGTCTGTTTGTTTAGAGTTTCATTGTTTAGGATTGTTTGTCTTGTCTATAGTTTTCCGGCCGTGGTTCTATTGGCGGTATATGTAGGAATGTTACGAGTTAAAATTGCCAACTGCGATGCGATTAATGTCAAAATTTGTTCAAACAAGAACATTCAACACAATGTATTCTAGTAATTAAATAATTTGATTTTAGACAATCTGGATTTGGATAAGATATAAAATAGTATATTAGGAAGATAAATACAAAATACTATTATTACTTATTCTAATTATACTTAAAAATATATACTAATATATTATATACTTTAAAAACGAATGGTAAAGAAAACTATCTTATAATAAATAAATATAATATCGTTGTTTATTTTTGCCTTATTCTTTTGTAAGTATTACAAAATAATTAGAATTGTTTAATTTGGACACGTCACAATCAAATTATGTTACTTTTTATTTTTAAAAGACACAAATTGTGTTAGCCATTGCCAGCGATTTTTACTCACATTCATAGACATATACACAACGTACATTGTTTGAGATGAAGATGACGAAAAGCTCACAAATTTCGGTATTCACGTCTCTTTTATAAAACAGCAGGGGTAGTTAGAAAACTTAATGTATTAAATATTTATATTGAAGTTATCACAGAAGAAACAAAGCTAAAGACTAAAATAGTCGAAAACAATATAAGAAAAGAGAAAGCGTAAAAATATCAATAAATTAAATATAAAATGCAAAGGGGGAATTCGTATTTTTGGGCGCACAGATTCCACAGAGTCCTAATCGCACTGTCCGCTGGTCGCGCTGCCACTGGCTGCAGGCTCAACACGTAGCGGTAAAATCACCGACGCGGTGGAAAAGAGGGGTGGTATTAATTTTTCCACTCAAACCCAACTTCTGTCCAAACCCATCGACGTGGACTATACGTGTGGACTACTCCTTACCCGAGAGAAATCGTAACCCGCGGCGGTTGTTCAATATTTTTGTATGCAATTCCGATGCAATTCTCTTAATATGGGTTGTGCTATTACAACCTTCAGATCGTTTGGTACGGATACACGACATTGAATTGACATTGCAAAACAGTATTTTTTATATGCGCTAATGCATGATAGTACGTCAGGAAAGTCAACATGCATCAGTCACATAAATCCAGATCCCGGATTTATCAGGCATCCGGTTACAACTCCGGGGTCCCCATAAAAGTAGGAGTTTAAATATAAAAGAATCTATTTCACAATAAATTATTTATAAGAAAACTCAATGAAAAAAATGATGTTTTGCTGTATAATTTCGAGTCAAGGGGCTCTCCTACTTTCTTGCCCCGAGGCGTCCAAATCTCTAACTAAATCTTGCAAAAGACGACATGTCAAAAGGATTATATACAAAGATCGGGATATCGGGATTTCATACTAAGACATTATTTCATAATTCACATCGTTTAAAAAATAACGATATGTCTCTAATGAAATAACATATATGTTAAAACATACTCGTTTCGTGTCTTTATTATTTATGATATTTATAATATAATAATATCTAAGTTTAGTTCAACATTAATTAAAATCGTGCAACGGTCTGCGATAAATCAGTGGAAATGATGTCTTAGCCGCAAATATTGTATACTAGCAATGCATTTCGGTTTGACCCGCTTAGATTCCAATTCCGTGGTAGTGGAAAGTCTGTTGTAAGCTATTGTTATTATATTGTATATTCTCCATAGAGTCATCTTTAGCTGCTATTCGATTCGACGCTGCGTATTTTTATATATATATTTCATCATTTCTATATTTTCATAAGTGTCCGATTTTCCTTATTTTAACATGTGATGTTAGTGAAGAAAAATAAAATAAAACATTGTTTCACTGATTACTTTGATGTTGGAAATAATGCGCCTAGAATTCGAATGTTAACGCTCAAAACCAATTTGATGTTGAAGCTAAGAAAATCTTTTTTAGTCTCCGATTAAGTCTGAAGCACGAAAAATAGTAACCGTCTTTAAATTTTGTAAAAGTTATAAAAAGACCCGACAGACTTGGTCGTGATATTTCAAGCGATTAGGATATCAAACAAAGTATGAAAGTAGCTACTGCAGCGCCGTCTGCCGGGCTGATTTGTGAATCTAAACCATCCAGGGCAAACGCATACTAAAAAAAAACATTCAATTCGGTCCAGCTATTTAAAAGGAGTTAAATGACATACACACGTACAGTATACAACAACATATTTTATGATTTTTTTTTATGGATAAAAAAGCTTGCCAACAAAAAATCACCAAATATAATTTTAAATGTGACAAGCACTTATAGGCAAACATGACATACACGAAAAGATCCAATATTAAACAAAACAAAACAACTATTTGACAAAACAAAAATAACACTAGTAAAAAAAATAAACGTAAGTAACTAAACAAAAATCAAACAAAAATCGAATTCAATGTGTGAGGTGAGCAACTATGGATATCGAGACCAAGCTCGTTTATCAAAATTAATTTAATAAAAAATAAGTCAAATTGTTCCAATACATTGTTTACGGATCTCAACAAATACCTTCCCAGAATGTCACAGAATAAAAACCTTAATGCTCAGATTCTAATAATATTCTCAGTCTAATGATTATTCAATAAGCAGTTTTTAGTACAACCTTTTATGGATCGGACGTTTTTTTCCGAGACTTCGATGATTGTATATGCGTGCGACTGATTTTAATTCTTATTTCATTGCAATACGGTACACATTTCTGCGTTCTGCCATAGGTTTCAGATGTCGGTTCGGCGATGTATATTCTTACTAAGTTGTGTACAGTGTATGGATGTTGAATGTGAAGAAAGATTTTATCGTTTATAAATGGTTAAAGTGATTTAAAACATGTCACCGATATTAAAACAAGTAAGTGCCAGTTTAATAATTTAAACAAGCAATATTGTACAATTTAACAAGTGTTTTGTTTGTATCTTTATTATTATCCACGAACTGTTAGTATAAAAATTGCTTATCACAGTACAATGTTAATTATGTACATAGTACGCTAGAATGACTGAGATTATGTTAACAATTTATTGGGCAATTGAAAATATATCTAAACTTTATTCAAAACAAATAACATAATACATAAAAATATACCTAATAACTAACCTTAAAATTTAATTATTAAAAAATATTATTAAAAGGGGACTCCTTTTAGGCAAGGTTCCGAAGATACTATATTATTTGTTTTGAATAAAGTTTAACAAAAAAATAATAATATATATATATATAAACTAACACAAAAACCACGAGTAGGATTTTAATTACTATAATGAAATGTTCTCTATCGTAATAATGACAGTTCACAAAAAAGTTTATTCGTCTGTTTCGTGTCCTGTTTCGTGCAACTTTTTTTCTTCTAATGGAAGGTTTTGTAAAAAAACAACATATATTACTTTTAAAAACTATACAATTTAGATCGTAATAACATACATTCAAGGTCTTAGTAACAAGTTACCACAAATACCTGTCCTTATCGAACAGATACTATATAAAATGTATTTATGAACTTTATGAAGTTGGATACTAAGGTATATTTAAAAACCTCGGATGTAGTATTCATACGCCCGTAAAACTAAAGAACCGTTCATCTGCTTTGCTCCACAGCAAGAAGTAGTAGTCGCTACACAGTTTTGGTAGGCCAAAAAAAGGATTTAAAATATATAAGCCATAGGATAGAAAACGATCTATAATTTACAAATAATTATTGTATCTCTTGTAATAATGCTCTTAATAATGTTGCCCATTTAATATCATAATGAAAATTACTCCTACTTTCTGAAATTAAATTAAAGTCGAAGTCAAAAATCATTTATTCATATAGCTAACATAATGTACACTTATGAACGTCAAAAAAAAGAAATATACATTAAGTGCTTCTAATTCTAAATAAATATAAATATAACAAATGCTTCGAAAAACAGTAATGATGTCTTTCTACAGTATAGACGATATCCAATTTACTCAAACGAAACAACTGCTTATATTTCCTATTTTAGTTTAAGTTACTAAATTTTAATTGACCGTAAACCGCCCTACCCACGTCTATAGTTAAATTACATTGTATTAGTGAATATGGCTGTTATTTAATTATAATAATATAAAAATATTTAATATACTTGCTATTATTTTAATAATAATTATAGCCACTTAACCCTATTGATTTATTGACGGTAATTGAGTTATATTTCGCTTATTTTATCACAACCATTTATCATTGATGTAAATAAAAATATGTATATATGTATAGATGTATATATAAGAGTAAAAATTATTTATGACAAAATTTTCCATGGAATATTACTTGAACAGAAATATATATGTAATACCGTACAAACCCAATATAGTAATAAAATGACTAACTTGCCTGTGAATTTCTGATACTGCAATGAGGCATGAAGCACAATTTCATTCATTTCACAATTCCAAGACTCCATAGCTTTTTTTTCAATACCAAACGACAATTTTTTTGACATAAAATCTTAAAACCAACGGCAAGCGCAATATTTAAGCCCTCATTTTAATTTCAGTATAACTAATGATTATCGAACTACTTAATTATGTGGAATCGATATAATAAATCATAAAATTATATTAACTTTATCATAAATTTATTGTATATATATAATTTGTTTCATATGTATTACTTATTTAGATTTAATTCAATTTGTTATATTTATAACTATAAATAGGTTGTGTTTGATCCGGTATGAGTGTCTTAGTTCATCCATAATCGTAGTCGGTTGAGTCATATCAAAGTATGTTAAGTCGGAGAAAAAACGATTAAACGGAAACGTTTCTTACGAACGCTGCCTTAACGACATAATTATATGATAGCGTTCAAGAGAAAAGTTACAGAGCCTGATTGTTAAATCTGTCTGACTGTTTACGATAAGCTCAAAAACTACAACACAGCATTTATTGCGAATATCTAGAATGATTTATGATGAAAGTATAGGTATATCGTTTCTTATGGTATACGGGTCGTTAGTTTCTAACAACTATCCCTACATGTAATAAGTTCATAGCAATAAATTATTATTATTTCTCAATATCTAAAAGTCTATGGAGGATTGTTAGTAACACAAACTACCACTTTAACTATAATATAATCAATCAGTTAAGTTATTTCCGGAATGTGAAGCAAATTTTTAATTTTCAGATATTCGTATCGGCATCTCCCCAGTTAGCAGCAATCTCGGCGGGCGGTCTCATTGGATATCCCAGTGTTCTCTTGCAGCAGTTCAAAAGCAATGATAGTTCTATAATTGTTGACGTCCATACTGCATCGTGGATTGGTATGCTTCATGTATTTTTTCAAACCCTGTTTAGGCTTGAGTTAAAAGAACGCCTTCATCGTTCACTTGGTTTTTTCCCTCACTCAACTGGAGTTTCCGTACTGACTTCTTCACGACCGAATCCAAGATCCGAGTCTCGCGGGAGACACCCCTAGTTGTGGGAGAGCCCATTTCCAAAAATAGTCATTTCCAGGCCCTACAGGCCATTAGCCAGTTTGAAAAATATGGTCCTCAATTCGGTTGAGTGGTCGAACCATGCAGAAACCTTTACAAAGTAGATTCTAATGTCGCAATTATACGGCTTAACCAATGGCTTAACCTAACTAATTTATGACGTTATCTTTATTAATAATCTGCTGGTACTGTTCTGTTTGTCAACAATCAGTTCCAGTAACTGCCTTCCTGTCGATATTTGTATTGTCTTTGACTGGCTTTAACGTTGTACCTTTCTATTAACATTATTAGTAGTAACATTATTAAGAGGTCGCCCTAGTTTTTTCATTCTATGACTTCCATTTCTCTCCGTGTTAGGTAAGTTTATATAAATTAGTCTTATAGATATTCCCTATTATATCAATACTGCTTATTATTCTGTAATAAATGTAAATCTTTTCTAGTATATTTAATTAAGAGCTTTGCATAACAACTTCTGTGGACTTTCTTTTATAAATAAATAAGATTAAAATAATTGTTATAATTACTTAGCCGTTGAGATAAAATAATGCAATTTTAATAGCAATTATATGTAACTTATTTAATCTTTTTGGATTTTAATCCTTAAGTTTTATATTTTATATAAGAAATCTGTTATTAGAAATCGTTCATTTGATAAAAAACTGCATCATTCAAATTCGATAAACGTAAACGCAATTAAAACATTTTTGCTTTTATGCTGCCGTTTAACAAGAATGTCATTTTCACATTCGGGTGGATGCGCAATAAAAATGACAGAATTTATGTAGTAGTTCCCTGGAAATGCATTTTTATAAAAGAAATCGCTACTATTAATACAATGGTTCAGATAGACAGAATTATAATTTCACTATTACTAAAAATGTATATCAAATTGGAATTGTAAAATAATTACTAATTGATTTGTTTAATTAGTGTAAAAATTCTGCAGATTCATTATGAGATTCTATTTATTCCAAAATAGTGTTTTAAAAAAAATTAATATTTTTCTATTTCAGCATCGGTACATGGATTGGCTGGTGTTCCAAGTCTCCTCATTCCATATATCATGCAACAATATGGAAGAAAGTTTGGCTTCCACATTTGCTGCCTCCTCGTCATTCTCGGCTGGATCATCATATACTTTGCAAGAAATGCTACTACAATCATCGTTGGGGAGTCCTTTCAAGGTCTTGGCGCTAAAAGTCTCTTGGTTGTCAGCTATTTGACAATCGGTGAAATGGTCGATCCAAAATACAGAAATATTCTTATGTTGTTTTATAATATAAACCAAACTGTTGGTGTGACTCTTGTACATGTTATGGGCAAGTTTTTTCATTGGAAAACCATTAGCTTGACCATGATCATGCCAATTGCAACTGGTTTCTTACTGAGCTGTTCATGGCCGGAGTCACCAGCGTGGTTAGCTTTAAAAGGCAGGTTTGATGAGTGTAAGAAATCTTTTATATGGCTGCGTGGAACAGATGAAGATGCAATCACGGAAATGAATGCCCTGTTGGATTCTCAAATAGGTAATATAAATAAAAAACCAAAGGAAACTAACACAATCGAAGCGCTAAAAGAAATTTGGAGTAACATCACGAGCAGAGACTTTTATTTACCAAGTTTTCATATGTTTATGTTATTATCTGTTTATTATTGGAGTGGGAATTTAGTGTTTCTTGTGTATGCTATGAATATGGTGGAAAATGTGACTAAAGATGAGGAGTCCGCTTATATAGGGATGGTTGTTATGGACTGTGTTACCCTATTAGGCAATTCTACAGCATACATATTCTTTAAGTATTATAATAACAAACCTGTGCTATTATTTAGTGGTATAGGAAGTGCTGTATTTCTTCTAGCATCGTCGATCGTGTCATACCTACAATTCCTGGAAATAGTATCGGATGACTCGCTCTTATGTTTGTACTTCTTGATAGGATTTATGATAGCTTCCAGTTTAGGAATTTACACTACACCCTATGTGATGTCATCAGAAATAATGCCTTTACAACATAGAGGTATGGGCGGTTCATTGATGGTTATAATTATTTGTTCTTCCTATAGTTTTACTCTCAAAATAGCACCCTACTTGGTTATGTATTTGAAACTACACGGAACTTTTCTTTTGTATTCAGTAACGTTAAGTGTATGCCTTGTTTGGGTATGGAAATTTGTTCCTGAGACAAAAAATAGGACTTTGCAAAGTATTGAAGAAAATTACTTAGATAAGAATAGAACAGAAAGTGTGGAACCTCAACCGGAGAGTCAATCTAATTTAAATGTAAGGCTGGTATTAATTGAAAAGCCCGAAGAATCAAACGATGTACTTCATACAGTAGTACCAGCTGAGGTAATCCAGAGCCTTCTGGACCATAAGGAATGTATTACTTAAACTATGTATTAGTTAAATCAAACGATCTGTGATACGTTTTCGTTATAATATCGCTGCCGGCAATTAGTGGCAAGATGTGAATTTCAAGTGAAATATATGTAACATCAAAGGAGTCAATAATAGAAATAAAAACTATTTTATATGGCTTATTTTGTTGTAACTAAAATGTTGTCCTATGTATATTACAATATAGGATACTTAATATATCTAACTAAAGATAACATGTAAATTACTAGTAATTAATTCAAGTAACGACATACTCTTCTTTTAGCTTTCTAAATGTTTATCTTTTTCTAATATTATTTCACTTTCTCTCGCCTTGAATATTATATTGCCTTCTTTTAAAAATATTGTTATCTAAATTAATTATTATAATCTAGTTTTGCTTTTTGTCGGTCTTTTCTCCTGCTGTTGGTCTTCTCCCCTGCTGTCTCCCATAGGGTCCAGAGACTTCTTCCTATCCTTAAACTGTGTTTGTATTGTACTGTATTTTTGTTTTAAAACGCTGTTATTATATAGGTATTGTTTTTTGAGTTTTAAATAGTATAAGTAACTGAATTTTAATTGTTTATTAAATTCATTGACCGTTTTTATTTGGTATAAACTAATTTATTAATAATTCCTGTTGTGTCTTTAAGCTTATATATATTGCAAACCTGGGATTTGAGATCAAACTACAGTTGAAAGTACTAGCCACTGGACTATTAAGGCAGTGTAATAAAAATAAACTGAGTTAACTGGTGTGTATTTTTCAAGCAATATCAGTTTAATTACTGTCGAGTCAACATTTGTACAGCTCTTCGGTTCGGAGACAATTATTGTCTACGATCACTGTCTCAAATAAATAACGTTGATTAATTTTAAACTTTTGTTATATAATAAATAGAGTGCCATGGAATATGAATTTACAATATTATATAAAAAATACGACAGAAAACAACTGCAAAAGTAATTATCGATATTATTTAGGGCCGTTATTGAGAGACCCTGGATAGTAGAAGTGTTTAAGTTTCACAGTAATGTATGACGTATATGAATTGAAACAAACATATTATGTGAAGACAAATTATATACTATGTTTTGTTTAATTTACAAACTTAAATACTTTTAAAATAAGAATATAAATATTATATTACACAATCAAGCCTAATCAGTATTCTAAAAATCAATTAAAGTTTATAATAACTTTAACAAGAACTTAAAACAAAAGATCATATTTTTCCTGCAGGCGTTAATTTTTATTCTTATAACCTTCAGCATTATTGCCATTATACCTTCGAACCTTAAAATATAAGGGTCATGAATAATTCCTCTTTTAGCTGTCTTCAAAGGGTTTTAAATAGAAATTGGTAGTTGCGAGTTGCTGTATCAATATTGCATGAGGAAACTGTGGCGAGTGCACGTTCAAATAACGAATTTTGGACGTCTTATTTTCATTGGCTCTAGAATTTAGGATTTCATTGAAAATCGGTAAAGTATGGATAAGAATAAATGTATGTACATATTTAAGTATTAAACGTAGTGGTTTATATCGTGCATTGGAAACCCTTTGCATAGTTATTTAAACTGACAAACAAATAAGTAAAAATCAAAATCAAAATTCTATTTTTCTGTTTGCATGCGTCTTTGAGCATACTTATGAATGTCAAATACGTTTACAAGATTCGCGAAAGAGCAAGACTACGCCATCCAATAAAATCCAGTAAAAGGTACTAAAGTAAAAAAATGTTTTCTAATAAGATGTATTTTGAGATTTTAAATAATTAGTAACAAGCTTGAGGTTATTTCCTTCATCCGACAGGTTTTTCAATAAGTCAGTGCGCACGTCCGGTACAGACGCCGATCAGAGAGCATTTGAAATTTAAATAACAACGTATTACCTTATTCATACATTATCTTCGATATATATGTAATAAATAAATTATCTCCTCAATTCGACAGCTCCAGAGGCAAACAATGATAAATTTAGTACCACGTTGTTGAGAACTTAAAATATTTTTCATATCATTTGAAATATCCACCTAGAATTCAAATATTCTGGCAATTCGCGTAAAGATCGCTTTAAGATCTACAGTGGTACAATATGGTCGCCCTGGGTATGCTTTTATAAATTTTATAGCATTTTCAAGTTGACGCAATTGCACAATTTAAAATGCATAGTGTCACGGAAGGAATTCGATTATATAGAAGAGAGTACGAACTATTTTTCAGTCTTAAGGCGATACAGGTCTTGAACTTGTATGATTCTTAAAGGGTCGAGTTATTTCGAGTGATTCAATTTGAGATAAAATATTTAACATATAAGTGTAGAAAATACATATAGGGCAAGCAGAACTAAAATTTCGATACATTGCCCAAACACATTTGCTGTAAGCGATATAACAAAGATACGTAATATGCAAACTCCGCAACTTACAAACGTACTAAGTAATTACGCCTTGTAATTAAAAGGCTACTTCAAAGCAAAAAGCTTAATCGCCCCGCCTAATGAGTCTACCGGAGACTGCATAAACAAAACTTGATTAAACTTCCACTAAAGTAGGTAGTTGGTTAAGACCGCCAGGAAAAACTTGTGCAACAAAATTATAATGCACGTAAACAAATGTTTTTACATTGTTCAGACTTAACGTTTAAGATAGTGATGGTTTTTCTTAATGTATTTTGTTAGCTAAAACTTTATTAAAGCCAGTGGCGCAACTTATAAATAACAACGCTTTTTATAAATAAGTTTTTCAGTCACTGACATGCACTCACGCGTCGTGTTGCAGTTTGTTATTAAAATCTAAAATATTTTTTTTACTTATTAACTTTGCCACGGAATGAAGTATTAAGTTTATACAGCAGTTTTTTTTAAATATTTCATACAAATGAATAAACACAAATTATATTTATATTAGCTTTCGAACGCACTTCCTATGGGATGATTATCGCAATACATAAAAACCTGTATATTCATATAAAGTTTATGCACATTCATGCGAACTCGTCGTCCATGCTGCATGGATGCAAGAGTTTGCGAGACCATGATTCCATGACCATGATTCGAAACCATGATTTCTGAAAAACAATAGTATTGTCGCGTTATATAAATATTGCAATAAAATCATATTTTTACATAAAACAATTAAAAAATCTTATTTAAACGTAAGGTAAACAAACGACAATAGAAAATTATTTCCAGATAAAGCCGAAATCATCGTAAAGCGTGGTATTATCAAAATATAATCAATAAAATTTAAATTAGGATAAAATGAATAATAACGTATATTGTATATTATCTCATTTTGAACTATAAGCGTTTTTATTCATCAGGCTTATAAATTCTAACAATTGAAATAATATTTTACATACATTGTATAGATAAAGAATAAAATTGTCAATCGATTTACTGAATCGTTATGCGCGCTACAGTTTTATTTGTTAAAACCTCCGGCGATCGGTGGTATATCATATTTACGTTCAGCGCAGTCCGGTGCTGCCATAAACGTCATCGCGCGAACTAAACGGGCCCACTGGGGGTGCTCTGTAAGCCATCGTTTGAGCCCGTCCCAAGTTACACACTTTTAACAATCGAATCGATTTCTACCGAAGTCTAAATCATGCTACTATGTGTGGCTGTTCGTGATGGTCATGTAAATAATGGTATGGCATTGCACTACTATGTAAGTTTTAATGGCGACACCGTCATAATTATATACACTTTCAATGTAGATCTCTCAATCGCAAATCTAATTTTAGAAGAGTAGTTTTATGAAGAAAGGACGAAGGGTAGGATAAATGGTACCACCTCCTCCTCTGCGTTGATTTTGAGTCAAATCATACTGTTTCTATAAGATAAACGTTATTAACATTGCTTACAATTAACAATTGATCGCATCTATCTATCATGAAATATTATAAATTAAAATAGAACAACAAATACGTATTTCATTTTACGACGCTTACACTGTTTACTTTAGTCAATAGCAAGAATACAACGCGCATGTGCTCGTGATCTACCGACGCACTCTCTTTCTCTCCTACTTTCTACCTTCGTGTATATTTCTCTCTCCCTCTTGCGTTGGAATATTAGACGCTACATTGTTAACGCTCGCGCTAGCCTACGCATGCGTTCGAGTGGCACGCATTCACTATCGCTCTGTCTCTTTCTTTTTCCCCTCCCCAGGAGCATTGAATGTTTCACGCAACAGTACTTCCATTATATAGCCCTTCCATGGTGCCGTTAAACGTTTAACGCAACCTTGTTTGAAGGCGTATTAGAATTACTGAGAGTTACAGCCTATTAAGGCTCTATGTATTTTACAAGTCTTACGTTTGTCCTCATCGTTTAAAGGTCCTATTAACAGAAACCTGTATATATAAATCTGTGTTAAAAAAAGAGTGGTCAGTTTCAGCAACTCCAAAGAAACCTTTTGCCGAGTCGTTTATTTTGCTACCGTGCCGTTTTAATTATTTACTATTGATATAATTGTTTTTGCCATGTTATATTCCTACCCAATTGCTTTTAATGTATTTACATTGTATATTCGCAATTCTCGGCGAATATCATTCACATGCGACATCTTTGATACAAAACGTCCCCACGGGGAGATGTGCTGTGATATACTGGATTATGAGGAATCGTCTTATAACTTTATATTACGTATTTACATATTATGCGTTTATCGTCTTTATTTTTACATGTGTGATGTTTAAAAGTAAAATTAAATAAAATTAAAGATGACCTGCTTGGCTTAAAAAATTACAATGAAAAGTTAAAATAATAAATAAAAAAACACGCACAGTTTTATTGTTGAATCGAGTCTTAAGCAACTTGAATAAACACTACTTAGCGTTCAGTCTCATTTCTGAATCTAACTCTGAGCTCTTCTTGTAGCTTGTACCATACCGAAAATATGCAGTGTCCACTATCAAAAATTCACTTTACTATAATGCGGGTGCATCGTTAATAATTCAACCCAGCCGATGCGTTTTAATCGAAAATAACTTACAGATAATATCCGATTATTCAGAGCTTAACAATTTATATATCCAATACATTAACGTTTCATCCTCTCTCGTATCACGAAAATTATGTTATTTTAATAGTTTAATTTCCATTATTGACAGACAGACCGAAATGATAATAATACGTAGATTGAAACTTTGTTATTGGATAGCTGGATATTTTATGTAGTAACTTGCAATGTTTTGATTTCTTAAACTAAATTCTTACGTGTTTTAAAATAAAGTCTAATGTCTCAATGACTGGGCTTTCAACCATTTGTCACCAAAAGATAGGGTGGTTCTCCAACCTCTGGAAGGAAGGAATTTTATCATTGTATCATGTATATCGACTGAATTAAAACGATTATTTATTTATTTAGTACTCCTACAACTAACATAAATTATATAAAATTACAAACAAATATACTGAGAATATAGCCAAAGATGGAATACATAGATGATACATACATTTAACAGCAAAAATATTTAAAAAAGGGAACAAACAAACAAAAATTATTTAATACATTTGACTAATTGTGATTTAATTTATTTAACTAAGCCTAAATTAGTTGTGTTGTGTGATGATGTAAAAGTGTGTGTACGTGATGGTGTGTATGTGGGGTGTGCTCATGATGTGTGTGATTTGGCGCTATGGATATTCTTAATACATTTTTTAACAACATTCCGCGATAACCTAAACAAGTCAAGGCCCAAATGGTGGTCATTGTATGTCCGGACAGCGCGATATTATTATGAAAGATCTCGCAAAAAATCGTTTTATAAAAGCAATAGACTTCACAAGATTTTTGACCTCAATTACTATTGAGTACAACGATTTGTAGCGACACCTATATTATACGGATACAATCTCTTCGATGGCGTCATATTCTGAAACGCGCTAAGTTATTCTAACTGGATATATACAAGTTACAACTACTTTACCTTAGCTTAACCACCGCCTTTGGGACAGGCAGTGGTTAGACAGAATATTGCTTTTAGATATGAGTAAGAGCAGCACCTTCTTCCCTCCACAGGGTCATCTTTTTTAAACTAATGCGTTCTATTATTACAAATAAAACTTGCACTTATTGATTACAAAGAAATTATTATATAATTATCTTAATAATAAACAGTTTAAGTAGAGTAAGAAAATCTCCAAACCAACGAGTACCAAATGAAGATTGTACTTGACGTTCTGGGAAACAGAGTTTACCTCTAAATTAATATTAAGCCGCTACTTTAGAGGCAATGCCGCTAGATGCTCGGTCGGGCGGATTTTAAAAGTTCAGCATCCCGCCAAACGGTTCTAAAAAACATGGCGGTGGACAGTATTGTAAAAAGGGTTATGATTTATGAAAACTGCCCATAGAGTCGGAATTTATAAATTTAAAATACAAGCAATAAAACAGCGTTATTATAAAATAAATTATATAAACATATTTTACAAAATTGTGTTATCTATTTTTAATCTTTTTTTTTAATTGTTTCTAATAAAACACATTAAAACTATTTCACCATAAAAAGGTTTATAATATTTACATTGAATGCTATATTTATTTCCAAAATATAAAGGATACGAAATATAAAACTTCCTCGTGGAATGATTATGAATGCATATTTTTAATGCCTGTTCAAGTGTGGAATCGTGTCTCTCAAGGGATTGGTTGCATTGTTCCATGATTAAAACTGGGAATCCCCTTTGTATTACGCTGAAATTATCGCTTTTATTTACATTCACCTGGAGAATTGGGGTTTTTACACTGCGTTTGTTAATACTGAATTTATTTCAGTAGATTTTGCCTGTGTTGTCTTTATGAAATGGAGATGACAATATTTACTACCAAATCAAACCATCATATTATGCGCCTTTCTACTGACGAAATAATTTTGAGTACTTTTAACGAACTTGTTTTTTAGTATAAAAGTATTATTTCTATACTTCCCCGCGGCCTTTTACTTTCCACCTTACCGATAACAACTACCTTATCGTTGTTAAATAAGGCTATACATATAGATAATTAAAGTAAGCTGTAGTCAGGGAAATGTAATATTTTTTACCACTACACAAATTTTCAAATTGGCTTCGTATTTATTGTTGTTGCCTTATTTAAGTTAAATGAAGAAAGAAGGTAATTTATAAATATTGTGTGTTGTTACAAGTTATTATTTACAATATTACGAGAGCCGAGAATGAAAATATAAATTATTACGTATAAAGGATGCTTAAGTAGAATTTATTTCAGTGGCAATAGCTTCATTGGCGGATCAGCGGAAAAGTTCTGATTACAATATTGATGAGAATACAATTCAATCAAACAGATGAGCTCTTGAATATTCACTCATATTACAGATCTACAGTTTATGGAGAGTGCGAGACAGCGTTTATAATATTATCTAGAATCCGTAGATTTTTCTACTAAATGGAATGTTATATTTTGATTACAAGCGGTTTAAAGATTTTATTGTTATTAAGGTGGATTAAATGACTAATTACCATGACTTTAAAAACATCTTACAAACTGTTATCAAAATATCTATTATTAAAATAAAACACTTTTTTACCGTATTGAAGCTATGTATTATTGTAAACTTATAATAATTACTAGCGGACCTGACAGACGTTGTCCTGTCTACACGTCTTTAATTTGAAAATTTCAAACTTTTTTTAATAAGCTAAAACATTCTGGACCATTTTGATGAAAATTATAATTCAAACGTATGGCAATATCTAACGATCCAGCCCATGGTCTACAATAACACAATGATAACAAAACTTTTTTTTAATTTGATCGCAGCGCTAACTGTCGGGACAGACTAAAATTCGAATATTATTTAAAATTTGACACTGCGATGGTAGCGCCGTCTGTCGGATCCAATGTAAAACATTCCAAAATCAACAACTACTAATAAATTAAAAATTAATTAAAAAAACATTGTCCAGGGGACAAAATTGTGAATCTAAACCATTCCCAGATGGATTCATTCCCTTGAACACACACAAAAAATTTCGTCAAAATCGGTCCAGTCGTTTAGGAGGAGTTCAGTCACATACACACGCACACAAGAAATATATATATTAAGATTTAACATAATTTTAAATTTATCCGATGTTTCGCGTGCTTAACAGCGTGCGTGGTCACGGTGACTGAAGACAAAAGTTGTTGAATGTCAAAAAAGTATGTAAAAAAGTTATATCATACATACATAGCTTCAATCCGGTAAAAAAGTTTTCTTTTAATAGGTAAAAACTATGTTAATAAAAGACAATACTATATCTATTATTTATTTATTTAGTGGATTTGAATTATTTTAATGCGATTTTCGAGCGAAATTGAATTTATTATTTATTATATTGCACTTGTATATTATCCTAACACGGCACCCCAAATACAATAAACGAAAATGAGGAAGATAATTTAAAAGGTAGATAGACAAATTAAGGAAACAGCAGAAGGAGAGAGTGACACACTGCAGAGAGGAATGGCGGCATTTGGAGGAGGCCTTAGGAAAACAGGGCGCACAGATACCATAAAATAATGAGAGAAATATAACGAAATATAAAGTGTTTACGAATAAAGGTATCTGAAATATCGTACACAAAATACATTATTAAACATTTTCTTTTTACATTTTATCTTGCCTTCAATATTAATTTTACTAAAGCTACATAAAGGCAGAGGCTGAGCAAAATGTAAATCTGTCTAAGTTCAAGAATACTTCACTTGCAAAATCCATTATTATAATTGTCAGATTGAGCCCATACTGAATAGTAATAGTTTAAAATACTTCACGTCCAATGTACTTTTAGAAATCGTTTTTATTTACTATTACTTCTTGGTTTAAATTTTACTTTATATAGCAAATAAAGATAAAAAAATGTAACAAATATGAGTAGTGTCTTAAGCGTATGATGGTCGATGAAGCAGCTATATAGGTACAAGAAAATGTAAATAAAGTATAACACTTACTCTTCGCCTCAAATGCACCACATTTTATTTTTTTAGAGAAAAGAGATTTAATACAAGAAATTCTAACACCGAACTAAACATACGTCAATACAATTCGGGTCATGGATCATGTTTGTCTAAGGCAAATAACAATTACATGCAAATATAACGTACTAATGTAAATATATTATAATTAATATATTTATAATCAATAGTATGAATTTATACATTTCAAACAATTATATATCATATAGCCGCCACACATGTCACCTTTGACCTAGTAATTATAATTTCAAAGTAAATATTTTTTCGTCTGACGCAGTATAATTGGTTACATTGAAAGTATTATCTTGTTGACGGTCGGAACTTGCAAGAAGTTCTTTAGTCGTAAAGTTTCAGTTTGGAGTAATCAACCCGTCAAGCCCAAATTCATATAAACCACGAGCCTGTATAATACCGAATAAGCTAACAGCTACAAGCCACGCCCAAGATATAAACACTACGAGCATTAACATAGGGTTGTCACATACACCCGTGGGGTGGCTACACACTACGCTGAAGTGATTTCATATTAATTCAATAGTCCTGAAGACCAGTCTCGGATAGAGGTATTAAACTTTAGGTGACTTCAATGGTTTTCCAAGACATAAAATATCGAGGTACGAAAACACTTAACATACACCCTATAGTCAACAAATGGTTTTATTTAGTTTTAGTAAAACGTTTATTTAACATAAATAATCTAAAACTACAGATAAAACCTGGTACCATACACCACAGTAAAATAATTAAATTCATTATTAACATAAGCGTTAAAAAAATAAACTACTTTTACGGTAGAAGAACTGCGTTGGGAGACTTATTTTTTTTACAATTTATGTTTTTGACGGCATGTGGTTGTTCGTTCGCCATATACATAATTTGTTACAGAAACGTGTGGAAATACCTTTTCTACAAATTGTAATAATTGCATTCGCCGCGAGCTGCCGTTAGTCGCACGAATTTGCATGACTAATGAATGAAGAGCTTTTTTCCCTTCAACTTTGTTCTCTTCTGTACGTTTATTTTGGATAATTAATGGGAATATTTTGTTATATAATGAATTCGTATACTATTTTCATTAAAGCGACCGAAAGACAAGCGAAGCAATTTAACGAGTACAATTCGGTTAACGTAGTTAGTAGTTTTCAGAAATGTATTTTCAATATTGATTCTAAAAAAATCTTGTAAATGCATACTTTAATCTAAATAAATATTAATATTAAGAGAAGATAATATTATTTAGAACTAAATTAGTTATGGTATTAGACATCGTATGCTGATTCAGTAGTGGTTCATGCATGCTTCGACACATAAGTCTCTCTGTTTTCGGGTTATTTCGCACTTACACTACTTACACTTATTTTTTGTTATTATGACATTAACTGCAACGCCCGTAGCAAATGTAGATTGACTTGGATTCGCTTCTATTCATCGGTGTCGACAATGGCTACCGACCATCCGGACGTTCAATAATCCAAAACTTCCCAGATTTAAACAATTGAACGAAAAATAGACCATGTTTGTTACCGCCAACAGTGTTGGTCTCGTTACACGCCGTTAATGCTTCGTGTTGTTTGTGCAGCGGTATTTCCACGTAGGAACATATATTCGAAATTTTTACGAAGTTCCAATTTATCCATTGAGCCAAAAAATACCGCTATTTCACAAAAACAAAAAACCATAAAAAACCAATGACTGAATTTGAAATTAAATTAACACGGCTTTCGAATAAAGTTTATTTGAATTTCGAATTGTACGCATAAATAAAATCAGTTAATACTGGTTATAGGGCCTTTAATTACCAAGGTTATAAAATTAAATACCTATTATTATAAACGTGTTTAACACTGCATACAGAAGAAAAAAAGTATTTAGAAGCAACTCAAACGTAGGAAAAAACACAAAATTGCAGGAATTACTAATCTTTTATGTTTTTCACTTAGTGAACAATCTTCTACAATCAACATAAACACACATAAATTGTTTTAGTATAGTTATGTCATAAATAAAATAAAATCAAAATAAAACTTTTTTGGCCCAGGGACCTGGGTGAAATCCGCCCCCAACTGTCCAGTGTCCATTCAAGGGTGACCGAATTCTACTTTGGACACCTGAATCTACATTAGTCGAAGCTTCCTAATAACACCAATGCATACATAAGTACAGATAAAGGCTTCTAATATTTATTTAGCCAGGCCTGCATCCAATACAGTCGTATGTACATACCATCGCAATAGTAGATAGATTTAGAATGTGTATTTGATGTCTGCAGGGTATATTCGCTGTTCCTAAATGCTTGTGACAGGCGAAGCGCCTTGGTTTGACGTACAACAAGATTGCGTGAATTTACTACCAATATATTAGTTTTGTGGTTGTTGACGGATATACTTAAATAAGATTAATATCTCGGCAAGGATTATTTGGAGACTTTAATATTTGTATAATAGTCGAGTAAGAAGCTATAAGTATTTAGCTTTACTTATAATTATTACAATTACTTGAACTTTTTCCAATATATAAAAATTAGAGACTTGCACAGAAAGCGTTAATAATATTTTTTTAGTTATAAACAAAATTGGACATTAATTGATAAGTGAAACTTTTCTGTCGAAAAAATTCAAATAATATACTACTAAAGTATATTATTTGAATTTTCAGTTGTTTTAGCCGTATATTGTATATATATGTGTGTATTTGTCGCGAGTGAGCGTTGCCTTTTTTTATAATTATTAAGTCATAGTATTTATACGAGTAAAGGATTCTAAAGTATTTAGATGGTACGATTGGAGAAGAAGGAAGACAAAAGAAGACCAAGGTATAACTTCCAGTAAAAAAAAAATATTTCGGATCCGAAATTTCGAAGGCCTGTAACAAAAAGGGGGTCACTGTCGATTTGCTAATTTAAAATAAAAATAATATTAAACGCTGGAAAGTTGAGTAAAACCTTTTATAATTCCAATCTATTTAATACAAATAAGTCAACCAAATAAATTTATGCCAAATCAATAATTGTACAAGCTCGGATTTCCCAAGGGCAAAGGGAAAATGATTTAGTTTAGTTTGACCGGCTAAGACGGCCTAAGTTATACCCCGGAGACAACCCTAGTCTCCTTAATAATTATTATCATTTTATGTACTTCCGTAGAACCTCGATCAGATTATTAATGACAATGATAAAAATATATCTTATATATTATAATATATCTAGTTTCACACATATACTCGTAAGTGTTCTTACCTTTTACACACACAAACAATACGTAATTCATAATGCAATCTACGAGTAGCCTAATTTAAAACAAATCAATAATTATTAATCATATCTAGTTTGCTAACACGTCTAACACTTAAAGTCTGTATTGATGCGATTCTTTGTGTGTATTAACAGTAAAGACAGGGGCGCCTGGACTTAAAAAAAAAGTCATGTCATATAATAAATTTTTCACACTTGATACTTGATGTATAAGAAATAAAAATTGTGTTTAACTATTACTCGATACTTCATATTCATTATAAAGTGAAATTTTCATCATATCTTTTGATTTACACATCCGATTACAGTCCACATCTCAGCTGACCCAAAAGCTGGCAGCTACATTGGACAAAGATTTAGTCTAGCTATTCAAAGAGGCTACGCTGGCAGTATCTTCGAAACCCTGCCTCAAAGGACGCCTTTTAATAATACATTTTAGTTATTATATCTTGGGGTTAGTTAAGTTATTATTAAGGTATTTTTGTTAGTTAAGTTATTTGACAAAAATACAGAAATTAAGAGAAAAAAGAGAACTCCTCCATGGGGTTTGGGGAATACATATCTTTACGTAAATTTAAAGATTTACGTATATTTTATTTGCAAACTTTCGCTTCTCTCGAAAACTCCAAAGAAACATCATAAAACAAGTATAAACCCGCAAGAGGGCTCTCTCAATCAAGCGAGGGTCTGTCGCGTTATGATTAGCAGTTTGTCACCGCTCCGCATTCGGCACACGTGCTGATAATCAAGAAACTTGGCCGGCGACGTCAGCCAACGTGACGCCCATTCCGCCAATATGCGACGTGCTTGCGGCCCCGTGATGAATAGACAGTTTCGCTAAGCTTTCTACTTTATTTTGCAAGATTTTAAAAATAAGAAACGAAAAATTTTCAATGTTTATATCCAACATTGACTTATATCTGAATGTTTTTTTTTTTATAGAGCAAACGGGCAGGAGGTTCACCTGATGTTAAGTGATACCGCCGCCCATGGATACTTAATGCCAGAGGGCTCGCGAGTGCGTTGGGAGCCTTTTAAGAATTGGTACGCTTTTTTCTTGAAGGACCCTAAGTCGAAAAAAATTGTAAAAACCTCATCCCGTATCATTATCACTTACTACGTTATCATTCATTACTATCACCATTTACATACTACTTAATATAGATTTCATTTAATAGGTACGTAACTATTTATTAATCAAATAGACAACTTTGTGCTTGCTGGATGTGTTTTTTTTAAGAGGAAAATGATGAACCAACTGATGCTAAGTGATATCATTGACATTTGGATTATATGAGTGCAATGGTATTTTGAGAGTGTGAGAAAAATGTGACTGGATTTTTTATTGCCTTATGTTCACAATACTAAGTTCTTCAAAGGCTCTTTAAAAGTCTCTAGGGATAACTAAGTCCCCCTAGATATGTCGTAGGCCCCACTCGGAGTTAATAACACTAAAGAAGCGCCTCCGAGACAATCACGGCTTTTGATCTCAGCCTCTTGACGTGACCGGAATTCCTGATCGATATTGATCCGATACAGTACTGATGGCTTATAGTTTCGATTGTATTTATTCAAAAGTAAATGATACTTGAGTCTATGGTTCATTTATATACTTCATTTGCGTATAAAATAATGTCATCAAAGTACGACTTTCAAGGTCAAAGGCAAAAATCATTTATTCGTTTCGGTAACACATTGTACACTTATGAACGAAAAAAAAATATTATACGCTTCTAATTTTACATTTACTACCAATTCTCTAATCAAGGGCGTAGAACGGAAGAAATGAACTGGCAAGAAACTCTCCGCCACTGTTTTTAATCGCCAAGTATTTCGTTTTTTTTCTTACACAGCGTTTGTAAGGAGCTGCAACCATTACACCATTGTTCCACATGACATCTAAGTAATAAATAATAATAATATAAAATAAAAACAAAGATGTGTCTCGGATTGTCAAAGATCCTCTATCAGTAGTAGGCATGGTGAAATAGGAGTACGCACTTACATTTTCGTAGGGACAACCCACAGATCGCTCTTATACCCGCTTTTGCACTACAAATATCGGTTTAATGTCAGCCGCATTACCACACAAAATAACACCATTATTATCGTTAACCGAGTCAATAATATAATAAATTCGCTTAAATCCGTTAAATTACTTTTTGAGTTATAAAAATACAACATACTTTCTAATTCTTTCTTATCTTTATTGATGATAAACTGTTATTTTTATATTTTCACTAGCGACCCGCCCCGGCTTCGCACGGGTGCAATGCTGTGCAATGCTGATACTAAATACACAACAGAAAATCTGTGAACGTTGTATATGAAAATGTGGGTTATCCATAAGAGATAGACATATACCATCACGGACTTTTCTGTAGACCTTTTCAATGTGTACAATACTTAGTACATTATTTTGATAAAAGTCGTAGGGTTCAGCCTGCGTTTGCAATGTAATTATTTACGACATCACATTAGAAACCTCAAAAATAACAGTACTTCTCCACTATTGGATGTTATTATACATATTAACCTTCCTCTTGAATCAATCTGTCTATAACCGCATCAAAATCCGTTGCGTACTTTCAAAGATTTAAGCATACAAAGGGACATAGGGACAGAGAAAGCGACTACTATGTAGTGATTATTCATTTTTCATTATATTTTCATTTCTTTAATCTTAAATATCTACAATACACTGGTTTTCAATAAATTTTCGCCACACATAGTTCAGTTTCAGGTTCCTGAAATGGGATACAGTACAGGATTTATGCTTGGTAATTTCTGATTGGCTTTATTTGATTATAATATCTCGCCTAGCAATTAAATTCAATTGTTATACAAGTATTAGAATCTCAGGTGTTTCCTAGTATTGTAAATATTGAAGCTCTTATTAATAGCAACATTATATAAATATATTTTTACTGTTGTTTTAAGGTAAAAGATTTTAAGAAGGAAGTGGTTATAATTACAAAATAACTTCAAAGATTGTAGTATGATTTCTATCAAATCAGAACAAAAGTGAACAGAAGGCTCACAGCCGATGCTCGGGCGAGTGGCACATCCGGTCGTGACGTCACAGGCAGATGTAGCGAGCACTTCCGGCCGGCCACTTCCGCTCCACGGAAACACCTCGCCCACGTATTTCACGAAATAATACTGAAATTGACTTGCTTAAATGGTTTTTACTGCTTACACACCTCTTTCTTTATATATTCATTTTTTCCACGTTTATTCAAAAAAATATGGCTTATTTTTTGGGAAGATATGATGAAAATATAATCTAGCAAGAAATACTAGATTATATTCCTATTTTTATTCAAGACCGAACGCGATGGAGACTCACTGTGGACGCCCTCAACCCCATCTACGGGTTATAGGTCTTTAAAAAAGATAGAATATATTACTTTCAATTTATTATTTGAACTGTGCTGTAAGTGTACTAATAATTTAACATATAAAAATCTTTTATTTTTAAATCAGGTGAAAATGCGCTTACGCAGGCCCGCGTCATAGATTAATCTTGACACGGGGCTGTGGGGCTGGATCTACACTGAAATCCCTCTGCTATTCAGAGAAGTAGCGACACCCCACCGACTGATAAATACCTCAGCCTAACACGCCCTTAAGATGGGCCGTCGGGGTTTGCCAGGCATTCTACCCAAGAAATCATATAAAAACCTACACCAAATTTACGCGACATAAAATACTTTCTATTAGTAAATATGTTAATTTAATATATGGGTCGCATCAATATAAGAAGTCACTTGTGTACTTTGTTTAAAATAATCGACTGCGAATATAAATCAAGTTCTGATTTCTCTAGAAAATCATCTTTAAACTACCACTTAGCATAACCAATCGGACCAGGCTACTTCGAGTAACAAGGAAAATATACATACATAATATACCGCGAACCACGTTTTGTAATTTAGTTAAAAATGTCTAGCAAACGTGCAACTAGTCAACGTGCTTAAAATGGCTAGATATATTTCTGTTTTAACCTTAAATTCTTAATTAAACCTTTAAAAAGCGTAAAAAGGTTAACGAAGCACGTTAAAACTCTAAAATTTCAAACTAAATAACTTTTAATATACATTGAAAAGCCAGTGCAACATAAATAATAAATATGCAATAAAATTAAACTGACCGAATTATAGCCTAAACGAAAACCATAATTCAAAGCTGTCCTGTAGCCATTCCATTTTAAATTATTTTGAAGTTAAAAATGAATGGTTTCGTAGTTCATACTCCGCCGGTCACAGAAATAACGCAAACTAAATGAACTTTTTATTTTTTTGCATTTTTTTCCAAATAGCAACCCACCGTTAGTAATTCAATTAATTTCGGTTGACTAAGACTGGTTCAATTCCTGATTTATACCTAGATTAAAAATAACGCTTTATTAAGCTGTGCTTTCTCTATGGCACGTAAATGAACTTTTTCGATTAATGCTCATTGTATGGTATGTTTGATCCCTCATTGCGATTTATAATATTAACATTTTTTTTAATAACTCCCTGCATCTGTTTAAGTTTTATTAGTCTAATGTTTTTTTCTTAAAATTCTCATGTTAATAATTTAAAATAAACGAAGCAAATGAAACTTTAACTAAATTAGGCATATGGTGTATTTACCGACTCAGTCTATATCACTGTATCATATACTATATCATTGTATCGCATACATAGCGATTCTTAAACCTGGAATCGTGAGTTCTTAGCCCATCTACTAGTTCTATGTGCTGAATCCTGTTCATTCGTTGCAGGTGTAGAAAATTATCTTTAATTCTGATGAAACCTTTTATGGGATCCGTTCCTAATAATTTTATGCATACTTAGCAGCTGTAAGAAAATACTTAAATAACGTACAATAGTGATAATACCGTCGCATTTCCTTGAGTGAAACCAAGAAAACAACGATGCTACCTTAATCAATCAGGGCCTCAAATCACTGTATCCATTTTGTGATCATTTTTGTCATAGTCGAGGTGATCAGCCGTCTGTTCCTGACTAACACCGTCTTTTTTAGCCTAAGACAGGCCGATGCTTTTTTCCGTACAAGTTTTAAAATTCACACATAGACACGAAGTACATACGAAGAGACATGAACCTAGATCAAGGATGAGAGCGTCAAGCTACAAGGCATCATTGATTCCTCCTTATTTGTGATGTGTAATTATTATTCGTATACCAATATAACCGAATAAACGGCCATAAAGCAATTAGTATTCAATACATAACTTCGCCGGTGACAATTAGTTTTGATACTTTGAAAGTAATCGAGACGGTGTTAGGATAATACGCCAAGTTCGACCTTAAAGTTTGACACTTTGACAGGCACCCGTTTGACAGTATGACAAGTACTGATCTGAAATTATCTAAGTAATCTCGCTAATTAGATTTTAATTTTTAATGCCATACCTTATAACTTAAACTTGCATAACTTAAATTTGTGTTTTGCGAATGCAGAATGAATCTTTACGCAACTTACTACGGATTTTTACTTCACAATGCTAACTCAGTAAAAGAAAAATCAAATTGTTGGGGAAAATTAATTTCTATCAATTAATCCTGATAATCAGAAAATACGACAGTTTTAATCGTTGTCCTAAGGTTTAAAACAAAATTCCTTTATTATTATTAAAACATAAATTTATAAATATTAATATATAATTAAATGCTTGTAACAAACAAAATCTTTTTTTACATTCTATAATTAGATGATAATTTTAAAGATATATCTAACACTAACAATTAACGTTGAATAATCTCCGGTTACAGTATAAATACACGTCTACTATTTTTAGAACTTTATTTAAAATCATATTAACACTACGGAAAAGCCAGATAAGTCTTTCAAGTAAAAAAAGATCTTAACAAAACGTGCTCAAATTCCGGAATCGCGAAAAAATTATACATTCCAGTAAGCACTTTCTACTTCCACCGATCAAGGTGTGGATTATCTAAATCTTTAGATTATCACTTTCCCCCCATTTACTGATACTCTGTAATGGATCAGTGCCATAAGTACCTCTGTAACTTGTGGGAGATATTTACATTAAAACCTCTTTGACCTTTCTTATAGGTCAAGTTTATTCTGAAACAATTTCTCTAGGAATTATTGTTTGCGAGGGTATTAAAGCCTGCCTACTAAATTCCTCTTAAAATACAGCTTACGATCACTTATATTATAAACTAGCTGCCCACCCGAACTTCATTTCGCCTTGATATTATAATTTTTAAATTAAGGCTTTTCTTTAATTTTTATTGCCGCAAAAACCTCCCACAAAGTAATAAAAAATTGGTCGAATTGGTCCAACCGTCTTCGAGGGTTGCGCTTAGCAACATATTTTTTATACAGCAATAATTTATAACATGAATAAATTCTATATAAACAAAGGTCTTTGGTTGGGATTCTTTTTTGTTCATTTATCTGAGAAATAAAATTGTTTGAACTCCACTTCGTTTACTACTGATGTATACACAATACGTCCTCGTTGAAGCCCAAGCAAATAAGCTTACTCAATTATGCAACACTGATATTGTTGCAAGTGCCAAGGTTATTATTACCTGGCAATCTAAAACAATTTGAACTCCCAAGAATCGAACTCTAGATTATAATATGTACAATGACGCCACAAATGTGTACTATTCCAAAAAGTATTTATAGTCAAGGCCGGCAACGCACTCACCAGTCTGCCATTGTGTCCATGGGCGGAATCACTTAAGATCAAATGAGCTTCCTGTCCGGGTGTTCTATAATAAAACTACAATTATTCTATCTATCTCTATTTCAAAAACAGTTATTTCCTGTTAGAAAACAGAAGTGGTTAATTAAAACAGAAATATATTGCAATTAAAATACAGTTGAAAAATGAGACGTGACTAACATAAAATTCATTAAAAGCGTCGTTAAAATGTAGACAGCTTCTAATTAATGCAGTGAAATGTTAATTCGAAATAGATATTCTGCAATAATTTATCAAAAATAAAACGCGAGGGTTGTCAGTCTGGATAAAGCAAAAACAAAACACCATCAGATCGCGATGGAAGCGTCGCGTTGTTCTGAATTTTTATGTCCGGTCACGAACTTGGAATTTTAATAGAACTACATTAGGTTGCTACAAACAACTGCCTCTAAGGGTTTTTATACACTGGCGTATATAAGCCAAGTATATGTCAAAATAAAAGGCGTAAGGAAAATGAATTAAAAAAAGGGCTCTATGTATTCTAACCTCCTAAACTAACTCATAAAATTTAAATCAGCCTTTTAGCACTCCTTTAACTAAAGTACTGTATTGCAATTTTATGATTGATGAAACGTTAATTTTAAACTTGTAAGAATGAAGATACTATTTTATTTGCATAAGATCTTGAATTCCAGACCGTTTAATAAACAATGTGCCTTCAAGTATTTACCAAATCTTCTAAATTGGATCCACAACTGCGCGTTTTTCTTGTGTTATCTTGTCTTGACAGTTTTTGCCGCGCCCCACCACTTTGTGGAACCAACCGGTCCTTCAAGAAAAGGACCTACCAAGTCTTAAACGGCCGGCAACGCATTTGCGATCCCTCTGGCGTTGATAGTGCACATGGGCGGTGGTGTCACCTACGTGAGCCTCCTGCCCGTTTGCCCCTGTTCTATAAAAAATGTAACTTTATAATAACTCGCTTATTGTTTCAATTGTCCCGATTCCATTTCTCTATAAAGAAAAGTTACAAACAGCCAGTTTAGTTTGAAAGACGTGTATAAATGTTATGTGTATAAATATGTTAAATGCCTTAATCTTGAATTTTTAATAATATTTAATGAGATCGAGACACTTTATACAGACTTAACGCAAATCATATCAAAATATGTAAATGTCGTTCGTGAATAATATACCTTAAAACAATATTTTCGGTCACCCGTTTTGAGCAAAAAATAAAACGTCAGCATTAGGGAACCATCTGAGGTGCCGGGTAAAAGGGTTGGCGATGCCTAACAAAATATGTCTTTGTACACAATATGGCTCTATGCGGGGACTTAGGGTGAATAATTAGGTACCAGATTTTATATATTCTTTTTATTTATATTCGCAAATTGGAGATATAAAATTCTATAAAGAGTAGCGGAGAGTTTGAAGTTTTCCTCGTAAAGTAGAAGCATTTAGCATTTAATATGTATTTCTTTATTGACGTTGATAAGAGAACATTGTGTTATCTAAATAAATAAATGATTTTGTTTTTATGTATCATAAAATTATTAATATAACTTACATTAAGAAGAAGAAAAGAAATATTAGTAACAAAATAATAAAAAATATAGTACATAGCTCCGAAAATCGGTTAATTATTCAAGCACAGCGCGGAAGAGATGTGAAATAAAAGAGTTTAAAACCCGCCATTCCGACAATCGCTAGTTTATTTACAAGCCAGATTGCGCGGTGTCTTTTCAAAATATTTCCGAATAATTTTACTTATTATTTTAGCTGAGAATTCTGAGGTTTATTAACTATACATTTTCTGGGAAAAGTATTGATATTTGTTGCGACTAATAAATACTACGCATATTTTATATATAGATTTAAAATATGGCGCCATAAATCGTATAAATTTTTATTTTTTGACAACAATACATAAATAATTAACATTTAGGAGAAGTTTTTGTTCAAGTGTATTCCTTCCTGTGGGTAGCGGAACAAGATATTGGGATGTGATTTGTCGCAGACAATATATTATAATGCTTGTTGAATACTATATTTCTTTCATTACCGTTTAATAAAGACTAGATCAAGCATAGGAACCACTCCATTACTTAATTGCTTCACTTATTTTACATAAACTGTTTAATTTTAACCGTTACAAATGTTCATTATTTTAAGTTAGTCAAGCCTCGCGCGCTTTTGTTTAGAATGGAATTATTGAGGAGGGATAGTGTATTGTTCCTCCAACCTGAAGCGGGGATACTCGACTACGCTAAGCTCCCAGGTTGAAGGTACCAGTGGCTAAGTTCGAGAAGTTCTATACATCCTTAGCGGCTGGAATAAATTTGTTAGGGTGTTTTTCAGGGTATGAGGTCATTGTAGTGATTTGTAAGCGCAGTCTGTAGATATCGCTACAGAATCTAGCTGTAGGCCTAAAGCAAAAGTCGGGCAAAAACTGCTGCTCATGCCCGTGCGCATATAACTAACACTGCTGGTTCTATGTTCTATGCCCTATTCCGACTCGATATTGTTTAGATAAACGACGTAAATTCGTATGTAACAAGCGTATTCGTATTAACAGTATGATTCAACTGAGCATGGGACTCACATGCTATCAAGTTAGCATATCTAGCATAGCTATAGCATATATTTGCACTAAGCATAGCTTATGTTAAAATTTTTAAGAACATGTTGTGTGTTGTGAACTGTAATTAAATATTAAAAGCTCACATTATTTATTTCGATAATTTCACATTACATTATTCTGGTGTATAAGATTTAATTATGTTATATAAAGATATCCATTATTACGATAAACTAACTCTTTGAAATATGTTATTTGATATTAAAAGCGTGTATCAAAGCGTGGGAATATTTGAGGGATAGAAAATGCTAGGGCGTACGTGGCTCGAGACGCGGTTTCCATAGCTTACCACTTGGGGTGACTAAACGTTTTGCACAGATAGGATATTTTATATGAGTGTTTATTAGTAAGATTAAAGCCTTTAAGTAATAGATAAATAGAAATAAGGCCAAAGAAAATTACGATTTTCACAGTAGTTGATAATTCTACAATATCCTTATATTACAACATTTTAACTATTTTAAAGATTATCGCTCTAACTAATAAAAAAATCACTAATTAACCAATTTATTGTCTTAGCAGTATTAGTATTATTTTAGAATCACACTAAACCAGTATGCTGTCTGTTATTTTATTGCATAATACAAGAAAATGAAAACAAATGGTATTTTGTCTGGTAAAGTCTTTATTTTATACCCGTTTCATTTATTTGTTGATTTATTTAAAGTAACTATTATATAAAAATTCACTTAAAATACAGCGAAATTATTAAACCAAAATATTATATAATCTTTAAGTCATGATGGTCACCCTAGTCGCACGTGATCATAGTCCAGAACCGCCGTCTCAGCGACTGCAGTGCTGAATATTTTTCTATTTTCCACTACGTGTCAATGCAATCTATATACTGTCGTATTAAGTTAAAAGTTTAAACCACCAAGCTTATATAACATATAAAACCATCCGTAGCATCTAAACGTCCGTCGTGCCACATTTACGTTTTCTAAGGCAGTTTTTGGCGCGCACTATCACTATGTGGAACCAGCTGCCCACAGAAGTATTTTCCATAGTAACCAATTCGACTTAGGGTGTTTTGAGAAAAGAGCGTACCAATTCTTGAAAGGCCGGCAACGCACTTACGAGCCTTCTGGCAATGTGAGTGTCCATGGGCGGCGGTATCATTTAACATCATTACGACGTCCGAGAGAATTAAGTTAGCATAGGATAGAACCTTTAGCTCTATTAAAATATTTATTAACCACTCTAAAGATGATAAAATCTTTGGTCTTGCACTAAAAGATTTCAAATATATCCCTGAACTGTTGAGTTGTGGTTACTCAATACTCTTGGGTAAAATGGATTCGAGATTCAATGTCAAATCTAATGAAATTTAAACTGTATAAGTTTAATTTTTTCTCGTATCGTGCGTAAATTGGTGGTCGGTGTAGGTCTGAAAATTTTACCTACAGTATTACTATTACCAGATAAGTATTACCATTACCTTAAGTCGTAGTAAAAATGAATATCATTCAAATATCTTAGGTTTATCATAGTTGATGAAGAGACAATAGCCTCTTCTTGTCAACAGACAAGTCAGGTGTATTTTTTCAGCAATAGAGGCAACAGCTCACACAGCTAGGATGATGGACATACTAAAAGCGTCGTTTCCAGGAAGAACTATAAGCTGAATAGAGACATATTGTGGCCCCGTGATCTGACTTAAACCCAGCTGACTTTTTTCATGGAGTTATCAAAGAGTGTATTGTGTACGCGATCGCAAACGGCTCGCGAGCTGCACATTCCCGGCACATTCGCCAGATGTGGACGCACCCTAATATAATGTAATGATCATTTGTATTTTCTAATGGGCAAGTAGGTGATTTAACTTCTAGAACACACGCCGTCGACTACAAGGTCTAAGGTAAGCCGGTTTACGATGCTTTCCTTATAAGCTAGTGTTAAGTGTGCACAGAGTTAGTGCACATTAGTGCACAGCCAGGTTTTGAAGCTACGATCCAAGGTATATAAAATTTTACTATTAATAAATTAAAATTGAATATTTGTTAATTAAGTAATAGAAATAAAAAATCTAAATGCCGAAAATACCAAAATCAATATTCTACATTAAACATGTAAAAGCCTTACCACCGCTAGTTGGATTTTCTATCCTTCAAATACAAAGGATAAGTTAGACATTTTGTATCCTTTGTATGTAGAAGCACAGATTAATATTGCAACCGACTCGCAGGTGTGAGCCGAGCCAAATTGAAAATAGCTGCCGACGGTATGTTTTACATCTTACGACACGAAGCCGTTACGACTACCATTTACGACAGTATCATATCATATAAGTCTATGTCTTCCTAAACTTTTTATTTTATGTTTCATGATCATATTATTTTTTAATTTTATTTGTTAATTAGAAACTATATATTGAACGAATCATTATATAAGGAGCTTTGTTCGTCTTGCCTTTAGTTACTTTAAAGCAAAGTTTACGTATGGTTAACATTTTACATTTAAGGGATTAAATATTATGAAGATAATATTATATTATATTATTAAGATAATATAAATGTAAATTTAGAATCAATTAAACATCTTTTCAGTTGACAGTTCATAAGTGTACTTGGTTACCTATACGAATAATTTAGTGAATATATTAATTCTTATAAGTAAATATTCATAAATTTGACGATAACAGTCGAATACATATCGGCATTGTTTTTGTCTTAACTGTATACATTGTTTACCTTATATTTTAATTATAAATAGGCTACATCACTGTAGACAGAAGTTCTGGCAATCATTCTGTAGTAACAGTTGTGGCTGACACATATGATTTGGTTGTATATTATAGATATAATATGAACGTCTTGCTATTGTACTAATTTCAAGGATCCTTCTGAGCAATAAGATTTCGTAGTCACCGTGACCACGCACGCTGTAAAGCACGCGAAACGTCGGTTTAAATTTAAAATTATGTACAAATAATTATAAGTTTAAATATAATAATACATATCTATAATCCGTTAAAAAAGTGTTTTTCTTTAAAGACTTCGTTCGATTAAACGCAACTATCGTTAAGCGTGAAGGCCCTCAGCGCAACGGCTGTGCACGCTGCAGGGTGCTGTAACGTCTCGCAATTACATATCCGCAATCGACTGGGAATTCCCGATTAGAAACAAACATGGAAATTGGCCCCCAGTTTGTCCATTCATAACTCTTGCTGACGACGTTCCAGTTATTCAATTAATTTCGCATTCTCTGGAGAGGTATTAGGTATTTAAAACAATATATTCACAAATGTTCGATGAAATAATTATTTATATTTGAAATAATTGTGGACTCGTTAAAAGACAAGACATTATTTTTATTTATTATTAATTTCATTTGAAAACCATTAAAACTATTGCTCATTCATCAATGTGCACTATTGCATTAATTAATATATAATAATTGAACAGCGTTTAATTTCTAAATTAATTAATTCGTTTATAGTACAATAAATATGTTACATTCCAATGTCCAATAAGAGACAAAATACAAACATTTTGTATCATTTGAACTAATAGTCACAGTTAAAAATTTACTCGGGCGTCTGCGAGCGTACTACTCAACTAAAATAACGAAGCCTCTTAAATACAAAATAACTCCATGACTGTAACATCAGCCTTAAAAGGGATATAATTTGGGTTTTATTCTTTGATGACATCATTAGACTTACCAACCTAACATTGTACACGATAATAAATATCTAACAAACAGAAAAAGTCAAGGTACATTACAATAGAACTAACTAAAACATATTTTATGATCACTGCATAAATTTAAGATGATCACAAAAATCGTGCCGCTACAGAGGTGCATGGCGATTGAAGACAGTAGAAGTACTTAACTAGAAGTAGGTAAGCTTGGTGATTGATAATTATTTGGCAGCTACCTATTTTCATGATTTATGCTAGCGATGATGGAGGAATACTTTTTTTAAAAACCTTATCATGAGGATATTGATTAGCAGATCAATCGTGACCTGTATAATTCTTGCATCTCCTCTTCTTTTGTATTATATCGCTATTAGCTATCCATGAATCTTTAAGATTAGCTTTTTAGTTTTTAGTTAGTTATTAATATTCTATGTTTTTTTTTGTTTTTCTCTAGATCTCATTTGTATTTATTTTATCTTTTCTTACTAGGGTTGCCTGGAAAAGATCGCTTGTTAGCGATAAGGCCACCCGTTGCATCCCTTCTATTTTTTATGTATTGTGTTATTTGTGTTTCTTTGCAACGAAGTGTGAATAAATAAATAAATACTTGGATTTCGTAATTCAATGGAAGCAGATTCCAAAGCTCGCTAGTTCACAAAAGAAACTGTCTAGTGCTATTAATTGAAAGGGTAATCGAAACTATACACGTATTTAAAATAGTACTACAATTTAAATTAAATATATTAAGATTTCAATGTCTCTAATACTTATTTTCCCGAAACATCGTCATGAAGGTCATGCCCTCACAGCCTTGTCTTTCATGCCTATTGCTTCTGCTTCCTTAACATTATCGGGAAGGGAGTCATCTGATATATCAGGGACCAAAAGTGTTACAAATGCAGCAAAAAGAGCGGCTGACCCAAATACGAATGCTGGCAGACCACTCCAGTAGACCAGCTGAAAGTAAAAACTATTATTACAAAATCGTAGCTAAAACCTGTTCCATTGTCTGAGTCACAAGCTATTTTTATTGATACGTGTGTTATAGGAACACAGGTATCTTTGACTTAAGAGCCCCCAAATATTAAAAAGAAATTAGGTGTGTAAATAAACAGAATATTATTTTAATAATGTTTTTGTGAGATGTAGCAAAACCGAAGAGAATGTGATTATGTGTGATATTGAATGATATAAATAACAATGAAGTGTATATAATTAACAATATTGTTTCAACAAAGGAACACAATATGTCATTTTTGTTAAAATCCAGCGGCATTATGCAAACTTTAGACGAGTGGCGTGAATAAGACAATTCAAACGAAACTAATCATATTATGAAATAGTAAATATATCAACTTTATATACATATGTCACCTTTCGCTGTCTAAACCCGAGTTATGTAATTTTTTTATATATCTACCTGTTTCGTATTAGAACTATTAGTAAAAACGGTGTGGTGGATTTTGATTAAAAAATTACTGTATAATGCGTTTTACCTAAAATCTGACAAAAAAAAACATCTTATTTATATCAACCAGGCTCCAGAAGATAAATCACTCCATACATGCAAACAGTATTAGTTTAAATAACAACCAAGTCGCTAGTGAAATTAGAGTATTATCACTGAATAAATTCAAAACTCTCGGTATCCGTAAATTAATCAATAAAGCTATTTTTAAATATGACAAAAATTCAAATGATCCTAATCCTTGGTATTGATTTGCTCCAGTTCAAACATTTTATATGACCCAAAACTAAGCGAATAAAAAGAGTGGCGCAGAGTTTCTTGCCAGTTCTTCTTGTCCGCTCTGCGCTTTTAACTTGCGAACGGGTAGTAAATGTAAATTTAGAATCAATTTAACATCTTTTCTAATGATGTCCATAATGTTACTTATGTATCTATATAAATAAAGTTATGTCTTGTTTGAGTTTATCTTACCAACAATGGAGTCTGTTGCGCTAGTATAGATCCAACTCTTCCTAGAGATGAGCACAGAGCATGCATGGAGTTTCTAGTGTATGTAGGAAATAGTTCCGAAGTATACAAATATGTTATGGCAAAGTAGAAGGATGACATCAGTTTGCCAATCATGTAGAACGTTATGGACAGCCACGGTATATCTGAAAATAAAAATATCTCAAAAACGTGACACGTAATCACTGAATTGGGGCAGAAAGCAACAGCTATTTCGCATTGACATTTTTTTGGACAGTGTTGGCCTAGTGGCTTCAGCGTGCGACTCTCATACCGGAGGTCGTAGGTTCGATCCCGGGCTGTGCACCAATGGACTCTTTTTCTATGTGCGCATTTAACATTTACTCGAAGGATGAAGGATAACATCGTGAGGAAACCGACGTTTTAAACCCAAAAAGTCGACGACGTTCAGGCACTGGAGGCTGATCACGTACTTGCCTATTAGATTTAAAAAATGATCATGAAAGAGATTCAGAAATCTGAGGCCAAGACCTAAAGAGATTCCAGCCCCACTGATTTTTTTTATATATTTTTATCTTAATTAATCGAATACAAAAGCTTGTTGACTTGACTTCTAAAGAAACCAACAAAATCACCCTAAACATAAAAAACATAATAGATCCAAATTTTATTTAATACTTTAAAAAAAATATAGTTCTTACCTTGCGGTACAAAAGGCTGGGCCAGACACATAATAGCTCCAAGAGTAAAGCAAATTATCAACGGCTTCTTTCGTTTAAATCGCAGCAAAATGTTTGTAACGATCAACAAGCCCGGAACGTCAACCAATTGTGTCAGACCAAAGTTCACATACTTATTTCCCTGTAACGATACAGAGTTCAAAACCATTCCGTAGTTCACGAAGGTAGATGTCATCCACCAAATAACGCATACAAAGAATCTTGTTCTCAATTTCCTGGATTTTAATGTGCTCACTAAAATCTTTTTCAAACTAGTACTTTCTTCTTTCTCATAGCTTAAATTGTCAAGCATGTTTTGGTCAAGTTTTATTTTGTTTTTTGCTGCGATTTTTTCTACAATTGCAATTGCTTCTTCCTTTCGTCCTTTTGATAGATGCCATCTAGGACTCTCGTCGAGGAAGAAGATGTAGAGAATGAACAGAAGAGCAGGCGTGTAAAGGGCCCGTAGGAGCCAACGCCAATCTTGAATGAGCCAGGCAAAGACCGCAAGGAGCACGCCGCCGACTGTATAACCATAACTGGCCAGCATGTTGAAGACTAGACGCTTGTTAGAAGGGACGATTTCTAGCGCTGTAAGAAAATGTCGTATTTCGTGAACGTATAAATAAGTAAAATTAAACGATTATATATGTATTCATTCAGTCCTGTTAATTATATGAAGCATTATTCGTTCAAAATATATGATTTAAAATTTTACTTCATTTAGTTTATTTTCCTAGCCATTTAAACACTAACACTAAACATCGGCTTTTAACTAGCGATCTAAAAGATAACACAGTTTCATTCTGAAAGTAATATTTGTTAATGTTTTTTATAGTTCTGTCACATGGTCACTCTATCGTACGAATGGCATCAGCTAGCCAGATTATTAAATGTTACAAATGCTACGGCATAATATATTACAAGCCGCTTGTTAAAGGGCGCTGTTTAGTCAAAGGCAATTGAACGGCTTATTAAACTAGTTGGCTGCGAAATGGACAGTATTAAAAAAACTTACTTAATACGAACATGGGCGAGCAGATATCCCCTATGAGAGCTTCCATAAACTCCATTGCAATGAAGAACCAGTACCATTTAGAGAAACTCCTCAATACGCCGAATACTCCACCTAATACTCCCGTCAATATTGAAATATTTTTTCGACCGAACCTGTAATGTATAATAGCAAAACTTTTGTGAAGTACCACAACACCAAGTTAATATTATGTCGACGAAGAAAAACGTATATAATTGTTATTCAATATAAGATAACTGTAAATATTTATTCTCAAAGTAAGATAATGTGAGCAAGATATTATATTATATTTTTTTTTGAACCAGTGGTGCTACAATCTTTGTGTGTGAAAAAAGTGTGAGCCTCAGATTTATAATATGTATGTTTCCTTATAATTTGTGTTTTGTAATAGGCGAGTAGGTATTCAGGCTCCTACGCCCGACACGCTGGCAACTATTGGTAAGCCACACTGTTTCCTCACGATGTCTTCCTTCACCGTAGGGGTGTGTTAAGCACACATAGACAGAAAAGTCAATTGTACAGTCTAGTGACAAAACACTGCTATTGTTATTCATATACCTTTATATATGACGGTGTTTGGAGGTTTACAATAAGTATAAATGACTTGTGGCTTAGAGATTGAATTTTATTTTTATTCAAAAGAATTACATAAAATAATCATCTAACAAGATAAAGATGAAAACTTCAAACAACTTACTTATCAGAAAGAGGTCCAACGATGAGTAGACCAATCATATAACCTACGTTATGTGCTGTCCCCACCATAGTTCGTTTCCAATTCTCACAGGCGAGGTCAAACTATAAGAAAAGCAACGAATACCATATATGAAAATACAACAAACACAGCTTTATATAAAAGTAAAATAAATGGCCTAAATAGATCCAAAATAAATGACAAATCTGTGTATTTTCTTATTTTGAGGTGTTAATACAGTTTTCTAAAGCTCTAACGAACACAATCTTTATAGTTTTAGTTTTTCTACTTCAACTTTAATACAACTTTTTTGCAAATCCAGAAATATTTTATTGCTTGCCATTGCGAAAGCTAAATAAAGTTTTACACATTAGGCCTCCTCTATAGCGCCTATATTGCGATATTGCTGTTAAATTTACTTTCTGATATTTTTTGATCAAATTTGTCTTCGATCAAAATCAAAGCCTGGTTATGCAACTTCTCATACACCTCAAAATCGGGATTTCTTTTACTGACAGGAATTCAATGTAAAATTATGCGTAGTTTTGTCAAGAGATGGCACCACATGCTGTTTCCATTCGTGAAATTAATTAAATTATTTATTGCTATTCGATAACGTATCCGATAATTTATTACTTATTCTGCTATTCGGAGCGGAGAAGAATCCACTAAAAAAGAGATTTACAGGTTGTGTAACTAACACGACTTTGTTTTATATGTTTAGATTTTCTATCACCGCACGCCTTTTCTGGAAGAGATTGAAGGCACTTGCTACGGTCATGACATACCTCTCTCGCATCATCAACTTTCATTACCATGCATGCCTTTCCTTTATGGGTACTTACCTACCCTTCTCTAGTACCACGGCTAGGTAGGCACTAGGCTTTGGTTCAGATGTGTCGGACAAGGTGTACCCAATCCAACTTTCTCATCCACGGTTGCCTTGTCCTCCACACATGTCAAACATCTAAGCATTCCCTTTCGTATTCTTGTCATTAACCTATTTTAACCAATACTGCTCATTTTTATTACTTATCCTGTCACGCAACATTTTAATTGTATAATAGATAAGTAATATCACAACTAATAAAGATATGAATATTATGATAACTCACTTGAGCCACAAAACTGTCAGGGTCCTGATAAACCCAGTGGCTGCAACTTTGTGACACATTCTTGCCACACATCTCCGGCGTTTCGCTGAAATTCTGCGAGTCTGCACATCTAGAACAAATTAAATATTTTTGGTTTCGTCTCTAGAGAAAAGATGGTTTATGTTATCACGTAATTGGCAGAATTTTTATAAGACCCTGAATTACTTATGTATCGGGGAGCGACGTTTATTTTTTTTATTTATTCAATTATAAGTAATCTTTCAGCTTATATACATACTATAAAACAAACCACTAAGACAATACAAAAAGCCAAAACAGGCGTAATGTTGCTCGCTATTTTAACCTTAGTTGAATTGAAAAAAATATATATTGTAATTAGAAATAAATACTTCTAATCATTGTATCTCCTAATTCATATGATTCTCTCTTTAAAGACCATTTCAATATTATCAATTTAGTTGCTTTCATATCATATCCACACTGGATATAAAATCCAGTAACGCAACAACGCTTTGTGTTGGCTTCAGATTTGCATTTGCTTCTTTTCTGACATAACAAAATGAACAGCCTAGAGTAAAGTAACACATACACTGCCAAAAGCAAGCTCCTGTCTGTTGGGACGGTTATGCTACTTCTTGTTCCACTCTTCATATTTCATTAAGTAAGCGATCAAACTACGTCATACATATCGGTTACCTCGCGTTCCTTTACCGTAAGCGTTTTAGCTTCGATAGTTTGTAAACAATTTAAGTTTTACAACATGTAGTACATATATACTACATATTGTAAAACTTAAATTGTTGACATATTTTTTTTTATTGATAAAAAAGTTTGCCAACGCTTGGCACACTACACTACACTACACTGATACATCGCTAAAAAAAGAAAATCACTAAATACAATTTTAAATGTGACAAACACTTACAGGCAAACATGATATACACGAAGAGATCCAACATTAAACAAAACAAAATAACTATTTGACAAATCAAAAAAAACACTAGTAAAAAAATAAACTTAAGAAACTAAACAAAAATTAAAAAAAAATCGATTTCAATGTGTGAGGTGAGCATATGAATAATGAAGTTTAGCATAATAATATTAAGTGGGTATTAGTAACTAAAAAGGCAGTCTCAATATCTATTGCAATTTTTTTTTAAATACTGGTATATTTTAGTATTTAGATTTTTTAAATCGCAATCCCAGGACTGAAATTGTCAAATCAATACACAATAAACAGACTGAACGATGATTTCAAGATTTGCCATCATAATCGTTGTGTTTGAAGAAATATTGCTCATTGTGCACAGTACGTATAAAAAATCACGTCACTCACTAATTAATTGCTAAATAACAATTTAAGAAATTGTTTTCACTTTTTCCTGTTTTGCAATTTACGGAGCGCAAAGTACCAGTCCACAAAGCCCGCGATCCTATACCGATATTTATCCAGTTATAAGGTTACACTAGCAATACTTAATCAATGCAATAAGAATCTTATTTCCAAGGAATTAAATAAAAATATTTATAAATGTACAAACAATTAATTAATAGAGTTATATAATCATATTCGTAAGTCAATCGATTACATCAATTATTATTGGAACAGCGATGTTTTAGAGATTTCATATTTCATATATTGCATGAAAAGCCGTGTTGTTGTTGTCACGTAGTGCGACTTTCATTCTGGTCGATCGTAGGTTCGATCCTCTAGACAGTTCATTGCCTGTGCACCAATGAACATTCTGTCTATGTGCGCTTCAATACATTCTAGTGCGGTGAAGGAAAACTGGTAACCAACATGCGATTGTCACAAAAAGTCGACGGCGTCTGTTAAACACCGAAGGCTGCCTACCTTACTGAGAAATCTGAGGTCGAAAATCGACCTTTCTTGTCAGTTTTTTTATATCGATATGATTATGTATATTATAATTGTAGAGAAAAAATTGTCTCTTGACACAGATAACAGAAAACTGCTTAGTAATGAACACTAAACGGTTCAAATTCCTAATAGCGAAAAGGTCACATTGAACTCATCCTGCGGTTATCTTCGCTAGTTTAAAAGCAATTATGCAATTATTCATTAAACACAGTTTACATAAACAGAATGAAAATCCTATCCATGACCTTGACTTGTACGCGTGTAATCTATTGAAAGATAAATGTTCCTATAACAGTGTAATGCATAAGGAAACAAAATTGTATTATAGATATGTTATAAAGTCATTTGTTTTAATAATACATATCTTTATTAATATGTTAGTTTAGAAAATTGTTAATACTGTATATTTGATTGTTATGATTAGTAATAAAAATATATATCAGTCATTGTTTTATTAATAAAACTTCATTTTAGATTATATTATATATAATGTTATTCAAAATGTTTGTTCTATTTTACAAATAATTTATTCACGTCATTGTTTGAACATAGGGACATCCAACAAAATAAATATAACTATATTCAAATAGGACTATATGTATAGTATGTATCCAGTATTCTAAAAGTTGTTCTATACAAAAAAAATGCTTTTACTTTTACGAAAAATGCAATTATATAAAAATAAACAACTGTATAAACTGATTTAATAGTACTTATAGTCAATAAGATCCTGGTGAAGTTTCTCAAAAAGATCCTGATTGGAATATAAAAGTAGTTGTCATCAGAGAACACATCTCCCTCGATTATTTCGTAATTTACATTGTTGTCTGTTGAATAATCACTAGTATATATTCAAACAAAATATTGCTTACACACTTTCTCATTTATTTAATAAATACTAATTACTAATTAATATTTTTCTAAGTCTAATTTTTTTTTTCTATTTTAGCCTTCAATTATTTTCTGATCATCTGACACAAAGATTAATCTGATATAAGTGATATCAGATTAATCTTGGTGTTAGTAAATATTTTTAACTTAGTATGTATCAGGAACACTCTCCAGTAAAGGCCTCCTCCAAAGTCGAATAATTACATGCTTTTATTTTTATTTGTGTCTATAATATTACATATAATATACATAAATAAACCGAGAGATCGACGCCGATAAATAAAAACGTCTATGAGTTTCGACCTCGTTTTTAAGTTAAAGATCATTATTCCAGCCAGTAACTATTCAACCTTCTGTGTTGGACGAATATGTTGTCGATGGATTTGGCATACCGAATTCCTTACAATATTTTCCTTCACTCTCGGTGTACATTTGAATAAGTTACATGTGTATAAATTAACACCGCAATTCCAAATGGCCACTCAACTTATACTATGACACTTTGATATCAATCAGGTGGTTGGAGTTAAGATAAACTAAACAACTTTCACTTTGGATCACTTAGACTACGACACTAAGATATGTGAAATTTATCCTTGAATATTTGTGTCCTATGTTATGTATATATTTATGATACTTGTTCATTTATTTATAAGTTCTCATACGCACATACAGTAGAACTCCAATTATCCGAATTAATGGGGGCCGGGACCCATTCGGATAATCAAATATTCGGATAATCGGACTTTTTTTTAAAAATTGCCATTGGAGAGAATAAAAGCTACGTTTTGATATTGCACTATTTTTTTATTGAATTAAATGAAAGAAACATGAAATTTTCACATGTTTAAAATATAAATAAAATGTACTTATGTACAAGTTTAGAAATAAAAATCATTGTTTTTTAAACATCTCCGTCAATGTAAGCTGTTTTGCGGTCTTTTTGTGATCCGGATAATCGGCGATTTGGATAGTCGGAGTTCGGATAATTGGAGTTCTACTGTATATAGAACATACTAATTACAAACGAGGATTGAAAAAACACAGACAAAACGGAAAAATGTAATATAAACGTAAACCTCATTAAAACCGTAATAAACAATATTACGATAAGTAGTATTCTAAGATATATCTTTATTTTCACTTATTTAATATTATGTAAGTTAATAATTAAAATTAATGAGCCAGATAGCGTATTCACAGGAGCAATAAAAGTACGCAATCCGTACGATATTATATATGTATAAACGCATAGTAAAAAAAAATACTTGACTTTAACAAAAAAACAAGTTGTCTGACGTACAAATATATAGAAATATATATATTCATAAATAATTAAAAGTCACTGAACTCGGCTAAGATCTATAAGTGCGTAGTGCGTTTAGAATCTCACTTTATTTTGTTTTATATAGTGTGTCAAAGGGGCTTTTTTTTTTTGTAAGGAATCTTGCTGTTGGCCTTAAGGGCCTTTACAGCTCAGCTCGGGCTGTTTTGGCGAGCTTAGCTCGGCCTGAATGGGCAGTTTTCCCGCGACTCACGCAAAGGCTTCTCCTGTGGGACTCGAATCTCGATCCTCGGCTTGGGCCGTCGCGGTTTGGTTAATGTTAAGTGATAGACACTCACATTGCCAGACGGCTCGCAAGTGCCGGCCTTTTAAGAATTGGATGCACGGTTAATGTTAAGATAGTTAATAAAGCGAGAGAGGCCAGGATCGAAGCAAAAAGAGATCCCTGTTCACTGTCTACACCATCGGAAAAAGGCGTAAATATACAAATAAATAATTCAGTGAAAAATCACATTCTTTCTATTGTTATCTTGACTTAGTCGCACCAAAAATCCTAAATAAAAAAATAAATTAATAAAAAACTCAATTAGATTTTTAATATTATGAATCATAGTGCACTAATTATTAATGAATCTTATGAATTGATACTATGTTGAAGTTGCTGAATTTGTACCACAAATTAATAATACACAAATTGCTGTGTTAAATATATAGCAAATGATACAAAATAATATTTCTTAGATACATTGAATAATTAGATAATGTTAACTATTTGTACATAAATTAGGTAATAAAACTTGAGTTACTAAAGTATTTTGTTAAACCTATTAAAATTGTATCACATCTTAGGAAAAATATTTAAATAAAATAAATCAGTGGCGCTACAACCTCTTTAGGTCTTGGCCTCAGATTTCTGAATCTGTTCCATAGGCAAGGTAAGTAGGTGATCAGCCTGCTGCCACACGTCGCCGACTTTCTGGATGTAAGACATGTCGCTTTCCTCGCGATATTTACGAAAGTGCTCGATCCTGTTTTTTAATACTACGTTTTGGTAAAACCTACTTCTAATAAGTTTGCGACTTGAAATGATAACTTAGGTATCCTCGATACGTGAGGTTATCTCTTTAGGAAGCATCAATGCCAGACAGTCATGGAAATTGAATATCGCTTCAAAGCCACAGTCGAGTAAAACATTACTGCCACACCTTGGTCTTTTCATACTACGTCCACTTTAAAAAAACAATTGAAGATGTTTTTCAAAGTCAAAAAATAAAGCATGTGTTTCATCGTTGTTGCATGTTAGTTCTGGATGATTTTCTATGGAGGATACCAAAACTCAAGGCTGATTCCCTACTCCCGATCAAGTAATGCAAGAGGCTTGCCGAAGATAGGGCAGAGTGGAGGAGATTGTGCGACGCTACTCACACGATCTTCAGAGATGAAGAGCGTGACAGAAGAAGGTGTGTTTATTGTAATGTTTACTCCACGTTTAATAAAAGCAATCCTGTCAAATTTAGATAAAACTTCACGTAAAAATTTATTAGATAAATCTTATAGTCGCCAATATCTATAAATACTTAAAGTACTAATTATAGTCCAATTTAGGAAGGTATAAAGAAATTGTATCATGTCATATGGAACATGGTGTAATGGTTGCAGCTCCTTACAAACGTTGTGTAAAAGAAAAAACTTGGCGATTAAAGAAAGTGGTGGAGAGTTTATTGCCAGTTCTTCTTTTCCGCTCTACGCCCTTGATTTGAGAACTGGTACTAAATGTAAAATTAGAAGCATTTAATGTATATTTCTTTTTTGACGTTCATAAGCGTACATTATGTTACCTACATGAATAAATGATTTTTGAATTTGAATTTGAATATATATTCGGTATAGATCGGTTATTATGCTACTCTCAAAGCCATCTGTTCACATTCCAGCAATGAACAAAATGTGTGTAAAGTTTAAATTGTATTTAATTACCCCAACCTATAAAATAATAAATCGTGTCTCACACTTAGTTAATTATTCTCCATTCAAATTAGTAAACATGCTTACTAATTAAAATTAACATTATTTTGTATCTTGTATGATGCCCGATTACTATAACTCACTGTTTAAATCAGAACGTAAAATAAATAGTGGTAACGATTATAATACTGTTTTCTTTATATAAATAAATAAATCAATGGCGCTACAACCTCTTTAGGTCTTGGCCTCAGATTTTTGAACCTGTTTCATGATCATTTTTAAATCTAATGGGCAAGTAGGTGGTCAGCCTCCAGTGCCTGACTTTTTGGGTCTAAGACATGTCGGTTTCCTCACGATGTTTTCCTTCACCATTCGAGCAAATGTTGAATGCGCACATAGAAAGAAAGTCCATTGGTGCACAGTCGGGGATCGAACCTACGACCTCAAGTATGAGAGTCGCACGCTGAAGCCACTAGGCCAACACTGCTCGTTTTCTTTATATTATATCGTTTATATTTTCTACGCATTTTTTAGTTACATTAAATATTATTTGCTGGTAAATTGTGTTATATCCTGAAGATATGCGATACATACCTGTATGATACTGCTTCCGTGACAAAAATAAATTGATTACAATAAATCGAATTGGTCAAAAGTGCTATAAAAATAAGTGCGATCTTCTCTAGATGATATCGTTGGTAGATGCTGAACTTCTCCAATACAGTGTCAAGCTCCACTGGTTTCTCACTCACTGATACACTCATAGTAAAAACTTTTAATGGTTAAATTACGTTTTCACGTTGATTTCTGCCTCACAAGTACCATAATTGTTTCCACAACACGAAATTCAATTCAAAATATTGTTGCAATGTTATTAAATTTTTACGAACGTTGTGAAGGTTTGAAAGTGAAATACATACTGAATGGCATTGAATTGGCATACTAAGTAGCATACAATAGATCGTGCGCGGGCGCTTGCGAGACTCAACTCGGTTGACTCGGTTAATTTTATATTAATTGATTTTAGATTTGATTCTACTAATGAATTTATAATGCGACTGCAATTTAAATATATATGAGGAGGTTTTATTGAAGAGCAGACAACAGCTGTGGAAAAATTATAAGAACCAGTAGAGGCTTAAATGTTTTAACTCCACTAATATTATACAGAGGAAAGATTTTGAATTGTAACGAATAAACTTAAGCACGTCTTGATTTGACACTTACGCCATCGAATTATTATACGTAGAATCATAATTAATTTTTAAGCTGTTGTTTTTAGGTAGGATACCTATGAGTTTTTAAACAAACGAGTCAAATATCTTTCCTCCAACTTCGATTTTATTCCCTTTGGAGTAGATAATCTTGGGATGTGTGGTTCTATTGAATCGGCGCTAATTAAAGATTTAATTTGGCGCCTGCTAGAAAGTACCGGTGACGCCAGAGTTGGTGCTATCCAGCTCAACGAATAAGTATCGCAATACAGCGAGGACATGCAGCCAGAGTGTATCGCAAGAAATTAAATGATAAGAATGCTAAATTATCAGTAACATAGTATTTATTACCATTTAATTTTAAAAATGTATTATTTATATGTAGATTAAGAATATTGTAAATGCTGTTTGTAGTATAAAAACATTAAAGGTTTATTTATCGAGTTAAAAACACAATAAATTAGTGTTCAATAAATGATGATGCTTATAAACAACCCAAGAGGATACTACGTCTCAGTGGCATGATGGATTAAAGGGATCTTCCATAGGATATTCCACTTAAGGTACAGTTTCAGATTTCAGATATTTCTTTTAAACTGGGTAAATATTTACTGGAATTAAAAACAATTTATGGTTCTGAATGCCGTCTAAATATACTATAAACTTAGTATATCCTCCCGTATGTCATACCCAATACGTTTTTTTGGTTGGGGTAATATTTACTTAGAGTCCGCTTCACAATGTATGGATAAATTACCAAATAGCTATGCAACACATAAATTATTCGGAAGATAATCTAACAATAAAATCTTTTAAACAAGATAATAGACTTACATACATCAAAAGACAACTAAACTAAGCAAGGTTTTATGATGGTTTATTTTCAATAGTTTAAGTAACCCGTGATTATTTTTATCATTATTAATTCAACGCAAGTATTTGTAATTACATAATTAAATGTAATTCAATTAATGTAATGCATTTGTTAACGTTTTTCTACCTTTAATTTGTGTTAAATCATTCATCATTAAATAACGCTAAGTGTGTTTTCCTAACAGGCAACCCTAAATTGACAAGAATAGACAATAAGTGAATAAAAATATGTATGTGTACATGTTATTCAAATATGCCTCTATAGCACAAGGTGTCGTTTAGACGATTCTATTTATTTATTGGTCAGCTAAATAAATAGACTCGTCTAAAAATTAAAAAATAATACATAGGTATATATTTATTTTACTTTTATGTTTTGATGGCCTGTTTTCCTAGGCATATTTTTTTTTTATTATACTATAATAGAAAGTAAACTCCAGTGAGGCCCACAAATAGACTCTTTCGAATAGGCTGAGCTCTACAGCATATGCAGTAAAGAAAATCCGACAATTTATTGATAATATACAGCTAAAATTGTTTACCATAGTTACTTCATTGGTCATATTAAGGTATACTATATACCTATACCTATAAAAATAAATTTAATAAAATAGTTGATGATATTCATTTATTACCTACGACTACGCGAGCAGGTATGCATTAAAAACATAGAAAGGTGCAGGCGACTCGAACACTGTTATTATTTAAATAAATCAATATATATATATTTTATTTACTTAGTGCACTTGCACATTTTGCTTCCGCTATTTCTTTTACCGGAAATTATTCCGTCCACATATTATTGGAGGTAAGTTGTGAATAGTTACGAACAGTTTCGAACTATAGATTGTTTTAGACGTGCGCTCCCCTACCGTTAAGTTCCCTAACTGTGTTTATACTTGCCATTGCTTGTCACAATCATATTAGGACTTTTCTTATCTACCTGAATGTTCAAAGGCTTCTTATTTATTTATTACTAGCAGACTCGGCCAAGCGTTGCTGTGGCTAAGGTTTTTGTTATATTACATAGTAGTAAATTAATCAAGGGAAACCGTAGGAGAACTTATGTGAAACGTTGGTACCACGACACGGACCTAAACTAAACTACCTTTAACTCAGCGCCATCTGTTAGAATTGTATCAAATAATAAACAAATGTTAATGTTATCGTAATTTTAGTAAGGATGCCTATTTTTTTTGAAAATGAAATATAGCCTATGTCACTCAGGAATGATGTAGCTTTCCAACAGTGAAAGAATTTTTCAAATCTGCCAAGTAGTTTCGGAGCCTATTCAATTCATACAAACAAACAAAAAATCAAACCTTTCCTCTTTATAATATTAGTATAGATTACAGCATTTACAATAAAACAATATAAAACAAGTACATAAATTAATATGCATACTTTCGATGCCAAGGTCGCAGAAACCTTCATCTTAAAAAGAGTCTCAGATTTTTTCAAACTTCGTTAGAGATTTGTGTTATATTTCTCGTTGTTCTAGTAGGTTATGGCTATGTTTTACAAAATACTTATAGAAGAAACTTAAAGAAGCTTGTTATGGCACTTCACAAAGAAGTAAATTAAAATCTAATATTGTAAAGCCGAGTTTGTATAGTTGAAGGCGCTAAACTTTTCTTGTTTGAATTTAAAACGCAGATATTTTATAGAAACGGAACTTAACCTTATAAATACATGTATCTGTATACTAAAGCATATCAAAGTGGGAATTTGTTTTTATTACACATTCAAACTTTTAAAATAATCCCACTTTTGCAAGTTTAAAGTCGTAAACACTAGATCTACGTCTTTATGTTTAAAATTTTGGTGTTAACTAATGAAGCATTAATTAACATATTACTTAAATAAACGAAATGTAAATTTCTGTCTGTGAATTAAATAATATTTTAGTAGAAAATTGTACAATTGCCCTGAAATGTCAGCTGTTTAAATATCTGGACTATTTTGTTATAAAGTTATTTATTGTAGGTACAAATGACTTTTATTTGATAATGTATTTATGAGGACTACAATTTTAAATAAAAATTTGGCTTACTCAAATCTGTTTTTAATGTTCTGCAATATAATAAACAATAGCGATACAAGATTTTAATTTTTATGAACCTAAATGGAGCATTAAACAATAACACTTATTAGTCAAAGTAAAAACTTTGGATAAAGTTTCATGTAGAAGTCATCTTGGGTCTAACCCGGTTTACTCACGATGTTTTCTATCAACATTCAAACCAATGTTAAATGCGCATAGCCAGGGAACGAACATACGACTTCAGGGTTTCATACCCAAAGTTGTGTATAATATTATTTATTTATTTATTAAACGCAACAATATTAACTTTACATTAAACGGGCAGGAGGCTCACCTGATGTTAAGTGATACCGCCGCCCATAGACACTCTCAATGCTAGAGGTCGAGGTGATACGGGTGGAATTTCGTATTCTGCCTCGACGTCCGATGATGAAACTTAGCTGCAGGTATTAATCCGAAAAATCAATCCTCTTCCTATAGAAATCTTATTCACACAAGTAGTTTCAATTACATATCCGCCGAGACAATGGTTTCGGTCACTACTGACGTCACGACGATCTCCGCACGAACGTGGTGGAAAGTTGTTCCTCACTGGAACTCAGCATAGAAACGCACCACAGTCGAATATAAAAACAACCCTAATGTTGCTCTACCGTGGGAACTTCAATTCTATCCATTTTTCGGACACCAACTGCCATGACGCAAACAAATTCGACTTCTATTTTTAAAAAAACAGAAGAAATTTGATTGATTTTTATTATCATTGTACCTTATGTATGGTTAATACCTGCCAGTATTATTTTCTTTTCCAAGGAGAATGTATCACTTTTTATGGATCGCTTCTCCTATTAACCATTTAAGTGGGTGATAATTATTTGACAGTATGTTAAGAAATGATTTAAGTCTCTTTGAACAGAACCTGAATTGAATAAATCAATAATAATTTAATGAATGAATTATAGTTTACGATCAAGGCGACAGTTGCGACACTCAATGATAATAATGAAAAGGAACAAATACTGATTTCATAATACATGTGACTTTGAACTCAAGACCCCGTACCTCGATTGTGGTAATAATGAATAATTTCCTTCCTTTGTTTACAATTATCACATACTTAGGTGAGGTTCAGAAATGAATTTAACGTTAAGTCTGATTCCTGTACGTCAAAATGTAGTCATTTTTGACTTAGGCGAGTTACAGATCATGTAACATTTTCGAATCTAAATGTTCCTCTAACCCTGTTGATAGACACAAAAGGCTGATCCCATACTTGCCGATAAGAAAGATACGAATCTTCGCCAATGTTACCAATCTCAGGAGGGAGTCGGCTACTTACTACAACCAAGTACTAACTACACCAAGTGTTGTTGCCAAAGCCAATACTTGGCGGAAAAAATGGGATTCTCGGTTGAAAGTCACGTACTACTGCCAGCTGACCCGAGTTAAAAATTGTTTCAAAAATATGTGTTTTATCTACTTAACATTAAAGAATAGATTATTTATTATAGTTAATTATATAGTTATGTGCATAAGTCGTCATTTTATTTATTTATACTGTATATATATAACAAAAATAAAGAAAACATGTTACAAGTTATAAGGCAATGGGCGGCCTTATCGCTTACAAGCGATTTCTTCCAGGCCACTCTAATACGAAACAAAAAAAAAAGAAACAATGACAGAGGGTACAGTACAATAAATGCAAAATAATTAATAAAAAAAACAAAATAACACGTTACCAGTGGCGAAGAGTCCATACAAGCCGATTCCCACCGGGTTACCTTTCAAAAATCAGTTCCATATTCATACAAAAGTATTTACATTCTATTTCATTAACAAAGTATTATTAATTAAATGCCTGCGCGATTTACAATAGCAATAGTAATTCTTAGCAATACCCTAAGTATCACATTTCATTTTATAGTCGTAAATTAATCAGCGCGTCAATTTTTCGTACCTAAATTACATTAAAGGTAACTCGACGAATTACAGCTTATCTCGGCCAACGTTTTACTATGAGGCGAAAAGAGACAGAGCGTGTCAAACCATCTCTTTCTAATGCTCGCTAACTGTACGTAAAATTTAAAGAAAGATAAGGCTGATCGCGACCGGCTTGCAGTTCTCTCCTCTCCTCTATTAAAAAGAGACAAAGAAATTATTGTTATTGAACCACGGCACGGGAGAAAGAAAACACGACAAAATTAAAAAGAATTAGCGTTATAATGAAATCCTTCGCAAGTCATATTCTTTTTATTTTGGCATATTTTCGCGTTCCATTTCGTTTGGTTGAAAATAGATTATTTTTAGTATGTGACATGTGTTCCTATACCACTGGTGCGTGATAATTTCGTTTGTTATATTTTAATATTTGTGTTATTTAAACTGTGACTGATTCTGTAAGGTAATTTAATCGCAGATTTGGTTAAATACTGTGGATTTTGTTTGTTATTATGGCTTTAATTCATATAGAGTGCTGTTCAACATTTTTTTGGACCGGCTTCCCTTTGCCAAAATTTCACCCTTCGCCACTGCACGTTACTATAACTAATATGAAATAAAGTAAAATCTAAAGAAAAACTTTTTTATCTCTCTCGTTCTCTGAATAGTCCATAAAAACATACCTCTTACAAAAATTGATATATTAAATCACGCATAACGAAAATCAAAACTTTAAAAATACACGAAAATTTAAGTTTTTCTTGAATAATTCAATAAAATACGATAACAAACCCCGATCACTCACGCTTCACTCGAAACGTTATATCAATACCGCTAACTCGTTATTAAATTACTCAAAAGTATCGGAATATTCTCAAATATTTTCATCAACTCGAAACGGATATTAAATTCCTGTGATAGGGTTAAAAATTATACTTCAATTATATTACCTCAAAATTTTAATTAAACAAAATTAATCCCTTTGTTAAGTTCGAAGAATTCGGACGATTTATCAGAGTTTCGAACTTGTCTTTCAAACTTCCGGTTAGCGTTATTGAGTTATTTGGAACTGAAGAATGACTTTATTCCGGCACCTTTGTGAACATCCAAAATTGTAATAGAATTTTTCAAAGGTACAATGCAATTATAACAAATTTCAGACCGACACTGATATTGATACAATAAAATATTGCACACCACGATGGTATCGTTTCTCATGTAGCGTTGAGCTTCCGAAAGCTTATGACTAAAAACCTAAATTAGGGGTGGGTAGAGTTTCATTATCGGAATCAAAAAAGAATCAAAATACAAAATAAAAGTATTTTATATTTTACCACCTTTGTTTTCAGTCACCGTGACTACGCACGCTGTAAAGCACGCGAAACGTCGGTTAAATTTAAATTATGTATAAATAATTATAAGTTTACAATAATGTATAACTTTAATCCGTTAAAAAAGTGTTTCCTTTAAATGTGTAAAAGTTATGTTAATAAAATACAATACTATGATAATATGTAAATTAAGGTACAAATGTAATTCTTGATAAAGCTATAAGCAAACATTATGTTCCACGCCCGGAATTTTTAGCAAAGGTAGTACACATGCCTAAACAGGCCTAAAAATAATAAAATACACCTCGGTGTGCGGAAAAGAAACTTACGAAATTCTGTAAACATAACATATTACTCGTTCGGGTGTGATACAAAAACGTTTTTCCGCGGAAACTTTGTGTTTTTCACTATATTTATATTTGCTTTGGGATTGCAATAGTAATTCTATATTAACGGGAGAGTATGTTGTTAAAAGTTTGGAATAAATGTTGTTTTAGATAACGTGTTTATTAGTAACAGTAAGGCCTACTTAACCCTTTAAGGGTTACTTGTTTAAGTAAAGTATAATTCTCTCTCTCTTTAGTCGGCAGCTCATGTCTGGGCGTCGTGGTCAGCAACGAAGCATCTAGAGCGGACTATCTGCTTCCACCGGTTTCTGTCCAGCGCTTCTCTTACGACACTGCTTTGAAGACGATGAGTCTTTCACTTGATCGGTCCATCTGGTTGATGAAAGGCCACGTGCTCTTTTGCCTTCGGTGTTACCAACCACGATCAGTTACTCCAAGTTCCCGTCAAAGTACAATAAAGCAAGGATATAGAATTTACTAGTAATATAATTTGCAACACTAAGAGAATATATGGCACGTAAGAAATTAAATTTACTTTTAATATTTAATAAGCTTACTAAATAATTCATTGAAATGCATTAATATGTCTTCCGTTTAGATTGCTATCAAAATGGAAACTCAGTGAAGATGGAAAGAAACTTTTCCATTGTGATTGGTGAAATACGTTTCTAGTCTAAACCCGGTCACGCCACACGATTAATCGAATGTTGCCTGAAATACGCGTTTCATATTTTATTTATGTTTTAAGATCGGTATCTCTAGCTCACCATAATTACTTGAAACTTTATGCCAAAGGTCTAACTAAAAAAACTGTCCTAATCGCCAGTTTTAATTTGCAACTTCGTTTAATACGTAACTTTTATTGTATATTTGACATAATATTTTTGCGCGAGTAACCTCTGGGGGCAAAGAACAAAAATATTAAAATGTTGCTGGATGAAAAGCTATAAAACTCAATAAACATTAAACAGCTGGCGACAATACATTCACATTAAACATTTTTATTCGCGAGTAAACTTACAGACTCCGATATTAAAATACGTCAAGTTGTGAGGTAGTTTCTGCTTTTATTTTTTACCAGTTTTGTGATTTTAATAGGGATTTAGAAGAATTATGTGTTTACAGTTTTTCCTTTTTTATTAAAGTTTCCTCGCATTTAAAAAAAATTCACAACATTTTTTAATATAGTTTATGTAACTAAACTATGTAGGTACCATTTTGTTCGATAATTTTTTGCCATCTTGTAATTTAAATTATAACATACTAGCAGACTCGGCCAAGCGTTGCTGTGGCTAAGGTTTTTGTTATATTACATAGTAGTAAATTAATCAAGGGAAACCGTAGGAGAACTTATGTGAAACGTTGGTACCACGACACGGACCTAAACAAAACTACCTGTAACTCAGCGCCATCTGTTAGAAGTAATTAATAATAAACAAATGTTAATGTTATCGTAATTTTAGTAAGGATGCCTATTTTTTTTTAAATGAAATATAGCCTATGTCACTCAGGAATGATGTAGCTTTCCAACAGTGAAAGAATTTTTCAAATCTGCCAAGTAGTTTCGGAGCTTATTCAATTCATACAAACAAACAAACAAACAAAAAATCAAACCTTTCCTCTTTATAATATATACGATACGATAATTGGTTTTGGCAGTCCTCTCGTTATGTTAACCTGACACTGCCTAAACAATTTTGAAGAGACGGAAACGGGTGGAAATCTAAAGGTCAGGACTACACGGCGGATGCATTAACACCTCCTAACCAAACTCTCTTAATTTTTTCTGAGTAGCTAAAGTCTTACAATCTGTGCTCCCCACGAACGATATCAAATAAGTCTGCAAATAGCCTATTTATTTAAAAGGCCAGTAAAATTATCACTTAATGCACTCTTGGCCCACTTAAGCGAGGATTTCGTAACATTTCAGAAAAGCTTTTAAGAAAATAGTCTATTACCATAATTACCAGTCGATAAAATAAATATGGATTAAACTGTGGAATGGATGGTCCCATTTCATTCGTTATTCCAATTTAAACCAGCTAATTATATGCAAGTATGCAACTGTAGATAGTGTAATTGTTCATATGTAAATGTAAATTATTTGTGATTTTAAGAGTTTTCTATAACAAATAAAATAAAAACCTTTGCACAAACACTGAAAATGTATTCTTCGAAGTATTAAAATGACCAAATAAAATATCATTTTGTCTTTTATTTCACGTTAACATAAGTTTTTTATCCCATATATAAAATTCTCGTGTCGCGGAGTTAGTTAAACTCCTCCGAAACGGCTTGACCGATACTACCGTATGTCTGCGAATCGGACGACATTATTTCATCTCCCTAAATTATTTTTTCATTATTTTTATAAAATATATAATATATTTTTTAGTTTTTTATGATACAGCATTAAAAAATACATACAACCCCTAATATTCACCCCTCTACGATTAACACCTGTTTTTTATTATAAATTATATAAATGGCAATAATATCGTTTTGCCATTTATATAATTTATTTGCCAGGTCAGCTAGATATTATTAGTATACCATAAAATTTTAGATTTCAATAAAATTTAATTGGACACGAATCTAAACAACAGAATCATTATATATAACATTGCGCGTAGTTACGTACATGTAAATGTACAATAATGACATACAAATATAGTGTATATCACGGCTTGACACAGCTGGAATCTTTTTAATATTTTGGAAATAAATAAAGCCTTTGTTACTTATATTCCTAATAGTGGTTTCAAATCATTCCAGTTTTGTGTTTATTCGCTACCTCGAGATACCCCAGGTCATCATTCCATTTATCCCTCCTTTTCGAAGAATGCGCTTTGGTCAAACGAGCTAGGTCTGGTAACCATAGTTGCCGCCCTCAAACTTTAAATTTGAGTAAGTTTTTGTAATATTCATTGTTCTGTTTAATATTTGTTTTATCTCTTCGTATATGGACATAAAATTGTATATTGGTTCTTTTACCAATGTATCAACGTGTCGGGCGTTAAAAAAAACATAAATAATTGCAATATTTCCTATTTAGATAAGATAAATAAGAATTTATCACCTGCACAATAAAACTGCTAGACTGATCCTCTCGCCTTTTGACATAAAGGCACGTAACACTCGTAAAATGGCGTCTAATAAATTTATGAATATCTTATTTCAGTGCGTATAGAAGCAATAAAACGCCTTATAACTGTAAATGAAGGCGATAGAAGGGTGAAGTGTACAATAAGAATGAGACTCATGTTACCGTTTATGTGCTAATAAAAATGTTAGTGCATTCGAGTATCGATGAGTTCGAAGTATATAAATGTTATGTCGTGCCGTGTTCTTTATGAAAACTTTTTGAATATCACTTGATAATTATTGAGTAATGTTAGTTTTTTTTACTCAAGTATTTTTTTATTGAACTGCATTGAACAGCTGGGGTGGCTACCTATTCGACTGAGACGTGACGCTCATATTCTACAACTTCTATTTTCAATTCTTTTCAATCCCAAAACGCCTTCTTATCACAAAAAAAACATTTCAAATTACATAATAATATAATACATACAAAGAAACACTATACATACTATAATAAGACTGAAGTATTTCCGAACCTATTCGACTTAGGGTCCTTCAAGAAAAGATCTTACCAATTCTGAAAATGCCGGCAACGCACTCGCGAGCCCTCTGGCATTGAGAGTGTCCATGGGCGGCGGTATCATCAGATGAGCCTCCTGCCCGTTTTCTTCCTGTCCTATAAAAAAATTAAACACTATTTATAGTTTAATACTAAACCTATTAACTTTTCTTAATGTCCTCAAAATCACGCGGTAATTTTATTTCTTGCGGATTAGTTATTACTTCACTCCAAACATAATATCACAGTATTTACCTTCAAATTGCAGGCCATATGCGTTGTATACCTAGGCTATACAAAACGTTAAGCTAGATACACATACGCTTGCTCGATTTCTATCACAAGAGCAAGACACACACTGCTCTGATGTGTACCGCGCTCTCAACCGTCGCTGGTATAACCTAGCTCATTACACTAATGCTTCTTGTATACTTACTAAACATTTGTTAATGAGTAATTTTAAAGGATCCTTAGTTTAAGTTTGAATTGTATGCAGTTTTCAGTGCCTTATTAGTTTAGTTTAGTTTAGTATATTGCCCAGGAGAGGAGCTTTCCTCAGAAGGAAAGGTCAGTATATAATAGCTTATATGTTTTTTATGGGTAAAATCCAGTTAAAACAGCGTGTTGCTACAAGCATCATGCCTTCGCAAGGTACAAGACTCGTACGCGAGTCTTGTCACCGTCAATTTTTAGTAATGGAGATATCGCAATAAAGTAGTTACATCAGAGAGTTCATTGAATCTCCAGAGAGTTAATTAAAGATCTATATTCAATCAAGTCGCTAAATTTCCGCCAGACAAGTGACTGATCCAAACATTTAACGAATTTCCGAAACGTTCCTAGGCAACAAGACTAACCTGAAAGTAGTAGGGATTCACGGGTTCTGCCTCACTCGCTGCCTCAGTCAACCTAACCCCCCGTGCCGGGTTCTGCCTCACTCGCTGCCTCAGTCAACCTAACCCCCCGTGCCGGGTTCTGCCTCACTCGCTGCCTCAGTCAACCTAACCCCCCGTGCCGGGGACTGCCTCACTCGCTGCCTCAGTCAACCTAACCCCCCGTGTGTTTCTGGCTCAGCGGCAGTCCCCGCCTAAAAAAAAAAAAAAAAAAAAAAAAAAGTTTGGTCTCTTTCCCCACTAAACAGACCGTGCTGAGTCGATAGCACTCACTCCCGAAGCGATATTTCTCTCTGTTTCGAAGTTAGGTTTTGCTATACGTTGCAAATTAATCGATTTACTAATCACCTCATAATAAGAATGTAACGTCTCGTCCAAATCCTCATTTACTAATCACCGAGTCAGTTTCGTATCCATAATTAGCAAATTACCATTACGCATACGCATTTACCTGCAAATGCACCAGGACAGATGGGAAAAGGATTTACTGAACATTAAAAATATGATTTCCGTGTTTTATGTGTTTATTTGCATTATGTTACAATACAACTTTACTAGTGTCATGTCATTTCTTGGCGAGTCATACGAAAAATTTCTGAGGTAATCTTCCAAGCTGAAACCCCAGAACTTGTAGTACAAATATACTACACAATACTCCCCACAAAAGGCAGAATAGATGTCCTGAATGCTAGCTGTATTATAGCTCCATACCCGACAATTTCTTCTTAAAAAATCCGCTATTACTCTAATAGGCTTACGTCCAAATGAATCAAAATATTCTCCAACTTTTTCGTGGTTGATATGAATAGCTACCCAATGAGATCCTGGTTGTGAGTCAGGATCGAGATTGCATATAATAAATGTGGGTAAGTGTACGTGCATTGGTAGGCGATTCGAGGGGTACACGCTATACTGGATGCTGGGATGTATTTTATGGAGACTCATTTGCAGGTTTAATGTATTCATTTTTATTCCAACGCGTTTGACCTTCTACTCTTATATATTGCACTAAATACAATTCCAATTCCTATCAATCATCCACCTCAACTAACATCTCGTTGTATTGTCATCCCAATATATGTGATATCTTATATGCATTTATTTAGAAAAGTAGGGAAACTATTAATGAGAAACCATATTTTTATTTATTATATTTCATTCCGTTTATTATTCTCAATTTAATCATAAGTACATAAAAGTCATTTCTTAACTACTATAATCCACACATACATTTCTGTTCTTATCTATTTCTATAATGTTTGAAAACTCTGCATAAACTACACAGTTAATTGTTTCAGTCAATGCGTTCTCGAATCTTACTTCCATTCTCACACTACCATGACGAATGAGATTCCAGTGAATATTAGAGTTAGCTGATAAGTCGGGGGTTAAATCAAAGGCTAGTAAACAGTATCCATCTGAGTATTGCTCCCTCGATATCCCATTACCTTCGTTAAGAAAATGTATACCGGTACCTGAGTACAGTGTGTGGTATGCGCTGGCAAATACATCGTTTGGGAATGATGGTTGTAATGATTTTGATGGTATTTGTTGACCGTCTATATATAAACTAAAGGAGCAAATACCGAAGTTTTCAAAGTTGAATGGGTTTTTATTATAACTACCATTGAAGGCGGTATTATTAACAAAACCAATGATACATCTCTTAGGAACCTGTCCTAAAAATATATTGTCCAGTGTCTTACCCTGCACACCAGATGGTATGGTCAGGACTTTCACTTCGCCTCTTGTTATAGGATATTTAGCTGTAGTAGTGGCAAGAACCTTTTGATGGGCTATTAGTATTGATGGATTAATTTTTGCTCTGCGTATTATTAAAGTTGCATCTGTGATACAGACTTTGTATTCTAAAATTATTACTAAGGCGAAGGGTGTTAACAAATGTGTCACAAAAAATTAACGTTAGACAATTATAAGTCATGTTTATTTAATAAATTTAATATTCAATTTTGTAAAATGTATCGATTTAAATCGTTAAAACATATAATTTTCACCCAAGAAATTAATAAAACATGTTTATCTTTTAATGATACCAAGCGACACATTCTACCAAATAATATAGATACGATACCACTGGGCCATTATAAACTCGTTAGCAATTCCAAGTAAAAAAAATAAAAGAAAAATGTGAACTAAATTATTAATAATATGTTTATGAAATTTAGTTGTAGATAATTTCATTACTCATTATTATTTATTTATGTGTTTTATAATATTTTGTAAGATAATGTTTTCATATTATTGTTTTATTTAGATATTACCTTATTTATATTTTAGAGTAACTTTAATGTATAAATAACATCTTTTAAAGAAAAATATTCAGTTTTATTTGGATACCCAAAGAAGAAAGAAGTATAAAAAAATGATTCATTTTATTCATCCTTTTGCTGCAATCATAGCAGGTCCAACAGGATGTGGAAAATCAAACTTTGTAGCACAATTCATTAAACATAGGGGTAGTGCATGTAATGAGTCTTTTTCTGAAATAACATGGTGTTATGATGAAATGCAGCCACTATATAATATACCTGGAGTGAATTATCATCAAGGGTTGCCTGATTTGCATATGTTCGATGGTAAAAATCCTCATTTAATAATAATAGATGATTTAATGAGAGAATCTGACGGTAGAGTTGTTGATATATTTACAAAAGGAAGTCACCATAGAAATTTAAGTGTTTTTTATATAACACAAAACTTATTTCATCAAGGAAGAGGACAACGTGACATTTCCCTTAATTCAAGTTACATCATTTATTTCAAAAATCCCCGTGATAAAACACAAATTAAATTTCTAGCCAGACAGGTTTCGCCTGAGAACACTAAATTTATCGAAGAATCATATGCAGATGCTACAAAAGTTGCTCACGGATATTTGATGATTGATTTAAAACAAAATACTGATGATACACACCGGATAAAATCAAACATTTTTGAAAACACTCACTATTGTACATTATATATCACCATGAAAGCATATAAATATCTTTGTAATCAACGATTTTGAGTCAGTTTTAAACTATGTATCATCGAGTAACAACACATAAAGATTTATTGTCAGCTCTACACACATTAAAACCAAGACATCGGAAGGTATTACTGAAAACCTGCAATAATCAAGAAATAAACTGTCTTTGTGAGTGTATTTATAACGTTTTGAAAGGAAAAGTACCATTGAAAGGAGCAGAGAAGTCTAAACTTAAAAACCTAAAAAATACCTTACGTAAGCTAGTAAGCAGAGGAAAAAGTTTTGAATATAGAAAAAATATATTAATTCAAAAAGGAGGTTCCTTTCTTCCAATAATATTAGGTACTGTTCTAAGTAGTCTTATAAGTTGTTTTACTAATAAACCACTATGAATACTAAAAAAATGCTGATTATTGAACACGATTTTGTTGATAAAATAACACATCAACAAAATGAAAATAAAGTTACACCACGAAGTCGATTAGACAGTGAAATGGAAAAAATAATGTCAAGCAAATTAGGAGATCGTGAGAAATGGGCCCTTTACCAACAAATTTTACAAAGATACCTTCATTTTTCTATGGTAGAACGTCAACCTCAAGAAATAATATTTACTGAAAAAACAGTAAATAATAAAACTTATGAAGATGGTAAAATTAATTTCACTGATAACGAAAATGAAAATGAAAATGAAAAAGTGGTAGGTGGTGAACAACCGTCGTTGGGTAAAGACGTCTCGTTTCAGTTGTCAACACAGGACATATTAAATTTGATTCCGAAAACTTATATAAAGAAAGGAGAATTATTGATGGAATCCATTCAAAACCATAGTGATAAATTACAATGGAATAAATATGGTACAGTGGTAATTAGTGGAAAAGAAATTCCTGGAAGTAATATTATTGATTTAGTAAATGATGCATTAAGACCCTCAAAGAAAGCAGATCCCATCGGTTGGGAAACATTCTCAAAATTTTTAAATGATATAAATATACCACTGACATACATTGGTAATCTCAAAAGACTTAAATATATTGGCAATCTTAAAAAACATCACACACTACCGATCCAAGAATCAAGCATCGATTACACTTCTCCGACTCAATCAAATCATAACAGTAAAATAAAAAACAAAATTGATTGGGATAAATGGACCCCATATTAAAGCTTCATCAAATATATTATGATATTTCACATCCTGCCGGTTACAGTAATGTGAATACATTAACAAAAGCGATGAATGGAAAACTTTCTAAAACAGATGTAGAGACGTGGTTGCAGTCTCAAGAAACATATACGTTACATAAGCCAGTTCGAAAAAGATTTCTGCGAAATAAGTACATTTTATCAAATTTTAATGAGTTGTGGCAAGCTGACTTGAGTGATTTAAGAACTTACGAACAGGATAATAATGGATATAAGTATATTTTATGTGTCATTGATGTTTTTAGCAAATATGCGTATGTTAGAGCAATAAAAAAGAAAGATTCTGTTACAATAAAACAGTGTTTTACTAGCATTTTTGATGAAGCTAAAACTGTTCCTAGACATATACAATCAGATAAAGGTACAGAATTTGTATCTAAAGATGTCCAAAGTTATTTAAAAAATAAAAATATAAATTATTATACTACAAATAATCCGGATATTAAAGCAAGTATAGTAGAAAGATTTCAGAGAACTTTAAAAATGAAAATGTGGCGTTATTTTACATATAAAAATACACATCGCTATATAGATATCTTACAAGATTTAGTTAGTTCATATAATCACAGTGTGCATTCTAGTATAAAAATGAGACCATGTGATGTTAATAACCAAAACATTATGAAAGTTTGGAGGAATCTATATTTTGATGGAATTTCATGTAACTCAAATTTGAAAAAGTTACCCAAGTTTAAAGTCGGTGACCATGTAAGAATTACTAAACAAAAACATACATTTCAAAAAGGTTATGAAAGTAATTGGAGTGATGAAATATTTATTATAACTTCAGTTATAGATCGCTCACCATGTGTTGTATACACTTTGATGGATTTGGAAAATGAATCTATAACAGGCACATTTTATGAGAAAGAATTACAAAAAGTTACATTTTCCCCCACTTCTGATTATAAAATTGATAAAATCTTAAGGTATCGTAACTCTGGACTCAGAAAAGAAGCATTAGTCAAGTGGAAAGGGTACCCAAACAAATTTAATTCTTGGGTATTATTATCTTCTATCAAAACTTTACAATGAAGGAAAGTTTTTATTTAACTTTACTCAGCAATAGTTCCACACAATATTTTCCGGGAAATATGACTTCAAATTTTTCTACAAAACTACCTAAGCCCATTACATTAGAAGGAGAATGGATGGTAGGTATAGTTGAGTTCCAATATCCCTCTACTATGTTCTCCGTGCAAGAACATGAAAATATTATGTACATAAGTAAAAAAACTACCATCAATAACGAAGAGACCACACTAATGTATAAGAACCATATACCGGCCACCAACTATGATAATATACAAAATATTCTTATAGCTTTAAATTCGAAAGAGAAAGTTAGTTTTCGCCAGGACACCGTGTCAAAGTTTGTCTCTGTTGCAGTAAAGGATCCATCAATAATTTCATTATCTCTATCACCTAATTTGAGTTTTCAACTTGGGTTTGAGCCAGATACCAATCTAGTAAATCAAAATATCAGTAAACGCCCTGCTAATCTACATTTAGGGTTACCATCACAATTATTTGTGTATTGTGATATTATAGAACCACAAATTGTTGGTGATGTCATGACACCCCTGTTGAGAATTATACCCTTAGATCCTGCTAAATACATATATGGTTCAAATAAAATGCATATATTTTCACCACCACATTATTTACCTGTTATGAGAAGAGAATTTGATGTTATTGAGGTAGATATAAGAACAACCACGGGAAATGCGGTACCATTTCAATACGGTACATCGTGTGTGAAACTTCATTTTAAAAAAATATAATCTTTATATCTTTTTTGAAATGTATACACCTCAAGATACTATTATATGTCCTTATGAACATTATTATTCGCAACAAGCTGGATCTGGTATTAATGTAATCTACAAAGGAGCCTTACATCAACGTGGTCATGGTATCGGCAGTTTTCTTGGGGGGTTATTTCGAAGTGTGCTACCTTTACTCACTAGTGGTGCTAAGGTGATTGGAAAAGAAGCACTTAACAGTGGTATTGGGCTTTTGTCAGATGTTGTAGCTAGTCGCCCCATTAAAGAATCAATTAAAAATCGTTTGAAAAGTGCTAGTTCTAACCTTAAACACAAAGTTGATACCAAAATTGATGAACTTATGACTGGATCGGGTGTTAATAAAAGACGAAAATATAGAAATGAGCTCATTCGAGTTTCACCTCTTAAGAAGAAAGACGCTTTAAGGAAAACAAGGAACAAAAATATTAATATTTCCAAAGATATATTTTCAAACTAATTATAATGTCATTTATTATGAATAAATCATTCATGTGAGTGTGTTAAATCTGAATTGGACCTATTTGCTCTTCCTTCCACACAAACAAGTATCGAATATGGGCACTGGATACACTACAAACCAATTTCTTCATTAAGCGATGATGGACCCATCGAATTCCAAGTACCTGGTACAGGAGACGACTACATAGACCTTTCGCATACACTACTCCATCTCAAGGCTCAAATTAAAAATCAAGACGGTTCTGTAGTTAATGCAGCTAATGTAGTGGCACCAGTCAATAATTGGTTACATTCTTTATTTAACCAATTGGATGTTTACCTAAACCAAAAACTTGTGTCACCCCCAAATAATACTTATGCATATCGTGCTTTCATAGAAACTCTATTAAATTATTCATCATCTGCCAAAAAATCACATTTGACATGTGGTTTATGGTACGAGGATACAGCTGGTAAAATGAATGAAACTAATGAGGCAAATAAGGGCTTTTACAAAAGACAACAACTTTCAAAGGATGGTAAGGATGTCGAAATGATTGGGCATTTACATGGGGATATATTCAATCAAGATAAATTCCTCATTAACGGGGTCGAATTATCTATAAAATTAGTGAGATCGAGAGAAACATTTAACCTCATGTCACAGAATGCAGATAATAAGTACAAAGTCTGTATCACAGATGCAACTTTAATAATACGCAGAGCAAAAATTAATCCATCAATACTAATAGCCCATCAAAAGGTTCTTGCCACTACTACAGCTAAATATCCTATAACAAGAGGCGAAGTGAAAGTCCTGACCATACCATCTGGTGTGCAGGGTAAGACACTGGACAATATATTTTTAGGACAGGTTCCTAAGAGATGTATCATTGGTTTTGTTAATAATACCGCCTTCAATGGTAGTTATAATAAAAACCCATTCAACTTTGAAAACTTCGGTATTTGCTCCTTTAGTTTATATATAGACGGTCAACAAATACCATCAAAATCATTACAACCATCATTCCCAAACGATGTATTTGCCAGCGCATACCACACACTGTACTCAGGTACCGGTATACATTTTCTTAACGAAGGTAATGGGATATCGAGGGAGCAATACTCAGATGGATACTGTTTACTAGCCTTTGATTTAACCCCCGACTTATCAGCTAACTCTAATATTCACTGGAATCTCATTCGTCATGGTAGTGTGAGAATGGAAGTAAGATTCGAGAACGCATTGACTGAAACAATTAACTGTGTAGTTTATGCAGAGTTTTCAAACATTATAGAAATAGATAAGAACAGAAATGTATGTGTGGATTATAGTAGTTAAGAAATGACTTTTATGTACTTATGATTAAATTGAGAATAATAAACGGAATGAAATATAATAAATAAAAATATGGTTTCTCATTAATAGTTTCCCTACTTTTCTAAATAAATGCATATAAGATATCACATATATTGGGATGACAATACAACGAGATGTTAGTTGAGGTGGATGATTGATAGGAATTGGAATTGTATTTAGTGCAATATATAAGAGTAGAAGGTCAAACGCGTTGGAATAAAAATGAATACATTAAACCTGCAAATGAGTCTCCATAAAATACATCCCAGCATCCAGTATAGCGTGTACCCCTCGAATCGCCTACCAATGCACGTACACTTACCCACATTTATTATATGCAATCTCGATCCTGACTCACAACCAGGATCTCATTGGGTAGCTATTCATATCAACCACGAAAAAGTTGGAGAATATTTTGATTCATTTGGACGTAAGCCTATTAGAGTAATAGCGGATTTTTTAAGAAGAAATTGTCGGGTATGGAGCTATAATACAGCTAGCATTCAGGACATCTATTCTGCCTTTTGTGGGGAGTATTGTGTAGTATATTTGTACTACAAGTTCTGGGGTTTCAGCTTGGAAGATTACCTCAGAAATTTTTCGTATGACTCGCCAAGAAATGACATGACACTAGTAAAGTTGTATTGTAACATAATGCAAATAAACACATAAAACACGGAAATCATATTTTTAATGTTCAGTAAATCCTTTTCCCATCTGTCCTGGTGCATTTGCAGGTAAATGCGTATGCGTAATGGTAATTTGCTAATTATGGATACGAAACTGACTCGGTGATTAGTAAATGAGGATTTGGACGAGACGTTACATTCTTATTATGAGGTGATTAGTAAATCGATTAATTTGCAACGTATAGCAAAACCTAACTTCGAAACAGAGAGAAATATCGCTTCGGGAGTGAGTGCTATCGACTCAGCACGGTCTGTTTAGTGGGGAAAGAGACCAAACTTTTTTTTTTTTTTTTTTTTTTTTTTTTTTAGGCGGGGACTGCCGCTGAGCCAGAAACACACGGGGGGTTAGGTTGACTGAGGCAGCGAGTGAGGCAGTCCCCGGCACGGGGGGTTAGGTTGACTGAGGCAGCGAGTGAGGCAGAACCCGGCACGGGGGGTTAGGTTGACTGAGGCAGCGAGTGAGGCAGAACCCGGCACGGGGGGTTAGGTTGACTGAGGCAGCGAGTGAGGCAGAACCCGTGAATCCCTACTACTCCTGAACTAATATTACCTAACCTTTTACAATAAAACAAAACACAGATTTCCAAGCTCTCAGTTATTCACGATCACACCGAAATAATCATGGTGGAGTCGACAGCATGTTTACAATTTTACCAAAGACCACAATTTGAAACAAAAAACCATTTAGAAAAAAAGAAATACTCTAAAAGTAATCAGCTGTTGTCGTGACCGCCATCTTGTTTTACATATTTATATTATTAATCAACAAGCTGGCTTTCGGTAAGACAGATAGCTAAACGTTTTCGACGCTGCTTTATTTAAATAAAAAGTGAAACTTGATTGAATATCGAATACTTTACTGCGACAGAGACAGACTAAGGGAGATACCTATATGAAAATTGGTTACATATGCTGAAAATATTTTATAAGCGTGTGGAAAGAAGAGGTGCATACACATGACATCGTATATTGTACAATGACCTTTTAAATAAATCCTCACCCAACAAATATGTTAAATACATTTTATTCGTGAAATCGTGAAATTTGTAACATCGCCTTTTAAATGACCCTTTCAGCTTTTTCAAATAAAGTTTTCCCGTTTCTAGCCGTTATGAAAATACGAAAAACGCAGCGGGTCGATGGTACTTCACCGTCAATTCAACCCCATTGTCGAGAAAGGCCCAGATGACCCTTATTATAATTGCGGGAATATTTCAGAACCAATGATTAAGTCGTGAAGGAGTTGGTATATATGTTATATGTAAAGGCAAAATAAACCAGATATTAAATGAAATATATATTATAGTGATTTTTACTATTTTAACAGATCTAGTATTAACATTTAATTGACAGATTACAATATTTAAAGGGTCTGCTTCATAATGTCCAGATAAGTTCCAAATAAGCTATTTATTACTTATTGGTATGATTAACACTATTGTTGCGTTTCACCACTTTCAAATAGCGCTATTCGTCATGAAACGCGAAGTATCTTTTTCGGAACTTTTATCATTCGAATAATTATTTATGTGTTGCATAGCTATTGGTACTTTAGCCATACATTGTGAAACAGGCCCTAAATATTGCAGTATTAATGCCAACTATTGTCTCAAAGTTTTATATCTTATCTGAGGCTTTATTCCATTTACAACTGGATCTCAGGACCAAGAAACTTATATAGGGCAGACCAAATACATTAACAACTGCTACAGAATGTATGTCACCTAATTTACAGGCTTATATAAGGAGACAATCGACAAGACTTCACAATCACTGCATTTACTACAATAATTATGTTATAGAGTTCAATGTGTTACACGGTCTGAAATGAATTGAGACACTTTAAAATTAACGTTTTACATTTGTATTTTACTTGCTTAGGTGAAAATCAAATAAAAGTATTCTAAAGCTCAACGTAAAATCGAAAAATGTGAGTATTAATAATAAATTGAAGGTTAACTGAGTTTAAAAAAACAACTCATTGTTCTCGTTATTTTTGCCAATACAATACGTTTGCCAAACATATACATATAAGACAATGAATCCAAACATCACAAAGAAGAATAGAGATACATGAGAGGCATCAAGGAAAGGAATCATCAATGAAATAAGAAATACAGATATCCTAAATATAAAAATGATAACTTTGTTATCTTTAGGATATCATAGACAAAGTTTTAAATAAAATGAAAATGGGCTGGAGAATTGGCCAGGTCCAGACCAGAACGATGACAGGCAAGGAGCCCTTCGATTTTACCCGAAGTGGGTATAAATATAAATACAAATGTTGATTTTTATTACTTACTGTTAATATGTTGTGTCGTAATGACTTTGTATTTTTATGGAATAAAATAGAGCTATATTATTATCTGAGAAACATATTGTAATGTTGAGAACATGCCAAACATATACCGTTTCATTATTATATCTAGTAAATAAGTACTTTAACAAAATAATTGACGAAACTTACAATAAATGTAGTAATTGTACAAAATACAACAATAAATATGAGTAAATCGATAACAATCACGCTTAATTGAACATAGACAAGAAGCATTTGGCGTTAAACAAAAATATAATAAAATAAGAAATATTTCTCTATGTGAGATTCGTTTATCGACCTCACAACAAGAACACAATTTTCTTTCCTATCATTATAGTCCTTCCAATTTGTTCGAATTCTAGGAATTGTAAGAGGATTCGTTTCGTCATTTTCTTGAAAAATATCTTACAGTTAAGGGAAAAAATCAAAGGGATTAAGTTTGTCCCAGCCAATTTGTGGGGCATCGTGGGACAGTTATATCGATATATCTATTATCTAAGTCTGTGGGCCGAATCCAGCGGTCGCGTATAAAAGTAAACGGTTTTGATCCCCAACGAGAACTCGGATTTAGACAACTTTGGATATGGTGTTAAACGTTTAACGTTGTCCCGCTCTTTCGTTCTTAAAGACACACGAGAATGATAAGGATGAAATATTCAATAGTTGTAAGACTTGTGTTAACTTTTATAATTGGCTGCACTAAATATGAAGTGATTTAAGTATCATATTAGTTCTATGATATTAATATTAAACATTATAATTCAAAATTAGCTAAAACATTAATGTTTTTGTATAATTTTTATTTATATAACAATAATAGAGACGGTACTATGTAATTAGACATTATCATTCTCTTAGCAATAATGTATTGGAATTTAGAACTGCAAAAAATTAAGGTTAACTATATTCAAAAATCGTCAGTAATCTTATATCTTTAAACGAGCAATTCTTGTATATATATATATACATAATTGGAATCTCGGGATCGGCTCCAACGATTTTCATGAAATTTAGTATACGGGGGTTTTCGGGGGCGATAAATCGATCTAGCTAGGAATAAATGATAGAAAATAACAAAAAGGTGGTGTTTGAGTATTCCCAATTTAAACTGAAAAATGAATCTTCCTAACATCTATCGGCGAATAATAATACAATTTTTTTAAATTGCTTTAACGACACAACACTAAAGCTATTCCAGCATATATAATCTATATTGTTCATATTTCATCATTTTTTTAGTATGTAATTCGTACTTGTATATAATTTCCAAAAACACAATTTATAAAAAATAAAAATACCGAGCACAGCTCGGCCATCCAGGTACTGATATTTATCAGAAATAATATATTTCTGATTAGATTGATTCTATACAAAGAGCACATCCACAAAATATTCGCATGTGCGTACGTGTTTTAAGCCTTCAGAGGCAATCAGGCCGAATGTTTTCCGCGGCCGTATCGTGCCCCAGGCGGATCCTTATTTCCTCCGCACTTACCTACGACAACCTCTACTACGAATTTTCAATTCAAATTTATTTATATAGAAGTGTGTTAATTATTAATACGTTACACAAATATATTTAAATAAAAACCTTCTGTGGCTTCATTTGTTTCCTGTGCTGCTGTAAATTTGGGTGGAGTTATAAGATCATTAGTATTCCTACAGCTACTCACTGAACAATAACCAAACAAATATACAAAAGCCAAAAACGGAATACACATATCATGTGTCATGCAAATGACAGATAGAATCCTAACATTAGATAAGTATTTAGGCGTATTATTTGATATATCGATGCCAATTTGCGAAATATTTTATTTTGTTTACTTGTGAGATAAGTGGCCAATTTTTTTTCGGCCGCACAGCATCACTTAAAACCGCTACCAATTTGGTATTTTCAAAACATTACAACTTAGAAGCGCACCACTTGAAGGCCGTGCACATGCAATCTCCCATAAGTGTCTAAGTGACCAGCCTGTTCGTTTGCCTCCTCTTTAAAAAAAATTTGAAGCATACAAAAACGGACGGTATTGATAGTAAGGGAATTTCAAATAGAAACATCTTTGAACCCGCGTCATCCAAGAAATTGTACTACTTAACCGCGTACCTCATCTTTGGCACTTCAATAAAACCTTCGGTATCGAGGATTCAATCGATGCCTTGATACAAGCGAATTCCTTTATTTTCTTACGAAACGGAATTTGCTTATCCGAAATCCAATTTAAAACTTATTAGTATATACAGAACTATACCCGTTCATTCTTATATAATTGAAAAGATATTCTATAGTTTTAGTGTAAATAACATTTGTCTGTTTTATTTAAATATTTAGTACTCATATAATCAAAGACATTATAAAAATAGAGCAGTGTTGGCCTAGAGACTTCAGCGTGCGACTCTCATACCTGAGGTCGTAGGTTCAATTCCTGGCTGTTCACCAATGGATATTCAAAAAGTCGACGACGCGTGTCAGGCACTGGAGGCTGATCACCTACTTGCCTATTAGATTCAAAAATGATCATGGAGCAGATTTAGAAATCTGAGGCCAAGACCTAAGGGGGTTCTAGCGCCACTGATTTTTTTTTAATTTATTATAAGAATTTAAGTACCGATTGTTATCACATTATCAAAGAACCTAAAGTAAATAAGTATCCTACAAACGACATATAACAAAAAACATATATACAATAGTGCGATGTGTTAATTTGGCCACACTCGGTACGGATATAGCACTGATTTGAGATATATCTATTTCTCATTAATACAACAACACAAATTACAATTAAATCAACAGCAGAGCAATGTTAGCCTAATGAGTAACGCAATACTATTCAATCCTTAATCCTTGCCTCCTATAAAGAAAATCAATAACAGAAACAGATGCAGAGATCCAACGCCAAAACCCATAGGGGCTTGCACTGAACGTGCAATGGTCATTTTAATCTAGCAGATGCGGTTAATGAGCACAAGTTTGCACGAGACGAACTCTATTAGTGCCATGAAAATTGGCGCCTGACAAATAAAACTAAGCAAAGTCCCCAAGTTAGTTCACAATAGAGCAGGTATTACGAAATTAAGCTTTAATTTAGCCGTCGAGATTATGAGAAAAGTTTCAAGACTCGATTGCACTTCACACCTAAAGCAAATAGACGTCTGTCCGTTCCTTCCGCTTGTAGATGTGGCCATCATACTGTTTATTTTAGTACAAATTGTTTTAAAGTTCGAATTTATATTATTATATATATTTATATATATTTCGAATAGGGAATTTAAGAATTTAATTAAGATAGTAGGCATTAAAGTTGTCAACTATGAATACAAAATGGTATAAGAATAATGTAGTTTATGCTCTGAATAAAACTTATTAAAATACGACACACAATGAAATAGATAAATCGAACTAATAAATTTTGTTAAAAAATTATGGTATAATCTATTATGATGGCACTTTAGAAAAAGTAGAATTTAAATTTGTCCCGAAATCTAAAAATGCATGGCTAATATAATGTAAGTTTATGTGAAATGGAACTCTCAAGTCAAACCGTTAGTTGCTTCGAATACTTGTGTTTGCTCAAAGCTCTGAGCTGTAATTGTTTTGTTGCTTAAACATTACTATTTTTATTAAAATATTAAACTTACTGTTTATAAGCAGTGATTAATTGCTTTTATCTGTGCTAAAAATATACCTAGATGTTGCCCGAGCAACTATGTGTGCGTTAAACGAAAAAGATAAATATTATACGCAATCAAATGTCACACTGATATCCGGTTATGTCACTTTTAGTTATTAATTTTATTTAGAACATAGATGCCAAACAAATATTAGACTAATTTACTTTAAACTATATACCTGTCACCAAAGTCGCAATTTTGGTGCAGCACTGAGAAAAGATGGGAATAGCTGGCGGAGTTCAGTTCGTGAGCTCCACTCAGACATTGCATGCGTCCGGGATATGAAATACTTTTCAGGATTCATAGCACGTTAAGGTACATAGTAAAAACGCTGGTGGGTACAAGTAATAGTAATATTTACGCCAGTAAGGTCGCCTTAAGACATTTCTCAAGAATAATCAAGCTGTCAATTAGGTTATAAAGATGAAAAAGATTTTAAAATCTATTTTTCACTTACAAATTCAACCTTTCACAGTTTCAAGCACTAAAATCGCTTAAAAATACGGTGGCGCAACATCGCTTAGTCCTGGTCTAAGATTTTAGTATATGTATCGTGTTAATTTTTTCAATTGGTGAAGAAGGTTGATCTGTGCCACACGACGGCCCTTTTTGGGATTAAGGAATGCCAGTTTCATGTTTTCCTTCTCAGTACGACTCAAATACACTGACACTGCTTAAAATCAATTAATAAATATAATTAAAAATGTTTGCGACCTGTATAAGTCAAAATATCTCTTATTGAAACGTTGTAAAGGCATCCAGAGGTCGAATGAAATGAAAAAAATAAAGAACTACAATAAATAGCTAGTGCTAAAATAAAACCAGTATAAGGATGCCTAATTGGAAGTCTGGAAGTAAAAGGGGATTTTGGTACTGCCACCCTTCTAGTTAGTATTCTCATGAGTAAAGTAAAATTGGAAAGTGCCTGTAAGTCATGCAAAGTTGTACAAGGTTTTTAAATTTTAATCCTACTCTTAATACTCGTAGAATTGGCGAAATACATGGCTATTAATGCATGTATGCATCCAAACAAATTTTATTGACTTCTTCGTGTTTCATACTAAATATAATTACCACCACAATTATTAACATTAATCACATCATTAAAGCAGACATACTCAGTCATTCAAATTATCACTATTCGAAGATTAATGAATAATTTTATGTACAGAGAACGGTACAACTCAGCCACAAAATAATACCCGATTATTTAGTTCTTGTTTATTTTTTAATTAAAAAATAGTACCACCGTTTAATATAATTTTATAAGATACTTGAAATATAAGTATGGAAATATCCTAAGAAAACCAACAAGTAATAACTCAAAATTCACATTAGAATCGCGAGCGTCGCGCTGTGCATATGAAATGAAGTGAATATAATCGCTGTAGCAATTAGACGAGCGTGAGCCTTCCAATTAAGGGATCATTAGCCCCTCCCCTTCCCTGATATCCCCCGACAACCCCTGGTAGCACCCGCGTCGCCAATTCGACAATCGAGATCTGCGGGTATTATCCGTTTTAATTGAATGACGCTCTTTCATTAGCACAGCTGCTATTAAATCTTACATAATATTTGCATATGATTTTAGGCATCATAATTTCTAAGACTTTTGTACTGTGCCCGTACAGTAAATCTCTATAGACATTACAAAGGTAACCAATAATAAATGCAAGTATTAACAAAATTTAATACGGCCGACCTTGGGCCAATGATTGCAAACACGATGTAATAGAAATTAATTAAAGTAATACTTATGCATAGAAAGAAAATTCCATCACTGCAACGCCGTGATTCAAACGCAGGACCACTGTGCCTAATATGTCATACAAATATAAAATATATCTCAATAGCATCATCATGGTAATTAATACAAATGGTATGCATATTGAAAATTTTATCGAATTACAGGAAGTATGTTTATGATTACCTCCCGTGTATATTAATTTTCCGACAGCAAAGAAAATTCAACCTTTGATCCTATATAATCAATTTATCTTTGATCATAAGTAACCGATTCACTTTTAAACTGTTCGTGGATTTAATCATAAAGAGACTTCAAACAAGATTATTTAATACGAGAGAAATATTTTTTTCGAATTTGCATTGTTGATGTCAATGTATAAACTGGATTAATACAGTATGTTCATAACTTGAACATGTCGGCGATAAAGTTGAGTACTTTAGCTGTAAATTTAATAGAAGATACAGAATGTTAATATACCTATAATATACCCCCTTAAAAATAAATGAAACAGTACAATAGTTTACTCTATAACGCCGACGCCTTATTAAGAGTTATTTAGTATAGTTGGTTAGTTAGCTGACTTAACACATGTCTGCATCGTATTTGCAATCATTGGCCCAAGACAAACAAAGTTGGAAACATAACTGGGTAATAAAACATAAATTATCCGCCATTTTGTAGCGGCGGCCATCTTGAATTTATAATGATAATGAATAAACATAACTGTATTGTCACCAAAATCCAACGTTTATACAAAATTTCAGATTAATCGGTTGACAGGAAGAGGGTGAAATTTGAATTACTAAATTTGACCCAAGAAAGAAAAAATAATAAAACAAACGGGGTGAGCTACATAAAACCGTTTAATAAAAAATTGGTACACTCCATACAACCTCATCTAAATGTATTTCGATACACATGTCGAGCCACCTCTCTGGCTAACCCAAGGTGAACCTTGGCCTCAGAAAGTACAGGACTCTTTATTTAAATGACAATAAAATTAATTATTTATATTAGAAATGTAGGTAACGACATTTAAATCTCATTGTACAAAATTAATGTATGCAAAAGCTGCATGCATATCGTTTCATTTAAATTTAAAATACGTCCCTAATGGAGTTTGCATTAATCGTGGATAAATCAGTTTCGAGGTATCAGAACCAGACTAACCCGATAAATTGGAGATTCGATAACTTGAGATCGATATTTGAATTTTTTGTGACGAGAAATGAGACGATTATAAATTCTCCAAATCTGTACTAGAGTTACACCAGTGTTAGCCTAGTGGCTTCAACGTGCGACTCTCATACCTGAGGTCGTAGGTTCGATCCCGGGCTGTGCACCAATGGACTTTCTTTCTATGTGCGCATTTTACATTTGCTCTTACGGTGAAGGAAAACATCGTGCGGAAACCGACATGTCTTAGACCCAAAAAGTCGACGATGTGTGTCAGGCACTGGTCGCAAGTACGTTACCGGCCTATTAAGAATTAGTAGGCTCTTTTCTGAAAGGAACTTAAGTCGAATTTGTTCAGAAATACATCGGAATGCTCTTGGACTTTTACAAAGGCTCAGATTTTTTTTAACTATCTTGTAATCTGCCTATCTAACTATTTTGTAGCTTAGTATTTGTATGTTATTCGACCCGATACCAAGTTCTGAAGTGCTTACGCTAACAAGCGATTTCTTCCAGGCAACCCTAATATGGTAAGTAATGTCGAGCTAAGAGTCGCCTCTAAATTTTTGGGTATTTTTTTGCGACGCATGTGTGTCTTTTCTCTTTAATTTAAACCTGCTTTTAGTTGCCTAAATAGAACTTCATTTAATTCAAAACATTTTATACGTATACGTTTTAAAACGAATCTTATTTTTGTGCTTTCCCAATATCAAATAATTCAGTTTGCGGCGCATTCCATCAATCCAATGCACGTTTTCTAATCCAATTGAAGTGATGCGAAGAATATTTGCGGGCGTCGAAGCAAACTACGCCGCATTCCTGTCACGTTTGATTCCCAAAACTAGAGCAATATTGAATCGGGCCGTCATTGTGACGTATACAGCCGCATTTATTAGCTACCTTGCAACTGATATGAGATTGTAGGAAACATTTTATTCGATAATTTATTGATATTCGTAGCTGGAGTTTGGTGAACCTGTGTAACCTCAAGAATTACTGATTTGAATTGAAAAATTATGAACTATAACTATTATTCAGTGGTGCTATGACCCAAATGCGTGAAATAGCATCAGGTTAAATAGGCCTTCTTTGCTGACACGTGTCGTCGATTTTTGGGTTTTTTTACAGTACGAGTATTTTTTTATTTAATTATTCCTTGAACTCTTAGGAAGGTTTTTTTTTAAATTAAGCACAATTTAGTTGGTTTTTATTCCAGTAAAGAGAACAGTCTCTCTATCCTAGCAAAATGTGCAAATTGTGTGGTATGAAGCTACTAAAAAAGTAGGCTTAGTATAAATAACATATTTAGGCGAAACGAAGTTCACGGTTTATTAAACATTAGATTACAATTACGTAATTAAGACGTGTACGTTTTTAATAAATGTACGTACCAATTGGGGCACAATGCATAACTCAATTACAACAGTTTCAAAGGGATGTGTTTTCAATGTGTTTCTAAGTCGGTATTCTAATTCCGGGCTCAGTTTCAATCGGATGGGACGTGGGGACGTGAGAGGAATGTCTGGGCTTATAACGACACCAAATTGACGTACCAAGACACCGGTGTCACACAACTCTTTTACATAATAATTGGTTTTAGCCTACCTGAAAATTTAAGAAAAAAAAGAAAGGCTAAATAAAGAAAAATCTGGAATATTGTACTTGAGTGCTTGAGTGATTTGTAAAGTTTTGTTATCATATAAAATATTAACTCGTTATACAAATGTATTTCCTTAATCGTATTTAGATAAGTAATGATACGGGTATATAATATAATTTTCTTTCTTCTTTAAACAAAGTCTAACGATTCCTAAAATGTTTATTTAATAAATTATTTATACGCAAAAATTATTTGTGAAGTGATTCGTGCGTCCTGACACTCTCAATCCAATAATGAATTTCATAATTATAACGCGTCATTTTCGAGTACGAATTATGATTTTCATTTGTTTTACTCTACTCCTGCATCAGACGCATGACATATTTTCAGCACTTTCATTAATTAATCTATACCTACATAAAATTACAATAACACGAGCTAAAAGAGTTATGTGATTTTGTTTTTTATAAAACAGCGGTCAAAGAGGTAGGCTCAACTAATTATAAGTGATGCCGCCGCCACCTATTGACACTCTCAATGCTCTGGCATTATTTCAGTGCGTTGCCGGCCTTTTATAAATGGTAACAGAGGTATAGCTTTTAAGACATTTTTAATTTATAGTTGTTAAATTTTTATCACACGTGAAGTAGTCTCTTGGAACCCCAGCTATTATTTTTGTACCGATGAATATTTCTCGGTCCGAAATAGTTGCTCGGACGGTGAAGGAACATTGTGATCAGCATAAATACAAAAGAATACGACTTGTAACACAAAGGGGTAATTACTATTACAGAACATTACAAAAGTCAGAGTTGCATTAGATCGTCGTTTACTACACTTGACATTAATTAAGAAGTTGTACTGTGCTTGTTTGTCTAGGTACTAAATATATATTATGGTATACGTGAATAGTCATTACAAAAGAAAAGAGGAATCATCAGCTAAAATAGCAATATAGTTTTAATCTATGCATACAAGAAAAAATACAAGAGCAGCATATAACATTATGCTACAAGTCTGTAATTATGCCGAGCGTCGATATTTTTTATTTTACAGCGTAATTGGAGGCCCGAGGCTAGGGTTGCTAATTAAACCGACATTTTGTATCAAACACCTGCAGCCCGAGGCAGCAAGGCTGCGGATTGTACGCCTAATGCGCACCCCTTATGTATCTATATTGTATAGTAAATATGCTTGTATATTTAACGTATTTTAGAATTGTTTGAAGTAACGTAAACCCCAGATATGGCGAACAGGTAAGGTGAATTTCTATGAAATTGTAAAAGCAATTATCGATTATAAGTGCCGTCCTGAAACATATGTATTAAGGGTGAAAAATAAAATCTAGTAGTCAAAAACAGAAGGCTAACTACCTACTTGTCTATTAAATTAAAATAGTCAACTAAACGGATGCATTTTGATGCCAAAACATCCGTAGATTATTATTATTATTGTTTGTTTTGAATATGTTTAGGGAATAATTTTTTTTTAATTTTTACGCCACACATTTTTAACCAACGGTACTTAGTACTTTAGACAATATTCACGTATGTATTATTCTTGTATGTAGTATGTTCATTTAATACAAAATGTATGAACCGCAAATGATGTTTTAGGCTCTTGCTATAAACCTTTAACTCGTTCCAATAATGTTTCGAAATTATGATTATCATGAAGCTTGTAAACGCATTAGTTCTCTTAAAATGAAAGAGAAAGTAGAAGTTTATAAATAATTTCCAATTATAAACCTTGTTTATGAGGAAACATGTTAGTAGTAGCTGTGTCTAAGAAGGTTGCGCATTCAGATCACTGCAGCATTTTCAGTGTATTTTCGTTATTAAGCGTGTAATTGTATTGGACACTCGCTAGGAACATTGGCTACTTTTCAATAGAGATCACTATCTGGCGTTTTGCCCAATTAGAAATCACTAATTAGACTGTAATCGCCGCTTGTGATAGCTCATTAATTTCTATCACAGAATTTTAAAATTCGTCAATTTCTATTGAATTTTGGCGTATAAATTACAATTTATAATGTCGCATCGTGTATCATAACTTTCACGAGTTTAGTTCATGTCAAAAAGGTATACATTTAATCATTGCAATGCAATCTTTGTAAAGCACAATCAAAAGTAATATTTTAGACATCCAAATACAAACAAACACCGGAATAAACACGTGCCAATAAGAGGATCTCAGTCAAATCGAACTCTTTTTCTCTTTCTCTCGAATCAGGGCTGAACCCGGACATCCCTTTGATCAACTGCCAAGCCGATATCAATCCCAATTGAACGGAATTTTAATTTAAAGAATCGTTACATTGCCTTAATTAATACTCAAGAGAATCGCCATTCCTAATTGAATTTATCAAGTCGTTGCAATTCCGTAGCAGCGTAGTACGAAATGCAAACTTGAATCAATATTAATTTTCAATGTTTATCATATGTCAATATTTTGTTAATTTCTCTTCCTGTGAATTGGTACTTGCCAATGTGGGTCAAAATGGGCCATGGCCGCTTTCGTCCATTTGGACAGACATGTCGATTAACTGCTGACATATAAACGAAAAGAATAAGCAAAATGGTGCATAGATGGAATTTATATATATTCAACAGTATTATATATAATACTTTTACTACTGTAATGAATTTAATGCTAGAACTATTATTTTACATTTCACAACCCCACACAAATTCATTATATATACCACTATTTAGATGAAGCAATAGACGAAAACGTGAAAACTTATTTTGGCGAGCACGCTCGAATACACCGATCTTAATAAAACAGAAACAAACCAAAAAGAATTGAATAAACGTCGAGAGTAAAATATTGCTACCGAATCGAATACCCAGGGAATTGTTATTGAGATATCTTTGAGTATAATCGAATTTTCGGCGAAAACTTTAGGGACGCGTGAAGCAAAAATATGTAAATACGGGGCCTATAACATGGCAATCTTCACGCCGCAAATCAAAGGTCAACGGTACAGTGTAATCTCAAATTGAAGTGACAGACAGTAAGGAGAGCCTTGCTGAAGCATTTGGGGTCAGAAAAATATTTTATTTAACGGCGTCTTTAAAAGTTTGTTTTCCCGAGGGCTTAAACATGCCTTATACTTGTATATATCACAGAAGACGTGATAATACTATTAAATAAACGAATAAGAAATATTGGACTTTCACTAACTCACACATATATGTCTTGGTCTAATCGTAGAATCTAATTATTGATTGCATCAAATAGTAATCAAGCAATTTTTGCTGTCCATATGAAAGGATTGAGGGGGAAGAACAGGAAGAGAGTGTCCTAAAAAAGATGCATAGAAGATGTTGAAGCTTTAACAGATACAGATTCAGATATTTGGGTAATGCTGAAGGATGTCGAGCAACAAGAAATAAATGTATCAACGTTTTTTATAATATGATAATAAACGGGCTTTATTACTCTTATTATGTCATAATATGGTCCGGCTACACACGACTACTACATAACAATCAGCATTTATTAATATAAATGCAACATGTAGAACATACGTGAAACAAAAATTATTACCGTCTACTCTAATATGATTAATTTACCCATTAAAACAAATTTCCACGCCTATAATAATCTAAAATAATGAACACTCATATCCCGAGAATAGTACGGTGATAAAATGATATGAAAAAAGGCTTTATTTTAAACAAAATATTTCACAAAAGTTAGCCGTGCTTATCTCCACGCCGCGCTGTCAAGCGGTAGCGTCGATAATTCAGCGCTGTTTATCGGCCTAGTTTTTGGCATCGAATACTTTGACATTCGTACTAAAATGTGTAAAATGAAACGGGATTTCAAACGATTTATAGTGATACCCACAGAACAATGTTATTTATGCAAGTAGGATTCTGAGGTTCTGATTTCCCCAGATATGCACATTCGTGTGTACCCGTATATTATGGTCATACAGTAAATAAAAACAAGACAAATGTATTGTAAATGTAGTCAAAAAAGCCAGATCGTTCCCTTGTTCAATGAAATGAGTATCTCAGCCTCATGCCCCATTGAGAGTTCCTCGAGTGTTTGACAGGTCACATTTTTACAAAGACAAGTAATTCTTATTCATTTATTGAATCTAAAAAGGTTTACAAGTGATAAATAAAATTATATACATATTATTATGGCCTATCATATCCTTATTACAAAACGAATAAATATTACGTATATTATTAGTTTATATTGTACGTAGTTTAGATTTAAGTTAAAACCGACCGTAGTCACCTTAAAAAATTGGCCATAAACACAAATGTTGGAGTTATTAGGGTCACCGTCCGCAAATGAACGGAATCTTTTTGTTTCACCTAACATTCTCTAGAAAATTAATGCAGTCTATCGGCAAAAAGACCACGTAATCAGTCGGCCCGGCAGATAAAGGATGTTTTTACCACTATTTATTGTGGACTAGGCCCAATTCATTAATAGTGTTCGGGAGTGCTCTATTTTTTCACACCTCCCTTTCGATCTTATTTACGATGCCTGTGGGTGAAATTCTATTTACTGTTATTGAGACATAGAGCAGATATTTTAGCTGGAATAAAATACGTAAAAGTTTTATTTAAATATTTTTATTATTGTATTTTTTAACAAACATTATTTTTAATAAGAAAACATCAATTGGTTTCATTTAACAGTTTGTATATATGAGACTGACTAGCAACAATTAAAATCTTTCTAAAAACTACGTCTAAATAGCAGTACATAAGTAATGATTTAAACTTAGGAATTAGAGATTATCTTGACCTAAATGACGTTCATAAGCAATACGTATAATCGCCCCCAGCAACTATTTGCTGTTCTCCTGGTGTTGCTGAGCTGAGCTGAAAGGGTCATTGCCGAAACTGAAGCCTTAAATCGTAGTAAGTCGAAGTAAGGCTTCAATCGTATTTGTAGTAATGCATAATCAAAATGGTAACGAAACTTTGAAGGACTGTAGCAATTGTTTTATCGCACTCGATGCGAACTATATTGAATAATCAAAAAAAAGATTTTACTTATGTTGTGTTAAGATGCCTATGAACCCAACATTCCAACTGTCTATCCGTTATGATTGAACATGAATCTTTGATATTTAATAATAAATTAATCTAAAAACACTTCTTAGTAGGTCAGCATAATGTTTATTTTACTCTATGGCGGTTATCACAGGCTCATCATTTATTAAAATAATGTTAGCGGTAACGGCATCGACGTGATGCGGAACAAGACCCACCTCGGCCCACTAAAAATGAATTTTGCATACAATTCTCGCGTTTTCCGGGAATTTTCTTATACCCGGGACAAGATTGGAACGTAATCTATTTCGTGAAATTGTAGATTTTCTGCACAAGACGTTAAATTTTAGATTAATAATTATAGCTTATTAATCTACAAAATTTTAAATGACTATATACACACTAACATTACTTTCACTAAAAAAATCAAATTCAAAAGCGCAGTTCACGAGCCCCTCATAATTTAATTCTACCTAAGTATAGACCCAATTACGGCAAAAAACATTGAGCGTTGGGGGAGTGCTGCGGTATAATAGACTCCCACAAAAAGAAAACAAGTGCAGACAGCCTAGCAATATTTAAATTAAGATTAAAAGACCATCTCTTGAGTGATCCCAATCTACGGAAATGAATGTTCATCCAAGTTCTAACACCGCAAATTGTAACGTTAGCATATAAGTCTCATGTACATGACTAATGTCTATTATGAATTTATGAAATGTATTTAAACCTAATTTGTTGTAAATTATTTACACATTATTATGGCCTAAAAAGGACCAAAAAGGAAAGTTAAGCCTCTGAATTTGTATAAATTTAAATGTCTCGCGGCGTCGCACGAGTCAAAGATAAGACCCACACCTGCCTGCTTCTGTTGGGTTTGACAGCTTTTTTATTGGATTTCCACTTTCCTATTCAATAAGTTTGGGTACCACTTACGAAGATAACTGAACCGTGAAATGCTTTACGGTTATTCAATTACAAATAGATACACACTCTATTATTTATAACTTACAAATCGGTGTTATTGCATTATTTTTACTTCCTCATAATTCTTATATGTTTACAATATAATTTAACATCTTAGTTATACTAAGTTTTACTGCAATAGACATTTTTTCTTAACCTAACGGCCTCATAGCAAAACTTGTATTAACGATTTTAGAGTTTGTAATTATTTTCATTTTTTTATATAAAAGCGACTGAGAAACACGATATCTTAAGTAATACAAAGTTAAACATAGTTTCGTAGAGTCTACGCCGTAGCTCAGGAGCTACGAATGAAAGCGTACACTCCACTAAATTTGCAGAAGCATTTTCGATGACAATCACAAAGGAGTCTGGAAGTCCATTATCCTGCTGTCTGGTCACGACATATCCTCACTCTTCATAATTAATTAAACGATGCGACAATTTTAATCGTGGTCTTATGGATATATTTAAATAAACAAATCCTTGATTTAAAAGTATAATTAAACATAGGGGCCGTTCAAGTATTACGTAAGCACTATAGGGGGGAGGGGGGGGGGGGGGGTATTTGATTTTCATATTTGGTGATCACGTCAACAATAATTAATTACTGTTTTACACATATGTGTATTAACCGCAGATTGTCTATGCTTGAAAACAAAATGCATTTTGTTTCGAGGATTATTCGGAATACTATTATTTTTCAGAGCTTTGCTTACTTTTCATGACAAGAGGAATAGGGGGGAGGATAAATTGCAGTTAATTTGCGCACGTAATATTTGAACGACCCCACACTGTATATAATACATACACAAATTGAAAGAGTATTTCACTATAAATAGTAAGTAAGCATTTTTAAGCCATTGGAGATCGTATAAATCTCAAGATTTCCAATAATAATGAAATATTGCATTCGTATCCAATTTTGAGCAGCGGACATCTCAATTATGCTAACACATTTCTTGCAAAATCGTATCGTATGATAATTCGAATCAACCTTATACTACGCTACAGTATATTACATTAAGATTTTTTCACCAACCAAAGCTCGCTTTGTGCGAGAATTCGAATAAAGGAATGTACGGGTAACAGGCAATGTATCGCAGGACATTCTTAATTGTAAATAGGGAGATAGCAATTTGATTTCGATTGGTCGGAACGCGGCGCAATTGACGCGTTGCGAAAAAGAAGTGCGCTATAATGGCGCTTCGTTTTCCGGACACCTCGACGTATCCCTGATTGGGTTCTGTGTTACAAAGAGATGCAGCGTGAATTGCAATTCTGTTCCATTTAATGTCGATATTAAACAGTTGGATCGGTTCTCGCAAATGCGTTTGATGTAGAGTACGTGTTCTAAGTTTATTCTAGGTAATTATGTGTATATTGGTTTCTACCCTATAGTCTGCAATAACACGTTACGGAATTATATTTAATTTATCCTATTACATGACAGCTGTCAATGTCAACGTGTCTTAATCTTTGGTTTAATCCTAGTGCATTCTATCTAGATAATATTATAGTAGATTTATAGACATCAGTCTAGGACACTAACGAGTAATTGGACTCGAGACAGATCGCTATTTTGTCTTACGACGTTAAATTGCTCCCATAGCTATTATCTCCCACTGCCTGGAGAACAATAAGTATTTTGTAGATATAGAAATCATCTCAAACACATTATTACTTGTATACATAAATATTATCCACCTCACCAAAGAGGTTGTGAAGAAATATTTAAAGAAGCGGGAGAAATTTGTTTTTTTTTGCATTAACAATTTAGTGTATTCTGTGAAATATTATTAATTGTTGTTTTTTTAATGTTACATTTAATTAACTTACTATTTTTTTTCTATTTCATATACATATATTGTTCATCTCTGTAATCGGTTTTGGCTTTGTATACTGTGTGTGTAAGTGTTTTGTTTTATATCATGTATGTTTGCTGATGATTACTAATAAATAATAAAAATAAAAAATAAACTTATTTCGTAAACATTAAGAGACAAAATTTAAAGTTGCATGTTAAGTGCACTAGAGACACTATGCTAGTTTGGTGCAGATATCAACTTCTTTGACGTTTAACATAAACGAGTTAACGTAACAGTTTCCGTGAAGACTTGACTGTTTCTTGATATTTTTATCATAGGCAAGTAGGTAATCTGCCTTATTTTTTGCCAAAAAACATTAATTGTAAAACCGATTTCAAAAATATAAACTGGTCAGGTTTAGTTATGTAGGTTTTAAGAAAATCTACACCTTTCTTTCATGTTTCATACGGTTCAAAATTAATCAACTATATAACTAATAACTCAATCATTCTATGAAAGCCTATTTACGTTGCAATAATCTGAATGATTTTATATTAAAAGCATAGTCAAAGTTGTTTGTTTTTGCCACTCACGTGGGCACGGGTACCTAATGTCACCAAAAAGCTGAGCATTTGGCTCGGCGCCTGCTCCCGATGTTACTGAATTAGCCAAATTCGTTAATGGCATCTGATTTATGCTCTCTGGCTTATGCTTTTATTACTTTGAATCTTACTCCTTGTATAATTTAGCTGTAAACGAATAATACGCAAAGGGAATGTAACATATATTAGGTAATTTACCTTTGACGTTATTATTTCAGAACATTAAGATATAGGAAAAAATTACTAAGATAATATTATTATAACATAATTGGATTTATTATAAAATTACTCTACTTCTGAAGCTACAATAAAGACTTATATAAATGTTTATTTTATGTTAGATTTTAATTATTATTCTTCGGTTTTATAATTTATGTTAGTTCAAAATCCTTAAATTTAGATTGATTATGGTTGATTGTTATACGTTTGTTGGATGCTTTGTTAACGACCCATTTTTTTCGGCATTTTTCATAGTAATAAAAAAACTACGGGTTTTAACAGTGATGGGCATGGGAATATGACATGATTTTGAAAATCATAACAGATTCATTTATTACTATAAAACCTATACAAATGGCTAATTTTTCGAAAATTAAATCAAACATCACTAATTTCCAATCAATCACCTCAGGTAATTCAAAACCCTTCTCTAGAAAGATGGCGTAGACACTTACCATGCCAGTAAACACGTTAACAAACGCATAGAGTTTATTATCATTACCGAGCCATTATCATTATTTAATTATATGCATATAATATGAAAAAACGATGAAAAACGGTCTCCGACAATATTTAACTCAAAAAGTTTTAGGAGACATTTCAAACAGGAGTTACATTTTTAATTAAGGCATTTTTGATAAATTAATGATAATTTTGTATACCAGTTATATACTTTATAACGTTTCTGTCATATAGCCCATTATACTACTACGCTTAAACATCTTAAGTAGACCTATATTATATTGTAGAGACCCTTATATCGCTTCATCCGTCCTTCTTGCAGTATCAATCTACAGGGGCTAGTCAGAGCCAGCCAGCACCTTTCACTTTAAATATCCTAATGTCCGCTACTATAGTGTACTCTCTCTAGTTTTCCGGCCCAGTTGGTGTTTAGACCGCTCGAGAATGCCCTTTAGGTCGAAGGAAGAGCAGAACCTTCCTTCCTTGAAAATATTCTTTATGTTGTTTCGACATATAATTCTTACGCTCTTCAGTTTATTAATATACAAATTTTACAGTAATTTACAGGTATAGAAACATAATTTTAAATATCAGCTTAAGTACATATTAAGAGTTGTCTGTATTTTGTTGTACATAATCTAAATTTTTGTATCCTGTCACATAGCTTTAATTAGTAACTAATGTCACTGTTATCTGTCAGCTATCTTCATTCTTGACAGAACACAATTATCCAATAACAAGTATTCCGTGTTGTGTTTAGATTTTAGAATTTGGATTTGTTTTTCTTATCCTCTATAGTGGTTCTACTTACAGTACTTAGTACTAACTGTAATTATGATTTGATAACTGATCTAAATGTATGTTCCTTAGAACAAGAATAACCGTAATTGATTTGAGCATATGGGGCCTGCATGGGAGTATAATTTGTGAAAACAATAATAAACAGCACATGTTATCATTATGGAACAAATATTACAATTCGATTGGTTTGTAGTTAAAACTATTTATATAATTAAGAGTTTACTTAAAGTGAAAATAAACTATGGTCGACATTTAATCTTAAAAAGTCGACTTTAAAAGTCGACCTTAAGTACATAAACACCCATATTTAAATACAAACATACATTGTTGTAGGACAAATTTTCAGCCGGAGACCGACAAATATTTCCTTACTGCTGAGGCCTTGGAAAATAGTGTTACTGAGAAAATTCTACAAAATAACTTTCACGATCCACTAATATCCAGCAGTGAGGATGAAGAGCAAGAAGTTATCAACTGGGATGAAATTTTCAGTAAAAAGAAAAATGTAATTATTTTTTATACTATTTAATTAGTTTCTTACTTTCTTTTACCAGTAAAATTATAAACTATCACCATAAATGAACTTAAAATCTTAATCTTTGCTCATACTTATAATTCTAACCTAACTTGAGATAAATTGAAAGAATTGCATCAAAGGCTTGATAAATTTAGCTATCTATTTATCAACGGACCTATTAAGAGTCTAATCGCGGAAACGGAGTCCCCACATACACATACACGCTATCTATTTATCTTTTGTTATTTATTTATTAATTAAACGTAATGTTTGACTAAATTGCTATATTGTTCATAAAACTATATTTCTGCTTACAGGATCAAAGGAACAACCACATTTTTGTGCCAGGATTTAGAGGATGTCCAAAATATCCAAAACTGTCGAGTCTAAAGCCCAATCAACAAACACAACTTCTGAAAGTTATTTGTGCAAACCATTCGCATGTTCTTCCACAGAAAACTTTTCCAAGACCTACTAAGATAGATTTTAAGCTATTTGAGGTTGGTACTCATTAATATTGTGTGTTCTATTGTTTGACCTATAATATTAATTTAAATTTTTTTATTTGATATCATAATAATTTCCTTATTATATTATTTAAAGTAAGTGCTTTACAACAGCTGTGGAGGTAAGTCACTGAACAGTGAAAGCAGTTAATTTGAAGTGTGACAATATTATAAATTACTCTGGTCTTAAAATAAATAACTGTTTTAAGACCAGAGTAATTTATAATCTAGGCTATTTAAAATAATTGTTACTATGTTGTATTTATTAAAACATCATTATTATGATGTTATATTAGGGCAAATAACACAAGAAATCTTGACATTAATCTTAGAATAATTTTAGATAAACCATAATTGCATTATTTCATTTTTAAGAGTTGTTAAAAAATTAGGGTTAAGCAAATTGTTATATTTTTACAGGAATTAAAACCAGTCTATGAACAAGAACAGAAAGAATTTATAGCCTGGGCTAAAAACCTTTGGACCACAGAACATTGTGTTAGAGCATTACGACCCAAGCCACCGGTGGAGTTAGTTTATGAAGCATATTTTAAATTAAAAGCTAGTGAACTTCAATGTTATCCAAAAGTGTATACCCTAGCAGCTCAAATACCACTTGAGGCAAATCAAGAAAACTACAATGAAATGATTTTTTGTGAAAATTTAATTGATGTAAGTATTTCAAGAGTAATAATAAGTCAAAGCAGAATTTTATTGCAATGTTTATATCATCAGAACGTCGTGAAGCGCGTCGCATCTGCCTCTTCTATTACCACTATTACATAGCAATCACAACCACTCTGTCAAGTGTGTACCGGATAAGAAGTTTATATCTTAACCTACTGTAAATTGTTGCTGCACTTAGGGCCTGTTTCACAATGTCCGGATAAGTTCCAAATAAGCTATTTATTACTTATTTGTAGGATAAACACTATTTTTGCGTTTCACGACTGTCAGATAGCGCTATTTGTTATGAAATGCCAAGTATCTTATTCGGAACTTTTATCTTTCGAATAATTTATGTGTTGCATAGCTATTTGGCACTTTATCCATACATTGTGAAACAGGCCCTTAAAGTAATTAAATTTTAAAGTTGGTCTAAATTACATTAATATGTTATCTTAGTCTTATAGATAATGGATATGGATTTGGTAAATAAAAGATTTAGACAAGTATAAACTAATAATGTATAAACATACATAATATATAATCTGTATGACTTATAAACTATGAAGGTATCAATTGATGATCTGACTTTATAGGCGTAAGTTGATATATCCTGTTTAGCAGATTTTTATATTAAGATATACAGAAGATTACCTGTAGCGAGAGTTCATTAAGTAGTAAGAAATTAGACTCAGGACTTAATTATTCAGACAACAATAATTGTCGTCTGAATAATTATTAAAAATATTTACATTTTTCAGGTTAATAACTTAGATATGCCAGAAATTCAATATGAAGCAATTGAGGAAAAAATTTTAATTGTAAAAAATTGTTCTGTGCCTGAGCCTTGTAATAAACATCCCTGTAGATTTATTCTACCAAGTAAGTTACTATTTTGATACACAATATATTTTCTTGAAATTATTATCTATATTCTGTAAATTTTAAATATAATGTTATACAATAGTACTTTGCTACTAAGTATCTAACAAAATTGCGAGTTAGTCTTTAACATCTATAAAGAAATAACTTAGCATATATACCATATATACCTGTAGTTAAATACGCAAAACAATATCTTTCCACAATGATTATAACTTTATGACTGTACTGAGATGCTGTAATTACAACATATTCAAGAGCTTTTGATGAGAGATGTGACTAAATAAAGCTTGTATTCACTTTGATTAGTCATTAGTAGAAAACAAGTGTGGACAGCGATTGATTAGTCCAGGTGATAAGTTGTCTGCATAGTAAAGTGATTAGAATCCTTTACTCATTAAAAAATAATTTTAAAAATAGCCAATTTTTTATTCTATGCCTCCATGCTGATAAGTTGGAATAATTAGTTTATATATTTTATTTATAGAAAAATGATGATTAAAGTAAAAATAACAATTTCAATTTTAGCTGAAAACTCAGTATCGATTCTACCAAAAACAGAGATAGAAAGAGAGCTAGCTCAATATGCTTTGGAGCAAGGCGCACAGTACATTGCTAGTGAGAGTGCGCTTAAATGTCTCCTTACAATCGATCAGCCCTGGCATATAACTATTTGCGTCAGTGAAGCCATAGATTCAGGTAAGTTAAAGAAGAAGTTCATTGTGTTCTTTTTTCAAATATAATGTAAGGCACATAAAATTATTACGCTTCGCATATGTTTTTTCTATTTCGACTTATCTGTGTCAAAATTAAAAAAGGTACTTCTCACATGTGTCATGTGTGGTTTTGCCGCCATTGTTATATTTGAATTTTCTAAGAATTTTTTTTTAATGTATAATATCAAATCGCCTCACAATGTTATAAAGTAAAATGGTGTATGAAACAGTTTTATAAAGTTTTTGTAGATGGAGATAGTTTTTGTAGTTGTTCAATTAAGTTAGAAAACAAAAGCGTCATATAGTGGAGGTCGCAGCTAGTTTTGGTTGTCACTAACGTCAAAATAGTTCAATAATTATTATTATTTTGATACATATTTTCAATCATAATTTTTGTTTTTGAGGATTATTGAAATGACGCGGAACTAATAAGAATTACATATATTATATGCGAGGTAAATGTGATATCGCTTTCCATTATGACTACGGCTTTCAATAGTCGTAATAGTGATCTGTGCTCAATTCTTTGACTATGAATACAATACGCGTGTAAAATCATACAGAAGTCGTAATGCGATGTAAATTTTAGATGGCGAGCGATCAAATGTCGTTGTGTTAGGTGACGAGTTCTCTATCAAGAAAGAGTCAGTGCTTCAACGGACATACAAAGCTTTCCAATATCTACTTGAAGACGCACTTGTGCCGTAAGTAACCTTACTTATTATTGCAGTGCTCCAAATTCAAATGTGACGGACTTTTTTTTTTCCTATAAGTAGGTTTTATTTATTAGCGCGTAAGTTGTATGTTCATAAATGATAATGAACATACAACTTACGCGCGGATTAAATTAAAACTAACAAGCACAGACTACAGAAATCATTTCATAAATTCGCATTTATATCTGTTAAAAAATAATTATTCCCTATAGCTAATTGTATTATAAACTTGATAAGTAGCTAACAAAAACCTGTAAGTATTAAAATAATTTGATTACATTTTAGCTGTTGTCAAATTAAATTTTCTTATATGACTTCCAGTTTATCAGAAAGATCGAGATTAATAAGCCAGAAAACATCTTCAGAGGACGACTCATTAAATGTCAGCAGTATGGATATTCACGAAGATTTGGAGCCATCCAGTGACGATGAGGACAACTTATGTATAGACACTGGTATGATTTATTTTAAACAGGGTGGTTAGGCAGAAAATTAAAATGTGATGGAAATAACTTCAGTAGTTCATTATAGCTACTATAGAGGGCGCACCAAGCGGAGACCAAGTGACCATTAAAATGGCTAACGTAACTTGACTGTTACGGAATGCGTAACTAATAATGATTACTTTAATAAGTATATGTTTGAAATGAAACGAACTTTCAGAGTGAACTTAGTAATAGATACATAAAGGTAGAAATGTAATTTTTTGAGTATGGGTTCACAATCATACTTTATAGGTTTATATAGAGTTGGATTCACTGCAATATGATTCCAGTATGATGGTAGTGAAAGCGGTGACACTGTCTTGTTAAATTTATTTCGTTGGTTATTTTAATTATTTTCTCGTTAATTTTCGTCACTCAATGCAAAGTCATTGACGGTCAATATATATTTTATGTATTTATAACTATAAATAAAATTCTTGTTTAGAAAAACATAAATTTTTTTTTACATTATAAATTAAATATAAATTGTGAAAAACACAAATGCTACGAACATGTAAGGCAAATTGTAAAAAAAAATTTTTTTTAATAAATCGTGTTCGTTTTAATACGATATTAGATTTGGAGCTTAGAAATTCAATTTGTTTTTTACAAACGTCAAATGCCTTTTTGAGCGATTCAATTTTAATGTTATTGTTTTTATCTGTAGTTTATGTATGTCAGTGATTATGTTATAATAAACGATGTCATTTGTTTTATTGGAATGGCAACACCACGCAATATCATTGACATCTTCTGTAAAATGCCGATATGTCAAAGTCAATTTGTCCGTAGTGCGTAGAATCGGTCGTTGAGTACTTGATTTGCTTGCTTATCGGCGCCTGCACTGGACGTTTGCACTGACTGTTTACATATTAAGTAATGTCGGACGACGGTAGTTCCCCCAATATTGTAATAATCAATCGCGTTGAGTCTACGACATGTATATACTATCTTGTACATAATGGATGGTTTCAGTGTTCTTTTTTTAATGAAACTTTAATAAATAAAATTTCATATTACAGGAGACGATTTACAAGAGTGTGTGCCACAGACTGAAAATATTAAAGACAAAAATGATAAGGAAAGTAGTGCTATCAATGGCGATAGTTCGTCAAATAAAAAAAATATAGGACCATATGTTTGCACTTGTAAAGGTAAATGTATAAAATATTTAACTACCTACCTGCTATAAATATGATTTTCTTAATAATTAATTAAATATAATTCTTCATAATAATTATAAAATAATAATAATAATACAGAGTTTTTCTAATATTAGAATGACTTTAATTACTGGCCTAATTAATTACATAATTCTAAATTCAAATAATACCATTTTAAATTTTGAATTTTACTTCGAAGTTCTATTTTTTTTTTGTTACATACCAGTAACTATAAAAATAAGTTTCGCTAACCAGTGAGTTTTTATAGATGCAGAAATAGATTTTTTATTTGAATGATTTCAGACACAATATTCGAAGTCCCTCCTCCGCGCTCGTACAAGAAATGGCGCATACGCAATAAAGTCACAGGTGAACGACATGATATTATCGTCCACTGCGAACATCGCGTTAGAGTAAGTTCGCATTAATAAGCTTTTGTCAGAACTACTGATTCGAACTTGATTAATTTTTGAAGATTTTCAAAAATATTACATTGTCATAATAGACGGTATAACCTTTTGTTTAATCGTTGTATAAGAACTTTTAAAAATCGTAAAACAGAATAGCTCTTTTGGAATAAAATATAAACATTATTAAACTATAAAGCTCGATTAATCAGATAATTGTAAACTTAACTACAGTACTATATTATAGGTAAATATTAATTAAATAAAAAATTCGTACACACGTAAGAAGTGAAACTTAATTAGGACCTTATTTTTCGAAAATAATCTACGATATGAAACTTTACAGAAATTGTTTAAATAAAGTTATATTAGATAAATTTTTAGACATGAATACAAATAATAAAATTAATTCATTTTACCTTAAAGATTATTATATAACTTCATTAATTGTAATGGAATAATTAGGTTCATTTTTATCATTATCATATAAGTATTGTTGTTATTAATGGCTTTTGGTAACTGAAACATGAAATATATTGTTTAAGATGGCGTGTAACGGAAAAATGTGACAGTATATTTTTCCGACGCCTACAAAGAAGTTTCACTTTAGAAACTAAAAATATTGCTTTCGGTGCCTACTCGTACTCCCTACAAAATATTTAGAAACATTTTCGTTTTCATACAATTACGGTGATTCATGGAAAATATAATTAAAAATAATTTTAATGTCCAGAATATCTGTATGAAATTATTATTATTATATATATTAAATTATTGCAGCACGCCACAGGAGAAATAGTTTTGGAGCCGATTCCCGAGTATCAACTTGAGTGTGGTGCTGTCTCGCTCTCGCGCCATAAGATCGCCGCTCTTGCTCTCTCGCTTTACTTGAGACGGAAGGCAAGTCTTCTTAAAGGTTAGTCGAGAGGCTTATTCGATAAGAAAACCTATAGATGACTGTAATGTTTCTAGGGACAGCTTTTCTTGCTTGCTTCACAAATCAACTGAAAAGAAAATAAAATTAGAGATTTAAAAATATATCATGAATTGTTATTTTTGTGTTCGTGTGAACTGGCTTTGCGTGTTCGGTTTTAATATTTTTATTTAATTAAATATTCATATACTTCTATTAATTTTGAACACGCGGTATTCTTTTTATACTTTAAAAACATGGAGTTTAAAACTTTTAATAGGAAATACTGTTCATAATGCAAACAGATTTTGTGATTCACAAAAATAAATGTTCATGAAAATTCTAGAATCTTAAATTTAAATTAAATAAATTTCAGTTCGAATAGATGGTTCTTCAGGTGAAATAGTGACAATGGAGAAATTGAGTTCCACAGAGTGGAGCGAGAAACACGGCGAAATGTTGCCACATATAGCTAACGTTTTACACACCACATTGAACCAACTTCAGGGTCTATTACCTGGCAATTATATACTTCAACATGATGTAAGTAAATTAAGTAGAAATAGATTTACAAATAAGAACGTAATTTGTTTATTTAAGTTATTAATAGTAAGGGGCCGTACAAGTATTGCGCGGTACTGGCAGATTAAGCAGAGTTACTGCAATTTATCCCAACCCTCTCTCCTCTTGTCAAAAGTAAGCAATGATCTTAAAAATAATAGTACATTAACGTATTAATTTTTTGTTAAAATCTTCGAAAATGCATTTAATTTTCAAGCTTAGATAATGTGTGGGTGATTTGTGTAAAAAAGTAAATAATTACTGTTGACGTAATAAACAAATTAGGAAATTCAAATACCCCGTCTCCCCTATAGTGCTTATGTAATATATACTTGAATCGAACCTGGTTAGTTCTGCGAGGCAGAGGCGGCCTTGGGTTGCAAATATAAAACCTTTGAATTTGATTCTTAATTACTTATTAAGGTTATAATTGCAAATTAAAATAAGATAATTAATTCTTTATTCACTCAAAATATAAATGTAATTATTTAGTAACGTGACAAACTGATATTTAAATAAGTTCTGGAAATTATGGACTTTCTATAAAACCTTTTTTCTTTTTCTTTTTTTTTGAAGTGAAACTTCTTTAGAATCGTTGTGATTTCAAACCGGATGCAACGAAAAAGCGACAGTAAAAAGAGACAGAAACATTAATTCATATGATTTAACGTGGGAGAAAATGAGATAGATAAACTTCTTTCGAATCGTCGTGATTTCAAACCGGATGCAGCGGTAAAGAGAGACAGAAACATCAATTCATCATATGATTTAACGTGGGAGAAAATGAGGCATTATACAGCCTCTCTTTACTGCCGCTTTTTCATTTGATCGAATTTCAAACTTTCGATGTTTTAGTTTTTCCCAAATTAAAAATTTATATTAAACTTATAAATTAAAATTTATCATTAAAATATACTGTTTTAAAAGAACACACACATTTAGATAATGGAAAATGATTAATTTATATATGATTAATAATAAAAAAAATGTTTTTGAAGGTTTCACTTCTACCATGTGTGAATTGCACATATGTTTTTTTTTAATTGTAGCCAAGCCACGGAACCAACGCCATGTTATACCGACCCGGCAAGTCGAATGCGGATTCGTTGGTACTAAACGTAGATGTGAATGCGCCTGCGCCGGCCGATCAGTCCGCGGACGTTAAAGTACCGCCAACGCTCTGCGACGACTTGCTGCCTATACATAAGTATGTATTATTTCTACTATTTAAGAAAACAGTCTTAATAAATATTTTTTTTACCATTTATTCAAAATAAACAAAAGACAAATAATTATGAACATCTCCAATGAGAACTGAAAATCCGCGCTGTTCTGGCGTTGGAGTGTATATTTAGCCCTCTACTTGCTAAATTTATTTGATAGCATTTCTATATTAGGGGGCGTCCAGAAATTACGTGAGGTGTTTTTTTTTTTAATTTTCTGTACCTCCTGGTAAGATGTCATGAGATTTTATTCAACCGACTCCACCATCCCCCAATCTCACGTGAGAGTTTTCTCTCTAACGTCAGATTAAATGAAATTTGACTCGACCCTTTCCCCCCCTTAAACACCTTACGTAATTTATGGACGCCTCCTAATGAATAATTAAATAATAAATATCATATAATGTGACTGAATTAATGCGTTTCTTATTATACTATATTTGTACTACACAGAAACACTAGTGACATTTTTTTTAAATCAAAATGTTATAACGTATAAAAGGCGTACGTATCCATATAACTTGATCGATTTGTCTTGATCTTTTTCATATTATGTGTGTATCTAGACTCAAATGTTTAGACTCGTATTGAAATTCCAAAATGTGCCCGGCTTAAAAGGTTTGTCATCTCTTACATATCAAAAAATGATAGCTGTCAAAATTCTACGCAATTATACATCGGAGTATACGTGCCATGTCATATTAATTTTTTTTAATTATGGATTTTTTTTTGTTCAATTAATTACTTACAATATTGTCCCGTATTGTCAAACATGGAGTTTTTAAATCACTTGATAATTAGTCTAATTAGTCTATTGCACTGATCCCCGTTATCCAAGACGTTGCGTTTACTGGATGCTATCTCCGACAGTATCGACATATTTGTATGTTCGCAGAGTGAATTCACAGTAGCGATATTATTTATATTATGTGTTTAATATTATTATTACTTTATTATGTTTTATTAAATGTTTCTTGACATTATCGCACTGGCATAGTCTGTAAGGATAATGTATGTATTTTGTAATAAATAATATAAAAAATAAAGTTAAATGTATAAGTTATATATCAATTTGATAGGCTTAAAATTTTTAATTTATCAAAGTTTAAATGTTTTTAGATATCGAAGAATTCTGCCTTGTGCGTTTACACCGTATGAAGACCAGCTTCCAAAGCAGCCACGCAAGGCCCCAACTAAGAACAAAACACCGCCTCAAGCTATCAAGGTAAACCAAATTATTGAGAATCATCTATACAATTCAATATCATTATCCAAAAAAAAAAAAATTTTTTTGAATCATGTCATATTTTTTTAATACTAGCGAAATATTTAAATTGTTGAATTGTTTATAATCTGTAGAGAATTTCGTATGATACAGGTTTAATTGCCATTTTTTATATTAAAGTTTAGTTCATCAATACAATTTCTCATCCAATTGAAATATATAGGGATATCAGAACCGTATTTCAAAACGTATTTCAAGTGTTGTCTTGAGTGCTTAAGCGTCTAGTTTAAATAAAATTTTGACATATCCACCTTCAACCTAGATTTGAATTTGACGTCGTATAGGAAAAACTAAATATAATTAGACAATTAAGTCATTACATTATTCACTCTGTATATAGCTTAAGCTTAGCTTTAAGAAATTAAAAATAAAATCTAAACTCTAATTTAGGGGGCTTCGCTATGTTTGCTGTTTGCGAATATTTTAAAATCATTCCCATTTTCCCAAACCATATCTTATTTAAGCTTCTTTTTCTATAAAACACTCCAAACAGATTATCCTTAATTCAACGTCCCCTTAAAACCATAACTTCAAAACCACATGTTCGACACATTACTATTTCCATACAATATCTGCTCTATGGAAAAATTAGTTTGTAAGATATCATCGAGGCGCCATTTAGCGCGAGTATGGCTCACTTATGTCAAAATTCAATATGTTTTTGACACCACAGAGCCTGACTTAGCGTTCAATCTTGTCTCTGAATTTGAGGGTTTATCTGTGAAGCAAAAATTTGTATGCAGCGAATAAAATCGCTAGTATTTTAAAATTTCTAAATACTATTCTTGTTTTTTTTTATTATAGTAAATTCTTGAGTTCGTCAAATCATATGATAATTTGATTTTTTCCAGGGAATTGTGCTTACGATATTATGTGTAATTTATTCGTTTGTTTTTTTTTTATTTAAAAAATATATATTTTGCTGTCATAGCGTGAGTCATTGAAAATGTATTTAACCTTCAAAAATTATATTATCGTAAGCGCATAGTAATTTAACGATAATGACGATTAAACAAATCTGTTCGTTAGAGCTCAGCAGGACGAGGCCGCAAACGCAGGAGAGGGCGCCACTAATCGGTATATCAAGTCAACTTAGTGATGTGCCAGTTTGTCGATAAGGGTATTGGTAAAGTTTCGACCTTAATTACATCGATGAAGCTGACGTTGACGTAAGACTATTGAACGTGATTTTACTTAGAAACTATCGAACCATCCAGCTATTAAAGAGGATTTGCATTCTGTAAGTAATACATTTTTCATATAAATATTTGTGCAAATCGTCTTTAGGTAATTACTAATAAAAGTATTTACAAATTTCTTCTCAAGAAATTTAATCAATTTCACAATGAGCAAATCAAGTCGCGTGCATTAATATGTGCAAATGAAGTCGCAGGCAATAAGTGCAAACAAAACAAATTTGTCAGTATCATTCAAAACTACATTTCTTCCATTTAATGTTGTATGTAATCCATCGCAAAGTTATAACTACAAATGAACTAAAAAAAAAAGTTTGGTAAAAGGTGCAATTAATTTTAGCTGCAAGTAGAGGAATTAATGTTTGTTAAATTAAATTCGAAGTGTTATAATATATACGAGGCGCGGTTAAAAAGTTCGCGGAATAGCGGGGCTGAGTTTACTCATCCAGGTAAGCGCTAATTGAGTGACTCGTTGTTAATTTTTATGTCGCTGTAAAATAGTTAAATCAGAGAGTTAATTGTATCTCTCGACAGTTAATAAAAGATCGAAATTCAATCCAGTCGCTAGCATTTTGATTTAATACCGCATTTACATTCAGCCGTAGTGAGCAAGGAAGTGATACTTACGACGAAGAATTTTTCGACGGTGTAAGTTATTTGACAGATCTGATAAATGAATTTGGGGTAAGTTAACTAACATTGGACAGGAAACACAGTTAAATGTTTCATTAGATTACCCTTCTCTGTCATTCCGCGAACTTTTTGTCCGCCCCTTGTATTCCTCTTACCAAGTCGATTACCATTATATTAATTCCTAATACACGCAGCTGAAAGGTCAGGTAACCTCATTAACCTTGAGACGAATGACCTTATGATCCCGATACTCACGCGATAATTTCGTTTTATTGTGTCGAATTAAAAAAAAGGTACTAATTTTTTTTTTACCAAGTTAAGAGGTGTTAGAATGCATTTTTGAAAAACCCAACGATATGTGTTGTCTAGATAGTTTAAGTTTTGTGAAGCTGTTGACAAATTACAATAATTATGTTTCAAAAATGTTTTCTTGCGCCCGGATTTATTTTGGATTTACGTTAGTTGTCTATGAAAATCTTGTTGCAGTGGCCAGCACGTTTGAGGGCAAGAAAGAAGAAAATCCAAGACTGACATTCTTTAGTATTTTCGTGTATAATAAATACAAATTGACCCCCTTATTTGTACGAAGTAAATCATTCTAATTTAATATTATAGCATAAACAAAATTATAAAGATATAAGAATAAGCAGCTTAGAATTGAATTGAAAGAATTGTATTATTTGTATAAATCACAAAACTGAAAAAATAAATTGTATACAATATTTTTTACTTTTATTACACCATATCTCATCCCCATCTAGCATTATTAGGGCATCTGCAAAAGCCTGTTATTAGCAAATATATTCTTAAAGAAATTAAAAAATTCTTAAAGAAACTCTCTAACTAAATGGGCCTTAAGTTACTTAATCCTTAGAATTGTCAGATATCTATAATGATCAGACAGAATCGACATTTTGTTTTATTTTAATAAAAATAGTTTAGAGGACTTTTTTGATTGATTTTACAGCCCGGCGGCAACCAACATATAAATGTTATCTTTATCTATATTTTTATGTAATTGTTTATTTGTTATATTTAATTTAATTTAGCTGTAGAAGTATGATATAAATAAATAAATCTTACGAGGCCATAAATTTGAAGATGAATTACTAATCTAATCCAAGTACAAGTATTTAGAGGTTATGAGTACTCTCATCACGCCAAACTGGATAAAGACGAAGTGGCTTAAATAAAAAGTTAAAAAAGTGTCGGGAAAGGGATTACATTTCCCACCATGGGGCCTAAGCCACACAGGGCAGGGTAAATTATTAAGGTCTATTAAAAAAAAATTGGAATTTGAATTTCAGTTTTTGAAAGTCGTTTCATGTTTGAAAATTTACTTACTGTCTTCGTAACTATTTTCTAGTAATTTCTTCATACAAACCTATAATTTAAGTTTTAGGTGAACAATTAAATTACATAAGAATATTCATAGGAAAAGTTTAAGATATGCTGGAATTACTAGAATATGTATTTAACGGAAAGAGTATATTGAATAGGCTTTCTTGAAAAATAAGTTATGACGTTCAAAACAATCAGAAAAAATTAAATTGCACATTACATCTAATTATTATCATATACAATTTCAACGGGTTTTTGTTGGATCTCAATTTTTAACTAGATAAATATACGTAAGCAGTGTTGGCCGCAAGCAGAAGTGGCTTCAGCGTGCGACTCTCATACCTGAGGTCGTAGGTTCGATCCCCAGCTGTGCACCAAAGGACTTTCTTTCTATGTGCGCATTTAACATTTGCTCAAACGGTGAAGGAAAACATCGTGAGGAAACCGACATGTCTTAGACCCAAGTCGACGACGTGTGTCAGGTACTGGAAGCTGCTATACTTGCCTATTAGATTTACTAAAAAAATGGTCATGAAAACAGATTCATAAATCTGAGGCCAACACCTAAAGAGGTTGTAGCGCCACTGATTTTTTATTTATTTTTAATAAATATACGAAATACGATGCTATGAAAGCCACAATCGTACTAACATACACTGCATAACTTAACAGCAATATAATAAATAAAAAAAACACATGATAAGGCCACTATATATTCATAAATAATAAATATGCTTAAACATAACAATGTAGCACAGTATTGATTAAATAGTATACAGAGTTTTTAACGGTTCGTTACTTCTTCTCTCTCAATTGAGCTAAGCGGCTTCATCGAAATAGCCATCTAGTTGGGTCGAAATCTGTAAAATACAAGTATTTTTAGAAATTTGTTGACTTTTTACAAAGGTGTAATTATGCCTTAAAAAACTATTAAAAATGAAAATAGTAACTGCAGTAAAAATTATTAAAATTGAAAATAGTAACTGCAGTAAAAATTATTAAAAATGAAAATAGTAACTGCAGTAAACATTATTATAAATTAAAGTAGTGTGTTCCAAAGTGTCATAAATTAATTCGCAATTATTAGTAAGACTGATTTATTGATAAACCCCGAATTTTTAAAAGATAACATTTACAATGTTAGAATAATAATGTAGCCAAAACGAATTCGCCTCATACACGAAGAACGTTTAAGTTTTTAGTTTTTTTTGTTTTTTTGTTGCTTTTGTTAATTGATTTTTTTTGTACTCTACCCTCTGATGGTTTTTCTTTAACGTTGTGTTTCTCATTAGGGTTGCCTGGAAGAAATCGCTTGTAAGCGATAAGGCCGCCCTTTGCCTTATATCTTTTGTTACTGTTTTTTTTTATTTTTTATTTTTGTTATGTGTGTTTTTGTATAAGGCAATAAAGGATAAATAAATAAATAAAATAAATAAGAACATTATCTACTAATAAAGACAATTTAGTATTAATTTATTGCTTAAGGTGTGTGGTTGTGTGTGTGTTTTATATATAAATCATCAATCTGAATCCATTAGATATATAGTTAAGTAGATAGGATCGGATATAAATATTGATTAAAACAAAACTTACCTGCATTGGTGTGTACTTAACGTACTTGTCGGGGTTCTTAGAGAAAGGCAGATGCGCATGCGCCTGATGGAAGGCAGAATAGGGCGGTAATAACGCCGCCTTGTTATCTCTTTTCAACGATTCGCGTAATTCTACGTCCGGGACGCTGTAGCCCCGTTGCGCACGCGTCGTTTCATCCCATTCGCGGTTAAACGACTGAAAAAAAATAATTAAATTAGTTAGTATATATATTAGTTAACATTATTACACAGATTCCTATGAAGTTTTGTGGATGAACAGACTCGTCCGAGGTACACAAAAGAGGTTAGATTAGTAAAAAACTTCAGCAAAAAATATGTTTAAATCTATACAAGCAAAATAATACATAAGTATTTAAAATCTGCATATAAAAATTAACAAATATTTAAAATATGTTTAATCTATGACACAGAAAGCACTCAAATTACATAAAAAACAATTTTCACACTGCTAAAATTGTTAACTATAATTATTTAAAATAAAATTCCATAAAAAACGACTATGAAATTGCGAAAAACAGCTTTAAAATAAACTTATTTTATCAACCTTAATTTTTGATACAAAAAAATTAAAAGTAAAAACCTCGTATCAATTTGGGGTCGAACTCCTCCCAAACGGCTTGACAGATTTTTATAATTCTTTATGAGAATAGGCCGTTTATTTATTTCATAGCTGAATTTACATACAAGGACTTACCGAAAACTTATCTTTCAGTAGCTGTCTGTCTTTGTCCCGTAATTTAGCTGGCAACGGCTCATCCAGAGTTATATGCGATAGCAGCTTATTCCAACTAAAGTACACAAGATAGAATAGAATATAATAGAATATCACTACATATTTTAAAACAAAGTCGCTTTCTCTGTCCCTATGTCCCTTTGTATGCTTAAATCTTTGAAACTACGCAACGGATTTTGATGCGGTTTTTTTTAATAGATAGTGATTCAAGAGCAAGGTTTATATGTATAATAATAATCATCCATTAAATAGTGGAGAAGTACTGTTATTTTTGAGGTTTCTAATGTGATGTCGTAAATAATTACATTTTTTCCGCTTACATTGCAAACGCAGGCCGAACCCCTACGAGTTTTATCAAAATAATGTACTGATAATAAAGTATTGTACACATTGAAAAGGTCTACAGAAAAGTCCGTGATGGTATATGTCTATCTCTTATGGATAACCCACATTTTTATATACATACAACGTTCACAGATTTTCTGTACTGTATTTAGTATCAGCATTGCACCCGTGCGAAGCCGGGGCGGGTCGCTAGTTAAAATAATAAATTGTTTGAATTAGTTTTATTATTTTTTAAATTTATTGAAATGCAGTAGAGATGTAATTTATGAAATAAAAAAGGTGCATAAATGTTTGAAGTATGAAGACTTTGTTTGCACTTTGAATAAACTACGAATAAGTAGTAGGTATGTACGTTCTTTTGTCTTCCACAGATAATACATGCAATAGAAGTTCTATGGATAATAAAATACCTTTGCAGATAATTATTCTTATAATCGTTGATCATACGTCGGTATCCGGCCTCACAATCCGGTTCAGACAATGCCAACATGTCCAAGAGACCGCTTCGTTGGAGACCCTAAATATGTAACACATATAAGATGGTTAAAACTTAATATTATACCTGGATCCAGACTTATTAATATCAGTTGGACACTCACATTGCCTGAAGGATAGCAATGTTCTTCTTGAACCGTATTATATTTTGTATATACATTATATTCTAATTATTAAAAAGTATGTATTAGAAAAACAGCTGAAATGGAATTAGACAAAAAGAGACAAAATAGTACTTTCGTGAAAAAGAGCTTTTTTTGCGACTTCTGTTAAATTACATACGCATATTTCCTTTAAAAGCCGTCTCCGACGAAATTAAACTATAAAAGTTTTCTAATTTAATATACGAAATCATTATTCACAAGCTTGCTACGCTATCGTCGATTCGACTTATACGTACATTACGTACGTACTAACGTACAAAATGTATATTTTTTTACATAATTGATTTCTTACAATTCTGTGCTAATAGTCATATGGCCTAGACTTAACTTAACTATGTATAAATATACATTCAAAATCTATATCATGAAAAATATGATTTTTAGAAATATCTTATTTTCGAGATAAATAACAATGAAATACCTGTAACAAATACAAGGTGTTGTTCAAAAGGAATATAGCTTTCAATGCGTCAGGGTACTGCTCGCCTTTGTTGCGCAGAGACAAATTCAGTTGCGCTAGCACCTTACCTGTATACAACCAATCTCATTTGAAAATTAAGTTTTGCGATATAAAAAATCATCATTCTTTACTCGAAAAATAATTCACAGTTATGTATCGAGTTCTTCAAGAAATATCTAATTATATGAATAATGTAATAATCATGATTATTTGAATTAATACTATGACATTGAATACAAAATCTACATAAATAAAAATGAAAGTATATTTACGGAAGTATATAGACAGCATTAGTGCGTTTCTATCTTGTACGCCGGTTATTTGAGATGCCGCGCGCGCATACGTCGGTTCTGCATTTAGGGCTGGACCTAAAAAAATACGTTTATTTAGTCAAGTCTAGTACGAGTACGTACGTACGTACAAATTTTTAGTGGCAGACCAATATTTGGGTTGAGTGAGATGAGAGTAGAATAAGAAGGGGTATTTTACATAAGTAAATTTAAACTAAAATCAACTAGATTTAAACTCATACCAATGACCTGTAGATGGGCAGCAAGGGCCTGGCAATAGGCAAGGGCTGCAACGGGCAACTGATGCACTGTGCCATCCACTGCCCCAGATGCACTATCATTGCGAACACCCTCTACCCACTCTTCCAAGGAACGGATACACTGAATACCAGAAATAAGAAATTAAAAACACAACGCATAAGTGGAGAAAACTCTTTAATTAGTACAGCCAAGATAACTATGTATCTGTTTTATATTCGGTTTAAGAAAGTACGTCCTTCAATCCTGAAACTCCATACCTCAAAAAGGATTTTAAATTCTATAGCCTACGTCCTTCCGATGACTATATCCTTGAAATCCCATCACATAACCCTTTCCTTCTTGACAAATACTTGAAGACCGTAGTGAGGCTATGAAATTCAGTTTCTGTCTCTATCCACTTCCCACCTACTCTATCTTCTTTTAAACCTCTACTGTACAAGCATTAACTATCCACATGACATCTAACTTCTTTTTATTTTAACGCATAAAATTCACTTAAAATGTAATAAAAATAGAAGTCGAAAAAGTATTTCTCTATTTCTAAAATTTGAAATTCTTACATGATGCTGACAATTCTGCAGTAGAGCTGTATAGGGTGATGGTGGGGCGGGATGCAGAGCTCGTTGCAGGTCTGGCTGCAACTTCTGCAACCGAGCCAATAAGGCCCAGCTGGCAGCGGCACTGCTGGAACATCTGGACGCTGCTTTGCGACTGCGGGAACACGCGCGTTCCACCTCAGTTGCTATACCGAAGCATTATTTTATTTAGAATGACATGATACATTTTTTTATATGTATATTTTACGCAAACCTCAGTTTATTTTAAAAAAATTATACTACACAAAAACTTCCCATACCTCAAAACCTTGTAAACCGATCTTATTGAAATTAGAACTATTCCTACGTTGGAAACGGTTTCTTTGCTTTGCCGAGGAATTTGTGGACAAACATATTCCAAAAATATCAAAGTACATGTAACTGCTAAATTGCATAATGTCTATATAAATATAAAATAAAGACAAATAGTCCTCACCCAATATTCCCAAACAATCCTTGAGCAGGGCAGCGAGCAGCGCGGGCAATCTGGGCAAAGGCACCAGCCCCAACGCGTGTCGTTGCTCGCGGCGTGCGATACGACACACGGCCGCTGCCAACGTCCCCGCCGCCTCCACTTCGCGCTCGTCCAGGGTTTCACTACATTCTTCCATATCTAGCACAAATATATATTTTTTCAATCTATGTAAGAATTTAATCCATGGGGGAATAAATTTGTGAAACCCGTCATAGATGAAAAACTAAATCTTATATCTTTAAACGAGCAATTCTTGTAATTGGAATCTCGGGATCGGCTCCAACGATTTTCATGAAATTTAGTATACGGGGGGTTTCGGGGGCGATAAATCATTCTAGCTAGGAATAAATGATAGAAAATAACAAAAAGGTGGTGTTTGAGTAGTCCCAATTTAAACTGAAAAATGAATCTTCCTGACATCTATCGGCGAATAATAATACTATTTTTTTTAAATTGCTTTAACGACACAACAACACTAAAGCTATTCCAGCATATATAATCTATATTGTTTATATTTCATCATTTTATTAGTATGTAATTCGTACTTATATATAATTTCCAAAAACACAATTTATAAAAAAAATAAAATACCGAGTAAAGCTCGGTCATCCAGGTACTCAGTATTAATTGCGTTTAAACCGTGATAGAAAGGGACAGATTGCGGATAGTCTTTCAAACCCTTATTAACACAAGTCTGTCGCCATGTTGCCATATCTAATCCTGTTTAAATTTACTTAGAAATTTAAAAAACGCGCGAATATCGTGAGTATTTTTAGGTTATAAAATGCCTAAAGGAGTTACTATTAAAAAAAACTACATTTATCTTCTTACGACATTTCACAGTGAATCAGTAGTATGCTCTTAATAATTCACCTTTATGTAAAGTGAGTGATCTTTTCTTTGCATTTCTAGTTGTTTTTTCGCTCATCAATTTAAAGTAATTAAAAGATTCTACTGGCTTCGCTCGGTTATTTATATAAAATAGTTAGACTTATACAACAAATTACTTTGCTATATTTGTTTTAAATATTGTAGTATTGTTGGATGATTTGCTTTTTTAAAAGAGTACCGAGAGTTTTTTACGCCAACTTTTTCTCTCCGCCTGCACCCTCCTTCTTTGCCGATGAGCAGGGATGCCTACAGGTTCGAATTTAATGACGTGGAATAAGTGATACCTAGATAATCTTACGTTCCAAAATAAACGTATGTATTTTATTTTATAGTATCGCGAACCTGATATAAGCACTATTATTAGTAATTTTTTTACACCTATAGGTTATAAAATCAAAGATTTCATACGAATCTCTAAGTCTATCGAAATAGCCTATGTTCATTAGGGCTAATACCGGGTTCTAGTGGTGAAAGAATATTTAAAATTGGACCAGTATTTGGAAACAAAAACTCAAATCCAAATTCTTTATAATACTAATGTAGATTAATATCTCACAAGCATCATTGATTGATCTCCTAGGTCCAATGGCCAAACCCGTGGACTGCTCCAGTGTTTGTGAGGCTTTCATCATAATGTTTATTGCACGCTTTTCTAAACTGAAAAATTTAAATAAATACACCTATAAAGAATTTATTATTCAAAGACAAATGTTACTATATATAAAAAAAAGTTTTAATAATTTAAATTGTTAAGATTGGTTATTTTGATAACAAACTAAAAAGTTAACTAAATAAACAAACTTACACTTTCTGTATTTTACTAGTCCTTCTTGATGTACTATCAGCACGATTTAACAAGTTTTTGTTTCTCTGAAAAAAATTTGATAACTTATTAATCTCATAAAGCCATTATCAGCAAAGTGCAACACAGCAAAATGTTAATTGACTGTTTTTCTGTGTCTCAAAAATTTTTTGTTTGTCATTAAATATTTATTTTCTGTTAGATGCTTAAATATCTATTAACAAATATTTTTAAAAAAACTTACCATTAATGGAGAAGCAGCCATTGATCTAGATCTCAAATAGTCTTTGAAAGCCACAAGTGAGTTCTTAGCAGCCGGTGCCCTGATAGCGAGTAAGGGCCCTGATGGAGGCCGACCAGCTGCACTGAGCCATGCAGCAGCCGCCCGCATAGTTTCAACACTAGTCACAGTTGTTGAGTTACTGCCACTCACTGATATACTGTCTACACTTGAATCTGAAATTTTAAAACATTAAAAGAAATAAACAACATTCTTAATGGTGTTAGTTACGGACCAATGCAAATGCATACATATTCAATGTATAATTTAATACACAATTCTAAATTTTGTATTAATTAAAAAAAAACTATCATTCAAAGTCCCAAAAATCACATATAAACAAAATTTTAAAAATACTTTATGCTAACAAAAATTGCCAATTCATATATTTACTTATATGACACTCAGTTATAAATTTTTTTTTTAACATGAAATTCTTTATTATATTTTAAACAGGGTCACGGTGATAACATGCACTTAAAGAGCAGTAACAAAAATGTGTGTAAACTCTTAAAGCATTGGTTTTAAATACTATTCATATATAACATATGTCTGACTACAAGATATTATTTTCCTTTATGTAAAAATCTATTTATAATACCTTCCTCAAGAGCTATCATATCCATGAGTGTTGTTGGAGAAAGAGGTCTTGTGTTGCGACTGAGAAGCTCCTCAAATGATGCTTCTAATTTAAGAACCCCAGTATTATATAGTTGGTTCTAAAATCATCAAGTCAAGATTATCTTGTTATATTATTATCTTGTTGTTCATATATATAGCTGTCTTTTTTTAATTCTCACTATATTGTATAAGCACAAGACAAAAATAGATTGTATAAAATTATACAATATAGTCTTGAATCACTGTGAACTTGCACTTGGCCCCATACAGGAGACATACATCAAAGTTATCTTATGTTATAAATAATTTTATTATAATATTAAAAACTTGTATACTCACAATATTTTCAAGTTCAACACTTTGTGGATTGTTTTTATTGAAATAATTTTGAGCTTCGGCTAGTTTATCCAGTGCCTAGAAATCCAAAATCAACTTACTTAATGTTAATTCTATGAAAAGGAAGAATGACAATTATTTACATACATATGAAGTTTTGTAAGAAAATAAAGATAATTTTGATATAGTGTATACTGTTCAGTTAGCGGTTATGCAAGATATTCTTTTCTGTTCATCAATGGTAATTTCTTGCTTTATACGCAATAAACCTACGTAAAACACCTTATAATAAAAAAAACAACATTTGTCTGGCACTGATAGTTGATTACATTCTTGCCTATAAAGAGTAATGTTCAATGAAACTGATGACAGAAATCTTAAGCTTTAGCTCTATGCCACTAGAAAAATATAAACCCTGCTTTAACAGTAATGGAAAGACACTAAAAATTACTTATTTTATTTTTTAAACATGAAATATAGCTATAGACCAATTTTAATAACGTAAATGTCACCTCTAAGTAAATATTGAGAGCTTCTGTAGTAGAAGTATGAGGCCCATTCTGGATTAGATCAGCTAATTCTCTAGACACCATGTAATAGTTTATTACATGTTCTAAAGATTTTACTGTGCGCTCCATGTCTAGAATTACACATAAATATTAAAGCTAAACCAATATAACATCTAGCAGACAGAATACTATAATTGCTACACTGCAGCCTAAATATTGGCATAATATCTCTCTGTTTTGCTTGCTTTGCTTTCTTTCTTTCTATGCTTTCTTTTATGTTACCAAATTCTAATCAATTTCTGGTAAGTCAACCTATCTCCAATGAATGGGCTTACTCAAAGACATCATCCTAAATCTTAACCTGGTGATATATTTATTATTTTAGCATGTATAAATGTTAGCAAAACATTTCTGAAATTTTAAGTACTAACAACAATTTTCTGAGTTTTAACAGCCAATCAAGTACTCACTTTGATGTATGTGCTGAAGTCGTGCTGTATCTCCATACAGTGGTAAAACTGCTTTTTCAAGCTGTTGAAGTCTTTGTTCGCAAGCACCTAGTACATTACAGACATCATTTGCAATCGACATACTGCGATTAGCAGCAGCCTTAAGCTCTTGCATGTTCATCATCTCCTGTTAAACAAGGACACGCCTCCTTTTACTACTTATAGTATAAGATCTTCTGTACCAAATGTTATCGTAATTACTAATTAAAACGTGTTATTTTGGTACCGACTCACCTTCTTCAATTTCATTTCTATTTCATACTTTTTCTCTACGGCATACATTATGAAAAAATTAAGTATATACCTCAACGATTAGCACTTTGTAATTACGAAGGTATAATGTATAAGAGCATGCTACAGAATATTCCGACACTTTCTCCTGTAATTTAAAACTATAATAATCTACATTTAGTCTCAGTATTGTTTTTTTGATTAATTATATAAATAAAATGTAATAACTAATAAACAAATAAAACTATATTTGCTTATCAGTCTTCAGTCTTTACAAAATATGACAGTGACAGCCTATGAAGTATAATTGTTATTTGTGAATTGACCCCTGACCGCTTAGTGCTAACTGCCAAACGCGGCTGTGTTATATACTTATTTCCATGTCTATCTATGGAAAGGAACAAAATAATTGCATTGAATTGATAAAATGTGCCAAAGGCTGCATCACAATGTTAGTTATGAAAAATTCAATAATATGCTCTACCGATCCGTTATCAGTATTGTATTAACACATGAAAGGTTAAATTATACACCTTCTTTACAATATTGAACTTTAATAATTCGGCCTTTAATTTTTTAAAATATTTTTGAATGAAGCTAAGAAATATAGTAAAATATGATTTATCATAACTCATAATATGTCTTGAAGATATGGATATGATGAATTAAAATTTAATTGTTCAATACATTAGTGAAGTACATAAACAATATATAACTAACTTTTATAATGACATTAAAAATATTATTATAAGGTAGTATTTTTTTAGATTTAATGAAATATTATAATTTAAGACAAACTAGATAGAGCTGTACAAATTTATAAAAAATAATCTCATTAAAATGGTCACCTATATTTAGAAAAAGTATCCGATCGCAGTCCGATGACGTGCCGTACTTGTTCGAAACGTGGCTGACGTTTTGAAAGCTGTCTTGTTTTGTCTTTTACATTTCACGTACGTTCACCAGAGAAACATTACGAATTTGAGATTTTTAAAGAAAATTCATACCTTTGTGGCTATTCCACTGTTGAGTGTACATATCTTTTAAATTTGTAAGTATATAAAAATATTTTTTTAGTAATAACATGTTTACTTTCTACCATTTTAATATTACTAATTAGCTAATTTATTTCAGAAAATGGACCAAATCGTAAAGTTCGTAGAGCCTGGCAGACAATTCGCTAAGGATTCTATCAGATTAGTGAGAAGATGTACTAAGCCAGACAGAAAAGGTCAGTGAATATATATATAAAATTGGATTATTCCGAAAAATGCTTTGAATATCCATTTGTATGTTTCGCAGTTGTTGCGCTGGCAGTTCGCCACTTTATTAAAATGCGAAATTTAAAGTAGTTTTAAGCTAGTACATCGAAATACAATATAATAATCAGCTATATTGATTAGTGATTACAAGCTAAAAATAAAAAAATACTTGTATTCATTAGTATAAAAAGTGCTTCTCTAACTTACTTTTTACAACTCCTAAATATAGAACTTTTCAATTAAAAGGACACAAATTATTTCAGAGTTCCAGAAGATTGCAATTGCTACAGCTATTGGTTTCTGCATCATGGGATTTATTGGTTTCTTTGTTAAGTTGATACATATTCCAATCAACAACATTATTGTAGGCTCATAGATAGTACTTTTAGCTCTAGTTTTAACTTATCTTTAAGTCCTCTGGTTTCTTTAGTTTATTCACTTTCATATTTTTATTTGCAATAAATTATTTCTTTTTTTATGAAAAATGTTTCTATTAAATGTTATATTGTCAGTTAACATGTTTCACTATTTCAATTGAGGTTTATGTTGGGAGCTTTAAACTTTTACTCACAGTGAATAGATCAATAATAAAAGATATTTATAACTATTCTGTTTATTTATTTACTCCTGGAACTTACATACATTAAATATTATGTACCTACTAGTATTAAGAAACTAGTAATACATATAGCCTATTTGTTCTCCTATCTTTATATATGGAGAAATAGTAGGCTTCATAAATCTATGTGCGCATAGAGTAAATAAGTAAATTTAAATTCTTAGCAATTTATTCAGTGAAATTTTTAGCAAACAATAACATTGTAAGATCTAATCAAAAAAAAGTCCAGATAATTGGACTGAAATAAAAATAGTTTTTTATAAAAATATACAAGGTTTTCAAGTCATTCTTTTTGCATGACGTGGATGTAGTAAGCTGGCTCCAGTACTTCATTAAGCGGTTTAAAGTCAGCGTATATACTGTGTTGAGCTTTATTTGAGAAAGCCTCATCTAACATTTCTGTGAATTTATCTAGTTTGTGAGGGTAGTAGCAGAGACGGAATTCACTGAAATGAAAAAATATATTATCCTACATGAAAATGTGGTGGCTTTGTTTAGTGATAGCAGATTATTAACTAATCATTCACACTCTAAATGATGAATTTCATAAGTATTGCACAAATATCCAACATGACTATAATGGAATTGAGTGAAAAATAATTAATAAATTTAATTACTGAAAAGTAGCGATTAAATTGTTTACAATTACCTTTTCTCAGCAATATCCCCATCCTCTGTGGGGCAAATGCAATAATCTAACGCAACTAGTTCCGGTTTACCGCGAACGACTAGCACCGATGTCTTGATATCTACTGGGTAAGAACTCTGAAAAGTAAGAGAGGAGAATATTATTTTAATTGGATTTATATTGCTTATAATACATGGGGAAAATGTATTTGTATATGTGTTACTGGGTATGTAATAAAGGAACTTCCTTCATTAAAATTTAAACTAGCCTCGTTCGTCTCTCGTATTAATAAAAACATATTGATTGCATTCTATATACATACAATGTTGTTTCTAATTTTTCTGAGTATGTTTTGGTTGTTGGGGATAAAACTACGCTATTAAGCAAATTTGCATTTGAACAATGGTAGGCGCAGAGTTTTACCAATACTGGTGAAAGTATATATATACTCTCGGATGTCAAACATAAATTGAATTGACGCACTGTATTTTTACTTCAGGCGCAGCGCCTATTAATACGTATAATATACATACTATTATGTACTACGTACGAATGGGCCAGGCCACCTTAAAGCGTTGCACTTCATATGTTAGATATTTCTTTATCTTTACGCTGTTTTAAACACATTAAAGTAATGTAGAAGCAAGATTTTTTTTTATAAACTTACATTATAATAAATTGAATGTCCTGGCGTAGAGCCCTTATCGATCATCGCATCGTAATTTCGATGGTCTATTATCAACAACCCTCCAGGTTTTAGGACTTTTGCGAAATTTTCTAAACACATCTTTTGTGTTCTTTGATCATCGTATTCATCTAGAAGATGGGCAAACGAGTTTCCAAGACAGATAAGGGCATCAAACTTGGCGCCGGGCAGAAATGATTCGATGTCTTGTGGAAGAGTTTCCCAACTGGCCTCTTCAATTACTGAAACATATTGTTTGTTTTTTAATTTTTCGAACGGTTTGGTTTTTTAAACTAAAAACATTATTTACACTACATTCAAGGTTTGTATTAAGGTGTTTTATTTAACTCGTTTTAAGTCACGTGGTAGGGCTATAATTAATAGAACATGCCTTCTATTAGTTGGCTTGTTGGGGTTAGATATAACATATAAATAAAATACTGGTACTCAAAAAAATTGTACTCGGCATTATAAACAATTATTATTATCGTCTTGCCAGATACATTGCAGTTGACCGCCTGAAGAGTTTTATTAAAAAAAAACTAGCGATTAGAAAGTGACGGAGAGTTGCTTGCCAGTTCCTCTCTTCCGTTTCACCCCCATAATTTGAGGACTTTTGTTTATTTTAAATAAAAATAAATTCATTATTGCTATTCGTTTATTACCTATATGAATAAATGTTACAGCGTCCCTGAGAAACCAACTACACTATTGATTTCAGTATCCAAAAAAGGGATACACTATAAAATCAACATTGAATTAGATACGCAAACTACACAATTTACTTACTCCACTCATCATATTTCTGATCACGCCGTTTCTCCCATCGAGCCTTGAGGGCGTGTTTCAACATTTTGTCGGACGCGTCCACTGACACCACTTCAAAGCCTTCGTCGACGAGCATCATAGAGTCTATACTAAAATTAAGTATAAATTATTTTATAAAGACTCCAATTGTGCTTAAATATCCCGAGAATAATTAGTAGATTCCTGAAACTGAGACCATGTCAGAAACATTTAAAAAGCATCGCTCATTCAAACTGTTAATAACGAGTGAATTGTTTTATAAGCACATTTTAAAATTGTCATATAATCGTAAGTCTATTAAATCAGAAGTAACATTATTATTTTTTAACGTATTGCATGTTATCTTAAAATTTTGACCCTCGGTCACCGCGATTATTCGGTCATAACTTCAAACTTGATGTTAAAAAGTTTATAAATGGACAATTCAACTAAAAAAAAATTGTTCAGTTCGAACCATTAGTTCCTAAGCGCGCGTTCAAGTAAAGATTGTATAATATAACGTATAGATTAGCAATAAAACCAATATTTCCTTTACTAAGAATTAGGAGAATAAGTTAGAGTATAAGAAAGAGGCAGTATAAGTTACAAGTTATTAATTTATAAGATAACAAAAAACGATAATAAGTAAACTTAACAAAAATATATTGTAACATAAAAACAATATTATTATTCTGTTTATCTCAATAATGAGAGCGTATTTATAAACAATGTATTAATGTGTAAGATTTTTATCATAACTGATTTAACTAGACTGGTTTATCTTCACAAATAGATCTTCGAAGTAGTTCGCGTATTTTTTTTAGAATTCGTACACATATTCTAACAAAAATTTAAAATTTGAATTTGTTTAACATATTTCTTTGTGAGTTTAACTGAAGAATATATACTATTTTTTAAAACTAAATCTAGATTGTACAAATTGTGGGTAATTTTAAATGAGCTAAATAAATAATAAACTTACCCTGTCCCGCATGCTACATCGAGGACTTTTACACAATTATGTTTTCTGAGAATTCCACTCAAAAAGGTCCTATAATTCTGTGTCCGTTTGTTGCTATCACCAATGTACTTCTTCCATATCCTCGCAGCCTTACCATCAGCATACTGATCTTTTACTCCCTCAGAGGGAATACCTTGAGAGCGGGAATGAAAGACTTTATCCGACGCCATGTTTTACGAGGGATGATGTCTGGAAATGGAATTCGCAGTTATAAATGTTTATATTGTAAGGACTACGGACCTCCAATAACACCCTATAATATTTATATACATATATAATTTACATTTTATTAAATTGTGAGGACCAACACAGATAACTCTTCACAATATTATGAGTAAACCATAAAATCTGGCCGGTATGAAACGCATTAGATTATTATGAAAATAATGCTAAGTCATCATCTATCAGTAGATAAATAATATAGCTCACAGTGACGTTGATTTATTTACAATTAATGCGATAACAAAGATAGTATGTATATTTAGAAAATAAATAAAACGTGTCCTATGTATCGTACCTAAACTATTAAATCTGTCTTATTTTATTTTTAAATATCGAACGAATGCGTTAATCTATTTCCTTGTTATTAACTAAACCCTTCTTTATGAAATAAAAATATTTTACTTACATAATTTATCTCCGTAAATATTTTTCGTCACACTGTGACGACGAACCGAGACGAGTTTAAGATGGCATCTGTTAACGTGCCGTTAGGTACATGGCATTTAATACATATGTATGATGTAACATTTTTCGTATTTTGCGTCGATGGCTTTCCTGTTATTTATAAGTTCAGTTATACATATAAACACCATTGAAAGATGTCGATATAACGATAAAGAGATTCCATCGATCAAATCAGAACTTGCAAAGTCTAGTTCAATGTTCTAGATCTCTTAATACATTGTTCACATGTGCGTTCAATAATATCAAATTATATTTGAACATAATAAAAATTAAATAGTTAAGGAAATTTTCCTTGTTTTTTGTCTGTCTGTATGCACATCGTATATCTTTTTCCAACCAGAAGAGTACAAGCCAAAGTAGTTTATTGTATTGTATTTTCTTTTTTAATCTTAGAATGTTTACATCTGGAAGAAGCTGATTTTATCATTTCGACGACTCTTCTGTTTTGTAATATTGTGAATGTGATGTAAACAAAGTGTTATTATTACTATTACTTCCTGTTTATTCATAAGTAGATACTGTTTTTAACATATACCTAGAAAATACATACATTGTGTGCTAAGTGTAAATCATTGTTTTCATATACGTTTAACCCCAATAATTACGCGGTCCGTGGCTGCAAACCTCCATAGATGTTAAGCCTCAGATATCTGCATATTTTGTATTGGTCTATTCTTAATTATTTGGTATATCTTTGTAAACTAGTAGAATGTTAAGCATAATAATTAATAATAGTTGCGTCGTGATATTTTTGAAGTGAAACTTCTTTAGAATCGTTGTGATTTCAAACCGAATGCAACGGAAAAAGCGACAGTAAACAGAGGCAGAAACAATAATTCATAAGATTTAACGTGGGAGAAAATGAGATAGTAGGCATTATACAGCCTCTCTTTACTGCCGCTTTTTCATTTGATCGAATTTTAAACTTTCGATGTTTTAGTTTTTGCCAAATTAAAAATTTATATTAAACTTATAAATTAAAATTTATCATTAAAATATACTGTTTTAAAAGAACACACACGTTTAGATAATGGAAAATTATTAATTTATATATGATTAATAATTAAAAAATTGTTTTTGAAGGTTTCACTTCTACCATGTGTGAATTGCACATATGTTTTTTTAGTGCAAGCAATAATTACGCATAAAGAAAATCCCGACGTTTCAACTTAGATTAACATGAACTCTATCTACCTAAAGAAAACTAAATTCACATGAATTAAAGTGTAAAACAGCGTTTTCTATAAGCTGCCTTTTCTATTTATAAAAATAGGTGTCTAATAGCAACGGAAAGCTCACCCGATGTAACCCTATACATCATTAAACGCAACACCTTCAAATTTATTTTTATTTATTTATTTTCCCGGATTTTACACTAGGAGTATATAGAATATATAATCAGTTCAGAAGTTTATCCATTACAAACGAACGCAAAAGACAAATATATCATATTGCTGTAGATGAAAATGTTATCAAAAGAAAAAACTAACTTCTTTTTCATATGTCTGTTTTATTTTATTATGTTTGGTTGACCCACAGTCCATAGATAGCTTTTATCGAAACGTTAGTGTTTTAATCGGACAATTTTAATTATGTTGTTGAGTAATTGTTTATAAATAGTTTAGTTAAAAATCTGTCTGTAAGTACTAATTAAATTTTATACTAAACATTTATTTATTCAGAAGATTTACATACTTAACTAAAAATCTTCACATATAGTTTTTCTTAAATAAGAACATGAAACAATAAATATTATGGCTGTAGAACAAAAAAGAAAATCAGAATATAATTTAGTTGTCAATAAAAGGTTACGAAGTACATCATAATCGAAACATTGAGTGTCGGAGCTTGCTGCCTTGCCGTCACCACACTCGCGGCGAACTTAATGTCAATTGTCAATACCTCATTAAATCTGTCCGCTGCTCTAACCATAAAGCTGCTTCCTCTATAATTTGTATTTAATTAAGGTACATTGTAATAGGTTCATGTTTCTTAGAGTTTTGTTATGTACGTAGGTTTACTTTGCTTAACAACTCTACATTCGTCCGTGTAGCTATTTTCATAAGGTTGAGAGTGTCCGCAATATACGCAACATGTTTTATACATCTATCTATAGCTTTGTCAAACTTATTAGAACTGTATTAAGTAAAACTTCCTTAATAGAGTTCTAATAAGAATAAGAAAACTTTGTCTCAAAATGTGTGTTGGACGTGCAGTTCATACCTAGTAATAAATAATTACAATATTATATAAGTACAAAAATCAGACAGCTGGACCAATTCGAGTATTTTTTTCATTTATTCCATGAATTAAAAAAAAGTGATGAATTATAGAGAGGAAAAAAGTAAAAAAAAACATAAAAATTGGACGGGACTAAAATATTTTTTTTTAATTAAATAAAAATCTATGATTTTTTTATAATTTATTTACGTTTGTTTCTATTACAAAAAGCTTAAATATATAAGTCTGTATGGTAATATACATGATATTTAAGGCACAAATCTAAACATTAAATATAATGCAAAAATACCAAAAAATTCAAACCTTAGAGTACCAAAGTTTTCACCGAAAAATACTAAGGTATGTAACTTCGTAATTTATTTCGACGGAAAAACAACTTTTCTTGTTTGGATTCGCCTATTCGCGCATCATAGCTCGCAGATATTTTATTATTTTAAGTTTATAGAAGTGAAACTGAACGTTTGATTCGAAGATTCGAATTTCTTCTCTAACAAAAATATATAATGACGATAACAATATAATCATTCAATTACAATTAATATTTTTTTTATTCTATTTATGTAAAAATTTGTTAAATATTTTACAAAAAATATATATTTGTTTTTTTTTATTTAATTTAGAAATTCTCTAATTTAACATTATTTAAAGTTGCATCTCATTTTTCGAAAAATAAGGTCATAAATATAGTAAAGTAAATAAAGTTTCACTTCTTACGTGCTCACACTAGTACACGCACACAATTTTTTAATTTTTTAATTGATATTCTTTTGTGCAACATATTTAATGTAAAAGGGACGGCATAAAGGAAGCTTGTTCGCTAAGTTTCGACTTTAAATCCTACGCTTAAAGCATAAAAAGATTAGTTCAAGATTTGGAAATCATTTTATACTCGGTATGATGCAAAACATTCCTGACTGTATACTGGAATGCCTTAAATTCCACGTGAAAATCTAAATCACCATCACCTAGCTAACCTTAATCTAAATCAGGTTCTTTTTGGAGGTAAACATAACCATGTTATTTTAATATTTGAAATCGGACTGTTGTGGAGACGGAACACCCGGCCGGCAGGATAATATAATATGTAGGTCCCTTTTTGATATGGGGCTCAGATTACTGTATATATGCCGTGATCATTTCTAATTGGTGATCAACCTTCTGTGCCTGACACGTCGTCGTATTTTTGGGTCTAAGGGATGCATATCGAACCCATTAGGCCAACACTGCTGTATGTAATTTTACTATATTTGCTTTGCATTAAGGTTGAATAGATGCGTTTTGATTATTGTCAGATGGTTGAACATCAATGTTTTTCTCATCATTAGGAGGCTGCTCTTGCAGATCCTTAACAGTTTGAGATTCATCTCTAATACCCTCTAGGTTTTTTTGTACTATTGAATTGTCTTCTATTCCATTTTTCTCTTCTTCATTCCCTTCTTGTTTACAGGTTTCATTTTCTTGCTCCATTTGTTCGTTGGAGTTCTGCGATATTATATTTATCATTGTTTTACTTTCCTGATTCATGCTATTATACAAATGTGAGAATGTTTTATTAAATTCGTAATATATCGGTGGTTCGCCCAATAAGCTTGTTCCGGAGTTAACAGTAAAAGGAGGTATCATTCCAGGATTCATCATAGTATCTAATCCATAACCCGTTCCCATATAATAAGGATACCCATAAGGATAATACTGATTTATGTCGACGTCACTGAAATATAAAAGTTTTAAACCAAAAATATATCAAGCAATTTTTTTCGAACAAAAGGAAGGTATGGAATGTTGCTACTAGACCGCTACCAATAAAACTAAATCGTATTTTAATATTATTTTAAGGAAAAACATTTCTTAAATACAGGGTGGCCAAAAAGTCGTGGATAAAACGCAACTAGATGGAACGCAAATAGCTAGGTCATCAGCTGTGAGAGGACCTCATCTATCCGCTAGTAACTAGTTGTATTTGATCCACGACATTTTGGCCACCCTGTGTATGATCATCATCTAGTATACACTTCTGGGCGTTTACTTCTTCTCAGAACTCTCTATAGTTACCTGTATTAATATTATTAAGGAGAATTATTTGTTTTTTATGCTTGTAAGTGCTAGTATCAGGATTCGAATTTCTGGAATGAACTTTATCTAAAAGCGCATGCGTATTTAACACTCGCATTTACGGTGAAGGAAATAATTGTGACACAAAGCGTCGACGACGTATCACAGAAGCCTGATAACCTACCTATTTAATTTTTTTTTCTAGTGTTTGAAACATACCAACATGGAACATTTGCTTTGCTGCCCCAGAGCACTTAGCAAAATTTCTGTTCACTTTTCCGAAATGGAAAAACTTTTTAGGTTGTTCTGTGATATTTTCTCCATATGAACCCCGGAGTTCATATCATAAGCATTTAATTAACAAATAAAACGTAGTGTTAATAAATAATTTAGGGTTTTAAAAAATAAATTATTGGGCTGAATACCCCTTAAGGGTTAGATAGATAGATAGTAGCCGATTCTCAGACCTACTAAATATGCATAATAAATTTCATAAGAATCTGTCTAGCGGTTTCTGTTGAGTATGGGAACTAACATTGTAACACGAGAATTTTATATATATATATATATACTATATATATATATATATATATATATATATATATAGAGACAACTTACGGTACAGCTATTGATGGATAGATAGGCAAAGGATTGTTGTTTAGCCAAGTGGCAGCAAGTTGATAAATGTTTTCGTTCTTTTTGCGTTTTCTGTTACATAAATCCGTCGCAGTCTTATTCAGTTCTTGCATCTGTAAAATAATTGGGAAAATGACATGGTCGAAATACGAAAATCATATCATTTCTCTTAGGAAATTTGGAATTATGTTTCCCAGTACACGCTAAATGTCACCGAGAAAAATACATAAAAAGAAAGAAGAAAAGTTTTTTAATGACGCTTTCAGGTACCACGCACCTAATAAACTCTAAGAAGACACAGTTCGAAGCAAAGACAATTGCTTTAGAGCATGGAAGATATTTCAGAGTTGATTCGATAAACACATTCCATCATAAAAGGTGATTTAAGTTAATGATAAAAAAAACTTACGTTCAATTTTGGTTTCCCTTCTTTTTCAGGTTCCGGCAACATTTTTGCTATAAGAAGAGAAGATGTTAGAAAGGGCAGTATTTTTCAATCAATTTGTTTTAATTTTTACCAATTTATAATAATATAGTCAATAATTCCAGGACTTGATTTGGACTTGATTGAAATAAGTAAAATAAAACTTTGGGATAACAAAAAATCTATCTATAGACCTCCTTAGTACACTTTACATCACCAAAAGTTATCTACGCAAGTGAATTAAAATATACATACTTTTTTTACACACTAGGGTTTAAATACAAAAAGATCTAGTCCTTTATGGTTTTTAAAAATATCCAAGTACTTATACAAAATAATATATATAAAATATTATAGAACTTATTTTAAAAGAGTGGAATTTCTTTCTCATTCTTCTCCACACGAGTTTCGTTAACGCTTTACGCTACGGAAGTTGCAACTAGAATCAATTTTATATTTTATTTAACGTCCAAAAGCCATTTTAGGTGGTCTAAGCGGAATAAATGATTTGACATTGAGTTACACCTATCGTTCCAGCTATCTTTACATTCACATTTTTGAGAAGAGAAAAATAACTTTACCATAATTTTCCTTGAATTTGGTTTTAGTTCGTGGTGTCTCTCGTAATCGATCACGGTCCCGCGAATCGCGTCTGTATCGATGCTTATATCTTGAATCCTGTCGATGTCTTCTTTCTCTGTCTTCTTCATCCCTCTGTCTCTCTCTCTCGTTATAACACAGTTTCGATTTCTCCTGGTGTCTCTCTCTATCGTTCATGCGACTCTCTTCTTTACTATCTTTATCTTTCCAACGTGCCTCTAAACGTCTCCTTTCAATATCATCTACCTCACGAGAGACAGAACGGACATAAACACATCCCTCTCTATCGTCAGAATACTTCCCTCTTTTGTTCATCCGTCTCTCTCCCTCACTATCTTTATCTTTCCAACGTGATTCTAAACGTCTCCTTTCATTATCATCTACCTCACGAGAGACAGAACGGACATAAGTACATCTGTCTCTATCGTCAGCATATTTCTCTCGTTCGTTTATCCGACTCTCCCTATCACTATCTTTATCTTTCCAACGTGATTCTAAACGTCTCCTTTCATTGTCGTCTACCTCACGAGAGACAGAACGAACATAAGTACATCTCTCTCTATCGTCAGCATATTTCTCTCGTTCGTTCATCCGACTCTCTCTATCACTATCTTTATCTTTCCAACGTGATTCTAAACGTCTCCTTTCATTATCATCTATCTCATGAGGAACAGAACGGTCAACACGATCACTTGTAAATGTAACTTGTCGGGATCGCGTTGAATCTATTTCAGCTAATTTTTCTAAGTTTGTTCTACAAAATTTTAAACAATGTATAAACTCGTACATGTTTTTTTTACAATTAACGTAGTAAGTAAAACTAGACTTTGATAGCTACAAAATACAAAACTCCAACTCTATGCTTTTGTATATAATAATAATATTTAAATCGATATAATAAAGCAAATTACTTATAACGACTTAAATATCGGGATCTAAGCCTTTTTTTGAACGTTATAGTGGGCAGGAGGCACATCTCATGTTAAGTGATACCGCCACCCATGGACACTCACATTGCCAGAAGCCTCACAAGTGTGTTGCCGGGCTTTTCACTTCAGCGGGCAGCTGGTTCAATTTAGTGGTGGTGCGTGGCAATAACTGCTTTAAAAAAAACAGTCAGTTGTGGAACAACGGACGTCGAGGTAATATATGATATTTTGTACTCTTGACGTCCGGTGATGACAATCGGTTATTTTGACTGTAATTAAATAACCTTTACTCAAGAGTATTTAATTTGCGTTTTCGATAAACAAATGAGATATAAACTAAAACTTCAATATTTTAAAATTGTAACTTACTTCAATATATTCTCTTTCCCAGGCTTATTGCGACGTTTTTCTTTCATACTTTTTTCTGAAACACATTAATAATATTAGTAGCTTTCATTAAAGCAGCCGGCAAATATTTTTTTTAATTTTAAAGATTAAGTCTTGTTGAAGAACTATATACGAATAAAGGTCATACATCCGTTATCAACACCGTAGGTAATAGCAATACGAATATACACCTAACCCTTCAATTTATATAGGGGCACTACAACCCTATATTTTGGTTAGCAGATTGCATCCGATTCCTCGATAATTTTTAATTTATAGACAAGTAGGTTTAATTATTAGTCTTCTGTCTAAAATTTGTTTACCGGCATGCCTCAAACTTAAAAAAAAATTTAAGTTTGAGGCATGCCGGTTTCCTCAAGATGTTTGCCTTCATCGTATGAGCAAGTGCTATTTGCGCACAAAGAAAATTCCTTTCAGCACCACCTCAGAGCTGAAGGTACGCTTAAGCCACGAAGCAAGGAAGTCTAATAAAAACGTTAAAGTAGGATTTTTTTTGACAAGACTGTCGGATCCGCTAGTATAATAAATATATTAAAGTACGATAAACAATAGTCATTTCAATATTGTCTCTTAACGGAATATTTTTCTCTCTAAGTCCTGAATTCCTCAGCTTACCCTTCTTAGGAGTAGGTTCACTATCTGAGTCACTACTGATACAAATGCTAACTATCTTCTCATTTTCTATGAGCCTATTAAAATTTCGAAATTTTTCATACGCCTTCTGGCGATCGGAAATCCAGTCAGTCTCAAAATGTGGGTTATGCTCTATAAATTCCTGAAATAGAAAAACACTTATATTGTTTAGCCGATTTTTATTCAATTTATGACATTTAAATCAATAAAGTTGATTAATTCAAAACATTTTATTCATATTAGTGCAATGTACACTTCGTCTGTTGAAAAAAATGCTTATAAATTTACTGACAGTTCTAAGACGAAGGGCGTAGGACGGGCAAAAAGAAATAATGGACACTCTTTTAAATCACTTTTTTTTTTACAAAATGTTTGTAAGTTCCTGAAACCATTAAATCACACGAAAAGCATCGTTGCATGGCAAGACTAGTTATTATGTTTTCCAATTTATATTTTATAAGTAAATTATAAATCTTTCATTTAAACAGTATTAAATGAAAAAAAAATAACACAAGAAGACAGTTTGTCCGAACAGCGATATTCTTCCATTATTTATTACCAAAATTAGGTTAGACATAAATTGCATATAAGTCTTAATTTAGGCTGGATCGTAATTTTTCCATTATGTCTCAGTGGTAGGGGAGCCCACGATGCTAAATGGGGATTTACTCGAGCGTCGTGGAGACCTATTGGGTTGCAAAGCTTAGATGATAAGAAGAAAAAAATGTTATATGATATATACCTTTTCATCGGTGGGGAAAGCGGCTATAGATGTTTAAATATGTAAAAAAAAACTGTTGCATGGACATACTCGAGCGCGTCAGATATTGATAGCATCAATGTCCTACATATTTTTAATAATGTACGTATGTTAATCTGATCATTTGCATGATGGGGGTGGTTGTACGTAAGGGTTAAAAATGAAAAAAAAAAATTTAATCGAGCGCGTCAGGTTTTCTAAGGGGGTGTTAAGTGCACCAAAAAAAAAGCTCTCATTCAATAATCTGACGATTTCGATCTGACGCAAACTCGCAGCCATTATTATAATGTGCAAAAAAAAATCGCCATTTTGAAATACTCGAGCGCGTCAGATTAAGATATATATGGTTCAGATTTATATTCTAAACGTACTGTCTCATAATCTGACGATTATCTAGAGGGATTTGCCTAATCTGACAAAAAAAATATTAGAAAAACGGTTCACCCTAAAGGCCATCCCTGCAATTCCATTCCTGGGCGCTTAAAATTGTACTTATGAGCTCGCTGAGTTCAAAGAAATAATATTTCTATGCGTTTGAGTTCTCCCAGCTCGAAAGTCTGATAGAAGTTTGATAGAACACTAGTTTTGAAATTTTCAAACCCCAATAACTTTTGAATGGATCAAGTAATTTTCCCGCGGTTGACGGCGATCGACGCATTTTTTAAGCTGTAATTATTTAATTTCATCAAAAACGATAATCCGATATGAAATGTCGAAGTTATGTGATAGAAACACTTTTTTCGGTTTTCTTTCGTTCACGATATCTCTCGAACGAATCAACCGATTTTGACCAGTTTGGTGGCGATCGACGTCGTTTTTCAAGCTTAAAGGTGGATTAGTTTTTAAAGTTGATGGATAAAGCCGTTTAAAAGTTATTGCAAAAAAACACTTTCAAAAAAACAAATTGTTATTTTTTTAGATTTTTCAAAATTTCTCAAAATCTATCGGTCTGAATCGGTTCAAATTCACATGAAATCTAATTTTGAGGGAAACGCGGAGATGGAAATGTAGGCATCACGCAGCTGCACGCGTTTATCGCACGAACTTTATCGACGAAATTTTGTTATTTCGGCTTGCGGAAATCGTCAGATTATATATTTTTCAATATTCTTGAATTATTTCATTCAAAATAAAAAAAAATTAGCTACGCTCGAGAATGTCAAGATGACGTTTTCTTTTTACAACTTTGCTGCCCTCCCCTCTCTTTACGTCACTCTCAAATTGTCAGATTAGTGGAATATACACTTTTTAGGATGTGATTAACTCACACTACCTTAATCTGACGCGCTCGAGAATGTCTGATGATCAATTTTTTTTTACTAATCTGATCCTGTATCCTTCACGGGCGGCCTTATATATGGGCCTCATATTTGGTGGAGGTACCTAACCGGGTACAAGGTATCCCCCTGTATATTAATCTGCCGCGCTTGAGTAAATCCCGAAATCCCCTCTTGGGCTCCCCTACTACAGTAAAGACACATAAATATAAAAAAAACTCTCACGTGGAACAAAATGCAATTCTATTTTTTTGCGAGTGATCTGCGAGTAGCCCTAACCTCAGTCGCAGAGTGCCTGTCATGAATTAAAAAAAAAATTATATCATATTATAAGTATTTTGATTATTGACACTTACATTATACTTGTTAGCGTGTATGATTGACTTCAGATGATTTGAGGCAGATTGCTCGTCGCCCATAAAGTGCTTGCACAGCTTACAGTACCACGCTGTTGATGGCACATAGAACTGAAGACCTAAATATATTCGTTTATTCAATCGATTTCTATTATTTAACACAAATAACAACTCAAAAATTAAATTATTTTCTCTCTACTCTCATTTTCTCGAAATATCATAAAGAATACGGACTTATATAAATAATAAACTAATATGTTTAAATTTTAATATAGCTAAATATTTTTTAGCAGACGTTATGATTAACCTGACCTGTGTCCCCGAAATGAATTCTGGGACGCAAATTTATCCCGTAACTAAACATTTTACCTAATATTAAGGGTACCTAAATTATGTGATTCGTAACTTTTAAACCAATTCTAAATAATTACTTTAAAGTGTTTTTTTTTTCATTGACTATTTATTATTTCACCTATAAAGTGTCCCGTTTTGACTATAAGAATCCGAGCCACATCGAAGTGTCAACCAAATCTTTAAAATAGTTTTCCCTCGCATCTCCACAGCGTAGCGCACATATTTCTTGTGAGATCTAATACACGCCAATTATATATGTATGTATTTATATAATTAATTTTTAATACTTAAGTTTAAATGGCTGCGTAAATTTTCCCGTACTTAAATGTGAAATTGTATTTGTGCAATTATTTAAAAGCTTTTTATAAAAGTTATTTTATTACAAACTAACAACTAACCTTTAATAGGCGTTCGTTTTGAGGGAGCAGAAGGCACATGAGGGAAACCTTCGTCGAAACCCGTCTCTTCGCTCCACGGCTTCTCAATGTGGTCTGCACTTTTTCTATGACATCATTAAAGACATGCGTTTCATATTCAAAAACACGAATCAGACAGATTTGTGAAATCACCACTAAATCATTCAGCATTAAGTTCTTAAAAATACTTTTTTCAGCTAGTTTAAAAAAAACACAAATAGATAATATCCAAATAATAATCCAAAAGATTAAGTAGTTTAAAGTAACATAACTATTAGGAAAATATCTTACTCCTGATGAAGGCTGGTATGCAAATGTTTTAGAAAATCTTTCGCAGTCTGTGGGAACATGTTACAAATCCGACACCAGTGTAACTCCGGGTCATAATATTCGTAATTATATTTATATTGTTTATGTGCTTGGGTACTACAAAAAATGATTAAATTTTAAACACACTTGATGCAATTTATCTAATTTAAATATTTATATGAAAAATCTTAAGATGTGCTTGTAAGCTTTAGCTAACTTAAGAGGCCATTTAAGTACTTATAACTAAGTTAAAGACAGCATTAGTGAACTTTCTTTTCACTTCCATTTAATATTAATTGTAAATAAAAGTCAAATAAAGGCGGTAATAAAACTACACCTGTCTTTTATTTCTGGATTGTAAGCTTCAGAACATTCTGCTTCTATGATTTCATCCAACAACTTTATAACATTGCCGGTAGCCTTCAACTTATTATGGAGGTCCAACTATTGACATGCAAGTGACGACAATAAAAAAAACACAGAAAAAATCACAAAAAGAAACATATTGAATCTATAAATACTTCATTACTATAACTTATTAACAAAGTTTCACATTTGAATCAAATTTAGAAATAAAAAAACTTGATGTTGGTTACTAAAAAAAATGCACTCCTGGTACAAAGTTTTACAAGAAATTTAAAAACTTGAAGCAACTAAGGCTGAACTGTTAAGACTAAACATACCTGCAGTTTATTATTATTTTTGACCAATTTATCAGTACTAGGTGATTTGTTGCTTTTACTATGAAGCTTTAAAGCTTTCAATTTATTTTTAAGCACTGTAGCACTTTTCTTACAATTGTCCCTTTGTCTTATTAATATGGTGATATGCCGTGAATTATCCAATTGTGCTGTGAAAAAATAAACATTGCATTGTTTGATATATATGATAGTGATATAGGATAGTGTAAAATGCAATCAGAATAAGCTGATAGACACATTATTTTTAAATCTGTTTTAGCAAATCATCATACTTACTTGAATTGTTTGACAAAGTATTGTATTTCAATAGATGTGATATATCATATTTAGTCTGTGAAGGCTCCTAAATAGAAAAAAAAATATTATGGAATAGAACTATATATAATTTATTCATAAATATGACTTTTAAGTCTAATGTCCTAATACTCCTCTCCTCGCAATCATTTCCTTCATCATACAAACAAGTGTTTAGTAGTCTTCCTGAATACATGTTAAATAAGAGTTGACGGCTAACTCTGTAGGGGCTTTGGCCTCAGCTACCAGCATTTTTTCAAATTATAGGGCAACTTTGATCAATCTTCTATGCCTGTTATAGATCGTAGATATTTGGGTTTAAATATTCTTTGCAAATCTTTAATTTCACCAGACAGTTTTTATTGTAAACAAAAGTTAGGAACCAAAAAACTGGGGATCCTTAAATTATTTAGACAAAATATTTTTAAAGGGAACCTGAGCACTAGTAGTTTGCATATCTGTAAAAAGTTTGAGTCTATTCCTTTGTAAATTTCTGTGATAGACATCAGATTTGGACGTCTCTGAAAAATTAAAATACAAATATCAAGAACATTTAATTGTGGTTTTAATAATATATATTAACATACAAAAACAATAAAGTATAAGTAAGTAGTAATAACTTTTATTAATTAATATAATTGATAGATTTGAAACAAAAATTCAAAGACATAATAATTATGGTTTTAAAAATTTTGCAACTGATAAAATAAATCAAGGGAGCAGTTTGAACTGTCAGGAAATAAATACAAGGAGAGAAAAGTAACTAACATCAAATAACTAAAATAAAATAATAACAATCCCAAAAATAACTCACCGTCATTTTTTTCTGTATAGTCAAACGTACATATAGAAGTATCTTCTTCATCTTCACAATATAGTTCACTAAGGTCGGGCAACTTAGCTATTTCGTCTAAAATGTAACTATCATCATTAACAGCTTCTGAGATAATAGGGCTACGGTCTCTTGCGTTCTTAGACTGAGGATTTTCATGTCGTTGCAATAAGACATCAAAAACTTCTTTACTTTTTGTCTTAATATTTTCAGACATGGTGTTTTAATTATTATTTACCTATTTTAAGGTGTAATTGTATGTATTTTAGAAAACATCAATATGTTAAAAAAACAACATTATTGAAGTACTGATCTTACTGTATTTATATTTGAACAAACAAGAATTCTTTACTAATAAAGTTTAAGTTATGAGTTATGACTCTAGTTGTTACTTGTTTAGGATTTGCCTTGAGAAGCTTCAAGCTATCTCAAATTCGATGGTGGTGATAAATGACAATTGACAACAATGAAAAGAAGCGCTGGCGCATCTGAGACATTTACGGGAATTGCAATAATATTGAAGATTTCGGGACAAAAGGTAGACTTCAGAAAGAAGAGCAGGCGCATCTGAGATATTTTTAAAAAACTGGCCCTAGTGTCTTTTGCTAATAGACTCTTTTGCAAATATCAACTGAGTCCTTCCATTTCACCGTGAGTTCTCCAGCTTGTGCACGAGTGGTCGACCAGTTTTCTTCAAACAAGAAGTTATTCTATTATTTTTATAGTGCTGAATGATAGATTGGAGACCTGGGAATTATCAAGTCTTTAGATATTTGGTAACTTGATTTGCCAGCATCGACCCCACAAACTATTTTCAAAGCTCACACACGAGTTTGCCACGACCCATTGTTATTTGAAAACTAATGAAACACACTGGAAATTTCAGAAGTTATACTGTCTCACTTGACAAATGAGACGAAGTATTACTTTTACAAATTTAAAATATGCAACATAATTACTAATAATATCTAAGGACAAATAAGAATAATCTTATTTTAATCACCGATAGACGATCTCTTTTACATCGATTAACAATTAGACGATTTATTTTGCTTATAACTACTTCGAATTTAAAACAGGATATGTGCCGTGTGATATGATTGTGTGTGATCAATATTAGGCCCCCTCTTGTTTCTTATTTATATTAACAGTATCAGTGAGTTGGGTTCAAAGGAGACATCTGCCTTTATACAGACGACACAAGTCTCTTTTAATTTGGAAACTCGGTCGAAGCTCTAATCATAATGATCTTAAACTGTTACGATTGTGAGTGGTTTCAGTCAAAATCTTTTAATATTACAAAAACAAATTATGTTCTTTTTGCAGCAAAAAACTAGTAAAATTTACTTTAAAGAAAAACCAAAGAAAAATATCTCGGACTTATTTTGGACAGTAACAGTAACTTGGAAGCCACACCTAGAAAAAAATAAACATAAACTAACCCCACTTACAGGTGCACTATGAATTAATAATATAAGAAATTGTCTCCCTCGAAAAGTGTATCTTATCTATAATTCTTTGGTAAAGCCTCATATCGACTACCTAATTGAAATCTAGGGTACTGCAGTGATGACTTTTAACTATAAATTACGGACACCAACTGAAAAGATATACGTAGAAACAAAAAAAAAGGAATATAAAACGTACATACACTGCACTTCTATTCTAATACGTAAAATATTAAATAAGGAAATTCATTCCAATATAAATTGTAACCAAACAAAAGACACGAAAGATTAACTTAAGACATGCTATTTACTTGGTAACCCGCTCTCCTAGAACTACGGAAGAATAAATTTGGAGTTTGAGGGTGTTACAATTTATAATAAGTTACCATCTCTTAAATAAAATAAAATAAATAAAAGGAGAACAAAATTATGGCCGGTTTAAGAAGCTACTAAAAGCTCACTCAATACATACAAATAAGTGATTAAAAATAACACACCTATGTAGATTAGATATACACTGCTAAATTTTAAATATTAATTACTTCTATTTAAATAAATATAAATTTATATACACATTATATATGTATAAATAAACTAAAAATAAAGTAGTCTTATAAAAATAATTAATATAAACTTGTTATAATATCAGACTATGCCATAAATGCCACATCTAGTAAAAAAATCCAATCCGAACATCTATCTTCTGTTTGGTTGACCAATCGAGTTTATTTTGTCTACCTACATTTTTGTAAGTTTATATACCTACGTACCTACATCTGTGCGCTCTAATAATTATTTATCTTATTTTATATTTGTTTCTCAATAAGTGAATGTATGCAATTCTAATGAGAAATAAAGTTATTCTTAACCTAACCTATGTATAAATTTAAGAAGCTAAAGTAGCATATCGGTTCATAACTAAGAATCGGCATAAATAACGCGATCGTAGAACAGTTTAATATTTTATAGATTTATAAAAATAGTGAAGTTAGAAAATATCTCACAGAAAAAAATTCACACTATAAAGAACTATTTTGCATCGAGGCTCGTATGTTTTTGGAACATACTCAGTAAATAATAACTTTAATTAATACTTTTTTTTAATTTAGCTAATGATTTATGGAAAATTTTTATTTTGTTTCTATTGGTTTTTCGGGTATTAATTATAATTTTAACTTTACTACCATAACAATTCTATTCACTCTAAAGAAAGTTTCCTAAGGATTACTCGTAAACACGATTTTAAGTAATATTATGATTAAATAAAACGATTTCATGAGAACTACATATAATCAACTGCCCTGTAATAAAAAAATAGAACATCGACATTTTTAAGTAATCTTAATTCATAATTGTTACTAATTAATATCCAATAAATGTTAGCTTTGCATTATTTTATTGCTTATTACAGTTCTTAAGGCATTTCATAAGTTTTAGTCTATCAATTAGATTTATATAAAAATTATACATTGTTAAAAATAAAATTAAAAAAACCTGGGTAATAGCTTTTAAGGCATACATTTAATGTCAGAATATTGTATATAATAAGAAGTGCAATTTGAATATTGAGTTTACAATTGTATGAACTTAAATATAATATTTAGGGTCTATTTCACAATGTCCGGCTAAGTTCCAAATAAGCTATTTGTTACTTATTGGTATGATAAACAGTATTTTTGCGTTTCACAACTGTCAGATTCGCGAAGTATCTTATTTGGAACTTTTATCTTTCGAATAATTTATGTGTCGCATAGCTATTTGGTACTTTATCCATACATTGTGAAACAGGCCCTTAGCATTGTTTATGTAAGCGACAAATCTATTATTTCAATTATGTTCTGGCAAATGCAAATTTAATTTAGAAATATTTGTGTAAAAATCAGAATATTTTTTAGGAAATTTAACTTAATCTAATATGCAAACAAAAGGAATCTACTCATACCAAATGAGAAAGTCACTGACATAATATCCTTACTGAAAAGTAGTTTAGATATGGTAATGGTAACATACATACAAAAATAAAGAAAATTTCACACTTTTTAAATTGTGTTATAACTTTATACATGCTATACACACAAAATCACATGCCAGCCCCGACATCAGATGCATCAATACCCAGCATGGCCAATTCATCCAACTCTTCTTTATTCCTCTCCATCTTCTTCTCATTCTCCTCTTGATTCTGCTGTCTTTTGTCATTTATTTGATTTTTCGGCAATATTGGGACATGGGTGTCATACAACTGTTGTCGAGGGTACATAGATGCATTCATTTCAAATGGTACCATCATTGGAGTCTGGCCCAAAAGGCTGATCTGCTGAAATTGAGGAACCATTCCCATCCCACCGAAGCCTGGGATTTGCTGGTTCATACCTTGGAATAACTCCTGTTGTTTCATGTCTGGTTTCACATCAGATGGAAAAATTATGTCTAATGCGTCTTGGAAGTCTTTGGGAAGGTTTGGAGGTTGGGCTCCCCTGTGAATATTTATTAATGAAATTATTAATTCCATATACATTTGTGTAGATGAAAAATTTTAATTGGTTGGTATCAAATGATTCAAATAAAATAGTATTAATATACATATATGTTTTATATTGAAAAACTAATGAAATGTGTATTATCTTTATATATATAATTCTTCTGTGAGTGTGTATGTCACTGAACTTCTCTCAAACGACTGGACCGATTTTGAATAATTTTTTTGTGTGTGTTCAAGGGGATCTGCGAATGGTTTAGATTCACAATTTTATCCGCTAGACGGCGCTACCATCGCAGTGTCAAATTGTAAATAATAATCGAATTTTAATTTTAGTCTGTCCCGACAGTTAGCGCTGCGATCAAATTAAAAAAAAGTTTTGTTATCATTGTGTTATTGTAGACCATGTGCTGGATCGTTAGATATTGTCATAACATTTGAATAATAATTTTCATCAAAATGGTCCAGAATGTTTTAGCTTAATAAAAAAAGTTTGAAATTTTCAAATTAAAGACGTGTAGACAGGACAAACGTCTGTCGGGTCCGCTAGTATATTATATTTTGCAAAATAGGTAAAGCTTAACCCAATTAAGTGGCCAGATAAGGAACATATAGTTCCCTGACCACTTGATCTGTTTTATGATACTTACTGGTGGTTACTTGGCACAATCTGTGGTGTTGGAGTGGGCATTGTTATAATGGGAGCAGGAGGGCATGGAGGCACCACGGGGGCTGCTGAAATAGGGGCTCCAACTAGGTATGGGTTCAGGAGCCCTGACATCAGCTGTTGCTGAGCTTCTGCTTGGGACCTTTCGAGCTGAGACTTAGCGATTTTCTCTTTAAACTCTGCTACCTGGAAAGGAACATGATGATAATGATTTATTTATATATCTGAAAATATCTTTGGAATATAGCTGTTATAAATTCCAAATACATTAATTTACCTTAATTTATTTAGATTAATAAATTTCATTTAGTTCCTCACATTTTATTATGATTGTTGACAAATGAAATTAATATGTATTTCCATATAAAATGTTTTCAAAAACTTTTGACTGCTGAAAACCAAATGTCGAATTTTGAAAAACAGCAAAACAATAGATTCATTTATTTAGCTTTAGTTTGTTAACAAAAACTCACTTTTTTCTGAATCTCTATATCCATCTCCTGTTGCTTCTTGCGGATAGCTTCACCGTCTATCTTCTTTTCATCTTCCTTCTTTATCTCCTCTGTTTTTGGCTTTCCAAGATGTTTGTAAACGGGCATTTTTCCTTAAAAGATCGTAAGTTTTGGTCGAAAATATAATATAAACATACATTTATAATTATAAAAGAGGAATCCTACCGAGTAAAGCTTAGAATACATGAAAGTTTAGAAAAGTCTGTAAAAATACGAATTTGCTGTTTACAGTGGGGTGAATTCAGCTATTTATAAGTTAATAGATGTATATCATTCTAAGTTTTTTTAAGTACGTATTTAAAATGTTTAATTGAAAGCCGCATACCAATAAAGGGCATCTTTTTTATCTCAGGTTTCTTAACTTCTCGTGGCTGTGAGTTTCTTCTGTCATCTCTCCTATCACGTTTCTCTTCTCTTCTCTCCTCACGTTTGATTTCTCTTCTGTCATCGAGTCTCTCATCTCTTCTATCATCGTGTCGATCATCGCGACGGTGAGACTCGACTAGACGACGTTCTTCTCGCGAATCAGACCGACGCATTTCACGGCTAGAATCATATTTGGATCTATGGAGATTATACTATGTATATTATTTTATTTGACATGTAGACTATTTTAGTAAACGATATTAAATATATATATTTCTGGTACATATTATCTTGTTTTTAATTATAAACTCACTAAAGATTTTTATAACATTGCAACCCTCTAAATGTAGTATTCCAAGGTATAAAATTATTAAAAAGAGCTGTAAAATGCTGCCGTTTATAAGGAATATTTTCTATAATTATAACATAATTCTGTAAAATATTAAGTAATTGGGTTGATTCCATTAATGCAGTTTAAAATAATAACTTACGTTAATTTTTGACATCGTAACATTTCTATAGTACTAATATTTGTCTATTAAATTATGTAAATAAATACCGATCTCTATCTCCTTCCCTTGGCGGAGATCTCTCTCTTTCCCTCGCATTGCGCTCCCCGCGACGGCTTAGACTTTCCATATGTTCCATCTTTATTCTACAATTATATGTAACTGAATTAAATTTTATATCACTTTTGTATTAATTAAAATCTTTTAAATAATCACGATATGCTTGATGGTATGATTGAATGCCTCAATTACATGCCTTCTATTACAAATATTAAAATACTACTTTATTGTGTTCATAACAATATAAACAGTCTAAAAAATATTAATTTTAATTAGTTTTAATATAAAATATATACTATTTGACCAAATCTATATTATTATCTGTGAAATGTTCCTTGCCGTTCTTTGTATATCTGTATAGTCAGTTTGTGTTTTGCTTCCTTGAAATAAGATACCTTTTAATGTTCTCAATGATCTTCCTCTCTGAATCGTGATGACGCTCTTCATTGTGTGAGATCCAGTCTTTTGCGCGGCTTTCTTTCATTTTTTCTTTTTCTTTCCTGTCTGAAAGGAAATAGATCTTATAGACGTAAAAAGAGAGGTTACAAAAATGCCAACGCATTAAACATTTATGTTAATGTATTTTTTTAGTAATTTCCTTCGTTATTTATTCGCAGTAAATAAATACATAAATGCTTTTTAAAATCAGTTATCAAGTATTGGGCGACCTAAAATTACTTCACGGCGATTCAGACTCAAGAATTATAGATAAATAATTGTTATATTTTGCAACCACAAGACAAAAAATACTGTCCTTTTTCCTTGCTTATCAGCCTAAATATATACATAAAAATATATTTAAATTATATAGAATCCACAACATACTTTTCTTCTTCTTAACGGGCTCACTATCAGAATCGCTGGAGGTTGTCTGCGAACTGCTGCTGCTACTACTTCTCTTCCTATTCTTCTTCCTCTTCTTGTCTTTTCTCTTTTTGTCCAGTTCTCTTTCAGGAGTCTTGTTTTTGGTATGAAAGCCATCTTTACTGAAGGTGATTGTATGTGCTGTATATTGGCCCTTATCCTCTTTACTCTTCTTGGTATCACGAGATTTCTCAAACGCCTTCTGACGATCAGACATCCAGTCTGTCTCCCAGTGAGGATTCTGTTCTACAAAGTTCTGAAATAGTATATTTCATTACAAGTGCGGAAAGCCTGTCATTGCAACGAGTTCCGACGAATGTCTACCCGAGCCGAGGCGCAGCCGAAGGTGAGGGTTGACAGTCGGAACAAGTTGCAATGACGGTTCCGCACGTGTACTGAACGACTATTTTTAATACAGTTGCGAAAAAATTAAGCAATTTTATTAAAGTATTTGCTTTTTTTCTCTTCTGTCTACGGAATAAATTCGTTGCACGTAGATATGTAGCGACTTATATGTTTCCGGTAAATTGTTCTCCGAAGCATTTTGTGCAATTATACTGCGTTCGGGTGGTATTCATTCAAATAAAATATCGTCTAAATTACTCATTTTGTGCAACAAATAACTCAACTCGAAAGATCATTTTTGGAAAATGGCGCCAACCATCAAAGAATATGAGCAAAGCTTTTTTTTCTTTTCTTCACCCATTCTGGGTAGGCAAAGGGAACTTGGCCCATACAGCCAATTCTTCAGTAGACTATTTTTATTGAAAGAAAAGCAAATCTAACTCATTGAATCCAATCATAAAATCTGATATTGTAACAAATTAAGTAGTAGCTTCTTTTTAAAATATTTGCATGAATCATAAAAACTTCTGTGATTTTTTTAGTAAAAACTTCATGGTTGGTTTTTTATTTTTAATATTTTTTTATTGATATGAAATAAAATAAACCTAACCTAACTTATTGAATCCAATTATTAGTAAACTTTTTAAAAATACGTATTTGCATATATTATAAAATTCTTTTTAATATTTTTTTAATTGATATGAAATGAAAAGAAACCTAACCGAACTTATTTAATCCAATTATTATAATATTTAGAAATCATATATTATAAAAACTTCTATGAATCTTTTTAATAAAACCTTCGTGGTTGGTTTTTTCTTATTAATACACATTGTTTTGACAGTTGGCAAAGAAAACGCACGAGTGCGGGAATGGCAAAGAAAAAGCACGAGTGTGTAATAGCCCACTTTCCGAACGCTATACCTCCCTGCAATATGCCACTTTTTGAGCAACTGTATTAAAATAGTATATTTCATTACAAGTGCGGAAAGCCTGTCATTGCAAAGAGTTCCGATAAATGTCTGTGATTTTTTTAGTAAAAACTTCATGGTTGGTTTTTTCTTTTTAATATTTTTTTATTGATATGAAATAAAAGAAACCTATTCTAACTTATTGAATCCAATTATTAGTAAACTTTTTAGAAATACCTATTTGCATATATTATAAAATTATTTTCAATTGATATGAAATGAAAAGAAACCTAACCGAACGAATTGAATCCAATTATTATAATATTTATAAATCATATATCATAAAAACTTCTATGAATCTTTTTAATAAAACCTTCGTGGTTGGTTTTTTTCTTTTTAATAGACATTGTTTTGACAGTTGGGAATGAGAACGCACTAGTGCGGGAAAGGTAAAGAAAAAGCACGAGTGTGTAATAGCCCACTTTCCGAACGCTATACCTCCCTGCAATATGCCACTTTTTGAGCAATTGTATTAAAAACATATTTTTAGCGTAATTTATCTCCTTCGTTTAAGATCTTATTTACTACTTTTATTACGACCTAACAAATAACCTATCTCCATCTTTAACCATCTGAGATAGACATCTTAATCCAAATATTGATAATCAACGAATTGTAATATGTAGTCATAAGTCAATACAAGTTATCCATGGTAGGTCGGATCGGTGTATGTGGCTAGATCTCTGTTTGAAAATCACAGTTCAACTGTGCCAATATCCTATCTTAAGATTTGAACTCACACCATTTTTAAAAATAATTAAAAAGCTTATTGATATGTTTTAAACATAAATATTTTAAAATTGTATGTATATTTTAAAATTATTTGTACAGTTTTATTTACTTTATTTGGTTTATATTGTATATCAAATATGAGTGTATACAGCCAAGAGATTGCATTCTATCCGTCGCCAAAAATGGATTGTCTTCGTAGGGTATTGGCTTGTATTTGGTTATTGGGATGGATATAGGAGATCGATAGACTGTCATGGTCTGATCTCAGATTGTGGATTAATTAATTATTGGGTTTGGGCGTTAAGCATTCAATATAAAAATTACTTACTGTATAATTCTTTGCATGTACTACAGATTTAAGATGAGCAGAAGCACAGTGTAGATCACCAATGAACTGGTCACACAATTTGCAGTACCAAGCCGTTGATGGTACAAAGAATTGTAGTCCTAGGAATATTGATTTAAACATGAGCACAAAATTGTAATAGCACAGTTTATCTTTCCAATTGAGACATTTTTGTGTCTGTTTCATTAAGGGTACAGTTTTTTATTTATTGGATAAAAAAAACATTTTATCCCTTGAATTTGGTCTCATATGGATAAAAATTATGTTTAATCAAAAACTTCATTTTTTACGGAATCAAAATCTGTGGTTTGTATTAATTTAACCATAGCAGTCTTGTTGAGGAGCGCGACAAATGTAGTTTTTTAATTTAGAATTTATGTTGGTTAGTGTTAGGCTATCTGTTATGTGATTGGGTAGACTAAACTAAATATGTTACTTCAGAAGGAAATATAAAACTTAAATTAATCTTATGGTTTATTATACTTACATATAAGAATTAATAAAAATTTATATTAAATTTTGAGCATAACAAATTATATTCAAATACAGGCAATAATGCAATTATAATTTACTTGAATTCAATGACATTAAAAGGGCTGCTGGCAAAAATTGGATGTAAAACATAGAATAGGGAGGAGAGTTGGAGGTCTTCCCCAGACAAGGGCCGCAGATTTAGTGTAACAAAATAGTATATGTATTTTTTTGTATAATGTTTCTAAACTAGATGTGGATAAGGAGTCTTAATAATAATAATAATTTATTTATTGCAAGACTATGGTACAACATGGTACAATTAATGTTTATTATTAAAGTAGACACTCGGCGCCTTGAAAATTTATGTAGCAAGTTACTGATACGGGATATTTGGATGTAAAACTTAACTTACCTTTAATAGGAGTTCTTTTCGTTGGAGCAGAAGGATAGTTAGGAAAACCTTCATGCATTCCAGTCAATGAATGCCACGGAGCTTCCATATGGGCTGCTGCACTTCTGTCAAAAACACTTTCTATAAATGTTTGCAATGATTTGCAAGTTAACTTTTGACAAACATGAACAAAGTTAAATATCTTTTATTTTATCTTAAATTTACTGGAAATAAATAAATAAATCTTTTGGGCCTTAGAGATGACGAGTATGAGCGAGTGTTTAATAGACAGAAAACCCCATTCTCGCCTCCAGGTCAACACTACTCTCATTCAACAAAACTCAGTTTAAATAATCAAAGATGGAAAATCTGCTGAAGATTTTATATTTTTTATTAATAATATGCTTTAAACTCACTTATGATGTGCAACTGAATGCAAATGGTTTAAGTAATCTTTAGCCGTTGGAGGAAAGTCATTGCAAACCCGACACCAGTGCATTTCAGGGTCATAGTACACATAGTTACATTTGTTTCCCACTGACGGCGACCTAAAAAAAATTAAAGTTAAATACCTTAATATTATTAACAAATAATTAGGGATTTTTTTCTTTAAATAATTAATCCATGAATATATAAAAGGTAAAATAAAACACAATACTTTTTTTTGTTTTCTTTAATTAGAATATTAATGAAGACAAACATTTTCATGCTTTTATTTATTATAAAAATTGATATTCTTTACTATACTTAAACATTTCTCATATATACAATATTTTACATGCACATCACATAATTACATTTTTTTCTCTTAAAAATAGGTGTAGTAAGCCATTAACAAACAAAAGCCAAATTCGGGGCATTCATAAAATTGATTTCATCTCTTTCCCAAATATGCTCCTTCCATCTAGCCCGCCACCTCTTGCAATTCTGTTTAAGGAATAGCTATTCAAAATAAATAAGCTTATTATTTAAACAACTGAAACATAACTTACCTGTTAAATAAATAAATAAAGTAATTTTTTTAACAATTTTGAAAATTCAATAATTTCAATATAAAATAATTTTAATTAAAACAAACCTGGATTTACGTTTCGAGTTGCGATCGGGAGAGCCATCTGAATCATTTATATTGGCTGCTTCTTCTCCGATGATCCCATTAAGCATGTCAACCACATTATTGATGGTTTTTAGTTTATTCTGAATTTCCAGCTATAAAAACATACATAAAGCAAACTTGTTTCTATATAGTACATAAGATATAGAGAATATTTTATCAAGCAAAACTAAACATTTAATTGAATACACAGAATAAAAGTAATCCGAACCTGTAACTTTGTATTTTCCTTTAAAAACCTTTTAGTATCTGGGCTTGGTGAACGCTTGGAGTCACCACGAAGTTCACTGCGCTGATCTTTTAATGTATCTAACTCTTTCTTAAGAATGCTGGCTTTTTTAATGTAGTCCTCCCTTTGTTTTGATAGAGCTGCTTTTTGATGACGCATTTCTGATTCAATTGCAGCTGTAAAAAATATTGTCAGTAAATAGCTATATGTAATGTAATTTAAGTCTTCAATTTCAAACTTATCAGAAAGAAGATAGGTGCAAGGAGAGTTTCTTATTTGATAACACAGCCATTTTGAAGGTAAATCTTTGCTTTATACTAGATATGAAAGTATTAGGTTGTTGGAACCTGAAATTTCTTGCCTGAAAAGTAAAATATAAAATCTATATTAACATATATATTAATTTTTTCAACACTATAGTTATCTAAACCAACAATCACATTTAATAATTGATTGACAGATTATTTTTCTGCAGCATTATTGTGTATTTCAGTGGTGTAGTTTACCTAGTTTATTATGTTGTTATTTAATCATACTACTTAACTTTAACTGCAACAACTTTGCTTTTGATAAACACACAATACAAACACAGAACTTACAGAGACCTTATAAAATTATTCCTTATATCATCACATGTATAATACTTATAAATAATATATAACTTACTTTGAAATAATTATTTTTTTCTCACTACAAGTATACACAAAATTATTTAACACTTCATAAGGATAAGGTGTAAATTGTACCTTCTTTTTTTATTTGATCTTCAACATTGTACACCTGTGGAGCAGGTGGAGGAGGAGGAAGAGACATCTGATTCCAAGAAGACATTTCATTGTTGGAATGTGGCGGTGCAGATGAGAACTCATCATAAATACCTGAGTAAGATGGCTGATAGCTTTGGTTGTATGCAGGACCCTGAAATTTAACAGTTTCTTTATCCTGTAATTGGATATATTCGTTTGAATTATAAAAACGCACGAGATAAAGTTTAAAAAAAATTTAAAATAAGCTTACATCTTGAGTTGAAAAACTAGCTGGAGGAGGAATTGAAAAATCTTGTCGATGGTTATCCCAAACTTCATGCGACTTTGATTTACTATTCATAAGATTATCGTCGATATCCTTCTTCGTTCTATGTGGAGAACTACTCCTTTTGTCACGAAGAGGACTGTGGCTACGCTTCATCGGCCGAGACTTTTCATAACGCCGGTAGGATTCCCAGTTACGATCGCGAGTATAAAAATCTTTTCGTCCCATATCACGGGACATCTCGTTTCATAAAACACCTCTTTTAGGTTTAATTGTTAACTTAAACTTCACAAATACTTTAATAAACTATTTAATATTAAACGGACGCTAATAAGTAATAACAATGCGTTTAGGGATGGCGATCTGAGATCGATTAACCGAAGAATCGATTTTTCGAGCAGAAAATATCGATTTTTTAAATCGATATGAAGTACTGTGTCGATTCACTGAATCGATATATCACCCTTGAAAATCGACATTCGATTTTTTCTGTTTTGGTATAAACCATACAATTATTTGCATTTAGTTGAATGTGCCTGAATTATAAGAGTGCTGCCGGTTAAAGAGTTAACTACTCATAAACTCGCGAGATGGCTGTATGTTTAGTATCCTTTACTCGCCTCTCTTTAATAAAAAAGTTACGTTTGTAGTCTTTTACTTTATGTATTTATAATCTGTGACGATTGATATTGCATTATTCATTTGTTGTTGTCGTTTAATGAATACTGTTATTAGCGTAATATAAGTATTTTCATGATTGATTTTCATCAGATTTTCATGTAGTGTTTGTTGCGAAATAATAACTAATTGAGAGTAGGTAAGTAAATAAGTAAAGCGCTTCTTATTTTTTACTTTGACGCTATTATTTTCAGTTTGTTCTGTTAGTTGTGATTATCATTTAAATTTACTTTTACACAGGAATAATCAGCATTGAAATAACTAATAAGTAATATGTGGAATTCTTATTGATGGAAGTGTTCATACTTCATTCACGATTACTTTATGTCCAATTATCTATTTAACGTCAAAGCATCAAATTATTCATCTTGTTTACAGAAAAAATAGTAAAGCTCCCATTATCATTTTAAAAATAAACTATCGCTTTTACTCTAATTTTATTTTAATCAAGTAATCGCCAGGCTAGGGATGGCGATTCTTCCCGAAAAATATCAATTTTTAAAGCAATTCGTATCTTAATTAATCGATTCACATTTGGTGCTATTTTTATATAAAGGTTACTTTTTTATAAAATGTTAAACTATTCTTTCATATAAAATATTCTTTTAAATTCACTAAGAAATTATGCTAACTAATCCTAATAGGATTTTGAATATTACTCGAAACTAGTGACTAATTACTTAAAATATCATTGTTTATCAAGTTTAATACATATAATAAATGAGGAATAAATATATTTTTTTCAGCATGTCGGGTAGAAGTGATTTATGGAATCATTTTATTAAAAAAGACTTCGGAGGCACATGCAAATATTGTCACCAGGACGTAAAAACTAAGGGACCCTTGGAAACGCAAACTTGAAAAAAAGATCGATTTTTTAAGAATCGATTTTGTAGGCCTCGATTTTTTCGTGAATCGATTCATTAGACTACGATTCGAATCGATTTAAAAATCGATCTTTTTCGTAAAGAATCGCCATCCCTAAATGCGTTATTAAGAAAATATAAATTTAATTTTGAGTTTTGACATTCCTATTTAGTTTGACGTTGACAATTAACATGTTTACGCCCAAATGGGAGCCTAAAAGTATTTCGGGCAAACCGCTATACGGTTTTTACTTTATGTATATTTATATGTATGTTAAATAAAAAAAGTACGTGAGACAAAGTACACAAGCCAGAAGTGAAACTTCTTTGTAAAGTAATTATTACTAAGGTAAAAGCCCCAATATATGATCATGCACCAGTATATGATCACTCTAAGTTTTTGTATATTTATATTTACACTGTTTCCACTCTGCTTGAATGATAATATAAATAAATAAAAAATGGCGTTTAAAGTTTTAATTTGTAACTACTAAACGAATAAATCAACCAATAGCGTGTATTTTTTCGATCTCCCTCACTCTCTCTCTCTCTCTCAACTCTGCCTCACTATACCTCTCTCCCACCTCTCGCTCCATGGTACTGTGCACTTGTGCAGGCATGTTTGCCCTTTCTCTCTCTCTCTCTTTCAATCGGTCTTAATCACTCTCTCCCTAAACGCTGCACAACTTCGCTAATATTATTGTTATGACGTGTCATGCTTTAAAAAATTACCCTCTTGCGCCTAATGAAGTTTCACTTCAAAATAATGTCAATATTTACTAATGAAAAAATTCAGTAAAAAAAAGTAGGCCAAATTTTTTCACATTAGGAATATCTGTCATAAAAGCAAACCCCAAGTATGTGGGACTCAGCCACTGCGTCCTATAACCCAACGCAACATTACATCCCGGTATTCTCATATGTAAATATGGCATACAAATCTCAAATAAAGTTATATTTTTATCCTCCGTACCTACTAATAAAATAGATTTTATTTTAATTTTAATCTTAAAATAAAAATATTTATTTTACCTCTTGAATAATAATATAAATATAATTTTTTCACATTATAGGTGTATAATAGTAAAGTGTAGACACAAAGATTTGATGACGAGTAGTCATCTATTCTTTTTATTATTTATACAAAAGCTCTTTCTATCGACATTACTACTATTTGTACCTGTTTTAGGATCTCAAAACTACTCCATAAGAGTATCATTGTAAAACGAAATTATTACCAATTAAAAAGTGATAAGCATTAAGGGTTTACCTAGAAAATATGTATTAAAAATTAGTTTCACATAAAACCCTCACCCAGATGTCAGAAAGTTGGGTGTTTTAGGTTCCAATAAAGATCCAAAATTTACCCTTTTAAAGGTGTAAATTACGGCTTAAATTAAAATGTTGTCACATTTAAAAGTTACATGAAGATACGAGCAAATCAGCAGTCGACAATATTATTTAGTACCTACAAAATAATAAATAACTATTGAAAAGTTTTAGTGCCTTCGATTTGAAAAAAAAAATTCAATTGACTACTATTTTCCGGCTGAAGGAAGTCAGGGTGTCGATCACGGGTCGTTGCACTTCATGGCGGGGAAGCAAAACCACCGCGATAGCTGAAACGCAGCCATTGTCGCTTCGCTACAGAGTACGCATGCGCGGCTGTTGACGTTGCCGCCAAAACTTCGGAGTTATGATAAAAAAGTTTATAAAATAAATTAAAATAAAATTCCGTGAACAAATCTAATTTCATTGTTATAAGTACTTGCTTAAGTGTGATTTTATATTGAAGATGAAATATAAGGTAAGAAATTAATTAAACAGTTTTTAAGATTTTATTTTGGAAATGCAGTATCTACAATTTATTTTACTCGAATTGTGCATTTTAATGTTATTAATATAATATATGATAGGAATATAGTAGTACGTTATACGACTTATTATTATTATTAAAGATGCTTTTGTCGTTTCGATTTCCACGTTCTTTTAGGGATTTTTAGGGTACCTTCATCTTTTAAATATAGTAAGTTTTATCATTAGAGCTGATATATTTTTTTGCATACTTTGTTCAAACTTTATTTGTAAGACGTATTATTCATAAAGCCATTAAGTAAAAAAATAAGAAAAACCCGCAAATAACTTTGTTATCTTTTTTGAATACACGCGAGGCGGATTCCCGCTTACCATAATATATAGTTAATTACTATTGAACTTTTTGTTGAGTTTATTATAACTATTCGTAAGCAACATTTTTTAGCAGTATTTCGTTCCTAAAATCGGTTAGTTTTCTAGGATTGTTTAAATCGGTCTTACTTGTAAATTAACTGGTATTGACTGACTTAAAAATAAAAAGGATGAGGTTTATATTATATTATTATTAGGTTATTTTAAAAGAACAACAAAAAAGAACTTACAACAACGTATCTTACGCGTTGTGTTTAAAGTTCATCTTTAGAATGCATCTATCCATATTATACCAAATTTAGTGCTTTATGTATAAAACGTCAACAAACATTCACACGTTTATAGAAGTAAATTTTTACAAAAGAAAATTCGTTATCTAATTTTTCAATAAGCAACATCCGTTAAATATTTGTTTTCGTATCGTAACTAGTATCTTTAATCACAATTATCTTTGAAATCGAAATTTCTTATAATTTTTGTTAGGTTATTTTCTTTATAAATCAAACAAGTAATCAATGATCTTTCACCATAAATGTCAAATTGCTAGCAAATAGTACTGCAGAAATTTCTTCGAATCGTAATTAAAGCATGAAGTTTAATTCTAATTGTACATGACAAATGCGCAAATCATTTTTCTTTTTTTCAATCCGCAAATAATTTTAATTTACTAAAACTATTCTACACATGGCTTGATAGGTGTGATTCTCATAGTGCTTCGAGTTTTATTTAAAATCATGCAAAACTTATATTTAATTATAAACTATGAATTTTGTTTCCTTCTTTAACTGAATCTGAACTCAACCAATATCGAATGAATACATTTATATGTGCTATCTAATTTAAAAATAAAACCCCAAACAATAAGAAAAAATATAACAACTTGAGTAATACGACATCAAATTAAATTATGAGTAAAAATAATATGGAATTGTAATAAAAATCCAGTGGCGCTATTGTGGTATCTGCTTCGGTTTCATTACTTTTTTCTAATAGTCAAGTACCTGGTCAGCCTTCCAGGCCTAACAGTTGTCTGGCGTCGTCGATTATTTCTTTCCTCGTGTTCCTTACCGTACGAGCCAGTGTAACGGCACATAGATAAAGTTCATTGGTACACAGCTGGGAATTAAACCTATGACCTCAGAGATGAGAGTCGCACGCTGAAGCCTGTAGGCGAACACAGCATTTTTTACTTGGGACTTGGTATAATACCCTAACTAATAGAATGTCACGTTTATAATCATACCAACACATTCGTAATTAACATAACTGATTAATACAGCCGGTAATTAAAATAAAGATTCTTAAGGGGGCGTCCATAAATTACGTGAGGTATTTTTTTTAATTTTCTTTCTTTTCTTGATTTCAACCTGAAAGTTACCATAAACAACAAATTTAATAATAAAAACAGTATTGTAAGATAAAAGAAATAAAATAAGGAATACGACATAACAATAGTTCAAAAATCACATTTACGAACAATACGAATTTACGTTTTGGCTTTCATAAACATTTACGAATATTTTAATACTACCATTGTTAAAGTTAATATCAAAACAATTGAAAGATCGTTACTAAATGAAAATAAACGCGTGTAAACCTAACAAGGCACTTATGACCTTTCATAAGTAAGTAAACATTTTTTTTTTATTATAGAACAGGAGGCTCACCTGATGTTAAGTGATACCGCCGCCCATGGACACTCTCAATGCCAGAGGGTTTTAAACAGAGCTATGTAACTATGACACAATGTTAACCCTCTATGTTAATAATGTCCCTTTTTAGAAAAGGAGAGATCTCGACACTCCCCTGCCGCTTAGCCACTCGGTCACATATAACCTGATTGTGTGCCTGATAGGCTAGGATGTAGGGGTCCCCGTAAAACAATCTATTAAATAAGTTTATCTTATCTAGCCGCTTCTGAGACTTACTGAATATGCATAAAAAAATTCATAACAATCTTTCGAGTCGTTTCGGATGAGTATGGCAACGAACATTGTGACACGAGAATTTTATATATTAGATTTAGTCTCTTGACAATTGCTGAAAAGCACTCGAAACATTGACAATTGACATACATAATATAATAAATGCCCTATTATATCTTATATAACATATATTCTTAAGACTCTCTTATAGAATAAAGCAGTTTTGTTTGAGAAAGGTGACTCTAAACCCTTTCAAATACAACGCTGTCAGATATATGTGAGGCAGACACAAAAGGCTTACCTATAAAGTACTATAATCAGTGAAATATATAGATCCAAAGCCGTGGATTATAGCGGCTAAATTTTTATGACCACGATACCTCACATGCATCTTCATTAATAATCCAACCTTAATTCTGATTGTTAGAAAAACCTAAATTTATGAAATACATATTTTCTATAGTTTATATTGTAACTTTCTCTATTCTATTTATATGTTATGATGATAAAAATTATATTAAAAGAACCTTAAACGTTTACGTAGCATCTCTTTAACTTCATTAGTCCTGTAACAACAACACAACCAATCCACTTATAGCATGTTTGAACAATAATTTTATATATATTTAAAAAAATGTGTCTCAACCAATAGGATATATTATGGAAGACATATTCTGAGTGTCACCGAACGTTCAGTTGTGGCAAGGAGCGATTTTGTTGACAATTGTTGTTTTCCGAACTTAGAGAACGCAGTTCATTGGATGTGTCCATGTGGATAGACCACACAATAGGGATCGAAGTAAAAGTATTTTTAATACAGTTGCTCAAAAAGTGGCATATTGCAGGGAGGTATAGCGTTCGGAAAGTGGGCTATTACACACTCGTGCTTTTTCTTTGCCATTCCCGCACTCGTGCGTTTTCTTTGCCAACTGTCAAAACAATGTGTATTAAAAAGAAAAAACCAACCACGAAGGTTTTATTAAAAATATTCATAGAAGTTTTTATGATAGATGATTTCTACATATTTTAATAATTGGATTCAATAAGTTCGGTTAGGTTTCTTTTCATTTCATATCAATTAAAAAGAATTTTATAATATATGCAAATACGTATTTTTAAAAAGTTTACTAATAATTGGATTCAATAAGTTAGGTTAGGTTTATTTTATTTCATATCAATAAAAAAAATATTAAAAAGAAAAAAACTAACCATGAAGTTTTTACTAAAAAAAATCACAGAAGTTTTTATTATTCATGCAAATATTTTAAAAAGAAGCTACTATTTGTTTCAATATCAGATTTAATGATTGGACTCAATGAGTTAGATTTGGTTTTCTTTCAATAAAATTAGTCTACTGAAGAATTGGCTGTATGGGCCAAGTTCCCTTTGCCTACCCAGAATGGGTGAAGAAAAGAAAAAACAAGCTTTGCTCATATTCTTTGCGGTTGGCGCCATTTTCCAAAGATGTTCTTTCGAGTTGAGTTATTTGTTGCACAAAATGAGTAATTTGGACGATATTTTATTTGAATGAATACCACCCGAACGCAGTATAATTGCACAAAATGCTTCGGAGAACAATTTTCTTCAACTTCGGAGGACAACAAACCGGAAACATATAAGTCGCTACATATCTACGTGCAACGAATTTATTCCGTAGAGAGAAGAGAAAAAAAGCAATAGTTTAATTAAATTGCTTAATTTTTTCGCAACTGTATTAAAAATAGTCGTTCAGTACACGTGCGGAACCGTCATTGCAACTTGTTCCGACTGTCAACCCTCACCTTCGGCTGCGCCTCGGCTCGGGTAGACATTCGTCGGAACTCGTTGCAATGACAGGCTTTCCGCACTTGTAATGAAATGTACTATTTTGTATCTAGCTTGTTTCGTCTTTATTTATCTTCTGAATCAAATACGATACACAACATTACTAACAGAACAATAGATTGACCCGTTGAAAGTGTGTCGTTCTGAAACCTACACAATAACTGTTATTCAATATTTGGTCCCGTTACAGTAGCCCAGAGGCGGTCCGTTAAAATCCTCACAATATCCTTTCGGGGCTGGACATTGACCTTGCAACAATGGTCAAAAATTTAGGTTACCATAACGTTATTTTTCTTTAGTGAGTCAAAAGCTCACTATCATATTATTAACAGATGTACAAAATTCGGTGTCTTTACGATATCTCTTGAATTCATTGGCTTCTAATGCGGTTATTAATAGATTAATTCTATAAAATAAAGCTTCCGTTGACGTTGAAAGACCGTTGCTTAGGTCTTTTAAACTTCGCTTTCATATTCTTCTCGAACATTTGTTTAAGTTAAAAGCAGTATAAAAATCACTTTTTGTTTATTAAATATTTAGTATATTTACGGCCCCAGATTTCATACATCACATGTATAGTTATTAATGCTTGTAATAATACCGTGACTGACATCTTCGTTAGCCTACGGTTAATATTAATTATATATAATAACAAAAATAAAAATTTACAATCCATAATACATTTAACTACGAAAAGGTTCAAAAATTTACAAAAAGTAATAAAAATGATTCATACATTTAACTAAGTGGTACCTAATTTGCCTGTGTGATGGTCTAAAAGTGAGGGTATGTGAAGGTGTGTATGTCGGGTATGCTTGTTCATCAAAAGATATTGATATCTATTTACATATCATTAATTGAGCTTAAAAACTAACACAATATATGACGTGATTAATGGCACTGTGACGTGTTTAGTAATGACTGTTTTAGGCTGAGTATTATTTTCATAAAAGCTATTATAAGAAAAGGTACAAGGTAGACATATTTCTGTATCTGTTTTATGGAACTTTTTGTACTGGTAAGGGATTTACTTTACAGGAGAAGGAGTCAATATGAGCCAACCCCTTACCTATGGAGGTCAATAGAAAAGTATTCTATTTTTAAGTAGAATGTTTTGTTTTGCCGCCCAAGTCACTGCCTTATCATGAACCTAGTCATTTCACAACTTATTGTAACAATGTGTTTACAAATAATTGTTTTTCTAGTCATTAATTTGTTTATATGTAATGGTCGCAGAATGAAGATGTTCTATACATAATTTATGACACGGCGCCATGACCACTTATCCGCATTCTAGTTTAATAATCTATTACAATCGGTCGTCTTTGAGAACATCAAATTATTTGCATTACAAATATAATCTACGCAATTAAAAAAAACATAATTCTATGTGTATTTGTTTTATTGAATCAGGCAAGGAACAATTATATAAGCATTTTAAATACACTATGACAGTATTGCTGGGAAAAGTACTTTTTTTAATTTTAACCGGTCTAGTACGTACGCTTTTATTAAGATTATCGTATTTTTAAATTTAAGTTTAATGTTGTTTGAAAATTCATTCAAATTGAAACTTTTTATTCAAATAGTATTGCTTTAAACAAAGGAAAAGTTACTATTAATATTTTAACCACGAAGTCGGTAGCACAAAAATTTATGTACATAGATTTCCAGACATTTTTTTAAGTATTAACACAGCAATAAAATTGAGTACCTACAGTCGTAATACTTAATTGTATAGAATTTATTAGCCATTTTCATTCAAATTACCATCAGATAACCTATTCTGATTGTGAAGTAGGGAGCTTTCGTAAACTTAAGCATCTTTAGTGCTTTGTCGCAACTTAATTTATTAATAATTAACTCAGTATGAATATTTAATGAAAATATTTATATAGTTTAGCACTCAATATATTTTTGGCGATTTTAGTTAAAAGTAAAATACATCAATATAAGTTAGATACTAAAATAAAATAATTAATTTTAAATTAAATTTTTAAAGGCAAGGTTTTGACAACAATTATAGATAATTAATGTGACATTTGCATGCTTATTTTTATATAGCTTACTGTTGTTATAAGTAATTAATCTGAATGTACCACTTACACTTTTCTTATATGTGACAATATATTGGCATAAGCTAAAGAATTTAACAGATTCGCCTAATCACGAAACATATACTTACTATTTAAATTCTATTAATTTATTCTAAAAACGCCAACGAGTGTTGAGTTTAATTTGATTGATACATTTACTTGTTTTAGAAACGTACGCAAAAAACAATAGTTGCGCAAGCCCTTGATAATCAAATAATTGGTAGTCAATCGCCTAGATCATGAACTTGCTTAAAGAAATTTTCAATTCCACCATAATTGCGGTTTTCACTGTCCATTGGCCTTAGAGATTGTAACATCGATGAGAAATCCATGGCAATCAGACGTCAGTTGCAACATGAACCAGTGCAAAATTGCAAATTCAGGGGTCACGGAACACTGTCACATCTATTTCGGGTTAATCAACTGTGAGTCACCCTGATCTTTGTCTCACTGGTCCTATCTTATCATCAACACAACGTCTAAGTGTTCTTACAGACATTCATGCAATTCGCTAATGGGAATTATTGTTATTCCTGTTTTTAAGTATCACAAGCGATAAAAAATACAATATGTTTTAGTATGTTTATGGCGGCGTACTGCCGCCGGGTTGTCTCAATCCATAAAATGTATCTCATGTATCTAGTAGTAGTAGTACCTTCAGATTATAACACAAATTACCAGCAAATATATATATTTAATTTGACTAAAAAAATTATATAAAAACTCTGGTATCTTTTATTAATAGTGGCTTTGTTATTCTTCTATATTAAATATTTATTATAAAGATGAATGAATCTTAGAACCTATAATTTGAATTTAGTATGAAGTTATGTTTTTTTTATATTTTTTGTATAAATAGTTTAAACTGTGCTTTATGTTTGAATGTGTATTCCGTTTTTGGCTTTTATGTAAATTACTTAAATAAAATAAAATTAAAAAATCGGATGCTACTTTTGGTGAATGGCTGGTTTTGTATACATGTATGCGGTGATGTTAGTTATTTCGACTATGTATTTGCGTGTTGTTCACACGAGAATGTAAGTGCGTGTTCCTATTTCACCATGCCTCCTGCGGATAGAGGACAATTTTTTTTAATAATCTTATTATTATTAATTACTAAAGATGTCATGTGGAACATGGTGTAATGGTTACAGCTCCTTACAAACATTGTCTAAAAAATCTTGGCGTTTAAGAGTGGCGGAGAGTTTATACCGGTTCTTCTTTGCCCTTATTTGAGAAGTGGCAGTAAATTTAAAATTAAACTGATTACAACTTTTTCAAGTTCAAGACATGTATATAATATAATTGCAATAAACTCGATGACATAGATACACCAATGTGTCATCCTCGTTCCTTATTAGGAACTATAGAATTTAACCCAATTTTTTTTTATAGAACAGGGGTCAAACAGGGGGGGGGGCAGGAGGCTCACCTGTCAAGTGATACCGCCACCCATGGACTCTCGATGCCAGAGGGCATATATAGTAAAGAAATATATAGCAGACGTGTTTAGTGTAGATAGTAATGACCGTCAAACAAGCTTAAAGATTACACTGATTTCAATTTACAGTCATATTTACATACTTAGTGAAAACTTAATGGACAACCGTAATGTAGACACGGTAGAAAGATAACGAGTGCGGTATCATATAGTAATTTACCTTTGAATGAGGAACAATTTATATGTAGACAATACAGAACAATGAAAGGGAAAGCAAAAAGAACGACAAGCCAATTCTCTCACGGACGGAGAAAACAGCCCGTGCTATACGCTCGCACGTTTATTTACTGATCATATGTATTTTGTGACTTAGTACTTGCTATATTTGAAGGCCCTCTCGCTAATGAAACGGTTTTAATATTTTAATTCAAGCCTGGGCTAAATTTATCTGGAGCAAAACGCTTCAGTATTGTCATTTAACCAACTAGTATTTAATAATTACAAATTTAATAATGGTTTAAAACATGAAGGCAAAATGCAATTGCTGCTTCAATTAGAATTGACGCAGCTGCTAACATATATTATGTTATATGTATAATGATTCTGTATCGAGAGCAAACAGTGTATATGGCGAGAGAACGAGGTATTTATTTAAAGTAACGTTGTGTAAAAAAAACTTGGCGATTAAAATGAGTGGTGGAGAGTTTATTGCCAGTTCCTCTCTTCCGTTCTACGCCTTTGATTTGAGAACTGGCAGTAAATGTAAAATTAGAAGCATTCAATGTATATTTCTTATTTGACGTCCATAAGGGTGCCTTATGTTACCTAAACAATGATTTATTTTTGATTTTGATTTTTGATATTTGCTACCGCGGCTAATAAATAGTCTACCCGAACAGATATAAGATAGCCTAACGCTTACCATCATAAACTCTTAATTAAAAAAACTATTTTCATATCCATTTGCTGCGCTTCTAAACAAGACTGCTATGGTTACATTAACACAAACCACAGTGGTTTTATAATGCAACATACTGTGATGCATTATATTATTTGGAAAAATAAAGGAAAAAATGTATATTTTATAATTCATTCCCAAAAACCTTTTGAAGCATATGAGTAATGAATTTTGAGATTAGGATCATATTATATGAACGAAAATACACTTTTACAAATCTCGCTTGCATTCACAAATCACAGATCACGGACATGGGTGACGAATATATTATATTTGCATATTTTTACAAGCATAACAATGGTGTCAGTAAGCCGACACAGTGCGATATGACATAACTATAAAAAGCGTGACAATTCAATATACTGCATTGTGAGCTCAACCGTTTGATCTAGATTTCATACCACTAAAACAGTTTTACAGATTTTTATCTAGTGAAGGCTTTATAATATTTCGGTCACATCATACTCTGTTCTATACAACAGTATCGTTCTGATTGTATGCAATTTGCGAGCCGTTTTTTGCCGAAATTCTAACAAAACCAATTTTTTTAAAACTATAATTGGTCAACAAAATACTATCTATTATACAGGCGTGTGAATATTGGTAGCTTTTCGTATCTTACATGCAATAAAAAAACTATACTTTCAAAGCGAAAAGTAGTATAGAGAAGGTATACAAGTATTTATAAGGATACTGCGAATAATGTCGTGCTACCTTGTTGATTGTAGTTCCTGTCTATTCGCGATCTGTCGTACTTTTGCAGCAATAAACGCTTTCACTCTCTTTCAAAACTGAACTAATAAATTTGCTAATAGCTTGCTATTGAATATCGCAATAAGAAACATGAATATTTAACAACATTTTCATCTTTAAATTAAAATTTATATCAAATGACTAACGATTACTTGCTATACGCCCTGCCCTTTGAAATAGACAACTTTTGCTTCTTCTACCGCAATTGCTAGGAGTTAGTTCAGAGGAGTTGCTCGAATACCTACAGCTGAGATTAATCAGCGAACGTCGAGGTAGAATGTGATTTACGTCCATCATTTTTCTGGTACACCACCATTATGTGGAAGCAGCTGCTCATTGAGGTATTTTCCACCCGACACGACGAAGGCTGTGGCATTGAGAGTGTCCATGGGCGGCGGTCTCACTTAACCACAGTCAGCCTCATGCCCGTTAGCCCTTTGTTCTATTCAAAAATTAAGATTCCATCCAATTCCAAGAAGTTTCCATTAGATTTGCTTCAATGTTCCTGAGATTAGCACGTTCGTCCTAACAAATTCTTCAGCTCTTATAATGAAAAAGTATAATTTTAAAATTGAAAGATACTATTAAGTTGATTGGATTCTTAAATTGTAATTGAAAACATAGATATAGATAAAGAGATCAAATTTTGTACTCTAAAGAGTGCTTCAAAAAAGATTAGGTCTTCGTGGTAAATGTAAGTCTAAGAGTCTAAAACAGTCCCTCGAGACAATTGCAGGCTAATGCGGTGACTAATGTACTGCAATACGCTAAACGTGTAGTATCTCGATTAACAACTCATTGTCTATACACAATGGACTGATCTCATTTATCCTTTTTGTTAACGTCAGTACTAGATTTTTAATGAAACCTAATTTGTGCAATAATAACTGTGTAATTGCATACAAATTGTAAATGGGCACTATATCATAGACATGTTCAGAAATTAAATGTTATTGGAATTAATAGTAGTTTTATACATATATAGATTATTTATAAAAAAAGGAAAGAGAAAAGAGATTAAGATAAAAACGATTTGTTTTGCAATTAATGTTTATTAAATCGTAAAATTGTTTTATTACAGGTGAAGGACGCCGACAGTGAGAGTCATCGCCGGTCAGACTCCGGCCTTGAAGAGAAACTGTAAGTAAAACTACTGTTATGGAACTTTACTAACTCATTTGAATAAAACTACTTTAATGGATATTAACGTAATAAAACGTAAATTTTCAAGAAAGCTTAATAATAATTACCTTATAATAGCTTTCCAAGATCTGACCACCAATTAACACCTTCCTAAAAGGAATACATTATGTATTCCATTTTTCGAAATTTGACTTAACGACCTTTGTTAAAAATATGTTCTAGAAATCTGACTCGGCATATGAGCATTTCAAATTAGATTTTTTGTACAAAATAACTACGATTCCATACGTTTAATTGTATGCAGAATGTTTATTGTCTAATTTGAACTAAAAACCTTGAGTTTTTGCTGCTCAACAATGTACCTCATAGTTTTTATGGCGTTTGCCAAATTATAGGCAATTTTTCGATATTCTGGGTAGCATATATATGTATAGAAACCTATATTATTTTAAATCTAAAGTTAATCATTGAGATGCAAAGTGTATTCAATGTTTCATAGTAGTAGCAAAGGGTGTATCAGTGTATAGGAAAGATATAGATTACAGTTTTCAGAAGCAAAAACTAAGAAGTAAGCGAATAATAAATAATTTGTTACCAAAGCATACAATATTGCGTACAAGATTGTCATCATCAAAATACCGTTACCACATTTTACTTGTGAAAAATTAAACTGTTCGCGTCGCTTGATTGTCATTGGTTGACGTTGACCAATCATAATGATGCAATGCTATCGGATGTTTTCAATACAGTGAATCCCTGGTAATCCAGCACCCCTGTAATCCGATGTCTTTTATTTAATATCAAATATATTTTCGACAATCATCGCCAATGTATGATTGATTTTTTTAGTAAAACTATCGTATAAATATAATATAGACTATCGTGTTGAATAATTTACTAAAATTGACATATATAATAAAGTATGATTTGTGCTTCAAAGTACATAAATATATCATTTATAATCAAATTTTTTTTTTATAGAATAGGAGCAAACGGGATAAACTTAATTATATATTATGACAAATTATAGACGATGGGATCTGTAATTTGTCAGATTACAAGGGACTCTTTTGTAAAAAAAAAATATCCGTAAGTAGGCAGTACCCTACATTTCAACAAAATCGATAGTCTGACATTACCCTGCAAAATTTTTATTCGTTCGATTAACGGGGGTCAACTGTAGTTGACATTTCAGCTTCTCAGTCTATTTGCTGTATCTTTTATATATATTGTGTATGTATTACTTATGAATTGAAGAGCAAAACGTGGTTAGAAACATAGGAAGTGTACAACCAGCTAACCACATCGTATTCCGCACATCGTGTTATGCAATGTTTCGCATTCATACTCGTTTACATTATCTTACTTGTATCTCCTTCGAACCTCATTAATTTTATTGTTAAGTATCGTCTATCTTATATTAATCTCTATGCCTTCTTGTAAGTACTTATATACCTTAAACGATTCCTTATAAAGGAAAGAATTTTTCAATAATTATGTATTCAGCATCGCTGTACGGAGTAGACGCAATAGGTAATAACGTAGACTCCACAATTTGTGTCAATGTTTTATAAAAAAAAATACCAATTACGATCCCAGAAATAGCGAACGTCGTTTTACCGTTTATGGGACCTCTATCAAATTAATTAGCAAAAAATTATAATATTTGACGTAGAAACTGTTTTGTATGTTATAATTCCCGTCTGTCTGAATGCTGTCTCCGACACTATCGACATATTTGTATGTTCGCAGAGTGAATTCACAGTACTTTATTATATTTTATCGACGTCCTGGTGGACAGAAAAACTGTGTCCAGTTTGTGTTCCCACCACACCAACTTCTATTTAAGATTATGTATACAATAAATAAATAAATAAATTTAATGTTTCTCGACATTATCGTATTGACATAGTCTGTAATGATAATGTATTTCTGTAATAAATAAATAAATTTTTACACAATTCGACTTTTCTGCTGAATTGTTTTCGAAATATTTCATTCATAAATATTCAAAAATATGGTTTGATAGTAACGAAATTTACCTAACAAATACGGGCAGTTAATCCTCTAACAAAGGTTTGTCACATTCTACGTAAAACATCAATTATACATTGTATCGTTACCGTAATGCGTAAGTTATATGTTATCTTACACAATGATACATAATCCATGCGTGTGTTCAGGAAATTATTTTCATGTAAATACGATACGTTGATGGAATACTCAATTAATGATTGTACGCCCTGACCTTCATGATGCGTTTTCTTTAATTATAAATAGGCAATTAGAATTACACCATTTTTATTTGTTATCTATGATCTGTACCACAAATCGATCGTTGCTAAATCTGTATTTCTAGAGAGGAAGTATTTATATGAAAATTTTGTACATTAAGTTAGTTGAAGTTCCAAAATGAATAAAAGGCCACGCTTAAATCAATCGGAAAACGATTTCAGTCACATTAAAAGATTGTACCCTATTTATTGTTAATTAATTGTATTACTATACTTTCTGCTTATACTTTCATTTAAAACCTTCATATGGAAAATTTAAACAAAAATTGAATAATGAATAAAATTTTACAGCCATGATCTAGTTACATAGTAAAGCATCTTATCTATGCTAGAACAGGTGACATAGGAAACAACTCATTACGTTTTTATCAGGCCATTGTCTTCGTTCGCTAATCGCTGTCAATTGGCACGTTTTGCATCGAGTTGTTGAGCTAACAAGTGTATAATGAAATAATTTTAATCATAATAATAATGTTTTTTATTAATTTAGTTATACAAACGCCTAAAATTATGTGTCACAATGTACACCTATGAACGGTAAAAAACGAAATAAACTAGCTGCCCACTGAAGTATTTCCGAACCAATTTGACTTAGGGTCCTTCAAGAAAAGAGCGTACCAATTCTTAAAAGACTGGCAACGCACTCGCGAGCCTTCTGGCATTGAGAGTGTCGATGGCGGTATCAGGTGAGCCTCCTGCCCATTTGCCCTCTGTTCTATAAAAATCCACATTTCTAATTTTACATTTACTGCCAGTTCTCAAATGTTGTAGAACGGAAAGAGGAACTGGGAATAAACAATCCGCCACTCTTTGTAATCGCCAAGGTTTTTTTTTGTTTTACGCCACGTTTGTAAGGAACCATGTATATTGTGTTTGAGTCTAATTTCGTATTTACAAAAAAGTAATGTCATATTAGTAAGATTTCCTCAATTTTATTTGAAATCATAAAACAATAATTTTAATATGTTCTTACTGTTGTAGCTACAGAATAAATATTTTGCGGTATCAAAAGTGTTTACTTTTTGCTTTGACAAAGTCGTCATTTATCTGAATCTACACCAATATTTAAAACAAAAACAGTGGCCAGGCCTCATTTCTCTATCTGTTTTATAATTACTTGTAATAACACACGCCAATGATTGTTTTTTGGGACTTAGCCCTAAGGATATTTATTTAATTACTATATTTCCTTCCGTACAAGCTAATAGACAGATAGTCCATTAGTGTATAGCTGGAGATCAAACCTTTATTTTGGTTCTAACCTGTTTTTTTATGTTCATTATCAGCACGATATAAAGTTTCACTCACTTTAAGATTGTAATAAATTACCATTTCTTGTTTGATTTTTTAGTTATTAATTCAAGAAATAAATTTCATAATATATTTTAAACACATAGTTCTTCGAATATAATATATCTTCAATTTTGAATTTAATATTAATAATAATAGAAACAAAAACAAATTAATATTTTTTTAAATTAAAATAAATAAATCAAATAATGTAACATTGCGATTAAAAGGTGTGGAGTGAAAAAAAACTATCGTAAAATTACTGCTGTCTATGTGATGCATACTGTTTTGCATACTATGCAAGAGGGAAGCTCGGATATCTTGATCATTCAATTTGCATATTAATTATTTCTGTACCAAAAGTACTTTACTATTGTATAAATTATTAAAGAAATTAAAATGTTTCTTATTTGTATAGTATTTTAAAGCAATACAAAAAATAAATCTCACTTTTTTATGTCAAGTGTGAGTAGCCACAGAGCAATTTTGTTAATAGGCCTTGTTAGGTTAAAACGAAAGTTTTAAGCTTAGTGATTTTGAAAATAAACTCGATATTAAGTCACAAGAGTAATTTAAAGCATTTTATCGCAAACCTGCATATCACGACTCGCGTGCGTGCGTTTTCCGTTACTATTTTAAATTATGCAATTAGTCACAGCATCGATTTTATATAAATTACGTAATTATTCAATCAATGGGTTTGATAATACGCATCCTTTTGACTTATATTATACTCAATGAGCAATAAAAAACTATGGAAGTTATAACATTATATTATTATAACATTGTTCTTAAAACATATAAACACTTTTTCCAGTAGCAGTTATTTGTGTCTTGCATCCGTTTCTTTGATCATTTTTATTTCATAGACAATTGGGTTATCAGCCTTCTATCTGATACATGTCGTTGTATTTTGGATTTGATTCATGTTTTCTTTTACCGTACGAGCGAGTGTTATTTGTGCATATAGCCAGAAAGTCTATTGGTCCACAGATGGGAACGACCTACTAATAAGGGTTTGGCTCATAACTTCTCTTACTTCATAAACTAAATCAGTCTTCCTAGCCTAATTTAGATATAATTTCGATTACTTCTCATCTCAACGTAATAATTGAGGAATGACTCTCTCATTTGACTCGGTAAAAACAATGTTATACGAATATAGTTTGAGTATACAAAAACAATTAAAATATAAACCAGTTTAGGCAATATTTTGTATGAAAAATGAGACACTTATTTTAATGAAGTTCGGATTTTATCACAGTTCTCAGAACTAGAAAAATACTGAATACGGATCTAACTTATTAAATAAAAGAGAAGGTAATGTAAAATATAAAGTTGGTAATGACGAGTTTATTTTTACTATTAAGATTGCGGATTCAACAAAAGGGCGTATTTGAATAATTTTACGATTATATAGATTGCGGATACAAGTCTTTTATCACCTCCATATGACGATCATAAAAGCAATAATTATATACATTTAAGATTATAATATTTTGAGTAAATCGTAAAGAGTACATCGTGACTGCGATCGTTCGTGACATCGGAGACCATACCGTCATAATATTGATTAAAATTGTGGTTAATTCATATTATTGTGGACATATATTAAATGTCTCTAGATTACAGTTAACTTTATTTTATAAACCAGTAATTAAAGTGCAACTGAGATTTTAGTCACTAAATATTCAAGGAGGAAACTCGAAAAATATGTTACATGAATCCCGTTTAAACCGTTATGCTTTTTAACTGATGATAAAAAGCACAAAATAATGCCAGTGACCAAAACTTGATAAGAACAGGCAAAAGTTCTTTAACCTTATTATTTCTCCTTTGTATTTGTTGCCGTCATTGCATTTATGCGGTCTGAGAAATGAATAATAATATTATTTATATTAACTAATAATATACATTACTGACATGACAAAATATTTAAACAATCTAGATTCTGGAATAATCTTGAATAGTTTAGTGTGTCACATTTAGTGATGATTATGTTTTTATATAAACGGTATAATATATGAAGCGTAGTTGATTTTGCGACTGGAAGATACGAATATTGCACAAAATGTGCGATCGTTGATGTCTTTTCTATGGGCTAAATGTAAACTTTTTAGTGCTAGCCGCTCGTATCAGATTCAGGACGTTAGAGAAGGGACACGTCAAAAATACCTATAACTACTACTACTACTACTACTACTCATTCATGGTGAATTTCATGAAAGTCGTTTAAGTGTTAGTCAGGGCCGTAGTAAGTCTATCCCTTCATGAAAAAGGCCTGAGTATAGATAGATAGATACAAACTAGTGGCGCTATTTACCATATATTGTTTAAAATTGTAATACATATTAATATTGTACTTAAACGTAATTTAAAAAGACTTAGCAATGTGTCTATTAAATAAATTTACTAAAAAGGTTTTTGTCCATATAGTACAGACACTAAAAAAGATAATTTACTATTTAATATTTACATCCGGAAGTGGCAGGAAACGACAAAGACGAGGTCATGCGAGGACAATACGATAAATAATGGATGCATAAAAGATGCTGTTTATAAATTCATTGTGAATAATTTGCGGCTTTCTTTAAACAAAAGTCTTTGTTTGACTGTGTAGATATAAAATAATCAATTAGTGATCAAAAGCAAGACGTAATACGAGCTTTTAAAATTTATCGAAATATCACAGAAACTTATTAATAATCAATTGGTTTTTATTACCTATGTATATAATACATTCTTTTATATATAACGAGGCAAACGCCCATGGATACTCACACTGCCAAAAGGCTCGCAAAAGGCCAGCCTTTTGGAAATTTGTACGCTCTTTTTGAAGGAGCCTAAGTCGTATTCGTTCGTCAATACTCCAATGGGTAGCTGATTCCACATAGTGCCTTAAAAAGTACTTTAAAAGGTGTGTAACGACGGATGTTCATGTTGTACGGATATAATGTTGTATTCTGCCTGGACGGCCAATTATGAATCTCAGCTGCAGGCATTAATTGAGCGCCTTGAGTTAGATTAAATGAATAGAGTAAATACATCTTCTTAGTGATCACTCATTAAAAAAACACATTCCCCATATCATGGTATAGAAACCGAATTCGGCGTCTTTAAAGATCAATTTATTACCTGATAAGTAGGTGACCTACGCTGTCCATACAAATTTAACAAGTGCTTTTGTTTTTAAATAATGTTTCGCGAAACTTTCACCGTTGTTCCAAGTATAAAGTACTTGGAACAAACGTACTACACGATGTGACCGATTTAGCAAGCATAGGAAAACACCTCTTTTTTTCGTTTGATTTTTGAAATCCTTAAGTAAAATAAAGAGACTTAGGTAAGTGGCATATGTAATTGATTTTTTTGATTCTGAAATCAGATTTAAGTTAATTATTCTCACGCCAAATTATCTATGTCAAACATTACTTCTTTATCTTTTGTTTTGTACTTCTATTGAATTCTTAATAACATGAAACTTTTCACCTTATTGAGTAAATCAATAAGGTTTTAAAATTATTTTGCCTTTCTATTTGTCAATTGTTATTTATGATTACTATGTAGGTAAAGGATATTGTAAATACGCTAAATTTGTGTGTTACTATATATAAGTTATACAATAAAGTCAAATCATCCAGCCGCAACAAGTTAATTAAATATTCCACGATTGATCAATTAAATGTTAAATAGAGAACTTATAACTTAAAAGTATGACAATGTATGCAATAATAGCAGAGTTTGAAGAGAAAGTGAGACCCTTAATGGGGGGTGTTGGTAGTAATGATTACTGTTATATCATCATCCCATAAACTTTATAGCTAGAGCAAATGATATAATTAAGTTTTAAGCGTAAAGCGGATGTATCTTTAGTCTTATTAAATAATATCTGTATTCAACACTTGTAATAAAAGCACTGAAATATACTTTACAGATTTAAAATCAATATAGTGGTATAATCCTAAGGTTGTTATGTATATATTGTGATGAAAGGTATGCAAATGAATATATACTATCTTTTTTCTCTTAAATGATTTTCTAAGACTTTAAAAATACTATTTTAATGACAATAGTATTTATTAGATTAGTAATATTCAATAAAATGGTAATATATCAGGAAAAAAACAACATTTATTTCCATGCAAACTTAACTACATTTGGCATTGTTGCTAAAAAAATATATTTAAAAACTAAATCACACGCTACCGCTTGTGACTGAAATCGCACTCAAAGGCTAGAAAGTAGCGAACGTGCACGGATTTAATTAAATACAACCGCTGACCGACCGATTTCCGCCGTGGCAATGAACCTGACGTTGAATCACTTGAACAATGATCCTTCATCATTTATTAATGTCGTGTGGGTGGAATTGAACACATATCGTTGTCATCTGATATTGAATAAAACGATTTAAAATTTTGCAAATTCAGAAGGACGTTATAAAGCATGACGCCGCGCTTACAATAGAGAAATAATTATTGTTTTTTCAGGTCTTCTAAGTCAGGAGTTAGTCAGGAGTTTCTCGATGTGCACTAATTTACTTTTAAAGGTCAATTCGATCAAAACAATAAAAATCAATAAACAATAATAATCAATAAACGTCTAATGGCAAAATTACAATTAACTTAACCAATTTCTTAATGACACTGGAAGAAACTAGCGTTAGATACAGGCTAGGCCTAGTTTAAACGCTAGTGGTCACAGAAGTATATTATGTATAAGGTTAACCACAGTGAATATTGTATATAGAATGTAATGTTTGTTTTGAGTCGAATAAAGAAATTTATATTTAAAAAAAGGAGTTTTAGAACGAGAGAAGTAGACATTGTTTGCTTCACACTAATACTTATTAGGAGACGTTAGTTTTGTTAATTTACTGTAAAAACCGAGGTCTGTTAACAAAGATTTTTTACGAAAAGCCATCATACAGTCATTTACATACTAGTAAGTATGTATATTAATACAGGAAAATTTTAATATAAGGGCAATACACTTTAAACTCCTTTGCATTATTTACATTACCACGAAACAACTTGTCATACAGACCTCTGCAGTGTTCTTCATAGAATAAGTTTTGCAATATCATTGTTATAAGAAGCCTTTGATGTCATACTAGATGTTACCCTCGCTTCTGAGTATACCTTCCTCATTACATTGTAAACAAATTTAGTGTTGTATTTATTTTATGTACTCAATCGTTGTCGCTAATTATATTGCTTTAGACCTGCTTGGAAAATGACTCAATAGACAAACGATAAAATCATTACATGTATACTACCTACATTTTGTCTTTTAAGTAGTACCCTCATATTTTAAGTTGAACGCCAAAAAATAATGCCATGATACAATGTTTTCATGTATGGTGCGTTTGAACATAATTTATGAATTATTTGCACAACATGTATTACGTGCTACTATTTAATATATTTATATAAATAATTTTAAATTGAAAATAATTTTGTTCTTTGGAGGAAACCCGTAGGAGTACTGTTTGTTGAGTACCCTACATGCCTTCGTACCGTTAATTCAGTTATCGTATTGAATTATCAAAACAATAAAAAATATATTTATCCTAAGTATACATTAAATTAGTACTATTAGGCACCTATCTGTTAGTGAAAAGTAATATTTCAGTCGCAAAATTTCTTGTTCACTTATATTTAACTGGTAACAGTACTTTGACATCAAAATTTAAATGAGTGTTTAACTACATATTATATTATCTTGATCTCAATAGAAAGTGTAAGAATACAGTACTTACGCCTACATGGGGTACAGTTACGTGATCGAATATGTTATAATAGTAATCAATACGCCTGTCTGAATACAATTCATTGAATACAGTATCATAAACTGTTATGAGAGTTTGGAAAAACTCTTATAATAATATTTTAGTAGTATTGTGAACGTTTCATTGATATTTTAGGTATATGAGTGTCTTATCAATCGAAACATATAGTTATTCTATTAGCTTTAATGAATATAACAAAAATATATAAAACTGTAGGTTATGATTGGACAAAAAACTGCTATCTTCAAATATTTTTACGTGTTTTAGTGTGTATAATATAAGTAGGTAATCGGCCTGTGTGACACACCGGTGTTTGGGTGCAAGGCATGTTTCCTAACGATGTTTTCCGAAGAAACGAACTAGTGTTGGTGGCACTAGATGTAAAGTACAGGCTATTTGTACATGTGGGTTTTGAATCTCAGGGATAAAAGTCGCACAACTAAGCAACTACGCCAATATTGCTATCATTATACAATATTTTACATATTTTTTTTAGTGTTTTTGTTAGTTGTAACACAAGTGACAGACGAAATTGTTATTACTAAATAAAAAGCATTTATTTTATTTTCACTGTAGGAAAATAAAATATACCTGGAACGTGTTTAGAGTCTCGATTACTGAAGTGCTCAGATGAATACAAATATTTACTACAGCTTGCAAATGATAGTGTAGGTCAATGAAATTTGAAGCGAAGTGCAAAGTACTCATGGCAGTAGGTACTTTTATTGGCACTTTACACTTTTCTTTATGCTTAGACGACTGGCTAGAGCTTAAAATGTAGGTAATTATTTCCTTTATACATATATGAAATAATAACTTACTATATGTTATGTGCCCCTAATACAAATAATTAAAAGAGGATGAAGGATGAACATAGCATTCAATACATGGAAACTACTTTTTATATATTTACAATTTATATCTTTTAGGGCCTGTTTCACAATGTCCGGATAAGTCCCAATTAAGCTATTTGTTACTTATTGGTAGGATAAACAGTATTTTTGCGTTTCACGACTGTCAGATAGCGCTATACGTCATGAATTGCGAAGTATCTTATTCGGAACTTTTATCTTTCGATTAATTTATGTGTTGAATAGCTATTTGGCACTTTATCCATACATTGTGAAACAGGCCCTAAGTGTCATCTATTTTAATAATTTAATGATACTAAAGATTATCAATGAATATTACCTAAAACTGTACATAATAATTAAAACTAAATAAATAAAACACAAAGGACAGCACCGGGTCTGGTCATCCGTATTCTAATTATGGTTCAATAATACAAAATGTTGAAATTTTTTCACCTTCACGTAAAAAAAAATATTTTATCTCAATAAATCAAGCTGGCACATGTGCAAGGAAGGCGTGCGTTGGCGTCGCACGTTGAATACTAAACACAGTACAGTCACCGTTAGAACAAAGTGATTATTATCATTAACAAGAAATACGTAATTTTCCTCATTAACATATGTTTACTTTGAAAAACCAGGACACTCACATTTTTTATCAAATTCTTCTAAGGATTTATGTTATTACTAGTTTTAAGTCACTCAATTACTATTGAACCCAAAAACTACGATTTTATAAGTGTCATCGCCTTAAATGAGTAAGTTATTATACATATTTGCGTATCTCTGTTAATCTTTCACTTTACTTTCACCTGAGATAATTCACAATTATTACAAACATAAGTTCACAAACGGATCTCGATTTTCCTACTTCCTTCTTAAATTATACTGTCATGTAATTGATATAATACATAATACAATTAGGTTAGGTATTTTGAATTTCTAGAAACTTACCAGGACTAGAACTTGATACTCTATAAAACCACTAGTGTTTTTAAATTTTCGCATGGGGTCCAAAGCTATGCGCTTCCTTATACTTGGGTACTAACAAGTCGTAAAGAACGATAGAAAAAGGTTAGGTTAGGTTAAAACCAAAAAAATAGCTTAAATTAACAAATCATGTTTGAATTTATGTTACATTATTGGATGGTACACCATTGCCGAGTGTCAAAAATATGAAGAAATCATGGAATTGTTTTAAGGTAAACCGTGATTCGTGATAAATTTATTAAAAAGCTTTTTTTACACATCACGTAAATAAAAAAAAATATGTTGATGCGGTGGCCTCCTTCAATATCACATATTGTGTTGTCCAACTAACTTTAGATTCCTTTGGATCTAGTTCGTTCATTCGTTCTATGGCGTTCTTCTATTTTAAGTGAGTCCATTATTTGCCGCTAGCTTATTATTTTTTGCTTGTATTACTAATTGTGTTAAAATTATATTTTATATATTTCAGCGTCTTTACACACATTCAAAAATATACTTAATGTAGATTAAGAAGCGTCTTTATTCCCCTTTTATATTTTCCCGTTACATATGCAAATAAAGCACGCAAAATATCTGGACAGCTTTATAATTTAAACAAAAACAAAATGAATACTACCAATTAATAAGCAATACCAATTAAAATATTTCACTGCCAATAAATTATTAACTCACGATTAAAAAATTCTCGTCGAGCATCGTTCATACAAGACAAGCCAATTTGTACAGTGACTTCCGGTTTATTCAAGCCTTCTTAGGGGGTTAAATCTTATCCATTTTATCTGGTTATAATCTGTAATTGAAGACTTCCCCAATATCTGTTTACATTTTGCGCGCGTCATTTTAAAAGCTTTATATAAAAGCCTATGATAAATATTTACGTAAAATAATTGAACTCTATAACAGTGTCTTTTATTAAACGCTTTTACTCACACAAGTTTCTAATATTATTAAGAATCATCACTTGAAACTTCTAAAGATCAGTATAAAAGATCAAGATCAAATAATAATTCGGAGAAAGGCTGATCAAACAAAATGCATTTTACCATTAGTAGTAAATTTTCATGTTATTAAGATTAGAAGAAATTATTAAGTTTTTTTTATTTTATTCAAAATGGAAATAGCTGATGTCGTCATTAAATCCCATTATAGCTCAACAGATAAAGTAAAGTCAGGTCATAATCGTACCAAAAGAATTGAATATCTTAAATTAATAAGCAATTTGCAAGAGCTCTTCCGTACGAACCGCCATCTTTGTCGACTGACACAAATATTGTAATTGGTTATTACTAAAACGGCGCTTGGTGAAATTAAATTGTATAACATTAAAATTATTATAATAAATTGAATATTTTCATCGAGAAACTTAAATTAAATCAGTACATATTATAAAATACATAAAATTGATACATATTAAAACCTTATTTTATTATTATTGTTTGAGTAGTAATGTTTATATTAATTGTTTACCCTCAATAATAACCATCAAATAACATCGGAAAATTGCAATGGTCTTTGAGATCTGAGATTTCTTTTAATGGCTTCATAAATTTAAGATTGTTGGAATATTATGTATAAGGAATAGAAACATTTTAAAGTTATACTTCATTTGGCGCGATAGAGAAAAATGATGAGATTGAATTTTCACGATGCGCGCGCACACCAACACCGAAATTCGACATCGTAAAGTTAGGTCTAGGTGGCATGGAAATCGATAACTATGTTCAAGTTGTATATTCTAGTGTTTCGTATCAGTACAATTAAACAGGGTGAATAAATTTATTTATGTAATATTTATATTTTTTTGGTGTTTTTAAATCAATTTCATATACGACGGTGATAGTATTTACTAATAATTTATTTATTTAAATAAAATCTTTTTGATTAATTTTAATATTTATCGTTAATCACTACTGCATTTTAGTTATTTTTTTTTCCATACACCAAAGAAGTATAACTTCTAGCGCGTGTACATAAGTACACACTCTTTTTTTTCTCTTTTGTTGTAATGTTTATGTCTCGTTTTTTTTTTATAAAATTTATATTGTGGTGTAGCCCTTCAGGCACCGACTTTATGTATGTATTAAGCAATAATAAATAAAAATAAAAATCTTAATATATAAAACAATGTTGGTTTTGAACGAAAACTGAAGATCGACTGAACCGATTTTCATGGTTTTCATTTATTGTATTTGTCTCCGAACCGAATAGCTTTTAAACAGCTTCGATACAAAATGTTCATGGATTTCGTAGGAAGTTCACCAACTGCTGCTTGCAAGCTGGTAAATAATATACAAACCCAAGGATTTCGAACGAAAAAAGTACAGAGCCTTATTATTTCTTATAATTCTAATACATTTTTCCTTTATTTTCAGAGAGAGAACAGTTCGCTGCTCATCGGTGCTTATCATAGCTTTAGGACTATGCCTTATCGCATTAGGCTTGTATACTACAGTATTGGTTATCACCGAGTATACAAGCCCGAAGCCCTGTCTTAGCGAAGTCTGTGTTGGTACTGGTAAGTACTTGAGTTACTATTTACTGATGTTTGATGACTACTACAAAATATCACGAGTTTACCATTTTTTTCTATATATATTTTTATTATTTATATATGTCGGTTAGTATAATTAGAAATACTGTATATTTGATTGTTATAATTACTAATTGTGAGCTAACTAGCGCAGAAGATGTACACTAAATTATATCGTAAAAGGAATACTCTGATACCGTTGCCAAAAGATGGCCTTGCTTATTTAAGAAAAAGCACCGTAACAATGACTAATGGAGCATGGCGCAACGTGTTTATTCCTAATGATATTTTTATGACTGAAGGCCTGTTTCACTATGTCCGGATAAGTTCCAAATAAGCTATTTGTTACTTATTTGTAGGATAAACAGTATTTTTGCGTTTCACGACTGTCAGATAGCGCTATTTGTCATGAAATGCCAAGTATCTTATTCGGAACTTATATATTTCGAATAATTTATGTGTTGCTATTTTTTAGCTATTTGGCACTTTATCCATACATTGTGAAACAGGCCTTAAATCTGTTAACTAAGTCCTATGTTTTGTGTAATCGGATTGATAAATTAACAGCTTATAATATTTTGTTGAATAAATCAGAGGTGATAAATAAAATAATTAATTTATATAAAATCTCTTTTTTATTAGAAATTCTACTGGCGTAACCGTATTTGTGCTATTTTGAGCTAAAAACCGATACATAGAATTGTTTAGATTCGTTGCGTTTATAAGTAATTAAATCTGCTAACGATAAACCAATTAATTCACGCGTAAGATGATAATTGATTAATAAGTTTCCATTGAAACAATCTATCGTCGCCACATCCTTAGCATTATAGCATTAGCAAAAAGTCTTGATTTCTCATAAAATCTGGTAGATTTACTTCATGGAATACTTATATATAGGAAAATAATAAGATAATTTTCCACACATAGTCATATTTATGTCAATTCATCTGCAGTTCAGTTTATATGTAAATATAATGATATTATTGGAACGTTATTGTGACAAGTTGGTTTCGTTAAAATTCAACATTGGTTTGACAAAATTATTTATTTAAAGGCCTAAAATATTGGTTCTTATATTAGACCAGTACTGCTTTTTATAGATTAACTGTTTTTCTAGCTTAGGCGCAAGCGTAAAAATCCCTTCATATTCAATATCGTGTACTATACACGTTGGAATAACATAATAATTAAGTAAATACATTTCCATATTATGTATGAGCTAAGTTATGTGGCATTTGCTTTGAATACCGAAAGAATGCATTGAAGAAGTTCCACCCCATTTGCATACGCATCTGCAATCATCACAACCGCTGTATTTATGCTGTAATTATGTAAATTACTCACGAATTCCTTAGCCATATGTATACAGAGCTTAGCATAATACGCGCTAATTAAAATCATCATAATACTAAATGAAAATAATAGATTACGCTTTTGCTGAGGAAGTCGGTTTAACCATTTGAAATTCAGGCTAGTCACTTTAAAAAATGCACACTACCCGTTTAAAAACTAACTTAATACACTAAAATCAGCTTATTAACAAATCAAAGCCTATTTAATATAAAATGTAATTAGCCAGGCGAGCAATGTAAAATATTATTATTAATAATAACGAATGCTAATTATATTGTTTACTCGAGTTGTTAGTGACCTATGATTTAGTATACAAATTAATTATTCATACCATAGATGGCACGTGTGAACCAATTAATTTTAAACTGCGCCATTTTCATCAATACTCTACTGTTATTGCATCAACCATAAGAAAATGCGCAGTGATATAAACTATCTCCTCATTCGGCTTTGCGCCTACGATTTACCTCTACAAGGTATATGAAGGTGTAATTAGTAAATCTTTTATATCACATTTAGGTTTAAGCATCTCCTACATTAAAATTGAAAATTTAATAACTTTCATTGCACGTAAAGGATAGAATAGTCAAGTTTGATTTAAAATGTGGTTCGAGATATGGGAAATATTAAACAATCAAAATGGTTGTAACTATTTGAAAGTTTTTTGACTATACATCAATATCAATGGAGGAAAATCCTATGGCGTGGGTTGCTTTAACATCCGTATCACCTTGACTTCCGTCGTTCCACGACTAAGCGATTCTTAAGGCAATTTCTGCCGCGCACCACCACGATGTGGAATTTGACTTAGGGTCCTTCAAGAAAAGAGCGTAACGATTCTTAAAATGCCGGCTGCGCGCTTACGAGCCTTCTGGCAGTGCGAGTGTCCATGGGCGGCGGTGACGGTGTCAAACTTCAGGTGAGCCTCCTGCCCGTCTGCCTCCTGTAACATAAATAATATTGTATGGCGCTGATTTTAATGAGAGTGACTAACAATTAGTGGTTCAACACGTGCCCACGTGTTATTAGGGACAATATATATTATAAACAAGTTCTAATGCGCTTAAATTCTTTGGAAACACCATAAATATAAAAACAATATGAAAATAGATCATATTATATTCTATAGTGGTCCTTTTGACACTTATAAAATACGGGTTCTTTGTTTATAAAATATAATTTTATATATTATAACTAATCGTTGTGATAATAAGGCTTATAAATGGCCGCAAATTTGTGGTTATTAATTGAAGTGGGTATGTATCTGTTACTTCATAATTTATAGTTTAGAATCTACGTGTTATACTAAATTAGTATAATATTAACTTTTACAGTCAAATAGACAGCTATAATACTTTATGAATACTTAATTACTTATTAACATTCACGGAAATTATGATGGTTTGTATATTTAATAATTTAAAATTATTGAATAAATTTGTACGGCATACATCCGCTGTATTATTAGTGCATGTCTTGAGACTTCAAAAAAGGGCACTTCATAGATTAGGCAGACGTTGATTAATATATGAGCTATTAATTAATTTCTGGCAATCTTTGTAGAAATACTATATTTGCATTCTGCATGCATTTTATTGATTATGCTAAAGGTGTAAATTGGTGAATGGTGATGACAAACGAAATAATACATGCAGATTATTATTACCTTCTAAAATATTGTTATATTTTTTTTGGTATAGAGAAAATTTTATAAACGAATATGTATTGGAAAATTCTGACGCCCAAATAGACAATTACAAACTAACGATACGAAATCAAAATTTAAAGAGAACTTAAAAATGCGATCGGGGCTATTTGATTTGGCGATTAACTTTAACTAACTAAGCTTTTGATGTGTTAATTATTTGGAGATATGCAATATCTGCAGCGTTCTATAACTTACAGTAATTATTATTTTTCAGCATCAAGAGTTTTATCAGCACTCAACAGAGATGTGGAACCATGCACAGATTTCTACGAATTCGCATGTGGGGGTTGGATTAAGAAGAATCCAGTACCAGAATGGGCGACTTCCTGGGACCAACTGGCGAAGCTTCGAGAGCAGCTGACCTCGGACCTGAGAGAAGTGCTGGAGGCTGGTGATGGAGAGGATCTACCCAAGAGTGTACTTAAAGCGAAGGCATTGTATAGGACTTGTATTGATACTGGTATGTGCTTGTTATTTTGTATCTTTTTTATAGTTTTTACTTTCTAAGTCAGTAAATATATTATTAACATATTAATAAACGCACTATAAACATCAATTAGATAAAGAATGTACAATAGTAATCTCAGTATATATTATTTATTTATTTATTTATTTATTCGGAAGCCAAACAGAAACATCCTTATAATAAAAACAAAGTCAAAAATAAAACACAAAACAAACACACTGGACGCATCCACAATAGGTTACACTTATACAACCATATGATACAAAAAAAAAATGACAACAAAACACATAATAATAGAGTTAAGACATTAACAGTTGCTTTATTTTATTCTTAAACAAAGCAGTAGTGGAGTGCGAAAAAGGGTCAATGTTTTTGATAGAATCTAAAGAAGAACACATCCTGTGAAGAGGCTCTGATCTTATATGGATTATTTTTGCAGACAAAATGGAAGCTGAAGGTATCAAACCTATCCAAGAACTGTTAACTAATCTCGGTCTACCACCGCGGCCTCCCAGCACAGTTAGCGCCAACTTCACCTGGGAAGACATTTCAGCTAAAGTGAGACGAAGACTGGGACTTAACGTGCTGATCAGTGTACAGGTGGCGGAAGATGTGAGGAACACTAGCAGGAACCGCGTTGTGGTAAGTTTTTGGAGTATTTCATTATACATTGGTTTATTTATATATTTATTCTTAAAACTAAATAATAATTAGGTTTTAGAAAACTTAACCCAGAATCGATGAGATTGAGGTATTATATATAATATTATTTTTGTCTAATAAGCTACGAGTAACTTATATGGGTATGGGTTATTTATGGAAATTTTATTTTCACTTACTTTCCTTCAGGTTGTTTTTATAAGCTTCTACTTATTGTAAGTCCTAAAACAACTGGAATGCTAACAAATAAAAAAAATATGACCTTACAACTTGTATAGATAGATATTTATCAAATATATTTAAATATACGTATAGATATTATATTATTTATTTCCTGATCCACTAATATTTTGTTATCGTATGTGTTAGTAAATATTTTTAACACTTAGTATGTATCAGGAACCTTCTCCGATAAGGGCCTCCTCCAAGGCTTGCTATCTTTCTCTATCCCTAGCTATTTACATCCATCGGGGACCCGCGATTTTTTTAGATAATATTTCATTTACTATATTCTTTTATAAAATGTAATAAACAGCACATAAAAGCAAGGAAATTGTTTTTAATTTATGGCAAATCGGAAAAACGCAATATAAGACTGAACCTAATACGTTCGTGACTAAATAAATGCAGAATTGAATGGAATCACATTCTATTACGCCCTCAAGCCTTCAACTTTCAGAGATATTCTAGTGATAAGGCGAACATCTTTTAGCAATTAATATTTGATCGTAGGTTTATTACCTCCGACCGTACGCTTATTAAAATTACCCTTTCGAGCGCAAAGTTCCAAAAAGTACTTTCACTTCAACCGTATTACGTAAGTGTGAACTTACTACGTACTTTCATACTTATGATTATTATTCTTATTTTATTCTATAATCTATATGAAAATTAAACAATATTAGTTTCGATGTTTTTCTTAGCCAAATATCGTAGATACATAAAAGGCATGAAAATCAGATGCGTTGTTAACTAAAAAGACGTTATTTTATGAATGATAGGAATTTTTTTTTTTCTATTCTATGGAGATTCATATATACCAAAATTCAACGAAGTATGTTCATTGATAAAAAACAGTTAAGTAAAAATTTAAGTAAGACATCTTGTCTCTACAATAGTTTAAATAAAACCCTTGACTTGCATAATCTTACATACCACAAATGTAAAACAACGTTAAACTATTGGCTCGGGACACTCAACTATAACAAAACAGAAGCATTGTTAAATCCTCTAATATATTTTTTTAATTAATCAATGTTTATTCTTAGACTTGTTTCGTCTTTCACACACACACACACACACATAATTACACAATCATCATAATACTCGAGGGTACATCACAGTACCCTCGTTTTTAAAACCAATTGTGTTGGTTACCATTGTTGAAACTTTGTAAATTTAAAAAAGAGAGAAACTTCCCTATCATAGGACTCTGACTTACTAGGGAGGCCTCAATCTGAATTCTATAGCTAAACAAATAAAGAATTTTGAATTTTGAGCCTGGCATTTGATAGCTAATATTTTAAAGGCGAAATCAACTTTTTAATATGGGGTAGGAAATTGCTAGACTTCTTACATATTACTCAATATTAGAAGGTGTGTGAATTGTATAAGTGCTGAACAAAAACGAACACATTTCAGCATTGTTTTTGTTATATATATATGTTGCGTTCATTTAAATGCCTTTATAAAACATAACTCTTCGATAATCCTGTAAGTTGTTATTGTAATCAAATAGTTCGTCCCGAATGTTGTCTGAGCTGCATCTAATATAAAATACAATGGAGAAGATTAAAATTCCGACCGTTATCGGCTGGATCAGCACAGTTTCGTGACGAACTGCGTCCTTGTGGATCATCCTGAAGCATCCGTGTTCATTGTTACTGAGATTACGTGCACCTTAGCATAATTCATTACAATATGTAAATCCTTCATTTTATTTTTAGTTTAAGAAATTCTTGTGTAGTATATTTAAAGTATATTTTTTGTGTTATTCCAGAGAGATATATCTTAGTGATAAAAATCAGCTGTAATGTCACTTTCAAGGCGCAATATATTTATGTAATCTTCATTTTAAATACATTGCTTACCGATACTACCGATTCAGTTTAAATAAATTAATATCGGTGCTGTCTAGAAAAACGCTCTCTCTCTCTTTTATTTCTGCCTTTTAAAATTTTTCATTGTACCTGTTTTATGTGTTAATTTTAGATGTAAAAAAAATGTTTATTATCTTATACTAGCAGACTCGGCCAAGCATTGCTGTGGCTAAGGTTTTTGTTATATTACATAGTAGTAAATTAATCAAGGGAAACCGTAGGAGAACTTATGTGAAACGTTGGTACCACGACACGGACCTAAACTAAACTACCTTTAACTCAGCGCCATCTGTTAGAATTGTATCAAATAATAAACAAATGTTAATGTTATCGTAATTTTAGTAAGGATGCCTATTTTTTTTGAAAATGAAATATAGCCTATGTCACTCAGGAATGATGTAGCTTTCCAACAGTGAAAGAATTTTTCAAATCTGCCAAGTAGTTTCGGAGCCTATTCAATTCATACAAACAAACAAACAAACAAAAAATCAAACCTTTCCTATTTATAATATTAGTATAGATAAATATGATTTTATTAAATATTTGCGTTAGCTCCAGTATAAACACTTATACTTTGAGTTCAATATGTGTCATTGTCAATGTGACATAATTCCAGATTGAGCAAGTGACCCCTGGCTTCAGCGAACGCTACCTCCTTCAGCCTGAGCAATTCGGGCAGGAGTTGGAACAATACCGCAAGTACATCAAAGAGATGATCACCATCGTAGATCCTGAAACTGATGCTGAGAAGTTCGCTAATGAAATCATTGAGACTAGCCAGAGTCTAGCGAGGGTGAGTATATTTTAAACCAAATTTTTCTTATAAAATTTACATTACTCATAAAAGTTATTTTACAAATGTCCCATTTTAGCGATTAACGTTTAATTACAGTTAAGAAGTATCTTTATCATATCATACTTATAACAAGGTGGAACATAAGAAACGGCTCAAATACAAGTCTTTACACTAATTTTCACTTTGGAGTAGTCTTGGTTCAAGTGCACAGTCGCAAATAAAAAAGATAAGTTGGCGCTTGGTAGATAGTGCTGCTTCCCTCACTCAACAAATAAGTTTCGCAATACAGCGAGCGAATGCCAAAGGGACCAAAATGAAATTTGTTTTAATTTTCTATGTATCAATTTTAATTGTTAATATTATTATGTAGTTTAAGATAGTTGTATATACCTACTGTATTCATTATACACAATATTTGTGCGTTGGAATTAAAAGCTAATTTACTTATCGAATGATTTCATAGACTTGACATTATAGGGATCGCTCAAAATGTTACTTTTAATCATAAGCTTGCTACTATCCTAAATATAGTAGATATTAATATAATATAAATATATAATTTAGGGCCTGTTTCACAATGTATGGATAAAGTGCCAAATAGCTATGCAACACATAAATTATTATTCGAAAGATAAAAGTTCCAAATAAGATACTTCGAATTTCATGACGTGTAGCGCTATCTGACAGTCGTGAAACGCAAAAATACTATTTATCATACCAATAAGTAACAAATAGTTTATTTGGAACTTATCCGGACATTGTGAAACAGGCCCTTAGTGTTTAAATATTAATCTTAATAATAATTTAAAGATAATGACCCCAATGGAAGTCCGCCGTAGTGGTACACACCTGTTCCACGATGTAAGCGTGTCTCAGTTCGTGCAGGGAACTGGAGCTGGTCCCGCACAATGGAGTGAGGTATGTTGTACATATCTATCATATATATGACCGAAGCTTTATTAGAATTAGTACATTTATTCAGGACATTAAAAACATTTACTAGTTCTCAAATCAAACGCATAGAAGGGACGAGACTGCTTAAAAGTTAAAACTTTGCGTCACGAATAAAAAAAAAGATTAGAAAGATTTATTTTATCAAAGGCTCTTTGCAAAGTAACACGTCTATGTTATTCGAAGGACTCTATTTGTTGCAGTATTTAAAATAAGATTTGAAGGTTTATAATGCTATATAATACTGTACCTGACAATCATTAACCAAATTCCAATTTTACTGATCTTTTTGTTATTTATAAAAAAGATTAGATACAGCCAGTGACGCTACAACCTATTTAAAATAAATAAAAAGCTTCATTGTCCCGTTACGCTCATTGTATGCATGCGCCACGTCGTACAATGAGCGTAACGGGACAGTAGAAGAGATATCTCTTATACTCGAACACAAAGTATGCAATAATTGCATTAATGTTTTGTTGACGTTGTCACGTAAAACTAATATCCGTAAACCGACTTGAAGACAACCAATTTGTTTTAACGAAGATTTAAAATGTTACCTTTACATTTTTTATATTTAAAATGTGTTCAGCACGACTGGGACAAGTACCTGAAGCTGGTTTTCAGCAACACATCAGTGGAACTTCATCCTCACGAGGACCGCCTTATCGTCATGGACCTGCCCTATCTTCAGAAACTGGCGACTCTACTCTCAACCACTGAACCGGTGCTTATCGGTAAGATATAGTTTATATACGGTAGATATTTAAGCTTAGTATTCATAGTCGAGACTTAGGGCTGAATATGACATAGGGATTTTTCAATTTTATATGTGAATTTTGTATTACTCCTATTTGTCAACTGCGGTACTCAGTAAATTAGTGTCAGCAAAAATATTGCAAATAATGTCTTAATAAATAATTTTGGACCTTTAAGGTGTCATTGTTAATTGTCTACTATCATCAACTGTCAAAGTGGCGTCAATTCGTTTGAACGTGGTCTAACTCACGGGTATTGAGAGTTAGTGCGTTAAAATGCCCAAAACTATTAAAAGCCTGTTAAGAAAAGTTATTTACAATACGATTATTTGCCGGAAATGGACTCAATCAGACTAAATAACATTAGCTTCAGACAGAATTACATTTCGACAGGCGTTATCCACTTACTCTTAAGATACATGGGAGTGACATTAGCTCACGCTTTATCACGTGATTGTTTTCATAGAAATTCGTTTAGTGGGTCACGCCAGTGGAAAAGTGACTTTGTCTCAAGCCCCAAGTGTATAATTACTGTTGCTATAATCATAGTAAAATTTGGCCCCCAGAGGAGGTTTATTATTTTATTGGTCGGGCTTTATCTGTATTTTTTTGTGTGTTCCTTTAGTTTATATTGAGTAAATAAAAAAAAACTCTTCAGAACGTTTCATCTGGTGGAGTGTATTCTCGACTGTTTCACCAATGACACTGACCTCATTTCGTGAGCTCGGTTTCGAGTTCAGTCGTGCAGTATACGGGCTTCGAGCGCGTGCTCCAAGATGGAAGACTTGTACCGCCAACGTTAACGCCAACTTCGGTCTTGCACTGTCTTATCTCTACGTTAACCAGCATTTTGATAATGCTTCACGGATTAAGGTAGAATTTTATATAAACATATTATTGAAGTTACAGCTACAATTTATAAAAAAATGTGGGTAGTGGTTCATAAATCAAAAATTGTTTATAAAGCTCTGAATGAGGTTTGAGTTTTGCTTTAGTTTTTATTATTTTATTTTTTATCTTTTTTTGTTATTATATATATTTTAATTTTTAGGTATTATTTTTTGTTTTATATTTTGTGCTAAGGTATATCTCTCCAAGCACTCAGTTTTTTATTTGGTAACATGAAAATGTGGGTAGTTACATTATTTTCTTATTGTGGGTTAAATATACTTAGATAGGCAATTGTTTAAGTATATCTCTTGAAAACCAAGGAAAATGTTATCAATTCAAATTGTAATTTTCCTATACATCTTGTAGGCGATAGAAATGGTAGAAGACGTACGAGAGGCTTTCGGACAAACGGTCCGCCATCTTGAATGGATGGACGGAAGTACGCGAGATCGTACTTTACGCAAATTACGTGCGATAAGGAACTTTGTGGGATTCCCCGCTTGGCTATTGGAGAAAGCTAAGCTGGACCGGCATTATGAAAAGGTATGTGTGTAATTTGTACTTAAATTTATTCGTGATAAATTGTGTGTGTATAGTAGCTTGATAACTATGTAAGAGGTCGAGAAATAAAAATCTAGCCCTACAGTTTTGCCCTAACGCATAAATATTACTTTTGTGGCCCCACCTTTTTTTCCACTTAGCATAGACATATCATTATGAGTAAATGTGTAAATAAAACTGTTTCCAGGCGGAAGTAATCGAAGGTAACCTTTTCGAAACATTCTTGAAGCTAACTAACGCGGCCGTCGAGAAATCTTTCAAATCGCTTAGGGAGAAACCGGATCGAAACAGGTAAAATATAAAAACTAAAAAAAAAGCTCTTTTGTCTCTTTCTGTCTAATTGTGTTAACGCTGTGATAAAACAGGGGACAGATGATTGATTTGTTTTTCATGAATCTTTATTCTTTTCATTATGTAAGTTATTTTCTTATCTTAATATAATATATAAATCTCTAGTAACGATATTTGTCCACGATGGACTCCTAAACTACTGAACCGATTTTAAATTCTGGTTCTCAGTCTGGTCCAACTTAAGAGATTGGATAGCTTATATATTTAATTATAGTTGCAATTGTTTTTATTGCAAATTATTTAATTATAATTTGACACAACTCCTACAGATGGCGCTGTGTTAAAAGTACCAACCTTTCACATAACTTCTCCTACCGTTTCCCTTGAATAGTTTACTACTATGTAATATTATAACAAAAACCTTAACCACAGCAAGGCGTGGCCGAGTCTGCTAGTATACACTAAAATTTTTGTGTTCGTGGCTCAACAACCTTTTTTTTTTTTACTCTTATTTATTTATTTATATTATTTTTAGGTCTGTTTCATTACCACTGCATGCCCGTATCACTTAACATCAGATGACCCTCTTGAATACTTAAAAAAGACAAAACGGTCATGGTACGTGAACTAAAATACGCTTTTTGAAGTTATATGTACTTGTTTTGGCGCGTTATGAGATAATTTTTACGACGCGCGTCCACACCATCACAAAAAACCGACACCCTGAAGTTTGCTATAGTCAACATTTTAGTTTTTTGTGATGTAAATAAACTTATTTAACTAGATAATGCGTTATAATAAAACTTTCAATATATTTAATACCTGTTTTAGTGTCGTTTTTTTATATACGAAGAATTAAATTTTTCAAAATATTTAATCTTACACCAAAGATGTATTAATTCTAACGCGTGTACATATGCGTTTGTTTTTTTTTTATTTGAACAGAAATGAAAAAAAAACAGGTGTAATGGTCTATGGACCGATAATCGACTATTTTGGCCCTTGCTTGGTGGTTATGAGCCTTTGATTACATATTACATGCCGTATTAGATAGGGCAAAGGTTAGCAATAAAGCTTACATACCAAGCTATGTATGGTGTTGTGACTGGTGACTTCTAACAACTTAAACATTTCAGATGGGTAGCAACAGCTACCACGGTCAACGCGTTCTATTCAGCGACTCTCAACTCAGTCAGTGAGTAGATTTTTATATATTTTATTTTTATTTTGAATTGTAATTGATAAATAATAAAAAATTGCAGCATTCCCAGCCGGCATCCTGCAACCGCCATTTTATGGAAATGGAATTGAGTAAGCATATTTAGTTATTATACTATAAATCCTACATTGACACCTTGAGTATTGAAAAAAAAAATCTAAGCTAGAGGCAAAATAATATTATAGATAGAATAATAATAAAATTTCGGCTTTGAACAGAATTTTATATTTTTTTTATATTGTCATAAAAAAAGTAATTCTTATTTAATATCTATGTGGTCTAGAGAAAGGTATGTTTCATATTAATATTCTTTGAAGTGTCACTATAAAAAGGGTTTCCAATATTTAGTTTGAAGAAAATATATTTTTTTATTATTTATTCAATTTTAGAGCAATAAATTACGGTTCGATCGGCGCCATTATGGGACACGAAGTAACTCACGGATTTGACGACCAAGGTGAGAAATAAACTTTAATTTTAAAACACAGGTCAGGATATTTTTTTAGGTTTGGGACTCAAAAGTCAAATAGGTGGATAATAAAAACGTAAAGTCTTAAAATCAATTAAGTTAGACAAATAAATTATAAGTGGGTATTGTATGAAATTTTGCATACTTTGAAGTATCATAATTATAACTAAATCAAAAATAATTAATGCGTAACAAACGTCATTATTTCGGTTGTGCAAAGAAAACATTCTTATATTTTCATACAAAAACCTATCACAGTTTCTGGAATAGCAAAATGTTCCATGTATATGTACCCGATATGTACGAAAAAGGTACGCTAGGCATTAAGGAGAAATGAAGTTTGCGGCAGCTATATATCGACTAATATTAAAACTTAACACAAAAAATATAAACATTTTGATTAATACCGTGGTTCTCTTTCCGCACAGACTATAAAAATTATCAATAAAATAGATGTAACAATTGTAAAATTTTAATAATCATAAGGTCGTCGTTATGATGAAGAAGGAAATCTTCGTCAATGGTGGTCCGCAGCAACGCTGGAACATTACCATGGAAAAGTGCAGTGTATTATTGAACAATACTCGAAATATCATATGCGACAGTTGCCAAACTATACGGTAAGACGAATAAAAAAAATTCAAACTATCCAGAGTTTGTATGAGATATTGTCGTTCTAATTAGGCTTATAGGATCGTGTGCTAAATTCTGTATATGTAAAAATAAATAAAAAAGCCTTTTAATTCTTACAGCAGAACAAGTTACATTAATTAAGTTTACTTACATACTAGTGTTAGTTTTGTTAGTAATTAAATTTGTATCCTAAATTTAGTTGTGTTAGTTTTTCCTATTTTTAAACTATTATTTTTCTATAAGAACTCCTCTATGGGTGAAGGCCTCTGTGTATGTATTTTTTTAAAATCGGTTTCTTAGATTTAAAAAAACATGGACATCACTGAATGGAAACTAAATTACGTAAATAACAATAATTCTAACTTAAGCATATGTCTTTCTAATTAATGCTTTGTTAACAATAAAATCAAAACATTATTTATCTCGAATTTGTTACCTCAGAAAATAAGTTAGAGCACATAATATTATGCTACGATTTTCTAACACAGGATCATTTTATTACGACAATTAAAGTATTTTTTAAATATTATATTCACTAATTTGAGAAGCTTTATTTACTCCAAATATTGCGCAAATAATTACTATATATCAAAGCAAGCAATACTTGCAACCCTTGTTATGTATTTGAATAACCAAATTTATGTAGGTCCATGGATTCAACACACAAGGTGAAAACATAGCAGATAATGGCGGGTTACGCGCAGCGTTAGACGCTTACTCCTTGTACGCGAAGCGACACCCAGCCGCAGATCGTATGAGACTACCCGCACTACCACAATATACGCCGCGACAACTTTTCTTTTTAGGCTTTGCTCAGGTAAGAGTAACCTTATAAATAAATAAATAAATCAGTGGCGCTACAACCCCTTTAGGTCCCCCAACCCCTTGGCCTCAGATTTCCGGATCTGTTTTATGATCATTTTTAAATCTAATAGGCAAGTAGGTGATCAGCCCTAAGTGCCTGACACACTTCGTCGACTTTTTGTGTCTAAGTCATGTCGGTTTCCTCACGATGTTTTCCTTCACCGTTCGAGCAAATGTTAAATGCGCACATAGAAAGACTTTCCATTGGTGCACAGCCGAGGATCGAACCTACGACCTCAGGTATGAGAGTCGCACGCTGAAGCCACTAGGCCAACACTGCTCATGAGAGTAACCTTATGCCAAAATAAAAATGTATAATATAACAATAATAATATTTCATAATTTGTTCTTATTACTAATTATATAAAATATTCATATTTTGTAAAGACAACAAAATTAGCATACTAGGAGTACTTAAATAAAAATATCTACTAGGTTTGGTGCGGCAACTCAACGGTGGGTGCTTTAAAATCAAAAATGGTTGAGGGCGTGCATAGTCCCAATAAAATTCGGGTTATAGGAACTCTCAGTAACTCCAAGGAGTTTGCAGAAGCCTGGCAATGCCCATCTGGATCACCTATGAACCCGCAACACAAGTGTGTTCTGTGGTAGTGAGTACTTAAATAAGTCATGGTAGTTACATGGACATATTACTGTTACCGGTTGTGTGTATTAATTTAAGCTACCGATATGGTTTGAACTGTAACTTCAACCTATAACATGTAAATTTAATGTGTATCCATTTAATTCAATAGTGTAGTGAATTTGATTCCTATAAAAAAATTGTTTTCATGACTGCAAATATACTCTACTTGTACAAAAGCATGATCATTGCTGTGCAATGATAACAGCTTTTAAATTTTTAGAACTAAGTAATATGACAAAGTTACCGTATTTGTGAATTAGACGACTGTTAGATTTAAGTATATTGATGAAAAGCTGTGAAATTTTACCCATAAAAGTTTGGTTTCAAGTACCCTTATCACAAAATGTTTCCAAGTAATATTAAAAATAAATATGAGTTTATTGTTAATTATAGTAAGAAACTCTGTACATTAACAATTAAGAAAGCTAACTATAATTATTTTTCCTCCTTTTAAATTCATGTCCACTTACAGAAATTTTGTGCTAAGGGTGGTAAATCTTTATTAGAATAAGAATAAGACAATTATTTTGTAAATAATTCAGTGAGAATTTAGGATGTAACTAAGATATTAATACTCTTGAGATTATTGTAATAAGGAAATAAAGAAATTGAAATATTTATTACTACAGATTTTCAACAAAGTGTTTTATTTCTTTCTGTTGTATTGGAATTTATAAACTGGTGCTGATACAGCTGTACCTCTCTGTACCTTCTTAGGTTTCATATACTTGGCATCATGGAGGTGCCGTTTAAGTTCCATTTTTTGTTGAGTCACTGTTAAATGCTTTTCTCTATCTATTCTTTTTGACAATTCTTTATATGTTTGTTCCTTAGCTTTCTTGGCTGATTGGAGTATCTAAACAAAAAAGTCACTTGCTTTAAAATGTTAGCAACTTAAATTAAATATATGGTGATATATTTATTTATAACCATGTTTTGCTTTATGATGTAAAGATATACATTAGTTTAGAGACCAAATAAAAATGCACCTTCATTTTTATTTTTGAACTTAGTTATTAAAGGAATTATCTTTTTGCTTATATGTTAATGTAAGTTATTTAACTTATATAGAACATTACAGTTCATTTCTTTATAGAAAATGTTACCTTCTCATCAATTTCTGGCAGGCTTAACTTATGAAGGTCTGAAAGGCGTGGTCTATTCGATTTCCTGTTGATAAGTGCAGGATGTGTGTCCAATCTTTTGGCAATATCAAAGTCTTTCTCTTCTCCTTCATCCACAAAGAATGTGTGCGTGTTAGATGTAGAGTCTGCTATCTCAGTCATATGCAGCTGAGACTAAGATAAGAAAAAAAAATATTTAGAAATAAAGTATAATAAAAAAATATTTTAATTTACAAAGACCACCAACCTGTAACCTCTGGATCCTGCGACTTTCTATAGTACGTTTCATATTGATATATTTTATATCTTGAGTTTGCATTAACTTGATTTGTTCCACTGAGTGCTCATCATCTTTTTCTAACTCATGGTGTACCTGAAACCATTTATAATTATGTAGGTATGCATACCGAGGCAAATACTAAATTAGTCATTAAGAACTTATAATTTTACAATATTCAGTAAAGAACTTTATTAAGGAACTAGGAACTATTTACACGTAAGTAACACTGTCAACTTACTCCCTCCTTCACCCTTGAATTGATCATGTGAAAGTAAAACTCATCTGGATTTTTATCGAGCGCCCGTTTACGTATAAGCTTAAGAGTTTCCCCCTTTTGATGATAGTCATCTGCTCTTTTCTTATAGTCTTTCTTTTTTTCTAGTAATCCCAAATGTTTACGAGACTCTGGTTGATGCCGCTCACGATGAGTTTTTTGGTTAGCCTTTGCGGCTTTCTTCCACGACGACATTTTTTAATATTGGTTTAAATTTAATAGATAAAACACCTTTGCTTCGGGAATATAATGTACAACTATGAATTAAAACGATAAATCACAAAAAAACATATAAGTTCCACAATCACACTCACGTGTACTTATGTTTTGACGTAATATTAAGTATTGACTACGGAGTACAGACTACATATAGATATTTACAAATCTACAAGTTTTGATATTAACAACTAATGATATGACAATTATCAATAATTGAAAAGGCATAATTATTAAAAAGAATGAAAATGTGTTACATGTATGTGTATACACACTAGTCACTACACCTTATCATCTAGCAGGGTTTTGTATTGGTGATATGCAGTAATATTTGTTAGTGTGAAGAAGATATTGGTGACCTCGACCATATTTTACTTTCTTGGGTCCACATATGACCGCACCTACTTTCTGAATTCCTTACAATTATTACATGTTCAGTGTTCCATTTTCGACCAAAATCTCCTGCTCTTGCTTTATCCTTTATTGTATGATTATTAAGATTGAATGCTAATCTAAATATTTTGTTTTTAACTAGCTTTTCCGTATGTTTCTTTTTGATGTGTTAGTTTATGTTTACTCGCCTGAAATTTCCCTACTTTTTACTTGAAACCGACATACATATAGTTAAAACTGTTGGAAAAACTAAAACATTAATTATACAAATGTGGCTAAAAAAGTAGTATTAGGTACATATCTTATCCTGATTTTTTTATTTAATTATACTGATTAATTTCTGTTGACCTTTGAAAAGCAACAGGTAATCTTATTAAAATAAAAAATAACAGTTCTAATAAACTGAAGAATCCAACACCAAGAAACATATTAAATACTCCTCCTAAAGAAGCTGAAAAAAAATCTCGATTAATTTTAAAGACTATAAAAATGTATTGCATTAACACAATTTGACTTTTGTTGTAACATCAGACCGACATAAATAATAGTTTGTGCTACTACCACATTTCTTCTACATACCTACATTTTATTAAACAGAACAAAAAACGTAGTAGTACTGAAATATAAATAATTATCGTATTTCCAAACATTTAGTACATACAGAGCAAAGTTATCCACGTTTCCGTTGGTGAGACCATGGATACGACTGTACCAGTCATACCAAGGCTAATAGTTAGAACACTTCCCTTTGACACATTCAATCCAGAACTAAAAAAGAGAAATAATTATTTGGGAATACTAATTAATCTGGCCGAATAATTATATATAAAAATATTTTTTTTATAGAACAGGGGGCAAAGCTAAGCGTTTGACCTTTGAATATATTATATGGCATAGAGGCTTAATCGTGCGGTCGTTATTGTAATTGGACGTAATTTAATTCCATAAAGAGACAAACGCGAGTTATGTGCGCTAGAAATACGAAATAACGTTTCATGCGATTTTCACATCCAGATATAACTGATGCAACGTAAAAATTTGTATTTAGTTTTGAACTGGTACCGCTAGTACGTTGCACAGCGTTTTACATTTTATTTACTAGATAAATTATTAATATATTTTTTATTATGAACTTACTATATATTATCTATAGCATTGTTAAAAGCATTCATAGGGCTGGATTCGACTATCATTCGTGTTGACACCTTCTTGCAAGTTGGCAAGCAATTGCACGTTGTTTTCTCTGAAAATAGAGCTAGACCTAGAGACATTTAGAGCTGGAGATATTATTTAAATTCATCTTTATTTCATTAGCATGTGTATACGCATTATCATCTATTGTGGATGAATATATGACGTCATGCATGCGTACAAAATTAATCCACTTACATAGATGAAAAAAATTGCTTTAATTAATATTCGTAACAATAATATGGTGCCGCCTAACAAGATCGTGACTTAATGAAGGTCCCTAGAGTCGCGGCAACTTTGATCCCGACAAAATAATATTTTTTTTTGGGATAATATACATAGATGATCATCCTCTTTAAATGTTTAATAATACATTTTAATAAAACAGACACAGAAATGTGTCTACCCTACACGGGTCATTGACCTTTGTCCAATATAAGTAATCTTATAGTTACCTCGTTTATCTGTTCTCAAGCAGTTAAGTTTTGGAAGCGGACAAGTTTGAAGCTTTTTTGTCGGCTCATCGGGATCGTCGCTGAGTCGTATAACATCTAAACATCCGCAGCGTTCTTCCAGGCACTTTAACTAAGTACAAAATAGATTTTTACATGTACAGGAATATTCCTTTTGAATACTTTTTGTTGTTATAATTATTTAACCTAAAAACATTCAGTTAGACTAAAAGCTTTTCAGTTCTATAGTACGGTATACATTTTTAGTATTGTTTTTTTAGTATTCAAATTGGTGTTTTTTTTTAACTAGCTAATATTCACTGTGCAATGATATTAAAAAAAACATAATTACCAAACAACGACTTCGCGAATAGAACTGGCGTGCTGCACAGGTACCATCCAGTAATTTATGTGGATCATTGTCGACTACGGACGCGAAAGACAGTTGAGCTCTATACAAGTGTCCGGAGTATAACAACGCCGGCTCGAACCATTCCTCCACGTCATATTTAGTGAAAAACTAAATAGAATTCTAATATGAATAAAATTCTTGTACCTATCATGATCAGTTGCTTCAACGTGTAGCCAATAGGAAACATATTGCCATGAACAATACTTGTAAAAAAGCAAGTCTCAAAAGTTGTGAGGTACATGTAATACCCAGTCGGTTAGTTTTCCGTTCATAACGGACCTTCCTTCTTACGTTATTAGCCAACAACATATTAAGTAACTAAATCAATATTACAAATCTATTTAATTTTTTCTTGATTTATTTCACTAATCGGTTTCTAAATTAGAAGCTTCTATGTCATAATATAATCAATATACAGATTTTAATTTACAACGAATATTGAATATGTTTTTAAATTCGTAACATCATTTTTGTAAAATGTCCGACATTTGTAAATTTAAAAATACTCTACAGGTAATGAAATAATTTAAATCAGTCCAGGAACTTTTAGCTTTATTATTATAAACTTTTAAAAATTTAATGAAAATGTCTTTATAACATTGATATAGAATATAGATATAATATATATATATATTGTGTCAGGTACTTCTGTGTAATTATTTATTATCGCTAGAATCCTATCTGGAAATAGGTATCTTTTTATTTTGTTATTTATCGCTGACAAACCCGTGGTGAAGAATAGTAATAAATACATACATGGCAGTTAATAAGCATCGGTTTATCGTAGCACTGAACAGCTAGAGTCAATCTTCGTGTAATATCTAACTCTGAAGATGGAGTTGATTTAAATCTGAAATAGTTGACCATCTAATAAATAGACAAATATATTTGGCGAAATTTTTCAGCAAGAGTTTCAGTATACCTTGCGCGCGATGAAACACAGCAGACCCCCCACTGAGTGAGATCCTTCTCAAATAGACGATTGCAAGGTATTGATCTGCTCTGCCACTGACATTTAGTTAAAATATATTTACACGGTGGCATTATTTCAAAAAGTGCTTCCGTGAAAGTCATCGCATAAGGCTCTAAAACTTCGTCGACTAGAACAAGCTGCTCTTCCGGCACATATTTTCTGCGAAGGATCTTTTCAAATATGTCCGGAAAGCTTTCAGCTGTGGTCTCGTTCACTTTACTGGAAAATTTGTAGAGTAAATATATATATATATTTGTATTACATATAATGATACGTATGAATCGCATAAATAAAATAATTACTTTTTTGAACAAAAAAATGAAGAGCAATTTCATTTGTTATCATTACATAATTTATAAAAGCTGTTTTCCCGTATTCTGAAGACAATATGTATTAAGATTTAAAAAGTTATAAACATAGGAACGAGCGAATACATACCGACCCCGACACAAGATGGTATGAGGATCATGATAATAAAATAAAATTGTTACTAACATATTGTAAAAATAAATTGGCTGTTTTAAGGTGCCAAATATTAAAATATTTTTTTCCGTGTTAAACTTACAAGTGGTTAGTAAACATTGCTGCAACTGTGATCGGTGGTGGACAGATAGCAACCATGGGCATTTCGAGTTCATCAAGGTCTGCAGCGACCTCCTTAAGTGTAATTAAAGCGGGCACTTGCAGGAATCGCGCCCATACCACAGTACATAGGACCGCGGCACAACCGGCGCTTGCGCAACAACATATCAGCCATACTATTCTGTTAGCATAAGTTTACAGTTACATTATGTAGGTAATAAACGGTTTAAAGCAATTTTAATTCTATCTATGTTTTACTATTACAAAGCTGAATAGTTTTTTTAACGTGTTTACCTCTGGGCCGGTTTGGATAGGTATCGGAAAAAGGCAGTAAAACTGAAAAGCAGCAGTTCAAACACATAACATTACATTCGGGCTCTGTGCAGTCGAAAAAATTATTGAAAAGCATTATCAAGCCCGTGCCATTACTCCGAACTTCCAATAGCGAATTCGATTCAGAAGTCAAAGTTAAGATTTTGTACCACGTCATTCCAAAGTTTCAACAGACACTCAAACTATTCTTCTATACACAGAAGGGTTGGGATTTAAACCGCTATTAAAAACTACAAAGCACAGAATATAGCAAATGCAAATCCCGGCGAAGCAAGCAACTTAAAAAAGCATGTGAACCAAATTTTACAAGATGAGAGTCAATAATTATAGGTACCTTCTTACCTATCACTATAGTATTGTGCAAATAAGTATTTAAATCCATGAAGTGTAGATGTCTCAAAAAATCGCCTCACAGCTCGAGTGTAGGATCTCATTATTAAAACCACATGAATAAAATTCAAATGTGGATCCAATAGGTAAATGACTAGTTGCATTCAATATTCGTTATTTAAATAGCTAGGTTAATCGACGATGACTATCAACTAATTACACGTTTTAAAATCGATTGAAAACGATTTGTTGATACCATCTCGTATTCTCAGACCTTGATAGACTATATTCTAGTTGATTTACTTTCTCTATAAAAACAATAGACATAGACAATTATGTGTCGAATATAAACTACTGCTATGGCGATGGTTTTTGTCATTTTTCTTTTTGCTGTTAAATAAAACACATAATACTCATAAAATGTATTTATTAAAGAATTAAAATATACAATTTGCAAACAAAATGTATAAAAATTAATTTCTGACATTTGTATGATTAAGTAAAAAGAACTTTAAAACTAAATACCAATTATTTAAAAACGCATTAAAGCATCAAACTACAATTAAGTTTTTTTTGTGATTTTTTTATTAACTCTAAAAATATAACTAACTTAAAAAAACATGTGGCGACAATTCATTGCGATTACATTAAAATAGTGCATTATTTAGAAAATTAATACACCAACTGTCTTTGGCAAAACTGAGATTGTTTAGTACAATAAAATGAAATAATGGCTTTGTGAACATGAAATGGCAAGAATGAAACTTATGTGATGATAAAACATTGAATTGTCTAACAACAATACTACTTCTAAGACATTTAATAATTTTAAAAATTAATCTAAAATATGAAATTTAAAATTATAATACCTAAGAAAAAAATTGCATTAATCCTCCGCCATCAGCTGGGAGTCGCAAATTGTAAACTACCTATGTATTATCCAATACCTTAGCTAAACATACTTTGAGATATATATAAAGAGTCTCTTTTGAAGTATATAATGAGAATGACAATAGTGAAGATGAATTGGTCTCGTAACCAATTCTTGAAATAATGCACCGTTCAACCCTAGCGTAAAGTACTCTTGACTAAAATACCAGCAGTCTTTTATTTTTATACAAATAAAAACTATCAACTAATATATAGGAAAATATAAATTTGAACACCTTATATAATTAGGAAATATCTTGTAAATAATAAACTCGATTGTTTATGGATGTTGAGATCTGCACTTAGCATAATCTACATTAAATCGAATAGTTGATGTAATAAAATATGATCAACACTTAACTTCGAAACACGTATGCTGTGCATCTAATGGCTCGTCTTCAATATAAAAATACATGTAGATACACATTCTACCAAAGAAAAAATATGATAAATCTATAAATCTGTCTTATTGATCTATAGGAGTTGAAAAACATTTATGATGTGTGATGTAGGTAGAGTCCGCTTCAAGAATTCTTAACCATGAATCCTTTAATTGTCTTTGAGTAATTGAAACTTCGGCACAGAAATCGCATTGCATTAAAGTCCATAGACATTATAGAATACTTTATCATACTAAATGTACTTCAGATTTGTATATTCTATTACTTTTTTACGTGACATTGAAAGCTAAATAGACTTATAGTATAGTAGAATTATAGATTGTCACTGCAACATTTTAAATAATAGAGACAGAGCTCTCATCGACCCATATTGCGCTAACTGTATATTAAACAGAACACATAATAATAAAGTAAATAAATCTAAACATATACAGGGTGGACAAAAAGTCTTGGATCGAACGCAACTAGGAGATAGATGGGGTCAGCAGATGCAAAAAATTGTTCTACGGGTCCTTGATATCTTGACCTCAACTCCTGCAGAGTTTACTATTATCTTCAATACACAAGAAACAACCATAAATAGCTTGTCTAACGAAAGGTCTCACCGGTACCAATCTAGTGGATAGTATAAAAAATACAGGATGTTGATTTTTTCCAATTGTCATAAGAATTAGTAAAAAAAGTAAATATTTGTATAAAAACGCAAAATAAATTATAACTCTGCAAGGGTCGAGCTTAAGTACCTCCTGTATTTAATTTTATGCAGCTGATGACCTCATCAACCCCCTAGTTGTATTTGTTTCACGACTTTTTGGCCATTCTGTATATAATATTTATATTATTACTTAATGATAGTTATTTCATTATATAGATAGTTGTACAAGTAACATGCCATGTGCAAGGCCCATATTCTTATAGGAACCTTCAACCTTCAGAAGTGTGGCAGAGACGTATAAATGACGGCTTTTTAAACTAGATTGAAATTAGATGTACGTCTTGCTGCACTATGAAATTATTGTTTGACGCACCATTGCATATAAGTCAGCGCAATTGTGTCGTACCAAAGTTTTCCCTCTCTAGTGAGAGACACGTCTTTTCTCAGCGGGGCTTACGTCGACCATACAAAAAACAGCGCGGCATACAGGACACGAGCCCCGTGCCGCCAGCCAGGCATTGGGCGATAAGCTGCCTGCTCGAGCTGCCCACCAACGAGCCATGCATGGTGCGCACCAAAGGACTCTAAAGCAATCAGTAATTATGAAAAATTTATCTCACCTTTGTGTGGAAAATGCAAACAAATGAATACCAATAAAAACGAGATTTCACTAGTATTTTCTCAAAGTTTAATAGTTAATATATATTATATGTTTTAAGAGTGAGTTAAAGATAAATGTTTAATTTGTATTCAAAATAAAACATAATAAGGGCCTGGTTCACAATGTATGGTTAAAGTGCCAAATAGGTATGCAACACGTAAATTATTCGAAAGATAAAAGTTCCAAATAAGATACTTCGAATTTCATGACGTATAGCGCTATCTGACAGTTGTGAAACGCAAAAATACTATTTATCTTACCAATAAGTAACAAATAGCTTATTTGGAACTTATCCGGACATTGTGAAACAGACCCTAAATGTCATATTGTAAACTTTTCTTCCAGTCCAGTTTGTTAAAAAAGTTAAGTAAAATAACATTTTAAAAGCAGAGTACATAAATAAAAAGTGAAAGTAAAGTGTGTAAAAATGGCATAATACACCTTTAAAAAATTGCAACGATTTTAGTGGATCTGTATTTTTATAAACATGAGTTTTATAAATAACAACTATGTTAATACCATGCAAATTATTGACCAACACAGTCTGACTTGATCACAGATCAAACAAAGTTTTGAAGACAATGACAATGAAATAAAAATCAATTACAAGATAAATAAATATTTTGCTTAAAACTCACCTGCAATTACACTGTTGGCAAGGTGCTCTGGTACCATTCAAAGAATCAGATACACATCTTTTATTGATCTTAATATCAGCTTGATTGTGCATACATCCTATACATTGTTCTAACTCCTGTTGGAAATAAATAATATAAAATAAATTGCTTTGCACTTTTGTATATTACTAACAAGGAGACATATGTATGGTATGTATGTAAAAGTATAGAAACATTGTAATATAAGGCATCAATCAACTGTTGTGTTGTGACTAGTAGCAATTAAATAGTGGATGAAAAAATATATTGTAATAATGAATGAGTTTTTACAATACAACTGTTTATGATAAATGTTTAAATAAAAATTATTAATAAATAATTTCTACTTTCATCTGGGCATAACTGTCAATATATAGAGTATATTTTCAAGTTGAGAATTGATTATTTGTAACTTATTACCTGATCTACATAATACACAGGGTTCTGTCTAACATGATCCTTGAATACACTAATAAATCTTTCAATCAAAGGGGGAATCAACGAAATGTGTTCTGGTACCCTAACTGGCCGCTCTAGTCTTGGCTGTAATTCCCGCAAAGTTATTGATGAAATACGAAATGAAAATGGTTTGACATTTTCCCTTTCTGGGATAGCTTCTATGTTCAGATATTGCATTTCACCTTCACCTGTTGGGGCTAAGTCATGAGTGTCAGTCTAAAAAAGAAATTATAAATCATTGTTAAACATCATAGATGTATACAAAATAGTCATTACTCAAAAAGGATACTAATAGAAAACTACTTACAGCTGTAGCAACTAAAGTGCAGTCCCCTTGTTGTACCAGGTTAACACTGTATTGAGATACTTTAATGATCCAGCGGGTTGTTATTTTCACAGTACTTACATTATTCAAAGGTATAAAAATATTGTTAGAGCTGCAAATTAAAATATTTGAAAATTTAATAGAATTTATTTAACTCAAGAAAAATAAAAAGTGGAATGAAATTGTAAAATTGTCACTAAAATAACAATATATACATACCCTCTAAATTCCATGTTAAAGGTTGAAGCAAATGTTCTCCAATCTCCTTCAACTTCTGCATAGGGTAGAAGAGCTTTCACCACAGGATGATTTATTTGATTGTGTTCCCACCAACAAGTTATTTTATACAGGGCAATAAGAGGAATCATACAAGATGCAATAAAAAGGCAAGGCATCCATTCTCCTTGTTCACCACAACACCACAATGTTACAACATACCCCAATGGCAAAAAGGAGTGTATTAAAAGTGTTATTGGTATTCTCCTCATGTGATATTTAACAAAGTTATTTTCTTCTGAACCAAGATAGCTTCCAAACAATTGCGGTATTGTGAAGCCAGCGGATACGAACTCCGTGGGAGGGAAAACTATGCATAAAGCGAAAAGTACGTAAAACAGAGATATTAAAACATCCATGTCTGATGTAAGCCGATTCCTGATTATAGTTTTTAGAGTGTGGAATTTACACACACAGACCCTTTATGTGCACGATAAAGATCACTGCTATAACTTGCAAATCAATTTAGTAAAAAAAATATGAAAATACGGTGTAGTTCATTAGAATATGCTTATAACCAAGTAAATAATATTATTTCAGCTGTTCATTGTTCAATGACTGAAATCAGAGATGAGAATTGTGAAAACAAGTAACAAAAACAAAGCGCTGGAAGCGGCATAGATATTTAAGCCTAATCCACAGACGAGACTTGAAAGTTAAATAACCTACAAAGTACAAACCACTAACCAGGGTCTTGTCAAGATTCCATAAAGCCGGGTTCACATTTGTAGCATGTTGACGTATCACGATCAGTCGTATCGTATCTACTATATGTATCATAAATATGGACGCTCAATTTGTCCATGTCGTACTTATCAAATACTGTATCAAGTCTGTGTATCGGCTTTTGCTTTACAAATATAGAGGCTCACTTTTCTTCCGATGTATCATTGCCTGATACGCGTGTCTTTCAGTGTCCTTTCCTTTCTCGTACGGTTCAGTCATGTCTTCGTTCTCAAACGGTTTAGCCATGTCAGCAATTGCTGACAATTTGGCGCTGACTTGCGCCTGTTATATTATCATTAATAGTACTTCACAACTTGATAAGTTTTTTAAAACTTTCGTTTTCCCAGCTTATCGTGTTCCTTTTTCATTGCGACTAACAACTACTATACTTCGTTCAACAATGTTTATGAAATTGCATTCACATTCAAACTTGTTCGATACGACATGTATTCCCTTTGATGATCGCGAAAAAACCGACAATGGATGGTTCGCCGTGTATCAAGTATCGTATCGCGATACAGTATCAAAATACGTCCACACCACCGATTGTGATACGCGTATCGGATACGAGGTGTATCAAGACACGCGGTTAGTGCGGATCGGGCCGTATCAGACACGGCGTGTATCATTAACGAGTATCATTTTGCTTCCAAACAAGCGATCATGATACGCGCCGAAGCCACGCAACGGATGTACGATACACCGAAATGATACAAATGTGGACCCGGCTTAACATAACAGTGGTGTAGAAAGTCGAAAACTAGACTTTAAATTACTACTATTCTATAGAAATGTTCATGTCGACATTCGACAAATTTTCATACAAAGCCATTAGCCAACATCTCTGTCATATTGTGTTGGTTGTGACTTGTGAGACGTAAGTTATGACAGTTGTTATTTGTCAAACATAATTGCGATTCGTAATTTCGTGACACGTATTTCAATTTTCATTACTTTAACACTTAACTTTACCGATAAATATAAAAAATCAGCTAAAGTAGACTTTAGTAATTATTAATATTATTATAATTGCTCTTTGAGCAATTACATAAAATTTTCTATCTTTATGAATTACTTGTTTTAGAACCAAATAAGTCACACAGGTTGGTTTTAATAGTATGTAAGAAAATAGTTATTGTTTATTACTATAAACATTTTATCTAGTTATTTTTGTTCCAGCAAAATGGCAGGCGTAGAACAGCCTTGTTATACTCTAATTAATTTTCCAACAGACACTGAGCCATACAATGAGATGCAACTTAAAATTGATCTGGGTATGTGTAATGCTCATGTAAATATTTAGTAATTGTCATTATAATATTTTATATTTCCTATTGCTCAATAAAGGGTTAAGTTTTATTAACACTAACACCAATTAATACTATCAATATATCAAGCACTACTTTCTGTGTCTACATAAACTTCAATTTGGATTGAATGTTTAGTTTATAAATTCACCTTAAATTATAGTAGTCTTCTGTAAACTTGCATGTTATTATAATATACAAGTTATATTAATACTCATATATGACATTTTTATCCAGAAAAGGGTGATATCAAAAAGAAAATTGAAGCTTTAAAGAAGACAATTGGTATAATTTTATCTGGTGAAAAAATACCAGGTCTTCTGATGATTATCATTAGATTTGTCTTGCCATTGCAAGACCATACAATAAAGAAGTTGTTATTGATCTTTTGGGAGATTGTCCCAAAAACATCACCAGATGGCAAACTCTTACAAGAAATGATCCTTGTATGTGATGCATATAGAAAGGTAATGGTCCTATGGTCAATATTCGTAATTGTACAAAGTTCTGAGCCACTATTATTGTTATAGTCTAAGCCAAATTTTGCTTAATTTTTTTTTTACTAAACTTACCTTTTTTAATAAGCATTACTTTCGTGAATGTATTTTTGCTATACTGGTAGGGCCTATAAATCCTTCAATAGTCATTGGAAATGGCCATTTGTGAGACTTTTTTATTTAATCTGCAAGCAGTAAGACAAATATGGGCAACCACGCTGGGCCGAATCCGGCCTGCTGTAAGATATTATCCAGCTGGTGAGATCTATTGAAATAATCCAACCAAAAATATTACATTAGATACATATACTCATGGGCGACACATCAAAATTATATATATATATGTACATATTTATTGCTTCTCAAATAGAAAAATAAATTCAGAGGGTCGTCAGTTTCAAGAAAAATTTACTGAAGAATTCTTTTTTATTGTATTTGTTTGCTGTGTAATGAATCCATTTCAGTAATGAAAGAATGCAGTTTTAAGAGGCTTTACTCAACTAAATATTCTATGCTGCACTCACTGACAGGACATTTAAGAACAGACAAAATCCAGAAGCTTACCGCAAATTTGGAGAAACAGCAACAAATGTTTCGTAAACCACGATCACAACTTGTTAATCTTGTGAAAGCTAGTTTTATACTTATCTTAAAATTGGCTAAGGCCTTAAAAACATTTGCAGAAGGAGAATTTATCAAGAAGTGTGTGTTTGCTTGAATTTGTTTTTTCTTTCAAAAATTTAAAAAAAATACTTGAATTATTGTTCAACATATAGAAATGATGGCTACCTAACCTAACTTAAATATCTCAAAGGTTTATTTATTTATCCTTTATCGCCTTATACAAAAACACACATAACAAAAATAAAAAAAACAGTTACAAAAGTTATAAGACAAAGGGCGGCCTTATCGCTTACAAGCGATTCCTTCCAGGCAACCCTAATGAGTGACAACAATAAAGAAACACCAATAGAGGGTAGAGTACAAAAAATGAAAAACAATTAACAATAAAAAACCAAAAAAACTTAAAACAAACGTTAACCCATTAAGTGCGTGAGAAGATCCAGACGGTTGCCCATACTTGCTCTAAAATGTCATTACAAAAAAAATATTTTATGATGTGACAACTTGTTAAATTTACAATACATCTATCTGCATGAGATGAACTGTAAAGATGGCATTTTGTAGAAACAGTTTTAGTAATAATATTTTTTAGGATCTTCAACATCCAAATGAGTTTCTTCGTGGTTCAACACTACGCTTCTTATGTAAGTTGAAAGAACCAGAATTACTGGAGCCTTTGATGCCTGCAATCAGAGCTTGTCTTGAACATAGACATTCATATGTGAGGAGAAATGCTGTCCTTGCTATATTTACAATCTTCAGGTACAATCTATTTTCTTATTTTCATTTTTAACTGAGGTGAAATTTATATACTCTATTGTATTATATAGAGTTGAAATATTAATGTAAAACATTGTATTTTTGCTAACACTGCTAATAAAGATTGGAACATCCCAGTATACAACATGAGATATAATATGTACAGTAATAATAATAATAAATTTTTTTTATTGTTTCTCAAATTTTTTTTACATCATTAAATGATGTAAAATCATCATCATCATAAAATATGTGCTTTTTAATTTGTAGGAACTTTGAGTTCCTAATCCCCGATGCCCCAGAACTGGTGGCTAACTTCTTGGAAGGTGAACAGGACATGTCTTGCAAGCGTAATGCGTTCCTGATGCTGCTACATGCTGACCAAGAGAGGGCACTGTCCTATCTCTCCTCAAGACTAGACTCGGTTCATGGCTTTGGTGATATCCTGCAATTAGTTATTGTAGAACTAATCTATAAGGTAAAATTTATTTATTTCAGAAATACACACATTATCTTTACAGCCTATGCCAATACGATAATGTCGAGAAACATTTAATATAATATAGTAAAGTACATAAAAATTAAACACATAATATACACAATATCGCTGCTGTGAATTCATTCTGCGAACATACAAATATGTCGATACTGTCGGAGACAGCATTCAGTAGGCGCAACGTTCTGGATAACGGGGATCTGTGCAACAGACTGGTTCTTGCCGTTGGTAAAATTTAATGTCTAATGTGGTAAACTTTTTAAATTGCATCTTAATTTCTAGTTATACTTGATTTACGTTTTATAAATTTTGAAATTGTAAGGAAAGAAATATTTATACACAAATTAACACAATAACAAAGAAAGTTATAACTACATAAAACACATAGAGTGAAGTGTTGATGAGGTCTCATCCATATATGTACCTATATGTTCGCTGTAGATACTTTGGCAAGCCTTATGAGCTCAGCTCTGATTTTCAGTGATACTATTGAGTGTATATGGATAGGAACATACAAAGTGAAATAGAATCGATAGAAAAATAATGTAATTTGATTTGAAATTTGTAAATAACCTTTTCTGTTATGTTGATAACACTTTTACGTCATTGTTGTTCGACATCCTGATACTTAATGTAAAAAAAAATAAGGAATATAATTTTTATGAATACACTAGCTGACACGGCAAACGTTGTTTTGCCATTTATATATTATATTATTTCTATAAAACATTATTTTGGTTCAATAGTAACTATTATATATACATAATAATATTTTTTTTTGGTATTAATTAAATAATTTCTTCAGGTGTGCCATGTGAACCCAAGCGAGCGTTCCCGTTTTATCCGTACAGTGTACGGTCTTCTGAATGCCCCAAGTGCCGCTGTGCGTTATGAGGCTGCTGGCACACTCATCACATTATCCAACGCACCTGCTGCACTTAAGGTAATAATTTTTTTAAGTATAGATAACGGGTGGCACAACAGAACGTGCATTTATAGGCTTAAAAATAAATACAAAAGATATGGTTGAAATAATATAGGATGATTAGGTTTAAATGATTTAACATAGACATTGGTGAAAGTAACTTTAAGAAGTGACAAAAAAAAATGTGAGCTGTCACGGGACGCCTGGCAGATGTGAAACATCGAAATTATTTTGTAAAAGTAATATGCAGAAAAGAACAGAGTGTGATAGAAACTAAATAATGTCATGATGATAAAATAAAATATTACGATTTTTTCCAGATAACGATGACTATTTGTTGAATAAACATTATTTTCATTAAATATTTTTAATGTGAAATTTACTACTGCATTTAGACTGTATATCATATAGCGTGGCGATGCGTCGCCACGCCAGAAATCGGGTTTACGTGCGGCTATAGATGTTTCACATCAAAAAGTGACGAAAAATAAAGCTTACATGACCAGCTCAATGGAGAGTGATAAGAGTGTCCATGGGCGGCGGTATCACTTAACATCAGGTGAGCCTCCCGTACGTTTGCCCCCTGTTCTATAAAAAAAATTTAATAGTACATATATCATCGGAAATTTAAAAAAAGTTTAGCGAAATAAAATAGCCAATTATAACAGATCATATGAATTTTATTTTATTTTTATTTTTTGTACTCCTACAGCTAACACAAAATACATATAATATCAAACAAATACACCGAGAACATAGCCACAGATGGAATACATTATAATAAAAAGATTTACAAAAAGGAACAAACAAACAAAGTAGTCAATACAATTAACTAACTGATTAAATTTAATTTAAATTATATTTAACATATGATATTTGCTATCGCAGGCAGCGGCAGCTTGCTACATTGAGCTCATTGTGAAGGAAAGTGACAATAATGTGAAGTTAATAGTGGTGGGGAAGTTGAGTGCGCTTCGGGCTGTGGGAGGCGCGGCTGCAGCCAGGGCTTTGCCTGATCTAGCAATGGATGTCCTGAGGGTATTGGCGGCCTGTGATCTTGACGTTAGACGTCACACCTTGCATCTTGGTGAGTGAATGAGTGATGTGAATCTGTCAATAATTTAGCTTTAATCACAACAAAATTATATTATTTATCTATGGTTCGATTAACTATTTAGTCTGTGCGGAATGAAAATTGGAATGCGTATCTACTTGAGTTAATTTTACATGTATGTAATATAACCAAAACATTTTTAAACGCAACACAAATTATATTATTTATCTTTGGTAAAGTAAACCATAGATTAATAATATAATTTGTGTTGGTTTAAACATACTACAAGAGTAAATTACTGTTTTTATATCAGATTCGTGTCCATCTTCTGCCGTTTTACGTATTTTTAACTACCTTACTATATTCTATATTGCTAAGTGGAAATATTTTTATGTGTATAACTACTGTTCCGATTGAAAAAAACACGAATACCCCAAAATAATTAGTTCTACGCCCTAAACTTTATTTTATGATTTTTCGCTTAATTATGAACGAAATGGAATAGAAAAATTGTTTTGTATGGCTTAGATTGGTATTGTGATAGTTATAGTAATAATAAATCACTCAATTGATACATAACGATAAATTTCAATGTAAATCTTAATATATATATTTCTTGTGTGCGTGTGTATGTGACTGAACTCCTCCTAAACGACTGGACCGGTTTAGACGAAATTTTTTGTGTGTGTTCAAGGGGATCTGGGAATGGTTTAGATTCACAATTTTGTCCGCTGGACAATGTTTTTTTAATTAATTTTCAATTTATTAGTTGTTGTTGATTTTGGAATGTTTTACATTGGATCCGACAGACGGCGCTACCATCGCAGTGTCAAATTTTAAATAATATTCGAATTTTAATTTTAGTCTGTCCCGAAATTTAAGAAAAGTTGTGTTATCATTGTGTTATATCGTGTGTGACCATGTGCTGGATCGTCAGATATTGTCATAACATTTGAATAATAATTTTCATCAAAATGGCTTATTAAAAATTGAAATTTTGAAATTAAAGACGTGTAGACAGGACAACGTCTGTCGGATCCGCTAGTACACATATGAATTTATCTTCAACTAAAAACTAAAACAACAAATTTTTAAAAATATCGTTCTATCTCCTAATTAGAAAAGCATAACTTTTTTTGTCTAATTAAGACCTAAAATATCGAATGTTAATTAAAGTCAAAGTAAAATTTAGCGTTGACTCATTTAAATAACGGTAAGATACTACAATATCTTTGAGTAACATTAAAGCAACGGAAATAAAAAATAATCAGCCATACCAAGACTAGTAATAAATACACGATTAAGTCACTGATCCATGTATTCACTGTAGGTGTTAAAATTAGTAAAAAAAAGAGTGTATATTGATAACATTTGTTTTAGTTGGTGTAGAAGGCTCTTTTTTACTAATATACATTAGTACTGTACAAGATTTTAGGTAATGGTTCTTTTTTTTTATCTAGCTTTGGAATTGGCGACGCCCCGTCACGCGGAGGAGTTGGTGAGCGTTTTGCGTAAGGAATGTGCGCGCGCCCACAGTGCTGAGCATGAGGACGCTACGAAGTACCGACAACTGTTGGTTCGCGCTATGCATCGCGCTGCTATCAAGGTAAACTGTCATTACAGAAGATTTACTGTATACGGATAATTTTTTTTTTAATTTCTTGTTTATAATGAGGTATGACTCTGGCCCTGAAAACTTTTGGATGATTTTTTATAAAATGGCGAAATCTCGAAAGTGTCAATATTAATTATTAGTTGACGATCAACTGTCAGTGTCGATTTGATTGACCGTGGTCTAAATCTTGGATATTAATGACGGAAACGATAAAAAGCCATTTAATGTTGCTATAATCATAGTTCATCTAGTGCCTGAGAGCAGATTTTTTTAAACTGCTCTTCATGTTTTGTTATTTCTATACACATTATTATTATGTATTAACGAAAAGAGTACTTTTTATTTCGAAAAGAAATCCGTAATCTTTTTGAGTGAGTGACTTAAGTCTATTATCCAACGAATTTTGAAAAATAATGGGTCTATATATGATTCACCCAAGGAAGCCCAGTCTTCAAATTACCGCATGTTGGCAAGGTTGATACTATTTCTTCAACTTCAAAAATGAGGGGACCAATTAACATAGATTTTATTATACAGTTTATCTAGTACTTCAAGGGATGGAAAAAATATTCAAATTATCAAGAGATTCAAATAACGAGTGTCAAATTATTGACAGTCGACTGTTAAACTTTAAGGACGGTAATACGTTCATAATGCTTAGTTACAATTATGAGTTTGTACATTTATGGACATATATTATAGTTTCCGGAAGTAGCTGGTAGCGTGGCACCAGCAATGATAGAACAGCTTGGTGATGGTGGAGAAACTGCGGCTCAAGATGTGATGCTGTTCCTAAGGCATGCACTTCACTCCTTCCCTGATCTGCGGTCTACTATATATGAGGTATCGGTTTTTTACTTATATATAATTTATATTAGTTCACTATACATTCACTGAAAAGAAATATTATTGAAGGTATGAAATATTTTTCTTTGAAAAGAGATTTGTGCAAAAAACATGTTATGTTTGGTACTCAAAATGGTTTTAAGCCAATAGATCCGCACTACGTTCTACAACTTTACAAACTAATTATAAGGAAGATAATTTGATGTGATGGAATATCATACAAACCAACACAATTTTTGGTGTCATAAAGACGTTTTAAATTATTAAACAAATGTCTATGGACAACTTCTTCAATAATCAAATTCAATAGTTACGTAAACAAAGAAAGTACACAAACAAGAATCATACTTAACTTTAAGCTATAAATATATGATATTTTCTACAAAAGCGCAAATAGATCGCGTAATACAACAGGCGTTGCTAGTCATTCAGTTACAACAATCTGTTGAATGAAGAGTTACTTATATTCTCGTGCGAATGAATAAATTTCTTATATTCTCCTATATTTTGTATATAAAATGTATTTTTATTCAAAAATTATTAATCCAGTGTTGTATTATCGAGATTTGTTCGATCACTTTTATTTTAAAGGCAAATAGGTGATCAGCATTCCATAGATACATTAATTTTTGGGTTTGAGACTTTTCAGTTCCGATTCCAAGTTTAATTCCGCACATGTCCATCTAACTTAGATAATATTTATTATAATTCACATGCACAATGACGGGGATGAGGTTTAAGATACTAGACCAACATTAAAATATTAGGATACGATACAATGTACAAATTATTATCAGAAACTTCTGGAATCCGTGAAAAATATCCGCGTGGGAAAGATCGCCCGATCAGCCCTTTGGCTGGTAGCAGAGTTCGCGGACACACCCCAAAGAGCATCTGCTGCATTAGATGTACTTGCTGACTTACTGCCAGCTGATGATGGAGAAGCCAAATCGGTACGTAAGGCCGCTTTGTAATCATGACATACATAAAAATCAGTGGCGCTACAACCTCTTTAGGTCTTGGCTTCAGATTTCTGGATCTGTTTCATGATTATTTTTAAAACTTTACGATGCGGGGCGGGGTTTAATGCATTGAATAATCAAGTAAAATACTTTACTAACTAAAACAACAAAAAAAACCAATAGCGCTACAATCTTTTTAGGTCTGGGCTTCAGATTTCTGGATCTGTTTCATGATCATGTTTATAACTTTACGATGCGGGGCGGGTTTTAATGCAATGAATAATCAAGTAAAATACTTTACTAACTAAAACAAAAAAAAAATCAATAGCGCTACAATCTTTTTAGGTCTGGGCTTCAGATTTCTGTATCTGTTTCATGATCATTTGTCAATCTAATAGGTAAGTAGGTGATCAGCCTCCGGTGGCTGACACACGTCGTCGACTTTATTTTTATTGCTAACTAAACACTTTATAAATACCTGTTTTGTTCTTTTTTTAATTTTAGGTATCATATACAAAGTCTCAATACAGATAAGCCGCTAAGGGCAGGACATTAATATGTGTTTGACTGTAAAGCATTTTTTTTTAATTAAGTGTCTTATTACCGTGTATGTTAATGCCAGGAAGAGGCCAGCAAGCCAGAGGCACCACGTCAATTGGTGACCAGTGATGGGGCTTATGTCACCCAATCCGCATTCAGTGTACAGCAGTAAGTTATATAAGAATCAATATTCGCAATTGATATTTTTTAGTTATTTTTATCGCCTTTCCTAATATGTAAATGAATTAAAAATAATAAATTTGTATATAGCCATTTTTTTGAGAAAAAAAATCATTTCTACTATGTATATAAATGCACCCTGGCTTAGGGGCCGTTCAAGTATTAGGTACACAGCACATTTACTGCAATTATTCCCCCAACCACTTCCTCTCTCAGAAAATGTCAGCAAAGCTCTGAAAAATAAAAGTACATACCCAAATAACTTGAATTTTGGCGCGATGGAGAAAATAGATGTGAATTTTTACGATGCGCGCGCACACCAACATCTAAATTCGACATCGTAAAGTTAGGTCTTGGTGGTATGAAAATCGATAACTATGTTCAAGTTGTATATTCTATTTTTTTATATTTAGAACTCGTGTTTCTTAACAGTACAATTAAACAGTGGGAAATTAATAAATATTATTTTGGTGTATTTTAATTATTTATTTATATAAAATCTACTACTACTAGCTAATGCATTTTAGTTATTGTGTTTCCATACGCCAAATAAGTATAACTTCTAACGCGTGTACATAAGTACACACACTTTTTTTGACATAGGCATATAACAGCATAATAGACCTAATAAGTAATACAATATCTTAATAAAGAATAGCAGGAAATAGGAACATCTTTTCCATGCCCCAATAGAAATTTGCAACGTATCGTGTTATAGGCCGTCGACGACAACGTCCACCAAAAACGGTCTCTCAGAAGCAGTGAGATCGGGTGAGAGTTTCACTGCTGCATGCGCCTGTTCTGCATTGTGCAAGCTCGCTCTGCGCCTGGAAGATCCCCAGCAGAGGTTTCGTGCTCTGCTCTTGGCTGCGCAGCTGGTAGCTTACCATAAGCTCGATGCAAGTCAGTAGTATTTGAATTATTATAAATAAATAAATAATAAATAAAATCATTTATTTCAGACCAATTAATAAGTCCATATGTTGTTAGTATAGTAAAACTTATAACTATGTTAGTAAAATTATTAGGCGTGAAATCTCCTAATGTCGTATCATAATTTTTGGTAATTACTAATACTGCTTCATTAATTATCTTCTTTTCACAGTTTCCTAGGGCAATTTAAATATCATAATATTGTATTATATTCTTTTCAGTTTAGTCAGCCCTTGAAAAATACTCGATAAATTGAACAAAATCAATATTAATACATATTAAACTTTTGGTAAATTGAAATTTATCTCTGATCCATTGACTTTCGTATTATCAAAAGTCGACTGTAGTTTCTTAAACTAATATTATCAGCGAAACTAAAGGTTCTTCCCCTTTATGATTGCGTCATCCAATTTCAGACGAAACCGGTGGTCTAACAACGGATGATATAGAGCACGCGGCGTTGTGCGCACGCGCAGGTCTGGAGCAGTCAGGAGTAGTGCGAAGTGCTCTATTGCAGGGATCTCGTAAGGCACTCGCTGCCCTGCTCGCGTTGCCTGATCGAGCATTGCCGGATCTAATGCCTGATGCTGAGGTATATTAAGCACCATTTAACCCTTAAACTAAACCTATGTTTTTGCTTGGTTGACCGTTTCGAGTTTGTTGTGTCTACCTGCATTTTTGTTACTGTATTTGTTTTGTGAATTTTTGTATAGGTACCTTCTGTGCGTTCTAGTAATAATTATTTAGTCTTGTAATGTTTTTCTCAGTAAGCGAATTGTTTAATTCATATGAGAAATAAAGTTATTCTAACCGTTAAAATAAACATTTTACAGTTCATTTTCTTAAAAAATCAAAAGAATAATCTAACCTAAAATCATGAAGTAACTTTGTAAAGTGATACTTTTATCTCAGCAGAGTTTAATTGACTAATTGAATGAAAACTTATTTCGTGATATATATATAAGATTCTGTGACTTTTGTATATTACAGAACGAGCAGACAGAAAAGAAGGCTGAGCGTAAAGTGGAGATTGAACAAGGCATCTCCTTCGGGATGTTGGCTGGAGCAACAGCGCCTCAACAACACGACATGTTTGAGCTGTCTCTTAACAAGGCTGTGCAGGGTAAGAGTTAGTAGAGATAGAGAAAGAGAGGAGAATTGTGTTTATAGTAATGAACTGAATTAATTCTTTGCTTATCCAAAAATCGCTACATATTAAATTGATTTTTAAACTTGGCATCGCTGACCAAATCTACAGTGAAATATTTTTGGACAGCAATTTATAGGAAAAATGAATTTTAGGTCGCACACCCCCGAGCAACGCAAACGCAGGTTCGCTGTCACGCGTTCGTCAATTGACCGGTTTGTCGGATCCGGTGTACGCGGAAGCCATTGTATCTGTCAACCAGTACGATATCGTATTGGACGTACTCGTCGTTAATCAGACAGGTATGTTAAGATTTCAATGTAATTTATAAGTGTAAAATAGTTTTAATATTGCCATACTTGACTTAATGTACTATGTCCTACGTCCCCCCAAGTGGGGCAGAGGGGATCCAGCGTAGAAAACCAGTCTGATCAGCCCCGGGTAGCCCTCTTAATTTCACTCCATTCCAGCTTCCCTCGTCTCTGCTATGATGTTCAGTTGCCAGGTCTGTTTTGGGCGGCCACGTTTCCTTTCGCCTTGAGGATTCCAGTCGAGGGCTTGTAAATGGTACTTGTATCCCTCCGGAGCCTATGGACCCATTTCTACCTTCAGCATTTAATAAAACTATTATTTGGCTGCCATTTGCATTTGGGCCAGTATATGTTAATGATCTGACGAAGGCAGCGATACACGAAGATCTGGTTTTGTTCACAATAAAAAAGTTTTGACATTATACTCTCCTCTTAATCATATTATTATTTTGTTAGTGATTTGTTTTTAAATAATACTTATACGTAAAGTTATTATTAAATTGTGGTACAAGACTCTGACTCTTGTGAAGTAGGACCGTATATTATTCATATGATTTGCATACTTATACAGTTTTCCCTTGTTATGAAATCTCGACTACTAGCCACATTACCTTACAAATAACTATGTCATATGCACGCATAGTTTGTATTAGGTGAAGTATTGTCATGTTCACGTTTCAGAAACTCGTACGATTTTGACACTTACCAGTACTGACAGTTGACACGTTGACACTTCATGACACTAGGAGTATTAGTGATCTTATATTTTCGTGGATCGATCTGTCCTTAATGGTTCCATAATCTTCCTCAGCAACAAAACGCCACCGTGACAAACCCTTAACCTGAGAAGAAGAAACTAGATCCTTTTATAACATTAACATAAATATATTATTTTCTTCCAGACGACACCCTTCAAAACTGTACCGTGGAGTTGGCAACACTGGGAGAGTTAAGACTAGTGGAGCGCCCGTCTCCTCTCGTATTGGCCCCGCGGGACTTTGCCACTATCCGCGCGCACGTCAAGGTTGCCTCTACTGAGAATGGAATTATTTTCGGCAATATTGGTATGTCTCTTGAAATGTATACAGTTTTACTCATGGTCTTATTAATGGTTTATATGTATTTAAATGTCTAGTATGAATATTTATATGGAGCTGTTCTCACCTCTGGAAGGAAGAACAAGTTCCTTCCACTTGATCCTAGAGTTGTGCGAATCTTCAACCAATTAATACCTGCAGCTGAGTTTCATCATTACGTCACGGCAGATTACGAAATTCCCACGAACCTTACAAAAAAAAAATAGATTATAAGTTTGAAATTAACGCGGGGAACATCACATCAGATGTTATTAAATATAAGAAAAAGAAGCCGAACGATGAAATTGTTGTATTTTTTAAATAAGAATTATTACAAATATTGGTGTCTAACTAACTCTGCGCTGTCAGTTTTCTAAATGTATTTTTCTAAATGTAAGATTTAATAACTAGTCTTGTTATTCATAAATATTACTTGTCTACGGCATCCCTTACATAATTTATAAGTGTGTCATAATGAATAAACAAAGGTAGAAAATAAGAACATGAACAGAAGTACATACATGTCTGAAAGGATAATAAATGTATTTATGTAAATAAATAAAAAATAAATAACTTTTAGCAAGCATAATGCGTAAAATCGTTAGAAAAACTCAGCCAAAGGTAGCCAAACTTAGCTAAATAGGAAAAAATAAAATATACTTCCAATACGTATTTACCGTACAGTTCGTGTCATGGCCTTTGTGCGTGGAAAATTATAAATAAACATTATATAATATTGATAATTTGTTATCAGTATATGAAGTGAGTGGCGCTTCGTTGGACCGCGGTGTGGTTGTCTTGAACGACATACACATAGACATAGTGGACTACATTCACCCAGCTGCCTGTTCTGATGCTGACTTCAGACGCATGTGGGCCGAGTTTGAGTGGGAGAACAAGGTAATAGTATATTTCATTACAAGTGCGGAAAGCCTGTCATTGCAACGAGTTCCGACGAATGTCTACCCGAGCCGAGGCGCAGCCGAAGGTGAGGGTTGACAGTCGGAACAAGTTGCAATGACGGTTCCGCACGTGTACTGAACGACTATTTTTAATACAGTTGCGAAAAAATTAAGCAATTTAATTAAACTATTTGCTTTTTTTTCTATTCTCTCTACGGAATAAATTCGTTGCACGTAGATATGTAGCGACTTATATGTTTCCGGTAAATTGTTCTCCAAAGCATTTTATGCAATTATACTGCGTTCGGGTGGTATTCATTCAAAAAAAAAATTTCGTCGAAATTACTCATTTTGTGCAACAAATAACTCAACTCGAAAGAACATTTTTGGAAAATGGCGCCAACCGCAAAGAATATGAGCAAAGCTTGTTTTTTCTTTTCTTCACCCATTCTGGGTAGGCAAAGGGAACTTGGCCCATACAGCCAATTCTTCAGTAGACTATTTTTATTGAAAGAAAACCAAATCTAACTCATTGAGTCCAATCATTAAATCTGATATTTAAACAAATAGTAGCTTCTTTTTAAAATATTTGCATGAATCATAAAAACTTCTGTGATTTTTTTTAGTAAAAACTTCATGGTTAGTTTTTTCTTTTTAATATTTTTTTTATTGATATGAAATATAATAAACCTAACCTAACTTATTGAATCCAATTATTAGTAAACTTTTTAAAAATACGTATTTGCATATATTATAAAATTCTTTTTAATATTTTTTTAATTGATATGAAATGAAAAGAAACCTAATCGACCTTACTGAATCCAATTATTATAATATTTAGAAATCATATATCATAAAAACTTCTATGAATCTCTTTAATAAAACCTTCGTGGTTGGTTTTTTCTTTTTAATACACATTGTTTTGACAGTTGGCAAAGAAAACGCACGAGTGCGGGAATGGCAAAGAAAAAGCACGAGTGTGTAATAGCCCACTTTCCGAACGCTATACCTCCCTGCAATATGCCACTTTTTGAGCAACTGTATTAAAAAATATTAAACCCCTTTGGGTACAATTTGTCGTGAAATACTGGGTATATTAACGCTAACAGAGACACTGAACCAGTGCGTATAATGCTTTATTTTGTTTTGTAAAAAATAATAATGTCTGGCACTATGATAGTTGACATTTGACAGTTGACAATCTAGGCTACTGAATAAGTAGAATCCACTCTATAAATATCTAGTTTCATTTATGAAAGCAACATTATTGATATGAGACTATGGCATTTATATTTCTTGAAAAAATAAGGCTCATTCTCCTCACTTAATTTTTATATTGCATAAAATTTCGATATTTAGGTCGTAATTAGTAGTATCTTTTCATATAAAAAACAGATATAAAAACGTTTGTTTTTGTGTTTTGGAGACCGATTGAACAATATTTTATTAAGTGTGTGATTTTAATTTTCGATTGAAGATGAAACCATTCAAATCAATGTTTAATGATTGTAATAAGATTTACTATCAAAAAACATACAAAGTAAAAATAATTTTAAAGTGCACGTTTTTACCTGTTTTTTTGGTTCATTTCTCTCAATAAACCAAAATAGAGTCAAAACTGTATCGAGTGTTATGCTTTAGCTATGACATAAGTAAAATTTTATATTGAAAAGGTTTGTTTTTTTTCGGATTCAGTAATTATATGTGAATAATTGTATTCTCTATGTAAAAATGGCCCAGGAACCGTATACAAGTACCTAAACACCATGTTTTAATTATTCCATTTTAAGTAAAATGCTGAAATATTGTGTATTGCAGGTATCCGTGAACACAACTATTACTGACCTTCGGGTATACTTGGATCATTTGTTAGCCTCCACCAACATGAAGTGTCTCACACCAGATAAGGTATTTTCATATGTCATGAATTTGTTTTAATTAAATTGAACTCGATTGGATTCGTAGTTAATGACAGTAGAATTTTTGAAATTATTTTATTACGTTTTTTGAAAGCTATCTTCTACGTAACAATAAATGAAACAAATTATTTTGTATGACTAAAATTTTTTTTTCTTCAACCATAATTAATAGTTTAAATCCTTATTAGTTTAATAGACGTCTAGTAAAGAACTTTCCAAGAATTTGTTTAAACGTGGTTTATGTATTATTTTGCAGGCTCTATCCGGTCAATGTGGATTTATGGCGGCCAATCTGTACGCACGATCCATATTCGGAGAAGACGCGCTCGCGAACCTCTCTATTGAGAGTCCCCTTCATCGGACGAACGGGCCCGTTGTTGGACACGTGCGGATACGAGCTAAGAGCCAAGTGAGATTTATCTATATTTATATACATTTATAAATGATTTTTTAATCCTTTAGTGGGTGCTAGGAAGAACCCCGGTAGAATGTGATAGCGAACCCGGAGCCTCTGTAACGCGGCTTTATAGGTATTTGTCGAGGTGTTTTTAGTGGGTATTGTTCACCCAGTCTCTGAATAGCAGAGATTTTGGTGTGGGTCGAGTCCAACATACCCCTGCAACTTTCTAGGGCAGGGGATGCGCAAATGCATTTCCACCTCGAATTAAAAAAAAAAAAAAAAGGGTGCTAGGAAGAAACTCAAGACTTTCTTTAGATAACAAACTTCTTATATGTAAGTCATCCTAAAGCCCATTTGGATATATGGCATCCAACTGTGGGGTAGCGCAAGTGATGACCAACATAAACATACCCCAGCGACAACAGAACAAAATCCTAAGAGCAGTTGCAAAAGTACTATGGTATATAACCAACAACGAAGTTCACGAACGCATAAAAATGAGAACTATCAAAGAGGAAATCGGGAGACTGGCAGCTAAATATAAAGAGCGGTTAACTCACCATTACACAGTGTGTGAGTCGACTAAAACGTCACCATATTCGAGAACTAGAAGACCGGCAGTAACTCCAGGCAGAAGATGAGTAGATGCTTCCAATGGGAAGTCATTCCACATGACAGCACCGCAGAACAAATTCGCTCATAGCGTTAGGGGAGACTGCAAATTACCGCAGCGAAAAAAAATGAATTGTTCGTTTGTCTCGCTAAAACTCGAGAATGGCTGGACCGATTTGGATAATTATAATCATGAAATATTTGTAATAAAAACATAATATAAAGAAATTACACGAACTTCAAAATACCTGTCAATAAAATCTGAAATGTCTTTAAAATTACTGAACTGATATTGATGAAAGTTTTAGTTGGAATATTATTCAATTAAAAAAAATGATCATCTTAATGTGACTTGGCGATAATTTGAGGAAAGTATAGATAGGTGTCTGCCTAAGATTGTGCCTATTTTAAAATTAGACATATGAGACATATTTTAAATTATTTTTTCATTAAACAATGTTGAGACAAATATTCACAAATTTAAAAATTTGCCTGAACCTATGTATGCGAATAACGCAAGATTTTATATTAAGTACACACACATTGTAAAAGACATAACATTTTTTTAACTGAACTATCTCTTTCTGTCAAATTGTGTTTACGCTGTGATTGAAAGAGATGGACAGAGATTTGGATAAAATGATGTAATAAAACTAAATTAGTTTCTGTGAATAATTTTGTAATTATTTGTGTTACAGCATTGTAAAAGACATAATATTTTTTTAATTGAAGTATCTCTCTCTGTCAAATTGTGTTTACGCTGTGATTGAAAGAGACGGACAGAGATTTGGATTAAATTATTCTTATTTCTATGAATAATTTTGTAATTATTTGTGTTACAGGGTATGGCTCTCAGTCTTGGTGATAAAATCAACTTAATGCAGAAATCACCTCTGCAGAAGCTGTCGGAAAACGTTATCGCCGCCGCATAATCCTTCGTAAGCTAATTTAGTGATTATAATATATTCTAATTTACAGTATAATATTCAAAATTGTTTTTATTTGCATTTATCATGAAACATTGTCAATGAGTATTATAAGTGAATGTATATGTTAATTGATAAATATTATTCTAGTAAATATATTTTTATTTTAACCTTTCATAATTGATTATTTCAAGGATATTTTAAATACTCTTGTAGGATCGTTGAAGTTTATTGGCTACTTATGATTGAGAGTCAATAAACAGAATTGTGTCCCTTTATTTTCAAAATTCTGATATTGTTGTTTTGTGTTCACAGTATAATATCTTAATATACTTTTGATACCTATAATGTTAAATGTGATTTATAAGTGGGGGGAGGGGGGGTAGGGGAAGGTAAAATGCTATGATAAATAAAAATAAAACTACATAATCTTATAATAAATTAGTTTAATGCTGCCACAGGTGTTGGTGGCGAGTTGCCGTGTTGTTACAAGTGAACATAATATAAATAATAAAAATAATTTATAATAAGTTAATGGTTATGCAACAGTACAGTCCGCTTCCATCCGGCTCGAGGGTGGCTCCTTAACTTAACGCCTTGAAAAAAAAACAAAAAAAAAAACACTTTATATAAATGATGGTTCAAAATGGTATTGAAATATTTTATATATTTAAAAGTTCCTTATATTACCTATTCCTCTTCTTCCTCCTCTTCTTCTTCCTCTTCTTCCTCTTCCTCCTCCTCTTCCTCCTCTACCTCTTCCTCTTCCACGACTTCCTCCTCCTCAGGTTCAGGTTCGAATTGGGGTTCCTCATCTTCGTCAGGCTCGGCCTTGACGTCTTCCTCGCCTTCGGGGGATTCGAGTTCGCCCTTCTTCTTGCCGGGCCTCTCACCGAACCATTTCGGCAGTCTCGCTAATGTTATAAATGATTTATTAACACTTACTATGAAATATTGTGTATAAATAAATAGTTTCATTCATGGATTATAACGATACGCGTTGCCTGAGCAAGGGATACTTTGAAATGTGCAATCCCTTAATTTAATAATAAGACTTAGGGACCTTTTCACAATGTCCGGATAAGTTCCAAATAAGTTAATTATTACTTATTGGTAGAATAAACTATTGCTGCGTTTCACGACTATCAGATAGCGCTATTCGTCAAAAAACCCGAAGTTTCTTATTCGGAACTTTTTTTTTCCGACTAATTTATGTCTTGCATTGCTATTGGTACTTTATCCATTGTGAAATAGACCTTTAGTCAAAATCAGCTTTTAGATTAATTTCGTTCTAAAAACCTTAACACAAGATAAGAAAGACCGATATAAAAAAATCAATGGAAGTTTTCATAAAAAATCACGCTTAGCTTTTCGGAATATATGAATGACAACACAAACATATTAAATTAAGGGTCAATTTATACAAATGCAGAGTAGTACAAAACTGATCATAAAAAATTCCACCTTAACTCTATTCAAGACGCGCGCATTCTCGCTGTTAAGATTGAATATGTTATAGTATTGTCTTTTATTAACATAACTTTTTCTTTAAATTGAATTTGTTATGTTCAGTTTTGGATAAACGGGACTCGTCGCTACTATGAATTGACCCTAACTCTAACGACACAATTATTAGTTCCACATTCACCGAATTTCTAATAATGTGGGAATCACATATATGGGATTGTGTAGTGTAATGTTGACGTCTGATGCATCCGATGTCATTTGGCTGACTATTTTTTAATCTACGTTAGGTTTTATTTTCTTTATTCATAAAATAAAAGTAGTAATTGCACTATTAAAAGAAAGTATGCTTACGTCTCTTTCTGTCAAATTGTGTTTATGCCGTGATGGAAAGAGACGAGTACTTTAGTTAACACGTTGCAATTAGATGATTTAGTTTTATTGAATAAGTATAAGTTTTTATAGCTTTAGCAGTTATTACTTTAGCGATTTTATAAGCTTTAATTGTCCAGCTTTTTAACTGAAATTTAGAAAGATCTTTAGCATTTATTTTCCCAATACTAAGCCTTTTTTAAGCCAGCCTCACTTACCCTTCTGCCTGCCACCGAACTGGTCGGCTCTCTCCTGCCACACCTTCTCGATGAAGTCCTTGTTGAGTTTTTCAAGGTCCTGTATCGGGGTACATGTTATCACAATGGGAAACATAAAGGGAATAGGTGATACTCGAATTATTCAATTGATCAGTTTAAATATCGAAAGTTTATTTTGAACATCTATCAGAGATTTTTTAATATATTCTGATCAAGTGAATAATATGAACAGTGGTTAGGAGCATGCCTCATGACAATGGGCCACTATTGGCGTGTGGGGACACAATTGTATCTTAGAACACCACATCGCCTTACTTTTATTTCGGTTAGCGAACTGCTCAAGTTTCTCCTTCCATAACTTATCCATATACTCCGATAATTGAGTATCGTAACCCTGTATAATATTAACATTAATTTTTACTCTGAATTTTCTTTACAATAATAAATTAGTCAATTAAGTACCACAGGTTCATTGAGCTTTTTCATACTCGAATATTACATTTGAACGCCGTATATAAGTAAGATCCTTCTTAGAAACTTTCTGATATTAACACATATTAAAATATATTCATTTGCTTTGTCAGTTGATTTTATACTTACACCCTCGAATAGTTTCTTCTTGTCGTCATACGAGCGCGTGTCAACGCGCCTTTCATATTTCGACGCGACTTGGATTTTAGGCTGAAAGAAATATTTATATGAAAAAACTAGCGGATCCGACAGACGTTGTCCTGTCTACACGTCTTTAATTTCAAAATTTCAATTTTTAATAAGCCATTTTGATGAAAATTATTATTCAAATGTTATGACAATATCTAACGATCCAGCACATGGTCACACACGATATAACACAATGATAACAAAACTTTTTTTAAATTTCGGGACAGACTAAAATTTAAATTCGAATATTATTTAAAATTTGACACTGCGATGGTAGCGCCGTCTGTCGGATCCAATGTAAAACATTCCAAAATCAACAACAACTAATAAATTGAAAATTAATTAAAAAAACATTGTCCAGCGGACAAAATTGTGAATCTAAACCATTCCCAGATCCCCTTGAACACACACAAAAAATTTCGTCTAAATCGGTCCAGTCGTTTAGGAGGAGTTCAGTCACACGCACACAAGTAATATATATATTAAGATGTCCAATTGGCTAAATTATGTGTCATCATATGAAGCTAAAATACTTACGGGGTGCTTGCCTGTGAGTGCCTCGGGGTCGAGTCCCTTCTTCAGAGCCTTGTGCCTTAACTGTTGCTTTTGTCTTTCTTTGAGCTCTTTTAACTGTAGGAAAATTATTATCAATGAAATTGAGTGAATTAATTTGTTGGATACTCTTAAGATTTTCCAATTTAATGTATCTCGTAAAGTTAATAGACATTTGGATTTTTTTTTAAATTTTACTGCATTTGACGCAGCAGGTTTTTATCGAATCGAAGAAAAGGTTAACTCACGTCGTAGTCCTGCCTCTTTTGTCTCTCCTCAAGATCGTACTTTTCGGTTTCGAGCTTGATGATGCATTCCCAGAGTTCGGTGGCCTTTTGGCGAAGCTTGTCTACAGACAGACCTTCGATGGTCAGGGGCTTGATGCGGATGGATAGGGAGATTTTCTTTTCCTCTTCTAGTTGTTCCTTGGTCTTGTTGCGCTCCAGTTGAGCATTGCTAAGGCCGAACTGTAAACGTAGACTATTAGAGTACCATGTTTGCCAGCAATATGTAGCGATGTGAGATGCTTTATTAAACAAATTATATGTATGAATTTTGGCTATCTAACGTATCCATGCATTTGAATCAAAATTGAAAGTAGTTTCAAAGCCTAAAATTTACTGTGATAAACGTATGTGCACTCACGTTGTCATTCTTCTTCTGGATGGTGAAGTTAGGTCCGGTTTTGTTAGAGGCATCCTTCATGGCCTGAAGCATAGCCTGCCTCTTCTTTTCGGCCTCCTCGAGCCTCTGTCTCTTCTCTTCGATGTCACGCTGTTTCTTCTCCTCTAGCTCGCGGACTCGCCTCTCTTCCTCTTCCTTCTTCTTCTGGGCGAGGCGTTTCTCTTCTTCCGCGCGGGAGACCTATAAAAGCGACAAATTTTATTTATGTTGACTGAGTTTTAAATTCAATTATTTATCTCGTAAGTATAAGTTACCTTGCGCTTGGCCTGCTTCTCCTTGAGACGTTTGAGCTCATCTTCTTCCTTGGACCTTTGTTTACGCCATTCGTTAATGTATTCCTTCAGCTGCTCATCTAGATCAGACCGCTTTTGGTCTTGACGCTGTAAAACATTTATGATTAGTACACGGACATGATAATTAAAACATATATTTAAAGGGTGATTTATACCTTAATGAATTCTGGATCTCCCTCACTGCTGGAAACAAAATTTTAATTAATAACACTTCCAGGGAATGAGTCAAATTATTGACTTTCGGTAACATTTAGCTTTAGTTAATATAGTTAAGTTGTAGTCGTACAGTTTATTGACTTATGTAACACATAAAGTGCCATTTGCTTATGTGAACATGAAAATTTAAATATATTATATATTATATAATATACACATTGTATTAAAACATTTAATCGGAATTATTGTGTATGTGTACCATCGTGATATTACGCAATGGTTATGAATATTTAAATTGAAATGTGGTTTTAAAGACACAAATGTTTAATGAAAACACAAAAATTAGGACGTTTACGGTTTCCATGCGAATATTTAAATCCGAATTTTAGGTATTCGACACATAGATGTGAAACGGCGCGGGCGCATCGCGAACATCAGAAATAGAACGCGTAGATCGTTAAAAATAGACGTCGCGGCTTGCTCAACATTTAATGTTCGTTCGGAAAAATTCTGGCAAAAATAAACGTCCGCGCCGTTCTAGTTATTTATTATGGGATTACATTTAGTTAGTGACACCAGAGAGCGGTGCGACTTACGCGATCGACGGTCTACTCCTAGAAACAGAAAATAACAATCAGCATCAACCACATCGTCGCCGTATTCGTTCATAACACTGTATACAAGCGTAGGATTACATAGCACATTCAAAGATTCCGAAACAAAATTTATTATATATTATACTAGGTACTTGAACGGCAAATCATTGTATTCTTAGTGCGTTGATTATTGCCACACACGGCTAAGCGAAGCGCTGAAAGTTTGAAGTACTGAAATCTACTTACTCTTGTTTGGGAGCGGGCCTATTGAGCGGTTGCAGGAGCGGGAAGGAAAATAATCAATAATTAATATCGTATTCTAATATAATAACTAAAGCTAAACACATATAAGCGAAGACGGACAGCACGACAGAGAGTTGTTAATAAAAAAAAACTGTCGAAAGCGATGGCAACTAGCGTCCGAGTGAGTTCATAGCTAATAAAGCATCGACCGAGCACTAAAAGCAACATTGTCTTAGCCTATCGAGCCAAGCGTGCGAGTGCCGCCGCGAAAGGGCGCGTCACTTACTTCCTGCAACAAAGATATAGGATACGGTGAGGCGTGCATCAAACCTGACACGACAGAGAACTGAAACTAACTGAATTTACAGTGGTGACACTAAGTGATAGATCTCATCTAGATAAGGCTTTAGAAGAAAGGCAGAGAACCCTCAAGCTTAAGTCTCAAATCAGAGCTAACTCGAAGGACGCGTTCTGCTGCGCTACTTACGTCTCTACGACTTCTTCTTCTACTTCCTCCTCTTCGGAGCCACTGTTGAGAAAATACACCGTTTATATTTTTACATAATTTTGGATAAGGTACATGTTAGCACATTATAGGTTCATTCTGATGTGGATTGTACAAAATTGGGGCAAAAACATAGGGTCATTCAATGCAAGAATTATGAACGTGATAGTGTATTGATTTTAACTGTACCTTGTAATATTTGTTTTAAAATAATGTATCACTTACGAATATTCCTCTTCGTCAGACATTTTGGTAATGTGTTACTCTGAAAAAAAAATTGGTCTGTAAATAAACAGGTTCTTATATTAAGGGTCGATTGTGTTACCAAGATTGAACCAAGACTCGTAAGATTCATAAAATTTTTGACGCGCAAAGTCTCGTTTCTTAATTACCCTAAGATTAGACTTAGCTGTAAGTATGACTCCCGTATATCATATCGAATACATTGGCACATAGTTTTTTGTAATATTGATTGTACGCGTTGGATATCCTTCATCTTAAACTCGAAATATTTGGCTACAGCCACTAGTGACGTAAATCCGTAACTATTCGAAATGTGTAAGTTATCCTCACAATGTAGACTTAACAATACAAATTGGCTATGAATCAAAATATTGTACTGTCGATATAATAAACATTGTTTTAACCTTCACGTTATGATAGAATTATTACTTGTTTGTTATATCTTTACTCTATTAAATAATGAGTAGATATAAAATCTTTAAATATCTTTATATCTACTGTTATTTATTAGGGCAGTCGATGTGTTCGGCTAAATTTTACGGATACCTTACGAAGAAAGTTTCAAGGTCAAATTTAAAAACGTACGAATGTGCGAAATTTATAATTTGATCTCCTTTCAACACATGTTACTATTGTTCGCCCCTAACTATCGTTATATTGATGATACCATATCTATCGGTTCCCTAAGGAACAGTTAATCATAATTATTTAACTCGAACTTATAATCCTCGAAACTGGCAAAAGAGAAGTTACTTTTTCGAAAATATTTTATACTTTATTTGCAAAGTATGTAATTTGAAATATGAGCGTATTGTTTACAGAAGGTTATTTTTGGCGGTTTTATCTTCTAACCAACGGGAGCACCTACGGACGGCGCTGGCACGCGTTCAACAAGTTTATATTTGGCAGTATCGGATTGTGCTTGGAGATATCGTCTTGCGGAGCTTAATTTTTTTAAATGGCAACATTGTAGTTCTAAATTAGTTATAGTTACTAGTTTAAGGGGCACTGAAGGGGTTCAAAATTTCATTATCTTGAAGAGAAATGATAGATTAAAGATCAATTAAGTAATAAATATGCATATATATTTGTATATAATGACTATGACTGGTATTATAACCTTCAGGCTTTCTGTTTTAAGGTAATATATGGACCAATATATAATTAAGTATGGATTCAAATATTACACATACAATTACTATAAAAAAAAATCTCAAATATTTAGACTAAGGTTAAATTTTGTTATAATAAACAGATACCTTATTTGACTAACTCGGTCGGTACACAGTTAAATACTATACTCAAACCTCAATCTTAAACTAATTTATAATGTATTATTTTCACAATTCATCAAGTGTACAGTGTGTAGTGTATGTGTATATACTTATTATCCAAAATGAAATCCGCGTAACATAACTCCGCTAAAAGCGTTGACGTAAAACCAGATTTGGCAATCGTTTAAAAGTCCATCTGCACGTAAACTACACACTGTACACTGCACTTCACTGCACTTACGTCGCACGGGTAGAAAGCGGTCAGTCAGTCTTACACTGGTGCAGACTGGCAGCAAGACGTTGGAATGTGGAGTCCGCGGCGACCGGGGCGGCTCTGAACGCTACGCGGTTTGTTAGCGCTCGCCCCGCGCTTGATATTTTTAGCCGCGGTCAATTTTGAGCTGATCTCGGCCAGCTCCGGTTTCTGTAGTACACGTTAGTCTTGCACCGGACGTGAAGGGCGTGGCTATTAGGTTTTATTCAATCACAGTTTAGGTTGTTCGTTTGAATCACATGCGATTCGGTAATCGGGTTGTGAAGTTGTTTACGAAATGAATTAGATACTAATAGGGTCGGTGGTGGCGAAAACTTTATCTTCTTATCTTTTACTTATAACTTTAATAAGATGGGCTGAATTATGAACAGATACATACACATAATACATCCTGTATGTATGTGTATGTATTAGATGCTTAATGTTTTATGAATATAAATATACTTATACAACGACCTTATTTGGTCTGGACCCAAGATGTCTGTATCGGTTTCTGGACCATTTGCAATATGCAAGTAAGAGATCAGCCTCCTGGGTCATCCTTCTGACACAAGCAGTTGTCTCTAAGGCAAGCAAGGAAAATGCGCACATATAGTTAGAAGTTCATTCATTTCAATCATTAAATCTGATATTGAAACAAATTAGTAGCTTCTTTTTAAAATATTTGCATGAATCATAAAAACCTCTGTGATTTATTTAGTAAAAACTTCGTGGTTGTTTTTTTCTTTTTAATAGATAATGTTTTGACAGTTGAAAAAGAGAACGCACGAGTGCGGAAAAGGTAAAGAAAAATAACGAGTGTGTAATAGCCGTCATCCCAAACGCTATACGTCCCTGCAATACGCCACATTTAGAGCAACTAATACAACTCATGCAGTAAAGTACCTAGATGGACATTCCTTATCACGGTACATTAGTTTTTTCAGTACTTTGCTTGTCAATGCTTTTAAGTGGCAATCGTGCATATAAAGTTTAAATTGCCATAAGAATAATAAAAGTCGAAAAAAAAAATTTCTTGCACTAGTAGACGGGTTTCTTTGTATTGTATCGTAGATACATACTTACTAAAAATGTACATACTATATTGTGTAGTATTTTCTATAACATTTTGATGTATGTGCCAACATAAACACAGGACACCAAGAAGAAAACAGACGACACTCAGAACAACAAGACGAGTGAACATGTATTTTTTCCCTTGAGCGTTTCTATAAGAATATAAATTAATTACTGTTGTATGTGAAGAAAAACAACTTAACAAAGATAAAACTGGGTTGTGATTTATAACAAGACTAGATAGAACATCCCATAAATGGTGACCCCGACGTGATCTTTTTCCAAAATGAAGTTCCCGATGTGTTTTTTTTTATTTCTTTACAATGAACGACGGAGACCTCTTATTCTCATTTGAAACCTTTACAACAATAAGTTGAAGGTCTCGCAACAAGGTATCCAAGATCTCGTTCTCAAAGCCCTTCTCAACCTCGCTCCAGATCTTCCTCTGGTACCAAACTATGTTTCATGGCAGGTTTTCCAAAAATACCATAGGGAAAAACCAGGGAAACGGGCAGATCAATCAGTACAGGCGGCATCTGATTGTGCAATCCACGGCCGCCGACTATTCGTGGTTGATGCCAGGTCCGGCAGAAGGGTTAGATTTAAGACTAGGGTAGATTTGTAAATCTTAAGTTTTAATTTGTAATGTAAATTTTCTGTACATTTTTATGTAAACCTTTAAGTACCTTTAATTTTATTGTTATATACTCTCTACTTAGCTTTCCTGTCTCCGTAGGGGGGTGGTGTAGCGTATCGTAGATACACACTAAAATGTACACACTATATTGTGTAGTATTTTCAATAAGATTTTGATGTATGTGGCATCAAATACAGGACACTAAGAAAAGAAGAAAACAGACGTCACTCAGAACAGATTTTTATGCTCCGACCGTGCATGACCTACGATAGCGTAGTCTTCGCGCACTGTGCCCCCTCGCATATCCACCGGCTACAGGTGCTACAATCGCGTTTCATGAGAATCACGACCGGTGCACCCTTTTACGTGAGAAATGTCGATCGCCACTACCTGGAGCTCCCTTCAATAGCCCAATGGATGAAGTTGGCGTCCAAACGCCACTTCGACAAGCCTAAACACCATCCTAAGTCCTAACCCATTGGTGCGTAAAAGCATCAATTACTACCCCTTCCCGACTAAAAAGGCTCGCAGGAGGCCCCGACACATTCTAACGGATCCGGATGATCCAATTACAATAGCAAACAACAAATTAAAAACCGCCCACGCGGCCAATAATAATAAAAGCAGCAACAATCAGACTAGGGTTAAAAACCACCTTCACCGGAGAAAGAACCTTTACTTCGCATTTCGATCACTCCAGTGAGCTTCCGTCCTGGCCTTCAGGCGATTAACCCGCGACGGCCCAAACCGAGTTTCGAGTCTCACAAGAGACGCGACAGTTGCGCGAGTCGCGGAAAGCCCACTCTTTCCGGATAAGCTAAGCTCGCCAAAACAGCCCGTGCTGAGCTGTAAAGGCCCTTAAGGCCAACAGCGAGATTCCATTCAAAAATAAAACAGATTTTTAAGACGAGTGAACATGTATTTTTTCCCTTGAGCGTTTATAAAAGAATATAAATTCATTACTATTGCTTGTGAAGAGTAAACCACTTAACAAAGATAAAAATAGGTTGTGATTTATAACAAGACATTATTTAAAAGAACACCCATAACTTTCTAGCTACAAGCCAATTTATTTTATGATACATGCATCTGTCAGTCTTATTTTCAACTGTCAATACATTTCACAATAAAAAGTGTCAGTTGCCAGTTGCCATTTGCCAATTATGATTTCGCAGTTCACACATGTTTTTCATGTGTTTACCTTCTCAGGACGTTAAACTTTGTGTAAATTGTTGACTTATTACATTAAAATAAATAGAATATTAACGAAATTTCCTATTAAGTTATAAAATATTAATAATTGAATCAGTTCCGTATAATATTCCAGAAAAAAAAAACAATTTTTGTGATGTTTAGTGTATACGCAGTTTAGGTTAGGAAATTTAAAACAAATTTTAATAATATAAAATGTTTCAAATACCCGATTGGGAAGACAGTGTACCATCTTCAGATATTAAGTTCGATGTAACAACTTCGGTGAGTAATCATTATAGAGAGTCAGGACTTAAATTCATGAAGTTTTAATGAGTATTTGTCTATTAAATAATTTATATTTTTTCAGAAATATAAAAAGAAACACAATAGTAAAAATATTGATCATGCCACTCAAGTTGATACTAAAAACAATAGTATGATCCCACACAATGGACTTTCAAAATCAAATAAAAATAAAAATGTTGATGAAACCTTATTAAATGGAAAAATATTGAATTATAAACGCCCATTGTCATCAAACAAACAAATGGAAAAGAATGAGAGTCCTCATAAAAGTGATATCCATTCCAATATAATGGGGAGATTTGTTCGATTGAAACCACCAAATAACTTGGCAGAGCAGACAGTAGTTAGCAAAAATCTTAAATCTAATAATATAAAACAAAAAAAAATGCAGAATACTATGAACAATAAAAGAGAATCTGATAAATTGAAAACTATACAAATAAGTCCAAAGCAACCTTTGACTAAAATTAATAATAATGATGTTGATTTAAATGAAAGTTTTGATCAAAGTTTAGATACAGATCAATTAGATGAGGTCATTATTAATGCCAAGAAAAGAAAACTGAATTCATTTAATAATAAAGAAGAAAAAGATGTAGTAGAGATGTTTACTGAAAGCAGCAAGCCACTTTCAAAGAAAAAGGCAGTGATAAAGAATATGTTACTTAAAGTTGGTCACAGAAACACTGTGCAAGTAAATGGAAACAGTTTAAGAGAAAGAATGCTACAGCGGCTGAAAGGTACTTATTGTAATATTCTAGCTGAATACTTTTATGATCTTAGGTTAAGTTATGTTTAAAAAAAAACTTTACTAAGTTGAACTTCAACTGATTTCATTTTTTCTATAAAAGTGCATGCATGCCAGCACATTCTTGGTTTTACTCAGACTTGTGCTTTAAACAAAATCCAGCCAGTCACTTGAAGCTTGATGTGTTAGGGATGGATTTGTGTTTATCATTGATTCAACAGTTAAGGTGAAACAAAAAGTGGAGTCAGCTTCCTATTTGAATATTTTTATATATAAATTAATAGAATTACAGATCAATAATATTTCTTTCAGCTGCTCAATTTAGGTATATAAATGAGAAGTTATATACATCATCAGGATCTGATGCTGTAAGGTTATTCCAAGAGGATCCTGATGCTTTCAAAACATACCACCAAGGATACCAACAACAGGTCAAGAAGTGGCCTGTTAATCCAATTGATCTTATTGTTCAAAGGATTTCAAAGATGTAAGTCATTTACTAAAAGGGTATTATCTGTAATCAGATATATTTAAAGAAACCAGTATTGCTTTGTCAAATAGTATGGTGTGAAATAATTATAAATGAAACCTTATATTCTAAGTTCCATTTCACAGACCAGTAGCGGCACACACACATATTTACAGTTCACACCTAATATACAAAATACACAATAATATATAAAAGTAAAAGATAATGACTAACTGAACTGTAATATTCAAAACAGCTTGTACTTGCATTAAATATAATCATTGTCATAATATCAAACAGACTTGATTTCAATATTTCAGGCCAAGAACCCACCTCATAGCTGATATGGGTTGTGGAGAAGCAGTACTATCTAAACGAGTGGCTCAGAAAGTCCGTTCTTTTGACTTGGTGTCATTTAACTCTGATGTGGAAGTTTGTGATATTTCTCATACACCATTATTGGCCAGCTCAATGGATGTAGCAGTGTACTGTTTAGCATTAATGGGCACAGATCTCACACAATACTTGGTTGAAGCCAACAGAGTGCTGAAGACTGGGTCAGTATTTTCATAACATAATATCTGTAGTCATGCAATTTTTTAGCATTTAATAATTTTTCTGATATGGTATTGGAAGCACTTGACTATTCATATATTATGATGCAGTAAATTTAAGAAAACAAATAGTGATTCATTTTGAAAAACCAAAGAAAACAATTAAAACTGAAAAATATTGCACATATTTTTGGAACCACAATAATGTAAGAAAACCCTTAAAAGAAAAGGTTTTAACTGGGGTTTCAGATGTTGAATATAATATATAAATATCAAATAATTAAACACACTAAATTCTATAATATCACATACATTAAAATCAATATGAGATTGCCATTAATGTAATTTTTATTATTTCTACCTATTACAGTGGTTACCTACTTATAGCTGAAGTAGAAAGTAGATTCGACAATGTGGACACATTTATCGCAGAAGTGCAGAAAATTGGTTTCTCTCTCAAAATGGTGGATAAGAATAACCAAGTATTCTACTTCATGGAGTTCACCAAGATTCGGGAGGCTCCCAAGAAGTCGAAGTTACCTTATTTGACTTTAAAACCATGTTTATATAAGAAACGATAAAGACAGTTTGACATAATGTTTTGGCCTTTTATTTGAACCTCTCAAAAACCCTACCAACAGTGGTGACTGATAAATTAATGGAGGATATTTTTCCAACAAATAAATAACACAAAACAATTAATAGATGTTATTACTGTTAAACATTAGTGTTAGCTTATTTAAAAAAAGTAAAGCTAAAAATATTGTAGGCATAGTATTTATTTGTTCAAACTATCTAAAAGAATCATAGAGACCGAACTTTGAACTAGTAAGTCAAACTAGATCAGTCTCGATCAGATCGCCGGCAACGCACTCGCGAGCACTCTGGAATTGAGAGTGTCCATGGGCGGCGGTATCACTTACCTACATCAGGTGAGCCTCCTGCCCGTTTGCCCCCTGTTCTATAAAAAAAAAGTCTTGGACAATTTAATATCTTTAGAAATCGAATGCGCCATCCCTAACTAATATAACTACCTATTGTACATTATCGGAAACGAGAATGTTATATCACAATTTTTCAGTATAGCAAAAAACTAAAGGGATCCTTTTAGATTTAAAAAAAAATCAGTGGCGCTATAACCTCTTTAGGTCTTGGCCTCAGATTTCTGAATCTGTTCCATGAACATTTTTAAATCTAATAGGCAAGTAGGTGATCAGCCTCCAGTGCCTGACACACCTCGTCGACTTTTTGGGTGTAAGACAGTCGGTTTCTCACGATTTTCCTTCACCGTTCTAGCAAATGTTAAATGCGCACATAGAAAGAGTCCATTGATGCACAGCCGGGGATCGAACCTACGACCTCAGGTATGAGAGTCGCATGACGAAGCTACTAGGCAAACACTGCTCTTAATTTAGATTGAAGTGTGTGAAAATTGCCAACAATTAGTTTGTGCTTGTATTAATTAACCTGATTATTTATGTAACTAATTTTATGTTAAGCTATTTATTTTACGTACTGTTCATGCTAAGTCCGCTGTATCAAAACTCAAACGAACATATACTTTTGATTTTGGCTCTGCGCTCAACGACACACATAAAATCTTATAGGTATGGTTATCAGGATGAATACTTTGTATTCCCGGACATTCAAAGTCAAATCTTTCTTAATCATTTATAATTTTCTCGTAATTTGTGGAAGTATATTATATGAATAAAACGATAAATTAACCATTGTAATTCATTTTTTATTATTTATTTAAAAAAATCACATCTTTAACTCATCCATTACTTCTTCTGCATCTGCTCTTAGATTCTCCACTTTTTCTATTAACATCATCTGTAAAATAAATAATTTTAATAAGTGCCCGATTTTTTTACAAACATCTCGGAAATTACAAGCCACACGTTTACAAAATTAGCACATTAACGTGCTTGAAATCCTAATCTCTAATATAATTAAATTCCAACACGATATAGATATCTAAGTAACCTTACTTTTGAAGTCGGTTTAAAATTTGAACACGTTAGAATACGGCCTTAGACATTACCCTTGCAGCGCTGATAAGATGCTGTGCTGCAGTCCGCGAGAGATGTTGCACAGCCGAAGATAAACTTTCCTCTGACGCACGCGCAACTTCTTCGACGCGACGAAATCCAGCGCGGTACAATTGCATCGCACGAGCCTGTATCAAGTAATTGGAACTAAGAACATTAGAGAAACAAAAAATCATTTTAAAAACTTACAGTTGAGACGTAAGATTTTTTAATCCTTCATTAAATGGCGAACGTGAATTCAAAAATTAACGACATAGATGGCATCTACTTCAAAGAAGCGCAAAACTCTGATATTGAACTTAACAAAAAATATTTTGGTCCTTCAAGCCGGGCTGTGAAACTTACCTTCCTTACGGCGGGTAGCTCCATCAATTGTTCCAGCTCCGGCATACTACAAGTGCGCAGTCGCACCGCAAGATCGTGGAACAGGGCTTTATAAGGCCATAAAGGCGACAATTCGCCGCAAAGGCGTTCCGCACTACTTGCGAATGCGCACGCCGATGTGAGTGCAGCTTGTACTAGCCCGCGGGATACACCATATCTAACACACACAAAATAAAAAAGTTTTCAAAAACGTATTTTTAGATATAATATTGTCGCACTGAAAAGATAAGGATATCCTCTTTCAAACTAGTTAGTGAATGCTTCTTTAAATAAATAAATAAAAATTTAGTTTATTTGACTCAAAACAAACATTACATTCTATATACAATATTCAATGTGGTTGAGATATGAGATATGAATTTAATATCATTATTTAGTATGGAAACTAATATTTGAATCATTTTTTACATATGAAAAAACCTACTTATATTAAGAGTCAGTTATAAGTGTTATTTTATAATAAATAAGTATAACAATTTATTTATGACAGAAATATGGTTGTGACACAATGGATTGAACGCTAGTCTCCACAATAGGCATATAGACATGGGTAACTAATTTACTATTATTCCGTGGTACATGGTTAAAAGAATTTTTATTAAAAACAAGTAGTATTTGTTTTACTTCTGAATGTGTGAGTGAGTATAATAGTGTGGCTGAGAGTTTTTTTAAGCGTGGGCTGTTTTTGTAATAGTTTTGGATCCTCAGAGCCATACCAAAATATGGAAGAATGCCTTTGTAGAATCGAAATCCAATTTGCGTAGTTTTTGTTTTCGGTGAGTTTATACCTGAAAAGTATCACTATGGCAGAATCCATAGATTGGGAGACTTTATTAAGAAGTTTCTAATTGTAAAGCAAATTTAAAGTACAGTACTGACTTGTCAGCTACGTCTGCGACTGGAGTAAGTCTCCAAAGGTCCCGAAGCATCAGAGCTATGTAAAAACGATGTAGGACCCTCTCCGGTATATTCTGAAATATTAATAAAATTTATTTATTTACATACTAATTCAGAAATACAATATATTTAAAAAGAAAGGTTTTTCAGAAATACAATATATTTAAAAAGGTGTGAGTAAAAAATATTAAATTAGATAAGATGAGCGCAAAAATTTTAGAATTACACAGAATTACTAAGGCAAAAACAATGGAGCAAAACAAAGCAATAAAAACATATGTGAAGTAAAAAAGGGCACATGATTGATGATAATTTAGATCAGTTAGATCAGTTAGTACGAATGTTATAGATCGACGTGGACAGGTAATGTACAGTAGGCAGACTTTTGAAGAAGATATAGAGGAGCTAATCAGATATGAACTCCCTCTTATTAAATGTAAAAGAACAAACGGTCAGGAAGCTCATCTGATGTTAAGTGATAGCGTCACCCATGGACAATGTCAATGCCAGAAAGCTCGCGAGTGCGTTGCCGGCCTTTCGAGAATTGGTACGGTCTTTTCTCGAAGAACCCTTAATCGAATTAGTTCGGAAATACTTCAGTGCGAAAGAGTTCTACATAGTGGTGGAGCGCGGCAAAACTGTCTTAAAATTTTTGAAATGCTCAGTTGTGGAATGACGGACGGAATAGCTAAGACTTGAGTCTGTCAATTAAAAAAAAATTAAGACATTGTTCATCTTTTGTTTTTCTTTCCTCATAAAAACGTTAAATTTGTTTGCCTACCCATTTTTTGTATGTACTATTTATTACTACTAAATATGACTTTGCTATGAAAGCCTGGTTATCCATATCACAGGTTACCTAGTTTGGAAACCAGTCTCCCAATACCGTCACAACTGTAATCTTATTTATTGTTGTAAATGTTATATGGGAGAAAAATAAATAAATAATTATTATTATCTTTGCAAAGAATGTGGTACATTTAGTTTAATCAATTATAAAAAAAACGCGTAATCAAGCATAAAAAATATATCATTTATAATAATGTGACAAGTTAAATTATTTAAAATTGTTGTCAAAACCCATGGTCTAAATAATAATAATAATAAATAATAATATCCATCTTGGCTTTCAATTGAAAGTTCGTATGATTTTTAACCTTTCATTCATTACAATATTCGTTATTCTAAATGAGTTTTTTTGCTTTGCTTTGTTAGATTATAAAATTGTATGAAAAAATTATTAAACGCAATATTTTTGCGCAACATAAACAATATACTTCTACCCAATGGGGCATGGGGCAGATATTTCTGTCTACTTCATTAATATTTTTAAGTTAAAATCTCACCGTTATAGGTTTTCCTGTAATCATGCGAACTGCATATCGTTCTGTTATACCCAAAACCCTTGCAGTTTGCGATGCTTCTTCATCGAAACCACAATACAGTGAGTAGTAGTGGCGGTAGTCTGGCCGCACTACTGTATCACCGGTTACCAGGTAGAGTAGATGGAGGCTCCCAAGTAGTACTAAGCTTTGAGAGGCATGATGTATGTCTTCGAGAAACTGCCGAGCTATTTCCAGTTCAAGACAACCTGAATTTTTATGATTTTCTAGAGAAACTCTATAGAATTTAAATAAAAACTATTTTTTTCGTTACAGCCTTGAAATTACTTAAAACTATTTTTTATAAAAGTATTTTTTTATTTCTGTAAGAGGACTGTTTTGAAAAAAAAAACTGCTTTCATAACAGATTTAAATGATCGGATCTCTTATGACAGATATGAAAGAAACGAATTTCGGAACGAGTCTAAAAATATATGACAACCAAGTGACAATTTTTTATTTTTAATGAAATGAATTTATTTATTGAAATGTGTACTTATGTATATGCGTTAGAAGTTATACTTCTTTGGAAATATTTTTTTCTTTGTTTAAATGCGCCATGGACTTATGTCACATGGCAACATTGCATAGTACATATATTTTCAACACATACTTGAATCCAATAAAAACATCATAGGATGCATAAAATTGTGTAACAGGTACTGTAACTGTTACTGTAACAGGTACCTAACAGGTTAGGTAAAAATTTGAGACAGACTTTTTAAAATAAATTTCTGCTCTATTAGCTAATTTCGGTTTGACGTTGATTTTTGAGACACCTAGATTTTTCCATAAAAAAATTGTAAACATTTACTCCTAACAAAGAAAATGAAAGACTTACTTTTTATCGCCGCTTGTCCAAGTTTGCTAACAACTAATTTTAAGTCGTTATTAATCATATCCGTCGTTTGTCCTGTTTTACCGACAAATTCCAAAGCGCCACTCTTTAATAACGCTATTAGATTTTCTTCACACAGTTCTTCTATATTGAGGCTCCTGTGAATTTTATTTAGGGTAAAATATCAGTGTTAACGGACCGTATGTTGGCCTATTAGATTTATAATAAAAGTTATACAATTAATTGTTTTAATAAATGAAAAATAAAACTCAATTGACTAAAAATTCACAGGTAGATTAATAAAGAAATATTAACGGACTAGAAAAATAAAAGTAGTAATTTTAATAATGTTATTCGTTTTGGCTCTTGCGGGGTAGCCATGCTGTTTAACTTATAATGCAACTTTAATAAACACCTATGACGAAAAAAAGAAGTTACACAAACTAAAACCAATGTGTGTTGTTGATAACAAAGCCTAAGATAAATTTACATAAATGAAAAAAAAATTAAAGGATTGTGATGTTAACGATGTTCATGTAAAATTGGTTACCATGGTAACACATCTTATAAAAGACAAAACTGCTTAGCAGATAACATCTTTGAACTATTTTTATATTAAATAATAATTTAATTTATTAAGTTTTATCAAAATCAACTTACAGTTCAGTTTTAGCTAGAAAGGTACATCCCAGAAACTCTTTCAACCCTCTCACATCGTTAGCTAAGTTTAACGCAATCGCACTGATAAGAAGGCTTGCGATTGTGGGCCTTAATTGACTGGTTACGGGAGGAAGACCGCCAGATAATACGTTTTTCAATTGTGGCCATTCCCGAGCCCCGCATATTATTATACTTTCACCTGCAAGGTTTTGGAAAATTCATAATAGGGTTTTTTGTGTCTTAAGCATGGGAAAGAGAATATTTTTTTATACATAGGAATCAACAAGCGTTTAGAACGAGTACTGTTTTGGAACCTGATTACCATAAATTAGTTTTGATGGTTCGACAGGAGCTCTAAAGGTGGCGACTGACATTGAATATTCGCTCGATGTAAGCACAAGTCGAATATTCGGAATGATTTTGTCTGTCGGTTGTTACATTACAAGTCAGTCGCCACCACCTGTACGTCCGCCATTTTGACTGCGACTGAGGATGGGATGGAGCACAGGCGAATCGCGAATATTCAGGTATTGTGAGGACTGTTGATGCTCACAACGAACAAATATTCATGCGAATATTCACATCAAGCGATTCGCTGTCAGTCGCCACCTGAAGGTAAGAGAAACTTCGACACAGTATATAAAAATAAAATTCACAATCCTGCGCTCTATTAACAAGATATTTTTATATTTCGGCGAGTATCAGACACATAAGTACCTACTTATGTATTAGAAAAATAAAACATGAAACAAATATCAAGATTGTAAAAAAATGTAAAACATTTCCAGTAAATCTGTGTTTCTTCTTACCAGCATCACAAACGCCGGCTCTACCAGCCCGACCAACCATTTGTCGATAGGACGACAGCGAGATAAATTCGCGGCCTACAAGAGGCGCTCGTAGTATTACACGTCGGGCGGGAAGATTCACGCCCGCCGCCAACGTAGACGTACAACATAGAACTGAGATAACTCCTGCTCTGAAAAAAAAATCCATAGGTTATACAAAGGGGTGAATAAATAATAATTAATTACGACAATTACTGATTCATTTTATGTACAAGATATTGTTTTTAAATTTTTTTTAAATATAAGTATATATATTTATAAAGAAAATGACAAACCGAAAAGCCTGTTCCAGTAGACACCGTTCGTCAGAAGCTAGTCCTGCGTGATGATACGCGACACCTGCGCGTACGCAACGAACTAAGTCCGCGCTCGCACCTTCCGTACGTAACGCGCTCTGTAGCGCTATACGATCTTGTACACGATGGGATAACATATCACTGTAACATAATAACAATGAGGAGATAGTAACGGGTCAAAGGAAAAACGGGTAACCTTGAGTCGAAATAAGATTTAATAATAAAAATAATATTATATTAATATACATAATATATATAATATACAAAAAATCTGTGGCGCTACAATTTCCTGGGTGTATGACATCTGTATCGGTTTCATGATTATTGTCTATTTATTAGGCAAGTAGGTCATCAGCCTCATGTGGCTGACCTTGACTCGCCTTCGACTTTTTGGGTCTAATGCAAGCCCTTATCACGATGTTTTCATCACCGTTCGCATGTTAAATGCGCACATTGGCGAAAAAGCCACTTAGGCAAACATTGCTCCTGCTAGTCTATAAGTATGTGTATTTGTGTGTCTATAGTTTAATTGTCGATAAAATAAATACCTGCGCTGCATATTACAGAGTAATGTTGCGACACTCTGGCAGTTCCTTTTGGTAGGGCAGAACACCAGACAACTGTCTTTTGGCACCACTTCACTCACTAATCCTCCCACCAAGTCCGGATCCATTCTGTATCCAGCTTCTGTGTACTGGAAATATTATGGAATAGTTTTACACATATTTTTAAAAGATTGATATACATACTGTGTGTTGCATTTCGTAGCGTTATTGCATAATGTATTTTTCTCAATTAATGGAGTATCCATCACAAAAATAAAATAAATAAATAAAATAATTTTTAATATAGAGCCCTTCAGCCAAACTTAGAATATCTCTCTAAAGAAAGGATTTTTTTTATTTTTTGATACTCCATACCTTTTGATATTTTCCCTTATAATTGATTTCCTACGATCGATTTTTTCAACAGGCTAGGTAAGTAATGAAACGTCATCGATCCAAGTCGACATTTGCCTAACTGTTTGACGAACTGGATGAACATCTTTCAGGCCGCTAGTTAAAAGGCGCCATTTAGTTAAACGGCTAGGCTGGTAATTGAACGGTAGTTGGCAGCGACATAAGTACATAAACTTAAAAGGAAACTAAACGATCTTACATCAAAAGCTAACTTCCGATCTGGTACCAACTCCATATCTCCTGAACTCCAGACGATCTTGTACAACATGTCACCAAGTTTTACATACTCCGTTAGTTCAACGGGCCGGAATTGTCTTTGAAAGACATCTGCTTGGAGGAAGCCAGCTAAATCTGGGAGATTACCTATTGTAGCACTCATGCCAACTATCTGTATGCCTTCTGAAAATAAGAAGAATTTATGAGCCAATTATATATTGACCTAAAATGTAAAGAAAATTGAAACCTCACACTATTGTACTTACAAAAGGATGACTATTTATGCATAAACTCATTATTTAAGATGTAACGGTTTGACGTACGAAATTCAAATACAAGGAACAGGTATGTCGGCTTAAGGAACAGGTATGTCGGCTAAAGGAACGGGTATATCGTCTCAAGGAACAAGTATGCCGGCTAAAGGAGCAAGTATGCCGGCTAAAGGAACAGTGTGCCGGTTAAGGGACAACAAGCTCTCAAGTAATAAATTAAACTGTTTGAATACTTACTTTTAGCAAATATGACAGTTGAAAGTAGAGTTTCCAGAGTACCTCCTCTTCCTGGTTCTCCAATTAAATGTAATTCATCTACCTAAAAATAATCCAGCTTGTTCTATTGGTCTTTTTATATTGCTTAATAATTGAGTCATTAAATTAAAGGCAGTCATTTTTTATATCAGCAATATTGACTGTTTTTACAACATGACATATATTTATGTACAAGTAACACAAAAATGAATACAATACAATAAATATATAACATATTTTCCCATATAAAATATGAGTATGATAATACAATATAAAATTGCATGTCAGTTCCTTTGTAAGATATACAATTTAATCACCTTAAAAGTTAAAATACTTTAAAAAATCTTTAATAAGTAATTTTAGTAAAAGTCCATACTCACAACAATTAAACCAATTTCATCTAATCTATCTAATTCTATAAGATTCCTTATCAAGGCCAGCCCTTTTTCTATTGTTGCTACATATATACTATTTTTTCTTCTTCTTTTCTTAGGAGGTAAGTGGCCCTTACCACCAGCATATTCTTCTACTAAGAAATCTAATTGTATTGCAAATGGAGATAATGCCCATATCTGAAAAAAGTTTATTGTAGTATGATAACTCAACTCAGCATTGTGAAATTAGAAGTTGCATGAGGTCCTATTTTTCATAAATTGATTTAAAGTATTATCATAAAATTGAATCGAAAAATATATTTATGTAGGTTGAATTGTCCAGAAGTTAGTTGTCCATAATTTTAAAGGTTTGTTTTAGTTTTCTAAGCCAAAAATTAAATAAACAAGCATTGTCTTATATAATCAATAATTTATTGGAGGGATGTCTATGTATGTATTTATATATCTATTTTGATTATAGCTAATTAAATATAAATATTAATAAATTGTCTTTCCCTTGGCCTTATCTCATTGTAGAGATTTTATGTAGAAATAACATATTCAAATTAAGATATATTTTATATAAAGATACAAGTGCTATTTTACTGTAAATACACTTAAGTAAATAACTTTAAGGTACTAAAAGTACTAGAATTACAATATAGTAGTTTTAAAACAGAAAATCTATACTGATTATGTATGTTGTTACCCACATACCTTTTCCTGCACAATTGCTACAAAAGGAAGAATAAATAAGGAATTCCTTTTGCGAACTAACACCTCTCGTAACATTAGCACCTCTGCCACTAATGTCTTGCCTCCACTTGTCGGCAGGGCATATATTAAATTTTGCCTCTTTTTGATTGCATTTAAATTTAAACATTCTTCTTGCCAATCTAAATATGAAATTTCGTTAGAGTAAGGGATTCTATGTTTTAAATAAAAAAGTGTTATAATTGTTTATATAAATACCTACCATAAAACTTTTCAATATTTCTATAAGACTTAAATAGCCCTTTTGTTATTAGAGGTAGACCATAAAAGTTATTAATCTGATTATTCTTTGGTTCTGTTTCATTGGTAGGATAATTTTTGGCAATGATTCCACTCTCTCTTATGTCTAATAAAAAAGAATCTTTTGTTTCAAAATGATCATTATCATTATTACATATAGATTGATTAATAATATTAAAGCTGTTTTCTACATCTTCCTTATATTGATCAGTTTTTTGCTTATCATCAATGAGGTGATTATTTGAGTCAATATTTGAATGAAAACTTTCTTTAAATACATCTTCGGCTACACTAATTGATAGACTATCTTCTCTAGGTTTAGAATCTACAAAACTCTTCCAGTTGTCTATATTATCAAGTATATTATAGGTTTCTAAAACACCAGGAGAACATGGAATATCGCTACAAACGGAACTGTTACAATCTGAATCGCACAGGTACTCTACTTGATTGCATGGTAACGGGGGTGAGTCACAGTTTTCTCTAATTTGTATACGTTTTGAAGTATTTACATTATGTTTAACACTTCCGCGGGTTTGAGTTAAACGTGCGATTTTACTATTTCCAAGTCTACGTCGTTTTGGTGTTGAAGGCGTACAATACAATTTACGGTTATTGTTCATTCTAATATGATATATTTTATAAATCCACTGAAATTTTCTCAGGATTTAGGCATGTAAAACTTAAAAACAAATGAATAACGACATTGTTTTTCTTAATTTAGATAACGGTGTACGGACTACGGACTAGACTAGTAAATATGTAATGATAAATAAAAAATATTTATTTGTATTTTGTGTGACAACAGACAAGTCGGTATTCGGTAAGTCAAAACTTAAAAGAGGCATAGCAAAATGTTAGTTTGATAACTTTGACAGTACAATTTCACATCAAGTAAAATGACATAGATAAATGATTTTATTTTAAACATTAAGTTTATCTGTGGCTACAATTGTTTAATAAAATTAAACCATGTAAAGTTTTTTGTAGTTTGGCGCCATTAGCTCTTATAAACAACATGAATTTAATTTGTTTTAGATCGACAAAAGCATAACGGGACTTAATGCGCATGTATCTTTTAGGCACATGCGCTTTAGAATCGTAACAACTCAGCACAGCTGCACTTGTTATGTGCACCATAACAAATTCAACATCATAAATATGATACTTTCAAGCCAATGTATGAAAAATTATGTGCTACTTATGAAATCATTATAGTTATAATGTACTTATCGCAAACATAAAGTAGTGGTGCGCACTTGATAACGGAATTCATTATTAAGTATTTGTGTTTTACGGTATAGTAAAACAGGTATGTTCTTTTAATAAATATAATTTATTCGGAAATTAAAATGAACTAATAAGTAAGTGGTAATAACATTTGAGCATATTAAAGTATTACATTTGAATGAACAATATATTTTCTTTTTAATTTTTCAAATCATATGTCTCAGTGTTTACTAAAGACCCAACCTATTTATTATGTGTCTGATTTTTTCAGTATACTTTCATTTATCTCAAAATATTTTAATCTTTACATATTTTGGTGGTACATCCACAATATACTTTCGTGACACATGGACGATGGCGAGGTTGAGGAGAGATTCGATTGTAAGTACTATACACTTATATGGTGATATTTATATTACCAAATAATATAACTACCAATATTTCATATTACCCAACTAATAATAGACTGAATATCATATAGGTGATTTAAAATATTAAATATATAATTCTTAATCAGAGTTCAAGCGCTTCCAAGCAACGATGGTATAGGTATACAGACAAGCATTATATTTACATAAATTAACGCATACTATTTAAATTATTTTCATGCTAATAAGCAGTATAATTTTCAGTGGCGTTGGCGGATACAGTGGAGTTTAGTATCACTAGCAGCCCTGGCGCTTATTGTTTATAACGCAGTAGCAAATCTATGGCTCCTTCGCCCAACGTGTTCTGTGCCAAGCACACCCCAACCTGCAGTATTAGAAGGCACATGTGAGCCATGCCTAGATACCGCTCCTAACATGATAATTGACGACGATCCTATATCCAAAATAGATTTGAACCTGGGACGATGGGACGGCTCCCGAACATTCAAGCTATTTGACTATGTGGCTGTTGGTGATTTGTACGTAGATGTATCAGCGAATCGACAGGTCTGCCTCGCAACTCAGTGCTCAATTGAAAGACTTCACGAGTTGCTGCAAATTGCAGTGCATTGGTCAGGTCCGATTTCGGTGGCGGTGTTTGTGGCTGGGGATGAGTTGAGACTTCTTAGAGCGTTTGCGATGTGGCTATTACGTTGTCAGCCAGAGCTGTACTCGCGAATAGTGATACACCTCGCTATGCCGATCGTAAGACCTGGAATTCAAGGGAACCTACCTGTATGGGCAAGGAACTGCAACGCGGAACCTTTGCCAATTGGGGAGAGACGAGCAGATACTGTTGCTTGGAGGGCTAGAAATCCATATCCTCAGAACCACCTTCGGAATTTGGCGAGAAAGAACTGTCACACGCCATACACCTTTCTCGTTGATATAGACATAGTACCATCGAAAGGTATGGCTGAGGAACTCGATAGGTTCCTAACAAAAACACCAAAGTGTCAATTGTGCGCGTATGTGGTTCCAACATATGAGCTTGACAAGCGAGTGGCAATATTCCCTCCGAATAAGAAGGAACTGCTGAGACTATCGAGAAGTAAATTAGCAATACCGTTTCATAGAAAAGTATTTATTTATAATCAGTACGCGTCGAATTTTACCATGTAAGTAAAATTGAATCTGCTGAAAATATCTTGTTCTATTTGGACTTTAGTTTTACATAAATTATACATTAGTGATATCCTATAATCAATCGCTATAAGTCATAACCAAAACGTGTTTAATAATACATGGGAAACATATTGAGCGCTAAGTCTCTACTCTCAGGGCCTGTTTCAAAATGTATGGATAAAGTACCGAATAGCTATGAAACACATAAATTATTCGAAAGATAAAACTCCCGATTAAGATACTTCGCATTTCATGACAAATAGCGCTATCTGACAGTCGTGAAACGCAAAAATACTGTTTATCCTACAAATAAGTAATAAATACCTAGCTTATTTGGAACTTATCCGGACATTGTGAAACAGATCCTAAACAGAACTAATAATGTCAACCTGGGGCCTAAGAAAATTTATTCCCATAAAAAATTATTTGGCAATAGTGGTCACGCCTGCCGCAAACTGACTTTGTCTGTCAAGCACCTGGCCATTAAAAAACATAACAATTTGGTTACCACGCCATCTATCGATAAATGCTTAAACTATATTGTAGATGGGAGGCAACTGGCGGCAACGAAAGCCTTGAAACTCATATCAGCCACAATGTAACCAACTTCGAGTTGCTGTACGAACCTTTTTACGTGGCGTCTGACACCGTACCGTCTCATGATGAGAGGTTCCTAGGCTATGGCTTTACGAGGAATACACAGGTAAGATAGCGAAGTTAATTGTAACCCCGAATGTCTTAGAAAAATACCTTATATTTTGTAATGTGGGTACCTAATAAATAACCATAACGGGTACTAACTTAAAAAATAATCATAACCAACGAGCAGGTATGGTGATTTTTAAAGTGGAAGTGGATAAAGCGAGATGTCGGAACCCCTTCCCCGAGCTGACAGAGTTTTTTTATGAAAATCTACAACTCAAAGTTTATTCATGACCTTATCGTACCAATATTCGTAGCGTCCTGTTCCAGCGAGTACGCATAGAGGGAGAAAATAAATTCTTTTAAGAACCCTGGTATTCAGTAATTTTAAAAGAGATACCATTATGTATAAAATGTGATATTTTAGAGCATGCTTAAATATAACATTTTTTATAGTTTTTTTTGGGTAATAATTTTTTAAATCTTCTTGGCAATCTGCAATATTTTGGAAAAGGGAAGTTTTCAAAACAATAATATTTAAATTTAAAAAATAGCTTACGTTATTTATTACAAGGAAACTGGTATAGGTGAATACTATATATGTAGGCATGGGTGGATCGTTTGTAGGGCACTAGGCTAATACGGGGAAGTTCACTATAATAGAGGCAGACGCAAAAAATACAGCGACCGAAAACAAGCGACGGGGAATTCCCCATTCCGTTCGATAGACGCGCATCGCACATGAGTTGATTGTTCGTTCTCAAGTATTCCAACAATATTCAGTAGCGTACCTTGGGAGGCACCCGGTGCGGAAGTTGGTGATGTCACCCCATCGAAAGTAAAAATCAATAAATTTTATATGACATGGATCATTTATTAAACGACGGGGAATCCCCCACGACAGCGTCAGGCTCTTTTGCGGGAATCCCGAATTCTACATATAGCTGAGCTTGTTCTAGCGATTTATTTTTCTTTGTTTGTGCATAGTTCTTAAAGTCGGGAGACCGGGTGGGTATCACTCCAAAAAAGGTGACACCCGGTGCGGACCATCCCCCGCTTGCTACGCCACTGCAATGTGATTGGATTTTTTAAAATGTCAGATTTGTTTTATTTAAAAATAGAACTGGTGTCGCTTTGTGTCCACGGGGATTCTTAATATTCATTAAGTAGATCCGCCCCTGTATGTAAGTATTAATTACCTACTGTAAATAAGATTGCTCGTAAAGCATTATAATTGCATACTCCTATACTTTGAAGTATTGGTTTGATTACACGAAGAATTGAATTTAAAAAAACTTTGATTTTCTTTACTTACAGGAATTATTAAAAATAAAATAGTAGACAATCACAAATAGAGTAGTAACTTACTGTTTATAGAAATAGCTATCTTTACATTCAGATGGTGTTCATGGAATCTGTATTATTCGTTGTACTATATATAAACTTATATGAACGTAATGTATTTAGAAATGTACTAAGCATAGGCTAGCCTTGTCTTTGGTTTAACGGGTAGTTTGGATTACATAGTACTATTTTAACAGACTGTTTACGTAACTCGACATGTTGAATGCTTTACAGTCGGCGTTTGCGAGTTACTTTTGTAATAGAATAAAATAACTTTATTTTATTAAATAAAATGGATACTTTTATTTAATAAAATAAAGATAAAAACAAATTTGTATGAGAATAAATAACGTGCATAAAAAGTATAAATTTAGGTGCTCCATATCTCTGTTGAGTATATATATGTTTTGATGACTGGAAGTATTCCATGGTCCACTTCTTTAGAATTTTTTTCACTAGAATTGTGGAATCGATTACCGGGGGTCTTCCCTGGGGGGATACACCTTCCAATTTAAAAAAAAAATACAATGAGCAAACTCCTCCATCAAATGCCGCAGCACACCAACTAAAATGGGCGTCCATGTGCTGCGATGACTGCCTTTTATTAGTGTATCGTAGTTTTCCTCCAATAACAAAATGATACAGTACATAATCATATTAAATTCGGTACATTACTCAACATTTTGTGCAAATCAGACACTAATATTGCAAGATTATAATAAAAACACCTTTAGCACTAAAACCTACGTTTTTAGAACTCGCTTCAAGTAACATAGGAGTAAATATAGGTAAATAAATAAATATATATTTATTTATATTATATACATTATATATTATAAACACGATGAAAATTGTGTGAAATAATACCGAAGCGCTTATCGCAAATAAATCGATGGCCGTGGAATGAAGGGACAGCAATAATTTGATATCCATCGGAATTGAGGAATCTGCAGAAATCAGAGGCAGAATGCAAGTGCTTGTATTAGTTTCTAGTCGATGTAGCGAGTAGTGGTGGAACAATGAAATGGCCCGGGACACTTTGGCGGCCGGCCAACACTAACTAACCGTGCTCAGGGCTGGCACGAAGACAAAACAATAACAAAACCAAAAATATACTACGTATTTCTACGTCAGTATTTTAACGTTTTAGCAATATCAGAAATATTTGGTTTCAGGGTGAAATTTCTTATTCAAACCGCTTCTTTCTTGCGAACTGTTCTGTTTTATGTGGGTATAAATAAAATTGTTGTCAAAATTACTTCAGTAAATGAAGAATTCATTCCATTTTCAAAATAGTTTTTTTTGGACTACCTACTATATTATAATCTTCCAATGGGGCACGTGTCAAACATATGCGTCAGTTACATTGAGCAAATTAAATCAAGTTGATGATCAACCTCCAATCCATCGACACAAGGGATCCACAAATCACACAGGACTAGTTTGATTTTGCTGTCTGGGCTGAAATATCTTCTATTTTTATAATCACATTTAGCGATGCTAATGTTTAAATTATTCAACAGCCCTAACTTGTCCTAATTCTGTTTCACAAGCGCGGTTATTTAGATTAAATGTATTAATGTTTGATTAACTGGAAAAATACACGTTTACGACATGTTAATTATGAGCCTTCAAAAAATTATGCAATGGCGCTTTTAAAATAAGGTTCTTACATATGAAATGGCGTTTTGTATGGGAGGAACAAAAAGTTATTTTATTTTTTAAAGTCTGTACCATTGCTATGCACTTCTACGATCTTATAGGTAGTTGATTGCTTTTGCATTGATCGCTTTATTAAGAAAAAACAATCGGACGGGAATCAATAGAACCTTTGAAGGCGCTTTCGACTGCCTTATCAGGGTTGAATTTTTACCTTGTAAGAAGTTATGCTGATTTTGAAAAAAAATGGTTGGACTTTGGGTGTCTATTCAACTCCTCTGATTTGGTAGCAGTCTTTTATGCTGTACCTGGTTTACCGTTGCCGTAAAGGAGCAGTGGCCTAGAGCGATTGACCAGCCCTGGTTGTTTCTCATCGCATGGCTGAACCCAGCCTAAACGTGCCCCAAGCGAAAATTTACTCTGAAAAAGTTACTTGTGAGCGTTTGGACTAGTGCCGTTCGTTCACAGTAACTTTTTAAAATCTGAACAGACGGTAATCGGCTAAGCTTTCTGTTCGCTTTTCCATTATGGTTAGCATTTTCTGACAATAGATATCTAAAAATAGAATTTTGAATTCCTAACCAAAGAGGAGAGGCGAGGTCAAAGTGGCCAGTACGACAAAACGCCAATTTCATATGTAAGTAATATAAAGTGTATTGTTTGTAGGAAAACCGTTATACAAGATTTCCTTTGACTTTACGAAGAGGAAATATTTTGAGTAGTCTTCTTTTGTTTTCATCTGACAGTTTATACATACTATATTTATAGAGATTCTATATTCTGTTACACCTTTAATGTTTCTTACACAGCAACATTTATAAACCTCATTAATATGTTTCTTCTTTATATTCTAATAGAGTTAAAATATGTAGAATATTTGACAGTCTACATGTATTATAAAAGGTTTTTAAATTTAAAGCTTTGCCCTGATAATAATAAGATGCAGATAATTATAATATACTCCGTTAAGTTTTGTAATAAACGTGTAAGATGTATCATGTAGTCTCATACCATGTGGTCAGGTCAGAAGCAATAAACGCATCATGTATGATCATAACCCGGACCCATACTATCCACTGGAAGATTTTACCAGTGCATAAATGTATTGTGCATAATATTTGACGATATTAATATCCTACTTATATACATCCGTAAGATGTTAAATGTTTATTGCAATTTCTACTCTTCCGTTCTATGTCATTGATTTGAGAAGTGGCAGTAAATGTAAAATTAGAAGGACTTTTTTTGACTTACATGAATAAATGATTTTGAATTTGTCAATGTCAATTTAAAAAATGTAATGTAAACTGCTGGTTAGTCTCATCACGAATTTCCACCCGTATCACCTGGACGTCCATCGTTCCACAACTGAGCGTTTTTTAGGGTAGTTTTTTACCACCACTATGTGGAACTATCAGCCCATATTTCCGAACCAATTCAACTTAGGGTCCTGCTATATAAAAACGTTACATTTCGTTAGGTGAGACTCCTGTTCATTTTGTTCTATAAAAAATATCATTATCTATGAGGATATATATTATATAATGTTTAACAAAAGGTTTTATGTAAGCACATGTAATAACATCGAACCTACTCACAAAATAGCGATACAGTAACTTATTAACAGCTTTATCACAATTTCATTACCATCTGTATGTAACGTTAAAATTTACAGCCCGCTTGAGTAACAAAAAAGAGATTGGGATCGTATCATCGCAATAAATTTTCCGCTTTTTGTCCAGCCTGGGCCAGTAATTGGTCACTACGAAATTTATAGATGGCGCCAGTGCGTTATTGAATCCAATTAATGAGATTCCGAATAAATTGGACCTTAGTAGGGATTACTCGAAGGCAATTGTACACGTCTGTATGTCGTAATGAGGTTTTCTAATTGGTATTTTAATGATAAAGGAATTTCTACCAGCAGTGGTCTGTATCAAAATATCTTTGTTAATAAAGAATGCGGTTTTGGTAGCAAACAGAGAAGATTCAGCCGCTATGTAATTTTCTCTTTACACCCAATTAACATAAATGCTTCTATGCTGAAAATAAACATTGTGGGGAAACCGTAATATTGATATATTAGTCTCAAAAAAACTGAACGTACGTATGTAAGGCGAAGACGTGTAAAAAAGTTGTGTTTAAGGAAGGTTTTGTTATGACAATGGTTTTTTATATAAATCGTGGCATAGTAGTTAATGTTGCAGTTAAAATGCCGAAATGCTGTTCCAGTACTAAAATTTATCTATAGAATTATCCATGGCGGTTTTAGGCCTGTTAATTTGATGATAACGCCTGTATCGATACATTGATTAAACAATGCATTTGAATTTAATACACAAAAAACCTCAGATTTATAACTTTAGTATATACTGTATTATTATGTTTATTAGATAATTATATTCATATTTCATCATTTTATTAGTATGTATTTTGTACTTAAATACAATTCCAAAAAAAAAAAAAAATTTATAAAAACTAAAAAATACCGGTCATCCAGGTACTTTTATTAAGGTGAAACATAGCTCGTGGGGCAGCTAGTAGACAATTATTATCAAATTGTTTCATTGAGTTAGTCATCGAACTTGACGTATGAGAGTATTGGCACCACTTCAAATCTACTTCAAATGCCAAAGCAATGACCGATCTAACACAATAATTGCTATAATGATAGTAAATTGTTGTGACATAATATACGTATACATCTGTCTTCTTGTCGCTGTGGAGATGAGCCAAACTGTACCATTTGGCACAAATCTATCGCTGGAGCGTACCAGCTACAGTATGGAATATTTTTTCATACGAAATCGCCTTAGTTGGCACAATACACAGCCTCTCTACTTCGTAAAACCAATACCGATTGGCTTAATTATTTAATTCATTCAGTCAGTTGCAGCTCATTGGCCTGTTCTATCCAGAGGGCGTAAATATTCTTCGTATTCAATAATGGTTAGTTATGCCATCATTCGGAAAAAGACCCTTAACGCCTATTAACGGTACTATCCTGAATTTGTTAATCATAGAGAAAACGCATATTGTATGTGTTGGCGACTCATAAATAGAAATATAAATATATTATAAGTTAGGTTTGAAAATTGTAACTCTATAAATAGAAATTAAGTGCGAGTGTTAAGAGTTATAAGTTAGACAAAATATGTATACAGATTTAAGTGAGAAATATTATGGTTCAGTTATGAATGTAAATATATTAAATAAATAGAATACTTCGCCGAATAAAAGGGTCACAGCTCTCGACGCGGTATACCGGCGCAAATGTATGTAAGCGTAGCTCTCGTCGCGGTATACTTGCGTAGTACTTAAGCTCGGCGCGGGCGAGTCTCGGGGTAGTCGCGGTTCAGACTTGACACGGTGCACACGCGCAGTCTCGGTTCAGACTTGACACGGTGCACACGCGCAGTCTCGGTTCAGACTTGACACGGTGCACACGCGCAGTCGCGGTTCAGACTTGACACGGTGCACACGCGCAGTCTCGGTTCAGACGTGACACGGTGCAGACGCGCGTAGAGACTCGGGCTCTTTCCTCTATCCCGTGACAACGAGCTGTGATCCAAGAATAATCGGCGAAGCAAGAAACAAGAACAAGCCGCAGTTTCAAGACAACATCTACAATTACGCACTAGCAGGGGTGCGTGGGTCGAGGCGGTACCAGCGTTACGTCGAGCCGTCTTGACAAACGAGTACGTAGTCAAACCCCACCGGTATACAAAGCCGCACCGAGGTTACTTAGGTTACCGCACGGGTGTTATCAAACGAACACGATTTAAACGTACCATACCGTGCGGGCCTTAGTATATCTGCGAGTGTCGTGGTGGGCGATTGGCTAACCATTCAATAGTGGTCCTTCGAAAGCCGGATCCTGCAACAATAGTGGAGTGAATCAAGAAGTGAACATTGCGAGAAGGAAATGCCAGTCACAAGATCACAGAACGGGATGCAGCGAGGGGAATCGACGTTGACTGTTACCTCCGCCACTACGTCCGAAGTCCGGACCACAGGCGAAGAGAAAACGATCGAGCAGTCTACGTCGACGAGCGCAGCCAGCCAATCAGAGCAAGCATTGACTCTGATACCAGCGGGTTATACCCGGCGGGCCGCATCGAGAACCGTATCAAAAGCCAGCTCAAGAAGACTAGCCGAGGCCAGAGAAGAGTTGGCTCGCTGCGAGCTGCGGGAAGCGCAGGCTGCAGCACACCTGGCCAGATTACGATTAGAAGCAGAAACGGAAGAGGAAGACTCCGTTATAGAAGACGTCAATGATGAACATGAAGAAAAGGTAGCAAATTGGATGCGCTCATCGGAACAAAAGCCAGAAGAAATAGAAACAAAGAGCGACATCCGAGCAATAGCCGACGCAATAAAGGAAGTCATGACGAACCATGTAATGCCGCAACCGAAATACATTCAAGAGCTGCCAATATTTGAAGGGGACAGCTCCGAATGGACGGCGTTCCGGGTAGTATACGAAGATACGTATCCCATGTTCTCGGACATTCAGAACATGGCGCGGCTACGCAAAGCGATAAAAGGCACGGCGAGAGAGAGTATTAAGAGCCTCTTGTACTCAGAAGCGAAGCCAGAAGAAGTTATTAACGCTTTACGCCGAAGATTTGGTAGACCAGACGCATTGGTGTTAGCCGAACTTGAGAAATTAAAAGCGCTTCACAGAACAACGGAAAATCCCAGCGATATATGCGTTTTCGCAAGCCAAATAAACAACAGTGTGGCCGCCATAAAAGGATTGAAGAAACCGCAATACCTGTACTCACCGGAAATCATGAAAATTATCATAGAGAAGATGCCTGCGATTCTGAGGTTCAGATGGTACGACTACACGGCTGCGAGGGAAGAGGAATCGTTCTCAGATATTCAAACAATAAGCGACTTCCTCAATTTAGAAGCGGATAAATGCGGCGCATTCGCGGTACTCGAAGACAGCAAAAGTGTACAACCGAGCGCAACGATAAGAAGACCGGTGAAACAGGCTACTTTGATTATTGCTGAAAAGAGTAGACCAGAAGAAATCAAGTGCCCAGTTTGTGAAGGCAACCATAAGCTCAAAGACTGCCAAAGATTTCTGAATGCAGCAGTCAACGATAGATGGGAAATGGTTAAGAGGCTTAAGGTTTGCTTCAAGTGCCTCGTTGGAAAGCATCGGAAAGAAACATGCCGAAGACCACCGTGCAAGTTGTGTCGAAGATGGCATCATAGCTTGTTACATGTGACATCGGAGAGCGAACAATGTCATGAAGAGGCAGCGACCAAGACAGCGACGGTCAATACTATTAGTACACCAAAAGCTATTTTAAAGATGCTTAAGGTGGAGATCTATGGACCGACTGGGAGCAAACAAGTACTGGCGCTGCTAGATGAAGGCTCAACGGTGACACTGCTGGACGAAAATGTGGCTGCTAGCATCGGCATTAAGGGTCCTCGCGAAACCTTAAATATAGAAACTATCGGTGGAGGACAAATGAAAAATCACGAATCGATGATTGTAGATATCAAAGTGAAAGGGATAAGACAATGCGAGAAGAGCACACTTAAGCGGGCAAGGACTATCAAAGAGCTGAAATTAACCCCACAACTTATCGATAAAACACGACTTAAGAAGTGTCAGCACTTGCGGGGTTTACTGCAAGACGTGTGCTACGAAGCTGAGGCGCCGAAGCTGCTCATTGGCCAAGACAATTGGAAATATATTGTCTCGTTACAGATACGACGTGGAAAGCCAGGGCAGCCGGTGGCATCAAGGACAAAGTTAGGATGGGTTATCCATGGCTACGATAGCAACGGCGTGTCTCCGATGAATTATGTGAACACATGTGCACATGCAAGAGTCGTCGAAGACAAAATAAATCAGCCAGTGAGAGAACATCTTAATATTGAGTCTTTGTGGGTTCAGCCGAAGAAGCCTTCAACCGATATAGAACAGCGCGCACTAGAAATATTGGAAAGAAATAGTCAACAATTGGAAGATGACAGATACGACGTCGGACTGTTGTGGAAAAGGAAAGACGTACAACTTCCAAATAATTTCTCAGCGGCCTTCAACAGATATCAAGGAATAGAGAAAAAACTGCGTGAGGACGCTAAGTTTAAAAATGAATATAGCACGCAAATAGATCTGTTGAAAAGAAACTACGCTGAAGAAGTAACAGCCGACTGCACATCGAACAAAAAGTGGTACCTGCCTCACTTCCCAGTGAAGAAAAAGATAAGAATTGTTTTCGACGGTGCAGCCAATCACAACGGAGACAGCCTTAACGACATTCTGCTGTCCGGACCGGACTTCAGGACCGGTCTACAGTCAATATTGGGAGTGTTACTGCGAGTACGTCAAGGACTCCTATCGATAGCGGTCGATAAAAAAGAAATGTTACCGCGAGTGAATATATGTGAAGAAGACAGCAATAGTCTCAGGTTCCTTTGGCAAAAAGACAAGAAAGCGCTAGTGAAGGATAACAGAATGTTATCAGTGATTTTAGGAGCTGCGTCACCTTGTGCCACGATTTATATAAAAAACAAAAGTGCAAAGGCCTTCGTACATAAATATCTAGAAGCGGCCCAAGCAATAAGGCAATATCGCTATATGGATGACTATTTGCAAAGTTTTCACTGTGTCGACGATTACCAACGAGTTATACAGCCAGTCAACTTGATCCACATGAAGGCGCACTTTGAGTTACGAGGATGGCCGTCGAACAAAAGAGTGATCGTTGAAGACGAAACCGAAGCTCGGAAAAACTACCTAGAGTATATCGGTAGAATAAAAGACAATCAGCTGCCGCGATGTATGTCGCTATTCTGCACTGAGGGGGAGCTGCATACTGTCGCAGACGCGAGTGAGACAGCGTATGCAGCCGCAACTGGAGATAATGGAAAATACTTAGTAAACCTCGTTGATGCCAAGTCGAGAGTAAAGTCTCGGAAATCAATATCTACGCCGAGACTTGAACTGCAAGCAACCTTGTTGGGGACAGAACACATAGACAATTCTAGACTAATAACGAACCTAGCTGACAATTCGAAAAAGGAGACGCTAAAACCAAACTACATTCTCATTGGACGATCCAGTGGAGCTGCGCGCATACTACATTTTCCTGATGCAAAGCTGGTGGGCAGAAAATATTTGAAGTCCGTCCAACGACTCTCTGATCACTTTCGGAAGAGATTGCTACGGGAGTACTTGCCCAAACTACTGCCCAGGAAAAGGACTAGACTACAGAAAGGCGAGCAGCTGCAACCAGGCGACGTGGTTTCTTATCGTAAAACGCACGCCACCACTATGCACTTGGCCGAAGGGAATCATCGAAACTACATACCCCGGGCCCGACGGAATAACCAGAATCGTGGACGTCGCAACCAAAGGGGGAGTGTTACGAAGATCATCGTCAAGGATCCTGATCTTGGTGCCTGTGGAGTCGCCGTGCAGAAACGACGGTGCTGCGCACGAGGGGGAGAATGTTGGCGACTCATAAATAGAAATATAAATATATTATAAGTTAGGTTTGAAAATTGTAACTCTATAAATAGAAATTAAGTGCGAGTGTTAAGAGTTATAAGTTAGACAAAATATGTATACAGATTTAAGTGAGAAATATTATGGTTCAGTTATGAATGTAAATATATTAAATAAATAGAATACTTCGCCGAATAAAAGGGTCACAGCTCTCGACGCGGTATACCGGCGCAAATGTATGTAAGCGTAGCTCTCGTCGCGGTATACTTGCGTAGTACTTAAGCTCGGCGCGGGCGAGTCTCGGGGTAGTCGCGGTTCAGACTTGACACGGTGCACACGCGCAGTCTCGGTTCAGACTTGACACGGTGCACACGCGCAGTCTCGGTTCAGACTTGACACGGTGCACACGCGCAGTCGCGGTTCAGACTTGACACGGTGCACACGCGCAGTCTCGGTTCAGACGTGACACGGTGCAGACGCGCGTAGAGACTCGGGCTCTTTCCTCTATCCCGTGACAACGAGCTGTGATCCAAGAATAATCGGCGAAGCAAGAAACAAGAACAAGCCGCAGTTTCAAGACAACATCTACAATTACGCACTAGCAGGGGTGCGTGGGTCGAGGCGGTACCAGCGTTACGTCGAGCCGTCTTGACAAACGAGTACGTAGTCAAACCCCACCGGTATACAAAGCCGCACCGAGGTTACTTAGGTTACCGCACGGGTGTTATCAAACGAACACGATTTAAACGTACCATACCGTGCGGGCCTTAGTATATCTGCGAGTGTCGTGGTGGGCGATTGGCTAACCAACCAATAGTATGAATAAATAATATAGCATTAAAAATACCCTATGCGTTATTTTTAAGTGAAACTTCCTTATCTGCGTTGGAAAATAATTTAACGTCACATTTTTCGGTTACGTGTCACATGTTTCGGTTACGCGTCACATTTTTCCGTTACGCCATCTTTTTCTTGTCACTACCATGGTTGATTTGAAGAGATTCGAAGCCATTAATAACAAAAGTATATAATAACGACAGTGATTGTAATAATTCTATAACAATTAATGAAATTCTAATTCTGTTATTTATTAATTAATTTTCAAAAAAGATTTTTTGTTAATTTAAAAAGTCTCTAATTTAACTCTAACCAATTTCAATAAAGTTGCATATAGTAGGTCATTTTTCGTAAAATAAGATCATAAAGAAGTTACATACACTCACTCCTTTATAAATACTATATCACATAAAAATGGCAGCACTAAAAATAGACATACAAAAAACAACAAAGAGAATTAGATTACGGAATTAATTTTGAAATACATTAATGAAATTTTAGTTTCGTGTAAAATAAATCTATTTTACATGGTGACATTTTGTAAATTAATTTTATTAACCTGGTATTCCAGGAAGCGTCCGTCTGGTTGTAGAGATAAAAGTGAATGTGTGCTCGTTGCGACAAAAATAGATGTTCGCTGAATATTTCTGTACTGAAACTTGATACGTAGCCATCGGAACGCCATGAAACGTATAATGGTATGCAATAAAATTTTCTTCAGATTGGCTGCCTATCATTAGTAAATCTAATTTCTCTTAATTCAGAATTTAAAATAGAAAATTACTTCCAATTATTTTTACTGATATAAGATTTATTAATCAAGAATGTACAAAACTTCGTGCCAGTTCTTCTCATTTGGGAACTGCTAGTAAATAAAAATGAATTATTTTAATTTTACTACTAAGATGAAGTAATTGATTTTGAATTTCTATTCAAACTGAATTATTTTTCTTTATTAGTTAAGGGTTTTTATTATTAGTTACTAGGTTTCATTCGTATAATAATGTTTTATATGTCAATGAATGTCGCACATCGACTCTAATATCGCAAGGGGGGATCCCTTGCAATTAGCAATCTCTCTAACCAGGGATCTCTTTTCAAAATACTAGTCGTAACCACTACGAATCGTCTTTGTTTAATATGACAATTAAATTCAGACGTTAGTATGTATCATTACTATTAACATTATCAAAAACATTAAAACTTTAATAATAATTATTAAATTAGTATATAAAAGGCTTACAGTTAATTGAAATTATAATTGCAATATAAAATATAATTGAAATAAAACTGATCAATTTCCCTTCAACAGCGAACTAAATCTCTGCTCAATAACTGAAATTGAAAATGTGCAAGTCACGAGTGACAGCGGTTTTGATAATAAATATAGCTTTATATCTAGAATTGCAAGAAAATTAAGAATTACATCTCACAATACCGCATGGGAATATATATTTTGTTGAAAAATTGTTAGTAATAATAATTAAATGAAGTATAGAAAATACGGAAAATACTGTCTTCAGTCGCTTTTAAATATGAAAAATAAAATTGTTTTTCCATTTAAGAAGCTATAAATGTGCAGTACTCGTAAATTAAAGACAATACTCGTATAACCTAATCCAAGTGACACATTTATAAACGTGAAATACCTATATGAATAAATAATTTTGGACTTTGACTATAATAGCTAGTCGCTAGTTTCTTTTAACTTAATCGTCCCACAGGCCAGTGGCAATGCGCGGGTGAAGGTCGATGAATCATCACCATCAATAATCGATATCGAGCAATCAATTTTCGGCAATTTTAATATCGACACCTGCTCGAATCGTGGAGCGATTATTGCACTTTTTCAGTTGAAATATTCATTTTAAACTGGATTTTTCTCCGTTCGATTACTTTGTATTCGATTGATATTTCATTTTTAAACTTAAGTTTAAGGAAATAGATTTTCTGATTAAACTCAAATACGAATTTAATGATTCATAATTAAAGCTGTTTATGAAATACAGTTGCTTGATGAATATGTAAGAAATAATGGGGACGACATGGGATTTAATGGGTTTTTATAATTTTTATTTCGGTAAATTATATGATGAAAATTAAGACTTATTGAATATTAGTAATGCACCAGTTGCACCATTGCATTAGTAATCTGCAACAGAGTAAATTACATTATAATTTATTTAAATCAATTAATAACGAACTTACCTTGAAATATAATAACTTAGATACAATATTACTAAAAGGAGTACCTTTAGTACAGGTTCTGAGATACTGACAGCCATCCCCCTTTGAATAGCTACACTAAATCTTTGGCGGGTTAGCTGCCAGCTCTTCAGTCCTTTTTGGTGTAATCGCATAATAATTGTTATTTGGTTTACATTATTATAAAGAGCAAAGATTTGATTGCTTGTTCGTTTGCATTGACTGTAAACCTACTTGTTCAATTTATTTTTTTGCTTTAATAGAATCCTGATGAACATAAGCTAAACAATATTTACAAATTTTAGGGATTCATATGCAACTTTATTTTTATTTTTATAGAATACGGGGCAATCGGGCATGAGACTCATCTGATGTTAAGTGATACCGCCGCCCATAGACACTCTCAACGCCGGAGGGCTCGCGAGTGCGTTGCCGGTTGTAAGAATTGGTACGCTCTTTTCTTGATGGACCCTAAGTCGAATTGGTTCGGAAATACTTCAGAGGGCAGCTGGTTCCTTTGATAATGTAAGCCAAGTGAAAAAAATACCTACAACAACGCTACGGATAATATTGCGGTAATGTGGGTACTACATTTTTGTAGAAGTCACCAATATCTACACTAAAGTTTGCTATATGTCTAGCAAAAAAACTTGAATTTGAATGTCAAAAGAATCTTCATAGTAATTCTTATAAACCAAAGACTTTGAGGGTCTTGTTAAAATAATTGCGGCATAACGTAATTTGCGAGCCCTAGGGCTGTACAGACTCCTTTATACAAACAGTAAATCTCCGCGAAGTTTTATAAACTTGTTATTATACCTTACAGGTTTTTATGTTATTCGGTTATTTTGTTATGAATAATTCTACAATGGAGTATTAATGTATGTGTAGCCAGTGCGGTGTATTTTGTACTAATGATTGATTTGTGTGTGTGACCATGTGGTGAATGAGACACGAGATAGAGTAAACGAAGGAAGACTAATAGAAACATTATTTTAACTTGACAAGTTTGTAATTTTTTTCTCTACAATCGTGATTTTACGAAATTTTTAGTTATAAACTTTGCCTAAATCCGGCTGAAACCAGATACGTATTAGCTGACGCACTCTGCAATAAAATGAATTACATTTACATACTACCAAATGCATTCAATGTAGTGTACAGTCATCAAGTCAATTAGTATAACAAACTTAAAACTGTACCTCTAGCGGAGAATAGTCATAAGGATACCAATTATTTGTGATCGGGTCAATTTGGTACATATTGATATAAGATACTGAGATAAGAAGTGGGATACTGAGTGATCAGAAACAGTTCTTCTAATGGTCATGTGTAATATGACGACATGCCTTCGTCATATCGGTATGCGCTTAAAATAGTTTTCATTTGCTTTGGAACTGATGACGAAATTGTTGTGCACAAAAGCTATTTATTTCGTAACATTCGTATATAATATATTTTAGATGTATCGTTACGTGTAGGTTGCATCTAACATATATAACAAAAACCAATTATACTAAGGGCCTGTTTCACAATGTCCGAATAAGTTCCAAATAAACTATTTATTACTTATTGGTAGGATAAACAGTATATTTTGCGTTTCACGACTCTCAGATAGCGCTATTCATCATGAAATGCCAAGTATATTATTTGGAACTTTTATCTTTCGAATAATTTATGTGTTGCATAGCTATTTGGGACTTTATCCATACATTATAAATCAGGCCCTAAAGATATAGCCTAAGATATTTACGAAAAGGTTCAAGGGGAAGGGGGCCAGAGTGTCTGAACAGGTTGCATCACATACAAGTGCCCCAACCCCTCTTCTCTCTATCTTAAATCTTCAAAGGGATCAAACTCATACCGACTGGTCTCTTGCCATCGTCTCTTGCAATTCCAGTCGGCTCAAGTACACAAATAGTGGTCGTTATATGTTCGGGCGGCGCAATACAAAACTGAGTTTTTTGTACAGTTGGTGTAACGTGAATTGATTAAGCAAAGAAAGCATGATTACTTTTAATATTTACTATTCATATAATTCAAACATAAATACAGTATATGTACATATTATTTCGATTTCACTCTGAAATCAGAACATTTGTATTATAAAACGAGGCTTGCAATGGTCCTTGTTTATAATACAACAATTGGTTTACATCTTATTATTGTTACGGCTTTCCTAAGAAAACTGGCTTGCCACTTCCGATAATACAGGCCTTTCGCCGTAGGGGTCTGCCGGAAGCATCGTCTCTTAAGCTTTCAACAGTATAAACTACCAATGTATTTGTATGAAGCAATATGTGACGAGTATAAGATTGTTTATTTGACATTTAATGTAGCTGACCTAATAATAATTAATATGAGCACTATTTGACTTCAGTGTGCGACTGTAATTCCTGAGGTGGGTAAGAACATGGGTTAGGCATCTATGGACTTTCTGTCTTTCTATTTAACGTTCGTAACGTTTATTTGAAGGTTAACAGCAGATGACGTTTTTATTGAGTACCTAATACAATATAATTCAACCGGGACCTTTGATTTTGGTATGTTCTAAACGATGTCCTCGTAAACGGTTTTGACATATGACAACATGTTTGAAGACGCGACGATTTCTTTTAATTACCGATTTTTGGCAGTTTAACTTATGAAAGTTATGCTGACTAAGAACGTCATTGAACTGAAAATTGATAAGAAAAAGGTCGTGGCCCTGGCAAGTATTGCGAATTGTGCAAGATTCTGCGACTGACAGTGTTCACTAGTTCATTGTGCCTCTACACAGATAGGTTAACGATCATGAAAATCCTAATACCGATTTTGTGTTTGATATCTACTGTGGGTAAGTACAAATTTTCGTTATTTCAAAGATAATTAAAATTAAAGATAAATACAACAGGACACATGTACCATGTACGTAACATGGTACATTGATTACATATGTGTTCTGTTATATTTATCAAGCTTTCATAAATTTAATTAATCCCCCTAAAAAATCATCTGGCCTACCTTCTATTACTTTTAGTTGTTTCTTTCTTCTATTCTTCTTTATATTAATAATTTCAATGAAGAATATTTTTGTTTGCTTGCTTTTGTCTGCATTGTTTTTCTAAATGCCATGTAATACCTAAACAACAAGATATATCTAATATTTCTGTTATCAAGATTTTCAATCCGCCCAGATTTAGTCGATAATAATTGACTTCAGTTTAGTTTTATTTGTACAACGTTTTAATTTATAAATTAGATGTAGAAAAAATAAGTAAAATGCGTTGTTCTAAAGATTTTTGAATGGGTATTTGTTTTAGATCTACAAGATGCGCCAGATGGAGAGTGCTGTGGGGATCAAGAGGTGGATATATCTCAACATCTAGAGCTGGAAGCTGTTTGTCCAGAACTCAGTGGACAGATTATTGGAGGACGGTCCAGTTCGATTGTTAGACATCCTTACCAGGTACCTAAATTTTCACAATTAGTATAACACACGAATAACAATAATATTTTTTTAATATTTTGCGTTATACTGTTTAAAAAAGTAATTGTAACATTGTGATAATTAGGCAAATTTTAAGTCACTATGCTGTCTTTATTATAACAAAATAAAACCGTAACCCAAACTTTTAGGTGTAATAGTAAAATAGTAGTAATAATTACACCATATCATAATCGAAAATTGTGTCGTGATATAAACTGGTAAGCACAATGAAAATTTTCTACTGACGTAATATTTCCACAGGTCTCAATGATACTGAATGGAAATTCTTTCTGCGGTGGCTTTATAATTAGCCCGAATTACGTGTTGACTGCAGCCCACTGCGTTCAGAAGTAAGTCAATTGTAATTTGCAAAACAAATTATTCATATTTTAACTCGCAGTGAACTTCACCTTTTTAATATAAGAATTATAGATATCTCGTATTTGTGGCCTCACGACACTTTGTAATCTTTTTGTAAATTTTGGTTGTTTTTATAAGTTTGAAATTTTGTTTTTAAGATCTGTGTATAGGAGAACGTCTGTCAGCATACATACATATTATTATTATATTTATATTCAGAATAATTGCTTCAATGCATGGTGCATTTTCTTTAATTATGTGGAGACTCATTCAATTTTCATTTATTTTCCGTTCGGGTGTCAGACCTTAAAACATACATTTTGGTTATATGACTTTTCTGATTTTGAAATTTGAAAGCTCATATACCATCTGAAACCTACATAAAATATTGAGTTTTGTAAGCTTTAAAAAAATGATGACGTGCACTTGTCTGTAGGAGTAATGATATTATTCCCGCGTTTACGAGTGTTGGCAAGAAAATCTCTACTAACGTAATAGTTAACGAATCAGTTATTTTAAGTATTTTAATGGGGTTTTAATGTGTTCATGCGGAATTTGTTAAACTTGTATTCATTATAGCAGAGCAGTGTTGGCCTAGTGGCTTCAGCGTGTGACTCTCATAGCTGAGGTCGTAGGTTCGATCCCCGGCTGTGCACCAATGGATTTTCATTCTATTTGCGCATTTAACATTTGCTAGAACGGTAAAGGAAATCATCATGAGGAAACCGACATGTCTTAGACCCAAAAAGTCGACGACGTGTGTCAGGCACTGGAGGCTGATCACCTGCTTGCCTTTTAGATTTAAAAATTATCATGAAACAGATTTAGAAATCTGAGGCCAAGACCTAAAGAGGTTGTTATAGCGCCACTGATTTAATTTTTGTATTCATTATAAACGTCTTATATATACTTATACTTAATTTTGCAATTAATGGTAAAATGTTAAATAAATGCATAAAATTGCATCTGTTAATAGTTTTTAATAACAAAATACTGGGTTATAAAAAGAATATAAGCAAGAAAAACTGAAGGAATTTCAAAATAATTGAATACATTTAATGATTCATACACCTCAGTAAACTTTGATGTTTAACCAAAAAAATCCTAAATTAAATATAATTTTTATTAGGTCTTAACCATCCTTTTGTATTCTCACAGTATTAAGCTATCTTTCCATAAATTAATTTTTATTACGATATAATTAGTGTTGGAAAAATAGAGCATTAAAAATATATTTATAAGAACTTGGCAACGCCTTTGACACATTAACCCAGATCGGGGACAAAAAGCGTACAACTAAAAAACGAGTTAGCGGCTTTCGTTATTTTTTCATAAAACTCGCACTTTATGAGAGTGCCCGGCGTAAAAGTATTTTCTAGAAAGTAACAGCAATTTCTTAATGCATTTAATGTGCAAAGAAAAATAGTTTATATAGCTGAGGCACACTACATGACTGAAAGATGCGAGTCCTTCTAACTTTAATCGGACAAAGTTTTTTAGATATTTTTTATAATAAGTGAATTGTATGTTGTAACTTACTAACAAGGCTTTCTGGCCTCTTAGAACAAATATCCTATCATACAAACAATTTATTTATGTCGTAATCCTACAGCTAGCATAAATGATATATAGTAAAAACAGTCAAACTAAAGATATACCGAAAGATGGTATACATTATATTTATAAAAACAAGAGGAAAAGCAAATTCGAAATCATTCAATACATTTATCTAAGTAAGTCTGTGGTCTTGTGTGTTTGTGTGAATGTGAAGGTGTGTGTGTACGTGAGGGTGTTTATGTGGGGTGTGCTCATGCCGCAGGTCATTATATTAGCGTAGCGTTATGGATATTAATCTTATTACTCTTTTCATGTATATTCCAAGATAGCTTAAACCATAGTGGTAATCTTCTTGTAACATAAAATATACATTATTTTTTTCTTGTTCAAAAGTTCTTTCTCTCAATATATGATCAATATATGATATAAATCAATTAATACTTTTTAGCGTGTTACCGTCTGCTATCCGTCTACGCGTTGGCAGTACAAGACGGGACTCCGGCGGTACAATCGTCCCAGTGGCCAATGTTACAGTCCATCCTCAATACGGGACGCCACAATTTGACCACGATATCGCTGCTTTACAACTGGCCAGACCATTGACCTTCAGTAATTCTGTCCAGGCTATACGGCTCCCTCAACCGAGACAGGCAGTACCACTGGTTAGGCTAACTGTCACCGGATGGGGATTAACAGCTGTTAGTATATTAATGATACGGAAAACTGTTTGCTTTCAAGATTACAGCGGCACAATATGAATTACTGTAATTTAAATTTATTTATTCACCGCTTAGAGTTCAGGAATGGGCAACTGAAGATAGTAAATTTACTGATAGGTATCTGTTTGGTAATCTGTCATTTTCAATATTTTTCAGTAGTTATTAGCTGAACATTGAACTTACTTACTGGGAATAAAGTACCCATGCTTTTGCAACTATGTAAAATACGCATCTTATATATTTCATATTAAATGTTTATTTTTAAATGTCATTGCATGAATTCTACAGTTGTAATATAATGCTATAATAAGAAATAATTATACTTTAGCCGCGTGGACAACGCATCCCGCGTATAATGATGGAAGCGAATGTGCCAGTAGTCCCGCATTGGCTTTGCCGGTTATCGTATGGTGATGCACTGACTAATAACATGTTTTGCGGAGGACATTTTCTCATAGGTGGAGTCTCATCGTGTCAGGTATATTTTTTTAAATTATTTATTCGTAACATATAAAAAAAACAAATAAAAAAAATTATTAGGGTTGCAACGGGTTATCTTTAACAAGCGATCAGTTTCAGTTATATACATATATTATATATAATAGGGGGGCAAACGACCCCGCGGGACGCCCAAAAAGTATAAGCTGTTTATGTATGAATTTATTAATTGTATATTTTTCTGTTCCAGTCTTCTAGAGACTGAGAATTTGACAATACCAGACACCGATAAAAAACCTTTGCTGTACTTTTTACTAAAAATAAAACTGTATTAATGAATATTGGTGCGTCAAAGTAGATTACTATTATGTACATAAATTATAAGATTTTATATTTTTACGTAGATTCTCAATGTGTTTTTGGATACAATAATAATGTTGAAACTAATTTCGTTTCTTTTAAAGTTTTCAATACATTAGTGAGAGTTCTTCCCCCATATGGTGTCTCATCATAATTATACTGTCATGATTTTTGAAGTTATACTTCTTTTGGCGCGTCGGAGAAAAAAGATGAGAGTGAATTATTAAGATGCGCGCGCACACTAACACCTAATATATAAATATTTATCATTAATCACTACTGCATTTTAGTTATTCTTTATCCATACGCCAAAGAAGTATAACTTCTAACGCGTGTACATAAGTACAGACACTCTTTTTTAATGTACTTAGAATACGTTTTTCTATTAATATCTCTACATTTTTAGGGTGATTCTGGTGGTCCTGCAGTATTCAGAGGAATTGCGTTTGGCGTAGTCTCATTTGCGAGAGGATGTGCTCTTCCGCTATCACCGACTGTCTTCACCAACATTGCTTCTTTAAGAGATTGGGTGACCCAAAACACAGGAGTATAGGGATATGTTTCGAAAATTGTTTGATTGTTATTTCGTTTTAATATATGCAATATTTGTGTTTTATGTATTATTTAGTGACGGTATTATCGATACGGAGAAGCATTTTAATAAAACTTAGTATAAATGGGAATTTATTGCAATTTTGTATACAATGTTTCGCGTAGTTTCTGAAATTGTTGTTAGTGGGTTTGCTCTAGATTTGCAAGAAATGAGCAGTTCTTACGTAAATAAAAAAAATATAGTGAAACCTATTTCTTTATACGCCTCACACAAATGAAATGAATATAATACCGATCTCCAAATTACACCGTTATTAAAAGTAGTTAGATGTAAAACAGAGTCTTTAATAAATTTATAAAAAAAAGTAAAATACCAAATAGTTCCGAATAAGATACTTCGCATTTCATGACAAATAGCGCTATCTGACAGTCGTGAAACGCAAAAATACATTTTATCCTACAAATAAGTAATAAATGGCTTATTTGGAACTTATTCGGACATTGTGAAACAGGCCCTAAGATTATGATATTTTAATTTTTCTAACAAAACTTGTATTTGGTATAATCAAGATGTGATGTTTGCACTCTAAAAAATCTTAAACGAGAAATAAACGGAAATAATAAAAAAGCAACAAAAAATATGTTTACCGAAGAGCAGTGGGCGGAATGAGATTAGCGTAATTTGCCGCCCGCCCTCAGTTAATGTTAAACTGCCAACAAGATGTCTGTGATATAAATAGCAAATGTTTGCGCCCGTCACACCGTCGGCTTATGTTTTAATTTCTATTTTTAAATACATTTTAATGAACTTTATGCAGTTTTATTTTTAATTTCCAATGACATTTCACCACAGCGTAAAAACAGTTTGATAGCGATTCATAAGTAATTTGATTAAAACCTTTTTAAAAACATTTGTTGGGATGATTCAGATTAAACATGTTACTAACATGCGTTTTTATCATTTAGACAATTTATTAAATATGATGTTAAACATATATAAATACAATTAAGTATAGATATCACAATCACAAAAATTGGTTCTTGTAATTTAATTGTTTCATTATTAATATTAATTTTAATGAAACTGAAGGCTTTTCAATAAAGCATACAAAGACAAAACTAATCAAATCAAAATCAATCATTGATTATGATTTCTATAATTAATCTTAATTATTCTTCCAGGTTTACGAGATGTTCCTCATTGGATACCAATTCAAAGTTTTATCCCCGATTTTCACAATACACTGGGGCCTCCAAATGCGACGCAACCGCCCCCTATGGCGTGAAAAACAAAACGAGAAAAACAGAAAACACTTCGAGTCCTTCAAAAGGGAACTTTTCGCCAGATACAGAAAGGATCCACTACATTTATTGAGGAAAAGTGTGCAAGCGAAAAAGACATAGGCCTCGCGAGGCCGCGCGTGTGCTGCCGGCCTTATTTGGACTATCTCAGTGCTGCTAAAACTTGTATGACCAGAGACTAGTGTGACTGTGACGTGTGATCGAGAGATATAAACAAGAGTTTAGAATAGGTATAATTGTTTGTCGTGGTATGTGTATATTGTCAGATGGGCTTGGCTACTCATAATATCGTAGGCAAATTGTGTTGGATAGGAAAATATTTAGAATTTACATCCGTTAAAAACTTTATTATATACTTAGATTTTAGATAGCTTTTTTGAATTTTTAAATTATTTAAATAACATACTTAACTAGGTGTAACTTTAAAGATATTTTAGCGAAATTTCGTTAAATCTTTTAACATTATATACGGCAACTATGTTATTTATTTTGTATTACAATCAATGAAAATATCTTTCTCTAATGTGCTAATGGGGTAAATTGTTTTTTTTCCCTTCGTTTTATAAGATTTTAAAAGCACTGTACGATCATCAATTGTTAATTTTCTGAGAGCCTAAATCGTTAATATATCGATACTGTATTGTTTAGTTTAGATAAGTGTAGATGTTACTTGTAAAAATAGAGCTTATAAGTGTTTTATGTAAACTTTGTAAATTAATAATAAGATATCTTTATATATATATAATTCTTCTGTGAGTGTGTATGTCACTGAACTTCTCTCAAACGACTGGACCGATTTTGACGAAATTTTTTGTGTGTGTTCAAGGGGATCTGGGAATGGTGTAGATTCACAATTTTGTCCGCTGGACAATGTTTTTTTAATTAATTTTCAATTTATTAGTTGTTGTTAATTTTGTAATGTTTTACATTGGATCCGACAGACGGCGCTACCATCGCAGTGTCAAATTTTAAATAATATTCGAATTTTAATTTTAGTCTGTCCCGACAGCGCTGCGATCAAATTAAAAAAAAAGTTTTGTTATCATTGTGTTATTGTAAACCATGTGCTGGATCGTTAGATATTGTCATAACATTTGAATAATAATTTTCATCAAAATGGTCCAGAATGTTTTAGCCTATTAAAAAAAGTTTGAAATTTTCAAATTAAAGACGTGTAGACAGGACAACGTCTGTCGGGTCCGCTAGTTATTCTATAAGATAACATGGACACGATTCATAAATTGCCAATGAGATACACTATCATACTGCGGTTGGATAAGCGTCCCACTCTGCAATATCACGAGAGTAAACGCAACTCCACCTTGGGGCCGTTTCATTATAACGTAAGCCGATTTACTGAAAATCCCCCCCCCTCCTCTTGCCAGTAAAAGTAAGCAAAGTTCTCAGAAATAATAGTACATAAAAGTATTACTTTTTTGTTGGAATCCACGAAAACCACACATTGTCAGTGCTTGAAAACTTTTTATTAACTACTTTTTTTAATGAAACGTTATCATTTATTTGATATGATAATAGTACAATCAGATACATTAATTATAAAAATCCGCACAATGAATATATAAATTTATGCAAATGTCATATGAATTTTATAATGTCATATAATACAAAGATAAACATAATGGCATAATAATAGGTAAGTTAAGTTATTTAGAATTATTGTCTAACTTATAATCTAGATACTCGCGCACGCCATAAAAGCTTTAAAAATGTAATCACCTTCTTTACATGTATTATTATGTGTAAAAAAGTTAATAATTACTGTTGATGTAATCACCAAATGAGAAAATCAAAAACCCCACCTCTCCCCTATAGTGCTTACATAATATTTGAACGGGTACTTAAGTAGGCACGAACTAGGCAACTTTTCTTCTTTCTTCTTAGTCGCGTTATTGATCACTCAGCGCTTGTGTGTAAAGACCGATAAGGACCTTAACTTGGTTCAGCGGGGTTCTTCTTCGAGCCTTCTACTCAAGCGGTCACCAGAAGCTTCTCGAAATTAGCGGGATGTCTGCGTGCTATTTACTGAGACGCGTAGTAGTTTTAGTTAGAAACTATTATTAGACGCTATCGAAATAGCGTATTTTTTATTTAGAGATTCCGAAACTTTGTGATGAGCAGTCGAATATGCTAATTAGATTAGACCAATGATGCAAATAAATAAGTATATCGCAATAGAAATGTTAGACTGGTTAACCTGAATAATTGTGCTATGAAGAATTTGTTGTAATAATATGATTATGATACATTAGAAAAGTTTATATCATTTTTTTATTCCTATTTTAAACTATTTAATTTAATAGGTTCGAATATTTTTAACGTATTAATTACCTACAATATTGACTGCCATAGTCATAAATATTAATAAAGATATAGATAGGTTTTTGGGCCAGTACCAACGAGCATTATACTTTTTTATGAGTTGCAACAAACGTTAAACTAATCTTAATGTACAGTGAAAACTTTTTGTAAATGTAAACTTTAGAGTTTTCGTTATATGGAAATGTTACATTAAAACGTTATGTATGCTAAATGAGGTAATATTAATTCGATTTATATATTAATCCCTTTATTCATAAAAGCTAAAGCATAATTTTTACTTAAATATGGATCTACAAAAGTTTTTTCCGACCGCAAAGCATATATACTACTTCTCGACTACTGGAGCCTTCGGTCAGCCAGTGGAAAGATGATAAGAAGAACAGGGGTTCATGTGTCTAAAAGAAGGGATGCGTCAACATCCCTGCAAGCATTGTACCTGGCCTCCCCAGCTTCATAAAACAGGGTGAATTGGCCGATGTGAATAGCCCTTGATGTCCATTCGACATCATTCGTGGCCGCAGAAGGACGTGAGTTTTAACGGCTGATCGCGTGGATGGATGCGGACAAGGCTAAGCTGTTGCCTCAACTATATATATTTCCACACGAAAAAAAAAGCCAGTGGAATGACTGGTTGCCTCAACATCGGTTCCTCATCCTCTCGTTAAATTGGAGAGTTCACCTTCTTCCTCATGCAATGTCATGATAGCGTTAACTGTTTGACGGATTGAGCTTATGAATAGTGGGATAAATAATATATATTTTTTTCTTCCCTCTTTATTTACTTGTGGATATATAATGTGATGACGGAACTACTAAGCATTTAAATTAAGTTTTAAAAAGGTGCTATATTTATGTTTTGTTTGCCAAAATAAATATTGTTAATTTCAGTCTGTAATTATATACATTTGAAGAGTTGTTATTGATTATAGTTGAATTGTTTAAACTCCATTTTTATGTTTATGTAGTTGTTGATATTCGCACAATATTATTTATATGTATGTTGTAAACGCACCTAGAAATAAACAATGAAGACTTATATATTTTTTATTAAAACCTTATTTTACCTTAACCTTATTCATAGATACGTTTAAACAGGTCACAAATTTGTATACTACATTATAACTATTTTAATATAAAAATTGATTTTATTAAACTAATGCTTCAGGGCTACTCTGAAAAGCCGATACTAATCCTCATCATCTATATGGGAAAATCTGTATATTTCTTTCAATATCGCGAACTTGAAATTGCGAACCGATAACAATATTTGAATCACGTTTGACGTCGGAATTGCTAAAGTTATGTGGTAATCTTGCTAAGCTAAAACCACTTTTACTGAGCTGTTAGCTCTTTAAATCTATAATGTAGGAACTCAATAAATATTTGTATACGTCATGACGGAAAGAAATGAGGGAAAGAAGTATAATTAACTATTGACAAACAGAGAAATTTAAATGATACACTTTTATCTATTCCAACCGCGTTCATCGTCATTTTATAATATTGATTATGTGAGCATGCTAGCTTAGTAGATGATTTGTATGACACTTTAAATTTAAATAATGAATTAATAAATTAAATTAAAAATATGACGAAAATATGATACAAAAAGTCTAGTTTTTAATACACTTGCACTGACTTTCTCATTAGTTTTAGCACCACTTCGTAAATAAATACGTTATACATTTGTTAAAATTAAATATTAATCTGTCACCTTAAGTCATTAAATTAAAAAAAAGACCGCGTTGCTTGATACATGGTTACGAAACGTGAAAAGTTACAAAGAGCACCACACAACAACTCCAGGTCTTCAAATCCTTACAATATTCAGTCCCTAGAGCATCTCTGATCGTCAGCAATAAGGCGCCAATTAACAGGTATCTAAACACCGAAAGTGGAAATGGGTGGGCCGTACGCTCCGGAGGAATCCAAGTCACTTTGCCAAGCAAGCTCTTGACTGGAATCCTCAAGGCAAAAGAAAGCATGGCCACCCAAAATGGACCTGGCCACGAAGCATCATTGCAGAGGCCACAGAAGATGAGAACTTCCCAGGACTGATCTGGCTGGTTATCTACGTTAGTTTCCCTCTGTATCACTTGGGGGACATAGAGCTTTAAGTCTAGTAGTCATTTAATATTAACACTGGTATCAGGTTTATTTAAATGGTCATGAATCCAGTCCCAAATGACAGGACTCGACAGCCTTGTATAAACCCCAGGGAAGTTACCCCGCGCACATCCCATGCCCCATGACACTGCTCCGATGAGCAACCCTTCCGATACTATGGGTCCACCGCTGTCACCCTGAAAAATGTTTGATCGTTACCTCTAAACTATCATACTCACTCTTTATCTAAAAGTTTCACAGTATATAAATAAGTATTTATAAACTAAGTATACCACCACCATATATTTTAAGTACATTATTTTTTTGTTCTTTCTTTCAACGAGAAAAGTCTGGTCATCTAGGAATCCTAGTGTAGTGTAGGTTTGTTTATAAAAAATCGCATCATTGAGAACGATTTAATAAATTAAATTTGATTTTTTAATTATCGAAGAACTTGGCCGGTAACGCAGTTGCGAGCCATCTGGCATTCGAGAGTGTTCATGGGCGCTATGCCTTAACATCAGGTGAGCCTCCAACTCGTTTGCCTCCTGTTCTATAAAAGTAATACTTATAGAAGAAAGATAATCTTTCGTTCTTTTTCCGGTTAATCCATTTGTCAGAAAAATAAGAAAAGCTTTTTAATTTATAGAAACTGGACAAATTGTCATTTTCTCTTCAAGAACTGTCTAAATATTTGTGTATAAAATTTATAAATTAAAGCATTTTATTCTAAGATCTAGATAATTATTAATTTTAACCGGCAGGACATTCAAGGTAAAAACCCAAAAAAATATTTATAAATAAAATAAAATTTTAAGTATTTAATATACTCGAAGAACAAGGAGAGAATAAACCTTCAGTAATAAGAGACGCATCACAATCAAGTCAATTCAGTAAATAATTTATGATTAAGTTGCTTTTGGATGAGCTCCCAGCTCAGGTACTTTTTTTACCCAATAGATTCCCAAAAAACAAACGATAAATAGTTGTTGTCAAATGAATAAACACATTTTTATATTATTGTATCTATCAGAAAAAATATGACAGAGTGTAATGGGTATGAATCATCAATTTCCATAGTTTTTTTTATGTTACAGGAGGCAGACGGGCAGGAGGCTCACCTGATGTTAAGTGACACCGCCGCCCATGGACACTCGCACTGCCAGAAGGCTCGCAAGCGCGCTGCCGTTATAGCTAAAACGACTGAAAACTATGAAATAATGTCTTTCCAGATTCTTTTTTGCGATTCTTTGCGATTCCGCGCTCTTCCTAATGATAAACTGTTAACAACTTTAGTTGCTCGGTATATTGTGTTATAACATAACAGTTCCTCGGCGGTTGAGATGCCGGTCCGAAAGTAAACAATGGTTAGTATTTATGAAATATCGAAGTAGTACCTGGCATGCATCGGGTGATGGTTGTGTAAAAGAGCCGGCGCAAAACATAGTCTCTGGGTCAATTACGTTTCGTTTCACCCCTGACTGGCGGCACAGCTTCATGACAATTGTTCTGATGCTTGCTGATTGCAAGAATTTTGGACTCTGTCCATTTTCCTGAAATATTTAGTATTGTTTAATTAATTCAAAACAGTTTTGTATCGTGCAGCCCGGAAATAGAACGGCCAATATTTAAGCCTTAACTTGTTTAAGCTATCGCTGATTATGCTTAGAAGGAGTATTAAGAATATTCATAGCACTAAATCACCAATTTGCGTTTACTTCACAAAACGGTATGCAACAGAATTGCCATATAAACTTATAATATGTAACTAATAAACGAATACATCAAGCAATAGCGTGTATTTTTTCCCGAACTCCCGTACTTTTTCGATCTTTCTCACTGTAGCTCTCCCACCTGTCACTCCTTGGCACTGTGCGTGATAAGACGTTTGCTCTATCTCACTCTCTCTCTCGATCTTTCTCACTTGCTTGCTCTCTACTTCTCACTCTTTCAAAATCAGTCTCAATCGCTCTCTCCCTTTTCTTCGACAAAAACTATTTATTGTGATTCATCTGTAAAAAATACCCTCATGCGCCTAAAGAAGTTTACTTCAATAAACAGTCTTAACTATACGTATATAATAAAATATTTACTCTCAAATTGCCCCATCCAGAGACGATTGCCAATTGGTTAGCTGGAAGTCTACTATCCCTCTCAGCCAGTAGAATAGGCAGGACCCTCGACGAGAATCGGAGATTTGAGTACAGTCTTAATAGCCCAGCATCGCTGCCATGGGATTTGGGGCCGTAATGAGGATGCATATAGGATTCCTTAACATCATACATTTCACCCCCGTGTGTTTTCCACGAAGATCCCACTCGTACTGAGAGGTCTTTGGTCTTAAAACTTTAATTAATTATGTCAACAGAAAAAATCGATTAAAAGTACGAAAATAATAAGTTCTTGTCGTCATGAAAAAAGTTGAGAAGTACCACTACCAAAAGTTACTTATTACTAAGATGGGTAATCTTATTAACTCACATTACATTTATTAAGCATTTTTACGCCGGAGCCCAATATTTGCTTGAAAACAGATGGGTTATCATTTGCTTATCAACCTATGCTATTATTGTTTGGCTAACAATGCTACCCAGAATCTTAAGAGACTTCAAAGCACTAATTCCAGATAATATAGGCTAGCCATTAAGAAGAAAAGGAAACATTAATTATTTTCTCTGAAATATAACAAAACAACAGCCATCATAACAGTGACCCAGTAACATTTTCTCTAAAATCGAATTAATTGGAAACAAATGTAATAGCTGCGAGTCAAGGTCACGTTTTTTTTTCATTTTCATAATTTACGAAATGAATTGATTTGTCTTGAAGTTTATTTATTTCTTTCGTCAAGGTGAAAATAATAATTAAATTTTGATTAAATTGGACGTATATCAAGATGTTTCGAATTTCGAAAGAAAACAACGTCTCCGGTAATTTAATAACATGACTATTTCTTTATCTTATATCTTTAAACGAGCAATTCTTGTATATACATATATATATATATACATAATTGGAATCTCGGAATCGGCTCCAACGATTTTCATGAAATTTAGTATACGGGGGGTTTCGGGGGCGATAAATCGATCTAGCTAGGAATCATTTCTAGAAAATGTAATTTTATTCGTGTTTTATTTTTTATTATTCTGTCGGTAAGATGGAAAAATATTATTTATATTTCATCATTTTATTAGTATGTAATTCGTACTTAAATATAATTTCCAAAAAACACAATTTATAAAAAATAGGAAATAACAAAAAGGCTCGGTCATTCAGGTACTTATTATTATGAGAGACTTGAAAATTACTCTGATGAAAAAGAAAAGCCTGGTGAACATTTTAAAATAAAATTTCTTTATAAGAGATAGAAATCTTATACTCATAATTTTATGTTGTTTACAGCCGTGTAGTCAGCATGTCTGTCGGTTATTTGCGTTTGCAACTTAAAGAAGTTTTATTTAAATGCTTGCGTAAACCAAAGAGAACATAAACGTTTTATGGGACAATTGAGTTATTGATCAGTCTCACAGCCGCACTTATCGTTAAAGTAACATAAGCTTATATGGATTTAATTCAATTTACCGTTTTATTTATACGGCGCTACAACTTTTTAATTATTAGTAATCTTACAGCTTATATACATAAAACAAAACCCTAAGACAATACAGAAAGCCAAAACAGATTACATAGATAAACAATAAATATGAAACAGAGAGCAACTAAGTACCATAATAGACATACATAAAAAACCTAAAGAAAACTAAAAATATTTCAAATGAATTTCAAATAAACAAAAATCAGAATCTTCGAGTAATTTTCCTCACCAAAAAACATGTGAGTACTTGGTAAAATATCAATATACTGATCATTTAATTTCAGTTCTGGGTTACATATTTTTGTAATATGTAACCCAGCCCACCAATATAATGTGTTTCATCAGGGCAATACGAATAGTGAACAGAGTTTCTATTGAGGTGGACCTATTTGTTTGTACGCTGGCTGAGTTCACAAGAGTTGCTTGCTATATTGTTAGTTATGGATAGATAGATTTAGGAATATAAGTTTAATTTTTTAATGTTTTTATCTAGAATAATTGGTGTGGGAGTTATTTGGAATTCTATCGTATTAGTAATTACTGTTAAGATAGAAAAATGTAGTAGTGAAAATAAATAAATAAATAAAAATAAATAAATCAGCCTTAGCTTTTTCTAATAAATTCTATAAATAACCTGAGATCGAACCTACGACGTTGAGAGTCGAACGCGAAAGCCAGCCAACATTATACGATTTACACTAATCCGGAATTTAATCGCGTACTGAATAGCGCCATTATTTAAGATATAGCAATAGTCTATGGGGTGCCATGTCAAGTAAAGGACGAACACGCTCATATATAAGCCGAATTCAATGGACCCAAATGAAATTGAAATAAAAACTCTATCAATTTGAAGGGCGGCGAAGTGAGGGGTATATGTCAGTAATACGGGAAATATGTCCTATCGGGGATCGAGCTACAATACGGCCGTGTCGTTTTCAAAGTATTTGACTATAAATTTCTGGGACGCCGTCGTAAAGAGCCGCCTACGTTCAATAGAAATATATACATCTTGTTTTGTTTAGGCAGCGATATTCAAAATTTTACTGTATTTTATCGCTTAGAAAAAAAAAATTGTGTGGTTTTATGAAACCACGGTAAAAGTGAAACTTTTTTTCACATTATAGACATTTAACTAAATTTTTTTTGGAATAATATACCATTAAGGGTATAAAATCGCTTTATCAATCTTAATTTTATACTAGTAATAATAATACTAACAAATCACTAATGACGTGTATTAATAAGTTTAAATTTGCTAAATGTGTTTTATTTATAATTTTATTAAAAAGATACAGTTAGGGAAACACTGAAACGGTGACTGTTCTGCATCGGAAAAAATACAATCGGCCGAAAGGATAAATTGAAATCGTGGAAGCAATTCTCGGTACGAGACGTAAAGCGGACTTTCAGTTTACTAGTCTTATAGCAAATGTTGTCGCTTCTCACAATTACTTTTGATATTTTTGTAATTTTTTCTTTAGAAATTCTGTGTTATTATTCGATCGTAGCGTTATGTTAGTACAAATTATAAATTTGAAAACTATCTGTCAAAATCTATCTAAAGCAGTAGCATCTAAAATTACTAAAAAGAAAATGAGAGGACGCCTCCCGGAAAGCTGGAAAGATTGATAAATAGCTGCGAAGGTGAGAGACAAATGGAAGAATTGTGAGGAGCCCTTGCGTCGCAGGTTGTGTGGTAGTATTAAATGTATATTAAGTTATAAAGTACTCGAATACTTTTATTAAGATCTAATATATAGTATTGTCTTTTATTTACATAACTTTTATACATTTAAAGAAAAACACTTTTTTAACGTGAGCAATTTCTGCAAAAACCCTACATCTTTTAGTCGATACCAACTCCGGGGAAATAAATACAGATAACACAACATTTTCTGCAGCTGTAATACTTTTTGACAATTAACACCTTTGTCTTCAGTCACCGTGACCACGCACGCTGTAAAGCACGCGAAACGTCGGTTTAAATTTAAAATTATGTACAAATAATTATAAGTTTAAATACAAATACATAACTATAATCCGTTAAAAAAGTGTTTTTCTTTAAAAGATCTAATATATTTATTGTAACGAATATCATAATTTTCTGTTAAGAGGTGGTCGAGTTGGATTCTTGGAACAATTTCTTCCGGTGGGAGCAAAGGGCGTCAAAATCATCTTTTGCAACATGCACAGATACAACTCTCGCTGGCGCTCCATTGGCTTCGAGCAATCATTAGGATTGTTAGCAAAGCAATAAATTATTTTAAGGTTGAGTCGATCCAGATAGGATGGATTTTTGATGCATCTCTAACGACCAAAATTTTGGATTTGTTGATTTTAATTTTATAACGTAAAATATTGTTTTGTTTAACATATTTTAGAAATCATTTCCATATTGTTTGCAGTTATAGAAACTTTGTAGTACTAAGTAATGCATTCAATCGAGGATAACTGATGCTTATTGAGAAATAATATTACATATTTGATGCAGTTTCATGGAGATGGAAATTGATACCCAACCAGGCTAGCACTGTTATTTAATTTTTATTATTTATTATTAAATCTCTGTTGCCTAAAACCTATGACCGCTGTTGACTCATCATCGTTTCTATGATAGCCGGTAGCCGTATATGGCTTACACATACAACGTCGTAATAATAATCTTTTTATTATGGCACAAAGTGTTACTATCATTCCTAAACCTTTAAGAGTTCTACTGATTAAAATACAGGCCATTCTGATTCTGCAATTGGCTCCTATTGAAATACACAACACACAACAACCTAAAATTAAAAATCGAACTAAAATTAAAAATAAATCTGAAGTTTTTTAACGGATTATTTGTTTAAATAAATTAAAACAAAATTAAAAAAAAATATAATTTTGATTTTTAATTTTAGGTTGTTGTAGTGTGTTGTGTGTTTCAATAGGAACCAACCGCAGACTATCAGAATGACTTTTAGTTTAATAAATTAAAATAAATAATCCGTTAAATAAAAATAGAAAGAAACTTCATTAATAATTCATGTATATTGTTCTCGATACGTTGAATATTTTTTCAGCGTAAACCACAAAATAAATTCACGAATTCATAGGAGACTATAACCGTTACACCCAATATGTGAAAAGCGAAACATGTTGCAAAATACAGAGAACAACTTGTTTTATTTTCGCGAGTTTACTACAGGGATTCCTCGCTCTGTAAACTGACAAATACTTTATTCCTTTATGCGGAGATATAGGCGATATTCTTGACATCCCACGGGAGATCGTCGAACTACCGTATTGTAAGAAAATCCCTCTAAAAGGTTCAACGCAATATGCTTATTTTAATGGAGCCTCGTTTGGGATGAATCTCGTTATACGGTTTCCTTTGTTTACGATTAACATTTTTAGAAAGATTCGCCTATTATTATTTCCATTTGTATATTTAAAGCTTAAGGTTACTAAACGATGGATGAAGAGAATAAACCGCACAACCGAATATGAAAGTCACATACAAATGTCTAATTCTATTTCATTTTTATTATATTATTTCAAATAGTAAGATATATTCTATGATAGGATCTTTAAATTTATAATCTTGTTCACATTAGTTCACATCGTAGGAAGACTGTGCCTTTAAAACTAATCATAAGTGTCTCTGAGGTTCTAAAGAAGCCTTTTACCTTTGTCGATGATTCAGTTATTTTAAAGCCACCAGGCATCGCAAGAGACGATGGCAAGCAGCTGAATGGGATGTCGTTGATCCCTTGGGAAAATGGGACGGGCGGGGCGGGGCAGGCTCAAATATATATTTTTTTATTTATACCAATCAAAAGCATATGTGTTTCTAAAACGCTGCGTACCAGGTATTGTGTAAATTTTGCCTTTACCTTTCCAAGCAATGCGCAGCTGTTAGTATCCAAATATCGGTAACGACCGAACCTCCACAAATAGATAGACTTTTTAGCCGGATAGAAGCCTGCCACGGCACTGCTGTGATTGACGTGTTTCGTCCCGACACAATACGCCGGGTGGAACCTGAAAGTGTACTTCGGTAATCTATGTTAGGTAAAAACTGTTTTAAATTTACTGACATCCCTTCATACAATATTTAAAATCTCTAATTTGTATAATATTTTTCTGCTATACAGTACTAATATCAGTATTAAGAAATGGGGTTTTGGTGTTAGAAAGGAAAATTATGGATGAGAGAGAACTTCAGTGTTTAAGATAAAGGCTAGGCCTAGTTTAAACACTAGTGCTCATAGAAGTATATTATGTAAAAAGTTAATCAAAATGAATATTCTATTTAAACGATTCGTTGCCTATGTATGTTTACAACCTTTAGAATGTAAGTACAAAATGTAATGTTTTGGGTCGAATAAAGTGACCTTTAATTTTATATATTAATTATTTATATGTAATTTTGATATTGGATAATTAAAGAAAAAATGAAACCTATAAATTGGAGGTATGAAAAAATTCAAAAATCATAAATCTAGCCGTTTCGAAGGAGTTGTAACAGTGCCACAAGATTTCATATAAAGTTTTTATACTATATTATTTAACTTATTCGAATATAATTGCTCACTGCAAATAATTAAATCAAATTAGTAAACTATTTAAACTGGCTTTATTTAATAATATTATATAATAAAACTAAATGTGAAATTGTTTACCAAAACTTTGAAAAATTGTACTCTATGTTCGACCGTCACAAAAATTACTGTTTAGTTTTAAACAATAATAATATAAAGAACTTACCTGCCAATTTATCTAATAAGGTATTATATTTTATTTTATATAGCTCTCGTACTTGGGTCTGATTTAAAAAGGCTAAGAGATGTTTTTTATTAAATTCTGCCTCGATTGCAAGTTCGGTATAGTCGACTTCCACTGTTTGGGGGGATATAGCTTCTATACACGCTATTAAAAAAATAACTATGGATAATGCAGTTATATTCATTGTTCCAAAAGCCCCATATTATACAGCGTACAAATAATTTGATATCTTGCCCTATAAAAACTCAATAATAATGAAATTGTCGTAAGATTTCATTGTCCTTTGTAAACGTGATTCGCGGCACGTGTTTTGCACATTTACGTCCGTTCCGAACATAAAATGTAATAGCCGTGAAATTGTATTTCTTTAATATCAATTTGTGTTTTATAGAATACTTACAAATATCCAATCACAAGCGCCTACAAAGAGTTAATAGCAATACAAGATTTCACTTTATTTTTAACGAGGTGTTAAACGTTACAAAATTTATATTTTAAAATTTACTACTTTGATTCTAATTCTAATTCGTGGGAACGAAAAGGGTGCGAAGTTTTTCATCGCCTCCGGAGTTGTTTCGGACATTTTTAAACTTAGGAAATCCGCTTTTAAATCTAATTAAGAAGTTTTCAGGTACTAGAGAATTCACGCGCCAATCTGTAATTAAATTTGTTTCATTCGAGTAAGTTTCGAAACCAAGCTCGGTTTGAAAATGGCCAAGGCGAGTTTGTCTATAACTTTTGTTGAAATTTATGTTATTCACTTTGAGATTTTATTGTGTTACGGTTATTGAAAGCGCCTTTGTTTGTCTGTCAAATACCTTTGTGACTTATAATTACTTTTCAAAAGTTCTATAATTTTAGAGCTATGCCAAAGTATTATTTGTTTAAACACTTTGTTGGTAAATAATCTCAATAAAGCGTAAACAGAAAGGGTTCTGTAAGATTTTCCATCATACATGCAGAAGTTAGCTTTTAATCTATTGTTCAATTAGAAAAAAAAATAGGCTAAAAATTTACCAACTTTATTTTCAACATGTTCAATATAATGACATAAACTAAACAATAAACAGAACCTTCAGCTACTGTTGTTATTCCTAAAAAAACTAGTTTGCTTTAGTATTGTTGTCTAATAGAAATTGAAAAAGGCTTAACAAATTAACTTTCAAACTTTTGTGTAAACCAGGTGTATTTTAATCGATATTACATTTTCATGTTTAAATTAAGGATGCCTTCAAAATAGCAGCTCATTTTACCTTGAGTCGCTCTTTGCCCGGCCCCGTCACAAAGGCGCTAACTAGGAACGCAAGTGGCTGCTAAGCTTTGCCCGCTTTGTAACGCTTCCTGGAAGCTCGGGTTAACCTGTTTTAAACTTTACTTGTATTTTATATTCATATCGTGTTACTGTTAGAAACTTATCACGTATAACACTCGCGTATACTTTAAGCGTTGATTAACTATGAAGGTTTAGAAAATAATAATTATTTTGCAGTTGCAGTTTATAATATATCATGTATTATTACTTTTACAAATACACACTTTATTAATTCTCTCACTGACTCACTCATTCTCTCACTCACACATTTGCACCCACACACTTACTCATGCACTCAGGCGTGTTGATAACAGTTGAAAATAAAAATAAAATAAGGTTCAATAATGTAATTATTTTAAAGAATTTAGAATTAAGTTTGTTTTGTGGAAGAAGTTTATGGAAACCCTGACACAGGTATTTTTTACTTAAAAGGGTTTCCAGATCTTACACCTAGGAATGCAAATGTACTTCAAATGAATAAACACTTTTTTAAGCTTAACATCTTTTTAACGGATTGGTATACAAATTTTTATACGATATAGATGTTTATATCACACAAGATCCAGATTTCTGGACAAACAGTGTGTGTCGTGTATTTTCATTTCTCTCCTTGCAATCGGCGTTGCAGTTCAACCAGCATAAATTCCAGTATGACTTTCCGTCTGTACCGCAAACTGGGTCATATTCAGGCGGGCAAGATTTGTTACAAGTGCAGCCGGCCGGTTGGCACTCACCGGAGTACCAGACACTAATCCGATAGCCATCCACCCTCTTATTATTGCTACATTTTAACTGACACTCATTCGTATAGGTTTGTTGGTCTGTACCGCAGACGGGAATATAGCTATCAGAACAACCACATCCAGAACACGGTCCATAATTGGTAATCCTTAAATTAGTGTTTCCTCGTCGCTTTGCTTCACAGTCGAATTCGCAAGGATTCTTGTAAGTTCTACCATCGCTTCCACATACAGGGTTGTTGATTTCGTTACAATAGCATGACTCGCAAACGCTTTTCGGTGCTGGCGAAATTGCTGGGTACTTAGAGCAGTAATTTAGTTTATTTTGACAGGTTAGGTAACAGATGTTCTCGTAGTAATATCCGTTGCTCCCGCACACTGGTTGATGTTCAAGTGGGCATAAACAGCTTTCCAGACAGGCGCCATTGTTCTTTATTTGGATAGAAGGTCCCTTACGTTTTAAGCTTATAGAGTTGGCAGTTTCCAGGACACATTTGTTTCTGTAAAGGATGTTATCTGTACCGCAGACTGGAGCTGCGATATCCGTACACCCAGTGGATGGGCCAATGCAGCCAGCTCTGTAGGCTAGATTATAGTATGACTGACCCGCGTAAAGACGTTTATAATTTTCACACGCCAGTTCACATTCGTTGGGAAAGGTGAGCCCTTCCATGGTGCAGACGGGAAGATTGAAATTTTGACAGATGCAGCTTTTACATTCCCCATTATTTACTTTATATATGGGCCCTTGTCTATCCTGTATACTACGATTGCTGGTACAATTAAACACACATTCGTTTATGTAGGTGATGCCATCAGATCCACAGACGGGGTTATAGTTGTATTCGCAGGGACAAACCAGCAACGGTTGAGTTACCTTCTGTGTATTTGCCAGGGTAGATACACAATGCATGAATACCAATAAAACAATACCTGGAACAATAAAAACATAACAGAGTTCTGGAAAGTATACCTTTATCCCCCGTATAATAAATTTATATACTCACAGTTGTGTTTGGACATGATTCTTGCTATGCCGATTCCATTAAACTGTCGCAAATTTATTTTATATACGAAACAAATGATCTAATTATTTAAATGTCGCTAATTAAGGCTGCCAATAAAATTGATAGCGATATTTTTGCATTTACTTTATACGGATAGCTTCGATTAAATATCCACATTGTGTTGGTTATATTTATTATGTAACATCATCATAAATAATACCAACACAATCAATATTGTATGCATTTTCGAAGAATTTTAAATGTTCTATTTATTATAATATATAATAGCTTTTTTTTCTATTGACATTTAATTGTATACGGGCGGAAGTGACAAGTTCTTGTTAATTTTAGTACAGTGCATAAACAGTCAAGCAAAACATACGCAATTTTCTATTAACGTACTTATCTCTTTTAATTTAAAATATATTTAATTGTGTCATGTGAAACCGGTAGAGGTGGTAATTTGTAGATTAATTACAGCTACATAATATACATATCAGGTATGGGGCTCAGTACTGAATATAATATTCTACTTCTACTTATAATCATCGATTGTTCACTTAATTGGTTTAAATTATAAAAGCTGCTTATGGCGGCGTCCATGCGTCGGGTTGTCTTTCTCCCTTAAATATGGCGAGGGGCCCAATGGCTGGCCATGCGTCATACTCGTGAACGGGTGCTACTTGTGGTGACTGGTCGTACTTGAATTCGAGAATGAGGTGATATTAGTTTTTCTACTAAAAAATTGCGTGTTGTTCCCACGAGTACGTACGTGCTCCTATTTCACCATGCCTCCTGCTGATAGAGGACAAATCTTTGTTTTCGAGATCATATGCAACATGGTGCAATGGTTACAGGTCTTTAGAAACATTGTGTAAAAGAAAAAACTTAGCAATTAAAAAGAGTGGCGTTTATTGCCAGTTCTTCTCTTTCGTTCTACGCCCTTGATATGAGAACTGGCAGTAAATGTAAAATTAGAAGCATTTAATGTATATTTTTTTTGACGTTTCTAAGTGTACAATTTGTTACCTATATGAGTAAAAAGAAAGGCTCAGTGATCTTTTAAATTTTACAGGGGATTACCTGCTTTGTCTATTCTTATAGAAACAAACTACTTCAATTGTTGATACATTCACTCCATGTATATGCAAAGAAATAAACTGTTTGCCTTCTAGGTCAAATAATTATTATTATAGTAATAGTGCAGAGCTTTCTTAAATGTTCCACAAATAGTATTCCTAGTTCAAGACATATATAAAAGAAAAGTAACTAAGCTAAACTAAAATTAAAAAAAAAGTTCAATGTGAAAATCTTATTTATTTAAAAGATATACATTATATAGATACATATAGGAAAATGTTTCTATCGATTCGGTATTATGCTAGAGACAGTAAATATACAAAATAAATAAACAAACAATTTTATTGATCTGTAACAGCAATTTTACATAACATTAAGTGTTGTTTAAATTGATTTCGTAAATAATTATTGGCCTTAATGCGATTTTGACTTGAAACTCAATACAAAATTATTATACCAGCTTATATAAAGCAATTATGTAGTTTATCTGGTAATAATTGTAAATGATTGCCTGATTTAATAGAAGCGGTTAACAAGGACCAAGATCACAAAGCATAACAGGTGATCGTTTATTTTTTAAATTATTAACTGCATCGCAGTATAAGAAACAAATGTTCCAATAGGAGATGCCATTGTCACCGCAAACGGGGCGATACAGGTGGGGACAGGCATCGCAATTAAAATAGTTGTACGCGCGACATTGTCCTTGATACGATATAGTTAGAGGCTTTTCGTTCTGACGACAACGTACTTTGTTTTCGCAGTCAAGGGCGCATTTGTTACCATATGTGTTTCCGTCGCTTGCACAAAAAGGATCATCGATTTCAGGACAAGGGCATTCACATTCGCCTCTGTAAGCGACAAATAAGTGTAGGTGTAATTTTCCAACTCTCTTACTTTCACAGTTTAATTTGCATTCGTTGTCATATGTGTTTCCATCACTTCCACAAACTGGTTCATATATTTTTGAGCAGGAACAACTCTGGCATGCTCCTCTGTATTGCAAATCGAGGTTTAGTTGTTGGTTGTTGCGACTGGCACATTGCAGAACGCATAGATTTTGGTACGATTTGTTATCGGTTCCACAAACAGGAATGATAGTACTATAACATCTGCACGGGTATTGGCAAAGGTCTCTATTAGAAACAGTTAAAGGAGATAAACCGTTTTTAACCAATTTTCTACTTACACAAGACAATTCACATTCATTTGTATATGTTTGTCCATCGCTACCACAAACCGGCTGAACTACACCATTGCATACGCATCCGCCATCACATGCTCCCTCATGAATTTGGCGTATACTTGGCTGATGATTTTTTTCCAGTTCTATGTTTCTACATCCTAGCTTGCAGCTATTCCCATAAGTTTTGCCGTCACTGCCACACACTGGTTGATAAAGTTCTATACAGAAACACCCTTCCTCACACTTTCCTGTATAAGCTGGGTGGATAATAGTTTTGTTATTTTTTTTTCGATTATTATTTTCACAGTCAAGTTCACATTGATTAGAATAGGTTTTACCATCAGTTCCACATATAGGGTCATAGTTCAATGGACAGGCACATACATCTGAACATTCTCCTTTATATGCTACAGTTATATGCTTACCTCCATTTCTTTGTTGTTCTTTATCTTTACACCCCAAGACACATTTATTACTATACGTTTTTCCGTCACTTCCACAAACGGGATTATAGTCAGCAGTGCATAAACAAATATCCGGGCATTCGCCTTTGCTAACGATAGTAATTTGTTTTTTACCTTGTCGTTTTAACTTGTGGTTTCGACATTCTAGCAAACATTTATTGCTGTAGGTTTCTCCATCATCACCACAGATTGGGTCTAAATTAGCGGGACATGGACAGAGATCAGAACATTCTCCTTTATAATCAACTTTTATGTTACGATTTTCTTCTTTATTTTTACAATCTAGTACACATTTATTGCTGTACGTGTTCCCATCATCTCCACACACTGGGTCTGAAATTGCAGTGCATACGCACTTATCAGTGCACGGACCTGAACTGGAGACTTTCACAATAGGCTGGTTATTCTTCTTTCGCTTATTATTTTCACAATCAAGTTCACATTGATTAGAATAGGTTTTTCCATCAGTTCCACATATAGGGTCATAGTTAAATGGACATGCACATACATCAGAACATTCTCCTTTATATGCTACAGTTATATGCTTACCCCCATTTCTTTGTTGTTCTTTATCTTTACACCCCAAGACACATTTATTACTATACGTTTTTCCGTCACTTCCACAAACGGGATTATAGTCAGCAGTGCATAAACAAATATCCGGGCATTCGCCTTTGCTAACGATAGTAATTTGTTTTTTACCTTGTCGTTTTAACTTGTTGTTTCGACATTCTAGTAAACATTTATTGCTGTAGGTTTCTCCATCGTCACCACAGATCGGATTTAAATTTGCGGGACATGGACATACATCAGAACATTCTCCTTTATAATCAACTTTTATGTTACGATTTTCTTCTTTATTTTTACAATCTAGTACACATTTATTGCTGTACGTGTTCCCATCATCTCCACACACTGGGTCTGAAATTGCAGTGCATACGCACTTATCAGTGCACGGACCTGAACTGGAGACTTTCACAATAGGCTGGTTATTCTTCTTTCGCTTATTATTTTCACAATCAAGTTCACATTGATTAGAATAGGTTTTTCCATCAGTTCCACATATAGGGTCATAGTTAAATGGACATGCACATACATCAGAACATTCTCCTTTATATGCTACAGTTATATGCTTACCCCCATTTCTTTGTTGTTCTTTATCTTTACACCCCAAGACACATTTATTACTATACGTTTTTCCGTCACTTCCACAAACGGGATTATAGTCAGCAGTGCATAAACAAATATCCGGGCATTCGCCTTTGCTAACGATAGTAATTTGTTTTTTACCTTGTCGTTTTAACTTGTTGTTTCGACATTCTAGTAAACATTTATTGCTGTAGGTTTCTCCATCGTCACCACAGATCGGATTTAAATTTGCGGGACATGGACATACATCAGAACATTCTCCTTTATAATCAACTTTTATGTTACGATTTTCTTCTTTATTTTTACAATCTAGTACACATTTATTGCTGTACGTGTTCCCATCATCTCCACACACTGGGTCTGAAATTGCAGTGCATACGCACTTATCAGTGCACGGACCTGAACTGGAGACTTTCACAATAGGCTGGTTATTCTTCTTTCGCTTATTATTTTCACAATCAAGTTCACATTGATTAGAATAGGTTTTTCCATCAGTTCCACATATAGGGTCATAGTTAAATGGACATGCACATACATCAGAACATTCTCCTTTATATGCTACAGTTATATGCTTACCCCCATTTCTTTGTTGTTCTTTATCTTTACACCCCAAGACACATTTATTACTATACGTTTTTCCGTCACTTCCACAAACGGGATTATAGTCAGCAGTGCATAAACAAATATCCGGGCATTCGCCTTTGCTAACGATAGTAATTTGTTTTTTACCTTGTCGTTTTAACTTGTTGTTTCGACATTCTAGTAAACATTTATTGCTGTAGGTTTCTCCATCGTCACCACAGATCGGATTTAAATTTGCGGGACATGGACATACATCAGAACATTCTCCTTTATAATCAACTTTTATGTTACGATTTTCTTCTTTATTTTTACAATCTAGTACACATTTATTGCTGTACGTGTTCCCATCATCTCCACACACTGGGTCTGAAATTGCAGTGCATACGCACTTATCAGTGCACGGACCTGAACTGGAGACTTTCACAATAGGCTGGTTATTCTTCTTTCGCTTATTATTTTCACAATCAAGTTCACATTGATTAGAATAGGTTTTTCCATCAGTTCCACATATAGGGTCATAGTTAAATGGACATGCACATACATCAGAACATTCTCCTTTATATGCTACAGTTATATGCTTACCCCCATTTCTTTGTTGTTCTTTATCTTTACACCCCAAGACACATTTATTACTATATGTGTTTCCGTCACTTCCACAAACGGGATTATAGTCAGCAGTGCATGTACAAATATCAGGGCATTCACCTTTGCTAACGACAGTAATTTGTTTTTTACCTTCTCGTTTTAACTTGTTGTTTCGACATTCTAGTAAACATTTATTGCTGTAGGTTTCTCCATCGTCACCACAGATCGGATTTAAATTTGCGGGACATGGACATACATCAGAACATTCTCCTTTATATGCTACAGTTATATGCTTACCCCCATTTCTTTGTTGTTCTTTATCTTTACACCCCAAGACACATTTATTACTATACGTTTTTCCGTCACTTCCACAAACGGGATTATAGTCAGCAGTGCATAAACAAATATCCGGGCATTCGCCTTTGCTAACGATAGTAATTTGTTTTTTACCTTGTCGTTTTAACTTGTGGTTTCGACATTCTAGCAAACATTTATTGCTGTAGGTTTCTCCATCATCACCACAGATTGGGTCTAAATTAGCGGGACATGGACAGAGATCAGAACATTCTCCTTTATAATCAACTTTTATGTTACGATTTTCTTCTTTATTTTTACAATCTAGTACACATTTATTGCTGTACGTGTTCCCATCATCTCCACACACTGGGTCTGAAATTGCAGTGCATACGCACTTATCAGTGCACGGACCTGAACTGGAGACTTTCACAATAGGCTGGTTATTCTTCTTTCGCTTATTATTTTCACAATCAAGTTCACATTGATTAGAATAGGTTTTTCCATCAGTTCCACATATAGGGTCATAGTTAAATGGACATGCACATACATCAGAACATTCTCCTTTATATGCTACAGTTATATGCTTACCCCCATTTTTTTGTTGTTCTTTATCTTTACACCCCAAGACACATTTATTACTATATGTGTTTCCGTCACTTCCACAAACGGGATTATAGTCAGCAGTGCATGTACAAATATCAGGGCATTCACCTTTGCTAACGACAGTAATTTGTTTTTTACCTTCTCGTTTTAACTTGTTGTTTCGACATTCTAGTAAACATTTATTGCTGTAGGTTTCTCCATCGTCACCACAGATCGGATTTAAATTTGCGGGACATGGACATACATCAGAACATTCTCCTTTATATGCTACAGTTATATGCTTACCCCCATTTCTTTGTTGTTCTTTATCTTTACACCCCAAGACACATTTATTACTATACGTTTTTCCGTCACTTCCACAAACGGGATTATAGTCAGCAGTGCATAAACAAATATCCGGGCATTCGCCTTTGCTAACGATAGTAATTTGTTTTTTACCTTGTCGTTTTAACTTGTGGTTTCGACATTCTAGCAAACATTTATTGCTGTAGGTTTCTCCATCATCACCACAGATTGGGTCTAAATTAGCGGGACATGGACAGAGATCAGAACATTCTCCTTTATAATCAACTTTTATGTTACGATTTTCTTCTTTATTTTTACAATCTAGTACACATTTATTGCTGTACGTGTTCCCATCATCTCCACACACTGGGTCTGAAATTGCAGTGCATACGCACTTATCAGTGCACGGACCTGAACTGGAGACTTTCACAATAGGCTGGTTATTCTTCTTTCGCTTATTATTTTCACAATCAAGTTCACATTGATTAGAATAGGTTTTTCCATCAGTTCCACATATAGGGTCATAGTTAAATGGACATGCACATACATCAGAACATTCTCCTTTATATGCTACAGTTATATGCTTACCCCCATTTTTTTGTTGTTCTTTATCTTTACACCCCAAGACACATTTATTACTATATGTGTTTCCGTCACTTCCACAAACGGGATTATAGTCAGCAGTGCATGTACAAATATCAGGGCATTCACCTTTGCTAACGACAGTAATTTGTTTTTTACCTTCTCGTTTTAACTTGTTGTTTCGACATTCTAGTAAACATTTATTGCTGTAGGTTTCTCCATCGTCACCACAGATCGGATTTAAATTTGCGGGACATGGACATACATCAGAACATTCTCCTTTATATGCTACAGTTATATGCTTACCCCCATTTCTTTGTTGTTCTTTATCTTTACACCCCAAGACACATTTATTACTATATGTGTTTCCGTCACTTCCACAAACGGGATTATAGTCAGCAGTGCATGTACAAATATCAGGGCATTCACCTTTGCTAACGACAGTAATTTGTTTTTTACCTTCTCGTTTTAACTTGTTGTTTCGACATTCTAGTAAACATTTATTGCTGTAGGTTTCTCCATCATCACCACAGATTGGGTCTAAATTAGCGGGACATGGACAGAGATCAGAACATTCTCCTTTATATGCTACAGTTATATGCTTACCCCCATTTCTTTGTTGTTCTTTATCTTTACACCCCAAGACACATTTATTACTATATGTGTTTCCGTCACTTCCACAAACGGGATTATAGTCAGCAGTGCATGTACAAATATCAGGGCATTCACCTTTGCTAACGACAGTAATTTGTTTTTTACCTTCTCGTTTTAACTTGTTGTTTCGACATTCTAGTAAACATTTATTGCTGTAGGTTTCTCCATCATCACCACAGATTGGGTCTAAATTAGCGGGACATGGACAATGATCGGAACATTCTCCTTTATAATCAACTTTTATGTTACGATTTTCTTCTTTATTTTTACAATCTAGTACACATTCATTGCTGTACGTGTTCCCATCATCTCCACATACAGGTGACAAATTTAAAGGACATATACAAGGTGACTTGCACTTGCCCTTGCTTACCTCTTCTACACAAGGTTGTCTTTTTCTTTTCAGTTCGTCGTTTTTACATTTCAGTTCGCAATCATTCCCATACGTTTTTCCATCGCTACCACACACAGGTTGATAGATATTGGGACAAATGCACGGATGTAATGGTTCTTTACACTCTCCATCATATAATTTTTTTATATGGTGTGATCTGTCCAGCTCTGAATTTTTACAGGAGAGTACGCAATCGCTGCCGTAAGTCTTACCGTCACTGCCACAGACTGGCTTATAAATTCTAGTACAGACGCATGGATCACGAAGTGGGATCGTACTCCATGCTGAATGTGACATAAAAAGTAAGGCTGAAATACCTGCAAAAAAAAAGATTTATTTGAGAGGAAACAATCTACAAAAATATAAAATCATAAAATTGATTAAGCAAACTTACAAAGTACCGACTTCATGTTGTCAAGCAACAATTCGCCATCAAGCTGATTATGTACTAATCAAGTTAAATGCTCCAAATTTAATTTATACTATCTATTGTTTGTTAAACTGGTAACTGATACGTGAAGCACACAATACATTTAAACATTCCATGAGTAACACTATATTTATGATATTTAATTTAAGCCAACAATATTACTTATCCTGGCTTTACTTGTTTATAATGATTTTGAAGATTGAATGATAAAAATTTAAATCATGTAATACTCTTGTATTTCAGACATGAAAATAATCTTCCTATAAAGTCGATTAAAATTAAGTTTATTTATTTATTTATCTACCTCGGTAACACTAAAATGTTTAGAAAATGAAAAACGGCTTAATGTAGAAAGTCGCCAATACTTTTGTTCTTCGAAATAAGCTCCGTTCCTCTTTACACATAGTCGTATTCGATGGAACCACTGAGAAAAGCAGTGGGCCCATTCTTCCTTAGGGGTCACCGCATCGGACGGACAGCCCCGTGTGCAGAGGCAACAGCCTGAAACATCAGCACAGAGGAATCAGTCACCCATGTAGTCCTGGAATGCGAGGTTGTGGCTTAACAGCGAACGGAAATCTTTTGAACAGTGAGGTCACTCCGTGAAGCCTGTGAAGTGCCCAGGAGACTTCTGTGCTTCTGGAAGGATCTAGGCAGGTTAAATTAGCCAGGGTTTTACGCAAAACTGACCAAATTTGAGTCTAGTTGCGAAAAATGAGTCCACATACGTAACCAAACCTAACCTAAGCCCACAACGAAAGTCATAATAAATCATTGACCGAAAATTTTCTCGCGTTAGGGGTTTATTTTCACGTGTAACAATAGTTTTATATATGCCGCCAATGCACAAAAACAAATGAATGCAATATACTAGATTAGGTTGCCAAAGAGTTCTAAAATTGAAATTACAAAAAAGTTTTAATTGGCAATATATTTTCTAACTGGCCAATTCTAAACATATTCAGTGTAACCCATGTATTTATTATTATTACTCTGTAACTTCCACTAGCGATCCCGAACCGCGATTTCGATATTCGCGATTCCATGGTTGCAGCAGAAGCGTTGAGATTGATATCGCTTTCGCCATTGTAAGTTACAAAGTCAGTATGCTGAAGCAGACTAATGTAAGTGAAGGTTTTCTTGATTGGCAAGCAGGCTCATTTTAAATCATATAGCTGTTTTGTGACAAGCTATACGTAGGAAACCTTTTTAAATGAGATTCAAAATTTCAACCCTTTGAAAAGTTCGAGTTTGCTTCTATATTATTGCAGTGAACAAATTTGCAAAACAATGTCGTTTTTATATTTATAATAAGGCAAATCAAGTTACTTTTAGTCAACATATTTTTTTCAATATATTATACACATCTTTATAAACAAACCGAATAATATGTGCAGCTGTTTAAATGGTATTCATATTTTTTATTGTTTGATACAAAGAAAAATTATTCGCGACAAATGAGGGGTGAACTTTACTTAAAATTTTCAATGTCTGTTTTAATCGAAAACATTTTTCATTTACAATTCGTCTCCATTACATAATTTTTTTTATTCCAATAGTTCCTTTTTAAATAAAATTGAACAGCCTTATCTATGTGTATTGTTTAATTTGGTCAGAGATTTGACCGAAATTTGTATATGTGTATAATATATGTTATTTAACATAAACGGAAACGCAAACTAACATAATATAAACAGAAACCAAATTCTATTTCATTTGTATAACGATTTTTTTTCTAATAATGTGAATAACAATTTTAAATTAATTTCGGTTTTTCTAAAATTTTAATTAATGTATATATCTTCCATAGGTTTGTCGTCAAGAAAATAATAATTGAGAAAATAATAATTTATTAAAATAGCGCTGGTTCTTATAAAGTGTTTAACTTTTACCAATTGGGTTACTATAGTAAGATTTTAAATTTAACACCCTTCACGGTTTGTGTATTAAAAGCGTAAGGGTTTAATATTTTGATTATGGGTGACATTCTCCAAAGTACTTAACGAATATGTATTTTTCTTTCGTCTCTTCTTTCTTATTCTCTTCTTTACTTCGTTGACAGTAGAATTCGCATATATTTGGATAAGTATATCCATCGCTACCACACACAGGCGCAAAGGTTTCAGGGCAGAGGCACTGTCCACAACGACCCTTTGCTTTTATAGATATTAACTCTTTATCTTTTAGTTTCTCGTTTTTACAGTTAAGCTGACATTCATTTTCATATGTCTCATCATCACTTCCGCAGACTGGATCATAAATATTGTAGCAATAACAATCTTTGCAAAGTCCTATATTTTTAATAGTGATAGGAAATTGTATTACTTCGTCTTTCTTACCTAAAGTTTTATCTTGAACAACTATATCTGTTGTCTGTTCATCTTCGCTTTTAGTAATTTTTATATCTTTATTTTCATTACGTTTATACCTGGGGTGTGAATAATCATCGTATCCCCCGTAAGAGAATCGATCCGAATTATAATAATTTGGTAGGTTTCCATTTGCGTATCCAAAAGTATTGTAATTATAATAACTATTATCGTTATTACCGAAACCATTAATATATTTAGTGTTTTCATATTCACGTGGGAATAACTCATAAGGTGGTCTTAAATTTTTGTTTACACAGTCTAGTATACAATAGTTTTTATAAGACTTTTGATCACTACCACATACAGGTTGAACTATATCTAAACACTTGCAAGGGTACGTACAAGCTCCTTTCTTAACAATTTCAATTGGTGATAGACCAGATTCTTCAATCTGTTTACTTTCACACTCTAAAATGCATGGACTTCTATAAGTTTGGCCGTCACTCCCACACACGCTTTCTTCCGGAGACTTACAATCGCATTTTACTTTACATAAACCTGGATATGCTATATTAACATATTTATCTGGATCTATTAATTCCTTGTTTTTGCACATAACTTCACATTCATTTGGATATGTTTTCCCATCTGTTCCACAAACTGGTTCATAAATATCAGAGCAGATGCAATCATCAGAACATTTTCCGTAACTTACTACGATTAAAGGTTTCTCACCATTTTTTTCGAGTTCCCTGTTTTTGCAGTTTAAAAGGCAATCATTCCCAAACGTAATACCACCGATACAGCAAATAGGTTGATAAATTTTGGGACAATAACAATTGGTATCTTCGTTACATTCCCCTTCATAAGATATAAACACTTTAATACCTGTTTTATTTTCAATATTATAACATTTTATTTCGCATTCATTGGCATATGTTTTTCCATCCGACCCACAGACTGGGGCATAGATTTTAGAACACAGACAACCTTCTTCCTTTTTACATTCTTCTGGGTATGCAATAGTAACTGGATCTTTATTATTTTCGATATTGTAACATTTTAGTTCGCATTCATTAGAATATGTTTTTCCATCCGACCCACAGACTGGGGCATAGATTTTAGAACACAGACAAACTTCTTCCTTTTTACATTCTCCTGGGTATGCAATAGTAATTGGATCTTTTTGATTTTCGATATTGTAACATTTTAGTTCGCATTCATTGGCATATGTTTTTCCATCCGACCCACAGACTGGGGCATAGATTTTAGAACACAGACAACCTTCTTCCTTTTTACATTCTTCTGGGTATGCAATAGTAATTGGATCTTTTTTATTTTCGATATTGTAACATTTTAGTTCGCATTCATTAGCATATGTTTTTCCATCCGACCCACAGACTGGTGCATAGATTTTAGTACACAGACAACTTTCTTCCTTTTTACATTCTCCTGAGTATGCAATAGTTACTGTATCTTTTTTATTTTTGATATTATAACATGCTAGTTCACACTCATTATTGTAAGTTTTTCCATCTGATCCACAAACAGCATCAACATTAAGCGGGCAGAAGCATCCTTCTTCTTTACACTCTCCTTCGTATGCTATAGTAACAATAGGGTCTTTCTGATTTTCTTCGTTATAACATTTAAGCAAACACTCGTTATTATACGTTTTTCCATTAGATCCACAAATTGGTAAGTAGATTTTAGTACAAACACAAGCTTCTTCCTTTTTACATTCTCCTTCATAGGATATTTTTATAGGGGAATCGTTTTTATTTTCATTGTTTTTGCATTTCAAAAGGCATTCATTGTTGTAGGTTATTCCGTCTGAACCACAAACTGGTTGATATATTTTCGTACAAACACAGTTCTCTTCTTCTTTACATTCTCCCTCATATTTAGTGGTTACTAGAGGACCTTTTAAAATACCACCATTAAAACATTTTAGTTCGCAGTCGTTGTCGTAAGTTTTTCCGTCTGACCCGCATATTGGTTTATAGATTTTCGTGCATATACAAGACTGGCGCGGGATTCTAGTAGCTTCAGTTGTATACGCTTGAATGAACAGGACTGCAAACAACCCTGAAAAATTCAAGAATATTTAATTAAAAGATATCTGCCTATGTTTTTGTAAAAATTTAAAACTTTTTACTCACCAAGCGCGATGTCTATAAGTTTTTTACGCGCCATTGTGTATAGTTCTAAAACTAAAATGCACAAATAATAACAATTCAGATTAATGTTTTCAATTTGTAAACGGAAGTATAACAATTAATATTATACGTAATTGTAGGATTTGATTTATAATTGTACTTATATTTGACTTTGCTTCGTTTTAATAGCTGTTGATGTTATTATTGTTAGAACAAGAAACTAGGCAAATTAAGTAAAAAAAAATTAAATAGAATAAAATCTATATGAAATACATAAGAATATAATTGTGTGTAACACACGGTGAATCCACTGTGTAAACGTATACAGATATCGTTATAGTAAAGGTATAATCTTTATTACAAAATAAATATATTTTTATACATTACGGTGTTAAACACAGGCTGGTATAAAAAATAAAATTTATCTAAATATCGAACTCAGGACTTAGTAAACTGTATTTAATATAGATACGAGTAAATTCGTGAGTTAAGCTATGCAATAGAAACTGAGGATCGATAAATCTCACAGAAATTACTATTTCCTTGCTGCATGTATTGGAATTGAAGCAATATGAATTCATTTACATAAACAAACTTCATTACATAAGACAACGTATTTTAATAATATTTTAAATAAATTTCAATGTGTTTTAACGATACTAATGTAGTAAAATAACACTATCGCTCAATTATTTGCCAGTGAGTTATGCGTTGCTGTTTTTAAAGACACTTAAAAGAAATTAAATAAATATAGAATGTAGGATATGAAACGAATAATTCATAATATTTTTTTATGATTCATATGAGCAGGAGGCTCATCTGATGTAAAGTGATACCGCCGCCCATGGACGCTCACATTACTAGAAGGCTCGCAAGTGCGTTGCCGGATTTCTTTTTCTTGAAGGACCCTAAGTCGAATCGGCTCGGAAATACTTAAGATGTTACCCTTTATTGAGTACATAATCAAATTTTAATATTCCATTGTTTTAATATGTAACAACAATTAGCCCTCTAGGTACATACGGTACCTACGGTAAGGTTGTAAAATAATACGGCCAATAGTAATATATTAAAACAAGTTTCAAAAGTTTGGTCCTTGTGGAAATGTCTTTAATGTTGGCTACATTTCTTCACTGTATTGCGTTATTTAAGGTATTTTAAGTACATTGTTAACACCGTATGTGTATGTAAAAAATAATATGTATCGAAAAAAAACAACATTTTTTAAACGATTCGAACTTAAAGAAACCAAGTAACTAATTATAATTCCGTATCGTTATTTACTTTGTTACGGATAGTACAAATCGTGCGTAAGCGCACAGGAATTTGTTGCGTGATACATGCAATTGTATAATTCGAGTAGCAAAATATTATATCATTACTGCCCAAAACATTGTTTCATACATAATGTATCCTGAATTCTAATTGATTTGATGTCCAATTATCTCGTATTCAGAAGATATATTCTTATAATTAGGCCTGTTTCACTTCTTACTGGTACTTTATCCATACATTATGGATAAAGTACCAAATAGCTATGCAACACATAAATTATTCGAAAGATAAAAGTTCCAAATAAGATACTTCAAGTTTCATGACGAATAACGCTATCTGACATTCGTGTATAGCTATTTGGCACTTTATCCATACATTGTGAAACAGGCCCTTAGTATATTAAAAGATCTTGAAATAAGTAAATCAAAGAATACACGTGATGCTATCAAGATCAAATCATAATATTATTTATTCATGAAGGTTCACTGTACGAGATATGAAAACAGTAACGTAATGCATCTAATTACGGCCAGGTCTCAAAAATGCATAACGGACAAAACTGCCAAAAAATAATTATATAAAATGTTTGCTTGGTTTTGCTTGTGTTATATTGTTATAATGTTGTTTCGTGTAATATGTAAACACTATTTCATGAAATACAAGAAGGTTTTATTATTAGTTGGAAACGTAGATCGGTTCGTCTATTTCCGGTTACGACGATGTGCGCAAAAATTCAGTGTTAACGGTACCTAGTTCTTGACCAAATGATACGAATCCGATCCCACTAGAGGTCACCCTTTAACTGGACCGGTGAACAAAAAAATGTTTTTATATTATTCTATTCTAGGCCTTGGACTTTTTTAACACATTTTTAATCTTGTGTGTTACATATATATGTTTGTCTTTGTGTGTAACACTAAGTGAATCCACTAAGCGTGTGAACGTATACAGATATCGTTATGTTACGGTATAATCTTTATAACATTTTAAATATATTTTTATACATTACGGTGTTAAACATAAGCTGGTACATATTAATGTTGTGAGCTTAATTGTATTACTAATGACAATATTATATGATACTAGCGGATCCGACAGACGTTGTCCTGTCTACACGTCTTTAATTTCAAAATTTCAATTTTTAATAAGCCATTTTGATTAAAATTATTATTCAAATGTTATGACAATATCTAACGATCCAGCACATGGTCACACACGATATAACACAATGATAACAAAACTTTTTTTAAATTTCGGTACAGACTAAAATTAAAATTCGAATATTATTTAAAATTTGACACTGCGATGGTAGCGCCGTCTGTCGGATCCAATGTAAAACATTCCAAAATCAACAACAACTAATAAATTGAAAATTAATTAAAAAACATTGTCCAGCGGACAAAATTGTGAATCTAAACCATTCCCAGATCCCCTTGAACACACACAAAAAATTTCGTCTAAATCGGTCCAGTCGTTTAGGAGGAGTTTAGTCACATACACACGCACACAAGAAATATATATATTAAGATTATATAATTAAAAAGGTAAAGTATTCAATGAGTACATCACTACACACACTTCACAAATCACAAATTTTGTTGGTATAAATTTGAAAAAAATTCCATCAATTTATATACGTTTTCAATACATTTTAGTTTGCATGTTTCTTCGACTACACAAAAATTAGATAATGTACTTATTAATATTATTCAACAGCATTATATATGTAATTGTGTGTAAATAATACTAACAAACTATATTACTTTTTAGTACGCTGTAATGCATCTATCTATGTAAGATGACTCTATGACCGCCTATGTGGTGGCCTTTAATAATAACTCACTTTTATACGTATTCAGAAGTTATATACCCCAGCTAAATTGTTCAGCATTGCTCGTGTTTTTCCTTATTGAAATAAAATATTTGCGAGTTCCGCTCAGTTTGATCCTGTAACTGAACCTCTGTTATTGTTTTGCGCTGACCGAGTTTTGTCATACAATTTTATTAGGAGGGTAATAAAAATATAGCCCGGTTTGTTTTAGGCGTTTTTCCCCAACATGAGAGTAGCTTCTTGACAGTCCTTTAATGAAAAATATGAAATACTCTTACAATATAATAAAAACGCTTTACGTAGAGATATATATGTAGGTATAAAGTAATACGATATTGTCTCGTTTTTGTAGTTTCCATATCATATAATCTCGGCTATTTTACGTCACACGATTTGAAATATCGAGCGAAGATGTTTTTTCACAATTATAAGATATTAATTTTCTCATAAATTGTTAAATTATATAATTATTCAAATATTTATAACACTACGAACAAAAGATAGTGTTGTATGGCGCCAAAACTAATGTCATTACCGCGCATGCGCGATGCGGACGTGCGCTACCACAGAGATAATGTGCTATAGACATTACGAACTTTTTTTAAAAAAATTTATGACCTGGTAACCTAGACCTGTAAGTCATAATTTGAACTGTATTTTTTAATGTAATTATAAATAGGTTTGTAGGATGTTTTAGTAAAACGTTGAATGGCGACAGGCGGGAGGGAGAAACACACTTATATGCATTGGTAATACTAAGTTCAGTAGCCAGCACAAGTCTTTGAATAAGGAATCTTTGGCAATCGAATATAATGTGGTGGATCGTTCCTTTTGCTTACATTACGAGCTTCTTCCTCGCTGTCATAGACTAAGCATTCGTTCAGTTCGCATAGTAACGTCTAGTTATCCCAGGGACAAATATACCTGTAATAATATATATCAACAACTATAGACTTGAAAATTGTTCTTAGTTTAAAATTAGATTTAGTTTTGAATCAGAATTAATATGAATGTAGTAAATGTATTTACAAACTGTATGATATATGCTTCCACAGTTTTACTATGTAATTATTGGAATATCGTAGTTTCCAATTATACAAAAATATGATAGATGCGGGAATAACGAGTTGTGATGTGGAATCAATCTTCGGCAAATGTGATTACACTCACGTACAAAACGAATTACGTTTTTGCTAAATCACGCGTTGCCAATACTATCAAATCAATGGATACTATCTCGCCAGTCTGAAATTTTTATTACGACATTAATCATTTATACAATAATGTCTACTTTCTTTATTTTTTATTGATTTATCAAGTATTTGATTTGGAGTAATACAAATTGTAATATTACTTAATAATTGCGGACAAAATGATAATTTGACGTTACCACTGCTATTTAGTCGACATGATCATCGGAAGACGTTTTAGAAATCAGTTTATTTTTAGTAGTAAGTCAGTAGTTTTAGTAATCGGTGATAAAATGCAACCTTGGCGAACACCTCTCTGAATCTCTATATATGATGAATGTTTGACGTTTCCTGCTTATTATATACCCTCGTAAATACTGTTTTCCTGTGTGGTATGAATGTAAATTAAAAGATAATAATCATTCAATGTACGGCTTTTATTAATAACAGCGGACCTTTACATACGTAAATCTAAACCTCTCGAATCCATTTATAGACACTCAAAACATCTAATTAAAATCGATTTAGGAGTTTAATTACAAAACACACATTTAAAATTTATACAAAATGATAATGTGATTGTCTAATCGCAATAATATGTCAGTCATAGACTAAATGTAATTTAATAGACTTATTTTAATTCAATCAACGAGTATAGGGCCAAGTTTCACTCGATTGATGTGTAGGCAGTCTTCGCTCGCGAATATATCTTCTCAATAGAAACAGTAGTTCTAATACTGTCAGAATACTGCATCCGAAGAATATGTTAAATACTCCACCTAGTTGACCTGAAAAAAGGCATAGACTATACCACATCTGTGTAATATAAAAAGTCAAACCTGTAGGCATAGAGGCAATAGAATTTAGTGATACCTACCACCTAACCTACTATTGCTAAAAATAAAAAAATGTTGTTATATTCATGAATACGTTAAAACTATTATAGGTTAAAGCTAAATTAACGTTTAAAGAACCCGAAATAAGGTCTCGCCAGACCATTAAATTAAAAAAAACTGTGAAGAACTTACTAAACAAATTATGCCTCGAAAAATAAGAGCGTCGAGAGTATACTGTCTTTGTATAGCCATGTACATACAGCCTTATTATGGTCACTTTGCTCAGATCCAGATCATCACTGTAAAAGTTACTTGAATAAATAAATAAAGCCATTATTAAGCCAAACTAATTTCATGTTTGAAGTGATATTATTTACAATTATTCTTAGAAAATCGAATTACTTTATTTTAATAACTATGTTTCATTTTAAAACTATACCTATAAAGATAGCTGTGTTTAATCCAATACAATTGTGTAATACATTTTTATTTAATAAAGGAAACGTGCCAGACTCATTACAAATAGACGTGTCCTTCAACTGCGCTACAGATAAGAAAATAATGTTTAAGAGTGGAAACAGAAATATGAAATATAATAAAGGACGACTGGAAGATCGTTTGAAGGCAATAAAGCCTGTTTTGAAGCAAACTTCTACTGATTTTTACAACATAGTTTTAAATAAATAAACACATAAAATATAATTGAGTGTAGGCTTTGTACCTTCAGCGTACGACTCTAATCCCTAAGATCTTAGGTTCGATCCCCAGCATCGAACAACTTTCTTTATATGTACGCATTTGATATTCATCCGAACGGTCAAGGAAACCGGCTTGGTTTAAAAATTCAAGGAATTGTGTCAGGCACAGGAATCTGATCACCTTAACCCTTCAAAGATTGGCAAATAATCAAAAAACAGACACAGAAATCTGAGGCCCAGAACTAAAAAGGTTGTAATTATTTTTTATAAAATAAAGCCCAAGATAAAGATATAAATAAGTGTGGATTTAAGATGAACTAAGGTTTTACTACGCTTGACTTTAAATGCTAAAAAGGTTTTGCTTGTTTTTTATAGGAATAAAAGGAGCAGTTTTGAGTTACAGGATACAGCGATTCTCAATCCTAAAGTCGTAGGTGCCAACAAACTGTGCAGCAATGGACTATACGTGGGTAACACTGAAAATGTTTAGAACTCGCCAGTTAGAACATCACCCCTAAGGAATGGTTCCATTCTTCATTAGGGTCGTCGGTTAAAGTAGTAGACCCACAGGCTTTTGTCAGTGGTTCCAAGGCGAAGATGTGTAGAGAGAAAGGAAGATTACTTCGAAAAACAATAATTCAGCCGTTTTTCTAAACATTTTCAATGTTACCTAGATATGCACATCTAACACTCGCTACTCGATCACACTCCTAAAATGGCGGAATTCAGTGTGAGGAAGCCAACGGTGTGTGTCAGACACAGAACAGATATGCTTAAAATTAGAATTTTTTAATATGTAATGGAAGGCAAACGGGCAGGAGGCTCATATGATGTTAAGTTAAGTAATACCGCCGCCCATGGACACTCACATTGCAGAATGGTTTGCATGTGCTTTGCCAGCCTTTCAAGAATTGGAAAAACCCTAAGCGGAATTGGTTCGGAAATACTTAATAAATTAATATAGTAAAAAACTGTTAAAAAATATTATCTAGGTAAAAGGCAAAAATGAATTTGCAAAATCAAGTGTATTTTTGTTTTGTGGTGTGATTCTGATGAATTTCTTCGTCGCTTTATATAAATAGAGTTGCTACAGATCGTCTAATTAACAATTAATGTTTAGAGTATATATTGTTTGTATCACTTACTAGAATCTATCATATGTGGGCGTATCTGGAGTTAAAGGGAACGAAAAATGTCTCATGATTAGCTTCTCATTATCGCAAGATAATGGGCAATGGCAGACTTTGAATCGAACTGAAAAAAAGGGCCTTTTAGACACCTTACACCTTATGTCAACTACGTAGGCACCTATGATATATGTCTCATCGAGAGGAGACGTATTTTTAAAATGACTGAACCAATTTTGATGAAATTTGGGTTGTTTGACACACCTGAGATATCCTTAAATTTCTAGACAATTCCTGAAAATAGATCATACATACTGATAACTTTATTTTCTTAAGTCGTTAAGAAGTATACCTGCAGCTGTTCTGGCGCATGCTAACTGTCTTGGACCGCACATGGGCATCCCAAGAACGGAAGGATAATTCAAAAGAGCGCATTTACACTTCAATGCCACTTGCTTCATTTCACACTCTAACATGCAGTAGCGTCTGAAAAAGATAAGAGACGGGAGACCGAAGATCAAGCTAGTTTCTTTAACGCCCGAACCCAATATTAAATCCACAATCTAAGATAGAAAACAATCTGAGATCAGACCGTGACAGTCGATCGATTGTAAGATTTTAACTGGTGTAAATTAAAATCTTTGGAAATTAGAAACGCATGCCTTGTTAAAACATACGCATGTTACTTTCCCAGAACATTGCATATGAACAAGCAAAAAGCTACGTCTACACATCTAACGATTACGACTTTTGACAAAAATTATCGTCAGCGAATTATTAATTACTATTAATTTTCAAAAAATTTTAAAAATTGCATGCACAAAATAATGTAATATTTGGAAATCCTTTTAAGTGTGTAAGCCAGCTCTTCCATAACAAAGTTACTAAAAAAAAGTTGTTATTTTTTAAGTTTAATTTCTTTTCCCAAATGTTTTTCAACGTGTATTACGCGAGGTGTAACATGCGTGCGCGTTAAGAGTCAACGAGTGACTGTAATGTGTATTAATATTTAACTACATGTTCATCTCAGTATCATCTTCTACGTGAAGTGTGATCAGAGAAAGTTCTTAACGGCTTTTTATTAACATAGTAACAAAATACATTGTATACCAAAAAATTGTTTTAATTTGTACAAATTGTTTCTATTAATAGATAAATATCTCATTTATTATGACTCAGTCTCCTTCCTAAGTAGTTCTATTTTAAATGTATAATGCTATGTTAAGATGAGCAGTATTGGCCTAATGACTTCAGCGTGCGACTCTCATACCTGAGGTCGTAGGTTCGATCCCCGGCTGTGCACCAATGGAGTTTCTTTCTATGTGCGTATTTAACATTTGCTCGAACGGCGAAGGAAAATATCGTGAGGAAACCGACATGTCTTAGACCCAAAAAGTCGACGACGTGTGTCAGGCACTGAAGATCACCTACTTGCCTATTAGATTTAAAAATGATCATGGAACAGATTCAGAAATCTGACGCCAATACCCAAAGAGGTTGTAGCGCCACTGATTTATTTATTAATGCTATGTTAATACACAATATACCTGTGATATACGGGAAAGTATTTGAGTGGTTCATCAGTTAAGTAGCAACGGCGAAGTTGTGGACTGAGGCGTCGGGCTTCCTCAGTTAGCTGAATGGACTTCATTGTAAAGCCTGCCCAAACCTCTATACCAGGTGGTACAGGTGTACCGTTTGATAAGACATCCACATACATATTTCCGGGGTTTTTTGTACTTATCTGTTGCAAAGAATTTTTTATGGGATGACATTATATTTTTAGCAAAACGTATCGCGGTTTTTTAATTAAAGCGAAGAATAAAGAATAAAAAAAACCCTCAAAAATCCGCAATAATCTGTACTTTCATTATGAAATATACATAATATCGTAAAAGTTGTTTCACCAAGTTAAACTTTACCTAAGAAATTGGAGATTTGTATGAAAATTTAAGTATTTTTTTACCTATAAAATTTTGTTTTTGTCTAACTAATTGAATTTGATTTGCGCGCCAATCAATGGAAAATGAAATCTATAAATGCTGGTTAGAATCTCCACTTACAAAGTTAAAATTATTACTGTTGGATTTCTCCAAAAAAAATTCTGACGATTTTAATGTTCTATTACACGAGAATTATATTATATATTATAAGTTGTTTACCCATTTGTATGATAAATCTAAATTAACTGGAGGCTTTGACACATTTTGTTCAATCGCGATATTTAATCCATACGTCATTCCCATTTTATTTATGTGCATCTTTTCCACTTCCTTTTTATTTTTTTTATGATCTCGTACCTCTCTGCAAAATAATCATAAATATATATAAATAAAAATAATTATAAGAAATGTCATTAGTTATTTCTTTCCAGTATTACTCTGTGTATGTTATGTTTTAGAACATACATATTATAACTATACAAATAATAGAAACTATTGCATTCAGATTTTTCGGTGTTCGTAGTTTGATTTATGAGAATAAAAGGTAAAATTGAAATATTAAAGTTTTTACCTCCTGAACGAGTGTCCATTGAAAACGCAACAAAAACCGTAGCTAGTCAGTTCCATGTGAAACAAAGAGGAGCAGTTTGCATCTTTGCCCCTCCAGGAGCATCTAAGAATGTTTAAAAAATGTGTTTAAGAATGTGTTTGACTAGCAACTTGGTTTCACAACTACATACAACTTAATACAGTAAAATTTAATTTTATATCCTATGGCGTTTTATATGACTTGTCCTCGTGTTGACACATCTAGAATGTTCAGTAATTGATTTATAGCCTTAGTCACCTTAGTCGTAATATCAGGCTTACAAAGTAACAGATACAGGTGAGCCATTAATAACAAAGTTTGTATAATGTATAAACATAATGTACGTACTTTAGTATTGTTTCATCACATGTGGCTGTCAGCAGGAGGCTAGCACTTTCGACATCGAGCTTATTGTATGCCAACAGTTCTAATATGCTATCCAAATCTTTTACTTTGTATACAGTATCAATGGAGTAGAATGCTGCTAACTGTGGTAAAACTTCTCTAATATAAGTAATGTTTGTTGACGAGGGAAACAATCTGGAAGAACAATGCACTAAGTTACTATATAAATATAAACAATATATTTATTCACTTCGCTAGATAGATTATAAAATGTGTGTCTGGAAAACGCAAAGACTAGAGACTTACATAAACCTATTAAAACACAAAACACATTCTGCAATTTGATTTATGGTTTCTTAGAATTGCATACTATTTTTCGGGTTGACACGTATTTCTTGTACTTTATAATATGTATAGGCAATTAGAATCGTTCAACCTCTAGAACCTTCCACAGAGAATAGAGCATTAGCTCCTTTAAATAAAATATAAAGGCTACTTGGCTATGGTCTAAAAAAGGCCGCATCTCATCAAGAACAACTCCTAATCTCATCAGTATTAAAGTCTATTTGAATAATACTTGCTTATTGCTTTTCTATGCTTATTGATTGTTTGTAACTGAAGGAGGTGCTCAATAACAATCGTGTTTTTGCAGCTGTTTTGCAGATATTATTTACATAAAATTGATAGTCATTATATTTTCGTGAGAATTGAAGTCAAGTTTATACAAATTAAAATTGCCCTGTTCAAATGTTAATATAATTGCTTATTATAGGACAGGGGGCAAACGGCCAGAAGGCTTAACTGATGTTAAGTGATACCGCTGCCCATGGACACTCTCGATGCTAGAGGGCTCAAGAGTGCGTTGCCGTTATTTTTGGAATTTGTACGCTCTTTAACGATATGAATTGCATGTTTTTGATTCGTGACTACTTATGCTCAAAAACCATTCATAAATATATATTAGCCTTATTCTATTAACTATAGTTTATATCATACTAGCGGATCCGACAGACGTTGTCCTGTCTACACGTCTTTAATTTCAAAATTTCAATTTTTAATAAGCCATTTTGATGAAAATTATTATTCAAATGTTATGACAATATCTAACGATTCAGCACATGGTCACACACGATATAACACAATGATAACAAAACTTTTTTTAAATTTCGGGACAGACTAAAATTAAAATTCGAATATTATTTAAAATTTGACACTGCGATGGTAGCGCCGTCTGTCGGATCCAATGTAAGACATTCCAAAATCAACAACAACTAATAAATTGAAAATTAATTAAAAAAACATTGTCCAGCGGACAAAATTGTGAATCTAAACCATTCCCAGTTCCCAGAACACACACAAAAAATTTCGTCTAAATCGGTCCAGTCGTTTAGGAGGAGTTCAGTCACATACACACGCACACAAGAAATATATATATTAAGATAATTATTTATCATATTGAAATGCATACTACAAAATGGTTAACCAATTATAGTTATGAATCAGTCATTACTTACAATTTACTGAGAAATTCGTCAATCTTATAATCCAAGAAATGAACCTGCGGGCATACCACAATGGTTGGAAAGTTCTTCAAAGGCATCTTAGAGGAGAGCTTTACGATGTATGTAGGATTATCATAGAATCTGATGACTGTTACATAAACCACGGTCACTGAGCAAAATAAGAAAATTAGGTGCGCAATTAACCATTGGAACCTGTGGAACAGTTTATTTTTTTTAATTGTTTTTGTAGTTTTATTACCGATAATATTATGTTACACCACGCTATATTCTAAAAATTGTTACGCCATGGCCGTAAGAATATTTAATCACCTTCCTAGAAGTTATAGATCGCTGCCATGTAATGTTTTCAAGGGGAAGGTGATTGGGTTCTTAAAGGCAAGGTGCTTTTAAAGTGTGGGCGAGTACCTAGATCATAAGTTTGAAATCAATCACTTGAGATGTTATTAAATACAAGAAAAAGAAGCGTAACGATTAAATCATTGTATTTTTTAGATAAGGATTATTACAAATATTGGTGTCTAACTAACTCTGCGCTGTCATTTTTCTAAATGTATTTTCTAAATGTAAGATTTAATAACTAGTCTTGTTATTTATAATTATTATTCATAATTATTACTTATCTACGGCATTTCTTACATAATTTATAAGTGTGTCATAATGAATAAAACCAATGAATAAACAAAGGTAGAAAATAAGAACATGAACAGAAGTACATACATGTCTGAAAGGATAATACATGTATTTGTGTAAATAAATAAATAAAATATAATATGACATTTGCATGCCTATTTATTTGTGGCGGATTTTTGTAATTTATGTAACTAATTGTAAGACTATTCCAGCAAATAAACGATTTGATTTGATTATTAGGAAAATAATTTCTGTGTTTAATAGCTATTTTTAATTGATGCCTTGTGAACTTACCATATTGAAATAATTGTTTTGCTTATCGAACTCAAAAATTCCTTTCGCCATTTGCTTAATGCTAATGTTTAATGAAATGCAAATGGCGTATAACACGTCATTCCATAACATACATATTTTTTCATCGCCATCGCCATTTGGCGCGAGAATATACGAATATATCGTGCCTTAGTTCGTATATAGGTTTGATTTCCAGAGACAACGATTTTTCGACATTACTTCGAAAAACAATAAAATTTTTGGCAACTTTCTACATTAAGGTGTTTTTCATTTAATGAGCATTTTTATGTACTACTACTACGTACCATAGTATCGTGCTATATATCATAAGATACATTATTATAAATTCAAAAATACCTATGCCTCGAAGACGCAAGTCTTGTAGCTCCGTGAAACTGTGCTCTATTTAACAGTTCTATCCAATCCATTGCGGACCACGGACTGTTCATACAATGTATCATTAAGACTCGTAAAATGCATGTAATTTATCAAAGTGACAGTAATTAGATACAACGATAATATCCTTTTACTGAAACCAATAAATTTAATGTCAGCGGAATTATTTATGGGCGACTTTATGGCCATATCGTCGGTTTTATGGTTAGGAATAGTTGTTAATCATCGGCCGCTTGTAAATTATGTATTGAATCAATTTGTCTTTGATGCACGCTTTATTTAATATTAAAAACCAAAGATGGAATAGAAAATTACTTTGAAATGTTCTATAAGTTTGAACATCTCAGTGAAGCATATTGTACGGTTACTGGATCATCGGCGTGCTTTAAAAATAGAGAATTTTATTTTTCCTACACATTAACCACTCGCGTACAATAATATACTGAACTGTTAATTGCTATATAACGAATAATTACAATGCAAGAGTTGAAGAGGGTGCCTACGTATGGCTATACTCTCTAACTCAGACTATTGAGGAAATCGCCACGGTTTTAAAACTAAGAAAGACTGAGTGAGCAAAAAGTACAATGTGCTGTTAATGTTTTATAAATGAGCTTTAACGTTTTTTTTCATAAAGCAATTAGGCAGAACTTAGTTTTATGTACTATATTATTATTTAAATTTTATGCTAAACTATTTCGCACTTATATTAACTTTCCACAACTAAATATGTCGCTTTCCGTCGTTTGAACGCTATACGTGTGTACGTATCTTACTTTACGTACATTCTCCATCTCTTATCCTGTTTAATCTTTAAACTCCTTCTTACCTCTTCTTACCTTCGCCGAAAACTATATCCTTGAAATCCCATCTCATAACTGCTTTCTTGACGAGTCCTATAAGGTCTCTGCTATGAGGATATGGTATTTCCATCCCTCACCCCTTAGCTTCTTCTTCTCTATCTTCATCTTCATAAATCCCGTACAAGCAAGCGTGTTGTTCCCACGAGAATGTAAGTGCGTCCTCCTATCTCTCGATGCCTCCTTCTGATAGAGGACAAATTTTTGCTGTTAATTTATTTTAATATGATTAACTATTAATTACTTAAGATGTAATGTGGAACATCTAACCATTACACCATTGTAATGGTTGCAGCTCCTTACAAACTTTGTGTAAAATGTTTGTGTTAAGTGATTTAAAGAGTGGCGGATAGTTCTTCTCTTCCGTTCTACGAATTGATGTGAGGACTGGCAGTAAATATAAAATTAGAAGCATTTAATATCTATTTCATTTTTGACGTACATAAGTTATCATTGTGACTTTGAAATTCCACTGTTGTCTCTAGGACTACACCTGTCAACATCATGTCCAAAGTTCCTTTAACATTCGTACTAACTTATCTATGTAAAATATTGAATATTATCTCTTATCTCTATTATTTTTAATTGATTTACATATACTGTAATTTTGGATTACAGTAACCAAGTGTAAATAAATTAATATTTTTATGCGTCCACGCAAACGACGCATGCAATAACTGCTTCAATAAGTATTTTTTGTTTATTAGAAAATAAAAAAAACAGTATTTGTATGATCGCTTTGTATTCAAAGAAAATATTTTTTGTCCAATAATAAGGTGTATTCTCAAGAGAAATAAACAAAGTAGCACTGAGGTCGGGGACAGAGTTATAAATTGTCTATCGGTCTGGACGTGGGAATAAGACGGTTTGAGACATATCTCTATCATCTATCTAGCTTTTTTTATTATATATTCATATAAAAATATCTTGAAATTTGTTAGTTTTATCATCGACTAGTCTTGGATGATCTGGAATGACGTAAAGCTTGGCTGGTGTGAAAATCAAGTGTTCTCCATCACAATACAAATATTTCTGTCTGCCTCCATGATTGATTCATATAGGTACTTCTCTCTCTATTCTGTTTCTGACACTGTAATAGGATTAAGAGTTCACCAACTAAGCTTCAGATTTGAATGATATATTAATTTTGTGCAATTGTCTTTAAGAGGCCGAAGGAGGAGGCTATCTTTTCAACGTAAAATTTATATATTATGTCTGACCGATCTGCATTATTTTTTAAATATTGACTTTAATTTATACAAAGCGGTGAGTGTTCTGCGATAGACGTAATACCGATAAATGTTTTTCTCTGCTGCTCACACTGTATTAGAAACACTTCTAATACAAAATATTTTGTTCAAGACGTCCAGAGAATATTAGCACTTAGAAAATACAATTTCGTCTACTTGATAACCTAAACTTAACCTATCTAATCTATAATTAATAGTCAACAATTGTAACTGAAAATTTATTTACTGTAAAATTAACACAAGATACATAAAAGATTAGCTGATATAGAAGACAAAATCGAGAAATAAATTCAATTCCTACGTAATATCTTATGTTCTTAATTATATAATATAATGCATCATTTATTATTAATTGTTGCATAATGTGTGACGATGCAAGTAACAAGCTTGTACAATTAGTGCAGTGGCACATATCGCTAACGATTTAGTGCAAACTAATACTCCTGGACCATTTCTAATAGCTAATACAATTTAATAAGGAGTTCTTTCGTTAGTTATTCTCTATTTAACACTAGTTCGCAGGAAAACATCGTAAAAAACTATCATGTTAGACCCAAAACAGTCGACGGCGTCTGTCGTGTGTGAAAGCTAAAAAAAAACAATATTTACGAAACAAATTCAAAATTCTAAAGCCAAGATGATAGCTAATGATAAAATTCGAGGTATTCGCTTTACGAGCCCTGTAGATGTGGTGAAAGCGTACGAAAATGCCAAAGAAGAGAAGGAAGGAAGAATGGGCCCACTGCTTTTCTCAGTTATTCCATTGAATGCGACGTTGTGTAGAGAGGAACGGAGATTACTTCGAAAAACAATAAAAGTCAGTTACTTTCTACATAAAGCCGTTTTTCATTTTCTAAATATTTTCAGTGTTACGTAAGTTTAAAATTTGCTTGACGTCCTGGTGGATATAAATGTATATAAATGCTATGTGTAGTTTATGTTTCCACGACATATTTTTCTTTTATATGTATGTAACAAAACTGTAATAAAAACATGCTTTATTTCGTTCCACGTGAATTCATGTTCAGTATAATTATCAATCCTAAGACATGAAATGTCAGATTATATTTCACAGCAGACACTCATAACTCGGACCATAAGATAGATCGTGACCTGGCCACTTATTGGTTCGGCGTTCAGTTATTACAGATATTAGGAACGTTTCGGAGCCATAACATGCTCAGTAGCTGTTACAGGCAGGGTTCCGGCGATTGTTAAATTGCCGCAATACCGTTTTAACTGCGCCCGTTCAGTCGTTACAACAGACCTGTCTGTTCCTTTGTCGGTGTTTTAATGGTTGTTTTATTACAGCCCAGTGAAGGCACTTAAATTTTATTTTATATTAGTGGCTTCGGCGTGCGTCTCTCATACCTGAAGTCGTAGGTTCGATTCCCGGCTGTGCACCAATTGACTTGTCTTTCTATGTGCGCATTAACATTTGCTCGAACGGTGAAGGAAAACATCGTGAGGAAACCGACATGTCTTAGACACAAAAAGTCGTCGTCGACTTTGTGTCAGGCACTGGAGGCTGATCGCCTACTTGCCTATTAGATTTAAAAATGATCATGAAACAGATTCAGAAATCTGAGGCCAAGACCTAAAGAAGTTGTAGCGCCACTGTTTTTTTCTCGAACATAAATGCGAAATAAAGCTTCCGAAATAAACGACAAACAATTCAATTATTATTTCCGTTTCGATAGTTAGTGTACCTAAGCCTGTTTTAGCCAGCACAAAGTTGGAACTATTAAATAAATAACTTCATTGGCGAGTGATTAGTCCAGCACTAATTCCGTATTGCATTAGTCGCTTTGTCGTTCCTCTAATTGACTGGAAAGTTGCTTTCGATGTTTGGGCGACATTTGTCTGAGCAGGACTTAAGCCTTAGCGTCGAGACTCCAATATAAGCATTAAACTTAATTTGGGCCTTTCGTTAAGACTAAATCCTACCAAAAATAAAGAAAAAACTAAATTCTATCAATCCTCTTTTACTGTGCAAAGTATCTTGTTATGGAATTCCTTAGCAATTGTTATTAGGCGAGCTGAGTGTTTAAATTTTTTTTTAAATCTTCTTTTTGATCATTTTCTTTGTGCCTCGTCATTAGCTCTGTTTATATATACATATATTAATTATTCTCAGTTAACCTTTTGATTGACTTTTAAATTTTTGTTTATACATATTATTATTTATTATGATTGCTATTTTTTCTTTAAATTTAACTTTATTTTAGTTTATTTATAGTACGTACAATTCTATAATTAGTGAATAGTGTCTTATTCGAACAAATATCAGTGAGGACACTCGCGCCCATGGATACTCCTAATGCCAGAGGGTTCGGAACTGCGTTGCCGGCCTTTGAAATTGTTCTTGAAGAGCTTGTCCAAATCGAGAGAGCTGGTATTGGGGAGCTAACGCTTAGATGTGAGAATACCGAAAAAAGCCGAATTTCCCAAATTACTTTTTATATTTTTAGTTAACTAAATCTTACAAAATATGCCATCAAACAAGTTATATTTAAACCACTTAGTTACACAAAATGGAATGCGTCCCGTTATTTACTGTAAAGCACAATATATATTTATTACTATAACTATAACTAACTACAATATATAATTTGAAATTCATGAGAAATAATTGGCAAAGTTATATACTTATGTGAATAATAATATCAAGTTAGTTTAGCTGTTATCGTTTGAATATCTTAAAAAAATAATGAATTCACCACATAGTGAACATACATTGATTTGTTTCGCATATTATTAATGCTTTTATATATGCATATTATTCATGCAGCCGCTGTACAAATAATTAGCGTATTATTCGAAATATTGTTGAGGTGTTAATAAATTCAAAATAATTAATGCCGGTATGATTTCCCCGCGGACGCTTTCTGTTTGTGGATGGGACTGTTCAAGTGAGGTGGGTCAACGCTAGCACCTGGCAATCAACAGTGGTCTGATTCGTTAGAATTATTAATACGCAAATTTTTAAATAGAATTAATATAGAACGTAATTAGTACTGGGAAAAATAAGTTACATTTTAAAGTCGCTTTACCGAATGACTTTCACTCACGTCAATTGTTTTATCTAATTAAGATAAATTACAAAATACATGTTTTTGTAATTGTAGAAAAACTTAATAGCTAATATTTTCTAATAGTCGTCCTAAGTGGACATTCTAGACACTGCATTAGTCTTAGCGAAGCGTCTAACAACCATATCCTAACTCCCATCTTTAATGGTGATTGAAAAAATATAAAATGTTTCATTAAAATAAAACTACGATATAAAATTACTAAATTAATGTTATGTAAAGGTTTCTATTGGGCATTTTAGTATTTCATAATTACTACTTTAAGTATTAAGCCCAAGGTAGAAATTGAAAAAAATCTGAAAAACTTGTAAATTCTTTAAGCAATGCATCCGTCTATGCGCCAATCCGTATACTTAAAATCAGATAAAATGTCTGTTGAAAAATTTATACCTGCATCCCGCATCCTAATTAATCGCATATAAGTCGACGGTTTAATAGGAAATTGTAACGACTTTCAAATATAACTTGATAAGATCTCCATATATGTTCAGATTTCACTTGACAACATTGACCAACTGTTGATATACTTTTTAATAGCTGTAGGTGCGCGATGCTCGGACAGCACATATTAAGGAGTATGTATTTAAGATGTTGTTTTATATGAATATTGATTTAGATATTATTCTGTTTTATTAATTTCTCGCTTCCTCTCAAAGTCAGTATCAAAAGACAAGTCCTTAATTATCGTCGTGTCTGAAGATCTGTAGAGTTTCTTCGGCATCTAATTCATACACTACATATACTCCCGAAATTTATTACATATTAATTAAAATACGTATTTCACAGTCCACGCAAGTTTACTTATATAATACCCCTTTTATGTAAACTAATTAGATTTAGATATAAAGATTTTATGTCTCAAAAAAAAGTATATGAGAATAACTTTAAAGTGTAGTCGTTCCCAAAATAATTACAATAAAACGATGGGCGTTCATGCAATAAATTTAAATGTAAAGGAACCAAAGATATATGAATATAAATGAATTACAAGAAATGATATTAAACGTAATTTTGTCTAACATATTCACGTAGCTTCAAGGATAATACTAAGATAAAAATTATTAATGCATTTTGAAGTAGTTTATATATTTATCAAAAGAGAATTTGTTTTATAAATAGGTCTAATCCCATATCCCATCAGCAAATCAGCCAAGTGACATTTTAAGTGTTTTAAAGGAAAATATTGTGGTCTAGGGATGAAAGGTTTTACAGAACGTTCGACGTAAGTAAGGCTTATCTACCTCAATAATAATTTATTAGAAGCGAGTGTACGTATTTCGGGTCAGGGAGTGTGTTGGTTGTCTGTGGTAATTGACAGATGAACATGCATGCGTATATTCACTTTAACATTTACTTTTTTAAATTTTTTTTTTTATAAAAACTGGCAGGCGGCTAAACTGATGTTAAGTGATACTACCGCCCATAGACACTCACATTACAAAAAGGCTCGCAATGCGTCGCTGGCCTTGGAGGAGTATCTTTAAAAATATTAGTAGCAACAAAAGATGTTTATTTAGCTCAAAATTACGTTTTCTTAATTGAACCAGATTTAGTCGAAAAAGCGAGCAGTCGGAGACAACGCAAGCGCATAATTATTGGGGCGTGATACTATGATACCTGAATACAAATTAGGAATCAAAGTATCATGCAATAATTTCGGTGGTTCTTTTCCTTGATCATCCAAGCTCGAGTTTAAAGAGACTTTGACACGCAAAGAGACAACCCAAAATTATCGGCTTTCGCCTCCACTGTGGTGTGGAAGGCTAACAGAAATTCTATGAACGTATGAACGTATCCCTAACTATTCTACTAACTGATCTAAAATTATTGTGAATCTAACTATTTTCTTTTCCATGTATCCTTTTAATTATTCCTTTAACTGTCTACTATGTTAAATAGTGTTGTTTTATATAATTAGTTTTGATTCATAGTTTAATTTTTACTTAATGTCTTATATAGTTATGCATTTCTTGCACTCATCTTGTGTAATTTATTAATTTTTTTCTCACAGTGGTTGCCTGGTAGACATCGGTCGAAAGTGATATGACCAGTTGCCCTCCTTTTTAGTTAATAATTTTAATTGTTCTATATTTCTGTATACTAGCAATGAAGTTTTTCCGCCACTTGGCCAGATTAAAAGCATATGACTTCAATACTGTTCCATCAAATTCTAATTACCAATTAAGCGGCACATACTACACTGATACGTATGTAGAACAAACCATAAAATTTTAGTCTATAATACATACCTCTGAAACTCTGTTTGAGAAGCAAGTTTGTGAAGCTATTTGATTATACAATTCAACAGTAGATAGCGGCAATATTGTCCAATTATCTTGGAGAAGTTTCTAATTACACAAATCAACGCAATCGGTGTCGTGGTCGTTAGCTGGCGTCGTTGTTGTCTTGAATGAGAATTATATTAAAGGGCTCAGATTCTAAGGGAAAACGAAACTGTCTTAAGTATCACATCGAAATTAGTTCGATAATTTTTAGAAGAATACACACACCTTACATACAAAAAAATATCTTATCTTATTCTTGAAGGACCCTAAGTTGAATTGGTTCGGAAATATTTCAGTGGGCAGCTGGTTCCACAAAGTGGTGGTGCGCGGGAAAAACTGCCTTGAAAAACGCTCAGTTGTGGAACGGTAGAAGTCGAGGTGATACGAGTGGAATTTCGTTTTCTGAAAATTTACCTTTTTATACCTTTTAATTAATCTTGCAGTCAAGAGATTTTGAAAGAAAGGAATTGCTGTAAGAGGAACCTCTATTACTGTTGCTTATTCTAAAAAAACTTAATCGCCGTAGGTCGCTGACCTATGTACGTCTAAAGCGACGTCCGTGTCGGATACATGTTTTAGTTTACAATAGTTTATAATTAATATGTGACTCCACAGACAGGGAATATACGCATTTTATATATGTTTAATCATGATTTATTTCATCAGCTATACGATTTAAGTAATGTCTTCTGTTTATTTAATATTTTCTATAGTTTAATAATGTCTAATAAAAATTAGCATGAAGTATTATCGAAAATATTAAAAATGAAGTTTTATATTTTCTCTTTACCACTGTTTACAGAACAATATTCTGTATTTAATATTTTTGTTATTTTAATTTTGTAGTTTAAATAGTACAAGGTGATAATAGCCTGCTAATAACAATAATAATTATGCTTAGCCAAATGGCGTGTTCTAATTGTCATTCCATTTAAACAATATTCAATTATTAGCAACAATTGATCGGTCTTAACGATTCCTGATGGAAGCAATTTTCGCAAAACGCTGCGAGAGTCGAGTCTAATCGAGTTTTCATCGCTCGTCCATGATCGTCACTTGCTAATTTCCTAACATTCGCTTTTACGACGACATTACACCTAACTTCTCTAATTTATATGCTTTATTGTTTGTACACCATATTTAATTGTTGTGCTACGATTAAAGAACATGAAAATAAATAATTTAGTACATGAATAAAATTGTAATTTCATTCGTTTTTTGGCCAGTAACCTACTGTACTTCGATTGTATATTATGCTTATATTACAGTTTTAAACTAAATACTTTAAAGCTTTGAAAGACAACACAGTGGAAGGGGCCACATGGGAAAAGAAGACACATTGAAAGGCCAAAAGAAGATGGGCTGGTGGTCGCAGAAATCGACTGGCATACTTTTGACAAAGATAAAGAGAAGAGGTATTCATACCCACTGGCGGCTAATATACTAACATTTAGCTTTTACTAACGACGATAACATTTGAAATGGAACTTAAGGATATGGAAAAAAGCCGTTATTATTATGAAATATATTTTGGACAATATTTATCACATAATTAAAAATTATAATCTAGCATATCCACCAGTAATATGCTATAGTTTTGACGTCTAATATAAAAAATTATGGGTCACATAATTGTTGAACATTCTGGAATTTTTCAATTACTTATAATTATTTTTATTATGACTTTAATTAACAACTTTAATCTAACAACTGCTTATGTTCCTCTACTGCAATTCCTAAATCATCAACCCACCATCTTGTACTTGCCCAAATGAGCCTCAAATGTCGTTTCGAAGACGGAAAACATATCTGGGTTATGCCACTTTCCGTTTTAACACTTTATTAATCTTTCGTGTAGTCTCGGCTGTTAACATTCTTTTTTGAACCAGCTGATGCTTATCATGTGATGGTAGCACCACTTGATTCTAACAACCGCTTATAATCCACTAGCATCGCTATATATGTGGCAAATATGTTACGTGCTTATCAGATAGATTATTTTCATGTAAAGCAACTATTGTGCACACAAGAAATTTTATTCAAAACAACATGTAAAAATTTGGACCTTACTAATGCTGCATCGAGGAGTAAGGTGTATTAGTACATTAGAGTCAACAAGATAATGCGAAGAACAAGAGTCAGTGGTTTAGAAAATGAATTATGTAAATGCGAGCGAATGCTATGTAATGGAGTGCTCCTGCTCAACGGGATGGCAAACTAATAACATTTGTTTCTGCTATCGGGATTAGTTGAGACACTTTGATGATTATTTAAATTTAAATGTGGCAACATTTAACTATACATAGAATTTTATTAAAGTTTCTATATAAATATTATGTTACAGTTTTGTATAAATCTAAATAGCTTATTAAAATAAATAATGCGTGTTTAACGCATTTTTTGTTTTTAACATTTATATCATATTAGTAAAATAGACAATATTGTATTTATTTTTTCTATTAGGACGTTTTATTGATGACATACAACAAGAAACAGATTTATTCCTTGTTATTAAATGAAGCAATCATTCAAAAACTATGGATTCAATAGAAAATAAAACAGCATACAATAAAGTTACTATAGCAAGGATAAGCGTATAGAATATTAATTATCACAAAGAATTGTGTTAAAGTTGAGAAAATGAGGTTTTCTATATAAGCTCTATCTATATTATTAATGGAGAAGGATGTGTTTTATATTTAGGTTCACTAATATACAATTACGGGCATTGTCAATATTTTCTTACCGGCCGACTAAGTCGTACCATATAATCGTATATGAATGACAATGACATGTTGATATGTATAGTAATATTAATTGAATTTAAAACGTTAATAATCTATTTAATGCTTTATGGCAAGCATAAAAATTGAAAAAGATATAAAACCTCGTTACGTGAGTCTATGTAGAAGTTTCGTATTAGCTGTAATGTTGCCAGCGTAACTTTTAAACATCCATAAATATCAGCAAGCGTAAATTTGTTTTTAAAAGTTACAACATTGTTTCTTTATTTTCTTGTGAAACTTTCTTCTTCTGTTGTAGCGTCGATTTTAATAGCTGGTGAATTATATAATACGTGACGTTAAATAAACTGTGTTTTATTGTTTTATGTTAACTGGTGTATCGGCAGAAACACGTAAAATAATATCAATTACCATGAGAGGCTGCGTATATATTAAGCTCAATAGTGCATCCTGATTGAAACATTTTGATCGTTTACAAAATATTATTACATCATTGTGTTCATCTTATTTTATTATTTTATTGAAAAGGAGCCAAACGGACAGGATGCTGATGTTAAGTGATACCGCCGCCCATGGACACTGTAAATGCCAGAGGACTATTAAGTGCAGTGCCGCTCTTTTGAAAACTGTGTTAGCAAGCTGCACTAGAAACACTAGAAATATAAAATAAATTAAATACGTTTAGTATGGACATAAGAGAGAAATTACTTATTCCACATCATTAAATTTGAACCTGTAGGCATCGGCAAATAAAACAGAGGGTGTAGGCCGAGAGAAAAAGCCGGCGTAAAAAACTCTCGGTACTCTTTTAAAAAAGCAAATCATCAAACAGTACTTAAAACAAATATAGCATATTAATTAGAAGCCTTCCCAGTACTAGTCCCAGGCCCTTTTATCAACTAGGTAACCGCTAATTTTACAGTAAGCCTTTTTACACAGCTTTTCTTTAATACAATTCTTACATTTTATAAAAGGCAGAGATAAAAGAGCCTCCGAGATTTTATTAAAGAAGAGTATCCCTTTTCCTAAAAAATATTACTAACTTTAGTTAATCTAGTACAGAATATATAATATTTTCCTAAATATGTTGCGAGGGAAAGGTAAGTATATTAATTTCCTTGAATTTATCTATCAGAGATTCCCTACAATTTAAATTATAGATTGCAAGAATAGCCCTCTTTTGCATGATAAAAATAGATTCGACATCAGCAGCATGACCCCATAATAATAAGCCATAAGTCATTAAGCTATTAACTAAATAGTGTGAGACTATATATAAGAGTGATATAAGAGTGTGAGACTTAGGAACCTAACAACGCTACGGATCCCTAGGCCCTATAGATATACCCTAACATATTAATAGCGAAAAAATAAATAAGTACGGGATGTCTGCACCAAGAGACCTATGGTAACCGCTGGAGCCCTACGGATCGTAGGATCAAAGGTTCATCTCAAGGATCACAAGGATCAAGGTGGTGGAATTATAATCAATAATATCTAAATCAATCAATCAGACATAATATTATGATAAAGATGTGAGTTGTCAGCAGTTGGTCAATGTTCACATGAAATATAAACAAGTTTTATGAAATAAACCCATAAAGTAATACAATACTAATGTAAAAAATAAATGTCTTATCAGTAACTTAAACACACTTCACTGTGTTTTCTTCCTTTTCTATTTCAGCGGAAGGAACATTTTAACCCAATACTTCGATCGTAAACGATCTAGAGCTTTGGGGTTCGAGAATTATTGTATCAACATAAAGCTGATCTCTGAAATCTTCATTTTGTAATCAAGTATCAAAACTAAGCCGTCACAGTTTCCCTGTTGTGATGTGACGCCGCGGTGAGTTGCATATTCATGAGATTAACCTCGCGTCGATAACACGTAGCACTCACCATTAATTGTTGAGCTTTTTATTACTTTAGTATTAATTCATGGGCACAATCTACTTAAGCTGGGGTGTGGGTTTTTATAATTTGGGGTATGTTGTTAGAAGTTTCATCATCGGACGTCAAGGCAGAATACAAAATACCATCTGTATTATCTTGACGTCCTTTGTTACACAATCGAGTGTTTCTTCAGATTTTTTTTTGCGCACCACCACTATTTTGAACCTGCCTACTGAACTATTTCCCCACCAGTTGGACTTAGGGTCCTTCAAGGTACAGTGCGAGTGTCCGTGGACGGCGGTATCTCTTAACATTCAAAAAAGTCCCAACCCCGAGTTCATGCTTTTAAGGCCTGCAGGCTGGCAACCCTAGCAACCCTAGCAACCCTACCACTATGAATTTTTTATTCTATTAATTGTCCTTACGACAAAGAAAAATCTTGAGGCATCCAGAGTGCCCAATTTGGACAGTAGACTGAAAATGTACTTGTAAAATTTTTAAAATGTCGCAGAGATTTGTTGCTCGCTACTTGGTTACAGGTTTATATTTATTATTTTTGTTACTTTATTTTTATAGACGACTCAAAACCTTATCTCAATCAGAACGTAAATATTTCCCGCACTGCGGATGTGACATTTTATACTTGAGAGTAATATAAATAAGGCCCGGAGGTTGCACTAGGGACTGTAGATGCTTATAAAATGATGCCTCGCATACAGTTTTACGACTTTTAGCTCTTACGCGGGCTTTGAACACTAATACTGGCCATGTACACTAATAACACTAGAAGGAAGTGTATTGCTGGTATTTCAAGTATTTAATCATTGACATTCTGGAAAGACCCGTAATACCCGTGATTGGTCGGATAAAATCCGACCAATCACGGGTATTATATATTCGTGTATGCGATGATGTTAGTTATTTCGACTATGTATTTGGGTGTTGTTTCCACGAGAATGGATGCTCCTATTTACCATCTGCGGATAGAGGAAGAATCTTTGTTTTTAATTTATTTTATTATTATTAATTACTTAGGTAATACTTAATCCTATGGAACATGGTGTAATGGTTGCAGCTCTTACAAACACGGTTTAAAACAAAAAACTTGGCGACTTAAAGAGTGGCTGAAAATGTAATGCCAGTTTTTCTCTTGTGTTCTTCATCCCTTGATTTGAAAACTGGTAGTAAATGTAAAATTAGAAGCATTTAATATGTATTTCTTTATTGACGGTTGTAAGTGTATATTGTGATACCTATACGAATAAATTTGATTGATTGTTTTTTTTTAATAGAACAGGGGGCAAACGGGCAGGAGGCTCACCTGATGTTAAAGAAAGCACAACTTTTTTTTTTGATTCATTACAAAGTGATAGTAAAAGTATATATTAAACACTCATTTCAAAACGAACGTTGAAGTTTTTTATAACAGTTACCTTCAAACTAAGTTGTAGTAATGTCAGACAAGTAGAATTTGGAGTAAATCAAGTTAAAGTCTGGCCCGCGCCGCGAATAGTCCGACGCAAGCATTACGCATGCAGATTAGTTGCCAACTCGTAACTCAAAGAAAAACTTTCCGTCGACTTAAAGCAATTTTAAAGTTCCCAGCAATATTTAATGAACAAATGAATTCGTATGAACTATTCGCGGTATAAGGTATTTTTATGCCATGAACATCGCGTGCGTAATAAATTTTTAGCACTCATAAGAAAAGGAGAATGTACATTCCCTGCCGAATTATAACTTAAAATATATTTTTGAATGTATAAAATATAAATACTTGTTTAATATCGCGTTATTAATTAGTTAAACGTTTTAATGAGTTACAATCTTGCGAACCGTCTTTTGTTTGCTAGTCTTCGTTACATTTCTTTGTAAGTTTCATATTAACTATTTAGTTATAGAATTGAAACGAAATACAATAAAAATAGTTACTTTTTTGGTATTTCGTGTAATAGTAATGTGTTGTTACTTTAAGTTTAATGGTAAAGCCTAAAGAGCAAAGTTTCTTGGATCTTGGATTTAGCGTAGATGTTTGAATGGGCTTAGTAAAAATATGCCATTTAAAAACAATAATTATAATTTTATTTTTTTATTAGGATAAATAAAATAAAAATATAATTATTGTTACACTCAAAATGTTAAAAAATAAAAAACAGTTTAATGTAGACAGTTGCCAATACTTTTATTGTTTTTCGGAGTAATCGCACATTCGATGGAACCACTGAGAAAATCAGTGGGCCCATTCTTCCTTAGAAGAATGGAATTTTTATTTTTAGTTCTAGGGAATAAATGAAACTCGCAGGGCGCCAGGTGAACACTGTATGGCGGATGATCATGTATGTCATGCCAGATATGATATCATTATCTGGATACCTGCCATAGTCAAATATTCAACAGCCCGTTTTTCGGAGTGCGTTGAAGCATTGTCTGGTGAAGGAGGATCCTGCTTCGAGGGCGCTGCTGTCGAACTTTTTCCAATACAACAATACGACAAAGAGCGATTTAAATTCCAGTCCGCAGTAACTGTCCTTCCATATTCTAAAACAACTGTCGCGAAATTATTATTAATATTAAATTATTTTAACCAGGATGAATGAAATGTATTGATTTCATTTTCATTTTCATTGTCAACAAATTAAATTCTGTTTTTCTGTTTATTGTTATTGTTTAGTTTAACACTAAATTTTTTTTGATATGTTTAGGTACCTTCTTGTTATATATATTTATATAAAATGAACTATTTGTGAAGATTTTTAATTGGCCCATGTTGTTATGTAAATATTCAATTATTTTTGTATTGTGCTGTAAATCTTCATATAAATAAATAAATGACCTTTCAAACCAAAGAACGAGGCAATCATGTTTTTTTCCTTAACTTCTTCCTTTCTTTACCTTAGTTGATCGACTCTCGAAAGGAAACACCCACTGAGCTGATTGCTGTTGTCTTTTGGTTTCGAGTTCGTTTTCTTGCGCTAGGTTCATTTTCAAGTGTAACAAGAGTTTTATGCTTGCCGCCAATTCACAAAAACAAATGACAAATGAATGCAATATACTAAATTAGGTTACCAACGAGTTCTAAAATTGAAATTCAAAAAAGTTTTCATTAGCAATGTTTGTAACTGGCCAGTTCTAAGCATTTTCAGTGTTACCCACGACCAAATAACTGTGTCCAGTTTTTGTTACCACCACACTTATGTAAGCTTATTTCTTATGTGAAAACTTCTTTAGCATCGTTGTGATTTGAAAAAGATTTATACTACATTTAGATAGTGAAATAAAGTCTTATTTATGTACATATATGAATAATTGATATTAAATTTAAAAATAAAATTACATTCGTCTCATTATCTTGAAACCAACATTTTTGAAGTTTTCACTTATACGTGGTTTAACACGTGGTTAAATGTGCACATTTTTTTTAAATGATTATGTTTACTATTGTACTTATCGATTAATAAATGAAAGAGACGTTATCAGTAAACGTAAACTGAGTGATAGATAATTAAAATTATTTTTTGCAAACGTTGTTAATTATGTGCAATTTAATTTTCGTATTTTCCTATTTACTAATCAATAGTAGAACGTGAACATGAACTGAAGTAAAAAGACTTGGTTATTTTTTACATTTCCCTTTGTAATTCGGATTATAAATTTATACTGTGAGTTTGTTGCAGGTTTACAAGTAAATAATACTTTAAATTGTGTATTAGATCGATATTGTCTAGGGCGCGTACAAACCTACTCAGAGAAGTAGTGTTAGCAATTAGATCAGTAAGTGTAAGTACCTACATACTTAGAGCAAATAAAAAAATACAAAATAACGTCTTCAGCCAGCTATATTGCCACCCATTTAAAATCAGACTCATTAAGCCTAGTTTTCTCGAGTGAATTAAATTTAAGATATAAAAACTCTCATACATAGTGCATCGGTCACGTCTCTAAGGATTGTCATGAGAGTACATATATTCTGCATTCGCATCAACACAGATTATGAACGACCAAACATTTAAATCTCCAGCGAATGGCATAAATGTGTATTTTTCCCCATTTCCGACTCGAAATTCCGAAACAGCTCGTGAATTCAACAAAATGACGCTTGAATTTCTATTCATGGAACCAGTATCTGTATTATTCCTTTGTGTGCCCTAATTGTAAAATTTTACCTCGACTCCATTCGGCGCTGCAACGTGGATGGAATTTCTATCAGCAGCTATTTGGTGCATTACAGCGACCGTTGCATTGGAAATACATACAGTGATTGCGTACATTCGTTTAATCGAGCATTAAAAAAGCAGGGTTAGGTTAGGTTAGATAACAACATAAATGCTACACTCCATAGACTCCATAAACATATATTGGTAAAATAGTGAGGAAAATAAGAGACTAAAGAAGAGGAGTAACAGGAACGTGGAATGAGGGTAGTTTGGCGCTTCGCTAACCATGTTGAAGTATGCGCGCATCCATAAGTTGAGACCAGATGTCTCCTTCTGAGGTTTTTACCTGGTAGACCCAGTCTCTCCATTATATCCATTATGAACCCGACCCGTAAGTCCTAAATAAATACACTAACAAAGCTAGCTCTTCTTTGAGGCGTAGCTGGTCATTACCTACCATACCCGTTTGGGTACGTGTTACCTGTTTAGATTCAGGTACATAAGAGGTAACAAGGTAAAACAGTCTCTCGAACAGGTAACGGGTAATTTTTTTGTTGTGGCTTTAACGTGAGACTGTAAACTCATATGGGTGCACACTGTAATGATGAATGAAATGAAGTACCTGGTTGTGTGTAATCTACGTTTTGGTTTTCTACATTTTACTTTGGTCATACCGATCCGACCACGATGCTCAAGGGTCTCCCAATAACAGCTGCACTAAGGGAAAATAGTGCGGTATAGCGCGAACGAAGTGTAGAGATCACAGGGCAGGGCAGACGGCCCTACTAGTGATCCATCCCTACAGTGACGCAACTGTCAAAAATGAAGAATACGACTGAGAAGAGGTTAGCAACGAAGTTTTGTCAAATAGTCGTTTTGTTTTGTTTAATATTAGATCTCTCCGTGTATGTCATGTTTGCCTATAAGTGCTTGTCACATTTAAGAAATGTATTTTGTGATATTTTAGCGATGTAACTGTGTGCCAAGCGTTGGCAAGATTTTTGTCAATAAATAAATAAATAAGTTATTTTTGTTGCATGTTCTTGCAATAAATAATAATTATTATTATTAAGACGTCAAAGAAGTAACATCACCATATATTATTAAGAAAGAATTTAATTTGATTAAATGCCATCGAAAATAATGAAAGGGATTTTCGGATACGTTGGAATTTTTAATTCCGCCGCTAAATAAACATGTATCTAGACTAGCTTTGAGCCTTTGTGGATATCTCGTTCGATTAGAGTGAGCTTGATTTGGAACGAATTAGGATATTTATATAATTCTATATATTCAGTTTTATACTCGAGTTACTTGACTCAAGGTCCTATCCCCCAAGTGGAAGCATGCACGCAGCAGCAGCAGCAAGCATAAGGCATCCCGCGTAGAACAGCCTGATCGGTCTTTGACAACTCTTTTAACTTCAATAATGTTTTTGTCTGTTCTGTTCTGTTCTGTGTAGGGACAGGTTTCTTCTGAGCCACATTTCCTTTTGCCTTAAGTATTGCAGTCCTGCTTGGCAATGTTATCCTACGGAGCGTACTCCACCCTTTTACAAAATTTCAATCACGTAACATTTTTTCTTTTGATGTAATTTATGACAATGTGTAATAAAATGAATTAACTTTGGGATAAAATAAGTTATATAACATATCATAGTTTTCGACCATGTACTTTAACATTTTTAAAATAATCTTATAATACGAATATTCTACAATAGATATTTAATAAGAATATTTTATAATCTATCAACATGTAATGAAGATATTTAAAATATGAATTAATTAGTGTTTAATGAAAAAATACCGTTTAAATTATTAATGTAAATGTTCACCTTGCTCACGTATATTGCATTGAAGCAGTTCACTAAAAATGGAAATAATCATACAACCTTAAAAACAAATACACAGATCCTCTTCCACTCTTTCCGTTTGTTGAAATTTGTTCTTTATGCGATTTGCAATAAAGGTCTAACTGGCGCAGCATTATTCGAATTGTTACGTGTATAGGAACATTCTAAATAATCGATTTGGTAGAAATAAGGAAATTGCTTTCATTTGCGAGGCATTCTGTAAATAGGTTTAGTTTTGTTTCATTAAAGTAGGTATATAGGCTAACTTTAGGATTTACAGCGTAAGTAACGTGGTAAGGACTCAAAATAAATCCTGAAACAAGAGAAGAGCTTCGATATTCTTGCCTGCTACTGCCACGACTATATACAGCTCGCGCAATCATTTAGTTAACTATTCATTTTATTAAAAAATGAGTAAAAGTAATAATAATAACGAGGCCTTCGAAGAATTGCAAATTACTTGATACAAGTGTACAGACAAAATATTGTTAGTATTATTTCTTAACTAAGATGTCATTTGCGACTCCTTCCAAGTGAATCTATTAACGATTCACCATCCGTTGTTGTTGCAGCTTCAGGAGAATCTTCAGTATTTACCACAATGCTTTCAGAATATTCATATTGTTTATTGATTTTTTTTAAGGGTAATTTAAATATACAAAACTTAATTTTTTGACATACATATTCTTGATTCATGCGTTATTTTATTAATGGTTAACATTAAAAGCACAGTTACAAACAAAAATGTCCTAACTGAAGTAGTCGCAACAAAATGATCTAGCAGAGCGTGGTTTCGATCCACGGACCTCTGGGTTATGGGCCCAGCACGCTTCCACTGCGCCACTCTGCTTTTCGAGATAATTCCAAAAATGGTCATAGTTTGACATTGGTTTTAGTTTCGACGATTTGTCTATGGTGTACAAAACTCAAAAAAGTTTCAAATGTGTCTATGTACTGGCCACTGTAATAAATAACATTAAAATTAGGTCATGTTTTAAATTACAGATTTAATATTATGTTAGTTATGTTAGTGTGACTTGAAAAAATTTAACGAATAAACTTATATTATAGCACGATCCATACCAATATCACCTTATAATATTCTTAATTCAAAAGAACATCTTTGAATAAAACATTTGTATGGAACTGTTTTCTAAAACTACCCAAGCGTCTATTTAATTGAGTTTTTCATTAATAACAGGGTCACCTGAGCAAGGAGCAGAAAAATTTTAAAAGTTCGAAGCAAATCGGGTAAAAATATCAACATAATTGTATTTACGGCCGAGAAGCAACTTTTTCTATCAAAAGTTACGCTACTCGGTTATAAAAATATTTAATAACGTCCCTAAACGGCGCTGTTTAGAATTATTTTTTAATTTTGTCATGTCAACATTTTGGAAAAATGCCTGGATTAATTTCGAAGCCTCTGTGACCGACTTACGCGCGTTGCGGTGTAATTAAATGTTATTTTTACGAAAATGTTTTGATTATAACAATAAACTTATAATATTTCTAAATTATACCTACCTAGTCACATATATTGATAATTAAACATTTAATATATATTTAATACTCCCTATGCTCTTACAAATGGCATATTATTACAATATTTAAAAAAAATAGTTTTAATAAAAAAAAACTAGATCAAGGTGGTAATGAAAAAACCGTCCAATAATGCGTTTTGAGTATCCATATCAATTTTGTATATCCATTGTATAAATTTTACTTTATGGGCACTTGTCTATAGTCTATAACTTCAATATCTTTCTTCATCTTACGAGCGTGTGTTAAGCGCAGTTAGAAAACCTATTCTTGTACGGAATAGTACTTTAAGTAGTTATAGTAGTACTAAATTTAATTATTCAATGTATCGAAATTCTTCATTTTATCAATAATGCATTTTTTAATAGCTGTGATACAATACATTAGTTATTTTAGTAAGAAACTTCATTTTCATATATAAGAAACTTAATATCAAGTGCTAAAGAGTGCCTGCAAAATAGAACACAAGAACAGAGTGTTTTCTTCCCTATAATAGAGACTGTAAGTAGTGTTATTGGACACTTACTTATATTATAATCCTTATTAGTAAATTAGGTTAGACTTAAATTACTCATTAGTCTTAAGTTAGGCTAGATCGTAATGTTCCATGATGTCTTAGTGAAGACACATGTATATAGAAAAAAAAAATCATATATGTAAAGCTTCGTCAGTAAACGCCGACAGTTTCAATTTATGATTGTAGTCTGTGCCTTCTAATTTTAAAAATATTTTTTTAATACAGCTGCTCAAAAAGTGGCATATTGCAGGGAGGTATAGCGTTCGGAAAGTGGGCTATTACACACTCGTGCTTTTTCTTTGCCATTCCCGCACTCGTGCGTTTTCTTTGCCAACCGTCAAAACAATGTGTATTAAAAAGAAAAAACCAACCACGAAGGTTTTATTAAAAAGATTCATAGAAGTTTTTATGATATATGATTTCTAAATATTATAATAATTGGATTCAATAACTTCGGTTATGTTTCTTTTCATTTCATATCAATTAAAAAAATATTAAAAAGAATTTTATAATATATGCAAATACATATTTTTAAAAAGTTTACTAATAATTGGATTCAATAAGTTAGGTTAGGTTTATTATATTTCATATCAATAAAAAAAATATTAAAAATAAAAAAATAACCATGAAGTTTTTACTAAAAAAATCACAGAAGTTTTTATGATTCATGCAAATATTTTAAAAAGAAGCTACTATTTGTTTAAATATCAGATTTAATGATTGGACTCAATGAATAAAAAATAGTCTACTGAAGAATTGGCTGTATGGGCCAAGTTCCCTTTGCCTACCCAGAATGGGTGAAGAAAAGAAAAATCAAGCTTTGCTCATATTCTTTGCGGTTGGCGCTATTTTCCAAAAATGTTCTTTCGAGTTGAGTTATTTGTTGCACAAAATAAGTAATTTCGACGATATTTTATTTGAATGAATACCACCCGAACGCAGTATAATTGCATAAAATGCTTCGGAGAACAATTTACCGGAAACATATAAGTCGCTACATATCTACGTGCAACGAATTTATTCCGTAGAGAGAATAGAAAAAAAGCAAATAGTTTAATTAAATTGCTTAATTTTTTCGCAACTGTATTAAAAATAGTCGTTCAGTACACGTGCGGAACCGTCATTGCAACTTGTTCCGACTGTCAACCCTCACCTTCGGCTGCGCCTCGGCTCGGGTAGACATTCGTCAGAACTCGTTGCAATGACAGGCTTTCCGCACTTGTAATGAAATATACTATTGTCGTAGTATACCTGGAGCTCGTTAATAGATAATAAAGTTAGTCTGTGCCTTCTAAATACATATAAAAAAAGTATATTTTTGTGGTACTCGAGGTCGTCTATACTCTATTTTAAAATTTGTTGATTTGGGCTTACTGGTCAATAGAATTATTTATTGTTATCAACCAGCGCAATACTGGGATAACATATTAGGAGACAATCGAAGTTATTTGTCAGTGATGCACCGTCTGCTGCTCTCGCCACTCCATTTCTAGCCTTTCGGCCGAAGCGTTTCTAGCTATCTTCATTTGCATCTGCAATTACTATGTAAATTCCTCTTGATTTTCGGATGTAAGCACTTTAATATATCTCGCTAACTCCTACTTGTTTCTGATAGAGTTTGTAGCTTTGATTTAAACTATGTTAACTCGATTTAAGCTGTTTCGATATAAAGTTTATTGAGTAAGGTTTTTGTACACTCAAAAAAATAATTTACTTTTTTGTTGGAATAGCTTAGTTTTTTTAAACGAAGTCCTGTAGGTTAAGTGATTTTTTGTTTTTAAGTTTTACACATTAAATTAAAAAAAAAACGATATGATGTGTTGAAATTGGTATAAATTTCTTAATTATTATTATTATAGCCTTTTTATTTCCATAATAAATAATATATAATATGATTAATACCAATATATCATATGATTAATTACATAATATGCATGCAGCAAAAAATAAACTATTACTATTTTATTTATCCTTAAATTTAAATTACTTAATATAAAAAAAAATTATTATATTTATTTTAGATATTTTTTAGCTAGTTGTATACTAAAGTAGAAAAAAGTATTAAATAAATGTCAGAGTACTATCTTTTTAATGAACCCAGAGTTGTGCCTTTGCATACTAGTACTGCGCCCCCTTATCATTAGAATCCTACCTGATAGGGTTGGCACGTGCCTGCGTGCTCGTTACACGATTTCCATATAATGACCAAAGACTTATGGGGGTAATGGCACTTGTCGCGAGCACCCTGTGGCGTAAGGCTAATTGCACCTTTGTCCTGGATTGCTCTTCCATGTTCCTGTTCTAAATAACAATATTTGAATACAGAAACCAGTGAAAAAAATCCAGTCAAATTTTCCAGAAGTGGATTTAGGAATTTACTTTATACCAAAAAAAAAATTGTAAATAAAAGCATATAATAAAGTTTTTATTACAACTTTCAACTAGTTGTTAAGTGGTATACTATAAGAAAAATATAGACTATTTCTGTCCTATAAAACATACAATAGCGGGTGTTGAATGAATCAGTGTAGGCCGATACAAAGTCTACATATGGTACGGACACCAGCTGTCTTATAAAGGCATCAGCCTTTTACCTTTTATAATTTCTTTATAGCCGTTTTATATTGTCTTCCTAAAGAACGTAAATGTTATTATTACTTTTCCTATGATTAGGTTTAAGTCTAGTCTAGTTTTACGTAAACTTTTTATTTTTATTTTAAACGTCACAATCTTGTTAAACAAAATAACTGCGAATCCAAAATGGCGGGTCAACTTGTTAGACGAACAACTTGACCCGCCATTTTGATTCGCAGATAAGGCAGATGTTAATTTGATTTGCAATTTTATTTTAAATCCCATACCGAAGGAAAGCTTTTACATCCTGTACATTTAAGCTTTTTAAGCTTGAATACGAATCATTCAAAGGCATCAAACCCAGGACCATAATACAATACGTTTTATTACACGAATAATACCTTTAATAATTTATACCTTTTACCTTTATCGGTTATTACAATCGGTTATCACAATGGAACAGTTATCTATATACATTATTAGGGGTGTGGACTAGTTCTTTATAAGATAGAAGACTTGAGCTTTAGCTAACATCATCCTCGTAATAATTATAATCTTTACCTTGTAATATTTACAAGGTAAAGATCAAGACAATCTACCTTTGACATTTATTAGATACACAACATAATTAATTAAACAAGTGGACAAATGCTTTGTGATAACTAAAAATAATTAAGCCGTCTTGCCTTGCCTAAAGTGGTTTTTATACGTTAAAAGAAGCGTTAATTCAGGCTTTATTTGACCTAAATAGCACAATTCTTGTTGCATCGATAGTATGTTTCTAATAACCCCGATGGCCGACCGGATACAAATTACAAATAAAAAAGTGAAACAAAGGCCTGGTAATAGAACACGAATGGAATGGAAAAATTTTGCACTCTCCCCTATTGTTATTTTAGTCTTTCATTGCAGCTACTTCGTTTTTGGACCATATTTTTCCGTTTAGTTTCCTCTTAATATTTTACCCAGCATTGTAGCTTTCTATATTGAAGCTTAAGTAGACTAGACGCTATAGTTATTGGACGAACTGAAACTGCTACTAATATTCAATAACTCAATAATTTTCTAGACCTTTCTAAGTATTTTCAGTTACAAAGTTGTCTTAAGTGTTTCCCATGATAAAGCCCTATTGGCATATAAAGTTATTTTACGATACCAAATTTTATTATGTTATAATAATGATATAATATACCGCATTCAACAACGCAACACACTATAGGTGATATATTTTATATAGAAAAATATGTTTTGCGTACTTTATAATTACGAATTAAATGATTTCAATTAATGTAATTGAAGAATTTCTAAACATATTCTGAAATTAATTTACATTTGCATAAAATGATAAAATTTGATTAGATTTTACTATCAAGTTAAATAGTTTTAAACCAATTTAAATATTCATCAAAGCATCTAAAAAAAAATTTTATTTAGTCCGCTGAATGTTACTAATTAGAAATGACCGTACTAAATAACCTACATACCTAAATAAACCTTTTAATACCATAACTCGTTGAGTTTTTTTAATTAACTCTAAAAAGTGGTATTTTAAAGACGACTTAGCTTTGGCGCAGAGCCCACGGTTAATGAAAACAGTACTCCGTACGTAAAACTAATAAATAAATAAAATTTAGCTCTGTAACTTCTGTATATTCGCTTCCAAATCCACGAAATTATGAATTCTACTATATTTGATGGTGGATACCATAAATGTCGTTGCCTTGGGATATTTTCACAACTATGCGGATTGACAATGATATGATGAATTGTTTAATAAAGGGTTTTTTACATGTTTCGCGTTATTCTATTGTTTTTTATATTATTATAAGTATTTACCACTGTAAAATTATAAGGAAGCAAATAAAAAATGACTTATTTGATTTGATAATAAAAAACCGTGTACGTATTAAGAACAATTAATATTTTTTGCCGTAGTCCGTACGTATACGGTAATGCAAAATAACTGGTTCGACACATTCTTATATGATTCACACGATGCGGTTTTGAGAAAATTAGACTAGTGTGGAGAGAACTTCTTGTATTTTTTTTTTTGATAAAAATACGTGTTTTATAAATATATTGTTTTAAATTGATTAAGTTTGTCGATATATATTTATCATAGGTGCAAGATAATTATATTGCAACAGTGTTACTATTTTTATTTTAATCCATCAATTCTAATATAGTATGGTTACCCTAGATGCGTCTAACCAGTCCAAATTGCTGGCTATATCGCCCACAAGTGTTGTTCGCAATCCCAGGCTGTTATGAAATTTTTCATTAAGCCAAATGTCAACTAACGCGGTTTTCTTTGAGTTTAATATTGCGAGAATTTTCATTAGCGCGTTAGCTGCCCCCTGGTGGTCACACTCGTAACAGCTTATTGCTCGAGTTAATTGCACATTTTTGAATTCCGGATAGTGGCTGGAAAATTAAAAGAAAATTTACAGCTATTTTATATGACGAGAGGCATAAAAGAAAAGTTTTATTAACTTTGAATTTAATGAGATTTTACAGTTTAATTTTTGTGTTACTGTTGTTTTTAGTGGTTCTAGACCAGCACGGGTACTCTTCTCTCCTCTTCATTAGGAGCTGTACCGCATTTGTCGGTAAAGGCCGAGTCACATATATCAGTGAAGCCACCGACGTAGTACCGGCACAATGCGAAATATTCTTTCTTTCGTTCTCTATGAACTTGTCAGTGTCAGTGACGACACCGGCAATCACGGACGGATTCGTTGACAACGATATTTTTTGACTTCCTAGTTTCTGCAGAAGAATATAGCTAGTTTCTCTCTGACATTTTAAAATATTTTCTTACCTGACAAGGTAGTTTAGGTAGTCTTTCCTGACATTTCGTCACAACGCTTCTTTCCTTCACTTCCTTGTTCAAGCGAATTTTTAAATGCGCACTTAAAAAAAAATCCATCCCCACAGGTGGGGCTTGAACCTACGACCTCAAGAATGATAGTTGCGCGCTGTAGCACAACACTGCTTGTTAAATTACATAGACCTATAGTTGTTTATCTTAATTCCTCAATCTTGATTTTTCGTGTTTTGCAACGTTCGTATCCATTGATGTGGATGAATACACAGAAAAATGTATCGAAGACGTACACAGGCACAGAATATTGAGCACCTACTTGATCAATAGTTTTACCAAAATTGCGTGAAATGTATATCTTCAAAATATATATTTACTCCAGAACTATTGTTGTGGTAATCGTATAAGATTGTAGCGTGCAATTTGGTTTACTCAGCTGCTACGATTTTCGTAGACAACGCAAGAAGCAATACTAACAAGAAGTTTGCAAGTAGTTATAATTGCATATCTGAAGATGACTTTACAGTACGCAATTTAAAAATAATAGTTTATAGTAGCTTTAAAAATGTAGGTATATTTAAAAATATGCACTTATTTATCAATCAAAAGAGGATGGTGCGATCTTTCTATTTAATTTGTATGTACCCTATTTAAACTTATATTTATGCAGTTAATACGATTTAATATAAACTTTTGTTAGATTTGGGTTTTTAAAATATGTTATTTATTCGATTACCTATTTAAGTTACACTTACACTGTTTTGTTTATAGAACTTTGTTAAGATTAGGTATCAACATATAGGAAAGAGCGTTCATCCCTAACACAGGTTCTAGAACTTAAAAGGAATGTACTAAAATGTAGATTTAAGACTATTTACTGAATAAAGGAAATTTTTGTTTTTTATTTTTGTTTATATATATATACATATATGTATGTATGATGAAATAAAAAGTAAGGCGATGTGCGGCCATATCGCTTTTGAGCAATCGCTTCCAGGTAACACCAATTACATAGGGTGATAAGAGGAAATGCATTACTAAATTAAGACATTAAAGTTACTTAGACAACACTAATGGAACAGGGTAAAGTAAAAAATACTTGGGGCCGTATGTAGATTTACTGCAAATTTTCCCCTCTCCTTCTCTTGTCAACAAAAGTAAGCAAAGCTCTAAAAAATAATAGTACTAGTAGTATTGCTTTCAAGCATAGACAGTGTATGGATTATATGTGTAAAAAAGTAAATAATTAGTGTTGACGTAATCACCAAATAAAAAATCCTCCCTCACCCCCATAATGCTTACTACTTGAACAACTTCTAAACAATGAAGGGGAGGTAAATAAAAAAAAGAGTGCATGATCATTTTAGATTGCAGAAAAATAATTTCTATGTTTATAAGTTTGTTTGTAAGAGATCAGTGAAAAATTATCAATTTTGAGCTTAACAGTTTATAAGCATTAAATGTATAGAATATGTTGTGTATGTATGAGCAAGCTACACTGGATAATAAATATATGAGAGAGTGAGATGAAAGAATCTAAAAACCCTATCATCCTAAGCCCTATAGACGTAAATAGTGAATATATAAGTACGGGATGTCTGCACCAAGAGACCGAGGAAAAGCAGAAGCTACAGTTAACACCAAAGGTTCAAGGTTATGGTGTGGGCAAGATCACTACCATAACTAAGGGCTAGATGAAGTCTTCACCACATTGAGAGAAAGCGAGAAATGAATACAAATCTGATTAATTGTTAAAAACATAATCACGATATATCAAATCCTTTTGTTAATAAACTGCAATTAAATATAACTCTTATGCGCATCATGGTTAGCGAGACAATATTTTTAGTTTCTTATTGTCCACAGTCCACAAATGCACTCGAAAAGCCCAGTTATGTAAATAATGTTAATAAAGCGTTTATATTCGCATATAATATATTAATAAGTACTCGAGTGAGTAGTGTTTGACTAGTGGCTCGAAGGTCGGACCCCTTCCACCCATGGACTTTTCTTTCTATGTGTGCGTTAAATACCCGCTTGTATGCTTGTATGGTGAATTAAACCAAAAAGTCGACGGTGTTTGTCAGGTATCTATTTTATTTATTTTTACTTTATATAATAGTTCGTTTAACCCCCTTATATAATTACTTTATATAAGGGGGTTAAAAGAACCTGCGGGACGTTCAAAAAGGCAGTCGTCGCAGCCCATAGACACCCATTTTGAGTGGATGCGTTGCCGGCCTTTAAGGGAGGAGTACGCTCAAATTTTGAATTGTTGGAGGTCGAAATAGTTACAGACATCTGAGGCAGGTTGTACCCCCGTTTAACATATTGGTTCTTGTTGTAGTAGTCGGGTAAACCCAAAACATTATTAAACTAAATCGCTTTTAAAGTGAATTTTCAGTTATAAATGCTTATTAACTGAATTTCTCGTAAGTTCAAAATCATATGTTTTGTTCATATAAAGAAATTAAAAACTGAGGCAGACAATAAATCTCGCTACAAAAAATATTGTTAAAATAAGGGTAAAACATAAAACGAAATTACACAAGATATCCCTTTTCCTTATCACAGATACTGACACAGTGACCTTAAGTGGCACCCGTCAGCTGACAATCCCATTTGAAGTAGCGCATGCGCGTTGCTTAAACCTCTGATGCGGGATGAAACTAAGGATATTCTGCAGTAGGACTCCAAACGCGGGCGAGAGTCGCCTCTGTGCCGCGCGCCTTTCGTACTGTGCGTGACGTGTTTAGTGGACTTTTTCCGTAGGTGAGTATTGCGAACCTAGTCATTAGCGATAATATTGTAGTTCTAATATTTTAAACTTTGTTAATTCTAAGAATGGGTTTGTATATGTTGATTAAAGTTTGTTTTTATGGTTTAAACCAAAATTTTGTCGCGTCTTTGGAAATTGTTAAAGAATATTATCATTCACGTCAAGTACATTTAAATTATTTGTACTTATGGCGGACAGTTATTTTATATAACAATAAACATAAGTCAATGAGTTGTTACTAGTATATATGCCTATGATTCAGATAAGATACCGAATATATTCTAAACCTTTGACATGTCCAACGCTATGTAAGATGCTGTATATACTTGTTTGTCACATAACATAAACCATATACTATATGGGTCTCAAGAACCTTATAGTGAAAATGTTAAAGGAAAATAGGCTGTAAAGATTGCTAAACTAAATGTAACGTCGATTGTTTTACGAGATGTCGTAAAGTCGTTGGGCGGGCCGTGGGCGGGAGCTGTGTTTTTATGTTGACAATCAAATATTTCTGTGATTCCTTATAGCGGAAAACATAAAAATATACACAATACAATTAAATAACTTTTCTTAAATTTCTGGCTTGGAGTATAAGTACTTAGTTCCTTCAATAGATAAACAGAAAAGAAAATAAAGATTTACCTCACAGTAATTTTTCCTGTCATTCGAAATCGAAAAAGAATAAATGGGGATTCGTGTTAAGCTTAATAGATTTGTCTAAACCGCATGTAATCCGTTAAGTAGTTTCCGGATTTATTGTGAAAAGAGGCAGACAATGTAGCTTTTTTTAGACATAGACCATATATTAACTAATGAAATACACATTATGTTTTTTGTATGAGATATCTGTAAGTATGTTTGTATTGAAGTCCTGGAACCGTCTTATATTTTTTTTTTAACAATTTACCTTGTTACATAGCTGGAAATCGAAACACTAAGGTTGTAGTGCAATCTATAGTCAAAATAAATAATCTTGATTAAAAATAATTGAGAACTTTATTCCTTTATTCCAATACCCAATTAACTAGTCAATTTCATTTTTAAAGAGAATTGTTCAGGTAAATAATATTTATTTATCGAAAAATTCTGGAATGTTTAACCGAATTCAATTTGGCGCTCAATAAGTTGTATTGTAACAGGAAATACGGGCATTTCGCTAAACGGCCGGAACAGTTAAATAATTCACAAGTGCTTAAACATTTAATGCGGGAGCGACAATCCGATTACAATGTTTGAAGTGATTGCCCGGATGAAGCAAGACTTGGTGGTTCACGTTGTCGAGTTTAATCCTTGTATTTCTGAACTTTGCCACTGATCCTATTTATGAGATGCTTTTTTAGCTAACTTTCTTGGATAATATTATTTTAAACTTGCTGAGTAGCAGGCGTGGGATCATGATGTCGTAACTTATTTATGAAGTCTTTGTATTCATATGAAAATGTTATCTACCTTAAATATTCTATTATTTAAAGACCGACCGCCATTATATACATTCTGTCTAACAAGTAACAACAAACGTTATTAGAGTAATGTTGAAGATATTTCAGAGGGAGCATAAACACAATGAAATTAAAACGGTTCAACAAAAGGAAAGTGACTTTTAGGCAAATGTCAGCAAACTTCTTTGTAAAACTTAACCTTTCTTAGGTCATTGTGAGCATTGTAATCTATGATTTTTTCTATTGTTTAATACCCTTTAAGAAATCATAAATACAATACAACTTTTAAAGATTTTAAACAATCACTTTATTCGTTGCAAAAGTGATGGTGGAGTTTTATGATTTCAGAAATGTAAATAAAAAAATTGGTATTAAGAAAAAATGCATATTAAAATTTACATTTGTTCATTTATAGTATTTTACTTAGATGCCCTCAACTTAACTTAAGGCCAAAATATTTAGGTTCTTTTAAAGAACAGGGAGCAAATGCTCACCTGATGTTAAGTGATACCGCCGCCCATGGACACTTTCAATTCCAGAGGGCTCGTGAGTGCATCGCCGGCCTTTAAGAATTGGTGCGCTCTTTTTTTGTAGATTATCGATTAATTAAATGATTGTCCGATCATAAGTATTTTGCCTTTTCATTCTATATCGTAGAAACAATGTGTTTTGTGAATTTTATAATTTACCTGAACAATCCGTAATTGAGTGCGTCTTTGTGAGATATTCTTAAAATTAGTAATATAGTTCCACACAAATAAGGGCAACTCGTAAAACAAACCACATGTGGGACAACGATCTTTTTATTACAAGGATTTCAAATTAGGGATGGTCATGTTGAAATACAGATTCTTGATCGCTCGCAAATAATCTGAATTGAAAATAATTTTAGAGTATATATCGAGTATAGAAAGCGGCCGTAAATGAATAGCTGTGACACGAAATTCTACTCTTAATTCGGAGCCGGTAAGCCATTTGTTGGAATGTCACATTCGGGTATGTTGCCGCAACATAATTTGCTTTGCGTAGCTGTCCACGCGTTCAATTCACACATGAGTTCATATGTTTGTTTTTCATTAAAATCTTTTCACAGAGGTACACTTATGTAAGCAGGAATTCTCTATTTGAATAAAGTTTTTTCTCCATTTTACAAATACTGCTTTCATTTATATTTGTTACTGGTGTTTGTATTTCTCAAAACGACTCTCGAAGAATTTAATACTTAGTTCAATGTGTTTTCGACCCGCTAGAAAATGTTTCTATAGGAAATATATAGAGGAGGCTTTTGTCGAAGGACAAGCTATAAATAAATAACAGTTTACCGAAATATAGAAAGTACATATTGTATTATTTTAGGCACATTTACTTGAATGCTAAAAAGCATTTTATTTAAAATACTATTTACTTATTTACACTTCGCTACATTTACAGAATCAAATATCGACAAAAACAATTCCGTAAAAATATTACCTTTATGCGCCTAAAGAAGTTTAACTTCAATAGCTGTTCAATACTGCCTGTACTACACATGTACAAATGTAGCTTAAACTTGGGCGCCCACTAAAGCGTAGCATAGAAAGCTACAGGTGTATCATAGATGGATGGAACGATGTATGATCGGGAAGAAAATAATGCGTATTAAATGTTACAAAAAGAATAGATATAAAGTTAAGGGGAAATAGGTGGTATACAAGGCAAGAGGAATAGAAAAGTGCTTCAAAAAAATGCTAAACTAATGCTAAAGGTACATAAATGAAACACAGGAAGACAATTTATTAAGTGGATATACCAAACTATGAAAACAGCAAAAGACAAGGTAGAAAGTAGCACAGCCGACACAGAAATGGCGGGATTTGCAGGAGGCCTAAAAGTATCTGGAAATAAATGGCTATTATTATGATAACTTTGATTCGGTTGTCGATGTCGATGTTGATGTGTTGTTGTAGTAGTATAACGATAATCACTTGACTTATTTTATCGTGTATTAACAGAATAAATAAACAAAAATGAATTATGAAAGCTGAAATGTATAAACAACACTTGTAATTTTTAACAACCTCTTAAAATCCTTCAACGTGAGCTCGCTATCATAATTATAATTATTCGAAATTTTCATTTAATCTTTAATTTAGTCACGATACATGTTTTCATGAAAATGTCAAAATGTATATTTTATATATAAATATAAAATTACCGTCATACACAAAACATACCGATATACGACATACAAAACTAAAATTTTGTATTTGAAAACAATTGTTAACGTCAGAGAAAACATCGGACGTTTTGTGAAGTTTTTTGATTTAACGATTTTAACTTGCCTATTAGATTCAAAGATGACCATGAAACAGATTCTGAAATCTGAGGCCCAGACCAAAGATGTTGCAGCATCACTGATTTGTTTTTTTTTATTAGTAATCATGTTTGTACATTTACAGATGCAATCTTACTATCGACGTCAACACATAGAATATCGACATAAATAAATGAAATGTGGTCTTACGCCCAAAGCCAACAACCTATCTCAATCAATTTTTGACCAACTGAGATAGAAAGCTGAATCCAAATATTGATAAAAGTGTGCTAATAACCAATCGACGGATTATGAATAGCCATATGTCGATACAAGCTATGCACGGTAGTTAGGATCGGTGTATGTGGAATAGACCTTTGTATGAAAATGACAGTTCAAATGTGCCAATAGCTTATCTTAAGATTTTAACTTACACCAGTTTTTAAATATTTAAAAAGCTATTGGGGTTAGGGTTTGTTTATAGGGATTCAGATAGGAGATCGATCGACTGTCTCGGTCTGATCTCAGATTATTTTCAATATGAGATTGTGGATTAATTATTGGGTTTAGGCGTTACCTACTAAACATTTTAAGACGAATCGCACCTGTATGTCGTTGTTCATAATAGTTTTAAATCTTTGATCATGGTATCGTATAACCGAAGCCTTCATGAATAAAATATGCGAGTCCGGAGTTGCCGATAAGCCCACATCTGACGATCACCTCACAAACCTGTTTTTCATTTCGAAAAGGGCTTTAGAACATTGGATTTTGAGGTCACTAGCTTAAATAGTTTCCAAGTTCGGAAATCATGGTCCGTTATCTCCGTTTGTATGTTCATGGGTTTGGAATACTTGAGAAGTTTTGTATTCGTATTTTCCTTTGAATTATGCATTTCTGTTATTGTGCGTTCAATATGGTTATTGACTAGCGATTCAGATGATTGATGATATATTTGAAAAAAAAGTTCTTTATTTACTCATCGTTGCAGTTATAATACAGATAAAAGAAACACAAATAACACAATACATAAAAGTTACAAGGGATGCAACGGGCTGCCTTATCGCTAATAAGTAATCTCTTCCAGGCAACCCTAGTAAGAAACCCTAAAAAAATATTTATATATAGAACCTAAATCTAGAGAAAAGAATAGAATATTAATAACTAACTAAAAACTAATACGCAATACAAAAAAGGGAATACAAGAATGAATCAGGTCACGATTGATCAGATTAGGTTAAGGTTTTTAATATAAAGCATTTTACATATAAAAATATTCAATTATAAAAAGCAAAGGTTTCAGTCTTGTAAATGAGTCTCTGAGAACATGTAAGATGAAGTAAGTGAGGTAAATATTAAGTAGAGGATAAAACACTTAGACAAAATATAAAAATCAAAGAGGGATTCTGTAATGTTGGTAGAAAACATTATAATATTTTATTCACAATTTACATTAAACGACAACCTATAAAAGTAACGTTTATAGTATATAAAATATAAAGCAAATTCTCAGAGGGTCAAGGCTTCACCCAAACAATATTCTGTAAATGTGTGTAATGACACACACATTTACAGAATATGTTGTATAAGGTTAGTTAATGCAAATTGAAGGTAGGACTTAAGAAAATTACCTTTTTAATTATTTTATGGCTTCTTACGTTTGGCGACAAATTACGAGTAATAATAGCCTTTTACCACCACAACTTGTTTAGAGAGAGTTTTATATTTTTTTTTTTGTAAAATCTTGTTCACGTTCATGAGAGCTAAAAATATAACAGTTATTCCTTGTACGAGAATTTTATATATCTAATATATCGTGTCATGGTGTTTGTAATGAAACTCCTCCGAAATGGCTCGACCGATTTTCGTGAAATTTTGTGTGTATATCGGTCAGTTCCGCGAATCTTACAACATCTACTTTTCATCCCCCTTAATGTAAAGGGTGGTCACCCCTAAATTTATATTTTATAGCTTTTAATTTTTTGTGAAAATTGAATAATAATAATATTGCGCTTATTAACGATAGTAACTTATTATGACAGGATTATCTGCCTTTGCCTTCTCTTCTTAATGTACATCGTAGAACAATGTAGATATAATATATACTCCGCCTTACAGCTAAATTGATGAGTGGTGACTGAGAAAGTTTATTACACGAACCCGCATTCCAAGCTAGAAATATGCCCCCGAATCTTGCGAGTTGTACGAAGAATTTCAATTTATATTACAACAACGTTGTTCATGAAATCGGATATAATTTGTTCAAATGAGATTGTTTGTAGTTCTAGGATTTGTTACATTGCTAGGTAAATTGTCAAAACAGAAAATGCTATAGGCCACTATGAATTTAATTAAATATAATTCCGTCCAAAATCCAATCCAATCCATACAAACGAAAAATAGCGATATAAAAACAAAACTTGTAGCATGCAATAAATTGTTTTTTTACATATGTCTGTATTCTGTCTATATATGGGCCATAATTAATTAAAAAATAGATGTCTGGAAAATAGTTTACGACGTTTAGGGTATGTTTCACAACGTCCGGATAAGTTCCAAATAAGCTATTACTTATTGGTAGGATAAACAGTATTTTTGCGTTTCACGACGATAGCGCTATTTGTCATGAAACGCGAAGTGTCTTATTTGGAACTTTTCTCTTACGAATAAATTATGTGTTGCATAGCTATTTCGTACTATTATCCATACATTTTGAAAGAGGCCCTCAAAGATTACAAGAGATAATATATCTGCCGTTTAAGTGATCTTTGCGTTCGCCGTACGAGCAGTTAATTTTTTCTAATTATAACGAGGGTCAAACTAGCAGTGCGTTGCCAGGATTTAAAAGAACTGGTACTCTATTTTATTGAAGAACCCTAAGTTGAATTGGTTCGAAGACTGTTCCATGGGTAGCTGGTTTCACATAATGGTGCTACGCGGCAAGAACTACCTCAGAAAATGCTCAATCGTGAAAGGATGGGGGATGAAGTAATACGGGTATTATTTCGTATAATTTTTGATGTGCTTTGACGTCCGATGATGGAGGTACCTGCAGGTATTATCCTGAACAACCCCTCTGAACACTCTCCACGGTAAATGCGGTAGAATTGCAATTGAATGTCAATTGCGGATATAGACATGGAAGTCGCACAATTGATCCACTTAGTTCTTTGGTAAGGAAAAATGCGGGGGAAGAAATAATGTTTGCTAATATGCGAATATTTTTAAACTAAGTTAAAAGATTTATGTAAGTTATAAGGTTGTAATGTTTCGCTAGTCTTTGGTTTAACTATAGTACATACTACTATCTACTAAAATATACATTATGAGGATTTTTTTATTGTTATTAAATTTTATATACACATTAAAGCAAGCACACAGGCGCAGAAGCCCAGGCTAATCAAATTATGGAAAAATAAATATTAATTTATAGGAAAATTACAGTTATTGTTTGCGCTTTCAAATAATGAATCATATTTTTATTATTCTCTACACAACTGAGCAAATATTCATATGATCGAATTATTTAATTGATATCCAAAATTATTTTTATTTAACTATATTAAAGATCTTTTGTTACGTGTTATTTATTGGTTACTAACTATTCGTTTACGAAATATTAACAACTATCTATCAAATAGTATTGTCTTTTACTAACATAACTTTTACACATTTAAAGAAAAACACTTTTTAATGGATTGAAGTTATGTATTATTGTAAACTTATAATTATTTAAACATAATTTTAATCAATTATCCATTTATTATTGGTGTTCTTCGATTAGATTTTTTGAGATATTCTCCAGGTTATAATTCTTCCTATCGAGAGAATTTAATGGATCCAAATGAAATATTAACAGTCTTTCAGATTGAATACAATCATTATGCAATGTAGATTTTTTGTAGCAACTCGTGCTTTAAAAAATGACAAACGCATGATTAAAAGAAATCCTATTTTGAGTTTTAAGTATTAACTTAGAACTCATGAATAAATGAACATGAATGGAAAGTTAACGTAAATATTACATTTAGTATATCCTTAAAGCTAATAGCGTTATAACAAGTCAAATTAGAATCGCTTTGGTCAGTTATCTCGAAAGTTGTAAGCGATTTTAGTACAAACAGCGGCCCGGGCCAATCACACGAAGTTACTGAGTAATTGATTCCACTGGAGATATGAAATTTCACGCGAGAAAACTGACATTGCAAATGTATGTCAGTTCTCTAAATCTCGATATCACAGATAGCAGAGAAAAGCATATTTATGTTAAATGGTTTATGTACTTTTTTAAATCTCATTCCGAGTTAACGTGTTTAGCAAAAGATGATGGTTATATGGACCCATAATAAGAGGGATAACAGTTGTTGACAGAAAAACACTTGAAACGTCGCTATGTGTGAATATTATTTGATATTGTAATGTAGAGTGAGGGTAAAACTTACTGAGTTTCTTGCCCGTTCTTCTCAGAACAAGGCCTCCTGGTAGGTTTACGAACGGATGACGTAGTTTTGCTCTTTCGCGAATCTTGTAAACGAATTTTGATTTGATTGATTTTATTTAATTTGATTTAATAAAAGAAAACTAAAGCCACATAGTCAAATTATAAGAAAGTTGCTGAAATTTGAAATATAATACTTCCAATCGGAATCTTATCCTTCGTATTAAAATCAGTCTCTAACTAATCGAACATTATTTTTGCTCTGTTTTAAAAATAAAGTTTTCTTTTCAATTTAAGTTTTTTCATTTTTATTCCAATAAAATAAAATAATCCTAAATGTTATCTTTAAATATCCCCACTGTTGAGTAGTTTTTGAGATTACTTACCACAAGTTTCTACCCATTATATAATAGATGATTCGTAAAATTCATCTCAAGTTTTATAAAAGATAAAGCAAGATTTCCCTAATACATACGAGGTCGTAAAAGCAAGTTGTTTTACCCACTATCATAGCAGATAAAACTCGCCTCGTTTCGCATGAATTTATATTATGACATATGTAAGGAGCGCTGTGAGGCCGTTATGTGTATTATTGATACTCTGAATAATTGTTTTATTCATCATATAAATAGATAAAGGTATGTAACAGGTAAGGTTTGTAAGAGGTATGTAACTAGGCCGAGTACCAAGTAACTGCAAGTATGCCATTGTTGTATTTAATGGGTCAGACTGGGTCTAAGAATAAGATTCTGACTCACAACTAAGTTAGCAAAAGACGTATGTATGTTGTTCGATTTCAACAGCTTCCCAACCAAAGGGTAAACCCTACAAAGTTGCACACTTTGCGTAAAGTCTGGATTCGAACGCACAGTGCGAAGAATCAGACCACGCTAACACTGCATCTAATGGATGACGAGAGACGCAAATAAAGTAGCAAAACCTTAGATAAATTCTTGGGTTCTTCATTTTTATTTATTGTAAATTATTGCTAAACGCAACTATGTTTAACGTTTAAAGAACTTTATTTCTCATTACAAAAACAGAAATATTTTATTTACATGAGAAACTTAATATTAATGTGTATATATGTATACGAGCGAGATACACGTCGCCATTAGCCGTCACAATTTTAGTCAACTATGTTCATTCTAACATGCATCTTTACTGCCTTTTTGAATTTGTCAAACACTCCAATATTGCGAATTTGAGATGGTAATTGATTAAATAATTGCACACCCTGATACCTAATAGATTTCTTCAAATAATATGTACGCGGCTTCGGCAAGATAAGCAAACTCGCTCGACGAGTTGAGAGTATTGCGTGTCGTTGTTTTTTTGATTTTTTAAACGACAATGTGTTAGTATAAATACCATATTAAGTATAATCAATTATACATTCTACACTACAATTGTTAGTTTTAATTAGGTATTTAAATTCCCAAAGGACTGCAACTTATCACCCGTTTTTTAAATAGCATTAAGTCTTTTCCAAAGCGGCTAATTATTATGTAACTCCCAAGTTCTACTTAGTTCTACTTAACGTAACATATTCTAATTAGGTAAAACTAGAAAATATTCTACCCAGCTTAAAGTCTAAATCATGTAAAGTAGGCACGAGCTCTGACTAGAAATCTCTCATTAACCGAGTTTCAACGAATAATTGGAATAACTAGGAGATAAAAAATGTTGTGTAACAACAAGTGAAGTTGTTATGTATTATGCTTATTTTATATAACCGGAGGCAAGCGGGTAAAAGGCTCACCCGCTGTTTAGTAATGCCGCCCATGGACACTATAGTTGCCAGAAGGCTACAGTTGCTAACCTTGTAGTAATTGGTACATTTCGGTTACTTCAGTTGGTAGCTGGTTATACATAGTGGTGGTCCGCGGAACGACGTCGAGGTATTAAGGATGGTATTTCTCATGCCTTGACGTTCGATGATAAAACTTAGCTGCTGGCGATCAATTCCTCTGCGTACTCTCATAGTCTTATAAAATAAATAAATCAGTGGCGCTACAAACTCTTAAGGTCTTGGCCTCAGATTTCTGAATCAGTTACATGATCATTTTTAAATCTAATAGGCATGTAGATCAGCCTCCAGTGCTTGACATACGTCATCGACTTTTTGAGTCAAAGACATGTCGGTTTCTTCACGATGTTTTTCCTTCACCGTTCGAGCACATAGAAAGAAAGTTCATTGGTGCACAGCCGGGGATCGAACCTATGACCTCAGGTAATAGAGTCGTACGCTGAAGCCACTAGGCCAACACTGCTCTTTTCATCTTAAATCCCATTAAATTATAAACTGAAAAAATCTTTCAGTGTTTAATTGCATTATTATTATTATGAATATAAACACACTAGCAGTTTAATAAGGTGATGCGCGCGTATTTTGAGATTTGCAGAAAATATCCAATCTATTTTAAAATAGTACAATGATGGTGCACTGATTACACTTTCCGGAAACCTTTGTCAGTCGGCCACTACCCTTGTTTACATTACCTACCATGTTTGCATTGCATTACCTAGCAATTATTCATTTTGAGTATACGCTCAATAGACAATGTTAAAATGAAATATACCTTAGCTAGATGAAAATTTGTTTTCCAATATACTTGAAACGTAATAAAATCAAAGCACTTTCTTTAAAATCTTATTTATGCCAGTGTGACGATACAAAGCCCAGCACGGCGTTTGAGTAAGCGATAGAGCATTTCCGTTCGGCGTTCACGAAAATATATAGTACTAGCGGATCCGACAGACGTTATCCTGTCTACACGTCTTTAATTTCAAAATTTCAATTTTTAATAAGCCATTTTGATGAAAATTATTATTCAAATGTTATGACAATATCTAACGATCCAGCACATGGTCACACACGATATAACACAATGATAACAAAACTTTTTTTAAATTTCGGGACAGACTAAAATTAAAATTCGAATATTATTTAAAATTTGACACTGCGATGGTAGCGCCGTCTGTCGGATCCAATGTAAAACATTCCAAAATCAACAACAACGAATAAATTGAAAATTAATTAAAAAAAACATTGTCCAGCGGACCAAATTGTGAATCTAAACCATTCCCAGATCCCCTTGAACACACACAAAAAATTTCGTCTAAATCGGTCCAGTCGTTTAGGAGGAGTTCAGTCACATACACACGCACACAAGAAATATATATATTAAGATTTAATAAGTATAGAAGATGTTGTATACGCTGTTACATAATTTTATATAGGAATTATTAATTCCTACATAACTTGTGTACGCTATGTCTTGTAAGCAAGAGGCGCTAAAATGACAGACACATTTCTACGCCTTTAATATAATTGTCGTTTCACCGAAATGTTAACCTACAATCAATTGTGTCATTAAATAATCGCAATACAGTAGCTGGTATAGAAGCGTTACACTTTGCGTACACAAATGGTATTACAAGTATTATGTTACGATGCCAGGCGTGTTTAAAATACTTTACTAGAATCAAGTGGCTTCACTGTGACGTTAAACTTTTCTATGGGAATAGAAACGTTTAGTTATAATTATTCTAATTGATATGGAAACTTTAAATTTACCTTTCACTATCTTCAACGTTATTTATTTATTTCTTAAAACTTCGTTGCATACTGAAATATGATATAGTAGACATAAATACCTAATTGAAAATTAGGGCCACTGGTGGCCTTATCGCTTTTGAGCGATCTCTTTCAGGCCAATGTGAGAAAATCAAAATTAATTAGATAAGGCAAGTACATGCAGTACAAAAATACATAAGACATGTAGAAAAAAGAATGGGACAAAACAAAGCAATAAAACATATGTAAATAGTGTAAATAAGAACAAGGTCACATGAAGAAAAAAAAGTAGAATTTTTAGAAGATAATTTTTTACATAGTTAAGTACATTTAATTTATGTGTTGTCAATCACAAATTATACGTGTACAAAACGAAGTACATTTATTTCATATAGAGTTTGTATTTGATTTGTTTGATCATAATGCATTTGTAAAATAAATAAATACTAAATGCTAATTTTATTTGAATCTTCCTAAAAACTTAAATAATAAATATTAATGCTTTTGTTTCTGTGCTGTAGTTTATTTATTAGATAAAAGATTTATTACTAAGAAAGTTTTCATCTTGAATACAGTGTAGGTAATCTTTGTCATGCCATTTGACTGGTACGTGTAACGTTAATTTGTGTTTTATAACATATAATATCCAGGTAAGCTATAGTAGGATTATATAAAATGTATGTTCGCAAAAAGGCCGTTTACAAGATTGTGCCTAGTGTTAAACAATCTCTACGAAGGAGCAGGAACAAAGTTTAGAACAATATAAGCAGAGCTCTTCTAACAAAGCCTGACTTAGGAGAGCTCTTCAAATCAGGACAGGAGGCTATCGACCTGCGTTATAAATTATCGAGTACCTGGTTCCTAGATATTGTTCAAAACTGGTCTTAATCCTAGATACTTCGTCTTAAGCATGCTCTTGTAGAAAAATAAAATCAATGACGCCGAAGAGTTCTCATTTTATTTTCTAAATATAGCACATGTTTTTGTAATTATCATCCTATTTTATTTGTCAAAGATACAAAAGTGTATATACATAGGTTTATATATTTTTCAAATAAAATTCTATTTTAAAATTTATTGAGAAAAACATTTTTGCTCTCTTTATTTTTAGGTTACAACAATTTACGATTATGATCAGTAGTTAGACATACGCCCGTACCCAATAAATAATCCACAATCTCAGATTGAAAACAAGCTGAGATCAGACCGTGACATTCGATCGAACTCCTATCTGCATTCCAATAACCAAACCCTACAAAGACAATCCATTTTTGGCGACGGATAGAATGCTAACACTTCGCTCTTTACACTCATATTTCATAATCAATATAATCCAAATAAATTAAATAGAATCGTACAAATAATATTATAAACTTTTGGATGGGGTCAGGTAACAGCGAAGCCTTATTCTGTCTAGTCTATATTCTTCAGGTGCCACTTAACGACCTGATGTGAAGTTTGGTTAAGAAGACTCTGACATGAATGTTTAACCAATTCTTCAATTGTTTTCATTGAATTGATCGAATTAATTAGAAAGGGGCGGAACTATCAGACGATACACCAACAATACACGCTGGTTATAATTAATGACGGGCGTTAACTCATTAATAACGCAATGATTCCATTGTGCGATATTTGATCGGTTTCCGGTTTTGTATGCTCGTCTGTGCTTCGAATGTTGTTTTAAAATGCTCAGACCATGTTTTAAAGTAATTAAGACTATATTTTAAGTAGATATTTGTTTTCTAACAGTCATGCAATGTTCATAAACATTTTTTTACGTTGATTTAATTTTGAAACTTACCTCAAGGTCAAAATAATGATTGTGACCAGATTTATAATTTATCAGACTTCTTGTCTTATTGTCATCAGCCCATATTATCTTAATCATTACCAATCATTACTTTAAAAATTAAATAATATTGTTTTGTAGTTCTTAAAGTAATGATTCGTTATATGGTCTGATCAATTTAAAAATCGTTGTTAAGCATTTATTAGGTACCTAATCCGCATTGTTAAGCAAATAACTTGTAAAAACTTAAAAAAAATGAATTTGTAATATTTTTTATTCAGAATATAATAAAAGATAGAATGTCATTTATAATATAAATTATAGTAGGAGGCTACATCCAAGTTCTAGTCCAGTCTTTGCATACCACCAACAGTGCGTATATAATCGCATTTCTTATTTAATAAAACAGTTTGAAGCCTATAAAGGTACAAGTAGCCCATCCATACCCGACTCAATAAGCCGATGGGTCGTTCAGTAACGCGGAGCTCGACATCAATCTCCCAGAGTGATGGCGGTCTCACACACGCGCCCCTCTGTTACACTTGTAACGGATTATTTTAGATGTGAGTGACAAATCTTTAATTAAAACTACTCTGTAGTGCTAACAAAGGATAGTGTTATGTAGATTTATAAAAGAAAACTACACAGTCAGCCGTATAAAAAAAACGTAGGCATACGAATATCATATTAATTGTCAAGATGTCATAAGGGCAGTTAAGTTATTTAAAATTGTTGTCATAAGTTATTATCTAAAGCACCAAGCCTTAAAAAATGAATTACCTTCCCCTTGAAAGCATTATACGGCAGGTTTACATCTATAACATCTAGGAAGGTGATTAAATAGTGTGATAGCCATGGCGTAACAATTTTTTTAATACATGCATGCATGCAAGCACCCACAGCTGTGTGGGATCCCGCGGTAGATACAGACAAGTTTCTGAACATGTTTTGAATAATTTAAGAAGCTTTTTTCAGTTATAATAGCCTTTCCTTTCATGGTAATAAACTTGGTATAGTGAAAATACCGAGTTCGTAAAAAATAGTCTTCAGCTTGTTTAAGATAAATAATTAAACAATATTTTAAGATTCATTTGGTACAAAAATCATATTTTCTCTACGTTATACAAAACTTTTGTTCATCATTTCGCATACACCCATATAATTTTAATTTTATTTCTACTAAGTTCTAACTAGTTCCAACTAGTACCAAAACCTTGCGAAATTCGAATATCTTACGACCATACTACCATCCTCGCTGGAGAGATAAGTTTCTTGGTATATGTATTTCTTAATAAAAATATAACTTAACAAAAAACACACAACATACAAATTGTATTTAATATGTCTCGTAGAAAAATAACAATAAAGAGAAATGTACTTCGTTTATTTAAAAAATATGAGAATAATATACGCTTTTCTTCAGACATTTAGCGGTCTGTCGAAAATAACTTTTTGCTTGATGGATTGGGGTCACAATGCGGAGAATGTTTATAACATAAATGGACTATTTGTATTATCTCCGAATTTGTTTTGTATTTATACAATATAATTTTCTTAGTATGTTTAATTTGTTGTCATATGTTTAGACAGTGTAGACATGATTAACTGTACATATTAGGTACACTTTTACTGTACATTAGCTTAAAACGAAACTAAAAACAAGAACCAAGCATATGCTAGGTTAGGTCTCTTAGTGATTTTGTACTCTTTGTTTGAGCAATAATACAAATTAAAAAAGTGCTACATAATATATATAAAGATAAAAACCAATTTGTCATGAAGGTCTTCTTCTTTTGTCTTTCAGTTGGTCGGGCTTCTGGTTAGCGTGTTATAAAAGTAACTGTCTTGATATTAAGCAATAAAGGATAGTAAGAATAAAATAATGTCTTTAAAAGCATTAACAAGAATTATATATAGCTTATAGATTTAATTGTCGGTTTAATGTGATGTCTCTTTTTGGCTCATCATTAACTCGCGAGCCCTCTGTCATTGAGAGTGTCCATGGGCGGCGGTATCGCTTAACATCAGATGAGCTTCCTGCCCGTTTGCCCCCTGTTCTATATAAAAAAAATGAATTATATGCGTCATTTGTCGCGCTATGTCTATAAATAATATATGTAAAACAAAGATTATTATGTTATTTTTTATTTAATACTTTGAAGTTACGCGTACTCTTTGTAAGCTTTATAAAATTATACATGAATACTGCAGTTTATCACATAATGTATATGAAGAATAATGGTTACACAAAGTATACCTCTAAAAGTATCGGCGCATCATAAATTCTCTATTCGATTACTATGCGGCGCGGCGACGGTAAAGCATTGAAATTTTTACCGCGTCCTTTATAATGGCAACATTATTCTGATATTGCTCTTGGACAAGCTTTAATTTTGTAAGTTGTATTTATGAGGAGCTTTACTCTTAATAACTCTCTCCCCGAGAGACCTCGCTTGACTGATGCTCTCCTAAATAAGGCATTACACGAATTTTCGCTATGTTTTAGTAATATGAGTTTGTTGTTCGTTAACTTTGCTCCTGTTTGGTTTAGGAGCTCATTATTATCATTTGTTCTTTCTATATCTAGCTTATAGGCTTCTATGTCGTGTGTTAATGTCACTATTTGGCTCTTCAGTAAGCTTTTTGGATAGCACTAGTTACACGATCTTTTATATTGAATATTTATACTGATGTTAGAATATAAAACTTTACCGTCGAAAACTAATGCATTTTAGACTATATAAACCTATCTTCCAATTGCACCCTGATTCTACTTAGGGTTCTTCAAGAAAAGAGCGTACCAATTCTTAAAAGGCCGGCAACAAACTAGCGAGCCCTCTGGCATTGAGAGTGTCATGGGTGGCAGTATCACTTAACATCAGGTGAACCTCTTGCCCGTTTGCTCACTGTTCTATAAAAAAAACAAATGGCGCTGTAAGTTTTCATATGTCGGGGCTAAAGATCAGGTTCGTGATTAGTTTTTTTTTATTAGGCAAGAAAGTAACCAGCGGTATGAGGCATGCCGTATCGTAAGAGTAAGTGGCGCATATAAATAAAAAATCCATCAGTGCACAGTCGCGAATAGAACTTGCGACCTCAGAAACGATAACCACACGCTGAAGCCTCTTGGGCAACACTGCATAATTGCACCATGAAGCTGAGAAATTTCTGCATTTGTTTGGCTGGATAACCAACCTTCAGTGTGTCTGAAGTGTGTAGTGTGTCATTAACTGCAAAGTCGGTCTAGTAAAAATACATAGTTTTGTGGGTAGGCGCAACGTCAACTTCCACTCCTCAAAAATAAATCATTTAAAAATAGTAATTATTGAAGATACGGATTAAAACGTAAATAATAACCTTTAACAGTGAAACAGATACCACAGTGAAAGATATTTGCATCCTCGAAAGTGGATTTAACAGGAAAATTTACATTTTAATTTTTAAATTCATTCTTCGTATTTGACAAAAGAACTAAAAGTGAGTGAACTAGAAAAGTGTGTTGCAAGTGACATATAAGTAAGAAATTCTATGTAAGACACTTGGAACTTTTATGTGGACTCGTTGTGAAAAAAAGTGCGTCCGTAACCTGCAGCAAGTAAAGCAAACAATCATTATTTTCACACGTCATACGTTAAAAGAATAATATACAAGTAATTCAAATTCTTAAACATTGGTCGTGTGGCAGCGCCGGCGTTACGCATACTGAAGAGATACGTCTTTGACGATCTGAGTTCAATTCCAGTCGCCGGGTAAAATATAGTTTTTTAGTTTTTTTTTTTCTTCCTGATAAAACAAGAATTGGATTAATGGATTGCAACAAATGCCACAAGAAGATAGTTAATTTTTTATATTTAAAGTGTTGCAGAGTACATTGTAATAAAAGCTTTCATATTGAATGCATCAAAGTTAGCAAAGAAAAATTGGTTTTAATGAATCAGCACGAGAAAGATATTTGGAAATGTCCAGACTGTTTGTGCAAGGTCTCAAAAGGCGATCGGTATATAAGTGAGGCGAGTCAGGATCCTATGTCACCAAATAAGGCAAGTCAACGAATAATTGAAGCTTTAATCCAAAAGTACCATAGTATTTTGCTAAAAGAGGTGCAGGAATTCCGTCAGGAAATGAATAGTCGTTTTGAAGAGCAAGGAAAGCAATATAAGGCACTTCAGGAAAGATTTGACAAGTCTGAAAGAGAATTAAAAGAATTGCGTAAAAGTATCATTCAGGAGAAGACCTTAGAAGTGAATACACTACAGGTCCGCGAATTGAAACAAAATGTAAATTCCCTTAAAAGCTGTTCTTTGGACAAGAGCCCGATAGTCGGAACACTATGTGAGATAAGTACTTCGCCGGTGGTATCGTTTGCGAACGCTGCTAAACAGAACCCGAACCAAATAAAAAACAATAAGTTGAAGCAAAGTGCTTTCACAAATAAGGTACCTGAAGATGTAGCAGAAATAAATAAAGAGCAAGAATTGGAAACCCATGTTGAAAAGGAGAACAGTGGAGATAAGATAAAGGAAAGAGTTGGAAAATATCAACGTGGAAAATATCCCAGTTGTGAAGTAAAAAAAGGAGGTAGAAGTGATGTAGTGGAGATCTGTGGAGCTGAGCGGAAAAAGTTTCTGCATGTGTGGCGCTTAAACAAAGATACAAGTGTGGAGTGTCTAGAGAAGTATGTCAAGAATGTAATATATGGCAAGGAGGTGTCTATAAGAGTCGAAAAAATTAATCATAAAAAAGAAAAGGATTACGCATCATTCATTATTGGGGTACCAGAATGTGAATATGAGTTATTATGTAAACCGGATAATTGGCCGATAAATGTTGAATATTGTGACTGGGTGTGGTTTCGGAGGTCATCTAACAAACCAAAAGGATGGAAGTAGACATATTAAGATATGTTACCAAAATGTGAGGGGTCTTAGAACCAAGTTAAAGGAATTTTATATGAGTGTCTCATCTATCTCTGTAGATTTGTTTGCAGTTACAGAAACGGGATGTAATGAATCTATAGCTGACGCTGAGTTAGTCCCTCCTGGATATACGGTATTGCGATGTGATCGCGCGGATGGGCGCAAGCATGGTGGCGTATGTCTTGTGGCTTCCCCGCGCCTGGAACTGCGTCACATAATTTTACCCTCTGATTTGCAAATTGAATCTCGCCCCTTCGAAATAGTTTGTGCAACTGTCTATTTGAAAAATAGATTTATGTTTCTGTTATGTATTGTTTATACTCCTCCAAATACGCATGATGAAGAATACTTTTTATTACTCAAAACAATTGAAGAATTTTGTTGCAAGTATGATGATGTATTAGTAATTGGTGACTTTAATTTATATTCTTGCTCAAATAATGTAAATACTTATTTTCGGAATTACTTTAGTAACTATTGTGAATTCAGTCAGTGTAATAATATAGGGAATGTTAATGGTCGTTTATTAGATTTGGTATTAAGCAAAGGTAAAGGAATGCAAAGTGTTGGGGTGTGCGAGACGGATGAACCTTTGGTATCTGTAGACGTCCAGCATCCTCCGCTTCTTGTGTGTGTGTGCCCACGCGTTGCGTCAGTTCTGTCAAGGAATGACCCGGCTATAACACACGAGCGCTTGTTACAATGGAATTTCAAGAAAGCCGATTTTAGTTCGTTGTATTCCAAGGTTAGAGAAGTGGATTGGTCTGATGTGTACTCGTCAGATTTAAATCAGAGTCTCAATTGCTTCTATTATAAGTTGAACTCTGTACTTGAGGAATGTGTGCCAAAAAAATCCAGGAACCTACGATGCTCAAGGTATTTATATCCAAAATGGTATACAAGGGAAGTCATGAAAAGAATTAAACAAAAAGCCACGCTGCATAAGAGATACAAAGTTACTAAATCCCCAGGAGATTACGAAAAGTTTAGCCGGTGCAGAGCTGAAGTTAAGAAATTAATTGCATTGGCTCTTGAAAATTATACTAAGTCTGTTGAATCAAATATCATTGAAGATCCCAAGTCATTCTGGAGGTTTATTAATGGTAACAGAGTCAACAGAGAACCATCGGGTATTATTGAGAACGGAGAGGTGTTACCCCCTGATGATAGTGTTAGAGCATTTGCCAAGTATTTTAGCTCTGTTTATGCTACACAAAAGCCAAAGCTTGACGTCAGCGCAGCTGTTGCGGCAGCGGGTTGTTCAAACGGGGCTGCACGAGTTCATGTTGGGAGCTTACAATTGAGCGATGTACAGGAGGCACTTAAGCTACTTAAACCAAAAAAGGCAGCTGGCCCGGATGGTATACCGCCTTATATATTACGAGATTGTGCCGTTGTACTTGCTGAACCACTGCTCCACATTTATAACCTATGTCTCAAAGCAGCAACATTTCCCACATGTTGGAAAACCAGTCGGGTGATCCCAATTCCTAAAGTAAGATGCCATGATAAAGTAGAACAGCATAGACCGATAGCTATTTTGTCATGTCCGGCGAAAGTATTGGAAGCGGCACTTCAAAAATGCATATTTAATCAAGTGAGTTCCCAACTATCGGAAGCGCAACACGGGTTTCGGCCTATGAGGAGTACCACTAGTAACCTCTTGAATTATATGGCTAATATTAGCCCAGCTGTGGACAGTGGAAAACAGGTAGACGCTGCTTATTTTGATATCAAAAAAGCGTTCGACCTGGTCGATAATGACGTGCTTTTGCAGAAGTTTGCACATATAGGATTCACTCCACACTTATTAAACTTTATGGCCAGTTCTATGGAAGATCGAACGCAATACGTGGATTACGCGGGGTGTAGGTCAGAGGCCTACTTTACGAGATCAGGCGTGACACAAGGCAGCAATTTGGGACCGTTAGAATTTCTGATAATGCTGAATGACCTACCGAAAGTTGTCAAGAATGCAAAGTGCTTGCTCTTCGCTGATGATCTCAAACTGTACATGCCTATAGAGAGTATAGATGACTGCATTCGGCTGCAGGAAGACATTGATCGAGTGGTTAACTGGAGCAGGAGAAATAGATTGGAGTTTAATTTGGCAAAATGTAAAGTGATATCTTTTTCAAGGGCACGGTTAATCACTCGGTACAATTATACCATTAGTGGGCTAACCTTGGCGCAAGTCTCAGAGGTCAAGGATTTGGGAGTTTATTTTGATACGAATCTTGGTTTCGCGCGACATGTAGAGATGGTATGCAAAAAGGCGTACAGAAATCTGGGGTTCGTATTAAGAACAGCTTGTGGCCTTGAAAACATCGGTGCGATCAAAATCTTGTACAACGCGCTAGTGAGAAGTCACTTGGAGTGCAACGCAATGGTGTGGGCCCCATATGAGGCTAAATACAGTCTCATGTTAGAGCGAGTACAAAATAAATTCACTCGCTACCTCTACAAGAGACTGTATGGAGTGTATCCCTTGTATCCGCTTATGTACCCGACCCTGTTTGTTCTGGGTATGGTGGGGTATGACCAGCTACGCCTCAGAAGAGAGGTAGCTGTGACCGTTTATATATTTAAAATACTTACGGGTCGGGTGCATAATCCGGATATAATGGAGAGACTGGGTCTACGGGTACCAAGTAGAAACCTGAGGCTTACGTCCAAGCTTTTGGATGTACCGCGCGCACATTCCAACTTGGTTAGCAAAGCGCCACTCACGCGAGCAATACAGATCATTAACAAAATTTCCATTGAGGTGGACCTATTTGGTTGTACGCTGGCTGAGTTCACAAGAGTTGCTTGCTATATTGTTAGTTATAAGGTTTAGGAATTTTAGTTTAATTTTTTAATGTTTGTATGTAGGTTAGTTGGTGTGGGTAGTATAATGGATTTCTATCGCATTAGTTTTAACTGTAAAGATAGGAAAATTTAATGGAAAATAAATAAATAAATAAATAAAAAAACATATAGATGGAAAAAAGGCCCAATGTTTTATATTTATTAAAAGTTTGTAAATTCAAAATTGTATTTAAATTCATGTCTTGAATTAGCCAAAAATACTTTGAATAAATGAAATTTGTTAAATATTTACGTCTGTAAAGATATTTACTTGGGATAATGAACCTACAAAGAGTTGTAAAGGGAAAGATAATCTCAAAGAATGTAATACACGTAGCGATCAATATCAAGTGGGCGTTCCGAACATTCCTCATCGGGCGGAAATATTTTCTCCTAATGATGTCCTTTTTGTATTAATCTTAACTGTATTTATTGGATAATTAAAAATTGCAAGAATTCTAATAGCTTGCGATTTCTGTAATAAAATGCGTGGTACTTTGATAATTGTCGCAAATTTTTCATACATGATTTTTGCGTAACCCAGTAGAGTTCTTGTAACATTGTAACATTGATTTAATCGTAGCGTTATAAAGATTGAAAAATTATTAAATTGAAATAATTATACATAAATACAGCACAATTACAACACTAAATAAGACATATTATAGTAATTGAGATAAAACTAATATTAAAGAGTAAAAGTTACAATAATAAAAAAAGAAACATGAAAAAAATTATGCACTCTAAACCAGAATCCAAAGTTTTCATCTTTCTAATATTAAACGACTTTTGTTAAGCATAGATGACGTCGATTCTACTTAAGACAAGTTGATTTCCTTCGCTTATTTATCGAGCACATGTCCTAGAAGCTATTGTTGTACAGCCGGACATTGAATACGTCAGCCATACGGGCAAAACATCGCAAGGAAACCATCATGTCCAAAATTAACAAGGTTGTGTGTCAGGCAGAGGAAGAAACCTAGTAGAATTAAGAAAACACAAGTTGGTGTCTAGGCCAAGGTTGTAGCGATTCTAGTTTTTTTTTTAATTTATATTATTTGAATATTACTGTTCAGTCACACTCTTCATATCTGAAGGTCATGTTAGTAGCGCCGCACAACTTCCTCCACTCTCCTCTGTCTTCGGCAAGCCTCTGCACCTAGGGCCTTTACTTGATCGGTCCAGTGAGTAGGGAATTTTCCTCTGGTACCCTCAAGTCTGGCAGACGCGATAGGTTTTACTAAACTTTCTGGATCTCTGCGTGTTACATGACCAAGAAAACTTAGAATGCGTTGGTTGTCGAAAGACTTTTGTGTATGACTTTTTGAACCAATTCGACTTAGGCTCGAATAGAGCGTACCAATTCTTAAGATGCCGGCAACGCACTCGCGAGCCCTCTGGCATTGAGAGTGAGAGTGATTGGCGGTATCACTTAACATCAGGTGAGCCTCCTGCCCGTTTGCCCCCTGTTCTATAACAAAAATATATTCCTTTATCTGTGACCTTATTAATTACACATTTGTTTTCTTAGTGTTTTGATATTGCGAATTTTTATTTAGTCGATTAGTAGATGCAATATAAACGATATCGTCAAATTATCTATGGAAGGGCATTCATACGTCATCGTTTAAGCGATGTTCACGCGCCATTTGCGACCGAACTTGGCCCAAACTTTCTGATGCTTAGTGGTTTGTCACAAATTATGTGCCTTGTAAATTAAGCCTGTATACACGAGCTACACGCCTATCATTTTTCTTAGATTTCTGTAATTATTTTAATATATACTCATAAAACGGAAGGTCCGTTTTATGGCTATATATTAATGATGTTTAAGGGCGGCTTAGAGAGAATTCTCAAAAGTTTTTTGACGGCACATGTTATTTTCAAATTCAAATATCATTTATTCATGTAGGTAACATAATGTATACTTATGAACGTCAAAAAAATACAATAAATGCTTATAATTTTACATTAAAAAAAATAAAAAAAAACTAATTAAAAGATATGATAATGGTAGTGGTATATAGTATATATAATAGTATAATATATAATAAGGTGTTACTTTGTGACTAAATGTTCCTAAAGCCCCTATAGGGGGACCACAGTGAGTCTCCATAGCGTTTGGTCTTCAGCCTATTATTTATGGCTCATTTGACGACTGTACGACGCCAGGTTTGCCTACACCGGCTACACTTCCGATTTCCAACGAACCTTCTGTGCCGCAACAAATTATTATTAATTAACACTTCGTTGAATACAGAAATATAATACAATTGACTTAATTAAATGAAAAGGTGGCAACTCACGACCTTATCGCTTACGATAGATCTCTAACAGTACACTTATTATTTATTAAATAAATACTAAAGATATATTGTTTTGTGTATATTTCAACTTATAAAATGGTCACATTATATAAAATATTTGGTTGTTATGATAAAACATTAAAAGCACTGATAAAAAGGCTTTAATTATTCACTAAGCACAAAACTGTTAATGGAATAATTTCATACAGAAATAGAATTAACATATTCAACAAGATTTCACTCAAAATATTAATGTTTTAATGCTATTGATGCACAGAGGAAGATTACAAAAAATATCATATTACCTACATTAAACCCTCTAAAATAGGTAAATCTATTCTTATTAAATATATGTAATATCCTATTATCATTTTTGCATTCATTGTGAATTGCAACGCTAACGCAACTAAAAATATTATATTTAGTGAAGTCAAATAATCTTCCTTAATAATAATTCGTTATGTCAATATTATGGTACGGAAAATCGCGCCGTTATTACGAACATCCAATAATAGTGAAATAAACCACTAATCATGCCCATACGTGCTCATATTAGATTGATATTAATTTACCAAATTGCCAAAATGTGGTAGAAATGTTACGGCCTTATTCTGAATTCGATATAGATACGATATCTCAATTGGTCGTTTGGGTCGTCGAGAACATTCCGAGCCGATGTTACTGCGCCAGACCATCTTAATAGCCACATAAAGCACCTATTAGTTGGACTTTAAAGGTTTGTAATTCGAAACTTGGTCACAATTTTATCTATGGCTATTTCTATAAAAAATATAAAAACTCGAAACTAATACTAAAGAGATTCGAATACTGGCCGCTTTGAGCGTCAGAAAAAGAAACAATCTTTTACATTACCTGTAATTATTAAAACAATTTAAAATTAGAACTAAGTGATTTGTTTGCTGGCCGACTTTGCCGTTAGAAAGAAAAAGGAAATATATAACATTAATAATACTCAAATTATGATATATTCAATAATATTTATCTTAGCAAAGTAATTATATTATTTAGTTCTTAATTTATTCGTTTCAAAAGCCCCAAGGGAGTATTCAAAGTCAAAGAATCTCTTTTTAGAGAAATGTCATTAATTTACTTGTCAAATGAATCGCTGTTTGACATGGCCTGAAACCCTCTACAAACTGTTTATGAAAAGACGAGGTAGAAACCTCTTACTGAAATCGCAATAAATTTTCGGATTAAATTGTCGCGTGACCTTGCGCTTAAAACCATCTCTGGACGTTGATTTAATCTTTGATTGATTTATGTATTTCGATTTTCAAAGTTCAGATAAGGATTTAACAGCGGACGAAGGAAACGAGTTTCCCGGAAATGTTTAACGAAGCTGCCATTGCCCGACGGATAGTACTCCAGGCAAAAAGTTACAAGTTTGGAACTTACAAAAGCTAATATAAACAAATTAAGCAAATACACATCCGTTACGTTTCTTTTCAAAGAAGTTTGTATCTGTTTATTTTCACATCGATTTTTAATAACTCTTTGTACAATATATATGTCGAGTCATATTATTATGGTATTGAGAGTGTCCATGGGCGGCGGTATTACTTAACATCAGGTGAGCCTCCTGCCCGTTTGCCCCCTGTTCTATAAAAAAAATTACTACTTACGTATTTATGATATAAATATTATAATACGTAAATGTAATCGTAAGTTTAAAGACAAATATAATAAACAAAAACGAAGAATCGCAACATGAATATTTTTATAATTTGAGTTTGGGTCTTGAAGAAAAGAGCGTAGCAATTATTAAAAAGCCGATGCAACGTACTTACGATAAACTCGATTGCAACCTGTTCTATAAAAAAAATTACGAACTACGAATTATTATATTTACTCCCTTCCAAGTTCAACATGACCACAAATGTTAAATGACTACTTATACTTCGCTATGGATTCTGTTCAATAGAGCATAACGTCGATTTCTTATATATAAAATTCTCGTGTCGCGGTGTTTGTGGTTAAACTCCTCCGAAACGGCTTTCCCGATTCTCATGAAATTTTGTGTGCATATTGGGTAGGTCTGAGAATCGGACAACATCTATTTATCATCCTCCTAAATGTTAAGGTAATCCATCGCTACATTTTTTTTTAAATTTTAAATTAAAAAAAATATTTTTTTTTTATGATACAGCATTAGTAAATACATATAACCCTGAATTTTCAACCCTTTACCTACAATCGGGGTTGATTGATATTTTACAATCGTGATTTTTATTTTTAATAATTTCTTTTTTTCCTCAATTCAGTTTGATATATTTTATTCTTTATTTTTGATATTTAGATAACTAGCAAGAATTGTAATTTAAAATATATTCTCTACATTATTAAACATTAATTTATTACCCTACATAAAGCATTCTTATGAACACTTATAGTAGATAATTATTTTTATTGACCTAAAAAAATGTTTCCTACAAATAATATACATGGCAAAACAACATTTGCCGGGTCAGCTAGTATTTATATACTACATCACCTACATAGTACTTACCACGTAGCAAGCGATCCATTGCTGGAAATAGAAAAGTAACATTTCAAGTGAGTATCATTGACGCCTGAGCGAGCCGTGAGTTTGTAGATTTGCAATTCTAACTTTGCTCCATATCTGTTATTCGAACGAATGGCTTGGGCTGCGGTGGGTGAGCGATTCGCGTTATATGTTAGAGATTGTCTAATACTTTCCATACACTATAGTAAATGTGATCACTTTGACATTGAGAGTGTCCATATCGCTTAATTTCATGTGAAGATCCTGCCTGTTTGCCCCTTTAATAAAAAAAAAATCGGTTGTCTGTAAAGTCGGTTTACTGACGATAGTTGAACGTGACAACGTCATAAGAATATACTGATGGAATGGTTGCATTTTTCAAAAGAACATTTTAATTTTATTTGTTAGATAGTTAGATAGATATTTTGTATGGATATAGAGAAGGAGGTAAATGGAAATCACAATTGAATTGATCAAGTTTCATTTATTTGTACGCATAAATACAATGATGCCAATTATTTAACGAACGCTGCTGAATGCGGAGACTGATTGTGCCTCCTTGTCACTCGTTCCGCGCTCTCGCTCGCACTTCAAGCTTTAAATGAAATGCCTGAGAGTTAGGTAACACCGCATGCGTCATGTTTTATCATGCACGCAGGCGGCTCCATCGAATTTATGACGTTGTGAAGTCAATTTTTTTTGTTATTTTCTTATGTTAGCACTTCCTATGTTTGATGTGAATAAAATCTTAAACCAACATTGCTAATGGCATTCCAACCTTTTGAGGGTCACGTTCTCGGTCATTTTATAAGCAAGTATGTGGTCAATGTTATGTGTTAACACATATACGCAAACCTTATTTCGGGCTAATCTTATTGTAAAATAGATTTTCATATTAAAATAGGTTTGTAAAACTAATGTTTCTCACAAAACCACTATTTATTAATATACATAATTGTCATTCTTCTTTTGAAAACTGTCTAAAATAAATTATTATAGCTATAAATTTTGTTTTACCTTATAATCTCATCCCTCGCACCACACAGTGACTGACTTTCTGATACAGTGGTTTCAAACATGAATATTTGCCGACATCCTGAAAAACACCGTTACTGAAACACTTGCATTCGCCGCGTCTATTTGTAAAGATGAATCTATCTCTCGGGAAAAACGTTATTTATACAGTTTTTCATTCTGTGTACTTGTATAAATTTTATATACACATTGGTTAACGATGTATCAATACAATTGAGACACAAAGGCTTACACAAAATTACTTATTTTAATTAATTAATAAATATATATAAATATTTTTTTAATTATAATATTTTATTTTTATTTTTTTGTCATTAAGTTTAATATGATATGAATTGCTTCAGTATAAATAGGTAACGCGACTGAATTCTTCTCTTCCGTTCTTTGACACCCTTGATTCGAGAACTGGCAGTAAATGTAAAATTAGAATCATTTTATATTTCTTTCCTTTTTTTGACGTTCATAAGTGTACATTATGTTACCTATATTAATAATTTATTTTTGACTTTGACTATGTGTATGTTGTGTGGTTGAAATTAAGTGTAGAATGCTGTGTACAGATGTAATTGGGTTTCAGATTTTCAAATGTCGTTTAGTGTGTAAAAACTATATGTATCTAATCATTCTGTTTTCTATTTCTATACCTAAATGTAAAAATAAAAATAAATAAATAGATGATTGGCTCAAAAAAGAATAGACTGTAGTTTAAACATAAACTCTTTATATACATAGAATAAATATAGTAGAAATCGTAAAAGATATCGAATTTAGGTTCAATATAACGTATCTCGGCTTGTTTGCCCTGCAAACAGTCGTTAGGCGTTCACCCAGGCTGTATTATCTTGTCACGTACTAAAGTCGCTTTACAGGAAAATACGCTGAAAAAACTAAATACATTTATCTTAGTTTGGCCTTAGTTTACTGGATGTAATATTTAACCTTGTGTAAGTCAGACTTAGATACATTATGTATTTAATAAAGAACCTATTGCATGTAAATGTTCACAATTTTATAGTTTTATATTATTTACTCACTCCAAATAAATTCATCGCAAGTTTAGTTTCTCTGTGTGGATCGTGGCTTGTTCATGGTTATATTTCAGCAGTGGGGCATCGCATCCGTTTCTTTATTAAACTATTGCATAGATTTTATCGCGAGCTTTGAGCGCGGCGACTGAATCAAGAAATTCCGTAACGAAAAAACCTAACACACTATGACGTAATAAAGATGCGGCCAATACGCGTTACAGCGCGGGACAGAACGCATAATGCGTCTTACATATTCTGGCGTGATCGGAGACAGACTATAATATTACAGGCGTGTTAGTTAGAGTCTCGTGTCGCTTGAATTAATATCAAAGAAAAAAAATATTGCTTAAATTTAAAAAGTATTATAATTGCATAAGTTGATTAAAAATACTATGCAATAGCTATACCGCGGCATCCCCGAGTGCCACACGTTTTTTTAATTAATTAAATATAATCTAATTATAAGTAATCTAACAGCTTATACTTATACATATTATAAGACAAAACACAATAACATATTAAGAGCAAAAACAGCTGATTACATAATTAAACAATATAAGCATATGAAACAGAAAACAAGCAAGTACATTAATAGACAAAGATACAATACAAGAAAAACTGAAGTTTAACATTTTAAACAACAAAAAATACTTAGAATTTAAAATGACTATTTAAACAAAATCAGAGTCTTCCCGCTTCTTCCAGTACTTCTTAACATTTTTTTAAATGCAAAAGATCAATATCCTTTGATTATTTTTATTTTTCAGACAAGTAGGTGAGTCTTTTGTCTCTGACATGATATAAATATTGTTTGTTGTATTTTGATGTGTTAGTTTGAGCGTAACGAAAGAAAATTCCATTCGTCCATACAAGTCATTCGCTTACGCCACTAGACTAACACTACTATCAATATCCCTTATTTAGTTTACGAAATTCATAGTAGAACTGTCTTAGGCTGAGAGAAAGTAAGTTTAAATTGAATTAAGCTGTAGCCAAAGATTTCACCGTAATTTCAATCTGACCTTAATTCCTCAACACATGTGTTCGTATATTCGCAGTAAAAAGTTTTGTTTACGTTCTCCAAAGGACAAGACTTTCGCATTTGGGTGAGTGTGTTTCGAGTTAAGTGGATATCTGTACCCACGCGTGATCTACGCTACTATTTTCGCTGTTTTCGAAAGGAATATTTGTCAATACATAAATTATTATTTCTTGTTAACATAATAAGTATAAAAAAATCGTAATTTGATTTTAACACCATTTCAGATTATTTTTATGCGTGTGTGAGAAACTATGTGTAATTAGTTTCTTAATTTATAATTTTATATATATATGTATATATTTTAGGAGGCATTAGTTAAACAGACTAAAAATGTAAAAATAAATCATTATACTAAGCACAAATTTGATTTATGTCGGCGTTACGAGTAAATATATTTTTATTAATCGTGAATAGTATTTCTAGTTCTCCATCTTAAAACCATATTTAAGATCCGGATAGTATAGGCGCTCATCAACAGAATTCGTGTTGTCGGTTGGTGCCGAAGAGTGCGTCTATCCAGTTGAGATAGGAATTAAGATATCTTTCCAGGTAACAGTAACACGGCCTGCTCACACACCACTATTATTCTTAAATAACCGAAATACATATATATTATACAATTGAAAAAAAGTGTCTTCGATATTTAACTCCAAACACACATTGATATTATTTACAAGGTTGGAGCATCATCGTGGATTTTTTATTATTATTTAAATTAAGCTTACTCTTTATAATACATTTAAAATTGTTTAGCTGTATCGTTTCAGTATAGTCTGGTGCTAAATAAATAAATCAACGTATATTAATAGTACATATTTAATTAAGATGACATGCTTAATGAAGATAAGTGTGATAAATTCCTTTTGTTTCGTGCTTGAAATAAACTACCCTCTGATTTGTCGAAGTGTTATAATGCCCAATTGAAATGTTAACATTTATCTCGGCGCTATCCGATGGAAGAGCCAGCGAAATTAATCATTTGTATTAATTATCTCAAAAACTTTTGTTAAACAGCACCAAAACAACTCCTAAGGTGATAGATATAAAGCCAAAGTTTGTTTGAACGTTCCAGGCACGGTGAAATTAGAATCAATTGAGAGAGGAATTTGCCTGGAAACTGATAACTCTTGGATAATGAGCTAAAATGTAGTTCATTTGCTAAGAATTTTCATAATGAAGTTAAAATTATTTCGTTATATTTTATTGACAATTTTTAAATATCAACAAATAATATAAAACGTGATTATTTTATTTTAACTTTAAAAAAATTTAGCGGACTTAATTCTTTCACCTTTAGTAACTGACGTATCTGCTTCACTTTTTACTTATAGAAAAAAAACGAGGCAGTGTTTTGCTCACTAAAGCTTTTTTAGTTTTATAAGCGTGGCTATTACCCAAATTGTCGAAATAACGCCCAAAGAGTATAGCCAGACGCAAGCACTCTCTTTAGCATTGATTAGCGTAGCATTAAAATTCACGGCATTAATTTAACATTAAAAACCTATATTTGAAGAGTATTATTCAGTTGTACGTAAGTAAATATAACCCAGAAACCGACACAGTTTATTATATTGCTATTTTATTTTCACTGGTGTAGAACGCTAAAAAGATGCATTGGAAAGATTCATATAGATTCTACTGTAACAACAGTACGGCACACTCGGTACACAAGTTTAACCTAACAAATATTTATTAAAATGGCAAGTGCAAAATCGTATTTCCATTCCCTAATCCTATATTCTAAAATATGTGATCGTGAACTACACAGGTGAGCGTTACAAACACAAACAGTGCCCGACTCTCTCAGGTATTCGTTCACTTATTCACAACCCGGGGTAATATTCAAAAACACCTTCTGCTCGAAGCGGTTATTTATTCACGGTGTAGTCCATTGTCGGTATTCAAGCGAACGTTGTTAACTTGGAAGGAACTGAGCGTCGTAATCTGGAATGGGATCCAGTGGATTAGCATTTTAAATGGAGCCTGGACGGCGCAACGCTTGGTTAGAAACTGATTCGTCAACTTTACAAACTTCCGACGATTTCTCGTGATTTTACTCGAGTCCTAAGTGGTTTTGCTTAATTTTATTATTCTGTTAGTGTTTTCAAAGGTTCTGTTGTTTTGTTATTGTTTGAGATCTATTATGAAATTGGGAATGATTGTCCTAACACTTTAAGCTGAGGAACCAACGCGACTTTAGCGCCGTAGTATAGACCTTTTGTTTCATTATTATTAGTGATTAATATTGTGCCTTGCATTGCTAGTTAGTAAGCTAATTTAGTATTGCATTGTTCAAATAACCAGATAGCGTACATTTTAAATTTATTGCAATAAACTCATCTCTATAAATAGTTTTCTGAGAAATAAATTAAACCTTAACTAGAATTCTGCAGTTAGTTGTAACAAATAATTAATCGCGTCAGTCCTTAGTAATTATCAGAAATGGTACATACATTTGCATAGAATGTCTTTGACTACAATTAAGTTTATAAAAAAAAGTTTTGCCTCACAATATAATGTCGATTATAGGTCTAAATCATACCGATGATTTAACTCTACCGTGGACCATACAATCTTATTTGCGCTTAAACAATCGATTAGTATTTCAAATCCTGATAGGTGAGAGGCTCGTCTGCTGGGCCTACTCAAACTACAGTTAATTACAATTAAATATATAGCTGTGACAAATGCATTGCGGCAATGTTACAAGCACAGCCATTTCACTTAAACCATTAATCGGATCCTGTGGTCGCATCCCGTGAATTGTATATTGTTGATCGCCGCAGCTGCATCATCACACCTCAATGTTTAATTCACATTTGACGTTTAAAAATGTAATTAATTTCACTTAATTGAGTGTGCGGCATATTAATTTATTAATATAACGTTGTTTCATTGGTACATCCGAATTGTGCTATGCATTGCGAACGTAGAGCATGTTACCTTTGGTAATTGCGCGCTTGGAGCTTGGACAGTCTTACTCCATGGCGTGTTTTCAGCATTCTATTAAGACGACCAGTATTTTGAGTTTAGGTAGACCATTGTCCGATCATACATGTCACCCAACTTCATCCTTGTTTGTCGGGCATATCATTGCATTATTAGGGTCTTGGTTTAATCAACGCTGTCTCACCTGAAATTGCCTTCATACACCTGAAAACAATAATTAATATACAATCTCAGATTGATAAGAATCTGAGATCGGACCATGACAGTCGATCGATCTCCTATCTGCATCCCAATAACCAAACCCTAAGATAATCCATTTTTATCTTCCAAGACAATATATTTGTCAATCAATATAATTGTAATCAATATAAACTAAATTAAATAAAAAAAACCGTACAAATAATATACAAATATACATGTCTATGTTTCACACATATCAATTAGCTTTTTAATTATTTTGAAAAGTGGTATAATTTTTAATCTTAAGATATGATATTGCCACAGTTGAAATGTAATTTTCAAAGGTCTACCCAGATACACCGATCCAACCCACCTAAAGACTATCTAATAACACTCATTTAACTAAAGAACTCTCTCGCCTTTATCTCACAAATTGTGTTTACGCTATAATGAAAAGTGAGTTAATTTATTTTAAATAGTGCAATTAAGCCGAACTATCATAAACGTGTGTACTTTGTATGCACTAAGAGAACATTTTGCGCAAACATGTTAAAATAATGACGTCAGTCCTTGAAGCAATGACCGGCGCTATACCTCATCAATCATGGAGAACGGATCGATCTATATAACTGATAGTTTTTGTGTTTAATCCACTGCAGCTTTGTCACTGTCACATTAAACTCCTCTGCAGACTTAATGTGAAGAAGTCTGGTGTATGGAACACCTGATACCATTAAGTTGGAGATATATGTTCCAGAACTGTGGTGAATTAAGTTAGAAATTATACATTTTTACCCCGATCATTGTTTCTTTGAGGTTTCCGGATAATAATTTTACACTCAATCACAATCATCGAAAATTATCTGTATTATTTCTCTCCATCTATTCACACTGCTTATTATAAATAAATAAATAAATCAGTGGCGCTACAACCTCTTTAGGCCTTGGCCTCAGATTTCTGAATCTGTTTCATGATCATTTTTAAATCTAATAGGCAAGTAGGTGATCAACCTTCAGTGCCTGACACACGCCGTCCACTTTTTGGGTCTAGAAGACATGTCGGTTTCCTCACGATGTTTTCCTTAACCGTTAGAGCAAATGTTAAATGCGCACATATAAAGAAACTCCATTGGTGCACAGCCAGGGATCGAACCTACGACCTTAGGTATGAGAGTCGCACGCTGAAAGCACTAGGCCATCACTGCTCTCACTGCTTATTATAACAGTTCTTATTACAACGACAGGGTATCTGAGGTCAATAACCCATACATAATCCAAGCAAAAAATTTCGACGAAATTCAGAATTATGTCCGTCAATATGTAGATTTACATTGAAAGGAAGAAACTTTCCCGCCATAAATTATGCAGAAATTATGTAAACCCTTCGCGTGGCAAAACAAAAGTTAATGAGGCTCGGCTGTGGAAGTTTAATTGAATTATAAACCGCAAGATCAGCTCGCGATGTGGTCGGTGAGAACGTTATCCAACGATTATGGGTATCTGCGCATATAACTACGGCTTTAGAATATTGATTACGTTTATTCAAACAAATACTCATACTGATACAGCATAAAAATATTTTTTTAGCATTTATTACTTAATTAAAAATTGATGACTGGAGCTCTGAGGTTCATATAGTGAAATATTAAAAACAGAAAGAATCTAAATAGTTTTCATTTCGGAAAACCGAACAGTCCCTGGGGTAGCATAGCAACATGTTCCATCTTGGTAAGTACTAAAAAGGTAGGCTATGTAACTTTAAGGAGGAACGAAGTTTTCGGGGGCATATAGTTCACTATACATTTAAAAGAAAACAACGAAGATTTGTATATGACCGTATATATAAATTATTACATACCGTAGAATGAAAAATGTTGGGTCAAAGTCATATGTTAAAGTTGTTGATTGGAAAATATATAATTTTTCACATCAATTATATTATTTTTATAAGACTTGTTCTGTAACATTGTGCTAACAACATGATGATGTATTGCCATGACTTAATTTAACTAAAGTCTAGAACTACACAAATGCATATTAAATTCTCACTAATAATAATAGTTAAAAAATAATCGCAGCGACGACTGAAACCTTTTATGTTCAGTTAGTACCCGAGATCTAGGGCATCTAGTGATAAATTAAATTTAGGTCATCTGTAGACGGCTCAGAATAGTGCCTCGGTTTCAAAATAACCCACAAAACTAGAACTGTCTTCGGAAACAGCTAGGCAAAATTAACGAAATAGTAATAAGGGTTTTAGTATATACATGCTATTACATATCCTCATATACAAATCCTCAATCAAAAAGATCTAACTGAACGATTAGAACGATAAGGAAGAAGAACACTAAAAAAACAATTATTAATAAGTATTATGTGTATATCTATATACAAATCAGTTACTAATATAAACTGGGTCGTATGTAGAACAACCGCACTTAGTCTAGAGAATAAACTTCAGATTTACATTACTGTCAAAAAACCAATATGGTAGGGATACAGCTCTGGGAGTCAGAAAGCCAGAATTATCGAAATCCTGCAGCAGCTACAAAACAAAAACACTGCGAAAACTGAGCGGTGCGCAGTGGTTAACACGAAATGCTGAAGGGCATAAATATTTTGATAACTAATACTGTCGAGGCAGATACTGAAAGATCAACCGAACAATACAAATGGAGACTTAAGCAACATGTCAACAGCCTAGCTTCGGTTGTCATGGAAATGGCGGACTGCGTGTTTCGGCTGGGAAGACTAAGGCTTGCCGCAGTTTGATAGTTTCTGAGTTAACAAATTATTGGATTTGCATTCCCTAATTGCCTCAAAATAGCATAAAATCTATTAAAAGCCAAGAGGTTGATTGCAGATGGTTAAAATTAAATTGAACAAGACAACAAGCAAGTAATCAATGTTCTGGACATAAAACGCCATCGAATTTTTAGGTCTTAGGGATACTGGTTGCTCCACAATTTTCTTCACAGTGCGAATGGTCTCTCTTCAATCGGCAGCTCAATCTGAGCGTCTTGGTCAGCGTATATAATATGTTTATAATAAGTATGTAATATCATGTTTACAATACATAAAAATAATACAAATATGAAAATTCCAATAATGTTCAATGTAATTGTGAAGCTTGACATCGGTGGCTGCACACATTTGCATATTTAACAAGAATTCTATAAAACTGGGATATTCCTGTTGAGCACAGAGCTTTATTTGAAATTTAATCTGTCAAAGATGAAAAGGCTCCCGTTCCTGAATGGGGCAAGACTTGAAAGAGCCTTTATATCATGCGTACCTGATGTGCGATTGTATTGTGTACATACTTCTTTAAAATTTATAGGATTTTGTATTTAGTATTGAACCGTATTAAAAATACTTAGTTGATTATTTATCAAATTACATAACACAGTCTAACACTATGAGTTTAGAGTGGTTCATACTCAAAACCCTCATGGGGGATTTTCTTCACGGGATTCACTAGAACTTCGTAGGCATATTTCGCAGAAAATTGCATTGCAGAAGAGCATTGATCGCAAACAAATCCGACCAATGCTTCCTACGAAAGCCAAGGTCCGAGTCATATAAGAAGACCATTTTAAATTGTTAAATAAATATTTATTATTATATTATTATTAAATATATATCCTATAAATATTTAAAATCAACTGTATATTAAACTATCGTTATTTTATAATATTAAAGTCCTATTGTGTACGTGTCAGTATAGTTAGTATAGCTACTCAAATGTTAGTCGGGCCCATTTTTGATTAAAGTGAATTTGTTTGTATTATTTTATTATATCGACACATGGACATAAAAACACATGAACATAGTGTCAAAATATTATAGAACACTAAGGGCTGTTTCACAATAATATATGGATAAAGTACCAAATAGCTATGCAACACATAAATTATTTGGAAGATAAAAGTTCCGAATAAGACACTTCGCATTTCATGATGAATAGCGCTATCTGACAGTCGTGAAATGCAACAAACACTAGTTTATCCTACCAATAAGTAATAGATAGCTTATTTGGAACTTATCCAGACATTGTGAAACAGGCCCTTAGACTGTTAACGAACATTACCTTAGTTTAACTTATTCACAAGTATTGTAAAAAATTAAGTCAACATAATATTACTTATAAGCCATAATTATTATTGTATAGGCTAGATAGTAATTCATGTAAAGTCGGACTCTTTTTTTGTGTTTTTTTTACTCTTCTCATTAAGATATAATTGAAATGTATGAAAAGCGCTGGTTCGTTTTTATAAAGCTCATTGTAAAATCGCAATCCTTATAATTTTCTTTGTGAATTAATACAGTGTTTTAAACCTAACCTAACCACAAAATAGTTAAAGGCCCACAATTTCCAAGCTGTTATCAGCTCAAGCATACGCGTGAACATAAAAATAAACTTGCATCAGATTAAAACTCGTAAATCCATAAACATACATCAAGCTTAGCCGATTCCCGGGAGGTTTCAAGTTTTCTCATCAACTGCAAAAAATTCTCACTTCGTTGGATCTTGTTAACATTTATATAACAGAAAGTGAACCATTAAAACGGATTGCTGCAGATTTAAAGTTGAATTCACAAAAATATTGTTGTAATAACAATTTTATGCATATATAACAACAATAAAGTCTGATAAACGTCAATTATGCAGATAGGAGATTGATCGACTGTCGCGGTCTGATCCAGATTGTTTTCAATCTTAGATTGAGGATTAATTATTGGGTTCGGGTGATATATAACATAATCGGTTGTTGACACTTAAAAGTGTCCGATTGCAGGAATCTCTATCATATTCGACAATTAGGTTAAGAAGAAACGACAACAGTTAAAAACATGGTGTGATGTCAGACGTACTGTGAGCTAAGTCTTCTAATAATTTCTGAATTTTTCCTCTAGTTGTCATATAATATTGTGAACCTTTTCTATTCGTAAATAAGGGAATACTTTACGCTCACTCCCGACATACGTTTAGAATCATACGTACTGTGAGCTAAGTCTTCTAATAATTTCTGAATTTTTCCTCTAGTTGTCATATAATATTGTGAACCTTTTCTATTCGTAAATAAGGGAATACTTTACGCTCACTCCCGACATACGTTTAGAATCATACCCTTAGTGCATAGATCTCTTTTAGCTTCCAATCGTGTTTGTCTAGCGTACTTCAATCAACCAGGTTAGGAGTTCAAACCCCGGCAGTATAAAAATCTTTCTATACGGCCATTTACCGTTGCTTTTATGACAAGTACAGAAGTCAAATGGAAAAGACCTGACATACATATAAAGGACCTTCGTATTAATTAATTTTAATTCACAAAATCAGTGTTGGCTTAAGCGACCATTACCCTTGAGGTCGTAGGTTTGAACCCTGGTTGTGCACCAGCCTTCTGTCCATGTGCGTATTTGACACTGGCTCGTACGGTGAAGGAAAATATTGTAACGTGATCGCATGCCTTACATACACACAATACAATACAGGAAGACGTACGCCTGGCACATAAAGCTGATCAACCACTATTTATTAGAAAAAGCAAACTATCACAAAGATACTTACAGCTCCAATATTAAGGGTTGAATGGCAACTAGAATTACGAATAGGTATATTACGATAAACATTTACAATACAAGGAGTATTCAAACAGGTTTTATTATGACAAGATATGATAAATTATTTGCGAGACCGCATCGTGAAAATATGATTAATAGGATATGTGTCAAAATGAAGCCACTAATGTGGAAAATGTCAAATTATCTGAAGCTTACTTCTAAACAAGATGTATCGTTACAAGACGCGTAGTAAATTATTTAATTGATATATTATTATATTATATATTTGACAACAAAATTTATTATTTAACATATAATATATTATAACATTATTAGAAATTATTATTGACCGAGGAATTGAATCCAATTTATAAGACCCAGCAAAGAAGGCTTTCATTATATTATACTATAAATGTCATAAAGAAAGCACTACCCAAAAAACTTGAAACATGCCAGAATGCAATGAATAGTATGATGGGGAAAAAACTTTCGGACATAATAAAAATATTCACAATAAAAAATCACACAATACCAAAAGATGATTATTACGATTAAAAAACTAAAATGGAAGTGGGCTGGGCAAACCATCAGAGGACAGTCAAAATGGAGACAATCATTAATGAATTGGTACACAGGTCACATGAAGAGGAAAAGGGGTAGACCATCATGGTTTGATGAAAGAGTCGTGGCACATGGACCTTAACTGCCCAGGTCAGAAATTTATGGTGGCCCTTGCCAACAAAAGGAAAACGGAAAATGTTATCAAGAAAATAAATGTTTAACTATATTAAAGTGAATGTTTTAATACTAAACATATTATTATCTGAAACTCTTGGCAAGGTTAGATATTTTGTAATTTTCAAAGTCTATACTGAAAAACACTTGACGCTATTATATGAGATTTCGATATAGTTCTCTCAGTATTGCTAATTTTTAATATAGTTTTATGAGCGTTTATCAAAGTGAAAGTCAAAAATAATTTATTCGTATAGGTAACATAATGTACACTTATGAACGTCAAAAAAAGAAAATAAAATATATAATGATTCTAATTTTACATTTACTGCCAGTTCTCAAATCAAGGGCGTAGAACGGAAGAGAAGAACTGGCTATAAGCTCTCCGCCACTCTTTTTAATCGCCAAGTTTTTTTTACACAATGTTTTTAAGGAGCTGCAACCATTACACCATGTTCCATATGACATCTTGAGTAATAAAGAATAATAAAAAAAACATCTACAGATACATCTATTTTACTAGCCTTAGCATTCTTTAACTAGTTTTATGTTATCAGCATTGGCCAACCTAATTAAACGGTGAGGTCTTAATTCGTGAAGCAATTCAGAGAATTAGTACGTTACATTAGCATTACAGCTGCGACAGGAAATGGGGGCCTTCCATTGACGCCTCTCGTTGTACGTTTGATTAAATTTAGAGGGAAATTTAATTTTATCTACAAGAATAAATTAATCTTCTTATAATGTGTAAAACATTACACAAGATGTATGTATGATCATTAAATATTCCAAGACTAATACTGTACATCTGTTGATGTAACAATGTTTGATAACATATTATGATTTAAGCAAATCTAGTCGGTTACGAACAACTCGTCGAAGAACAAATTATTCAAATATTTATACTTATGAATAATTTAATTACTACAAAAATATAATGTAGTAAAAATAATTAATTAATATAGACATAACACGGTATTTAATTCAAAACGGGCTTTATATATTCTACGACTGGTGTTAACCCTAGAAAGATAATCATATTTTGTAATACGGAAAAGATAATCATGCGTAAAATTTACGCATGAATTTGAATTAGTTGTAGGTTTAGGTTTAATAGTTTATTTTAATGAATTCTATGTTATTATATATACTCATTTATTAAATTAATTAATAATGCAGATAATTTGTTAAACTTCTTTATTTGTATTTAAAAAATAAACAAAACTTTAAAAGTCTTCTATAAATCAATAAAATAGTATAACACTTACTCTTCCTAATGAAAACTTATTTTTTATTCTAATAATCAGACTCATTTTAACTAGAAAATCAACAGTAAGCTTTTCTTATAATTTAGGAACATACATTTACATAAAAGTAAGTTACAAACAGCTTTGGCACATATCAGTATTATGCTCACGACATATAACTTTTTTACATTTTTTGCAGGACGCATTTGCCTTTCTCCTTTTTTTAGAAGGGCAAAAAGAACAATAAATCCTTTTTTTTGCTACTGACTCATTACTATAGTCTTCGGATGTATCAGACACTTTAATTGGCAACATATCAGAGATTTTATCTCACAAATATCTCTTCAAAATAGGTACTTCTAAACGTCTACGCATAAACAAAGAAGACAGTCCCAAGCTAAGATTTTTTATAAATCTTTTGCGACTCAGAGGCTTTTCTCCTTTACAATTAACATTATGGCTGTAAATTACATATGCATTAATGCAGGCAATGTTAAGGCAGGCAAATTCCATAGAATAAAGCCATAGGCCATCTATTTGTCTTCTACTACAGGACATCAGAGAACACATTTGGTCTAGCGTGTCAACGCCACCTTTTGTTTGATTATAATATATTATCATTTCTGGTTTGCCAGTAGCTTCGTTTAGTAGCATTCTCCTCACAAATAAACCATTTTTGCTGGTTTCGGTTTGAAGGAGACGAGAGTAAGGGGTCAAAACAAAACATAGATGTCCCCACTAGCCTGAAGCGACTGTTTTTTAGCTCTTCCGGTATCTCACGTTTGTTTGATCGTATGGTTCCCACAATGGTTATTTTATAAGGTTCTTGGAGCAAGCTTGTTGCCAAAGGGATTGAGGTAAACCAATTTTCCTCTGTTGAAAGGCTACGATCCTACGAAAGGCCGATGTGGAGACTGGTTGCACAGTACTGCTTTGCTCTTCTAAGATATTACTTCCGCTTGGCGTCGGCTGTTCTTCTTGTATCTCATCTATAAACCCTTCTTCTTTGTCACTCTGCACTTCATCTCACTCTGATCACTGACACACTGTCGTGGTCCGCTACTTTACTGTCGGTGTCCTCACACGAAAGTATCATCACTTTGCATAAGAGCGGCCAGGATTTCGTGTTCGTTTAAATTGGTACTCCCCATTGTGTTATATATTTGCCTCAATATCTTTAAAAATGAAATAACAATATTAGTTATGATATAAAGTATTAAAAGTTACGAAACACAATAAAACTGTCATATAAGCCAAAATCATAAAAGTCACGATAAAGATAATCATGCGTAATTTTGACTCACGCGGTCGTTATATTTCAAAATCTTTGGCACTTAGCTCATTGACACTTACGGCACGTGGCAGCTCCCAACGACGAATGAAATGTCCTAAACGCACAGCTATGGATTCGCGCTAATTAGAAAGTGAGAGCAATTTTTCGAAAACGCATGCGTAAATTTTACGCAGACTATCTTTCTAGGGTTAAACATTAAAAACGATATTTAAATGTCATGTTTCATTTGTCAATGATTTAAAGTTATACAAAATATTTTATTTGGCTTATTTTAAAAGTAACCTTATGAGTTTCTAGAAATCTCCGGAATTACTGTTAGTTTATTGATTCCTTTAAACGAATAGGAAGCTCTATTGCTTCTGTGTTTTCAGTGTAGAGTATATGTTTACCCGTTTCCACACCAACAGACTTTGCAACAGCCGTGTATAACTAGAAATAACATCTCTTATAAAACCTTGTGTTATTAGTATTATTTCCAAGTATACGTCTAGTAGATTATCCTACAAGTCACGACCTTTTATTCACTTGCGGTTGCATAACAATTGAATTTTCTTCGTATTAACATTTGATAGTATGAACAAAAATATAGAGAGGAAAACATGTTGTAAACCGAATTATCGGCGTTTATCATGATTATTCGAAAGAAAGAGAGGAAGCCTTTGCCAAAAAATAAATATCTATTTAAAAGGAAAGATAGAAAAAAAAATATGTTAATAAAAGGCTGTTATTATTACAAAGAAAAGTAATCAATTATACTGACATGCACTTACCGACTTCATACATCATACTTACTTAAGGTAATTATATAATATATATTTTCTTTGTTTCAGCTCGCATTATTGATACAAGGCGAAGTTGAGAAGCCGAAAACGACAAAGGAAAATCTTTTGAAAGCCGAGCTTAGGGCTCATGAATACGACATTAGCGGTCGGCTGACCCACTATGTTGATTTATATCCCGGTGATCCATCACCCCTGATAAACGGGCTATGAGATATCTACACGCTTAACGTGTCATAAGACTTTCATTAGTATAAGTTTTTGAAGCGTAAACATGTGAATCGAGTAAAATGCGACGTCGACCGCTACCATCTGTGCGCGAGGAAGCGGCTACCAAATCATGGAGGAGTGTTTGTGAAAATGAGTGGGTGACGTATACTTTGGTTGCGTCTGTCGGTGCTTTGATCTATTCAAACAGTCTGAATGGCGAATTCGTCCATGATGATATCCCAGCTATCGTGTCTAATGGGGACGTCAATGGCGCCAATTCGGTGTTAAGGATATTCAAAGATGATTTCTGGGGTACACCGATGTCTGATCCACATAGCCATAAATCGTATAGGCCGTTGACAACAATCACATTTAGGTATGTATTTGAAAATATATTTAAAGCATTTCTCAACTACATATATACAAGTTTGTATTTATTACTCGTAATTTTAGTTTATTTCGTGTAGTTTTTTTGTTTCTTTTTTTTTATAGATTTAAAAAAATTGATGCTGAAACCTAAAAAGGCTTTAGCGCCAATGACTTTTTGAAGTATTTTTACGGTGTGGTCAATGAAAAAATTAGTTAAAGATATATTTTATTATATTTTGCAAAACTATAAATTTTAATCACGATTGACCTTTCAAATGTAGTTCTAGAGAAAAAGTATATATCGTGTAAATGTTACACGAAACATTCCTAAATTGTATGGAAGATGAAACACATAACATTTCAGGCCAAGGGTAAAAGTATTACAACTAAATCCGTCTAAATATTTCAATATAACGAAATGCAAATATTTGCCTTAACTTCTTGGGTCGATATAACCCGGCACAGAGGAATGACCGCACAAGCCATTGTACGTGTTTAGGCGGGTGTACCTTTATTTTATCCGTATTGTCCCGAGCCTCACAAATCAGAACTTGTTTTCTTGGTGTTAAACAAACGGCGACGTCATTTTCCGCGATAATAGCTAAGGGAACAGCCCTCGGTGATAGATGGCGCCACTGGATTACAGTTTCAGATAATAAATAACACTTTCTTTATGTTTTATGGCCTCATCTAAGAGGATTCGCTTAGCGAATTTACTTGACAACAATATTTCTTTTATGGGAAGAATTGAATAAAAATATAAAACTTTTTGGCATAATTTAGCTATGGATACCGTAAAGTTATATGAGATCGTAATTTAAATTATACTTTGTTTAGATTGTATTTGAAATTAAACGCCTTAGTTAACATTGCTTCCTCTCGATGCTTAATCGTACGAGCAAGTATAAAATGCGCACATAGAAAGTCAATCAGTACATGGCATAGAAGCTACGTTCTCAAAGATGAGAGTCGCACACTGAATCCACTAGGCCAATAGTGCTCAATTATAATGCCCTGACAAAAATATAAATCGACCTTGTAATATGTAAATTTTAGTACACATTACTGCTACAACTAAAAGCAATTTCCCGTATGTTGATATTTATTTGACCAATGTATTGCTTTAGGATCCTCTGAAAGGGAATATTATGTTTTGTAAGTGATTTCTCATATTTGTGATTTAAGTATAAATGGTTCATGGAAATATTACTTAGTGTCTAGCACTCAGGTCCGTGATTCGATTTTAAAGGAATAAATTTTAGAAGTTTGTTATCCATCGATGTCGAGAATATCAATAAAAAAGAGATCAAAAAGTATTATTGTATACCAGCAAGTTTAATATACTGATAAAATTAAAACTTATAATTAATATATTTTATACTTACATTTAAAAAACATTTTGTTTTTTTTCTATTACATCACTCGTTTAAATGTGACTTAAAGATTTATTATAAGTATAAGTGGCATATTTTTCTTGTTATAATATACCCCGAAGGAAAAAGAATTGGAAAACATAGAAACGACCTTGGGACTCTCAATTATTTACATTTTCCTCAGTCATTTTCTTAATAAAGGATATCAGTTTTATTAAATTTCCTAAGAACACATTTTTTCTCGAGCAATGATAAAAGAAGTAAACTGAGCCGAGAAACCTCAAACGTAATACAAGATGAAAAATCTGCGGGAAATGATCTGCTTTTTTAAGGTTTTCAACATAAAAATTACTGATGTTGAAGGTTTTTGTATAGAGGAAAAATATTTATTATTTACTAAGCATTTTTACAAATCAAATCGATATATTTAATAATTACAAAGTCAAAATCATTTATTCATATAGGTAACATAATGAATAATTATGAACGTCAAAAAAATATACATATTCAGTACGTTTAATTTTACATATATATTTTATACAGGTCTTCCCATTTAATTCTCACAGCCTTATCGTTTAGAACCATTTGCTTAATCACTAAACTAACACTGACCATTCGTATAGCAACTAAATTTTATACAATTTGTTAGTAATTTTCTATTTAGGTTAGAACCTGGGCAATATCATTCCGATTAACTATATATATGAAGTTAGCTTTCCATTCGATAATACAACAACTTATGTACTATTATCATAACATAAACTAATATTGATATTTGAAATCATGGTTTGTATGCTAACGAACTAAACAATAATAAACAAAACCAATTAAACAGTGTAATGAGGCAGCGAGCCATGGAATTACTGACGCCACGAATATTCCAACTTCCGGAATGCTATCATAATATTTCGCGTGAAAACACTCACACTTATATTGTATACTTGGCATATTTCAGTGGAAGACGCGAGCTATTTGGTGAGCAGTGTTAGCCTAGTGGTTTCTGTCTGATTCTAATCCCGAAGGTTGTAGGTTGGATCCCCGGCTGTTCATCAATGGACTTTCTGTCTATATGAGTGAAGAAATTCTCAAGACATCGGCATACTTTAGGTTGTGTGTCAGACACAGAAGATTGATATCTGTATAGAATCTCAAAAGCTACTGTACCAATTTCAACAATTATTTCGTCTTTAGAATACTTAATTCCTCCTTTATTATCCACCGTGAGAAGCCAAGGCTTGTACCAGCTTCGCTAGTTACAAATTTAATTTAAAAAAAATTTCATTAAAAATTGAATTACTGAATATTCTGATTTTAGTCCAACCAATGAATGATGCGTCAATGCGGTCTGACGTTATTCCGTTCTAGTTCGTACTTAATTACGGTGCGGTCGCGGTCACGATTTTAGTTTCATAGCACTGTTGCATGCATTTTAAAAAAGAGCATTAGCCGTACATTTTATTTCTTTGAATATTACAATTTTACAACTACATGAATATTACTGAGTAGGCCTTAACTTATTGTGGCACGAAGCTGTGCATTAAATGTCTTTCACATTCAAATTCAACAATCATTTATTGTGTAGGTAACATAATGTACACTTATGAACAAAGACAAAATCTATGTAGGTTACTTATTGGATTCACAATTTTTTTATAATAATATAACAAAAAATACAACTGATAGATGGTTACCCAGAATTGTATGGCAAAGATTGTAAGCGTTCCTCGATACAGCAGGATATGAATAATCCGTTAAGAAATTTTAAATTTATTTAAACCAATAAATATACAAAAGATGCTCGCAATGCACTACTACAGCACGTGGCGTAGAACATATTATATGTTACGTGTACAGTGTAGTTGGCGTAGCGTAGCAACCACGCTACGACGCATCGTAGCTCATATACATATGACATCTGTTATTAAATGTGTCCTATTAGACATATGGAAGTACATAGTGGGACCCAATTTCTTGTCACATACAAGATATAGATAAAAACTGAAACCATTAATTACATAAAAACCAACCATTATTATATGTTATAGACTTTATAACCCTTATAGTTGAGGTGATAGTTTACTTGTAAACCCTATAATTTTATTTGTAATACATTTTTGGATAGTACTAGTAACATTATATTTATACTAGTAATAATATATAGTTTTTGACATTCATAAGCATGCCTTAAGTCGCATCTAAACTGAATAAATAAATTTTAATTTGATTTGATTATTAGAATCACAGTGCAGGCCTATATTTTAATTAACAGAACATTTTAGTAAAGGTATATTACACAGATGGTTCAGAATTGTAATTTTCGCGAGTAAATGATATTATGACCGCCCTCATCGCGTTGGAGCAGACCGGGCTATTACAGAGGGCAGATTAATCCCCATGTTGAAAATTTCTCCCTATAATTGATGGGTTTAAAGGATCTTTTAGCTTCAGGCCGTTATATGTTTATAAAGTGATATTAACGCGAATTTCATACTATAAACAATGTAGTCTTCTGCAAAGGGAATAGTGGCTTTCCCAGATGACCTCGACTTAGAGGTCTCAGGTTCCATCTCTGGTGGTACAATATCTGTAAGCAAAAAATAACTACCTTAAACGAAAAGTTTTCTATGAAAGAGTCGCAGAAAAGTCCGTTCCGAATTAATAATTTCCTCATGGAATTGGTAAGTGTTCCAAGTGAAAATTTAATTATATTATAGCTTCTTAAGTTAAAAATCTTCTTCGAAAATATTAATAAAAAGGTATAATTAAATAAATACAAAAAGGGAACGCCATTGTTGGAAAATGCCTTCCGCTCAACGATAATACAATTATTGTTTCAGCCGGAATCAAACCTATAATAAACCAATCTCACGGCCACATTACACTGCTTAATAAAGATTTTCCTTTTAGAATAGGATCAACCTGTCGAATTAAAATTCCATATAAAATCTAATTTGCGAGGATTACTTCGGTATTGGAAATAATGCCAAATTTTGATACCTCAATTGGCGATAACCCTTCAAAGGGTCATTAATTAGATTGACAGCCGACCCGGAACGCGGGATAAAAATAATTCCCGCTATAGGGGCATACGATCCTCGTTTTAATTAAACAAATTAATCAAATCCCCCCGCTGCCCGCTACGCTCACCGCTAACCGCACGAGTACCTCAATTAGGTGACGCAGCACTATACCAATTTGTGATTGATTTCATGTTTTATACAAGGAGTTGTTCCTTTTATGTTGTTCAATTTAAAAATGAAAATGGAAAATTCGAATTTTATAAATGGAAATTTTACTACATTTCTCTTATACCAGACTTAAAAATAAAATAAATTGTGGCGCAACAACGTTTTTAGGTCTAGGCCTCAGATTTCTGTATCTCTTTTATGATCACCTAATAGGCAAGTGGTGATCAGCCACCTGTACCTTAGACACGCCGTCAACCTTCACCGTTCGAACGAATGTTAAATGCGCACAAAAAAACTCCAGCACAGCCAGGGATCAAACCCACGACCTCAGGGATGAGAGTCGCACGCAAGCGACAAGGCCAACGCTGTATAAGCACATAGATAATAGTCTTATTTCTATTATTTTTATTGATTGAACCTTGCAGATACAATGACTAATATTCTTCGTACGATCATGTTTATAATGTGTGACTTAAAACTAGAGATTGTGTTATTAATTAAACTAAACAAATAAATTTAGTTTTTGAAAGGGTAAATCGTAAAAATTTTTAAGAGAAAAATTATTAAGAATAAGTTATATATTTTTCATCTGTATTTGTCAAGAGGTTAGTATCTCGTCTATAATATCTACAGTTATATATTAGTGATACAATTCGTTTCGTTCGTGCAATAATAATGTTTATGTAAAAATGCCGGCGATTTTGACAAGCATTTGCCCTCTGAAAGTTGGCGATGCAATCATAAAATGCAATAAAATATCCTGCCATTTCCAAAACAGTTTTAAAAACAAAGAGCAATGTATCGTTTGATATTCCCCGCACATGGAAAGCAACAGTATGCTACAATTTATTGGCTATTCCGCCCTGACACTGATGGATGTCGACACGTTGCATCAAAAATTGCACACCACTCAACATCAGGTCATGTGATGGCAGCAACTTTACGGGAATTCGTCACTTATGCGCAGACGGTTAGGTCTACTTTTGTGTAATAGAAATTCGTTGACATAGATCGATGGGACACCTGATGACGGGCTGTACAGAAAAGTTCACTTTGGAGGGTGGAAATTGGCAAAGGTTAATAACGATTGGGTATCGATATAGTAAGTTAATGTAAATTAATTTGCTTAAATATTATATGAAAACATCAAAAAGTCAATTAGTTGACGTTTGAGGTTAATATCAAACCTATGTTAAGTGTTAATATCAAATAAATGTTAATTAAATAAATAAATAAATTAAATCACAATATTAAAAAAAGTTAAAAAATAATAATCCGTTTAAACTTACTTAAGATTACACCAGACGCACCCAACTGGTAGGAATCAGTAAAGATAAGAAAATGACATTACCTGTCTTTGTTATAGCTGAATTACACTTCTCTCATGTAAGAACAGCAGTAAGATGAATGAATACATCATTTACAAAATAAAACTGGATTCTGTAAAATGAAAATAATAATTACAAGACAAATCTGAAATATTTTTCAGAAACCTTTTAGTGTTAACATCGAAATTCTACTTTCAGTGAGCGATAGCAGGCCTGCGCCACAAAAAATAAAATAGTTTTCTATCCTCAAAGAGATTTAAAATGTTTGGCCTCGAGATATACGAGTTCATAGAAATTGTATGGGATTGTATGAAAAATATTTTAGCCTCAAAAGAACGCAATAGGCAAATTATTTTGTTTACTTTCTTGATTTTTGTACTACAACCCACGTGACCAATTGAAATAGAGTTGATTAACAGTTCAACTTTTTCGTTAAGTATACATAACTTGAGTGTTTAAGGCGTTGAAAAGAGGACCAATATCTTGCTGTTTGCTTAATTAACACTTGTTTGTACGGTGAAGGATAATGTCATGATTTTTGTGACGTTCATTGTAGTATACTAAACCTAACCTTGTTTCGTATCACAGAGGGTAGTTTATTCATTGACAAAATTGTTCTGTGTCTTAAAAGCATTTTCCTATAGTTTCATTGTAACCATTTCACATGTCTCTCAAATAAACCACGTGAAATTTAAACTCCCAATAGTGAGAGCATCTCTCTCTCCAAGAGATAGCTAAACATTAGTAAATATAATTATATTCATATGGCCATACATCTGCAACAGTTAATAAAATTATTTATTTGATTTACGATCTTAAGTAAGTAGTTTAAAAAGCAAGTTTAGCAGCCCCACGACACAGTTGTGTACCGCAAAATCTTTTCTATCGTAAGACCAAAACTAGTTGAAAACTCTCGTACAAGTTGAGCTGTTCGCCGCGTTATATCATCGAAAGGGTTTAGTAGATTACAGTAGATTGATATTTATATACGCAACTATGGAAAACGTGTATTTTTTTATAGAAATATGTAATAGACTAAGGATCTGTTTCACAATGTCCGGATAAGTTCCAAATAAGCTATTTATTACTTATTGGTAGGATAAGTTTACTTTTTGCGTATCACGACTCCCAGGTAGCGGGAAATTTCTTCGGAACTTTTATCTTCCGAATCAGATACTTCGCATTTCATGACAAATAGCGGAATATAACAGTAGTGAAACGAAAAAATACTGTTGACCCTACCAAAAAGTAATAAGTAGCATATTTTGAACTTATCCGGACATTGTGAAACCGACCCTTAGTCTAAAATAACGCACATTTTTAATCTACGTAACTAATATAAAATTAGTTAATAATTTTTATCTTGATATTAGACGATATATATTCAATCCCGTTTCTTTTATATCATTTTAAAAATCGAAAATACTATATTAAAATACACAATTGAATTCATTCAAACTTCCCATATATTTAACACATCACAAACGACTACTTTGTTGGCCGTAAAATAAACTAAATCTAATTAACACACCATTTAAAACTAAATAAAGAAATTACACAGCGGAAATCCTTTAATGTAATGCGAACACCAAAACAGATTATTTGATCCACTCGACCCTTTTCAAGGCTTTTTAAACGAGCTCTAGTTCTCTTTGAAATAGAACCTTTTTCAATCCTTCCTCCTTTGTAAGTGCTTACCTCAAATTTAAAGCACTTTAGTAGATTAAGCGCTAAGATATCGCGTGAGTATCTGTGTACACTGAATTTAATGTGAACAACTCAACTATATGAACCCACATTAGTACCCTCTGGTGCTCGGTTTTGCTTAGAATTCTTTATATCTTTCCCACAAAGGCTTTAGATTACTAACCGTGCTTTAACGTTGTCTATTCCTCGGTAAAAATACAACTCATTTTTGCGAGGCGTAGTTTTTCTATGGAGAGCGTAGTTTGCTTATTTTTATTCTTTGTACAAATGTAGTAGTTACAATATATTGATTATAGACTCAGGATATTTTTGAAGCACCGAGTTGGCATATAATAATATATAAGCTTTGCTTTTCATCATACATGGACATAATTAATTTCAATAAAAAATGTAACAAGCCCAAAAACGAACAAGTTGTAAGTACTTATAATAAATCACCTCGATGTAGCTCAGTAGATAGATGTAACATGAACCTATAATTAATGCGTACACACAAAAATAAAGTATCTAGATGCCGTCAACGCACGACTTTTTATATAAAGAAGCTTAATTACTCACCACTGTTCTCGCATTCAGCTACACCTATATATACGTATAAGGTTTTGGTTACAAAAAAAAAACAAACAAAAATCAAACATTTCCTTTATTAAGTTCCTGGTCTTAAATATACATTTTAGTACATCCCTTTTAAGTTCTATAACCTGTGTTAGGGATGCACACTCTTTCCTACATATTGTTACTTAACAAAGGTCTAATCTAAACAAAACAATGAACTTACATACTAAGTAGTACTTATACTTTAACATAACTTAATAAACAATCCAATACATAACATATTTCAAAAAACCCAAAATCTTTTTGTTTCTTATAAAAGAAATGCGAATTTGTGGCAGATGGCCGATTCGTAATAGATAGAACAAAGCCGTTTATAGAGTGTGCGCGTTTGCTACTTAAGGAGCAAGTATACTGTCTTAACTGAAATGATATATGTTAGACTACTGTAGTATTCATACTAAAATCAAAATGGTGACCTGCAATGCTTATTACTTTCAACAGTGTTTAATATTTATGCCCAATGACTTTTTTAACTTTTAACATACCTTTACATACATTTGGATAAAGAAACTATATATAAGTATGAACATTGATTTCGATTGGTATAATTAACTATAAAAATATTTCAGAAACAAAGTGTTTATTATTCAAATTTTTTAAATATTATTATTCAAATGATATACAACATTCTTGTTTGATTTTCTGGCACGTCAATAATTAATTTATATGTATTTTATCAATAAGATAACTGCGATCGAAGCATTTGTTTTAAACGATATTCATTTTGATTACATCCTCTTTGATGATATTTATATTATTATATAGATATTCTTGGAATTGGTGCTTTATGATTACTTAATATGGTGGTTAAGTATACTTTATTATATATATATATATATATATATATATATATATATACATATAAAATATAGATTTAACGACTTAAAAAAGACTGAAGGATTTCTATACATTTTAAATAACACAAAAACCTTTGATAGACAATGTTTTTTTCATGATCACTGTTTGGTTTACAAATTTTGTAAACGACAAAGCTACAATAAAATTCCGAAGATGTTGTTAATTTAAAGTCTATGAAGATGTAACAATAGCGTTTCAATTGTAACAAACAGATTACAATTTTATACGGACCAAGCTGCTAAAAACTGTTCGCGTCTAACTTACAAGGGAGGGTTAGATTTTCGAAGGCAAGTTTATTACGCAGTGTTCTTAGTTTGACATTACTTGATTGACTGTTTCAATTATATTTTGCATACATTGCCTTGGCTGATTGCGCGGTTATTGTTAATCTTATGTACGATTTTTTTACAAATATATAATTAATTGCATTGCATTGCACATTGCATATTAAATAATTAAAAATTGAGAGGTGGCTCGTACGGCAAAAGAAAACATCGTGAGCAAACCCGCATGTCTCAAAACCGTTAGAGTTAATTGCGCACATATACAGAAAGTCCATTGGAGCACAACCGGACCTCAGAAGGCAGAGTTGTACGCTGAAGCTGTAGGCTAACCTGCTAATATTAAGCTTATAATTAAAACGTAGCCACAACAACGTCCTTCCGTGACGCGATTACTGCAATGCGCTGCATTTCTTTATGCATGGAATACGCTACACATCCTTACAAACGTTCTTAGAAGACAATATTAAACTACTCTAGACGACAATATTAATCGAACTTAGATACGCGAATTGTTTCCAAAACTCCAATTATTCGAAATTCCTCGTTCTAAGACCAAATATTTACGAAACTCAGTTATGAATCGCATACCTACAGATTACAACAGAAATTACCAGCAAATCGATATATTTAATGTGACTAAAAAATTCTTAAAAAAATATTTAACAAACTCAGGTATCTTTTACTAATAATGGCTTTGTTTGTTCCTTCATATTAAATATATATTTTAATCTACCAATCAATCAATCTTACAACTGTGTTGTAAAACTGTGCTTTATGTTTCTGTTTCAATGTGTATTCCGTTTTGGCTTTTGTGTGTAATATAATTGTTTGGATATTGTTTAGTGATTAGCTGTAGGAATACTTAAATAAATAAAATAAAATAAAACTCGTTTCATGTTCCGTAATAAGGACTACGTCAAGTTAATTGGCAATTGTTTTAAATTGTTACAACTCTGTTAAATAAGACTGGTTCTTTAGAATAACGAGCGGCCCGTACGTTCGCACGGTTAGACATTTTATTGAAGTGAAAACTTCTTTAGCGACATTTTGGCTTTTTTTACCAAAATCAAAAAAATTAAACTCGCTTCAGGACCCGTGACCTGATCGAAAATTCGTAAGCCGGATGGATAGTAGACAGCTGGCGCGGCGTATTTAATGTAATATACGATAGCGCAATAAATAAATATTGTATTATACCACACAAATGATAGTACTTTGATAACTAAAGTAATTCCTGTAAAATTATTCCCAAAAAATTCCAAAATATCAAAAATATACAACGTTAATATTCAAGTTTTCACTTCTGCCGGCACTCCCGGAGTGCAACCCATCGTTTTTTAAACATTATTTGTAGACATTTATATGTTCTTTAGTATTGTGGAACATTTTTTTTTGGTTCTACCAACATTTGTTTTCGCAGTGCACGCTATGAAAGACATTGTATAGGCATTTTTTTCATCTCGGGTAACATTATTGTAGTTTTAGTTGGGTACCTTGGTTTTCTTACAATTAAAATAGCCTTATTATCAGTGATAATGCATTTCAAATAGTGAAAGCATTTTTAAAATCGGTCTAGTACTTTTTGAGCAATTCATTACAAACATACTTAAATACAACTCTTTCCTCTTTATAATATTAGTATATTTGTAATGGAAAAGCATTCATCAATGCTCACAAATGCTGAGACATTCAAGAGATAACGAGTACAAATGCACACACTTTTGGAAACTCATAAAGTGTTGTTTGTTTTTTATGTGTATGACATTAAACAATGGCTTAAATATTTGTAATTTGAAGGATGGTATGCTGTTCCTCCAGCGTCTAACTGACTGACTGACCCGAAGGCCACTTCAGCTAAGCATATATTGTAGATAGAAGACCAATAAAGACTCGATTATAATGTTCTATATGTTTTCCAACTTTTAAAATATTTGCTGGAAATTGTTTTGATGTTTTAAATTTCGTTATAGTAAGTAAGGATTCAGTACGAAACTATTCAATTCCTCTACGCCTCTATAAAACGAAAAGCAATTGGAAATATGAGTCAATATAATATATGGGACGTGAATCGATAGGCGATATACGTGTTCCGCAAACGGATAACATATAGCCGATTTATCACGAACGCTATTTAATTTGTTAGTCCTGCGTCAGATAACGCTCTTCTTCCCTATGACCCGGTTTTCGATGTTTCCTCACACTCCAAAGGCGTATATTCGTCACTGTTTCGTATTTAATAATTATACCCGTACGTAGCCTACACATAATACTAAAAATATATAAGAATTATAACCAATATGTAGCATTGATACGTCCGGATGATGAGCACAGTGTTAATAATATAAAAACGTTTATAATTACAAGTTTACAAAAACTAGAAAAGATATACAATAAGAGTTTAAATTAAAAAATAAAGCAAATGAACCTAAGAGAGTGATAGTAGACTTCCTATCATTGCTTGTGCGCGACTTGCCACAATTTAATAGTTTGCGAGTTACGAAGGGAAAAATAAATATTGGATATGCAATCCCTAATTGCCGCAAAATCATATCATAAAACCTGATAAGTCAAGAGGTTGACTGCAGATGGTTAAATTTAATTTAAAATAAATGGGAGATGCGAAAAAACTACCAGCTAACGAAACTAGCCATTCTGTAGCGTAAAATCGTAAATTAGATAAATAGGCATCGACTTTTTTGCAATGACTAGTCTCTTTTATTCATTATACACGCGTAAGATGTATTAATAAGTAAAACGCTTCTTAGGACTGCGCAGTAAAACTGAAGAGAATTGCATTCATCGGCTTCTATTAAATTAGTGAATGCTTAAGCACGGTCTCAACAATACACCACACCAACCAACCAACACAATACTTTTATGAAATAACCATAGACTCTTAAAATCTTTAGCGTCTGACTAAGAGCTAAGTGGAAGAAAAAAATGATCAAGAAACAAGTACAGAAATCTAATGGCAAGCCAAAGCGTACTTGTTTTTTATATTTTTTAATTAAATAATAATAATATTTTTAAAATTAAATTTTAATTTTAAAAATATAAAAACGAAGACGAAGAATTCAAAATGAATATAGCGGCGATATAACTTTTCGATTTTTTCGATTTTTTAGATTCGTATAATATTAATATGTGATTCGAGGAAACATTGATTTGTTCGTTTTTTATTTACTTTCAGCCCATGCATGGCCAAACTCAGACTGTAAAAAACAACATAAACAAAATTAAGTTATTAACAAAATTGACAGTAAATACTACCCTCTAATCCCATCCAAGTATACCCTCAAATCAGAGTATACTACCCCCATACGCTTCGATTTGGCCGCTCTCCGATGCAGTCGAGAAACTCATTAAGCAGCAGTAACCGAGGACTGGCAGTTTATTGACGCTGGACAGTGCGAGCAGTACGCACAAAAAATGGTTATATTTCCGGCAGCGGTTATAATTGTCCAGAATAATGTATTTATTTCCTTATTTACTATTTTTACAATAACTTAATACTAATACAATAGAAAATTAAACTAAGAACATAATATAAACATAACAAGTAAAATCTTAAACCTAAACCACTTTATAACTAATTATAAATAATGCAATTCTTGTGAATTCAGCCAGTGTGCAACTAAATACATCCGCCTCCCAAGCAATAATATTTACGGTGCGCAAGACACGCGTAAATGGTAATATGTAATGTGTAATGTGATAATAACAAACATTAAAGATAGAGATGTGCGTCTAATCACCATACACATCTCTCACCCACTTGATGCAAAATAATTGCTTCCAGTAGTATCTTAGCATTTTATTTGAACGTATCCCAAACGTTTTCCAACTCATCACAGTGTCATTTATCACATCCGAAGCATTGTCTTGAGAATCTTCATGACCCAGATTCCTTGAATAGACTCCTTTATAATGCGAGTGCGCCCTATAGAGCTCGGTTTTTTAAAATGCCGTATAATTCATGCTCATGAAATAGCGTTTATTTTCCACTTAACATTTTCCATATTTGGAAATAAATTATGCAAAAACTTGAGACATATATTAAAATATAGTAAATAGTGCTATCTGGCTATATTGCAACATATCAACTTTGATATTCATCAGATTACTTTAACAAAAATATTCCGTATTCTTCTTTAAGTTACTGTCACTAGCGATACTGATTTTAAGGTGACACATTCTTAGACAGCTTGCCCATACATGGCTTAATGCAAATTAAACATTTTTTTTTTTGAAAAATACCGCTCAAAGTTATATATATTTAGAAGATAAACCTTCAAATTGTGAATTGAAATATGACTGGTTCTCGATTTCTACGATTGGTTGAATCCATATTCCCTGTTCGGCTAGAATATTCAGTTGTTATTTCAAAGAAATATTGGTATTTTAAAAGTTTCGTAACTAAAGTTTATAGCTTAAAGTACTACTTCCTTTCTCAGTGGATAGGAAAAATGATTGCTAAAAATAATATAAAAATAGGTTAAAAATAAAATTTTAAATAATTTTAATCAAATGTCCTGAACCAATCACAGACAAGCGACAGGTCACTTCGTTTTAAGTATGCGGTCACCTCTTTATGGTGAAAGTTCAGGACTTCACTTCACGTGGAAACATCTGAAACATACACAAAAATTTACTTTCAAACTGTAATGATATAAAATTATATGAAAAAGTATGCTGACTCAAAACTTGCTGAGTTTCTTGCCCGTTCTTCTCAGAACAAGGCCTCTGGTAGTTTTTCGAACGGATGGCGTACTTTTGCATGCCCTAAGACGCATCTAAACTAAATAAACTTTTGTGTACTCTACCCTCAATTAGTGTTTCTTTATCGTTGTCTCTCATTAGGGTTGCCTGGAAGAAATCGCTTGTAAGCGATAAGGCCGCCCTTTGCCTTATAACTTTTGTAACTGTTTTTTTTATTTTTGTTATGTGTGCTTTTGTATAAGGCGATAAAGGATAAATAAATAAATAAATAAACAAACGAATTTTTATTGATTGAAATAACACGACGGCTTTACACGTATATTAAAAATAACGTATAAACTAAATTCTATTAAGCCTCCATTATTGAGGGCGATCGTAAATAAAACTGCATCCTTCCTCTTTATTAAACATCTCAAGATTTATTAAAACTTGAACGTTTCTGAATTTAAATTTCACCTTAACATTCTCTATTACTACACATAAGCACTACATCATCGTAACGTAATATGCAAGGCGTATAATAAAGTCATACATCACGAGACTTTTCTAAGAGGAAATTGTTTAATATAAGTTGCTTGGAACACGCTATCAGACGCTCATAGTGATTATCTACTAGATTTCCATCTCAATTTAACTTTGTCCAAATTGTATGAGCAATGTTTTGTTTGGTTTTCGGAAATTAATAAACGGTTTGACTATAAATCTCTTTATTATTATTTTTATTTTTTTGAAGTGAAACTTCTTTAGAATCGTTGTGATTTCAAACCGGATGCAACGAAAAAGCGACAGTAAAAAGAGACAGAAACATTAATTCATATGATTTAACGTGGGAGAAAATGAGATAGATAAACTTCTTTCGAATCGTCGTGATTTCAAACCGGATGCAGCGGTAAAGAGAGACAGAAACATCAATTCATCATATGATTTAACGTGGGAGAAAATGAGATAGGAGGCATTATACAGCCTCTATTTACTGCCGCTTTTTTTTTTGATCGAATTTCAAACTTTCGTTGTTTTAGTTTTTGTCAAATTAAAGATTTATATTAAACTTATAAATTAAAATGTATAATTAAAATATACTGTTTTTAAAAAACACACACATTTAGATAGTGGAAAATGATTAATTTATATTTGTTTTTGAAGGTTTCACTTCTACCATGTGTGAATTGCACAAATGTTTTTTATTTATTTAAGCATGGGCCCAAAGACTCTTGGGCCGTGGGGTTCAAGTTTACGGGCGCTAATTAAAAAATTAAGTTGGCCCCTGGTAGATAATACCGGTGAACCTAGAGCTGGTTGAATACAGCGAGAAAATGCTGCCAGCGTTAAATGACCCATAGAGGCCAAACTTTTTAAATTTGTTTTAATATTTTTTTTATTATATTTCCTATTATTTCTATGTATTTGTTTGTTATGTTTAGTTACATAAATAAAATTTTACTAACAAATAGTATACCCAAATTTCTTTTTTTTTATTTCATCTCCAAAAATGTCTTTATCAGAAATAGTACAAAAGCGGTCGTTTTAATGACAAATAATTAGAAGAACCTAAGATTATTTCACCTTTATCAACGCTATACAAACCTTCACACGTCGGATTCGCTAGATTTAACTTGTGGACATTTCCTTTCTTCATTAAGGTGTACAAAAATAAAAAGGAGCCGTCACACTAATTGTTGAGAAAATAATCTTGTTCCTATTGGGTTAAACGAGTATTTGCGAGACGCATTAATTTTCATAAGACCCAACCTCTGATTAAATTAGACCCGAGCTATTAATGTCCCTATGTCCTTTAATAATCGAGCTGTTTTGGGCTAATTTCGAAAACAAAATTAACTTTATTTTTATTTCGTTCACATTTATACTTCTGGATTAGTAATGAATTGAGTAGGGCTTTTATAAAATTAGCAATTCTGTGCATTGTTTACTAGATTTATACAAGTGTGTGTGTGATGGTTTCTCCAAGCAAACGAGAGCTACCTCCGGTCTAACCTGGCCTGCCTTAATTCTCCGGTGACTTAGATTGAGAAATATAATATATTAGCGGCCGGAATAACTTAGTGTGTAACAAAGTATACCGTTATCGCAGTGATTGTAACTGTGGAATGTAAGCTTGGCTACAGAAGTTCAACAACTTTTGTTTACTTCCATAACCAAGCAACGCCAAAAAAGAAGATGCATGTTACACATAAATTGCACTCTCTTTCCCCGCATAAGCAATACCTGCACTCCTCTGACTGATCACCATTATAAAATGAAGCTGACAACAGACATGGACAGCTTCAGCATAAAACAGCCTCCACAGGTCAGGTGAAGACATAGTCCTTTACTTCGTACTTCGCTGACTCCAGTGAGCTACCGCCCTTAGGCGATAGATCACCCTGCAACGGCGCGAACCGAGGTTCGAGTCTCACAGGAGAAGCCCTTGCGCTAGTCGCAGGAAAAACGCCCAGCATTCAGGCAGAGCTACGCTCGCCCAAACAGCCCGAGCTGAGCTGTAAAGGCCCTTAAGGCCAACAGCGAGATTCCATTCAATGAACGGCTTTGATGGCGATGATACCGATCAAAGCCGTTCATATATATTTTTTTGGACTCACATCGGACTGATCAAATCCTCATAATATAGATTATTTCTCGGGCACCTCATATCGGGCCATATATATCAAGTTCCATAATTGTATGTATAATAGTTTAATTAAGATTATTTTAACGTATTTTGTTTTTTGGCATTCAACGCGGGTCTGAATTTACGTTAAAAATGTGTATTTGTATCTTTACATAAACAAATCAAATTTAATGTTTGTTTGTGTGTTTTGTATTGGCATAAGAAATTGAAAATTCATTAAACTGTGCTTTATGTTTATGTTTGAATGTGTATTCCGTTTTGCCTTTTGTGTATAATATAATTATTTGAATATTGTTTAATGAGTATCTGTTAATACTTTAATAAAATAATAAATTAAATATTTAACCTATGTATACCTTTGCATTATATATGCCAATATATAATCTTAATATATATATTTCTTGTGTGCGTGTGTATGTGACTGAACTCCTCCTAAACGACTGGACCAATTTTGATGAAATTTTTTGTGTGTGTTCGTGGAGATTCGAGAATGGTTTAGATTCACAATTTTGTCCGCTGGACAATGTTTTTTTAATTAATTTTCAATTTATTAGTTGTTGTTGATTTTGGAATGTTTTACATTGGATCCGACAGACGGCGCTACCATCGAAGTGTCAAATTTTAAATAATATTCGAATTTTAATTTTAGTCTGTCCCGAAATTTAAAAAAAGTTTTGTTATCATTGTGTTATATCGTGTGTGACCATGTGCTGGATCGTTAGATATTGTTATAACATTTGAATAATAATTTTCATCAAAATGGCTTATTAAAAATTGAAATTTTAAAATTAAAGACGTGTAGACAGGACAACGTCTGTCGGATCCGCTAGTAAATTATATATAATTTACGTGTATGCCAATTCGGGATACATGTAGTGCATGATTCTCTCATTCAATGTTAGTACTTTTGAAAAGTGGGGTTACCACTTTTCAATCTGCTGATATGAGTATGAGTCATAATTATCAGGTAAGCTACCCAAGTCGACTCCTATAAATAAATTACAGGAATTAATTAACTTCGCTAAAATTTAATCTAAGCATAAGTTTGTTGCTTTTGGTAAGTTAAATTAATTCTCAAAGAGATACCAAAGGAATTAACCCTTCCCATCCAACTTTAATTGATCTATCGGGCATTTTTTATTCTTCTCTCGGGAATTAACGCGGAAGAACTTTTATCTTTTTTAAACAATGAACAACCAGTGTTTTTATCTTAGATTATTCTACGAAGCGCAATTTTCTGAACGTCGTAATTAAACTTTTTAATTTACTACATAACCTACTAAGTTCTGTTTACAACACCACTTTTGTATATATTCGTAAAACACGTTTAATTGTAGATTTTATATATACTGATGGCAAGCGAGCGATGAGCTCTATGTATATAGATGAGCAAGATAAGTAAAAATGTTATACAGAAGGATAAAGACAAATAGAAGAAGTGGCTAAACAAACAATATTAGTATGAACTTCAATATCAACTTATGTTTCTTGGAACCTGTAATCAATAGTTTATAATCTGTACTAAATGGATTTAAGAGGGCAGTGTAACACCGTGAACAAAAATCAATGAACTGTGATAACATTTGCCAGTTAATCTTAATATATAAAATATATAAATATTCCAAATTCCTCGATGTAAGACGGAAATGAAACTCGGTTATGTATCGTATACTTCAGATTACAACATAAAATACCAGCAAATAGATATATTTAATGTGCCTGAAAATTCTTAAAAAAATATTTAAATAACTCTGGTATCTTTGTTGATGCGATACATATTGTTTTATTCTCATATAATTAGAATAAAAAAAATATTTATTCCTATACAACAACAACAACAAAAGAAAAACAAAATTATTCGAAATAATTTAAGCTCGAGTCGTTTTCATACATTGTTGAGGGAAAGTGTGTATAAAATTCAGCCGTTAACAAATCAAGCGGCCTTTGTTTGAGCAAATTATATGGACTGAGAGTTAAAAAGAAATAATACAACGCGATCGTTTGAACTTAATGAATGGAAGGAAATTCCTGTTTTTCTTTTATGTGACAGTCTGTACGTTTATGTTTGAATTTGTTTCTTAATAATGATTCTCAACAGATTATTTTTATATTTTATTATATATATTTTTTCCTCCTAATTCATAAATCAAATAAAAACCATAAGACGTGTATACGAATCTATTTGTACTACAAGTTTTTTTTACTCTTTGTGTTCTGTATTTGCTTCTGAAAAGTATTATTTTTGATCTGAATCTGAAATTAAATACATTTTTAATTTAGCAAACACCTTAGTCCCTGAAGCGAATAATTAACACCTTAAACATTTACGCCCGAACCCAATAATAAGTCCACAATCTCAGAATGAAACCAATCTGAGATCAGACCGTGATAGTCGATCGATCTCCTATATGCATCCCAATAACCAAACCAAACGAAGATAATTCAATTTTAGTGACGGATAGAATGCAAACTCTTCGATCTTTAAAATCATATTTCATAATCAATATAAATCAAATAAAGTAAATAATACGGTACAAATATATAATTAAATTATACATGTCTATGTTTAGAACATCAAATAGCTTTTTAATTACTTTAAAAACTGGTGTAAGTTAAAATCTTAAGATAGGATATTAGTACAGTTGAACTGTCATTTTCATACAAAGGTCAGTCCACATACACCGATCAGACCTAGCATGGATAGCTTATATCGACGAATGCTATTACAATCCGTCTATTGGTTATTGGCACACTTTTATCTTTGATTAAGATGTCTATCTCAGATGGTCAAAAATGGATTGAGAATGGTTATTGGGTCGTACACAAAACGCAATACACGTTGAATATTTAAAATTTTCCTGTTTTTTAAAGGTTAAAAAAGGAATTAAACTTTGCGTATCAAAATTAAGTTTTGTGCCACCGACTAATATAAACAAAACTGCAGTGCGAATTTTCTAAGTACAATAGTTTGTAAAGTTAATTTAAGCAACTTAAATGAGCAAGCAAAGTTTTAATTACATCTCGAGATATTAAGATCGATGATCACATGCTGTACCGTCCCTGCCTCGGAGAACCTCTGCAATTAACTAACTTTCGGCGGACATTGTTGCCCTTGCGTCTTACAAATTATGGACAGTTAAAATGATCAAGTAACTATTTTAAATTCAACATATTTTTTTATATAACAGGGGGCAAATGGGCAGGAGGCTTACCTGATGATAAGTAATACCGTCACCCATGGACAGTTCCACAAAGTGGTGGTGGTGGTGGCGAAAGTCAAGGTGTCAGGTAACATCTACTTGTTTATTGAGAAAAATAAATCCAGAAATCTAATATCCGGACCGAGAAGTTTGAAACGCTTTATTTTTTGCATTTCACTTGTGTGTGCATCACTACTAAACCATTAAAATACTTTATATTAATTTTCGCGGAAGATAAATAATAAATTGTAAATCAAAGCAATTCAACGCTGAAATAAACTTATAATAACAACACAGTACGGACCTGATGCCGTCTCACGAATTGAGGATTCCCTGCGTATAATAAAATTTTATTAACTTTATTCCTTCCATTTTATTCACCTTTGTTTTGTTGGCTATGAAAATTTGCTACTGTAATATATTCCAGCAGGAATTTATTTCATTGTTCTCTTTATGAGAAATATTTCTTACGTCGAGAGTCTGTTCGCAAACGGTATTTCGATATTATTATTGCCATGTTGCGCCAGATAAAATTTTCTGTGAGTCCTATTACATGCGTAATAATAATTCCAGTCCCGTCCCTAATTGATTAAAAAAAATTGGTTGTCTGTAAAGTCGGTTTACTGACGATAGTTGAACGTGATTGCATTTTTGAAAATAAAATTTTAATGTTATTTGTTTGATAGATATTTTGAATCGATATAGAGGAGGGGTAAATAGTATATATATATACGGACTTTATAAGTTGACCCCAACACAGTTTATCTTCATTAACGACGTCTGCAAAGAGGAACAAATAACAATTTAGAAACACAAAAAAACAAATATTAAGAAAACTTTAAAAAATAAATTAGATCTTATTAAAGTAAAAAAATCTTTATACTAGATAGGTAAGCTTAAAGTGGTAAAATTGCTCGAAAATCAACAGGTGAACATGAAAATCTCATCTCACGTCTTTCATCATTTTAGAATAAAAACTAGTCCCTAAGAACTCTCAACTCGCCTTCAACTTCACAATTTTGCTCTTGAACAAATATTATTGTCAGATTTTTCCCTTTTACTCATTTAAATTCACTCGGAGAATCGATTCTCGGAAATCTTCAGGGAATTAATTTATTTCTTAACCGATTGAAGGTAGTTTATATAATATAAATACGTTTTATAACAAACACCAGAATCTTTGTACGAATATTTATTAACAATAGAATTTTTAATAATAAGAATACACGATTGTATAAAGGCGACTGAAACATTGTCAAAATTGCGTATATTCGCATAATCTATTCATTATCAATTGGGCAACGCACTCGCGAGCCCTCTAGCATCGAGAGTGTCCATGGGCGGCTGTATCACTTAATATAACGTGAGCCTCCTGCCCGTTTGCCCCCTGTTCTATAATAAAAAATAAAAAACTCGGTGTTATTAACTAAGATCTTCTAATGTTGCTTTTAAGTTTGAAGTGTAAACTATAACCTAATAATTTTATTCCTTACAAAAAAAAATTATTGTATTGGATTAAGAAACAAAGCACTATGTATTTGATGCTTTCCTCCACCCATCGAAATTTATAAACGTATCCTTTTATTAACTGTACTAATACATGAACCTCAAAAGATTAAACGATGTATTAATAAAATCTTAACTTATAGGCGTTTATGTTAAAGGGCATATGTGTCACTATAATCTATGGCTGTTGGTTATACCAACACGAACTTATGACACTAATACAGCCTACTTTTTTTTACTTGAGGAAATGCATTGCGCATAACCTACCGCGGCGCGACTGCTTGGTGCAGAAGGGTTATGTAGGACAGTATGCACAGTAGCGAGTGCATACTCAGTAAAATTCCAAGGTGCCACCAACAATCGCATTACGCGGGATGCGGTAACAGCAGAGCCTTATTCGCTTCCCGACATGCCATGCGGCGGTTGCGTCCGCCTTTTCACGCCCAGTGTTTGTTTGTGAAGATACTTGATACAGCTAGTATCCTTCACAGACCATCCATACGCTTTTATAAATAGCTAGGGAAGATCGGGTCCAGTACTTGCAGGGATGGGTCATCCCCAAAATACAGCCGTTTAGTGACTGCCGTATATCAATAATACGTGCCATTCAATTAAGTTATTTTTTATTTATTTGACAAGACAAGACAACACTAACCTAACCTAACTTTTATAATACATATATATATAGAAATATATAGACGATATAGCAAATTACTACCACAATAAAAACTTGTCAGTTCCTAGTATCAGGTAAAGCAAACATTTTGTTAGTGGAATTGACGGACAATTAAAACGTCTATTATCTATGAAGTTCATTAATTATTTATAACAATTATTATGGAATCTGTCATAATACACCAAAGAACATCGAACAGTTTAGAACTCTTTAGTGGGTAGTTAAGATTTAAGTTAATGGGGATCTGTGCAACATACTGGTTCTGGTCCTTGGTGGCACAACTTTGGCCTTCGCCGACTCACATACTATTAGTACAAAAAACCACACCCTTCAAGAAGAAATGTGAGTGTCAGTAATATCTAACACAGCGGTTAGCAGTTGCTCAATCAAGCGCACATCTTGATGTATTAACCTGTCTCGCACGGAATTTATAAGCAGATGAGGTGCCTCCAATGCGGTTTTGATTAACTCGAGCTTATCTCACCCGTACGCGTTATCTTGCTGTAAAGTGTCTTGTGAAGGCACTTTGACTTTGATATATTGCGGTGAAAAATCTATATTTCATAGCTTCGTCTGAGATACGCGATATTTCGAGTTTATAATAATTATTCATGGGTAATCCTGTAATTTTAGTACTCATAACATAACTTTCTTTGCCGATGAGTAGGGATGCCAACAGGCTCGAATTTAATGACGTGGAATAAGTGATACCATGATGATCCTACGTTCCAAAATAAACGTATTTTATTTTATTTTTATTTTTAACCTTCATATCTAAAAGTTAGAGGAAATTTCTTCTGACATTTAGAATACAGAACAATATATAACATTTATTCCTCGTACATGTCTCAGATATCAATAATATTAGATACCTCAATCGTATGTAATATTATTGATTTTAATGGTTTTAATGTTACGTTCATAAAACCTATCTAATTACAAAGACACTTAGCAATTAAAAGTTTGCGCAACTTCTATGTTTAATTATAAATTTAAATCTATTTCTGAGATGAACTTATCGAATATTAATAAGTACATCTATTGAGATATAAATATCAATAGATGTACTTTCTGATGAGATGTATTCCGAATATAAATATTGATTTAAACGCTTTGTATCTGTGTTACCGTACTTTCTCTATCTGAACTTCTCCAACGTTTATATCATGTTTTATTTTGCAACCTTACTGTCAGACTTGTCAGAGTAGAGACATGTCTCGCCTGCGGCCGTGCGTCTAAATGTCTGTCTTAGACACCCGGATTACATATTGTATTACGATGAATAAATAATTTCCACTTTGGAGTATTGTAACATGATGCGTTTATAACATATGGAATATTCATTTAAAACTAAACACAGACAATAGTCGAACAAAATGTATTATTATGAAATTGTAAAACAGTTTCTCAGATAACAAAACAAAAATATTAAAATCAACTCTACATACGTCAGCATTTTACATCATTATTCGTATACTTTTAAAAAGATGCAAATGGAAAATTCATGACAGATTTTAATTACCCAAAACTATGACAAAAGTCACAAAACGCATCAAAAATTTATTCTTAAATGCTTTCCAAGTAATTACAAGTAAATATAGGTCGAGTTGGGGAATTCTTCAAAAGGAGCTTGCAAACATTTTGCGCGAGATTTAGGACAATTACGCCGCTACGAATTCCGTCTCAAAAATTCTCATTTCGTTGCAACCGCAGAACTATTACATGAGACAATGGCACATTTAGACGCCTTAAGCGTTCGTATGTAGGACGGGAATACCTCAAGTGTCTGACTGTTTATCGCGCTCTTATTTATAGCATGTGACGTTTCAACGGAAAAATACAGCAACGATAAGTGCCTTAAGGAGCTCGAAAACATTGTATGTAAGTGGAGCTAGATTGAGTTCTTTAAGTTTTACGTATTTCATGTTGACCGTTGTTAATATTTTTATTACGTGTCACCGAAGTACCATTTAACGTATACGTAGAAATCATATTCTGCTTAAATTTTTGAAGTTGATTATATTTTTCCAATATAAATAGATTTTAAAATTTATAAAAAAAAGATTACGTGACACAACCTTATTATTCATAGATAACCGGTATATTATATAAACCGCAGAAAATCTCTTTACATGTCTTCCAAATAATGTCTAAGTTCCAAAGTAAATGCAATTTAGTGTTTAGGGCAAATCTGATATTATATTATACAAAGACTTGATTTACGACGCAGTTACGCGTATTGAATGGCAGTCTAAAGGATTCTCTTGCTGGCTTGCATAGGTAAACATTTTTTACGCTACATTTCCTCTAAAGCTATTGTTATTACATTAAAATGTATAATTATTTGATCATCCTATGATAAGCTGAAGTCGGAATAAGGAATAAGTTTCAAAAATCGGAAGAAGTTTTGAAACATTATCGTTAGAGCATAAGTTTCAGGCCCGACAAAATTAAACAATAAAGTGCATAACAGTATTAGGATTAGACAAGTGCAGATATTATTTACGTTACGTCATCGTTTCTTTTTTTAATTTTGACTAATATTATTATTATTAATTTCTACTAAGTGTTAATATATAATTGTTGTTATTTTGTGTGTTTATGTGTGTAAGTTTTTGTCTGTAATAAATTATAATATGTCTATGTCTATGTTTCGATAAATCCTAACAGTTTGGTTTCAATAACTTTCAACAAACTTTATGACTATGATTGAACACTTTTAAATATTGTATGATTTCAAGTCTAAATAATCTATACTATTTAGACTTGAAAATATGTCCTTTTTCATGTAAATAGCAAACTATATAAATAAAAATGTAAGTCACAGTTTCCAGATAGGTTAGGTTATGTTTGCAATGTGTTATATATTTAAAATAAAGCATTTACATCTATATTCTCATATGTTATTATTGGTTTCTTTTTTCAGAGTAAATTATGCGCTATGCGGCGTATCTGCATGGTGGTGGCACCTCTTCAACGTCATTCTTCACGCCGCTTGCTGTGCGCTGGTGGCCAGAACTGGCGTACTGATAGCGCGACTCCAACGGCCTTTTGCAGCACTGGCAGCCTTGCTATTTGCGGTCCATCCTATTCACACTGAAGCGGTAAGCCCAACCGCATACACGCCAAATTTAAACTGAGAAGATTTTATAAAAAAAAAATATTTAAAGCGGCACGTCTACGCTTCGCACGTCTGGACATTTTTTTGTAGATATTGACAGGTTCTTTAATATAGCGGACCAATTTTATGTTCTATCATCAATGGTTTTCGTAGCGCATGCGATGAAAGATATTCTATAGGCATTTTTTTACACCTTGGGTAACATAATTGTAGTTTAAGCAGGGAACCTGTTTTGCCTTGGAATAAAAATAGCCTATATTAATCAGTGATGTCATTCAAATGTTTTAAGAATTTTTAAAAACGGTCCAGTACTTTTTGAGCCACTTTGTTACTGATAGGATGGAATAGTGGCTATAGCAATCAAACAATTTTAGTAATATTTAATACATTGTGTTTACTTGTATAAGGGAAATTTTTAATGATCTATAAATAACACCGCTCATGAAAAGTAAAAAAACATAATCTAAATTCAAGCGTAGTGCATCATAGACAATCATATGTGGACATCACCACGATCTTTCAACAGTTACAAACAAACATTATACATAGATCTTTCCTCTGTATAATATTAGTATAGTAAATTGGTTTAATTTTCCGTTATTTTTTATTACAACATTACTTTTCAACACAAGGGCGTCGCAAGCTTATTGTCATAGAGGCAGCGGCCATTAAAAGTAAGTACAGAGGAAGACAAAAGTATGAGTTGTATAAAACAATTGAAAACTTCAACGGTGATATTAATTGTAAAATGAAAGACTTTTATTGCCGAAGCATTTGCAGCCTTCTGTCCTTGATACAAAATTTTCTAAAAGTCGACACCCAAAAGCGTTTTAAATTCTACATACGCGAACGAAGACAACATAATTAAGCCAAAACATTGAACAAAACAAAATTTCCAAGTAAATTGTAGTATTAAATATATTTTTTCTGTAAATATGCCTAGTTTGAAACTAAAGGGAGACGAGGGGAGGTTTACGAGTGTTTCGCATTTTTCTCTCATCTAAATTGCGATGGATATGACATGCCGCCACGCTAATGCAAATGTATTCGTTGGAAGGAAGGTATTTTTACGGTGAATTATTTTATTTCCCGCATTTTGTTGGAATGTAATGCCTTTCGAGTGCTCACGGAACTGTGATGTTCATCAAGGGATGAAAAATTATTATTATTATGTTTTTAATATAACACCTGAATCTTTTAATGATATTTCTCGTTCTACACGTCTTTAATTTCAAAATTTCAATTTTTAATAAGCCATTTTGATGAAAATTATTATACAAATGTTATGACAATATCTAACGATCCAGCACATGGTCACACACGATATAACACAATGATAACAAAACTTTTTTTAAATTTCGGGACAGACTAAAATTAAAATTCGAATATTATTTAAAATTTGACACTGCGATGGTAGCGCCGTCTGTCGGATCCAATGTAAAACATTCCAAAATCAATCAATCAACAACTAATAAATTGAAAATTAATTAAAAAAACATTGTCCAGCGGACAAAATTGTGAATCTAAACCATTCCCAGATCCCCTTGAACACACACAAAAACTTTCGTCTAAATCGGTCCAGTCGTTTAGGAGGAGTTCAGTCACATACACACGCACACAAGAAATATATGTATAAGGATTGAACTTTCGCTGCCAGAAAGATCGTCTCTTAAGCTTCCTTTCAAAAGTTTTACTGTACTGCCACTTGATTTATATAAAGAATTATGTGATGAGTATAATATGATTATTTGAAGTTTAAAGTAGCTGACTAAATAATTTATTTGAGCAGTGGCCTAGTGGCTTCAGGTTCGATCCCCGACTGTGCACCAATGGACTTTCTTTCATTTTCATTAACATTCGCTCGAATGATGAAGGAAAACATAGTGAGGAAACCGACTTGCCTTAGACCTAAAAGTCGAGGGCGTGCGTCAGGCACAGAAGGCGGATCACGTTCTTGCCTATTAGATTAACAAAGCATCATGAAACAGATACAGAAACCTGAGAATCAGACCTTAAAAGTCTGCAGCGCCGTTTATTTTTTTATTTTAAATTGATTAATATTTACGTTAATTATAATTATTAGTAATATACAGTTTTATATATATTTTCCGTTATTTATTCGTTTTCCGAGTCTGAGTAAACGTGTTTCTAAATAAATACCTAAAGAAAAATCAAATACATGTAATGTAACATTGTAAATTAAAACATACAAAATACATAACGTATTAAGCCATATAACGGCAAGAACTTTCTAGAATTTTCTTCAAAACACTCAATAGTAAATCTCCCTTTACTACACAAACAGTTGAAGTTTCTTTGTATTTGTCTGTTTATTATTCTGAACTGCAGCAGACAGCTGTTAGTCGTAACGAGGTGGTCAAGGAAGTCCTTAAAGAGAAAAATGTCAGCCAGACGTGTCGGAAAGTAGCTCAATTTTTAGTTCTGTGTTGTTAAAAGTTAAATATTTTTAACTGGACTTGTTGTGTCGTTTATTTACTTTTGTAAGTTGGAAATAATAATGCACAATCATTATTAAGATTAAACAAAATCTTTTGCTTCGGTCATCTAATTTCTATGACGTGATCATTTGTTTTTGAAGTGAAACATCTTTATCGGCGTTGAAAAATATGTTCCGTTATTAATCTTTTTCTAGTCCCGACCACGGTTGATTCAAAGAGCTTCAAAGCCATTAATAATAGAAAAATATTATAATATGGATAACAATGATAGTTTATTTTTATTAAAATATAATAGTAATTCGAACATACCTAATAACTATCCTTAATATTTAATAATTAAAATATATTTTTAAAAGGAGTCCCTGTATAATTATAATATAATTATTACAATGATAGTAATAATTATATGTATTATAATTAATCAAAATTAAAATGAAGTAATTGTATTATTTGTATTCATGTCTATGATAATAAAAGCCTTTTGTTAAACTTCATATAATTTAACTTTATTTAACCAATTTCTGTAAAGTTGCATATATAGTAGATCATTTTTTTTAAATAAGGTCAAAAAGAAGTTTCACTTTTAACGCGGAAACCCGCGAACGGTTTTTTAAATTAGAAATTTGTCAGCCATCCCGACCCATGCTGTGACTTTTTGGGCCCCATGGAATTTACTTTTAATTCGTCTCCGTTACTTGTATGCCCATAGCTTGCTCTATGTTAAACCTATCGAGGCCAATAATTGGACAGTCGGTCATAACATGCAATAAGCAGCACTTTGTTTAATCCTGAATGTGTAAAGATACGACAAGAATCCACCGTCAAATATAGAATACTTCTAGTAGCGGCAAATAATTATCAATTTCATGATAAGTTAAATTGACTAATACATGAATTATTAAATTTATAATATACACAGAGCTGTGCAATTATTATGAGCAAGCGTTTCAAATATTTAGCCAATAAGCCGCGTCGCAGATGGCATCTTAATTGGGTCTCGGGTGAATCTTGATTAAAATGTACTGATAAAAATCGGACCACTAATATTCCTGGCATTACTGTGGAATATTCCAAGATGTTAGAACTTTGTATGAACACTGTCGTTAATGCCTGAATGTTTGTTAATGTTGACTTGGGCTAAATTGTTTGCTGTCTTTACGTTGTATATAGCTGTAAATACTAATACTAAAATGATTTTATACGTATTATGTACAGAAGTTTGTATAGTATAGTATATTTTTGTAAAGTGTTTAATACCCTTTGATGCCAAAAAAATCTGTACGCATTTATTTCTATATATTTTCTATAATAATATTGAAATGTATATTATCTCATAATTAAAATCTTATTTGAAGACTAATTGGGGCGGACACATTTCTACCTCTATGCAATAACCCTCACAATAAAAGTCTAAATTTAAAAATAAACCAAATTTAATTCTTGATAAAAAATAATAACATGTACAATAGATATTTTTTCCAATGTTAAAACTTTGTACTACAAGCGATAAACCTATTAGGTTTTCGGGAAGCCCTATTTCATGGATAACTAAGTATGTGCTCTTTGCCCGAAAAGTCTGTTACTTTACTAGTTCTTTAGAATTGAACAAATGCTATTATAATAATGCTATATTATATGGGTATCGCCTTCACCCGTGACCTCTTCACTGGTAATGAAGGAAGGTAGAATATCGAGTAACTAGAAAAAAAATAAGTAAAGAATCTAAACTGTACATTCAACATTGTCAAAATTGAAAATAAACGATATTTATTTATAATTATTATATGTAGGTAATATTTAAGTACGACGTCTGTAATGGAAAAGTATCCACGCAAATAGCGACGAAACCCGAACCTCTCATCAATTTTATAACGCTCAGATCCAAATGTGATTCGTAATTACCCCGTGTGTGGAACTCGGAACTGTTTAATAATTCCCTCCGAGATTCCGGAAACTTTTGCAGGAACATTTAAAATATTTAAGAACGATTCACGTCGTCGCGTTAAAATCCCGGGTGCTACAGATATTACGAAGAAATGGAACGTCTTGCTCACTTATGTTGAAAGAATTTAAAAGATATTCTAAGTTTAAATTACTTATTTAGCTTTAAGCTTCATTAGATTATATTATAGTATATATTCTAATCCCTAACAATAAATGTGTTGGTTTCATTCTAATATATATCTTCGAACCTCACAATAATTATAAATATATAATTTAAAAAAAAAAAAACAGAATATCTATTCTTTCAAAAGTGGGTCAGTTGTAAGTCAATGTTTGACTGAAATCTTCACTAACATGTTACTGATATCTATTGCCACGAAGCTGGTAATTGTAATATATCTTTAGATAAAGATAATTTAAATTAATGTAAATTGATGTATTCACCATTTCATCATCATTCCATCATTTGGTAAGACTATTCAGTCATAAAAAAATAATTATTGTTGAATTACTTTCCATGGCTATAAATATTATTGTGTTACTGAATTGGTCTCACATATGAATAGTGATGATTAATTCCCAATTTATAAAAAAAGTAGGATACGTTAGAATTTGTAATACTTTTCTATTTTCTCTATGAATTGCAACTTGAAATTATTACATACAGCTCTATGAATTAAGGGTCTGATTCATAAACATAATAGAAAACCTTGTTCCACTCACCCTCAAGATTTCAATTCGAGGGTGGAAATACACTTGAATATTGCTTTTTAAACGTGTTTATTACAGTTTAACATTAATTTCATTTGTTATTATTATTATATTTTTCTCTTTATTTTACAAAATAATGTAGTAGGTATATCAAAAAAATGTTACATTAGAACTACAATCGCTGTGGTTTACCCAACTACATGGGTAGCTATATATATAGTGTATAACAACACAATAAAAAAAACGATGGGTTCCCACTCCGGCAGTGCCGGGAGAAGTGAAAACTTGAATATTTTTTTTGGAATGGTTAGGGAATTATTCATAAAATAAATACTATCATTTACGTGGTAGAATACATTATTTATTTATTGCGCTATCGTACACACATAACAATTTCTTCAGCGAGTTTGTACTGCACTTATTCAGGCTTCTCTCTCGCTGTTCAGGCAAGTGGTCCTTCTACCAGCCGAGGTCGGAATCTTGCAGGACGCTCTTGTGGTAGTCGTGGATAAAGTCTTCATTCTTGGCTCCACAAGGCGTCAGAGCTGTCAAGGCCACAAAGTGGTTAATTAATTAAACAATTGGCATCGCTATTAAAGTCACGTGGTATTGCTTTCTTTATAATTACTAAAGTGTAATCTCTGATTATGCTTTAACAAAATCTTAAAAAAAGCGATAATGGTCCCAAAAAGAGGCCATTATATCTATACATTTATTACCTACCTTTTATTTTTTCTAATTTATTGATTATTTTCTTCTATTAGTATTTAAATGTTTACATGCATATGTGAGAATTATTTTAGATGTACTTAATAAAAAAATATCACATATTAAGCAATATAACACAAATTACCAACTTCAGCAACTGTGTATATATTATCGGGCACATTGTACAAGGTACGGTTTCCTAAATTAAAATATTAATCATTAATTAAAATTCCGTTATACGAAATAATTTGCGGGGCGTTAATTAAACTCGAACAAAAGATAACGTAACCTTATTTCAGCGTATTTGATAAGGAAAATGAGATATTACTTATTCATCAATGAGGTCAGTAATTATTAGCAATGCGAACTTTGCTGTATTCAGATTGGTCGAAAGAAACTGACAACCGTGCTTAACCAATCAGTGCTTGTTTTGGTTATCGTTATAAATTCAAGTTTCAGAAAATACGGATTTTAAATTTCGAAAATTTTCAGTTAATTTTCTTAAATTTATATATAGGCGAACTTCGCGGCGCCTAACAGTAAATGGATTTCGTGTCACAGATTAGCTGAACTGAATTTTTAGTTTTATAAAAGTAATACAATGAATACAAAATAAATATAAAAGATCACTTGTATTACTGAATTATACTAAACTCAATGGTATATCTATTATTTGTGGTATCTATAATAAGAAAGTTGCTGGATATACATTATGTATGTATATCTAGCAAGTTTAGTATCTTCCTTATTTAGCACAAAATAAACGCACACATATTTGACAACCACTATCCGTTTTCATTACTGATATTATTATTCATTTTTTTAATCTAAAATACGCCATTCCAAACCTTTTTTTTATATAACAGGGGGCAAACGGGCAGGAGGCTCACCTTTATATATACACGTTTTTTTTTAATTTGAGGGTAGAGCAGAGAAGGTAGTTACCGTATCGACGGGATAAACATTCAACAATGTTTGACAGCGAAGCTCGTGAACATTTGGTATTAGATTTTTCCCCTTTAATCTGTTATTCCAGAAGGAGACCAATAGAACAAATCAAAAATCCCAGCCTTTCTAAAGTTATAAGTGTTCAAACAAACCTGACCTTTATATTTAGATAATGTCGCGTGTTTGTAGTCGGATTTTTAATTATTTTAATATCTAAATGGTAAATATTAAAATAGGTCGTATTTACAAAGTGATTTTATATTGTTAAAGTTTTGAAATGTGCTAAATATTATTTATAATAATAGAAATAAAATCTACTTTACTATCAAGGTCAAAGAACCTTAAAAAAGCCGTAGGCTTAAGATCATGAAAGGTCATAGTGTAATTATAAAAAAGCAACTCGTCGTTACGCCAACACTTAATCCAAAGATTGTTTGGAATGTTCCTTTAAGGTTTTACAAACTTATCAAAAGTAATTTATTTGTTCGTTCATTCCGTATTCAATATAAAATAATGTAATTAAAAAGATAATAAGATAGCTGTTACATAATAAAATACCAAAATGTTTTTGAGTTTTATGATAATAGAAATAAATGAACATAATAAAAATACTATTATATAATATCGTTTACAATATAAATTATTATCACAAACCAATGAATATTTCTGTAATACGATATTTTAAGGACGGCAACGTATTTGCAAACCTCATGGTATTTCAGGTACACAGTTCAGCATACTCGTTTGCGTCCAGTATAAGGTAAAAAACCTAATAGATGATGATGTACCAGTATATGATCACTCCATGTATTTGTATATCTATATTCACACTGTTTACACTCTGCATACGTGGTAATGATAATATAAATCAAAGAGCTGCGTTTACTGCACAAAACGTTATGCGAGAGAATGTCCATCTAAAGTTCTAATATATAACTACTAAACGAATACATCAACCAATAGCGTTTATTTTTTTTCGATCTTCCCTTCTCACTCTCTCTCAATCGGTCTCAATTGCTCTCTCCCTTTTCTTCGACAAAACGCACATCGTCATGACGGCCGTCGTAATGCAATAGTGGATGATTGTAAGCATGTATTATAAGACTAATGTTATATCAACTATATAGTTTTACATTCAATATTGCGGGACCATTAACAGAGGCGACATTACATCAACCAATAGATTGTAATTTTTCTCCATCTTCCTTTCTCACTCTCTCTCAATCGGTCTCAATTGCTCTCTCCCTTCGACAAAACGCACATAGTCATGACTGCCGTCGTGATGCAATAGTGGATGATTGTAAACATGTATTATAAGACTAATGTTATATCAACTATATAGTTTAACATTCAATATTGCGGGACCATTAACAGAGGCGACATTACGCGGTATCAGCGGTTATTTATCAGGGGGTTGAACACTCGTTAACACGGGTACCTGTCCCCATAACTCAGCGTTCTTAACGACCAGTTTGTTAACCGCTGGATTAATGCTAACTGTCCTTACCCGGTAGGACCCTCGAGGAATTTTCAGGGCATTTTCGCGGTTGATTGCAGCGTTTTTGCAGATATTATGTCCTCATAGTGGAGATGTTCAACTGCTTAAGGATCTGTTGAGACGAGAGGCAAATTATTTTGAGAGAAAAATGTTTTATTTACAAAGTTGTAAGTTTTTTAAAATACAGATTTTGTTGTTTAAATTGCAAATGTTATGTTAGGTACATTAGCGGGTCCTCTTTATCGAGTTTTAAATTATGATAATAAGTGGGAGAATATTTATATTAATTAAGAATATTTACTATACTTACTTACTAAATTTTACATTAGTTTTTACTTCTCCAGGTTTTTTTTCTAATTTAGAAGTAGATTTTTTTATTTAGTAATAGATTATTCCTGGGTTAAATTCCTGTGAAAATTCTTTTTTGCTAAAATTATCACTATGACAGTTCATGTATGTAAAAGAAATGTAAATGAAACGGTAAATTTGTACAAAAAAATACGCAAAATCTCGGGCATCAATACAATACATACATGATCAGTGAACCAGTTAAGTATAACCATTAAGCGTTCCACACGACCTCCTTTTATGTACATAAGTATTATCTCGTATAATCGGAATTGCTTTGCTTGTTCGAAATTCAAACACCAAAATATGAACCCACAACGACGAGGGTCGCACCAAGTTAATTGGCTCAAGTGAATTAAACCGATAGGATCTGCGACGAAGCGGCGAGATTTATAGCTTTCATCTTAACCGTGACTATACCTGTGCTGGGTGTATTTAGAAGCTCGTATGTACAGCTGATTGATAGACAACTACACGTAGCTAATGACAACTGAGAATATGAGAATTGCGTCGCCTCATTCATCAATTGGGTGAGATAGTTTGATCTATATAAGCCAGTAATTACTAGTTAAGTAATTTATAATTGCGGATTGGAAAATTTTTACTTAACTTAAATGGCATTATACAGATCTAATTAAATCAGATATAATTTTATTTTCTATTAAATTTTCCAGCCAAGCCCAAATCCAAAAACTTGTGGTTACGGTAAAAATCGAACCGAAATTCTAGATGTTGCTACTGAAAGAAATTAGAAGAAATACTTTAAATTTAAACTATCACTTTCAATTGTTAAAAAATATATTGTTTTAAACTGAATGATAATATGCAGGAATCAGAATTCTTAGGTTAATACGATAGACCGTTTAAATCATTTCAAATTATAAATCAAATCATGGAAAGCGAGTGAAAGAATCTACATACAACAGATAGAATCTAAATAAAATATCCTAAAAGCTGCTGCAACACAAAATGGCGGGCATTACACATTAATAGACACGGAAGGAAACCCATCCGAAGCTACGAGTTGAAATATTTATTTATAGTGCTTTTAGCGAGCGATACGGCCCAAACCGCATTGTATGAAGAGTACTGTTCTCTAGTACCGCAACAAGTATTTTTTTATATATGAACAAATTTATGCAGTGAAATTGTTGATAGTTTTTTAGAAATTAATTAACAATACACACACGTTTCTTCGTGTATTTATTGCAAAATTTAGAGCGGACAGCATTACCGTGGCTTATTTAGTTAAGACTCTAACATACGCCGATGACTTTGAGGATTTGACCTCTACTACAAACAATAATTTACTAACGCCATCTAGTCTAACAAAATAGTGAATAGTCTAACAAAACTACGTGAATACGAAACCAATTATTAGCTAAATATAAAAATTTATAAATAAATATTGGTCTAGAAAAAATGGTGGCTGCCAATTATTTAACTAGTACATACATGATTTTTTTACATGTTTAATTCGTTCTGAGGTTAAAACTTTTTAATGTCAGTATTGCTAAAATACCGAAACCGAGTCATCATCATCAGCTGACGATGGACTCTGATGGTTGGTACTGGATCTCGAGGATGGTAAGCAGTAGACATACCGTCATTGAGCTCGTTGTAATCAGCTCAGCGAAACGATACTAGAAATGTGACTATATGAACCTGATGATGGACTCCGAAGGTGAGTAGTGGATCTCGAGGATGGTAAGCAGCAGACATACCGTCATTGAGCTCGTTGTAATCAGCTCAGCGAGATGATACAAGAAATGTGACTATATGAACCTGATGATGGACTCCTAAGGTGGGTATTAGGTCTCGAGGATGGTTAGCGGTAGACATACCGTCATTGAGCTCGTTGTAATCAGCTCAGCGAGACGATACGAGAAATGTGACTATATGAACCTGATAATGGACTCCGAAGGTGGGTACTGGATCTCGAGGATGGTTAGCAGTAGACATACCGTCATTGAGCTCGTTGTAATCAGCTCAGCGAGACGATACTAGAAATGTGACTATATGAAGCTGATGATAGACTCCGAAGGTGGGTACTGGGTCTCGAGGATGGTTAGCAGTAGACATACCGTCATTGAGCTCGTTGTAATCAGCTTAGCGAGACGATACAAGAAATGTGACTATATGAAGCTGATAATGGACTCCGAAGGTGGGTACTGGATCTCGAGGATGGTTAGCAGTAGACATACCGTCATTGAGCTCGTTGTAATCAGCTCAGCGAGACGATACTAGAAATGTGACTATATGAAGCTGATGATAGACTACGAAGGTGGGTACTGGGTCTCGAGGATGGTAAGCAGCAGACATACCGTCATTGAGCTCGTTGTAATCAGCTTAGCGAGACGATACTAGAAATGTGTTATATGAACCTGATAATGGACTCCGAAGGTGGGTACACTGGATCTCGAGGATGGTAAGCAGTAGACATACCATCATTGAGCTCGTTTTAATCAGCTCAGCAAGACGATACTAGAAATGTGACTATATGAACCTGATGATGAACTCCGAAGGTGGGTACTGGATCTCGAGGATGGTAAGCAGTAGACATACCGTCATTGAGCTCGTTGTAATCAGCTTAGCGAGACGATACTAGAAATGTGTTATATGAACCTGATAATGGACTCCGAAGGTGGGTACTGGATCTCGAGGATCGTAAGCAGTAGACATACCATCATTGAGCTCGTTGTAATCAGCTTAGCGAGACGATACTAGAAATGTGTTATATGAACCTGATAATGGACTCCGAAGGTGGGTACTGGATCTCGAGGATGGTAAGCAGTAGACATACCATCATTGAGCTCGTTGTAATCAGCTCAGCGAGACGATACTAGAAATGTGACTATATGAACTTATTAATATTTAATATTAAATAAATATTAGGTAATATTTACTATAATACCACTATATTTCTTTGAGTTTATTGAAAAAATAATCAATTTCAACGATTCGTCTTCCAGTTGAAATTTTAAATATTTTTCTTGGTTCTGAAACCTACGAGTGCAGCATGTTATATCTAAGCTCATCTCGCTGAGCTGATTACAACGAGCTCAATGACGGTATGTCTACTGTTTACCATCCTCGAGACTCAGTATCCACCTTCGGAGTCCATCATCAGGTTCATATAGTCACATTTCTAGTATCGTTTCGCTAAGCTGATTACAACGAGCTCAATGACGGTATGTCTACTGCTTACCATCCTCGAGATCCAGTACCCACCTTCGGAGTTCATCATCAGGTTCATATAGTCACATTTCTAGTATCGTCTTGCTGAGCTGATTACAACGAGCTCAATGACGGCATGTCTACTGCTTACCATCCTCGAGATCCGGTCCCCACCTTCGGAGACCATTATCAGGTTCATATAGTCAAATTTCTTGTATCGTCTCGCTGAGCTGATTACAACGAGCTCAATGACGGTATGTCTACTGTTTACCATCCTCGAGACTCAGTATCCACCTTCGGAGTCCATCATCAGGTTCATATAGTCACATTTCTAGTATCGTTTCGCTAAGCTGATTACAACGAGCTCAATGATGGTATGTCTAATGCTTATCATCCTCGAGACTCTGTACCCACCTTCGGAGTCCATCATCAGGTTCATATAGTCACATTTCTAGTATCGTCTCGCTGAGCTGATTACAACGAGCTCAATGACGGTATGTTTACTGCTTGCCATCCTCGAGACCCAGTACCCACCTTCGGAGTCCATCATCAGGTTCATTTAGTCACATTTCAAGTATCGTCTCGCTGAGCTGATTACAACGAGCTCAATGACGGTATGTCTACTGCTTACCATCCTCAAGATCCAGTACCCACTTTCAGATTCCATCAGGTATCAGGTTCAGCAACTTATTTTACTTGGTTGTACAAGTTTCACTTGAAACTTGACAACTCTAAATTTGAGTTTTGTTTGGGTAGGTACTTATATACATATACTTATAACATACAATAATTTCCGAAGTTCATGTCCTCGCCTCACTTGATATTTCTTTTTATATTTTGGCATTTCTAAAAAAAGTCCGCGGGTAAAAACTAAAATACGCAAATATTTAATTATTATTGGCTTCGACACACAAGCGTAGTCCTCCCGTCGCAAAGCGTTGAGGTGGACTGAAGACAAGCCGCATGCAGGGCTCGCGGGTGTGAAATTGCGGAGGGAAGCCCATTGCGCTTGAGTTTATTTACCTTTTATTACTTTCCATGCCCAGGAAACGAATTAATACAAATTTTTTTTTATCAAAATAATAATATATGCTATATCTAATAATACGTGTAAGATTAAAATAAATCGCATAAACCGTTTTGGAGCGAATTTGTAATTTATGTCTAATCTACGGTTCGATGGTAAATTTTTTTTTGGGAAATTGGTATTGCTTTTATCTTTTTTGGTTTTATCAATCGATACAGTAGGCTTCAACCCACAATATATATTTTTTTCAAATGCATATGAGCGACAGTTCTTCCAACAATTTAATTTAAACTAGGGCTAGTTGACCGATTTGAGCACTGTTCAAGCCTTAACGCGGACTGAATGCAACAGACATTATATAGGAAATTATTACTCTCAAAATCATTCATATTCCTAATTAAAACAACAATTCTTAATAATGAGAGCACAAACTCCCGATCTCATAATAATTATGTTTTCGTTAATGTAAGTGTATTCCCAAAAATGTCTAAGTACTGTTAATGGTATCATGGTATTACCTTTATTGTGGTATCAAAGGTAATGCTATGAAAAATAATACCTTTTACGGAAAATGCGGAAATATAACCCCGAGGACGTTTGAAGCACCTCATTCACTCATTTCAAAGTGGCTCACATCAAACAGACAGCGAAACGCGAATTATAGCCAGCTTGTTCAATGAATTTTCGCATAATATGCTTATTTAAATATAATAGAACTCAAATTAATAAAAGCATTTGATGAATGGTAAAAATTATAAATAAGAAATAAATTTGTGGATTTGTCCGCGTGAACATTAATACTCGGAAAATTCCTACAAATTGCGGTATAATGAAAATTTATATATATTTATGTTTGGGTTGACTTTTGTAAAATTATTGTTGCATGGTAATAATCACCATCTTGTACAAGTGTGTACTAGGGAAGAAACCTAAGCTCTTATGAACGTCATGCTAAGCGTATATGATGTTTTAAAGAGTTCAGAGTGACTAAAAATAATGCTTAGAGATACTTGCATAAAGCTATATTATGTAGAGGTAAGAAATTATTTGTATGTATGTTTGCAATATCATGAAGCTGTTTGAATTAGAATGCTTCAATATCCCTGATAGCCATTGAACGCCGACACATTATAGATTTTTTAAATATTATGTCTTTATTGGTGTTGTTATTATAACACTATAAGCATTTATATAAGAAGGCTATAAAAATATGTTACATATCCAAATTACATTTCTTCGAATGCTTATGCGTAGTTATGTTATATACCCTACTTCCACGAATAAAAATATTAAGTATAGATTACATACAATTTCTTGAAAAGACAGTCTTAATTCCTCCATAATTGTTTACCTGAATGATATCAGAATTAATTTTGGTAAGTTTAATACGCGAAAGCTAAACAATTTGTGTGGGATCAGGATAAAACGTTTTAGCGAACAATGCGGCCGTGGCGAGGTTTTCTTTCAAGTTCACAAGTTGCCTAATTGCCTCTTTGTACCTCAAGCTAATGTAATTTAAGATGTCCTCTTGCCCTTTGTTGATATAATTCGCTTAGAATACCGCTGTATTGTTCGTTAAATATATAGACTATAGAAGCTTACAGATAACAAAAAATGTGAATTTATAATGTTTATAATACAAAGAGAAAATAATATAGTCCGATAATAATTAAATATTTAAAAAATTGGTTCATTCTTAACATTATTTCATCATACAAGCAATGTCCATAGTGACTATTATTTCTCCTTACTTTGTTGTCATTTTATGTCAAGAAATCCAGTATGTTAATAATTATTTATTTAAGTTGAAGTCAAAAATCTGATTATATTAATGAATATTAAAAATAAATATTATTTACATGCAACGGACTAATATTATACATGTAAATGTTGATACTAAGTTTTAGTTAAGTAAGTTAGTTATGTCTAGTAATAGTAATAGTAATAAATAAGAACATTATTACATACGTATTAAATCGCGAAAATTCAATAAATAAGTGTAAAAATGTATTTTCCTTTTAACGATAATATTTACATAATATGAATACATATATATCGAATTATATTTTTTGTCGCATCATGTGAATAAACAAACTACAATTGAATGTTTCTCACTCTGCTATTTTGCATCTAAAACCAAACATCACAAAACATTATTTATCTTCTAATACGTAATATAAGGCTTATAACATGAAATGCATATATTACTTTCCTCAATTTTCTGCCATGTTAGGCCGTAAATTATACACATATTTACATAAAGAAAATCCGCGAACCTCGGCGTAGTTATTTGCGTAATATAGCGGAGTTAATTCAGTGTGACGTTGACATGTGACTTGCGTCTGACGTAAATGTACAAGCAATCTGTCACCGCACTCGACACCGCTACATACATTGCCGTACCTTGTCAAACAATTTTTCGAACGATGTCTAAAGTTTTAATGATCGTTAATTATAATTTCTGATAATACAGATATGTTTTTATCCAAATGTGTACTTTTGGTTATATTCAGATGTTTATTAACATGGGTATGTTATTTATTTACAGCAAAAATACAGACATTGATTTTAAATCACCTCAGAGGATGAAAATAAAAATGTTATTAATTAATATCTAGGTTTCTATATAGGTCACTCATATTGCTACAGGGCTTTAAGAACAATATTTAGAGGGTTGTTACTTATAAAATAATGACGTCATTATTTCAATAATTTTTTTTTTATAAAATATGATAGCGAGTTCAAAGAGCAATTATACAGCTCAAAGTCACTTGTTGCTGACGTATTTTTTATTTTTTTTATTTTTTTTTATATTTATCATGATTATTTTTTATGCTATACCTGTAAAACTACTTTAAGATTTCGAATAAGATGTGTAGTATGATACAGTGCCCATTATAAATGCTATATGACACGTTGTACTGACTGCTTCGTTAATACATTTTTAAGGATTTTTTGAAGTTATACTTCTTTTGGCGCGTTAGGGAAAAATTATGAGAGTCGTTCTTGTGTATTTAAATAATCTTTCTTTAACTGTATAGTAAATCTTTCAATGTATTAAGTACCTTTGTTTTCTATTTTTAGTACTGTTTATAGAAATATCAGTTCTAACGCGTGTACATAAGTACACATACGTTTTTTTACATTGGGACATTACCAAAATAGGTAAACCCCTACCCAGTAAAAACCAATGGTCAATGGCCATGGCAACTGCAATGAGAGATTATGGCTATTGGGCCAAATACATGATTCAAATTCGATGGCTCTGCGGCCTGAATGAGGCCTATAAGGGTCTTTCACCACCATTCACCTTCATTAGTTTAGACACTTGAACGGTCCAGTGAGTAGGGGATCAGCATCAAGGTCTGGGCACTCAACGCCAGTCACAATGAGTTATTCTAAACTCTGATTTAAACTAAACAAATTTCACGTACATCACGCTGTTACCACATTTTAAAAACACGTAGAAACGGGTCCTTCAAGGAAAGAGCATACCAATTCTTAAAAGGCCGGCAACGCACTCGAGAGCCCTCTGGCATTGAGAGTATCCATGGGCGGCGGTATCACTTAACATCAGATGAGCCTCCTGTTCTACAAAAAAAAGAAAAAAAAAAGTAATGAAAACTCCGTAAATTTTCATGTCTTTTTCCTGAAAGCCTTAGAAATCAATGCAGGCGTTAGGCGGGTATCGCGAGAGGCACTTAATCCTACATTCAGCCCATAAAAGGAGGATCCGTAATAAAAAGCGATATGAATATTCACGACGGAGTGTCGAAGGCTTTTATTAGATCAGTGCTCGAGCCTCACTACAACACATAATATAAATAGAACAGTAGCACATATTCAAGATTATGAAAAAGGTTAAGATCGACGCAAAAGTTTTTGCTTATAGAGAGATAAATTTTAATTTCTCTCATTCATATATTTTGTATTACACCTCTTTAACCTGGCATCAATTGGGATTCATGTACCTTTTGGTTAATAATTGTAGTGTTCCTTTGTTTTTGTAATAAATATTGTTAACTTCGCTATGCACCTCCACTATCTCCATAGAACTTTTTACTAACGTTGAAATATGGATTAGAAGCGTTAGACCGCCCCTTGCCATTCAAATAATTAAACTTTTTATTTGTGCTCTTTATACAACGAAATTTGTAGAAATTTTATTAAATATAGAAGTACAAAACGAATTCTTAACCATGACGCGAACACTGCTTAGACTGAACATTAACGATACCTATAATATCTTAAGACTTAAAAAGAAAGATACATAATTAAGTATTATAAAATTAATTGAATTATTAAAATATTTTTTGTTAATTTAATACTGTTAATACTGTTAGAATATTGCCTGTGGCGTGTCTTCTTTCGCTTCTGCACTTGATAGGTCATAAAATTTCAGCTATATTAATTCCGAAGATAATTAGATGGAAATCACAGATCCAGATGTTTACATATGTAAATATTTTTCGTACGTAAATATATAATTTAAATTTAAAACAGAAAGGAATATTATTTCACCAGGACTCAAACTTTAAAGTACTTACCTGCTCGTTTGCCTGTTCCATAAAAAAGCTACGTCATAAGTTAATTCACCTCTTTCAAACAACAAATATTTTTTTTATATTACAGAGCACAACAGCCTCGCTGCGAAGTGTTTTTAGTATTAAATAAACCTAATTATACGAATTTTCATCCACAAAGTAAACTTAAGCTCACCTAATTCAAGAAAATTCGGGTCATAGCAATTAGCGCTTTCGCGAGTTGAAAGCGAACCATTAAATTCCTCAGAGAATTGTATTGTTTAACGCCTAGTTCGGGTTGGAGACTTTGGTGCCATCATTGTCCCAACTCCGAATATAAATCAATTTAGAACCCCTTGGGTTTGTCTTTTCAATTTCAAGTTTAAACATAAATACATACATCGCACCGAACTATAGTAATTGTTAATACTATGTAAAAAATAACCTTTGGGCCAGCCATGAGCTTTTTGATGTGAAACTTCTTTACGCACGCTTGACTTGGGGTGTAAACTGGCGAACGCGTGACGCGTGAACTTAGCGTTACGAAAGGTGTGAACGGGCAAGGCGAACGGAAGTTTAGTGGGTGATATAAGCAGGTACGCAGTACTCAGGTAAACGTTAGGTTGCTAAATTACATAGCTTTTTTCGTATGGCGATTTTAAAACTGAAATTAAAATCGCGAAGAAATATTTAAGTTCCGAAACGTATCTGTACCTGACATCAAAAGATAATTAGATGTTCATAAATTAAATCTTAATTTATTTTCAACAAATATTTTTTCGGAATTTGTCCAAACTTTTCGGAAACTCAGTCATAGATGATTGGGTACATTAACTATAGGCTAAGTTGAATTAAAAACGGTTAATCACATAAAACCCACGCATTTCTGTACTATAGATGAGCTACTCAAAGTGGTAGTGGTGAGAACTGGTATCTAAAGTCGCTGTAATTTGTTTGATTACCTAGTGAAGCTTTTTGACTTGTTAAAATCGCTAGAAGCATAAAAAAATTCTATTGCAAATCTTTTTTTTTCTTTGCGTAAACAGGAACGCTGTAATCTACGTAAATGGTGAATGTATAACTTAAGTCACATTCATTTAATTCTAAACTCATATACATACACTTATATATTTTACTGAAGTAATCGTTATGACAAATATACCGTAATGTAGTGTTAATAGAATTTACACGTAAGCTTAAACCAGTAATCAAATGTTAGTCATCAAGATCTGCTAAACTATTGTTAATGAAACGATTTCAAATTCGGATTGCCCTGTAACTCTCACCTGTGAGGTCGAACCCAGCAGTGTACCAATAGAGTTTTTCTATATCAAATAATTGTACCTACGAGTATATGCGCTACTAACGGTCGGTTGATATAACGACGATAATACGGTGAAAGAAAACATCTTTAAGACACCGGAAAGCTGAGTGTTAAAAAAAACAACTTATTACGATACAGATGCAGAAACCTGAGGCCTAGACTGTAAAATATTGCTGTGCATAAGCGCAGTTTTTTGGATAATTCACATGGCGTATAACAAAATGTCCCTATAATATATTTCCGCATTGAAAGGCTACAATTTTTTTTAGCGCTGTTTCTATAAAAACTGAGAAACCTGTTACAACTATTCCAAATTAAAACAAAGTTCTCTAAAGCTCTTCGTACAGTATATTTGAAGAACTGTTTAATGTTAGTTAGGGCTTAGTCAAAATCAAATAGAAACTTACTGGCGGTCACCTCATTGTTGATCTTTCTGATTTCCCTTCAGGTAAATAAAATTTGCGTAACCAAGTTTAATTATATCCCGCATCTGTTTCTGTTGACTGTGTATGAAATTATTAACTTTTAACATAATAAAGTTTAACAATTTATTACATTAATGGACTTTTAATTATAAAATAACGGATAACATTGTTTTGAAGAGTTTAAAATTTCGAATGAGTGCGTAACATCGATAGCTGATATTCAAGGTGCATAAATGTTAGACAAAAAATGAAATAGCATTTAATTATGATTTGTCAAACGGGATGACTCACTCACAATCAAATTAGAGTAAAGATGTTGTCAAACTATCACAATCATATCAACAGTACGTATTTCGTGTTAGTCCCAATCTGTTAAGAGTTGCGGAGAGTTTATTGCCAGTTCTTCTCTTCCGTTCTACGCCCTTGATTTGAGAACTGGCAGTAAATATAAAATTAGATTCATTTAATGTATATTTCTTTTTTTTTGACGTTCATAAGTGTACATTATGTTACCTATATGAATAAATGATTTTTGACTTTGACTTTGACTTTGTTAAGCGTTTCCTTCTGCATTAGGGTTGATTAAATATATAACAATAGTTTATAGGCAAGATTCGAAATTTAACGCAAACAAGGACTTCTTTATGTAAAAACGTGGCAGGTGCTTTCTCTTTTACTGTATTCTTATTATCGTATTAAATCAAATCAATCTTTATTCATTTAGGTAAACATGTACACTTATGGACGTCAAGAAAAACTAATGTAATTAATCGTAAATTTACATTTACCACCAGTTGGCAAGTCAAGGGCGTAGAGCGGGTAAGAAGAACTGGCAAGAAACTTTCCGCCACTCTTTTCAATCGCCAAGTTTTTAATACAAATTGTTTGTTTGAACAGGAGCAAATCAATCCCAAGGATTAGGATCATTTAAGTATTCGTCACATTTATAAAAGGCCTTATTAATTAATTTACTTTTAACAAGGGCTTTGAATTTATTCAGTGACAGTTCTCTAACACCGTATTCTGACACCTCTCCATCTAAATAAATGTTGATAAAAGTCTCATACTAGCATTCCGTCTGTGTTCTCGCTATGTCCATCTAATTTACGAGCAAATCTACCCGATAAATTGCGTTGATAGCGACGGGGCGCACTAAACACTTGCTAATGTAGCGTTATTGCTGAGCTTTCATGTATAATCACATTTCCTGCTTATTTGTAGCGTTTTGTGTACATTAGCGTGCACACATTATGTACACCACACTTTGTGCTGCTCTCATAGGCTGACTGCCCTGCGGCCTCGATTTGCGCAACGCCCGAGGTAAAATGAGCAAAGAAAAGATTAATCATATTTACTTTGAGGTTATTTAAAAAGATTCGACGTTATGTATATAACTTGGATTTCAAGATCAGAAGTAAATTAGAATTTATTTTATTATATGTAAACTTAAAATAACCCTATTACTGTATCTCATTTTTCATAGTAATCAATATTGAATTTTTATTGTATGTTATAAATATTTGATTCTGATGACCCATGATTTCTGATAAACGTACCCATGATCTCTAAAGTATTTCCGAACCAATTTGACTTAGGTTCCTTCAAGAAAAGAGCGTACCAATTTTTAAAAGGCCGGCAGCTCTCGCGAGCCCTCTGGCATTGAGTGTCCATGGGCGGCGGTATCACTTAACATCAGGAGAGCCTCCTGCCCGTTTGCCGCCTGTTCTATATAAAATAACATTTACAATATTCGTAAGGGCTTTCCAAGGCTTCTTAGGTAACAATGCCAGCTTTGTACATATTAACTAGATTTATGGGAGTAGAATGGTAAAATTATGAACAACAATATAAGTAAGAAATTATCATTAGCTGAAATTATTATATATACTAGCTGATCTCGCGAATTTCGTTCCGTTTAACAGTAAAAAAAATGTCGTGTTACAGATTATCTGAACTTAGTTTAAGATGTTATCAAAGTAACACATTAAAATTCACTTACTTAATTGAGAAATTAATACAAAAAAGGGCCTGAATGTACGATAAATATATGACAAATAATATGTATTGGTTGGTTTGTTTTTTGTCTGTCCTTTTTAAATATCCTGTTATTATAAATGTATATTCTCAATTCAAAACCTATATTTAAATACTATGTAACTATTATAATATTAGAGATGATATTTTACCCAATCGACGGTATGAACATTTTGACATTGTTCACTTCAGTATAACCCGTTATATTAGGTCAT